>NC_091264.1:7520000-8770000 GCF_042477335.2 Ovis canadensis
TTTCCTCTCCAGTGCTGACATGGATCTTGGGGTACTTCTGTAGTCTCCCCAGGGGAGTCAGTCCTCGTCTCGAATGCGGGCATGCACTTGCGCTTTCGTCCAGAGCGGTAGCAGCAGTGTCACGCAGTCCGCCGCGTGGATCAAAGGATCTATGGTTTTCCCTCGAGTCTTTCCCACGAGGCTTTCCCACGAGGCTTTCCCACAGGGCTGTCCCACGTGCACACGTGGTGGGAGTCGATCCTCGGCTTGAACGTCAAGGCAGTGCAGGGAAAACAGGTTCCTCTGGAATGGACTGACACATCTGGGGGACTCTTGGAATGGTGGCACGACCCTGGAGTTCCTCTCGCCTTTCCTGTGGAGAGCGCCTTCTCTTGAGATGCGACGGGAACGCCGGGAATTCTTTCCCTACGAAACAGGGAAATGATCCCTCATCTCGAGCTAGGAAGCGGAAACGGGGCTCCCCTGGATGTGTGCGGGACCCCAAGTGCTTCTTCTCGAGTGGAGACGGGTATGTCGGGGAACTTCTTGAGTTGCAGCAATGGTGTGAAGGACCCTTTGGAAGTTCCAGTGGTTAGATGTGATTGGCCTCGAGAAGCCTCAGTGGAAATGGGCCTCATCTCGCCTGGAGGGCAAAACCTCCTGGATTTTCTCGAGTTGCGGCAGGTGCTATCGACTTACGACGGGGACCTCAGGGACCCGCTCTGGTGGCCTCAGGAAAGGCCAGTCCCGATGAGAGTTCCTCGGGGGCCTCTCAGGAGTCCACTCCCGTCGATGCCGGGGCCTAAGACCTTGTGTGGAGTCTGGGCCGGAACCTGAGGATTCCTCTCCAGTGCTGACATGGATCTTGGGGTACTTCTGGAGTCTCCCCAGGGGAATCAGTCCTCGTCTCGAATGCGGGCATGCACTTGCGCTTTCCTCCAGAGCGGTAGCAGCAGTGTCACGCAGTCCGCCGCGTGGATCAAAGGATCTATGGTTTTCCCTCGAGTCTTTCCCACGAGGCTTTCCCACGAGGCTTTCCCACAGGGCTGTCCCACGTGCACACGTGGTGGGAGTCGATCCTCGGCTTGAACGTCAAGGCAGTGCAGGGAAAACAGGTTCCTCTGGAATGGACTGACACATCTGGGGGACTCTTGGAATGGAGGCACGACCCTGCAGTTCCTCTCGCCTTTCCTGTGGAGAGCGCCTCCTCTTGAGATGCGATGGGAACGCCGGGAATTCTTTCCCTACGAAACAGGGAAAGGATCCCTCATCTCGAGCGAGGAGGTGGAAACGGGGCTCCCCTGGATGTGTGCGGGACACCACGTGCTTCCTCTCGAGTGGAGACGGGTATGTCGGGGACCTTCTTTAGTTGCAGCAAGGGTGTGAAAGACCCTTTGGAAGTTCCAGTGGTTAGATGTGATTGGCCTCGAGAAGCCTCAGCGGAAATGGGCCTCATCTCGCCTGGAGGGCAAAACCTCCTGGATTTTCTCGAGTTGCGGCAGGTGCTCTCGACTTACGACGGGGACCTCAGGGAACCGCTCTGGTGGCCTCAGGAAAGGCCAGTCCCCATGCGAGTTCCTCGGGGGCCTCTCGGGATTCCTCTCCCGTCGATGCCGGGGCCTAAGACCTTGTGTGGAGTCGGGGCCGGAACCTGAGGATTCCTCTCCAGTGCTGACATGGATCTTGGGGTACTTCTGGAGTCTCCCCAGGGGAGTCAGTCCTCGTCTCGAATGCGGGCATGCACTTGCGCTTTCCTCCAGAGCGGTAGCAGCAGTGTCACGCAGTCCGCCGCGTGGATCAAAGGATCTATGGTTTTCCCTCGAGTCTTTCCCACGAGGCTTTCCCACGAGGCTTTCCCACAGGGCTGTCCCACGTGCACACGTGGTGGGAGTCGATCCTCGGCTTGAACGTCAAGGCAGTGCAGGGAAAACAGGTTCCTCTGGAATGGACTGACACATCTGGGGGCTCTTGGAATGGTGTCACGACCCTGGAGTTCCTCTCGCCTTTCCTGTGGAGAGCGTCTCCTCTTGAGATGCGACGGGAACGCCGGGAATTCTTTCCCTACGAAACAGGGAAAGGATCCCTCATCTCGAGCTATGGGGCGGAAACGGAGCTCCCCTGGATGTGTGCGGGACACCACGTGCTTCGTCTCGAGTGGAGACGGGTATGTCGGGGAACTTCTTGAGTTGCAGCAAGGGTGTGAAGGACCCTTTGGAAGTTCCAGTGGTGAGATGTGATTGGCCTCGAGAAGCCTCAGCGGAAATGGGCCTCATCTCGCCTGGAGGGCAAAACCTCCAGGATTTTCTCGAGTTGCGGCAGGTGCTTTCGACTTACGACGGGGACCTCAGGGACCCGCTCTGGTGGCCTCAGGAAAGGCCAGTCCCCATGCGAGTTCCTCTGGGGATTCCTCTCCCGTCGATGCCGGGCCAAAGACCTTGTGTGGAGTCGGGGCCGGAACCTGAGGATTCCTCTCCAGTGCTGACATGGATCTTGGGGTACTTCTGGAGTCTCCCCAGGGGAGTCAGTCCTCGTCTCGAATGCGGGCATGCACTTGCGCTTTCCTCCAGAGCGGTAGCAGCAGTGTCACGCAGTCCCCCGCATGCATCAAAGGATCTATGGTTTTCCCTCGAGTCTTTCCCACGAGGCTTTCCCACGAGGCTTTCCCACAGGGCTGTCCCACGTGCACACGTGGTGGGAGTCGATCCTCGGCTTGAACGTCAAGGAGGTGCAGGGAAAAAAGGTTCCTCTGGAATGGACTGACACATCTGGGGGACTCTTGGAATGGTGGCACGACCCTGGAGTTCCTCTCGCCTTTCCTGTGGAGAGCGCCTCCTCTTGAGATGCGACGGGAACGCCGGGAATTCTTTCCCTACGAAACAGGGAAAGGATCCCTCATCTCGAGCTAGGAGGCGGAAACGGGGCTCCCCTGGATGTGGGCGGGACACCACGTGCTTCCTCTCGAGTGGAGACGGGTATGTCGGGGAACTTCTTGAGTTGCAGCAAGGGTGTGAAGGACCCTTTGGAAGTTCCAGTGGTTAGACGTGATTAGCCTCGAGAAGCCTCAGCGGAAATGGGCCTCATCTCGCCTGGAGGGCAAAACCTCCTGGATTTTCTCGAGTTGCGGCAGGTGCTCTCGACTTACGACGGGGACCTCAGGGACCCGCTCTGGTGGCCTCAGGAAAGGCCAGTCCCCCTGCGAGTTCCTCGGGGGCCTCTCGGGATTCCTCTCCCGTCGATGCCGGGGCCTAAGACCTTGTGTGGAGTCGGGGCCGGAACCTGAGGATTCCTCTCCAGTGCTGACATGGATCTTGGGGTACTTCTGGAGTCTCCCCAGGGGAGTCAGTCCTCGTCTCGAATGCGGGCATGCACTTGCGCTTTCCTCCAGAGCGGTAGCAGCAGTGTCACGCAGTCCGCCCCGTGGATCAAAGGATCTATGGTTTTCCCTCGAGTCTTTCCCACGAGGCTTTCCCACGAGGCTTTCCCACAGGGCTGTTCCACGTGCACACGTGGTGGGAGTCGATCCTCGGCTTGAACGTCAAGGCAGTGCAGGGAAAACAGTTTCCTCTGGAATGGACTGACACATCTGGGGGACTCTTGGAATGGTGTCTCGACCCTGGAGTTCCTCTCGCCTTTCCTGTGGAGAGCGCCTCCTCTTGAGATGCGACGGGAACGCCGGGAATTCTTTCCCTATGAAACAGGGAAAGGATCCCTCATCTCGAGCTAGGAGGCGGAAACGGGGCTCCCCTGGATGTGTGCGGGACCCCACGTGCTTCCTCTCGAGTGGAGACGGGTATGTCGGGGAACTTCTTGAGTTGCAGCAAGGGTGTGAAGGACCCTTTGGAAGTTCCAGTGGTTAGACGTGATTGGCCTCGAGAAGCCTCAGCGGAAATGGGCCTCATCTCGCCTGGAGGGGAAAACCTCCTGGATTTTCTCGAGTTGCGGCAGGTGCTCTCGACTTACGACGGGGACCTCAGGGACCCGCTCTGGTGGCCTCAGGACAGGCCAGTTCCCATGCGAGTTCCTCGGGGGCCTCTCGGGATTCCTCTCCCGTCGATGCCGGGGCCTAAGACCTTGTGTGGAGTCGGGGCCGGAACCTGAGGATTCCTCTCCAGTGCTGACATGGATCTTGGGGTACTTCTGGAGTCTCCCCAGGGGAGTCAGTCCTCGTCTCGAATGCGGGCATGCACTTGCGCTTTCCTCCAGAGCGGTAGCAGCAGTGTCACGCAGTCCGCCGCGTGGATCAAAGGATCTAGGGTTTTCCCTCGAGTCTTTCCCACGAGGCTTTCCCACGAGTCTTTCCACAGGGCTTTCCCACGTGCACACGTGGTGGGAGTCGATCCTCGGCTTGAACGTCAAGGCAGTGCAGGGAAAACAGGTTCCTCTGGAATGGACTGACACATCTGGGGGACTCTTGGAATGGTGGCACGACCCTGGAGTTCCTCTCGCCTTTCCTGTGGAGAGCGCCTCCTCTTCAGATGCGACGGAAACGCCGGGAATTCTTTCCCTACGAAACAGGGAAAGGATCCCTCATCTCGAGCTAGGAGGCGGAAACGGGGCTCCCCTGGATGTGTGAGGGACCCCACGTGCTTCCTCTCGATTGGAGACGGGTATGTCGTGGAACTTCTTGAGTTGCAGCAAGGGTGTGAAGGACCCTTTGGAAGTTCCAGTGGTTAGACGTGATTAGCCTCGAGAAGCCTCAGCGGAAATGGGCCTCATCTCGCCTGGAGGGCAAAACCTCCTGGATTTTCTCGAGTTGCGGCAGGTGCTCTCGACTTACGACGGGGACCTCAGGGACCCGCTCTGGTGGCCTCAGGAAAGGCCAGTCCCCATGCGAGTTCCTCGGGGGCCTCTCGGGATTCCTCTCCCGTCGATGCCGGGCCTAAGACCTTGTGTGGAGTCGGGGCCGGAACCTGAGGATTCCTCTCCAGTGCTGACATGGATCTTGGGGTACTTCTGGAGTCTCCCCAGGGGAGTCAGTCCTCGTCTCGAATGCGGGCATGCACTTGCGCTTTCCTCCAGAGCGGAGCAGCAGTGTCACGCAGTCCGCCGCGTGGATCAAAGGATCTATTGTTTTCCCTCGAGTCTTTCCCAGGAGGCTTTCCCACGAGGCTTTCCCACAGGGCTGTCTCACGTGCACACGTGGGGGGAGTCGATCCTCGGCTTGAACGTCAAGGCAGTGCAGGGAAAACATGTTCCTCTGGAATGGACTGACACATCTGGGGGACTCTTGGAATGCTGACACGACCCTGGAGTTCCTCTCGCCTTTCCTGTGGAGAGCGCCTCCTCTTGAGATGCGACGGGAATGCCGGGAATTCTTTCCCTACGAAACAGGGAAAAGATCCCTCATCTCGAGGTAGGAGGCGGAAACGGGGCTCCCCTGGATGTGTGCGAGACGCCACGTGCTTCCTCTCGAGTGGAAACGGGTATATCGGGGAACTTCTTTAGTTGCAGCAAGGGTGTGAAGGACCCTTTGGAAGTTCCAGTGGTTAGAAGTGATTAGCCTCGAGAAGCCTCAGCGGAAATGGGCCTCATCTCGCCTGGAGAGCAAAACCTCCTGGATTTTCTCAAGTTGCGGCAGGTGCTCTCGACTTACAACGGGGACCTAAGAGACCCGCTCTGGTGGCCTCAGGAAAGGCCAGTCCCCATGCGACTTCCTCGGGGGCCTCTCGGGATTCCTCTCCCGTCGATGCCGGGGCCGAAGACCTTGTGTGGAGTCGGGGCCGGAACCTGAGGATTCCTCTGCAGTGCTGACATGGATCTGGGGGTACTTCTGGAGTCTCCCCAGGGGAGTCAGTCCACGTCTCGAATGCGGGCATGCACTTGCGCTATCCTCCAGAGAGGTAGCAGCAGTGTCAAGCAGTCCGCCGCGTTCATCAAAGGATCTATGGTTTTCCCTCGAGTCTTTCCTTCGAGGCTTTCCCACGAGGCCTTCCCACAGGGCTGTCCCACGTGCACACGTGTTGGGAGTCGATCCTCGGCTTGAACGTCAAGGCAGTGCAGGGAAAACAGGTTCCTCTGGAATGGACTGACATATCTGGGGGACACTTTGGATGGTGGCACGACGCTGGAGTCCTCTCGCCTTTCCTGTAGAGAGCGCCTCCTCTTGAGATGCCACGGGAACGTCGGGAATTCTTTCCCTACGAAACAGGGAAAGGATCCCTCATCTCGAGCTAGGAGGCGGAAACCGGGCTCCCCTCGATGTTTGCGGCACCCCACGTGCTTACTCTCGACTGGAGACGGGTATGTCGGGGAACTTCTTGAGTTGCAGCAAGGGTGTGAAGGACCCTTTGGAAGTTCCAGTGGTTAGATGTGATTGGCCTCGAGAAGCCTCAGCGGAAATGGGCCTCATCTCGCCTGGAGCGCAAAACCTCCTGGATTTTCTCTAGTTGCGGCAGGTGCTCTCGACTTACGACGGGGACCTCAGGGACCCGCTCTGGTGGCCTCAGGAAAGGCCAGTCCCCATGCGAGTTCCTCGGGGGCCTCTCGGCATTCCTCTCCCGTCGATGCCGGGGCCTAAGACCTTGTGTGGAGTCGGGGCCGGAACCTGAGGATTCCTCTCCAGTGCTGACATGGATCTTGGGGTACTTCTGGAGTCTCCCCAGGGGAGTCAGTCCTCGTCTCGAATGCGGGCATGCACTTGCGCTTTCCTCCAGAGCGGTAGCAGCAGTGTCACGCAGTCCGCCGCGTGGATCAAAGGATCTATGGTTTTCCCTCGAGTCTTTCCCACGAGGCTTTCCCACGAGGCTTTCCCACAGGGCTGTCCCACGTGCACACGTGGTGGGAGTCGATCCTCGGCTTGAACGTCAAGGCAGTGCAGGGAAAACAGGTTCCTCTGGAATGGACTGACACATCTGGGTGACTCTTGGAATGGTGGCACGACCCTGGAGTTCCTCTCGCCTTTCCTGTGGAGAGCGCCTCCTCTTGAGATGCGACGGGAACGCCGGGAATTCTTTCCCTACGAAACAGGGAAAGGATCCCTCATCTCGAGCTAGGAGGCAGAAACGGGGCTCCCCTGGATGTGTGCGGGACCCCACGTGCTTCCTCTCGAGTGGAGACGGGTATGTCGGGGAACTTCTTGAGTTGCAGCAAGGGTGTGAAGGACCCTTTGGAAGTTCCAGTGGTTAGACGTGATTCGCCTCGAGAAGCCTCAGCGGAAATGGGCCTCATCTCGCCTGGAGGGCAAAACCTCCTGGATTTTCTCGAGTTGCGGCAGGTGCTCTCGACTTACGACGGGGACCTCAGGGACCCGCTCTGGTGGCCTCAGGAAAGGCCAGTCCCCATGCGAGTTCCTCGGGGGCCTCTCGGGATTCCTGTCCCGTCGATGCCGGGGCCTAAGACCTTGTGTGGAGTCGGGGCCGGAACCTGAGGATTCCTCTCCAGTGCTGACATGGACCTTGGGGTACTTCTGGAGTCTCCCTAGGGGAGTCAGTCCTCGTCTCGAATGCGGGCATGCACTTGCGCTTTCCTTCAGAGCGGTAGCAGCAGTGTCACGCAGTCGGCCACGTGGATCAAAGGATCTACTGTTTTCCCTCGAGTCTTTCCCACGAGGCTTTCCCACGAGGCTTTCCCACAGGGCTGTCCCACGTGCACACGTGGTGGGAGTCGATCCTCGGCTTGAACGTCAAGGCAGTGCAGGGAAAACAGGTTCCTCTGGAATGGACTGACACATCTGGGGGACTCTTGGAATGGTGGCACGACCCTGGAGTTCCTCTCGCCTTTCCTGTGGAGAGCGCCTCCTCTTGAGATGCGACGGGAATGCCGGGAATTCTTTCCCTACGAAACAGGGAAAGGATCCCTCTTCTCGAGGTAGGAGGCGGAAACGGGGCTCCCCTGGATGTGTGCGGGACGCCACGAACTTCCTCTCGAGTTGAGACGGGTATGTTGGGGAACTTCTTGAGTTGCAGCAAGGGTGTGAAGGACCCTTTGGAAGTTCCAGTGGTTAGAAGTGATTGGCCTCGAGAAGCCTCAGCGGAAATGGGCCTCATCTCGCCTGGAGAGCAAAACCTCCTGGATTTTCTCGAGTTGCGGCAGGTGCTCTCGACTTACGACGGGGACCTCAGAGACCCGCTCTGGTGGCCTCAGGAAAGGCCAGTCCCCATGCGAGTTCCTCGGGGGCCTCTCGGGATTCCTCTCCCGTCGATGCCGGGGCCTAAGACTTTGTGTGGAGTCGGGGCCGGAACCTGAGGATTCCTCTCCAGTGCTGACATGGATCTTGGGGTACTTCTGGAGTCTCCCCAGGGGAGTCAGTCCTCGTCTCCAATGCGGGCATGCACTTGCCCTTTCCTCCAGAGCGGTAGCAGCAGTGTCACGCAGTCCGCCGCGTGGATCAAAGGTTCTATGGTTTTCCCTCGAGTCTTTCCCACGAGGCTTTCCCACGAGGCTTTCCCACAGGGCTGTCCCACGTGCACACGTGGTGGGAGTCGATCCTCGGCTTGAATGTCAAGGCGGTGCAGGAAAAACAGGTTCCTCTGGAATGGACTGACACATCTGGGGGTCTCTTGGAATGGTGGCACGACCCTGGAGTTCCTCTCGCCTTTCCTGTGGAGAGCGCCTCCTCTTGAGATGCGACGGGAACGCCGGGAATTCTTTCCCTACGAAACAGGGAAAGGATCCCTCATCTCGAGCTAGGAGGCGGAAACCGGGCTCCCCTCGATGTTTGGGGGACCCCACGTGCTTCCTCTCGAGTGGAGACGGGTATGTCGGGGAACTTCTTGAGTTGCAGCAAGGGTGTGAAGGACCCTTTGGAAGTTCCAGTGGTTAGATGTGATTGGCCTCGAGAAGCCTCAGCGGAAATGGGCCTCATCTCGCCTGGAGGGCAAAACCTCCTGGATTTTCTCGAGTTACGGCAGGTGCTCTCGACTTACGACGGGGACCTCAGGGACCCGCTCTGGTGGCCTCAGGAAAGGCCAGTCCCCATGCGACTTCCTCGGGGGCCTCTCGGGATTCCTCTACCGTCGATGCCGGGGCCGAAGACCTTGTGTGGAGTCGGGGCCGGAACCAGAGGATTCCTCTCCAGTGCTGACATGGAACTTGGGGTACTTCTGGAGTCTCCCCAGGGGAGTCAGTCCTCGTCTCGAATGCGGGCATGCACTTGCGCTTTTCTCCAGAGCGGTAGCAGCAGTGTCACGCAGTCCGCCGCGTGGATCAAAGGATCTATGGTTTTCCCTCGAGTCTTTCCCACGAGGCTTTCCCACGAGGCTTTCCCACAGGGCTGTCCCACGTGCACACGTGGTGGGAGTCGATCCTCGGCTTGAACGTCAAGGCAGTGCAGGGAAAACAGGTTCCTCTGGAATGGACTGACACATCTGGGGGACTCTTGGAATGGTGGCACGACCCTGGAGTTCCTCTCGCCTTTCCTGTGGACAGCGCCTCCTCTTGAGATGCGACGGGAACGCCGGGAATTCTTTCCCTACGAAACAGGGAAAGGATCCCTCATCTCGAGCTAGGAGGCAGAAACAGGGCTCCCCTGGATGTGTGCGGGAACCTCGTGCTTCCTCTTGAGTGGAGACGGGTATGTCGGGGAACTTCTTGAGTTGCAGCAATGGTGTGAAGGACCCTTTGGAAGTTCCAGTGGTTAGATGTGATTAGCCTCGAGAAGCCTCATCGGAAATGGGCCTCATCTCGCATGGAGGGCAAAACCTCCTGGAATTTCTCGAGTTGCGGCAGGTGCTCTCGACTTACGACGGGGACCTCAGGGACCCGCTCTGGTGGCCTCAGGAAAGGCCAGTCCCCATGCGAGTTCCTCGGGGGCCTCTCGGCATTCCTCTCCCGTCGATGCCGGGGCCTAAGACCTTGTGTTGAGTCGGGGCCGGAACCTGAGGATTCCTCTCCAGTGCTGACATGGATCTTGGGGTACTTCTGGAGTCTCCCCAGGGGAGTCAGTCCTCGTCTCGAATGCGGGCATGCACTTGCGCTTTCCTCCAGAGCGGTAGCAGCAGTGTCACGCAGACCAACGTGTGGATCAAAGGATCTATGGTTTTCCCTCGAGTCTTTCCCACGAGGCTTTCCCACCAGGCTTTCCCACAGGGCTGTCCCACGAGCACACGTGGTGGGAGTCGATCCTCGGCTTGAACGTCAAGGCAGTGCAGGGAAAACAGGTTCCTCTGTAAGGGACTGACACATATGGGGTTTCTTGGAATGGTGGCACGACCCTGGAGTTCCTCTCGCCTTTCCTGTGGGAGCGCCTCCTCTTGAGATGCGATGGGAATGCCGGGAATTCTTTCCCTACGAAACAGGAAAAGGATCCCTCATCTCGAGCTAGGAGGCAGAAACGGGGCTCCCCTGGATGTGTGCGGAACCCCACGTGCTTCCTCTCGAGTGGAGACGGGTATGTTGGGGAACTTCTTGAGTTGCAGCAAGGGTGTGAAGCACCCTTTGGAAGTTCCAGTGGTTAGACGTGATTCACCTCGAGAAGCCTCAGCGGAAATGGGCCTCATCTCTCCTGGAGGGTAAAACCTCCTGGATTTTCTCGAGTTGCGGCAGGTGCTCTCGACTTACGACGGAGACCTCAGGGACCCGCTCTGGTGGCCTCAGGAAAGTCCAGTCCCCATGCGAGTTCCTCGGGGGCCTCTCGGCATTCCTCTCCCGTCGATGCCGGGGCCTAAGACCTTGTGTGGAGTCGGGGCCGGAACCTGAGGATTCCTCTCCAGTGCTGACATGGATCTTGGGGTACTTCTGGAGTCTCCCCAGGGGAGTCAGTCCTCGTCTCGAATGCGGGCATGCACTTGCGCTTTCCTCCAGAGCGGTAGCAGCAGTGTCACGCAGTCCGCCGCGTGGATCAAAGGATCTATGGTTTTCCCTCGAGTCTTTCCCATGAGGCTTTCCCACGAGGCTTTCCCACAGGGCTGTCCCACGTGCACACGTGGTGGGAGTCGATCCTCGGCTTGAACGTCAAGGCAGTGCAGGGAAAACAGGTTCCTCTGGAATGGACTGACACATCTGGGGGACTCTTGGAATGGTGGCACGACCCTGGAGTTCCTCTCGCCTTTCCTGTGGACAGCGCCTCCTCTTGAGATGCGACGGGAACGCCGGGAATTCTTTCCCTACGAAACAGGGAAAAGATCCCTCATCTCGAGCTAGGAGGCATAAACGGGGCTCCCCTGGATGTGTGCGGGACCCCACGTGCTTCCTCTCGAGTGGAGACGGGTATGTCGGGGAACTTCTTGAGTTGCAGCAAGGGTGTGAAGGACCCTTTGGAAGTTCCAGTGGTTAGACGTGATTCGCCTCGAGAAGCCTCAGCGGAAATGGGCCTTATCTCGCCTGGAGGGCAAAACCTCCTGGATTTTCTCGAGTTGCGGCAGGTGCTCTCGACTTACGACGGGGACCTCAGGGACCCGCTCTGGTGGCCTCAGGAAAGGCCAGTCCCCATGCGAGTTCCTCGGGGGCCTCTCGGGATTCCTCTCCCGTCGATGCCGGGGCCTAATACCTTGTGTGGAGTCGGGGCCGGAACCTGAGGATTCCTCTCCAGTGCTGACATGGATCTTGGGGTACTTCTGGAGTCTCCCCAGGGGAGTCAGTCCTCGTCTCCAATGCGGGCATGCACTTGCGCTTTCCTCCAGAGCGGTAGCAGCAGTGTCACGCAGTCCGCCGCGTGGATCAAAGGATCTATGGTTTTCCCTCGAGTCTTTCCCACGAGGCTTTCCCATGAAGCTTTCCCACAGGGCTGTCCCACGTGCACACGTGGTGGGAGTGGATCCTCGGCTTGCACGTCAAGGCAGTGCAGGGAAAACAGGTTCCTCTGGAATGGACTGACACATCTGGGGGTCTCTTGGAATGGTGCCCCGACCCTGGAGTTCCTCTCGCCTTTCCTGTGGAGAGCGCCACCTCTTGAGATGCGACGGTAACGCCGGGAATTTTTTCCCTACGAAACAGGGAAAGGATCCCTCATCTCGAGCTAGGAGGCGGAAACGGGGCTCCCCTGGATGTGTGCGGGACCCCACGTGCTTCCTCTCGAGTGGAGACGGGTATGTCGCGGAACTGCTTCAGTTGCAGCAAGGGTGTGAAGGACCCTTTGGAAGTTCCAGTGGTTAGATGTGATTAGCCTCGAGAAGCCTCAGCGGAAATGGGCCTCATCTCGCCTGGAGGGCAAAACCTCCTGGATTTTCTCGAGTTGCGGCAGGTGCTCTCGACTTACGATGGGGACCTCAGGGACCCGCTCTGGTGGCCTCAGGAAAGGCCAGTCCCCATGCGAGTTCCTCGGGGGCCTCTCGGGATTCCTCTCCCGTCGATGCCGGGGCCTAAGACCTTGTGTGGAGTCGGGGCCGGAACCTGAGGATTCCTCTCCAGTGCTGACATGGACCTTGGGGTACTTCTGGAGTCTCCCCAGGGGAGTCAGTCCTCGTCTCGAATGCGGGCATGCACTTGCGCTTTCCTCCAGAGCGGTAGCAGCAGTGTCACGCAGTCCGCCGCGTGGATCAAAGGATCTATGGTTTTCCCTCGAGCCTTTCCCACGAGGCTTTCCCACAGGGCTGTCCCACGTGCACACGTGGTGGGAGTGGATCCTCGGCTTGAACGTCAAGGCAGTGCAGGGAAAACAGGTTCCTCTGGAATGGACTGACACATCTGGGGGACTCTTGGAATGGTGGCACGACCCTGGAGTTCCTCTCGCCTTTCCTGTGGAGAGCGCCACCTCTTGAGATGCGACGGTAACGCCGGGAATTCTTTCCCTACGAAACAGGGAAAGGATCCCTCATCTCGAGCTAGGAGGCGGAAACGGGGCTCCCCTGGATGTGTGCGGGACCCACGTGCTTCCTCTCGAGTGGAGACGGGTATGTCGGGGAACTTCTTGAGTTGCAGCAAAGGTGTGAAGGACCCTTTGGAAGTTCCAGTGGTTAGACGTGATTAGCCTCCAGAAGCCTCAGCGGAAATGGGCCTCATCTCGCCTGGATGGCAAAACCTCCTGGATTTTCTCGAGTTGCGGCAGGTGCTCTCGACTTACGACGGGGACCTCAGGGACCCGCTCTGGTGGCCTCAGGAAAGGCCAGTCCCCATGCGAGTTCCTCGGGGGCCTCTCAGGATTCCTCTCCCGTCGATGCCGGGGCCTAAGACCTTGTGTGGAGTCGGGGCCGGAACCTGAGGATTCCTCTCCAGTGCTGACATGGATCTTGGGGTACTTCTGGAGTCTCCCCAGGGGAGTCAGTCCTCGTCTCGAATGCGGGCATGCACTTGCGCTTTCCTCCAGAGCGGTAGCAGCAGTGTCACGCAGTCCGCCGCGTGGATCAAAGGATCTATGGTTTTCCCTCGAGTCTTTCCCACGAGGCTTTCCCACGAGGCTTTCCCACAGGGCTGTCCCCCGTGCACACGTGGTGGGAGTCGATCCTCGGCTGGAACGTCAAGGCAGTGCAGGGAAAACAGGTTCCTCTGGAATGGACTGACACATCTGGGGGACTCTTGGAATGGTGGCATGACCCTGGAGTTCCTCTCGCCTTTCCTGTGGAGAGCGCCTCCTCTTGAGATGCGACGGGAACGCCGGGAATTCTTTCCCTACGAAACAGGGAAAGGATCCCTCATCTCGAGCTAGGAGGCGGAAACGGGGCTCCCCTGGATGTGTGCGGGACCCCACGTGCTTCCTCTCGAGTGGAGACGGGTATGTCGGGGAACTTCTTGAGTTGCAGCAATGGTGTGAAGGACCCTTTGGAAGTTCCAGTGGTTAGATGTGATTGGCCTCGAGAAGCCTCAGCGGAAATGGGCCTCATCTCGCCTGGAGGGCAAAACCTCCTGGATTTTCTCGAGTTGCGGCAGGTGCTCTCGACTTACGACGGGGACCTCAGGGACCCGCTCTGGTGGCCTCAGGAAAGGCCAGTCCCCATGCGAGTTCCTCGGGGGCCTCTCGGGATTCCTCTCCCGTCGATGCCGGGGCCTAAGACCTTGTGTGGAGTCGGGGCCGGAACCTGAGGATTCCTCTCCAGTGCTGACATGGATCTTGGGGTACTTCTGGAGTCTCCCCAGGGGAGTCAGTCCTCGTCTCGAATGCGGGCATTCACTTGCGCTTTCCTCCAGAGCGGTAGCAGCAGTGTCACGCAGTCCACCGCGTGGATCAAAGGATGTATGGTTTTCCCTCGAGTCTTTCCCACGAGGCTTTCCCACGAGGCTTTCCCACAGGGCTGTCCCACGTGCACACGTGGTGGGAGTCGATCCTCGGCTTGAACGTCAAGGCAGTGCAGGGAAAACAGGTTCCTCTGGAATGGACTGACACATCTGGGGGACTCTTGGAATGGTGGCACGACCCTGGAGTTCCTCTCGCCTTTCCTGTGGAGAGCGCCTCCTCTTGAGATGTGACGGGAACGCCGGGAATTCTTTCCCTATGAAACAGGGAAAGGATCCCTCATCTCGAGCTAGGAGTCGGAAACGGGGCTCCCCTGGATGTGTGCGGGACCCACGTGCTTCCTCTCGAGTGGAGACGGGTATGTCGGGGAACTTCTTGAGTTGCAGCAAGGGTGTGAGGGACCCTTTGGAAGTTCCAGTGGTTAGACGTGATTAGCCTCGAGAAGCCTCAGCGGAAATGGGCCTCATCTCGCCTGGAGGGCAAAACCTCCTGGATTTTCTCGAGTTGCGGCAGGTGCTCTCGACTTACGACGGGGACCTCAGGGAACCGCTCTGGTGGCCTCAGGAAAGGCCAGTCCCCATGCGAGTTCCTCGGGGCCTCTCGGGATTCCTCTCCCGTCGATGCCGGGGCCTAAGACCTTGTGTGGAGTCGGGGCCGGAACCTGAGGATTCCTCTCCAGTGCTGACATGGATCTTGGGGTACTTCTGGAGTCTCCCCACGGGAGTCAGTCCTCGTCTCGAATGCGGGCATGCACTTGCGCTTTCCTCCAGAGCGGTAGCAGCAGTGTCACGCAGTCCGCCACGTGGATCAAAGGATCTATGGTTTTCCCTCGAGTCTTTCCCACGAGGCTTTCCCACGAGGCTTTCCCACAGGGCTGTCCCACGTGCACACGTGGTGGGAGTCGATCCTCGGCTTGAACGTCAAGGCAGTGCAGGGAAAACAGGTTCCTCTGGAATGGACTGACACATCTGGGGGACTCTTGGAATGGTGGCACGACCCTGGAGTTCCTCTCGCCTTTCCTGTGGAGAGCGCCTCCTCTTGAGATGC
The DNA here is from genome assembly GCF_042477335.2 of Ovis canadensis. Lineage (NCBI taxonomy): Eukaryota > Metazoa > Chordata > Mammalia > Artiodactyla > Bovidae > Ovis > Ovis canadensis. The sequence continues at coordinate 7,535,071 of NC_091264.1, forward strand.
GACGGGAATGCCGGGAATTCTTTCCCTACGAAACAGGGAACGGATCCCTCATCTCGAGCTAGGAGGCGGAAACGGGGCTTCCCTGGATGTGTGCGGGACCCACGTGCTTCCTCTCGAGTGGAGACGGGTATGTCGGGGAACTTCTTGAGTTGCAGCAATGGTGTGAAGGACCCTTTGCAAGTTCCAGTGGTTAGATGTGATTGGCCTCGAGAAGCCTCAGCGGAAATGGGCCTCATCTCGCCTGGAGGGCAAAACCTCCTGGATTTTCTCGAGTTGCGGCAGGTGCTCTCGACTTACGACGGGGACCTCAGGGACCCGCTCTGGTGGCCTCAGGAAAGGCCAGTCCCCATGCGAGTTCCTCGGGGGCCTCTCGGGATTCCTCTCCCGTCGATGCCGGGGCCTAAGACCTTGTGTGGAGTCGGGGCCGGAACCTGAGGATTCCTCTCCAGTGCTGACATGGATCTTGGGGTACTTCTGGAGTCTCCCCAGGGGAGTCAGTCCTCGTCTCGAATGCGGGCATGCACTTGCGCTTTCCTCCAGAGCGGTAGCAGCAGTGTCACGCAGTCCGCCGCGTGGATCAAAGGATCTATGGTTTTCCCTCGAGTCTTTCCCACGAGGCTTTCCCACGAGGTTTCCCACAGGGCTGTCCCACGTGCACACGTGGTGGGAGTCGATCCTCGGCTGGAACGTCAAGGCAGTGCAGGGAAAACAGGTTCCTCTGGAATGGACTGACACATCTGAGGGACTCTTGGAATGGTGGCATGACCCTGGAGTTCCTCTCGCCTTTCCTGTGGAGAGCGCCTCCTCTTGAGATGCGACGGGAACGCCGGGAATTCTTTCCCTACGAAACAGGGAAAGGATCCCTCATCTCGAGCTAGGAGGCGGAAACGGGGCTCCCCTGGATGTGTGCGGGACCCCACGTGCTTCCTCTCGAGTGGAGACGGGTATGTCGGGGAACATCTTGAGTTGCAGCAATGGTGTGAAGGACCCTTTGGAAGTTCCAGTGGTTAGATGTGATTGGCCTCGAGAAGCCTCAGCGGAAATGGGCCTCATCTCGCCTGGAGGGCAAAACCTCCTGGATTTTCTCGAGTTGCGGCAGGTGCTCTCGACTTACGACGGGGACCTCAGGGACCCGCTCTGGTGGCCTCAGGAAAGGCCAGTCCCCATGCGAGTTCCTCGGGGTCCTCTCGGGATTCCTCTCCCGTCGATGCCGGGGCCTAAGACCTTGTGTGGAGTCGGGGCCGGAACCTGAGGATTCCTCTCCAGTGCTGACATGGATCTTGGGGTACTTCTGGAGTCTCCCCAGGGGAGTCAGTCCTCGTCTCGAATGCGGGCATGCACTTGCGCTTTCCTCCAGAGCGGTAGCAGCAGTGTCACGCAGTCCGCCGTGTGGATCAAAGGATCTATGGTTTTCCCTCGAGTCTTTCCCACGAGGCTTTCCCACGAGGCTTTCCCACAGGGCTGTCCCACGTGCACACGTGGTGGGAGTCGATCCTCGGCTTGAACGTCAAGGCAGTGCAGGGAAAACAGGTTCCTCTGGAATGGACTGACACATCTGGGGGACTCTTGGAATGGTGGCACGACCCTGTAGTTCCTCTCGCCTTTCCTGTGGAGAGCGCCTCCTCTTGAGATGCGACGGGAACGCCGGGAATTCTTTCCCTACGAAACAGGGAAAGGATCCCTCATCACGAGCTAGGAGGCGGAAACGGGGCTCCCCTGGATGTGTGCGGGACCCACGTGCTTCCTCTCGAGTGGAGACGGGTATGTCGGGGAACTTCTTGAGTTGCAGCAAGGGTGTGAAGGACCCTTTGGAAGTTCCAGTGGTTAGATGTGATTGGCCTCGAGAAGCCTCAGCGGAAATGGGCCTCATCTCGCCTGGAGGGCAAAACCTCCTGGATTTTCTCGAGTTGCGGCAGGTGCTCTCGACTTACGACGGGGACCTCAGGGACCCGCTCTGGTGGCCTCAGGAAAGGCCAGGCCCATGCGAGTTCCTCGGGGCCCTCTCGGGATTCCTCTCCCGTCGACGCCAGGGCCTAAGACCTTGTGTGGAGTCGGGGCCGGAACCTGAGGATTCCTCTCCAGTGCTGACATGGATCTTGGGGTACTTCTGGAGTCTCCCCAGGGGAGTCAGTCCTCGTCTCGAATGCGGGCATGCACTTGCGCTTCCCTCCAGAGCGGTAGCAGCAGTGTCACGCAGTCCGCCGCGTGGATCAAAGGATCTATGGTTTTCCCTCGAGTCTTTCCCACGAGGCTTTCCCACGAGGCTTTCCCACAGGGCTGTCCCACGTGCACACGTGGTGGGAGTCGATCCTCGGCTTGAACGTCAAGGCAGTGCAGGGAAAACAGGTTCCTCTGGAATGGACTGACACATCTGGGGGACTCTTGGAATGGTGGCACGACCCTGGAGTTCCTCTCGCCTTACCTGTGGAGAGCGCCTCCTCTTGACATGCGACGGGAACGCCGGGAATTCTTTCCCAACGAAGCAGGGAAAGGATCCCTCATCTCGAGCTAGGAGGCGGAGACGGGGCTCCCCTCGATGTGTGCGGGACACCACGTGCTTCCTCTCGAGTGGAGACGGGTATGTCGGGTAACTTCTTGAGTTGCAGCAATGGTGTGAAGGACCCTTTGGAAGTTCCAGTGGTTAGATGTGATTGGCCTCGAGAAGCCTCAGCGGAAATGGGCCTCATCTCGCCTGGAGGGCAAAACCTCCTGGATTTTCTCGAGTTGCGGCAGGTGCTCTCGACTTACGACGGGGACCTCAGGGACCCGCTCTGGTGGCCTCAGGAAAGGCCAGTCCCCATGCGAGTTCCTCGGGGGCCTCTCGGGATTCCTCTCCCGTCGATGCCGGGGCCTAAGACCTTGTGTGGAGTCGGGGCCGGAACCTGAGGATTCCTCTCCAGTGCTGACATGGATCTTGGGGTACTTCTGGAGTCTCCCCAGGGGAGTCAGTCCTCGTCTCGAATGCGGGCATGCACTTGCTCTTTCCTCCAGAGCGGTAGCAGCAGTGTCACGCAGTCCACCGCGTGGATCAAAGGATCTATGGTTTCCCTCGAGTCTTTCCCATGAGGCTTTCCCACGAGGCTTTCCACAGGGCTGTCCCACGTGCACACGTGGTGGGAGTCGATCCTCGGCTTGAACGTCAAGGCAGTGCAGGGAAAACAGGTTCCTCTGGAATGGACTGACACATCTGGGGGACTCTTGGAATGGTGGCACGACCCTGGAGTTCCTCTCGCCTTTCCTGTGGAGAGCGCCTCCTCTTGAGATGCGACGGGAACGCCGGGAATTCTTTCCCTACGAAACAGGGAAAGGATCCCTCATCTCGAGCTAGGAGGCGGAAACGGGGCCTCCCCTGGATGTGTGCGGGACCCCACGTGCTTCCTCTCGAGTGGAGACGGGTATGTCGGGGAACTTCTTGAGTTGCAGCAACGGTGTGAAGGACCCTTTGGAAGTTCCAGTGGTTAGATGTGATTGGCCTCGAGAAGCCTCAGCGGAAATGGGCCTCATCTCGCCTGGAGGGCAAAACCTCCTGGATTTTCTCGAGTTGCGGCAGGTGCTCTCGACTTACGACGGGGACCTCAGGGACCCGCTCTGGTGGCCTCAGGAAAGGCCAGTCCCCATGCGACTTCCTCGGGGGCCTCTCGGGATTCCTCTCCCATCGATGCCGGGGCCGAAGACCTTGTGTGGAGTCGGGGCCGGAACCTGAGGATTCCTCTCCAGCGCTGACATGGATCTTGGGGTACTTCTGGAGTCTCCCCAGGGGAGTCAGTCCTCGTCTGGAATGCGGGCATGCACTTGCGCTATCCTCCAGAGCGGTAGCAGCAGTGTCAAGCAGTCCGCCGCGTGCATCAAAGGATCTATGGTTTTCCCTCGAGTCTTTCCCACGAGGCTTTCCCACGAGGCCTTCCCACAGGGCTGTCCCACGTGCACACGTGGTGGGAGTCGATCCTTGGCTTGAACGTCAAGGCAGTGCAGGGAAAACAGGTTCCTCTGGAATGGACTGACATATCTGGGGGACACTTTGGATGGTGGCACGACGCTAGAGTCCTCTCGCCTTTCCTGTTGAGAGCGCCGCCTCTTGAGATGCGACAGGAACGCCGGGAATTCTTTCCCTACGAAACAGGGAAAGGATCCCTCATCTCGAGCTAGGAGGCGGAAACGGGGCTCCCCTGGATGTGTGCGGGAACCTCGTGCTTCCTCTCGAGTGGAGACGGGTATGTCGGGGAACTTCTTGAGTTGCAGCAAGGGTGTGAAGGACCCTTTGGAAGTTCCAGTGTTTAGATGTGATTAGCCTCGAGAAGCCTCAGCGGAAATGGGCCTCATCTCGCCTGGAGGGCAAAACCTCCTGGATTTTCTCGAGTTGCGGCAGGTGCTCTCGACATACGACCGGGACCTCAGGGACCCGCTCTGGTGGCCTAAGGAAAGGCCAGTCCCCATGCGAGTTCCTCGGGGGCCTCTCGGGATTCCTCTCCTGTCGATGCCGGGGCCTAAGACCTTGTGTGGAGTCGGGGCCGGAACCTGAGGATTCCTCTCCAAGGATGACATGGATCTTGGTGTACTTCTGGAGTCTCCCCAGGGGAGTCAGTCCTCGTCCTGAATGCGGGTATGCACTTGCTCTTTCCTCCAGAGCGGTAGCAGCAGTGTCACGCAGTCCGCCGCGTGGATCAAAGGATCTATGGTTTTCCCTCGAGTCTTTCCCACGAGGCTTTCCCACGAGGCTTTCCACAGGGCTGTCCCACGTGCACACGTGGTGGGAGTCGATCCTCGGCTTGAACGTCAAGGCAGTGCAGGGAAAACAGGCTCCTCTGGAATGGACTGACACATCTAGGGGACTCTTGGAATGGTGGCATGACCCTGGAGTTCCTCTCTCCTTTCCTGTGGAGAGCGCCTCCTCTTGAGATGAGACGGGAACGCCGGGAATTCTTTCCCTACGAAACAGGGAAAGGATCCCTCATCTCGAGCTAGGAGGCGGAAACGGGGCTCCCCTGGATGTGTGCGGGACCCACGAGCTTCCTCTCGAGTGGAGTCTTTCCCTACGAAACAGGGAAAGGATCCCTCATCTCGAGCTAGGAGGCGGAAACGGGGCTCCCCTGGATGTGTGCGGGACCCCACGTGCTTCCTCTCGAGTGGAGACGGGTATGTCGGGGAACTTCTTGAGTTGCAGCAACGGTGTGAAGGACCCTTTGGAAGTTCCAGTGGTTAGATGTGATTGGCCTCGAGAAGCCTCAGCGGAAATGGGCCTCATCTCGCCTGGAGGGCAAAACCTCCTGGATGTTCTCGAGTTGCGGCAGGTGCTCTCGACTTACGACGGGGACCTCAGGGACCCGCTCTGGTGGCCTCAGGAAAGGCCAGTCCCCATGCGACTTCCTCGGGGGCCTCTCGGGATTCCTCTCCCGTCGATGCCGGGGCCTAAGACCTTGTGTGGAGTCGGGGCCGGAACCTGAGGATTCCTCTCCAGTGCTGACATGGATCTTGGGGTACTTCTGGAGTCTCCCCAGGGGAGTCAGTCCTCGTCTCGAATGCGGGCATGCACTTGCGCTTTCCTCCAGAGCGGTAGCAGCAGTGTCACGCAGTCCGCCGCGTGGATCAAAGAATCTATGGTTTTCCCTCGAGTCTTTCCCACGAGGCTTTTCCACGAGGCTTTCCCACAGGGCTGTCCCACGTGCACACGTGGTGGGAGTCGATCCTCGGCTTGAACGTCAAGGCAGTGCAGGGAAAACAGGTTCCTCTGGAATGGACTGACACATCTGGGGGACTCTTGGAATGGTGTCACGACCCTGGAGTTCCTCTCGCCTTTCCTGTGGAGAGCGCCTCCTCTTGAGATGCGACGGGAACGCCGGGAATTCTTTCCCTACGAAACAGGGAAAGGATCCCTCATCTCGAGCTAGGAGGCGGAAACGGGGCTCCCCTGGATGTGTGCGGGACCCCACGTGCTTCCTCTCGAGTGGAGACGGGTATGTCGGGGAACTTCTTGAGTTGCAGCAATGGTGTGAAGGACCCTTTGGAAGTTCCAGTGGTTAGATGTGATTGGCCTCGAGAAGCCTCAGCGGAAATGGGCCTCATCTCGCCTGGAGGGCAAAACCTCCTGGATTTTCTCGAGTTGCGGCAGGTGCTCTCGACTTACGACGGGGACCTCAGGGACCCCCTCTGGTGGCCTCAGGAAAGGCCAGTCCCCATGCGAGTTCCTCGGGGGCCTCTCGGGATTCCTCTCCCGTCGATGCCGGGGCCTAAGACCTTGTGTGGAGTCGGGGCCGGAACCTGAGGATTCCTCTCCAGTGCTGACATGGATCTTGGGGTACTTCTGGAGTCTCCCCAGGGGAGTCAGTCCTCGTCTCGAATGCGGGCATGCACTTGCGCTTTCCTCCAGAGCGGTAGCAGCAGTGTCACGCAATCCGCCGCGTGGATCAAAGGATCTATGGTTTTCCCTCGAGTCTTTCCCACGAGGCTTTCCCACGAGGCTTTCCCACAGGGCTGTCCCACGTGCACACGTGGTGGGAGTCGATCCTCGGCTTGAACGTCAAGGCAGTGCAGGGAAAACAGGTTCCTCTGGAATGGACTGACACATCTGGGGGACTCTTGGAATGGTGGCAAGACCCTGGAGTTCCTCTCGCCTTTCCTGTGGAGAGCGCCTCCTCTTGAGATGCGACGGGAACGCCGGGAATTCTTTCCCTACGAAACAGGGAAAGGATCCCTCATCTCGAGCTAGGAGGCGGAATCGGGGCTCCTCTGGATGTGTGCGGGACCCCACGTGCTTCCTCTCGAGTGGAGACGGGTATGTCGGGGAACTTCTTGAGTTGCAGCAAGGGTGTGAAGGACCCTTTGGAAGTTCCAGTGGTTAGACGTGATTAACCTCGAGAAGCCTCAGCGGAAATGGGCCTCATCTCGCCTGGAGGGCAAAACCTCCTGGATTTTCTCGAGTTGCGGCAGGTGCTCTCGACTTACGACGGGGACCTCAGGGAACCGCTCTGGTGGCCTCAGGAAAGGCCAGTCCCCATGCGAGTTCCTCGGGGGCCTCTCGGGATTCCTCCCCCGTCGATGCCGGGGCCTAAGACCTTGTGTGGAGTCGGGGCCGGAACCTGAGGATTCCTCTCCAGTGCTGACATGGATCTTGGGGTACTTCTGGAGTCTAACCAGTGGAGTCAGTCCTCGTCTCGAATACGGGCATGCACTTGCGCTTTCCTCCAGAGCGGTAGCAGCAGTGTCACGCAGTCCGCCGCGTGGATCAAAGGATCTATGGTTTTCCCTCGAGTCTTTCCCACGAGGCTTTCCCACGAGGCTTTCCCACAGGGCTGTCCACGTGCACACGTGGTGGGAGTCGATCCTCGGCTTGAACGTCAAGGCAGTGCAGGGAAAACAGGTTCCTCTGGAATGGACTGACACATCTGGGGGACTCTTGGAATGGTGGCATGACCTTGGAGTTCCTCTCGCCTTTCCTGTGGAGAGCGCCTCCTCTTGAGATGCGACGGGAACGCCGGGAATTCTTTACCTACGAAACAGGGAAAGGATCCCTCATCTCGAGCTAGGAGGCGGAATCGGGGCTCCCCTGGATATGTGCGGGACACCACGTGCTTCCTCTCGAGTGCAAACGGGTAGGTCGGGGAACTTCTTGAGTTGCAGCAAGGGTGTGAAGGACCCTTTGGAAGTTCCAGTGGTTAGATGTGATTGGCCTCGAGAAGCCTCAGCGGAAATGGGCCTCATTTCGCCTGGAGGGCAAAACCTCCTGGATTTTCTCGAGTTGCGGCAGGTGCTCTCGACTTACGACGGGGACCTCAGGGACCCGCTCTGGTGGCCTCAGGAAAGGCCAGTCCCCATGCGAGTTCCTCGGGGGCCTCTCGGGATTCCTCTCCCGTCGATGCCGGGGCCTAAGACCTTGTGTGGAGTCGGGGCCGGAACCTGAGGATTCCTCTCCAGTGCTGACATGGATCTTGGGGTACTTCCGGAGTCTCCCCAGGGGATTCAGTCCTCGTCTCGAATGCGGGCATGCACTTGCGCTTTCCTCCAGAGCGGTAGCAGCAGTGTCACGCAGTCCGCCGCGTGGATCAAAGGATCTATGGTTTACCCTCGAGTCTTTCCCACGAGGCTTTTCCACGAGGCTTTCCCACAGGGCTGTCCCACGTGCACAAGTGGTGGGAGTCGATCCTCGGCTTGAACGTCAAGGTAGTGCAGGGAAATCAGGTTCCTCTGGAATGGACTGACACATCTGGGGGACTCTTGGAATGGTGGCACGACCCTGGAGTTCCTCTCGCCTTTCCTGTGGAGAGCGCCTCCTCTTGAGATGCGACGGGAACGCCGGGAATTCTTTCCCTACGAAACAGGGAAAGGATCCCTCATCTCGAGCTAGGAGGCGGAAACGGGGCTCCCCTGGATGTGTGCGGGACCCACGTGCTTCCTCTCGAGTGGAGACGGGTATGTCGGGGAACTTCTTGAGTTGCAGCAACGGTGTGAAGGACCCTTTGGAAGTTCCAGTGGTTAGACGTGATTAGCCTCGAGAAGCCTCAGCGGAAATGGGCCTCATTTCGCCTGGAGGGCAAAACCTCCTGGATTTTCTCGAGTTGCGGCAGGTGCTCTCGACTTACGACGGGGACCTCAGGGAACCGCTCTGGTGGCCTCAGGAAAGGCCAGTCCCCATGCGAGTTCCTCGGGGGCCTCTCGGGATTCCTCTCCTGTCGATGCCGGGGCCTAAGACCTTGTGTGGAGTCGGGGCCGGAACCTGAGGATTCCTCTCCAAGGATGACATGGATCTTGGTGTACTTCTGGAGTCTCCCCAGGGGAGTCAGTCCTCGTCCTGAATGCGGGTATGCACTTGCTCTTTCCTCCAGAGCGGTAGCAGCAGTGTCACGCAGTCCGCCGCGTGGATCAAAGGATCTATGGTTTTCCCTCGAGTCTTTCCCACGAGGCTTTCCCACGAGGCTTTCCACAGGGCTGTCCCACGTGCACACGTGGTGGGAGTCGATCCTCGGCTTGAACGTCAAGGCAGTGCAGGGAAAACAGGCTCCTCTGGAATGGACTGACACATCTAGGGGACTCTTGGAATGGTGGCATGACCCTGGAGTTCCTCTCTCCTTTCCTGTGGATAGCGCCTCCTCTTGAGATGAGACGGGAACGCCGGGAATTCTTTCCCTACGAAACAGGGAAAGGATCCCTCATCTCGAGCTAGGAGGCGGAAACGGGGCTCCCCTGGATGTGTGCGGGACCCACGAGCTTCCTCTCGAGTGGAGTCTTTCCCTACGAAACAGGGAAAGGATCCCTCATCTCGAGCTAGGAGGTGGAAACGGGGCTCCCCTGGATGTGTGCGGGACCCCACGTGCGTCCTCTCGAGTGGAGACGGGTATGTCGGGGAACTTCTTGAGTTGCAGCAACGGTGTGAAGGACCCTTTGGAAGTTCCAGTGGTTAGATGTGATTGGCCTCGAGAAGCCTCAGCGGAAATGGGCCTCATCTCGCCTGGAGGGCAAAACCTCCTGGATGTTCTCGAGTTGCGGCAGGTGCTCTCGACTTACGACGGGGACCTCAGGGACCCGCTCTGGTGGCCTCAGGAAACGCCAGTCCCCATGCGACTTCCTCGGGGGCCTCTCGGGATTCCTCTCCCGTCGATGCCGGGGCCTAAGACCTTGTGTGGAGTCGGGGCCGGAACCTGAGGATTCCTCTCCAGTGCTGACATGGATCTTGGGGTACTTCTGGAGTCTCCCCAGGGGAGTCAGTCCTCGTCTCGAATGCGGGCATGCACTTGCGCTTTCCTCCAGAGCGGTAGCAGCAGTGTCACGCAGTCCGCTGCGTGGACCAAAGGATCTATGGTTTTCCCTCGAGTCTTTCCCACGAGGCTTTCCCACGAGGCTTTCCCACAGGGCTGTCCCACGTGCACACGTGGTGGGAGTCGATCCTCGGCTTGAACGTCAAGGCAGTGCAGGGAAAACAGGTTCCTCTGGAATGGACTGACACATCTGGGGGACTCTTGGAATGGTGGCATGACCCTGGAGTTCCTCTCGCCTTTCCTGTGGAGAGCGCCTCCTCTTGAGATGCGACGGGAACGCCGGGAATTCTTTCCCTACGAAACAGGGAAAGGATCCCTCATCTCGAGCTAGGAGGCGGAAACGGGGCTCCCCTGGATGTGTGCGGGACCCACGTGCTTAATCTCGAGTGGAGACGGGTATGTCGGGGAACTTCTTGAGTTGCAGCAAGGGTGTGAAGGACCCTTTGGAAGTTCCAGTGGTTAGACGTGATTAGCCTCGAGAAGCCTCAGCGGAAATGGGCCTCATCTCGCCTGGAGGGCAAAACCTCCTGGATTTTCTCGAGTTGCGGCAGGTGCTCTCGACTTACGACGGGGACCTCAGGGACCCGCTCTTGTGGCCTCAGGAAAGGCCAGTCCCCATGCGACTTCCTCGGGGGCCTCTCGGGATTCCTCTCCCATCGATGCCGGGGCCGAAGACCTTGTGTGGAGTCGGGGCCGGAACCTGAGGATTTCTCTCCAGCGCTGACATGGATCTTGGGGTACTTCTGGAGTCTCCCCAGGGGAGTCAGTCCTCGTCTGGAATGCGGGCATGCACTTGCGCTATCCTCCAGAGCGGTAGCAGCAGTGTCAAGCAGTCCGCCGCGTGCATCAAAGGATCTATGGTTTTCCCTCGAGTCTTTCCCACGAGGCTTTCCCACGAGGCCTTCCCACAGGGCTGTCCCACGTGCACACGTGGTGGGAGTCGATCCTTGGCTTGAACGTCAAGGCAGTGCAGGGAAAACAGGTTCCTCTGGAATGGACTGACATATCTGGGGGACACTTTGGATGGTGGCACGACGCTAGAGTCCTCTCGCCTTTCCTGTTGAGAGCGCCGCCTCTTGAGATGCGACAGGAACGCCGGGAATTCTTTCCCTACGAAACAGGGAAAGGATCCCTCATCTCGAGCTAGGAGGCGGAAACGGGGCTCCCCTGGATGTGTGCGGGAACCTCGTGCTTCCTCTCGAGTGGAGACGGGTATGTCGGGGAACTTCTTGAGTTGCAGCAAGGGTGTGAAGGACCCTTTGGAAGTTCCAGTGTTTAGATGTGATTAGCCTCGAGAAGCCTCAGCGGAAATGGGCCTCATCTCGCCTGGAGGGCAAAACCTCCTGGATTTTCTCGAGTTGCGGCAGGTGCTCTCGACATACGACCGGGACCTCAGGGACCCGCTCTGGTGGCCTCAGGAAAGGCCAGTCCCCATGCGAGTTCCTCGGGGGCCTCTCGGGATTCCTCTCCTGTCGATGCCGGGGCCTAAGACCTTGTGTGGAGTCGGGGCCGGAACCTGAGGATTCCTCTCCAAGGATGACATGGATCTTGGTGTACTTCTGGAGTCTCCCCAGGGGAGTCAGTCCTCGTCCTGAATGCGGGTATGCACTTGCTCTTTCCTCCAGAGCGGTAGCAGCAGTGTCACGCAGTCCGCCGCGTGGATCAAAGGATCTATGGTTTTCCCTCGAGTCTTTCCCACGAGGCTTTCCCACGAGGCTTTCCACAGGGCTGTCCCACGTGCACACGTGGTGGGAGTCGATCCTCGGCTTGAACGTCAAGGCAGTGCAGGGAAAACAGGCTCCTCTGGAATGGACTGACACATCTAGGGGACTCTTGGAATGGTGGCATGACCCTGGAGTTCCTCTCTCCTTTCCTGTGGAGAGCGCCTCCTCTTGAGATGAGACGGGAACGCCGGGAATTCTTTCCCTACGAAACAGGGAAAGGATCCCTCATCTCGAGCTAGGAGGCGGAAACGGGGCTCCCCTGGATGTGTGCGGGACCCACGAGCTTCCTCTCGAGTGGAGTCTTTCCCTACGAAACAGGGAAAGGATCCCTCATCTCGAGCTAGGAGGCGGAAACGGGGCTCCCCTGGATGTGTGCGGGACCCCACGTGCTTCCTCTCGAGTGGAGACGGGTATGTCGGGGAACTTCTTGAGTTGCAGCAACGGTGTGAAGGACCCTTTGGAAGTTCCAGTGGTTAGATGTGATTGGCCTCGAGAAGCCTCAGCGGAAATGGGCCTCATCTCGCCTGGAGGGCAAAACCTCCTGGATGTTCTCGAGTTGCGGCAGGTGCTCTCGACTTACGACGGGGACCTCAGGGACCCGCTCTGGTGGCCTCAGGAAAGGCCAGTCCCCATGCGAGTTCCTCGGGGGCCTCTCGGGATTGCTCTCCCGTCGATGCCGGGGCCTAAGACCTTGTGTGGAGTCGGGGCCGGAACCTGAGGATTCCTCTCCAGTGCTGACATGGATCTTGGGGTACTTCTGGAGTCTCCCCAGGGGAGTCAGTCCTCGTCTCGAATGCGGGCATGCACTTGCGCTTTCCTCCAGAGCGGTAGCAGCAGTGTCACGCAGTCCGCCGCGTGGATCAAAGAATCTATGGTTTTCCCTCGAGTCTTTCCCACGAGGCTTTCCCACGAGGCTTTCCCACAGGGCTGTCCCACGTGCACACGTGGTGGGAGTCGATCCTCGGCTTGAACGTCAAGGCAGTGCAGGGAAAACAGGTTCCTCTGGAATGGACTGACACATCTGGGGGACTCTTGGAATGGTGTCACGACCCTGGAGTTCCTCTCGCCTTTCCTGTGGAGAGCGCCTCCTCTTGAGATGCGACGGGAACGCCGGGAATTCTTTCCCTACGAAACAGGGAAAGGATCCCTCATCTCGAGCTAGGAGGCGGAAACGGGGCTCCCCTGGATGTGTGCGGGACCCCACGTGCTTCCTCTCGAGTGGAGACGGGTATGTCGGGGAACTTCTTGAGTTGCAGCAATGGTGTGAAGGACCCTTTGGAAGTTCCAGTGGTTAGATGTGATTGGCCTCGAGAAGCCTCAGCGGAAATGGGCCTCATCTAGCCTGGAGGGCAAAACCTCCTGGATTTTCTCGAGTTGCGGCAGGTGCTCTCGACTTACGACGGGGACCTCAGGGACCCCCTCTGGTGGCCTCAGGAAAGGCCAGTCCCCATGCGAGTTCCTCGGGGGCCTCTCGGGATTCCTCTCCCGTCGATGCCGGGGCCTAAGACCTTGTGTGGAGTCGGGGCCGGAACCTGAGGATTCCTCTCCAGTGCTGACATGGATCTTGGGGTACTTCTGGAGTCTCCCCAGGGGAGTCAGTCCTCGTCTCGAATGCGGGCATGCACTTGCGCTTTCCTCCAGAGCGGTAGCAGCAGTGTCACGCAATCCGCCGCGTGGATCAAAGGATCTATGGTTTTCCCTCGAGTCTTTCCCACGAGGCTTTCCCACGAGGCTTTCCCACAGGGCTGTCCCACGTGCACACGTGGTGGGAGTCGATCCTCGGCTTGAACGTAAAGGCAGTGCAGGGAAAACAGGTTCCTCTGGAATGGACTGACACATCTGGGGGACTCTTGGAATGGTGGCAAGACCCTGGAGTTCCTCTCGCCTTTCCTGTGGAGAGCGCCTCCTCTTGAGATGCGACGGGAACGCCGGGAATTCTTTCCCTACGAAACAGGGAAAGGATCCCTCATCTCGAGCTAGGAGGCGGAATCGGGGCTCCTCTGGATGTGTGCGGGACCCCACGTGCTTCCTCTCGAGTGGAGACGGGTATGTCGGGGAACTTCTTGAGTTGCAGCAAGGGTGTGAAGGACCCTTTGGAAGTTCCAGTGGTTAGACGTGATTAACCTCGAGAAGCCTCAGCGGAAATGGGCCTCATCTCGCCTGGAGGGCAAAACCTCCTGGATTTTCTCGAGTTGCGGCAGGTGCTCTCGACTTACGACGGGGACCTCAGGGAACCGCTCTGGTGGCCTCAGGAAAGGCCAGTCCCCATGCGAGTTCCTCGGGGGCCTCTCGGGATTGCTCTCCCGTCGATGCCGGGGCCTAAGACCTTGTGTGGAGTCGGGGCCGGAACCTGAGGATTCCTCTCCAGTGCTGACATGGATCTTGGGGTACTTCTGGAGTCTCCCCAGGGGAGTCAGTCCTCGTCTCGAATGCGGGCATGCACTTGCGCTTTCCTCCAGAGCGGTAGCAGCAGTGTCACGCAGTCCGCCGCGTGGATCAAAGGATCTATGGTTTTCCCTGGAGTCTTTCCCACGAGGCTTTCCCACGAGGCTTTCCCACAGGGCTGTCCCACGTGCACACGTGGTGGGAGTCGATCCTCGGCTTGAACGTCAAGGCAGTGCAGGGAAAACAGGTTCCTCTGGAATGGACTGACACATCTGGGGGACTCTTGGAATGGTGGCACGACCCTGGAGTTCCTCTCGCCTTTCCTGTGGAGAGCGCCTCCTCTTGAGATGCGACGGGAACGCCGGGAATTCTTTCCCTACGAAACGGGGAAAGGATCCCTCATCTCGAGCTAGGAGGCGGAATCGGGGCTCCCCTGGATGTGTGCGGTTCCCACGTGCTTCCTCTCGAGTGGAGACGGGTATGTCGGGGAACTTCTTGAGTTGCAGCAAGGGTGTGAAGGACCCTTTGGAAGTTCCAGTGGTTAGACGTGATTAGCCTCGAGAAGCCTCAGCGGAAATGGGCCTCATCTCGCCTGGAGGGCAAAACCTCCTGGATTTTCTCGAGTTGCGGCAGGTGCTCTCGACTTACGACGGGGACCTCAGGGAACCGCTCTGGTGGCCTCAGGAAAGGCCAGTCCCCATGCGAGTTCCTCGGGGGCCTCTCGGGATTCCTCCCCCGTCGATGCCGGGGCCTAAGACCTTGTGTGGAGTCGGGGCCGGAACCTGAGGATTCCTCTCCAGTGCTGACATGGATCTTGGGGTACTTCTGGAGTCTAACCAGTGGAGTCAGTCCTCGTCTCGAATACGGGCATGCACTTGCGCTTTCCTCCAGAGCGGTAGCAGCAGTGTCACGCAGTCCGCCGCGTGGATCAAAGGATCTATGGTTTTCCCTCGAGTCTTTCCCACGAGGCTTTCCCACGAGGCTTTCCCACAGGGCTGTCCACGTGCACACGTGGTGGGAGTCGATCCTCGGCTTGAACGTCAAGGCAGTGCAGGGAAAACAGGTTCCTCTGGAATGGACTGACACATCTGGGGGACTCTTGGAATGGTGGCATGACCTTGGAGTTCCTCTCGCCTTTCCTGTGGAGAGCGCCTCCTCTTGAGATGCGACGGGAACGCCGGGAATTCTTTCCCTACGAAACAGGGAAAGGATCCCTCATCTCGAGCTAGGAGGCGGAATCGGGGCTCCCCTGGATATGTGCGGGACACCACGTGCTTCCTCTCGAGTGCAAACGGGTAGGTCGGGGAACTTCTTGAGTTGCAGCAAGGGTGTGAAGGACCCTTTGGAAGTTCCAGTGGTTAGATGTGATTGGCCTCGAGAAGCCTCAGCGGAAATGGGCCTCATTTCGCCTGGAGGGCAAAACCTCCTGGATTTTCTCGAGTTGCGGCAGGTGCTCTCGACTTACGACGGGGACCTCAGGGACCCGCTCTGGTGGCCTCAGGAAAGGCCAGTCCCCATGCGAGTTCCTCGGGGGCCTCTCGGGATTCCTCTCCCGTCGATGCCGGGGCCTAAGACCTTGTGTGGAGTCGGGGCCGGAACCTGAGGATTCCTCTCCAGTGCTGACATGGATCTTGGGGTACTTCCGGAGTCTCCCCAGGGGATTCAGTCCTCGTCTCGAATGCGGGCATGCACTTGCGCTTTCCTCCAGAGCGGTAGCAGCAGTGTCACGCAGTCCGCCGCGTGGATCAAAGGATCTATGGTTTACCCTCGAGTCTTTCCCACGAGGCTTTTCCACGAGGCTTTCCCACAGGGCTGTCCCACGTGCACAAGTGGTGGGAGTCGATCCTCGGCTTGAACGTCAAGGTAGTGCAGGGAAATCAGGTTCCTCTGGAATGGACTGACACATCTGGGGGACTCTTGGAATGGTGGCACGACCCTGGAGTTCCTCTCGCCTTTCCTGTGGAGAGCGCCTCCTCTTGAGATGCGACGGGAACGCCGGGAATTCTTTCCCTACGAAACAGGGAAAGGATCCCTCATCTCGAGCTAGGAGGCGGAAACGGGGCTCCCCTGGATGTGTGCGGGACCCACGTGCTTCCTCTCGAGTGGAGACGGGTATGTCGGGGAACTTCTTGAGTTGCAGCAACGGTGTGAAGGACCCTTTGGAAGTTCCAGTGGTTAGACGTGATTAGCCTCGAGAAGCCTCAGCGGAAATGGGCCTCATCTCGCCTGGAGGGCAAAACCTCCTGGATTTTCTCGAGTTGCGGCAGGTGCTCTCGACTTACGACGGGGACCTCAGGGAACCGCTCTGGTGGCCTCAGGAAAGGCCAGTCCCCATGCGAGTTCCTCGGGGGCCTCTCGGGATTCCTCTCCTGTCGATGCCGGGGCCTAAGACCTTGTGTGGAGTCGGGGCCGGAACCTGAGGATTCCTCTCCAAGGATGACATGGATCTTGGTGTACTTCTGGAGTCTCCCCAGGGGAGTCAGTCCTCGTCCTGAATGCGGGTATGCACTTGCTCTTTCCTCCAGAGCGGTAGCAGCAGTGTCACGCAGTCCGCCGCGTGGATCAAAGGATCTCTGGTTTTCCCTCGAGTCTTTCCCACGAGGCTTTCCCACGAGGCTTTCCACAGGGCTGTCCCACGTGCACACGTGGTGGGAGTCGATCCTCGGCTTGAATGTCAAGGCAGTGCAGGGAAAACAGGCTCCTCTGGAATGGACTGACACATCTAGCGGACTCTTGGAATGGTGGCATGACCCTGGAGTTCCTCTCTCCTTTCCTGTGGAGAGCGCCTCCTCTTGAGATGAGACGGGAACGCCGGGAATTCTTTCCCTACGAAACAGGGAAAGGATCCCTCATCTCGAGCTAGGAGGCGGAAACGGGGCTCCCCTGGATGTGTGCGGGACCCACGAGCTTCCTCTCGAGTGGAGTCTTTCCCTACGAAACAGGGAAAGGATCCCTCATCTCGAGCTAGGAGGCGGAAACGGGGCTCCCCTGGATGTGTGCGGGACCCCACGTGCTTCCTCTCGAGTGGAGACGGGTATGTCGGGGAACTTCTTGAGTTGCAGCAACGGTGTGAAGGACCCTTTGGAAGTTCCAGTGGTTAGATGTGATTGGCCTCGAGAAGCCTCAGCGGAAATGGGCCTCATCTCGCCTGGAGGGCAAAACCTCCTGGATGTTCTCGAGTTGCGGCAGGTGCTCTCGACTTACGACGGGGACCTCAGGGACCCGCTCTGGTGGCCTCAGGAAAGGCCAGTCCCCATGCGACTTCCTCGGGGGCCTCTCGGGATTCCTCTCCCGTCGATGCCGGGGCCTAAGACCTTGTGTGGAGTCGGGGCCGGAACCTGAGGATTCCTCTCCAGTGCTGACATGGATCTTGGGGTACTTCTGGAGTCTCCCCAGGGGAGTCAGTCCTCGTCTCGAATGCGGGCATGCACTTGCGCTTTCCTCCAGAGCGGTAGCAGCAGTGTCACGCAGTCCGCTGCGTGGACCAAAGGATCTATGGTTTTCCCTCGAGTCTTTCCCACGAGGCTTTCCCACGAGGCTTTCCCACAGGGCTGTCCCACGTGCACACGTGGTGGGAGTCGATCCTCGGCTTGAACGTCAAGGCAGTGCAGGGAAAACAGGTTCCTCTGGAATGGACTGACACATCTGGGGGACTCTTGGAATGGTGGCATGACCCTGGAGTTCCTCTCGCCTTTCCTGTGGAGAGCGCCTCCTCTTGAGATGCGACGGGAACGCCGGGAATTCTTTCCCTACGAAACAGGGAAAGGATCCCTCATCTCGAGCTAGGAGGCGGAAACGGGGCTCCCCTGGATGTGTGCGGGACCCACGTGCTTAATCTCGAGTGGAGACGGGTATGTCGGGGAACTTCTTGAGTTGCAGCAAGGGTGTGAAGGACCCTTTGGAAGTTCCAGTGGTTAGACGTGATTAGCCTCGAGAAGCCTCAGCGGAAATGGGCCTCATCTCGCCTGGAGGGCAAAACCTCCTGGATTTTCTCGAGTTGCGGCAGGTGCTCTCGACTTACGACGGGGACCTCAGGGACCCGCTCTTGTGGCCTCAGGAAAGGCCAGTCCCCATTCGAGTTCCGCGGGGGCCTATCGGGATTCCTCTCCCGTCGAAGCCGGGGCCTAAGACCTTGTGTGGAGTCGGGGCCGGAAACTGAGGATTCCTCTCCAGTGCTGACATGGATCTTGGGGTACTTCTGGAGTCTCCCCAGGGGAGTCAGTCCTCGTCTCGAATGCGGGCATGCACTTGCGCTTTCCTCCAGAGCGGTAGCAGCAGTGTCACGCAGTCCGCCGCGTGGATCAAAGGATCTATGGTTTTCCCTCGAGTCTTTCCCACGAGGCTTTCCCACGAGGCTTTCCCACAGGGCTGTCCCACGTGCACACGTGGTGGGAGTCGATCCTCGGCTTGAACGTCAAGGCAGTGCAGGGAAAACAGGTTCCTCTGGAATGGACTGACACATCTGGGGGACTCTTGGAATGGTGTCACGACCCTGGAGTTCCTCTCGCCTTTCCTGTGGAGAGCGCCTCCTCTTGAGATGCGATGGGAACGCCGGGAATTCTTTCCCTACGAAACAGGGAAAGGATCCCTCATCTCGAGCTAGGAGGCGGAAACGGGGCTCCCCTGGATGTGTGCGGGACCCACGTGCTTCCTCTCGAGTGGAGACGGGTATGTCGGGGAACTTCTTGAGTTGCAGCAAGGGTGTGAAGGACCCTTTGGAAGTTCCAGTGGTTAGACGTGATTAGCCTCTAGAAGCCTCAGCGGAAATGGGCCTCATCTCGCCTGGAGGGCAAAACCTCCTGGATTTTCTCGAGTTGCGGCAGGTGCTCTCGACTTACGACTGGGACCTCAGGGAACCGCTCTGGTGGCCTCAGGAAAGGCCAGTCCCCCTGCGAGTTCCTCGGGGGCCTCTCGGGATTCCTCTCCCGTCGATGCCGGGGCCTAAGACCTTGTGTGGAGTCGGGGCCGGAACCTGAGGATTCCTCTCCAGTGCTGACATGGATCTTGGGGTACTTCTGGAGTCTCCCCAGGGGAGTCAGTCCTCGTCTCGAATGCGGGCATGCACTTGCGTTTTCCTCCAGAGCGGTAGCAGCAGTGTCACGCAGTCCGCTGCGTGGATCAAAGGATCTATGGTTTTCCCTCGAGTCTTTCCCACGAGGCTTTCCCACGAGGCTTTCCCACAGGGCTGTCCCACGTGCACACGTGGTGGGAGTCGATCCTCGGCTTGAACGTCAAGGCAGTGCAGGGAAAACAGGTTCCTCTGGAATGGACTGACACATCTGGGGGACTCTTGGAATGGTGGCACGACCCTGGAGTTCCTCTCGCCTTTCCTGTGGAGAGCGCCTCCTCTTGAGATGCGACGGGAACGCCGGGAATTCTTTCCCTGCGAAACAGGGAAAGGATCCCTCATCTCGAGCTAGGAGGCGGAAACGGGGCTCCCCTGGATGTGTGAGGGTCCTACGTGCTTCCTCTCGAGTGGAGACGGGTATGTCGGGGAACTTCTTGAGTTGCAGCAAGGGTGTGAAGGACCCTTTGGAAGTTCCAGTGGTTAGACGTGATTAGCCTCGAGAAGCCTCAGCGGAAATGGGCCTCATCTCGCCTGGAGGGCAAAACCGCCTGGATTTTCTCGAGTTGCGGCAGGTGCTCTCGACTTACGACGGGGACCTCAGGGACCCGCTCTGGTGGCCTCAGGAAAGGCCAGTCCCCATGCGAGTTCCTCGGGGGCCTCTCGGGATTCCTCTCCCGTCGATGCCGGGGCCTAAGACCTTGTGTGGAGTCGGGGCCGGAACCTGAGGATTCCTCTCCAGTGCTGACATGGATCTTGGGGTACTTCTGGAGTCTCCCCAGGGGAGTCAGTCCTCGTCTCGAATGCGGGCATGCACTTGCGCTTTCCTCCAGAGCGGTAGCAGCAGTGTCACGCAGTCCGCCGCGTGGATCAAAGGATCTATCGTTTTCCCTCGAGTCTTTCCCACGAGGCTTTCCCACGAGGCTTTCCCACAGGGCTGTCCCACGTGCACACGTGGTGGGAGTCGATCCTCGGCTTGAACGTCAAGGCAGTGCAGGGAAAACAGGTTCCTCTGGAATGGACTGACACATCTGGGGGACTCTTGGAATGGTGGCATGACCCTGGAGTTCCTCTCGCCTTTCCTGTAGAGAGCGCCTCCTCTTGAGATGCGACGGGAACGCCAGGAATTCTTTCCCTACGAAACAGGGAAAGGATCCCTCATCTCGAGCTAGGAGGCGGAAACGGGGCTCCCCTGGATGTGTGCGGGACACCACGTGCTTCCTCTCGAGTGCAGACGGGTATGTCGGGGAAGTTCTTAAGTTGCAGCAAGGGTGTGAATGACCCTTTGGAAGTTCCAGTGGTTAGATGTGATTGGCCTCGAGAAGCCTCAGCGGAAATGGGCCTCATCTCGCCTGGAGGGCAAAACCGCCTGGATTTTGTCGAGTTGCGGCAGGTGCTCTCGACTTACGACGGGGACCTCAGGGACCCGCTCTGGTGGCCTCAGGAAAGGCCAGTCCCCATGCGAGTTCCTCGGGGGCCTCTCGGGATTCCTCTCCCGTCGATGCCGGGGCCTAAGACCTTGTGTGGAGTCGTGGCCGGAACCTGAGGATTCCTCTCCAGTGCTGACATGGATCTTGGGGTACTTCTGGAGTCTCCCCAGGGGAGTCAGTCCTCGTCTCGAATGCGGGCATGCACTTGCGCTTTCCTCCAGAGCGGTAGCAGCAGTGTCACGCAGTCCGCCGCGTGGATCAAAGGATCTATGGTTTTCCCTCGAGTCTTTCCCACGAGGCTTTCCCACGAGGCTTTCCCACAGGGCTGTCCCACGTGCACACGTGGTGGGAGTCGATCCTCGGCTTGAACGTCAAGGCAGTGCAGGGAAAACAGGTTCCTCTGGAATGGACTGACACATCTGGGGGACTCTTGGAATGGTGGCACGACCCTTCAGTTCCTCTCGCCTTTCCTGTGGAGAGCGCCTCCTCTTGAGATGCGACGGGAACGCCGGGAATTCTTTCCCTACGAAACAGCGAAAGGATCCCTCATCTCGAGCTAGGAGGCGGAAACGGGACTCCCCTGGATGTGTGAGGGTCCTACGTGCTTCCTCTCGAGTGGAGACGGGTATGTCGGGGAACTTCTTGAGTTGCAGCAAGGGTGTGAAGGACCCTTTGGAAGTTCCAGTGGTTAGACGTGATTAGCCTCGAGAAGCCTCAGCGGAAATGGGCCTCATCTCACCTGGAGGGCAAAACCGCCTGGATTTTCTCGAGTTGCGGCAGGTGCTCTCGACTTACGACGGGGACCTCAGGGACCCGCTCTGGTGGCCTCAGGAAAGGCCAGTCCCCATGCGAGTTCCTCGGGGGCCTCTCGGGATTCCTCTCCCGTCGATGCCGGGGCCTAAGACCTTGTGTGGAGTCGGGGCCGGAACCTGAGGATTCCTCTCCAGTGCTGACATGGATCTTGGGGTACTTCTGGAGTCTCCCCAGGGGAGTCAGTCCTCGTCTCGAATGCGGGCATGCACTTGCGCTTTCCTCCAGAGCGGTAGCAGCAGTGTCACGCAGTCCGCCGCGTGGATCAAAGGATCTATGGTTTTCCCTCGAGTCTTTCCCACGAGGCTTTCCCACGAGGCTTTCCCACAGGGCTGTCCCACGTGCACACGTGGTGGGAGTCGATCCTCGGCTTGAACGTCAAGGCAGTGCAGGGAAAACAGGTTCCTCTGGAATGGACTGACACATCTGGGGGACTCTTGGAATGGTGTCACGACCCTGGAGTTCCTCTCGCCTTTCCTGTGGAGAGCGCCTCCTCTTGAGATGCGACGGGAACGCCGGGAATTCTTTTCCTATGAAACAGGGAAAGGATCCCACATCTCGAGCTAGGAGGCGGAAACGGGGCTCCCCTGGATGTGTGCGGGACCCACGTTCTTCCTCTCGAGTGGAGACGGGTATGTCGGGGAACTTCTTGAGTTGCAGCAAGGGTGTTAAGGACCCTTTGGAAGTTCCAGTGGTTAGACGTGATTAGCCTCGAGAAGCCTCAGCGGAAATGGGCCTCATCTCGCCTGGAGGGCAAAACCGCCTGGATTTTCTCGAGTTGCGGCAGGTGCTCTCGACTTACGACGGGGACCTCAGGGAACCGCTCTGGTGGCCTCAGGAAAGGCCAGTCCCCATGCGAGTTCCTCGGGGGCCTCTCGGGATTCCTCTGCCGTCGATGCCGGGGCCTAAGTCCTTGTGTGGAGTCGGGGCCGGAACCTGAGGATTCCTCTCCAGTGCTGACATGGATGTTGGGGTACTTCTGGAGTCTCCCCAGGGGAGTCAGTCCTCGTCTCGATTGCGGGCATGCACTTGTGCTTTCCTCCAGAGCGGTAGCAGCAGTGTCACGCAGTCCGCCGCGTGGATCAAAGGATCTATGGTTTTCCCTCGAGTCTTTCCCACGAGGCTTTCCCACGAGGCTTTCCCACAGGGCTGTCCCACGTGCACACGTGGTGGGAGTCGATCCTCGGCTTGAACGTTAAGGCAGTGCAGGGAAAACAGTTTCCTCTGGAATGGACTGACATATCTGGGTGACCCTTGGAATGGTTGCATGACCCTGGAGTTCCTCTCGCCTTTCCTGTGGAGAGCGCCTCCTCTTGAGATGCGACGGGAACGCCGAGAATTCTTTCCCTACGAAACAGGGAAAGGATCCCTCATCTCGAGCTAGGAGGCGGAAACGGGGCTCCCCTGGATGTGTGCGGGACCCCACGTGCTTCCTCTCGAGTGGAGACGGGTATGTCGGGGAACTTCTTGAGGTGCAGCAAGGGTGTGAAGGACCCTTTGGAAGTTCCAGTGGTTAGATGTGATTGGACTCGAGAAGCCTCAGCGGAAATGGGCCTCATCTCGCCTGGAGGGCAAAACCGCCTGGATTTTCTCGAGTTGTGGCAGGTGCTCTCGACTTACGACGGGGACCTCAGGGACCCGCTCTGGTGGCCTCAGGAAAGTCCAGTCCCCATGCGAGTTCCTCGGGGGCCTCTCGGGATTCCTCTCCCGTCGATGCCGGGGCCTAAGACCTTGTGTGGAGTCGGGGCCAGAACCTGAGGATTCCTCTCCAGTGCTGACATGGATCTTGGGGTACTTCTGGAGTCTCCCCAGGGGAGTCAGTCCACGTCTCGAATGCGGGCATGCACTTGCGCTTTCCTCCAGAGCGGTAGCAGCAGTGTCACGCAGTCCGCCACGTGGATCAAAGGATCTATGGTTTTCCCTCGAGTCTTTCCCACGAGGCTTTCCCACGAGGCTTTCCCACAGGGCTGTCCCACGTGCACACGTGGTGGGAGTCGATCCTCGGCTTGAACGTCAAGGCAGTGCAGGGAAAACAGGTTCCTCTGGAATGGACTGACACATCTGGGGGACTCTTGGAATGGTGGCACGACCCTTCAGTTCCTCTCGCCTTTCCTGTGGAGAGCGCCTCCTCTTGAGATGCGACGGGAACGCCGGGAATTCTTTTCCTACGAAACAGGGAAAGGATCCCGCATCTCGGGCTAGGAGGCGGAAACGGGGCTCCCCTGGATGTGTGCGGGACCCCACGTGCTTCCTCTCGAGTGGAGACGGGTATGTCGCGGAACTGCTTGAGGTGCAGCAATGGTGTGAAGGACCCTTTGGAAGTTCCAGTGGTTAGATGTGATTGGCCTCGAGAAGCCTCAGCGGAAATGGGCCTCATCTCGCCTGGTGGGCAAAACCTCCTGGATTTTCTCGAGTTGCGGCAGGTGCTCTCGACTTACGACGGGGACCTCAGGGACCCGCTCTGGTGGCCTCAGGAAAGGCCAGTCCCAATGCGAGTTCCTCGGGGGCCTCTCGGTATTCCTCTCCCGTCGATGCCAGGGCCTAAGATCTTGTGTGGAGTCGGGGCCGGAAACTGAGGATTCCTCTCCAGTGCTGACATGGATCTTCGGGTACTTCTGGAGTCTCCCCAGGGGAGTCAGTCCTCGTCTCGAATGCGGGCATGCACTTGCGCTTTCCTCCAGAGCGGTATCAGCAGTGTCACGCAGTCCGCCGCGTGGATCAAAGGATCTATGGTTTTCCCTCGAGTCTTTCCCACGAGGCTTTCCCACGAGGCTTTCCCACAGGGCTGTCCCACGTGCACACGTGGTGGGAGTCGATCCTCGGCTTGAACGTCAAGGCAGTGCAGGGAAAACAGGTTCCTCTGGAATGGACTGACACATCTGGGGGACTCTTGGAATGGTGGCACGACCCTGGAGTTCCTCTCGCCTTTCCTGTGGAGAGCGCCTCCTCTTGAGATGCGACGGGAACGCCGGGAATTCTTTCCCTACGAAACAGGGAAAGGATCCCTCATCTCGAGCTAGGAGGCGGAAACGGGGCTCCCCTGGATGTGTGAGGGTCCTACGTGCTTCCTCTCGAGTGGAGACGGGTATGTCGGGGAACTTCTTGAGTTGCAGCAAGGGTGTGAAGGACCCTTTGGAAGTTCCAGTGGTTAGACGTGATTAGCCTCGAGAAGCCTCAGCGGAAATGGGCCTCATCTCGCCTGGAGTGCAAAACCGCCTGGATTTTCTCGAGTTGCGGCAGGTGCTCTCGACTTACGACGGGGACCTCAGGGACCCGCTCTGGTGGCCTCAGGAAAGGCCAGTCCCCATGCGAGTTCCTCGGGGGCCTCTCGGGATTCCTCTCCCGTCGATGCCGGGGCCTAAGACCTTGTGTGGAGTCGGGGCCGGAACCTGAGGATTCCTCTCCAGTGCTGACATGGATCTTGGGGTACTTCTGGAGTCTCCCCAGGGGAGTCAGTCCTCGTCTCGAATGCGGGCATGCACTTGCGCTTTCCTCCAGAGCGGTAGCAGCAGTGTCACGCAGTCCGCCGCGTGGATCAAAGGATCTATCGTTTTCCCTCGAGTCTTTCCCACGAGGCTTTCCCACGAGGCTTTCCCACAGGGCTGTCCCACGTGCACACGTGGTGGGAGTCGATCCTCGGCTTGAACGTCAAGGCAGTGCAGGGAAAACAGGTTCCTCTGGAATGGACTGACACATCTGGTGGACTCTTGGAATGGTGGCATGACCCTGGAGTTCCTCTCGCCTTTCCTGTAGAGAGCGCCTCCTCTTGAGATGCGACGGGAACGCCAGGAATTCTTTCCCTACGAAACAGGGAAAGGATCCCTCATCTCGAGCTAGGAGGCGGAAACGGGGCTCCCCTGGATGTGTGCGGGACACCACGTGCTTCCTCTCGAGTGCAGACGGGTATGTCGGGGAAGTTCTTAAGTTGCAGCAAGGGTGTGAAGGACCCTTTGGAAGTTCCAGTGGTTAGATGTGATTGGCCTCGAGAAGCCTCAGCGGAAATGGGCCTCATCTCGCCTGGAGGGCAAAACCGCCTGGATTTTGTCGAGTTGCGGCAGGTGCTCTCGACTTACGACGGGGACCTCAGGGACCCGCTCTGGTGGCCTCAGGAAAGGCCAGTCCCCATGCGAGTTCCTCGGGGGCCTCTCGGGATTCCTCTCCCGTCGATGCCGGGGCCTAAGACCTTGTGTGGAGTCGTGGCCGGAACCTGAGGATTCCTCTCCAGTGCTGACATGGATCTTGGGGTACTTCTGGAGTCTCCCCAGGGGAGTCAGTCCTCGTCTCGAATGCGGGCATGCACTTGCGCTTTCCTCCAGAGCGGTAGCAGCAGTGTCACGCAGTCCGCCGCGTGGATCAAAGGATCTATGGTTTTCCCTCGAGTCTTTCCCACGAGGCTTTCCCACGAGGCTTTCCCACAGGGCTGTCCCACGTGCACACGTGGTGGGAGTCGATCCTCGGCTTGAACGTCAAGGCAGTGCAGGGAAAACAGGTTCCTCTGGAATGGACTGACACATCTGGGGGACTCTTGGAATGGTGGCACGACCCTTCAGTTCCTCTCGCCTTTCCTGTGGAGAGCGCCTCCTCTTGAGATGCGACGGGAACGCCGGGAATTCTTTCCCTACGAAACAGCGAAAGGATCCCTCATCTCGAGCTAGGAGGCGGAAACGGGACTCCCCTGGATGTGTGAGGGTCCTACGTGCTTCCTCTCGAGTGGAGACGGGTATGTCGGGGAACTTCTTGAGTTGCAGCAAGGGTGTGAAGGACCCTTTGGAAGTTCCAGTGGTTAGACGTGATTAGCCTCGAGAAGCCTCAGCGGAAATGGGCCTCATCTCACCTGGAGGGCAAAACCGCCTGGATTTTCTCGAGTTGCGGCAGGTGCTCTCGACTTACGACGGGGACCTCAGGGACCCGCTCTGGTGGCCTCAGGAAAGGCCAGTCCCCATGCGAGTTCCTCGGGGGCCTCTCGGGATTCCTCTCCCGTCGATGCCGGGGCCTAAGACCTTGTGTGGAGTCGGGGCCGGAACCTGAGGATTCCTCTCCAGTGCTGACATGGATCTTGGGGTACTTCTGGAGTCTCCCCAGGGGAGTCAGTCCTCGTCTCGAATGCGGGCATGCACTTGCGCTTTCCTCCAGAGCGGTAGCAGCAGTGTCACGCAGTCCGCCGCGTGGATCAAAGGATCTATGGTTTTCCCTCGAGTCTTTCCCACGAGGCTTTCCCACGAGGCTTTCCCACAGGGCTGTCCCACGTGCACACGTGGTGGGAGTCGATCCTCGGCTTGAACGTCAAGGCAGTGCAGGGAAAACAGGTTCCTCTGGAATGGACTGACACATCTGGGGGACTCTTGGAATGGTGTCACGACCCTGGAGTTCCTCTCGCCTTTCCTGTGGAGAGCGCCTCCTCTTGAGATGCGACGGGAACGCCGGGAATTCTTTTCCTACGAAACAGGGAAAGGATCCCACATCTCGAGCTAGGAGGCGGAAACGGGGCTCCCCTGGATGTGTGCGGGACCCACGTTCTTCCTCTCGAGTGGAGACGGGTATGTCGGGGAACTTCTTGAGTTGCAGCAAGGGTGTTAAGGACCCTTTGGAAGTTCCAGTGGTTAGACGTGATTAGCCTCGAGAAGCCTCAGCGGAAATGGGCCTCATCTCGCCTGGAGGGCAAAACCGCCTGGATTTTCTCGAGTTGCGGCAGGTGCTCTCGACTTACGACGGGGACCTCAGGGAACCGCTCTGGTGGCCTCAGGAAAGGCCAGTCCCCATGCGAGTTCCTCGGGGGCCTCTCGGGATTCCTCTGCCGTCGATGCCGGGGCCTAAGTCCTTGTGTGGAGTCGGGGCCGGAACCTGAGGATTCCTCTCCAGTGCTGACATGGATGTTGGGGTACTTCTGGAGTCTCCCCAGGGGAGTCAGTCCTCGTCTCGATTGCGGGCATGCACTTGTGCTTTCCTCCAGAGCGGTAGCAGCAGTGTCACGCAGTCCGCCGCGTGGATCAAAGGATCTATGGTTTTCCCTCGAGTCTTTCCCACGAGGCTTTCCCACGAGGCTTTCCCACAGGGCTGTCCCACGTGCACACGTGGTGGGAGTCGATCCTCGGCTTGAACGTTAAGGCAGTGCAGGGAAAACAGTTTCCTCTGGAATGGACTGACATATCTGGGTGACCCTTGGAATGGTTGCATGACCCTGGAGTTCCTCTCGCCTTTCCTGTGGAGAGCGCCTCCTCTTGAGATGCGACGGGAACGCCGAGAATTCTTTCCCTACGAAACAGGGAAAGGATCCCTCATCTCGAGCTAGGAGGCGGAAACGGGGCTCCCCTGGATGTGTGCGGGACCCCACGTGCTTCCTCTCGAGTGGAGACGGGTATGTCGGGGAACTTCTTGAGGTGCAGCAAGGGTGTGAAGGACCCTTTGGAAGTTCCAGTGGTTAGATGTGATTGGACTCGAGAAGCCTCAGCGGAAATGGGCCTCATCTCGCCTGGAGGGCAAAACCGCCTGGATTTTCTCGAGTTGTGGCAGGTGCTCTCGACTTACGACGGGGACCTCAGGGACCCGCTCTGGTGGCCTCAGGAAAGTCCAGTCCCCATGCGAGTTCCTCGGGGGCCTCTCGGGATTCCTCTCCCGTCGATGCCGGGGCCTAAGACCTTGTGTGGAGTCGGGGCCAGAACCTGAGGATTCCTCTCCAGTGCTGACATGGATCTTGGGGTACTTCTGGAGTCTCCCCAGGGGAGTCAGTCCACGTCTCGAATGCGGGCATGCACTTGCGCTTTCCTCCAGAGCGGTAGCAGCAGTGTCACGCAGTCCGCCACGTGGATCAAAGGATCTATGGTTTTCCCTCGAGTCTTTCCCACGAGGCTTTCCCACGAGGCTTTCCCACAGGGCTGTCCCACGTGCACACGTGGTGGGAGTCGATCCTCGACTTGAACGTCAAGGCAGTGCAGGGAAAACAGGTTCCTCTGGAATGGACTGACACATCTGGGGGACTCTTGGAATGGTGGCACGACCCTTCAGTTCCTCTCGCCTTTCCTGTGGAGAGCGCCTCCTCTTGAGATGCGACGGGAACGCCGGGAATTCTTTTCCTACGAAACAGGGAAAGGATCCCGCATCTCGGGCTAGGAGGCGGAAACGGGGCTCCCCTGGATGTGTGCGGGACCCCACGTGCTTCCTCTCGAGTGGAGACGGGTATGTCGCGGAACTGCTTGAGGTGCAGCAATGGTGTGAAGGACCCTTTGGAAGTTCCAGTGGTTAGATGTGATTGGCCTCGAGAAGCCTCAGCGGAAATGGGCCTCATCTCGCCTGGTGGGCAAAACCTCCTGGATTTTCTCGAGTTGCGGCAGGTGCTCTCGACTTACGACGGGGACCTCAGGGACCCGCTCTGGTGGCCTCAGGAAAGGCCAGTCCCAATGCGAGTTCCTCGGGGGCCTCTCGGTATTCCTCTCCCGTCGATGCCAGGGCCTAAGATCTTGTGTGGAGTCGGGGCCGGAAACTGAGGATTCCTCTCCAGTGCTGACATGGATCTTCGGGTACTTCTGGAGTCTCCCCAGGGGAGTCAGTCCTCGTCTCGAATGCGGGCATGCACTTGCGCTTTCCTCCAGAGCGGTATCAGCAGTGTCACGCAGTCCGCCGCGTGGATCAAAGGATCTATGGTTTTCCCTCGAGTCTTTCTCACGAGGCTTTCCCACGAGGCTTTCCCACAGGGCTGTCCCACGTGCACACGTGGTGGGAGTCGATCCTCGGCTTGAACGTCAAGGCAGTGCAGGGAAAACAGGTTCCTCTGGAATGGACTGACACATCTGGGGGACTCTTGGAATGGTGGCACGACCCTGGAGTTCCTCTCGCCTTTCCTGTGGAGAGCGCCTCCTCTTGAGATGCGACGGGAACGCCGGGAATTCTTTCCCTACGAAACAGGGAAAGGATCCCTCATCTCGAGCTAGGAGGCGGAAACGGGGCTCCCCTGGATGTGTGAGGGTCCTACGTGCTTCCTCTCGAGTGGAGACGGGTATGTCGGGGAACTTCTTGAGTTGCAGCAAGGGTGTGAAGGACCCTTTGGAAGTTCCAGTGGTTAGACGTGATTAGCCTCGAGAAGCCTCAGCGGAAATGGGCCTCATCTCGCCTGGAGGGCAAAACCGCCTGGATTTTCTCGAGTTGCGGCAGGTGCTCTCGACTTACGACGGGGACCTCAGGGACCCGCTCTGGTGGCCTCAGGAAAGGCCAGTCCCCATGCGAGTTCCTCGGGGGCCTCTCGGGATTCCTCTCCCGTCGATGCCGGGGCCTAAGACCTTGTGTGGAGTCGGGGCCGGAACCTGAGGATTCCTCTCCAGTGCTGACATGGATCTTGGGGTACTTCTGGAGTCTCCCCAGGGGAGTCAGTCCTCGTCTCGAATGCGGGCATGCACTTGCGCTTTCCTCCAGAGCGGTAGCAGCAGTGTCACGCAGTCCGCCGCGTGGATCAAAGGATCTATCGTTTTCCCTCGAGTCTTTCCCACGAGGCTTTCCCACGAGGCTTTCCCACAGGGCTGTCCCACGTGCACACGTGGTGGGAGTCGATCCTCGGCTTGAACGTCAAGGCAGTGCAGGGAAAACAGGTTCCTCTGGAATGGACTGACACATCTGGGGGACTCTTGGAATGGTGGCATGACCCTGGAGTTCCTCTCGCCTTTCCTGTAGAGAGCGCCTCCTCTTGAGATGCGACGGGAACGCCAGGAATTCTTTCCCTACGAAACAGGGAAAGGATCCCTCATCTCGAGCTAGGAGGCGGAAACGGGGCTCCCCTGGATGTGTGCGGGACACCACGTGCTTCCTCTCGAGTGCAGACGGGTATGTCGGGGAACTTCTTGAGTTGCAGCAAGGGTGTGAAGGACCCTTTGGAAGTTCCAGTGGTTAGACGTGATTAGCCTCGAGAAGCCTCAGCGGAAATGGGCCTCATCTCGCCTGGAGGGCAAAACCGCCTGGATTTTCTCGAGTTGCGGCAGGTGCTATCGACTTACGACGGGGACCTCAGGGAACCGCTCTGGTGGCCTCAGGAAAGGCCAGTCCCCATGCGAGTTCCTCGGGGGCCTCTCGGGATTCGTCTCCCGTCGATGCCGGGGCCTAAGACCTTGTGTGGAGTCGGGGCCGGAACCTGAGGATTCCTCTCCAGTGCTGACATGGATCTTGGGGTACGTCTGGAGTCTCCCCAGGGGAGTCAGTCCTCGTCTTGAATGCGGGCATGCACTTGCGCTTTCCTCCAGAGCGGTAGCAGCAGTGTCACGCAGTCCGCCGCGTGGATCAAAGGATCTATGGTTTTCCCTCGAGTATTTCCCACGAGGCTTTCCCACGAGGCTTTCCCACAGGGCTGTCCCACGTGCACACGTGGTGGGAGTCGATCCTCGGCTTGAACGTCAAGGCAGTGCAGGGAAAACAGGTTCCTCTCGAATGGACTGACACATCTGGGGGACTCTTGGAATGGTGGCACGACCCTGGAGTTCCTCTCGCCTTTCCTGTGGAGAGCGCCTCCTCTTGAGATGCGACGGGAACGCCGGGAATTCTTTCCCTACGAAACAGGGAAAGGATCCCTCATCTCGAGCTAGGAGGCGGAAACGGGGCTCCCAAGGATGTGTGCGGGACCCACGTGCTTCCTCTCGAGTGGAGACGGGTGTGTCGGGGAACTTCTTGAGTTGCAGCAAGGGTGTGAAGGACCCTTTGGAAGTTCCATTCGTTAGACGTGATTAGGCTCGAGAAGCCTCAGAGGAAATGGGCCTCATCTCGCCTGGAGGGCAAAACCGCCTGGATTTTCTCGAGTTGCGGCAGGTGCTCTCGACTTACGACGGGGACCTCAGGGACCCGCTCTGGTGGCATCAGGAAAGGCCAGTCCCCATGCGAGTTCCTCGGGGGCCTCTCGGGATTCCTCTCCCGACGATGCCGGGGCCTAAGACCTTGTGTGGAGTCGGGGCCGGAACCTGAGGATTCCTCTCCAGTGCTGACATGGATCTTGGGGTACTTCTGGAGTCACCCCAGGGGAGTCAGTCCTCGTCTCGAATGCGGGCATGCACTTGCGCTTTCCTCCAGAGCGGTAGCAGCAGTGTCACGCAGTCCGCCGCGTGGATCAAAGGAGCTATGGTTTTCCCTCGAGTCTTTCCCACGAGGCTTTCCCACGAGGCTTTCCCACAACGCTGTCCCACGTGCACACGTGGTGGGAGTCGATCCTCGGCTTGAACGTCAAGGCAGTGCAGGGAAAACAGGTTCCTCTGGAATGGACTGACACATCTGGAGGACTCTTGGAATGGTGGCACGACCCTGGAGTTCCTCTCGCCTTTCCTGTGGAGAGCGCCTCCTCTTGAGATGCGACGGGAACGCCGGGAATTCTTTCCCTACGAAACAGGGAAAGGATCCCTCATCTCGAGCTAGGAGGCGGAAACGGGGCTCCCCTGGATGTGTGCGGGTCCTACGTGCTTCCTCTCGAGTGGAGACGGGTATGTCGGGGAACTTCTTGAGTTGCAGCAAGGGTGTGAAGGACCCTTTGGAAGTTCCAGTGGTTAGACGTGATTAGCCTCGAGAAGCCTCAGCGGAAATGGGCCTCATCTCGCCTGGAGGGCAAAACCGCCTGGATTTTCTCGAGTTGCGGCAGGTGCTCTCGACTTACGACGGGGACCTCAGGGACCCGCTCTGGTGGCCTCAGGAAAGGCCAGTCCCCATGCGAGTTCCTCGGGGGCCTCTCGGGATTCCTCTCCCGTCGATGCCGGGGCCTAAGACCTTGTGTGGAGTCGTGGCCGGAACCTGAGGATTCCTCTTCAGTGCTGACATGGATCTTGGGGTACTTCTGGAGTCTCCCCAGGGGAGTCAGTCCTCGTCTCGAATGCGTGCATGCACTTGCGCTTTCCTCCAGAGCGGTAGCAGCAGTGTCACGCAGTCCGCCACGTGGATCAAAGGATCTATGTTTTTCCCTCGAGTCTTTCCCACGAGGCTTTCCCACGTGGCTTTCCCACAGGGCTGTCCCACGTGCACACGTGGTGGGAGTCGATCCTCGGCTTGAACGTCAAGGCAGTGCAGGGAAAACAGGTTCCTCTGGAATGGACTGACACATCTGGGGGACTCTTGGAATGGTGGCACGACCCTGGAGTTCCTCTCGCCTTTCCTGTGGAGAGCGCCTCCTTTTGAGATGCGACGGGAACGCCGGGAATTCTTTCCCTACGAAACAGGGAAAGGATCCCTCATCTCGAGCTAGGAGGCGGAACCGGGGCTCCCCTGGATTTGTGCGGGACCCCACGTGCTTCCTCTCGAGTGGAGACGGGCATGTCGGGGAACTTCTTGAGTTGCAGCAATGGTGTGAAGGACCCTTTGGAAGTTCCAGTGGTTAGATGTGATTGGCCTCGAGAAGCCTCAGCGGAAACGGGCCTCATCTCGCCTGGAGGGCAAAACCTCCTGGATTTTCTCGAGTTGCGGCAGGTGCTATCGACTTACGACGGGGACCTCAGGGAACCGCTCTGGTGGCCTCAGGAAAGGCCAGTCCCCATGCGAGTTCCTCGGGGGCCTCTCGGGATTCCTCTCCCGTCGATGCCGGGGCCTAAGACCTTGTGTGGAGTCGGGGCCGGAACCTGAGGATTCCTCTCCAGTGCTGACATGGATCTTGGGGTACTTCTGGAGTCTCCCCAGGGGAGTCAGTCCTCGTCTCGAATGCGGGCATGCACTTGCGCTTTCCTCCAGAGCGGTAGCAGCAGTGTCACGCAGTCCGCCGCGTGGATCAAAGGATCTATGGTTTTCCCTCGAGTCTTTCCCACGAGGCTTTCCCACGAGGCTTTCCCACAGGGCTGTCCCACGTGCACACGTGGTGGGAGTCGATCCTCGGCTTGAACGTCAAGGCAGTGCAGGGAAAACAGGTTCCTCTGGAATGGACTGACACATCTGGGGGACTCTTGGAATGGTGTCACGACCCTGGAGTTCCTCTAGCCTTTCCTGTGGAGAGCGCCTCCTCTTGAGATGCGACGGGAACGCCGGGAATTCTTTCCCTACGTAACAGGGAAAGGATCCCTCATCTCGAGCTAGGAGGCGGAAACGGGGCTCCCCTGGATGTGTGCGGGACTCCACCTGCTTCCTCTCGAGTGGAGACGGGTATGTCGGGGAACTTCTTGAGTTGCAGCAATGGTGTGAAGGACCCTTTGGAAGTTTCAGTGGTTAGATGTGATTGGCCTTGAGAAGCCTCAGCGGAAATGGGCCTCATCTCGCCTGGAGGGCAAAACCTCCTGGATTTTCTCGAGTTGCGGCAGGTTCTCTCGACTTACGACGGGGACCTCAGGGACCCGCTCTGGTGGCCTCAGGAAAGGCCAGTCCCCATGCGAGTTCCTCGGGGGCCTCTCGGGATTCCTCTCCCGTCGATGCCGGGGCCTAAGACCTTGTGTGGAGTCGTGGCCGGAACCTGAGGATTCCTTTCCAGTGCTGACATGGATCTTGGGGTACTTCTGGAGTCTCCCCAGGGGAGTCAGTCCTCGTCTCGAATGGGGGCATGCACTTGCGCTTTCCTCCAGAGCGGTAGCAGCAGTGTCACGCAGTCCGCCGCGTGGATCAAAGGATCTATGGTTTTCCCTCGAGTCTTTCCCACGAGGCTTTCCCACGAGGCTTTCCCACAGGGCTGTCCCACGTGCACACGTGGTGGGAGTCGATCCTCGGCTTGAACGTCAAGGCAGTGCAGG
Source organism: Ovis canadensis (assembly GCF_042477335.2). NCBI lineage: Eukaryota > Metazoa > Chordata > Mammalia > Artiodactyla > Bovidae > Ovis > Ovis canadensis. The sequence goes on from NC_091264.1 coordinate 7,568,887, forward strand.
GAAAACAGGTTCCTCTGGAATGGACTGACACATCTGGGGGACTCTTGGAATGGTGTCACGACCCTGGAGTTCCTCTCGCCTTTCCTGTGGAGAGCGCCTCCTCTTGAGATGCGACGGGAACGCCGGGAATTCTTTTCCTACGAAACAGGGAAAGGATCCCACATCTCGAGCTAGGAGGCGGAAACGGGGCTCCCCTGGATGTGTGCGGGACCCACGTTCTTCCTCTCGAGTGCAGACGGGTATGTCGGGGAACTTCTTGAGTTGCAGCAAGGGTGTTAAGGACCCTTTGGAAGTTCCAGTGGTTAGACGTGATTAGCCTCGAGAAGCCTCAGCGGAAATGGGCCTCATCTCGCCTGGAGGGCAAAACCGCCTGGATTTTCTCGAGTTGCGGCAGGTGCTCTCGACTTACGACGGGGACCTCAGGGACCCGCTCTGGTGGCCTCAGGAAAGGCCAGTCCCCATGCGAGTTCCTCGGGGGCCTCTCGGGATTCCTCTCCCGTCGATGCCGGGGCCTAAGTCCTTGTGTGGAGTCGGGGCCGGAACCTGAGGATTCCTCTCCAGTGCTGACATGGATGTTGGGGTACTTCTGGAGTCTCCCCAGGGGAGTCAGTCCTCGTCTCGATTGCGGGCATGCACTTGTGCTTTCCTCCAGAGCGGTAGCAGCAGTGTCACGCAGTCCGCCGCGTGGATCAAAGGATCTATGGTTTTCCCTCGAGTCTTTCCCACGAGGCTTTCCCACGAGGCTTTCCCACAGGGCTGTCCCACGTGCACACGTGGTGGGAGTCGATCCTCGGCTTGAACGTTAAGGCAGTGCAGGGAAAACAGTTTCCTCTGGAATGGACTGACATATCTGGGTGACCCTTGGAATGGTTGCATGACCCTGGAGTTCCTCTCGCCTTTCCTGTGGAGAGCGCCTCCTCTTGAGATGCGACGGGAACGCCGGGAATTCTTTCCCTACGAAACAGGGAAAGGATCCCTCATCTCGAGCTAGGAGGCGGAAACGGGGCTCCCCTGGATGTGTGCGGGACCCCACGTGCTTCCTCTCGAGTGGAGACGGGTATGTCGGGGAACTTCTTGAGGTGCAGCAAGGGTGTGAAGGACCCTTTGGAAGTTCCAGTGGTTAGATGTGATTGGACTCGAGAAGCCTCAGCGGAAATGGGCCTCATCTCGCCTGGAGGGCAAAACCGCCTGGATTTTCTCGAGTTGTGGCAGGTGCTCTCGACTTACGACGGGGACCTCAGGGACCCGCTCTGGTGGCCTCAGGAAAGTCCAGTCCCCATGCGAGTTCCTCGGGGGCCTCTCGGGATTCCTCTCCCGTCGATGCCGGGGCCTAAGACCTTGTGTGGAGTCGGGGCCAGAACCTGAGGATTCCTCTCCAGTGCTGACGTGGATCTTGGGGTACTTCTGGAGTCTCCCCAGGGGAGTCAGTCCACGTCTCGAATGCGGGCATGCACTTGCGCTTTCCTCCAGAGCGGTAGCAGCAGTGTCACGCAGTCCGCCACGTGGATCAAAGGATCTATGGTTTTCCCTCGAGTCTTTCCCACGAGGCTTTCCCACGAGGCTTTCCCACAGGGCTGTCCCACGTGCACACGTGGTGGGAGTCGATCCTCGGCTTGAACGTCAAGGCAGTGCAGGGAAAACAGGTTCCTCTGGAATGGACTGACACATCTGGGGGACTCTTGGAATGGTGGCACGACCCTTCAGTTCCTCTCGCCTTTCCTGTGGAGAGCGCCTCCTCTTGAGATGCGACGGGAACGCCGGGAATTCTTTTCCTACGAAACAGGGAAAGGATCCCGCATCTCGGGCTAGGAGGCGGAAACGGGGCTCCCCTGGATGTGTGCGGGACCCCACGTGCTTCCTCTCGAGTGGAGACGGGTATGTCGCGGAACTGCTTGAGGTGCAGCAATGGTGTGAAGGACCCTTTGGAAGTTCCAGTGGTTAGATGTGATTGGCCTCGAGAAGCCTCAGCGGAAATGGGCCTCATCTCGCCTGGTGGGCAAAACCTCCTGGATTTTCTCGAGTTGCGGCAGGTGCTCTCGACTTACGACGGGGACCTCAGGGACCCGCTCTGGTGGCCTCAGGAAAGGCCAGTCCCAATGCGAGTTCCTCGTGGGCCTCTCGGTATTCCTCTCCCGTCGATGCCAGGGCCTAAGATCTTGTGTGGAGTCGGGGCCGGAAACTGAGGATACCTCTCCAGTGCTGACATGGATCTTCGGGTACTTCTGGAGTCTCCCCAGGGGAGTCAGTCCTCGTCTCGAATGCGGGCATGCACTTGCGCTTTCCTCCAGAGCGGTAGCAGCAGTGTCACGCAGTCCGCCGCGTGGATCAAAGGATCTATGGTTTTCCCTCGAGTCTTTCTCACGAGGCTTTCCCACGAGGCTTTCCCACAGGGCTGTCCCACGTGCACACGTGGTGGGAGTCGATCCTCGGCTTGAACGTCAAGGCAGTGCAGGGAAAACAGGTTCCTCTGGAATGGACTGACACATCTGGGGGACTCTTGGAATGGTGGCACGACCCTGGAGTTCCTCTCGCCTTTCCTGTGGAGAGCGCCTCCTCTTGAGATGCGACAGGAACGCCGGGAATTCTTTCCCTACGAAACAGGGAAAGGATCCCTCATCTCGAGCTAGGAGGCGGAAACGGGGCTCCCCTGGATGTGTGAGGGTCCTACGTGCTTCCTCTCGAGTGGAGACGGGTATGTCGGGGAACTTCTTGAGTTGCAGCAAGGGTGTGAAGGACCCTTTGGAAGTTCCAGTGGTTAGACGTGATTAGCCTCGAGAAGCCTCAGCGGAAATGGGCCTCATCTCGCCTGGAGGGCAAAACCGCCTGGATTTTCTCGAGTTGCGGCAGGTGCTCTCGACTTACGACGGGGACCTCAGGGACCCGCTATGGTGGCCTCAGGAAAGGCCAGTCCCCATGCGAGTTCCTCGGGGGCCTCTCGGGATTCCTCTCCCGTCGATGCCGGGGCCTAAGACCTTGTGTGTAGTCGGGGCCGGAACCTGAGGATTCCTCTCCAGTGCTGACATGGATCTTGGGGTACTTCTGGAGTCTCCCCAGGGGAGTCAGTCCTCGTCTCGAATGCGGGCATGCACTTGCGCTTTCCTCCAGAGCGGTAGCAGCAGTGTCACGCAGTCCGCCGCGTGGATCAAAGGATCTATCGTTTTCCCTCGAGTCTTTCCCACGAGGCTTTCCCACGAGGCTTTCCCACAGGGCTGTCCCACGTGCACACGTGGTGGGAGTCGATCCTCGGCTTGAACGTCAAGGCAGTGCAGGGAAAACAGGTTCCTCTGGAATGGACTGACACATCTGGGGGACTCTTGGAATGGTGGCATGACCCTGGAGTTCCTCTCGCCTTTCCTGTAGAGAGCGCCTCCTCTTGAGATGCGACGGGAACGCCAGGAATTCTTTCCCTACGAAACAGGGAAAGGATCCCTCATCTCGAGCTAGGAGGCGGAAACGGGGCTCCCCTGGATGTGTGCGGGACACCACGTGCTTCCTCTCGAGTGCAGACGGGTATGTCGGGGAAGTTCTTAAGTTGCAGCAAGGGTGTGAAGGACCCTTTGGAAGTTCCAGTGGTTAGATGTGATTGGCCTCGAGAAGCCTCAGCGGAAATGGGCCTCATCTCGCCTGGAGGGCAAAACCGCCTGGATTTTGTCGAGTTGCGGCAGGTGCTCTCGACTTACGACGGGGACCTCAGGGACCCGCTCTGGTGGCCTCAGGAAAGGCCAGTCCCCATGCGAGTTCCTCGGGGGCCTCTCGGGATTCCTCTCCCGTCGATGCCGGGGCCTAAGACCTTGTGTGGAGTCGTGGCCGGAACCTGAGGATTCCTCTCCAGTGCTGACATGGATCTTGGGGTACTTCTGGAGTCTCCCCAGGGGAGTCAGTCCTCGTCTCGAATGCGGGCATGCACTTGCGCTTTCCTCCAGAGCGGTAGCAGCAGTGTCACGCAGTCCGCCGCGTGGATCAAAGGATCTATGGTTTTCCCTCGAGTCTTTCCCACGAGGCTTTCCCACGAGGCTTTCCCACAGGGCTGTCCCACGTGCACACGTGGTGGGAGTCGATCCTCGGCTTGAACGTCAAGGCAGTGCAGGGAAAACAGGTTCCTCTGGAATGGACTGACACATCTGGGGGACTCTTGGAATGGTGGCACGACCCTTCAGTTCCTCTCGCCTTTCCTGTGGAGAGCGCCTCCTCTTGAGATGCGACGGGAACGCCGGGAATTCTTTCCCTACGAAACAGGGAAAGGATCCCTCATCTCGAGCTAGGAGGCGGAAACGGGGCTCCCCTGGATGTGTGAGGGTCCTACGTGCTTCCTCTCGAGTGGAGACGGGTATGTCGGGGAACTTCTTGAGTTGCAGCAAGGGTGTGAAGGACCCTTTGGAAGTTCCAGTGGTTAGACGTGATTAGCCTCGAGAAGCCTCAGCGGAAATGGGCCTCATCTCGCCTGGAGGGCAAAACCGCCTGGATTTTCTCGAGTTGCGGCAGGTGCTCTCGACTTACGACGGGGACCTCAGGGACCCGCTCTGGTGGCCTCAGGAAAGGCCAGTCCCCATGCGAGTTCCTCGGGGGCCTCTCGGGATTCTTCTCCCGTCGATGCCGGGGCCTAAGACCTTGTGTGGAGTCGGGGCCGGAACCTGAGGATTCCTCTCCAGTGCTGACATGGATCTTGGGGTACTTCTGGAGTCTCCCCAGGGGAGTCAGTCCTCGTCTCGAATGCGGGCATGCACTTGCGCTTTCCTCCAGAGCGGTAGCAGCAGTGTCACGCAGTCCGCCGCGTGGATCAAAGGATCTATGGTTTTCCCTCGAGTCTTTCCCACGAGGCTTTCCCACGAGGCTTTCCCACAGGGCTGTCCCACGTGCACACGTGGTGGGAGTCGATCCTCGGCTTGAACGTCAAGGCAGTGCAGGGAAAACAGGTTCCTCTGGAATGGACTGACACATCTGGGGGACTCTTGAAATGGTGGCACGACCCTGGAGTTCCTCTCGCCTTTCCTGTGGAGAGCGCCTCCTCTTGAGATGCGACGGGAACGCCGGGAATTCTTTTCCTACGAAACAGGGAAAGGATCCCACATCTCGAGCTAGGAGGCGGAAACGGGGCTCCCCTGGATGTGTGCGGGACCCACGTTCTTCCTCTCGAGTGGAGACGGGTATGTCGGGGAACTTCTTGAGTTGCAGCAAGGGTGTGAAGGACCCTTTGGAAGTTCCAGTGGTTAGACGTGATTAGCCTCGAGAAGCCTCAGCGGAAATGGGCCTCATCTCGCCTGGAGGGCAAAACCGCCTGGATTTTCTCGAGTTGCGGCAGGTGCTCTCGACTTACGACGGGGACCTCAGGGACCCGCTCTGGTGGCCTCAGGAAAGGCCAGTCCCCATGCGAGTTCCTCGGGGGCCTCTCGGGATTCCTCTCCCGTCGATGCCGGGGCCTAAGACCTTGTGTGGAGTCGGGGCCGGAACCTGAGGATTCCTCTCCAGTGCTGACATGGATCTTGGGGTACTTCTGGAGTCTCCCCAGGGGAGTCAGTCCTCGTCTCGAATGCGGGCATGCACTTGCGCTTTCCTCCAGAGCGGTAGCAGCAGTGTCACGCAGTCCGCCGCGTGGATCAAAGGATCTATGGTTTTCCCTCGAGTCTTTCCCACGAGGCTTTCCCACGAGGCTTTCCCACAGGGCTGTCCCACGTGCACACGTGGTGGGAGTCGATCCTCGGCTTGAACGTCAAGGCAGTGCAGGGAAAACAGGTTCCTCTGGAATGGACTGACACATCTGGGGGACTCTTGGAATGGTGTCACGACCCTGGAGTTCCTCTCGCCTTTCCTGTGGAGAGCGCCTCCTCTTGAGATGCGACGGGAACGCCGGGAATTCTTTTCCTACGAAACAGGGAAAGGATCCCACATCTCGAGCTAGGAGGCGGAAACGGGGCTCCTCTGGATGTGTGCGGGACCCACGTTCTTCCTCTCGAGTGGAGACGGGTATGTCGGGGAACTTCTTGAGTTGCAGCAAGGGTGTTAAGGACCCTTTGGAAGTTCCAGTGGTTAGACGTGATTAGCCTCGAGAAGCCTCAGCGGAAATGGGCCTCATCTCGCCTGGAGGGCAAAACCTCCTGGATTTTCTCGAGTTGCGGCAGGTGCTCTCGACTTACGACGGGGACCTCAGGGACCCGCTCTGGTGGCCTCAGGAAAGGCCAGTCCCCATGCGAGTTCCTCGGGGGCCTCTGGGGATTCCTCTCCCGTCGATGCCGGGGCCTAACTCCTTGTGTGGAGTCGGGGTCGGAACCTGAGGATTCCTCTCCAGTGCTGACATGGATCTTGGGGTACTTCTGGAGTCTCCCCAGGGGAGTCAGTCTTCGTCTCGAATGCGGGCATGCACTTGCGCTTTCCTCCAGAGCGGTAGCAGCAGTGTCACGCAGTCCGCCGCGTGGATCAAAGGACCTATGGTTTTCCCTCGAGTCTTTTCCACGAGGCTTTCCCACGAGGCTTTCCCACAGGGCTGTCCCACGTGCACACGTGGTGGGAGTCGATCCTTGGCTTGAACGTCAAGGCAGTGCAGGGAAAACAGGTTCCTCTGGAATGGACTGACACATCTGGGGGACTCTTGGAATGGTGGCACGACCCTGGAGTTCCTCTCGCCTTTCCTGTGGAGAGCGCCTCCTCTTGAGATGCGACGGGAACGCCGGGAATTCTTTCCCTACGAAACAGGGAAAGGATCCCTCATCTCGAGCTAGGAGTCGGAAACGGAGCTCCCCTGGATGTGTGCGGGACCCCACGTGCTTCCTCTCGAGTGGAGACGGGTATGTCGGGGAATTTCTTGAGTTGCAGCAAGGGTGTGAAGGACCCTTTGGAAGTTCCAGTGGTTAGACGTGATTAGCCTTGAGAAGCCTCAGCGGAATTGGGCCTCATCTCGCCTGGAGGGCAAAACCTCCTGGATTTTCTCGAGTTGCGGCAGGTGCTATCGACTTACGACGGGGACCTCAGGGAACCGCTCTGGTGGCCTCAGGAAAGGCCAGTCCCCATGCGAGTTCCTCGGGGGCCTCTCGGGATTCGTCTCCCGTCGATGCCGGGGCCTAAGACCTTGTGTGGAGTCGGGGCCGGAACCTGAGGATTCCTCTCCAGTGCTGACATGGATCTTGGGGTACGTCTGGAGTCTCCCCAGGGGAGTCAGTCCTCGTCTTGAATGCGGGCATGCACTTGCGCTTTCCTCCAGAGCGGTAGCAGCAGTGTCACGCAGTCCGCCGCGTGGATCAAAGGATCTATGGTTTTCCCTCGAGTATTTCCCACGAGGCTTTCCCACGAGGCTTTCCCACAGGGCTGTCCCACGTGCACACGTGGTGGGAGTCGATCCTCGGCTTGAACGTCAAGGCAGTGCAGGGAAAACAGGTTCCTCTCGAATGGACTGACACATCTGGGGGACTCTTGGAATGGTGGCACGACCCTGGAGTTCCTCTCGCCTTTCCTGTGGAGAGCGCCTCCTCTTGAGATGCGACGGGAACGCCGGGAATTCTTTCCCTACGAAACAGGGAAAGGATCCCTCATCTCGAGCTAGGAGGCGGAAACGGGGCTCCCAAGGATGTGTGCGGGACCCACGTGCTTCCTCTCGAGTGGAGACGGGTGTGTCGGGGAACTTCTTGAGTTGCAGCAAGGGTGTGAAGGACCCTTTGGAAGTTCCATTCGTTAGACGTGATTAGGCTCGAGAAGCCTCAGAGGAAATGGGCCTCATCTCGCCTGGAGGGCAAAACCGCCTGGATTTTCTCGAGTTGCGGCAGGTGCTCTCGACTTACGACGGGGACCTCAGGGACCCGCTCTGGTGGCCTCAGGAAAGGCCAGTCCCCATGCGAGTTCCTCGGGGGCCTCTCGGGATTCCTCTCCCGTCGATGCCGGGGCCTAAGACCTTGTGTGGAGTCGGGGCCGGAACCTGAGGATTCCTCTCCAGTGCTGACATGGATCTTGGGGTACTTCTGGAGTCACCCCAGGGGAGTCAGTCCTCGTCTCGAATGCGGGCATGCACTTGCGCTTTCCTCCAGAGCGGTAGCAGCAGTGTCACGCAGTCCGCCGCGTGGATCAAAGGAGCTATGGTTTTCCCTCGAGTCTTTCCCACGAGGCTTTCCCACGAGGCTTTCCCACAACGCTGTCCCACGTGCACACGTGGTGGGAGTCGATCCTCGGCTTGAACGTCAAGGCAGTGCAGGGAAAACAGGTTCCTCTGGAATGGACTGACACATCTGGGGGACTCTTGGAATGGTGGCACGACCCTGGAGTTCCTCTCGCCTTTCCTGTGGAGAGCGCCTCCTCTTGAGATGCGACGGGAACGCCGGGAATTCTTTCCCTACGAAACAGGGAAAGGATCCCTCATCTCGAGCTAGGAGGCGGAAACGGGGCTCCCCTGGATGTGTGCGGGACCCCACGTGCTTCCTCTCGAGTGGAGACGGGTATGTCGGGGAACTTCTTGAGGTGCAGCAAGGGTGTGAAGGACCCTTTGGAAGTTCCAGTGGTTAGATGTGATTGGACTCGAGAAGCCTCAGCGGAAATGGGCCTCATCTCGCCTGGAGGGCAAAACCGCCTGGATTTTCTCGAGTTGTGGCAGGTGCTCTCGACTTACGACGGGGACCTCAGGGACCCGCTCTGGTGGCCTCAGGAAAGTCCAGTCCCCATGCGAGTTCCTCGGGGGCCTCTCGGGATTCCTCTCCCGTCGATGCCGGGGCCTAAGACCTTGTGTGGAGTCGGGGCCAGAACCTGAGGATTCCTCTCCAGTGCTGACATGGATCTTGGGGTACTTCTGGAGTCTCCCCAGGGGAGTCAGTCCACGTCTCGAATGCGGGCATGCACTTGCGCTTTCCTCCAGAGCGGTAGCAGCAGTGTCACGCAGTCCGCCACGTGGATCAAAGGATCTATGGTTTTCCCTCGAGTCTTTCCCACGAGGCTTTCCCACGAGGCTTTCCCACAGGGCTGTCCCACGTGCACACGTGGTGGGAGTCGATCCTCGGCTTGAACGTCAAGGCAGTGCAGGGAAAACAGGTTCCTCTGGAATGGACTGACACATCTGGGGGACTCTTGGAATGGTGGCACGACCCTGGAGTTCCTCTCGCCTTTCCTGTGGAGAGCGCCTCCTCTTGAGATGCGACAGGAACGCCGGGAATTCTTTCCCTACGAAACAGGGAAAGGATCCCTCATCTCGAGCTAGGAGGCGGAAACGGGGCTCCCCTGGATGTGTGAGGGTCCTACGTGCTTCCTCTCGAGTGGAGACGGGTATGTCGGGGAACTTCTTGAGTTGCAGCAAGGGTGTGAAGGACCCTTTGGAAGTTCCAGTGGTTAGACGTGATTAGCCTCGAGAAGCCTCAGCGGAAATGGGCCTCATCTCGCCTGGAGGGCAAAACCGCCTGGATTTTCTCGAGTTGCGGCAGGTGCTCTCGACTTACGACGGGGACCTCAGGGACCCGCTCTGGTGGCCTCAGGAAAGGCCAGTCCCCATGCGAGTTCCTCGGGGGCCTCTCGGGATTCCTCTCCCGTCGATGCCGGGGCCTAAGACCTTGTGTGGAGTCGGGGCCGGAACCTGAGGATTCCTCTCCAGTGCTGACATGGATCTTGGGGTACTTCTGGAGTCTCCCCAGGGGAGTCAGTCCTCGTCTCGAATGCGGGCATGCACTTGCGCTTTCCTCCAGAGCGGTAGCAGCAGTGTCACGCAGTCCGCCGCGTGGATCAAAGGATCTATCGTTTTCCCTCGAGTCTTTCCCACGAGGCTTTCCCACGAGGCTTTCCCACAGGGCTGTCCCACGTGCACACGTGGTGGGAGTCGATCCTCGGCTTGAACGTCAAGGCAGTGCAGGGAAAACAGGTTCCTCTGGAATGGACTGACACATCTGGGGGACTCTTGGAATGGTGGCATGACCCTGGAGTTCCTCTCGCCTTTCCTGTAGAGAGCGTCTCCTCTTGAGATGCGACGGGAACGCCAGGAATTCTTTCCCTACGAAACAGGGAAAGGATCCCTCATCTCGAGCTAGGAGGCGGAAACGGGGCTCCCCTGGATGTGTGCGGGACACCACGTGCTTCCTCTCGAGTGCAGACGGGTATGTCGGGGAAGTTCTTAAGTTGCAGCAAGGGTGTGAAGGACCCTTTGGAAGTTCCAGTGGTTAGATGTGATTGGCCTCGAGAAGCCTCAGCGGAAATGGGCCTCATCTCGCCTGGAGGGCAAAACCGCCTGGATTTTGTCGAGTTGCGGCAGGTGCTCTCGACTTACGACGGGGACCTCAGGGACCCGCTCTGGTGGCCTCAGGAAAGGCCAGTCCCCATGCGAGTTCCTCGGGGGCCTCTCGGGATTCCTCTCCCGTCGATGCCGGGGCCTAAGACCTTGTGTGGAGTCGTGGCCGGAACCTGAGGATTCCTCTCCAGTGCTGACATGGATCTTGGGGTACTTCTGGAGTCTCCCCAGGGGAGTCAGTCCTCGTCTCGAATGCGGGCATGCACTTGCGCTTTCCTCCAGAGCGGTAGCAGCAGTGTCACGCAGTCCGCCGCGTGGATCAAAGGATCTATGGTTTTCCCTCGAGTCTTTCCCACGAGGCTTTCCCACGAGGCTTTCCCACAGGGCTGTCCCACGTGCACACGTGGTGGGAGTCGATCCTCGGCTTGAACGTCAAGGCAGTGCAGGGAAAACAGGTTCCTCTGGAATGGACTGACACATCTGGGGGACTCTTGGAATGGTGGCACGACCCTTCAGTTCCTCTCGCCTTTCCTGTGGAGAGCGCCTCCTCTTGAGATGCGACGGGAACGCCGGGAATTCTTTCCCTACGAAACACGGAAAGGATCCCTCATCTCGAGCTAGGAGGCGGAAACGGGGCTCCCCTGGATGTGTGAGGGTCCTACGTGCTTCCTCTCGAGTGGAGACGGGTATGTCGGGGAACTTCTTGAGTTGCAGCAAGGGTGTGAAGGACCCTTTGGAAGTTCCAGTGGTTAGACGTGATTAGCCTCGAGAAGCCTCAGCGGAAATGGGCCTCATCTCGCCTGGAGGGCAAAACCGCCTGGATTTTCTCGAGTTGCGGCAGGTGCTCTCGACTTACGACGGGGACCTCAGGGACCCGCTCTGGTGGCCTCAGGAAAGGCCAGTCCCCATGCGAGTTCCTCGGGGGCCTCTCGGGATTCTTCTCCCGTCGATGCCGGGGCCTAAGACCTTGTGTGGAGTCGGGGCCGGAACCTGAGGATTCCTCTCCAGTGCTGACATGGATCTTGGGGTACTTCTGGAGTCTCCCCAGGGGAGTCAGTCCTCGTCTCGAATGCGGGCATGCACTTGCGCTTTCCTCCAGAGCGGTAGCAGCAGTGTCACGCAGTCCGCCGCGTGGATCAAAGGATCTATGGTTTTCCCTCGAGTCTTTCCCACGAGGCTTTCCCACGAGGCTTTCCCACAGGGCTGTCCCACGTGCACACGTGGTGGGAGTCGATCCTCGGCTTGAACGTCAAGGCAGTGCAGGGAAAACAGGTTCCTCTGGAATGGACTGACACATCTGGGGGACTCTTGAAATGGTGGCACGACCCTGGAGTTCCTCTCGCCTTTCCTGTGGAGAGCGCCTCCTCTTGAGATGCGACGGGAACGCCGGGAATTCTTTTCCTACGAAACAGGGAAAGGATCCCACATCTCGAGCTAGGAGGCGGAAACGGGGCTCCCCTGGATGTGTGCGGGACCCACGTTCTTCCTCTCGAGTGGAGACGGGTATGTCGGGGAACTTCTTGAGTTGCAGCAAGGGTGTTAAGGACCCTTTGGAAGTTCCAGTGGTTAGACGTGATTAGCCTCGAGAAGCCTCAGCGGAAATGGGCCTCATCTCGCCTGGAGGGCAAAACCGCCTGGATTTTCTCGAGTTGCGGCAGGTGCTCTCGACTTACGACGGGGACCTCAGGGACCCGCTCTGGTGGCCTCAGGAAAGGCCAGTCCCCATGCGAGTTCCTCGGGGGCCTCTCGGGATTCCTCTCCCGTCGATGCCGGGGCCTAAGACCTTGTGTGGAGTCGGGGCCGGAACCTGAGGATTCCTCTCCAGTGCTGACATGGATCTTGGGGTACTTCTGGAGTCTCCCCAGGGGAGTCAGTCCTCGTCTCGAATGCGGGCATGCACTTGCGCTTTCCTCCAGAGCGGTAGCAGCAGTGTCACGCAGTCCGCCGCGTGGATCAAAGGATCTATGGTTTTCCCTCGAGTCTTTCCCACGAGGCTTTCCCACGAGGCTTTCCCACAGGGCTGTCCCACGTGCACACGTGGTGGGAGTCGATCCTCGGCTTGAACGTCAAGGCAGTGCAGGGAAAACAGGTTCCTCTGGAATGGACTGACACATCTGGGGGACTCTTGGAATGGTGTCACGACCCTGGAGTTCCTCTCGCCTTTCCTGTGGAGAGCGCCTCCTCTAGAGATGCGACGGGAACGCCGGGAATTCTTTCCCTACGAAACAGGGAAAGGATCCCACATCTCGAGCTAGGAGGCGGAAACGGGGCTCCCCTGGATGTGTGCGGGACCCACGTTCTTCCTCTCGAGTGGAGACGGGTATGTCGGGGAACTTCTTGAGTTGCAGCAAGGGTGTTAAGGACCCTTTGGAAGTTCCAGTGGTTAGACGTGATTAGCCTCGAGAAGCCTCAGCGGAAATGGGCCTCATCTCGCCTGGAGGGCAAAACCTCCTGGATTTTCTCGAGTTGCGGCAGGTGCTCTCGACTTACGACGGGGACCTCAGGGACCCGCTCTGGTGGCCTCAGGAAAGGCCAGTCCCCATGCGAGTTCCTCGGGGGCCTCTGGGGATTCCTCTCCCGTCGATGCCGGGGCCTAACTCCTTGTGTGGAGTCGGGGTAGGAACCTGAGGATTCCTCTCCAGTGCTGACATGGATCTTGGGGTACTTCTGGAGTCTCCCCAGGGGAGTCAGTCTTCGTCTCGAATGCGGGCATGCACTTGCGCTTTCCTCCAGAGCGGTAGCAGCAGTGTCACGCAGTCCGCCGCGTGGATCAAAGGACCTATGGTTTTCCCTCGAGTCTTTTCCACGAGGCTTTCCCACGAGGCTTTCCCACAGGGCTGTCCCACGTGCACACGTGGTGGGAGTCGATCCTTGGCTTGAACGTCAAGGCAGTGCAGGGAAAACAGGTTCCTCTGGAATGGACTGACACATCTGGGGGACTCTTGGAATGGTGGCACGACCCTGGAGTTCCTCTCGCCTTTCCTGTGGAGAGCGCCTCCTCTTGAGATGCGACGGGAACGCCGGGAATTCTTTCCCTACGAAACAGGGAAAGGATCCCTCATCTCGAGCTAGGAGGCGGAAACGGGGCTCCCAAGGATGTGTGCGGGACCCACGTGCTTCCTCTCGAGTGGAGACGGGTATGTCGGGGAACTTCTTGAGTTGCAGCAAGGGTGTGAAGGACCCTTTGGAAGTTCCAGTGGTTAGACGTGATTAGCCTCGAGAAGCCTCAGCGGAAATGGGCCTCATCTCGCCTGGAGGGCAAAACCGCCTGGATTTTCTCGAGTTGCGGCAGGTGCTCTCGACTTACGACGGGGACCTCAGGGACCCGCTCTGGTGGCCTCAGGAAAGGCCAGTCCCCATGCGAGTTCCTCGGGGGCCTCTCGGGATTCCTCTCCCGTCGATGCCGGGGCCTAAGACCTTGTGTGGAGTCGTGGCCGGAACCTGAGGATTCCTCTTCAGTGCTGACATGGATCTTGGGGTACTTCTGGAGTCTCCCCAGGGGAGTCAGTCCTCGTCTCGAATGCGTGCATGCACTTGCGCTTTCCTCCAGAGCGGTAGCAGCAGTGTCACGCAGTCCGCCACGTGGATCAAAGGATCTATGTTTTTCCCTCGAGTCTTTCCCACGAGGCTTTCCCACGTGGCTTTCCCACAGGGCTGTCCCACGTGCACACGTGGTGGGAGTCGATCCTCGGCTTGAACGTCAAGGCAGTGCAGGGAAAACAGGTTCCTCTGGAATGGACTGACACATCTGGGGGACTCTTGGAATGGTGGCACGACCCTGGAGTTCCTCTCGCCTTTCCTGTGGAGAGCGCCTCCTTTTGAGATGCGACGGGAACGCCGGGAATTCTTTCCCTACGAAACAGGGAAAGGATCCCTCATCTCGAGCTAGGAGGCGGAAACGGGGCTCCCCTGGATTTGTGCGGGACCCCACGTGCTTCCTCTCGAGTGGAGACGGGCATGTCGGGGAACTTCTTGAGTTGCAGCAATGGTGTGAAGGACCCTTTGGAAGTTCCAGTGGTTAGATGTGATTGGCCTCGAGAAGCCTCAGCGGAAACGGGCCTCATCTCGCCTGGAGGGCAAAACCTCCTGGATTTTCTCGAGTTGCGGCAGGTGCTATCGACTTACGACGGGGACCTCAGGGAACCGCTCTGGTGGCCTCAGGAAAGGCCAGTCCCCATGCGAGTTCCTCGGGGGCCTCTCGGGATTCCTCTCCCGTCGATGCCGGGGCCTAAGACATTGTGTGGAGTCGTGGCCGGAACCTGAGGATTCCTTTCCAGTGCTGACATGGATCTTGGGGTACTTCTGGAGTCTCCCCAGGGGAGTCAGTCCTCGTCTCGAATGGGGGCATGCACTTGCGCTTTCCTCCAGAGCGGTAGCAGCAGTGTCACGCAGTCCGCCGCGTGGATCAAAGGATCTATGGTTTTCCCTCGAGTCTTTCCCACGAGTCTTTCCCACGTGGCTTTCCCACAGGGCTGTCCCACGTGCACACGTGGTGGGAGTCGATCCTCGGCTTGAACGTCAAGGCAGTGCAGGGAAAACAGGTTCCTCTGGAATGGACTGACACATCTGGGGGACTCTTGGAATGGTGGCACGACCCTGGAGTTCCTCTCGCCTTTCCTGTGGAGAGCGCCTCCTCTTGAGATGCGACGGGAACGCCGGGAATTCTTTCCCTACGAAACAGGGAAAGGATCCCTCATCTCGAGCTAGGAGGCGGAAACGGGGCTCCCCTGGATGTGTGCGGGACCCCACGTGCTTCCTCTCGAGTGGAGACGGGCATGTCGGGGAACTTCTTGAGTTGCAGCAATGGTGTGAAGGACCCTTTGGAAGTTCCAGTGGTTAGATGTGATTGGCCTCGAGAAGCCTCAGCGGAAATGGGCCTCATCTCGCCTGGAGGGCAAAACCTCCTGGATTTTCTCGAGTTGCGGCAGGTGCTATCGACTTACGACGGGGACCTCAGGGAACCGCTCTGGTGGCCTCAGGAAAGGCCAGTCCCCATGCGAGTTCCTCGGGGGCCTCTCGGGATTCCTCTCCCGTCGATGCCGGGGCCTAAGACCTTGTGTGGAGTCGGGGCCGGAACCTGAGGATTCCTCTCCAGTGCTGACATGGATCTTGGGGTACTTCTGGAGTCTCCCCAGGGGAGTCAGTCCTCGTCTCGAATGCGGGCATGCACTTGCGCTTTCCTCCAGAGCGGTAGCAGCAGTGTCATGCAGTCCGCCGCGTGGATCAAAGGATCTATGGTTTTCCCTCGAGTCTTTCCCACGAGGCTTTCCCACGGGGCTTTCCCACAGGGCTGTCCCACGTGCACACGTGGTGGGAGTCGATCCTCGGCTTGAACGTCAAGGCAGTGCAGGGAAAACAGGTTCCTCTGGAATGGACTGACACATCTGGGGGACTCTTGGAATGGTGGCACGACCCTGGAGTTCCTCTCGCCTTTCCTGTGGAGAGCGCCTCCTCTTGAGATGCGACGGGAACGCCGGGAATTCTTTCCCTACGAAACAGGGAAAGGATCCCTCATCTCGAGCTAGCAGGCGGAAACGGGGCTCCCCTGGATGTGTGCGGGACCCACGTGCTTCCTCTCGAGTGCAGACGGGTATGTCGGGGAACTTCTTGAGTTGCAGCAAGGGTGTGAAGGACCCTTTGGAAGTTCCAGTGGCTAGACATGATTAGCCTCGAGAAGCCTCAGCGGAAATGAGCCTCATCTCGCCTGGAGGGCAAAACCTCCTGGTTTTTCTCGAGTTGCGGCAGTGCTCTCGACTTACGACGGGGACCTCAGGGACCCGCTCTGGTGGCCTCAGGAAAGGCCAGTCCCCATGCGAGTTCCTCGGGGGCCTCTCGGGATTCCTCTCCCGTCTTTGCCGGGGCCTAAGTCCTTGTGTGGAGTCGGGGCCGGAACCTGAGGATTCCTCTCCAGTGCTGACATGGATGTTGGGGTACTTCTGGAGTCTCCCCAGGGGAGTCAGTCCTCGTCTCGAATGCGGGCATGCATTTGCGCTTTCCTCCAGAGCGGTAGCAGCAGTGTCACGCAGTCCGCCGCGTGGATCAAAGGATCTATGGTTTTCCCTCGAGTCTTTCCCACGAGGCTTTCGCACGAGGCTTTCCCACAGGGCTGTCCCACGTGCACACGTGGTGGGAGTCGATCCTCGGCTTGAACGTTAAGGCAGTGTAGGGAAAACAGTTTCCTCTGGAATGGACTGACACATCTGGGTGACCCTTGGAATGGTGGCATGACCCTGGAGTTCCTCTCGCCTTTCCTGTGGAGAGCGCCTCCTCTTGAGATGCGACGGGAACGCCGGGAATTCTTTCCCTACGAAACAGGGAAAGGATCCCTCATCTCGAGCTAGGAGTCGGAAACGGGGCTCCCCTGGATGTGTGAGGGACCCCACGTGCTTCCTCTCGAGTGGAGACGGGTATGTCGGGGAAATTCTTGAGGTGCAGCAATGGTGTGAAGGACCCTTTGGAAGTTCCAGTGGTTAGATGTGATTGGCCTCGAGAAGCCTCAGCGGAAATGGGCCTCATCTCGCCTGGAGGGCAAAACCTCCTGGATTTTCTCGAGTTGCGGCAGGTGCTCTCGACTTACGACGGGGACCTCAGGGACCCGCTCTGGTGGCCTCAGGAAATGCCAGTCCCCATGCGAGTTCCTCGGGCGCCTCTCGGGATTCCTCTCCCGTCGATGCCGGGGCCTAAGACCTTGTGTGGAGTCGGGGCCGGAACCTGAGGATTCCTCTCCAGTGCTGACATGGATCTTGGGGTACTTCTGGAGTCTCCCCAGGGGAGTCAGTCCTCGTCTCGAATGCGGGCATGCACTTGCGCTTTCCTCCAGAGCAGTAGCAGCAGTGTCACGCAGTCTGCCGCGTGGATCAAAGGATCTATGGTTTTCCCTCGAGTCTTTCCCACGAGGCTTTCCCACGAGGCTTTCCCACAGGGCTGTCCCACGTGCACACGTGTTGTGAGTCGATCCTCTGCTTGAACGTCAAGGCAGTGCAGGGAAAACAGGTTCCTCTGGAATGGACTGACACATCTGGGGGACTCTTGGAATGGTGGCACGGCCCTGGAGTTCCTCTCGCCTTTCCTGTGGAGAGTGCCTCCTCTTGAGATGCGACGGGAACGCCGGGAATTCTTTCCCTACGAAACAGGGAAAGGATCCCTCATCTCGAGCTAGGAGGCGGAAACGGGGCTCCCCTGGATGTGTGCGGGACCCACGTGCTTCCTCTCGAGTGGAGACGGGTATGTCGGGGAACTTCTTGAGTTGCAACAAGGTTGTGAAGGACCCTTTGGAAGTTCCAGTGGTTAGACGTGATTAGCCTCAAGAAGCCTCAGCGGAAATGGGCCTCATCGCGCCTGGAGGGCAAAACCTCCTGGATTTTCTCGAGTTGCGGCAGGTGCTCTCGACTTACGACGGGGACCTCAGGGACCCGCTCTGGTGGCCTCAGGAAAGGCCAGTCCCCATGCGAGTTCCTCAGGGGCCTCTCGGGATTCCTCTCTCGTCGATGCCGGGGCCTAAGACCTTGTGTGGAGTCGTGGCCGGAACCTGAGGATTCCTCTCCAGTGCTGACATGGATCTTGGGGTACTTCTGGAGTCTCCCCAGGGGAGTCAGTCCTCGTCTCGAATGCGGGCATGCACTTGCGCTTTCCTCCAGAGCGGTAGCAGCAGTGTCACGCAGTCCGCCGCGTGTATCAAAGGATCTATGGTTTTCCCTCGAGTCTTTCCCACGAGGCTTTCCCACGAGGCTTTCCCACAGGGCTGTCCCACGTGCACACGTGGTGGGAGTCGATCCTCGGCTTGAACGTCAAGGCAGTGCAGGGAAAACAGGTTCCTCTGGAATGGACTGACACATCTGGGGGACTCTTGGAATGGTGTCACGACCCTGGAGTTCCTCTCGCCTTTCCTGTGGAGAGCGCCTCCTCTTGAGATGCGACGGGAACGCCGGGAATTCTTTCCCTACGAAACAGGGAAAGGATCCCTCATCTCGAGCTAGGAGGCGGAAACGGGGCTCCCCTGGATGTGTGCGGGACCCCACGTGCTTCCTCTCGAGTGGAGACGGGTATGTCGGGGAACTTCTTGAGTTGCAGCAATGGTGTGAAGGACCCTTTGGAAGTTCCAGTGGTTAGATGTGATTGGCCTCGAGAAGCCTCAGCGGAAATGGGCCTCATCTGGCCTGGAGGGCAAAACGTCCTGGATTTTCTCGAGTTGCGGCAGGTGTTCTCGACTTACGACGGGGACCTCTGGGACCCGCTCTGGTGGCCTCAGGAAAGGCCAGTCCCCATGCGAGTTCCTCGGGGGCGTCTCGGGATTCCTCTCCCGTAGATGCCGGGGCCTAAGACCTTGTGTGGAGTCGGGGCCGGAACCTGAGGATTCCTCTCCAGTGCTGACATGGATCTTGGGGTACTTCTGGAGTCTCCCCAGGGGCGTCAGTCCTCGTCTCGAATGCGGGCATGCACTTGCGCTTTCCTCCAGAGCGGTAGCAGCAGTGTCACGCAGTCCGCCGCGTGGATCAAAGGGTCTATGTTTTTCCCTCGAGTCTTTCCCACGAGGCTTTCCCACGAGGCTTTCCCACAGGGCTGTCCCACGTGCACACGTGGTGGGAGTCGATCCTCGGCTTGAACGTCAAGGCAGTTCAGGGAAAACAGGTTCCTCTGGAATGGACTGACACATCTGGGGGACTCTTGGAATGGTGGCACGACCCTGGAGTTCCTCTCGCCTTTCCTGTGGAGAGCGCCTCCTCTTAAGATGCGACGGGAACGCCGGGAATTCTTTCCCTACGAAACAGGGAAAGGATCACTCATCTCGAACTAGGAGGCGGAAACGGGGCTCCCCTGGATGTGTGTGGGACACCACGTGCTTCCTCTCGAGTGCAGACGGGTATGTCGGGGAACTTCTTGAGTTGCAGCAAGGGTGTGAAGGACCCTTTGGAAGTTCCAGTGGTTAGATGTGATTGGCCTCGAGAAGCCTCAGCGGAAATGGGCCTCATCTCGCCTGGAGGGCAAAACCTCCTGGATTTTCTCGAGTTGCGGCAGGTGCTCTCGACTTACGATGGGGACCTCAGGGACCCGCTCTGGTGGCCTCAGGAAAGGCCAGTCCTCATGCGAGTTCCTCGGGGGCGTCTCGGGATTCCTCTCCCGTCGATGCCGGGGCCTAAGACCTTGTGTGGAGTCGGGGCCGGAACCTGAGGATTCCTCTCCAGTGCTGACATGGATCTTGGGGTACTTCTGGAGTCTCCCCAGGGGAGTCAGTCCTCGTCTCGAATGCGGGCATGCACTTGCGCTTTCCTCCAGAGCGGTAGCAGCAGTGTCACGCAGTCCGCCGCGTGGATCAAAGGATCTATGGTTTTCCCTCGGTCTTTCCCACGAGGCTATCCCACGAGGCTTTCCCACAGGGCTGTCCCACGTGCACACGTGGTGGGAGTCGATCCTCGGCTTGAACGTCAAGGCAGTGCAGGGAAAACAGGTTCCTCTGGAATGGACTGACACATCTGGGGGACTCTTGGAATGGTGGCACGACCCTGGAGTTCCTCTCGCCTTTCCTTTGGAGAGCGCCTCCTCTTGAGATGCGACGGGAACGCCGGGAATTCTTTCCCTACCAAAGAGGGAAAGGATCCCTCATCTCGAGCCAGGAGGCGGAAACGGGGCTCCCCTGGATGTGTGCGGGACCCACGTGCTTCCTCTCGAGTGGAGACGGGTATGTCGGGGAACTTCTTGAGTTGCAGCAAGGGTGTGAAGGACCCTTTGGAAGTTCCAGTGGTTAGACGTGATTAGCCTCGAGAAGCCTCAGCGGAAATGGGCCTCATCTCGCCTGGAGGGCAAAACCTCCTGGATTTTCTCGAGTTGCGGCAGGTGCTCTCGACTTACGACGGGGACCTCAGGGACCCGCTCTGGTGGCCTCAGGAAAGGCCAGTCCCCATGCGAGTTCCTCGGGGGCCTCTGGGGATTCCTCTCCCGTCGATGCCGGGGCCTAAGTCCTTGTGTGGAGTCGGGGTCGGAACCTGAGGATTCCTCTCCAGTGCTGACATGGATCTTGGGGTACTTCTGGAGTCTCCCCAGGGGAGTCAGTCTTCGTCTCGAATGCGGGCATGCACTTGCGCTTTCCTCCAGAGCGGTAGCAGCAGTGTCACGCAGTCCGCCGCATGGATCAAAGGATCTATGGTTTTCCCTCGAGTCTTTTCCCCGAGGCTTTCCCACGAGGTTTTCCCACAGGGCTGTCCCACGTGCACACGTGGTGGGAGTCGATCCTTGGCTTGAAAGTCAAGGCAGTGTAGGGAAAACAGGTTCCTCTGGAATGGACTGACACATCTGGGTGACTCTTGGAATGGTGGCACGACCCTGGAGTTCCTCTCGCCTTTCCTGTGGAGAGCGCCTCCTCTTGAGATGCGACGGGAACTCCGGGAATTCTTTTCCTACGAAACAGGGAAAGGATCCCTCATCTCAAGCTAGGAGGCGGAAACGGGGCTCCCCTGGATGTGGGCGGGACACCACGTGCTTCCTCTCGAGTGGAGACGGGTATGTCGGGGAACTTCTTGAGTTGCAGCAATGGTGTGAAGGACCCTTTGGAAGTTCCAGTGGTTAGACGTAATTAGCCTCGAGAAGCCTCAGCGGAAATGGGCCTCATCTCGCCTGAAGGGCAAAACCTCCTGGATTTTCTCGAGTTGCGGCAGGTGCTCACGACTTACGACGGGGACCTCAGGGACCCGCTCTGGTGGCCTCAGGAAAGGCCAGTCCCCATGCGAGTTCCTCGGGGGCCTCTCGGGATTCCTCTCCCGTCGATACCAGGGCCTAAGACCTTGTGTGGAGTCGTGGCCGGAACCTGAGGATTCCTCTCCAGTGCTGACATGGATCTTGGGGTACTTCTGGAGTCTCCCCAGGGGAGTCAGTCCTCGTCTCGTATGCGGGCATGCACTTGTGCTTTCCTCCAGAGCGGTAGCAGCAGTGTCACGCAGTCCGCCGCATGGATCAAAGGATCTATGGTTTTACCTCGAGTCTTTCCCACGAGGCTTTCTCACGAGGCTTATCCATAGGGCTGTCCCACGTGCACACGTGGTGGGAGTCGATCCTCGGCTTGAACGTCAAGGCAATGCAGGGAAAACAGGTTCTTCTGGAATGGACTGACACATCTGGGGGACTCTTGGAATTGTGGCACGACCCTGGAGTTCCTCTCGCCTTTTCTGTGGAGAGCGCCTCCTCTTGAGATGCGACGGGAACGCCGGGAATTCTTTCCCTACGAAACAGGGAAAGGATCCCTCATCTCGAGCTAGGAGGCGGAAACGGGGCTCCCCTGGATGTGTGCGGGACCCCACGTGCTTCCTCTCGAGTGCAGACGGGTATGTCGGGGAACTTCTTGAGTTGCAGCAAGGGTGTGAAGGACCCTTTGGATGTTCCAGTGGTTAGACGTGATTAGCCTCGAGAAGCCTCAGCGGAAATGAGCCTCATCTCGCCTGGAGGGCAAAACCTCCTGGATTTTCTCGAGTTGCGGCAGGTGATCTCGACTGACGATGGGGACCTCAGGGACCCGCTCTGGTGGCCTCAGGAAAGGCCAGTCCCCATGCGAGTTCCTCTGGGGCCTCTCGGGATCCCTATCCCGTCGATGCCGGGGCCTAAGACCTTGTGTGGAGTCGGGGCCGGAACCTGAGGATTCCTCTCCAGTGCTGACATGGATCTTGGGGTACTTCTGGAGTCTCCCCAGGGGAGTCAGTCCTCGTCTCGAATGCTGGCATGCACTTGCGCTTTCCTCCAGAGCGGTAGCAGCAGTGTCACGCAGTCCGCCGCGTGGATCAAAGGATCTATGGTTTTCCCTCGAGTCTTTCCCACGAGGCTTTCCCACGAGGCTTTCCCACAGGGCTGTCCCACGTGCACACGTGGTGGGAGTCGATCCTTGGCTTGAACGTCAAGGCAGTGCAGGGAAAACAGGTTCCTCTGGAATGGACTGACACATCTGGGGGACTCTTGGAATGGTGGCACGACCCTGGAGTTCCTCTCGCCTTTCCTGTGGAGAGCGCCTCCTCTTGAGATGCGACGGGATCGCCGGGAATTCTTTCCCTACGAAACAGGGAAAGGATCCCTCATCTCGAGCTAGGAGGCGGAAACGGGGCTTCCCTGGATGTGTGCGGGACCCACGTGCTTCCTCTCGAGTGGAGACGGGTATGTCGGGAAACTTCTTGAGTTGCAGCAAGGGTGTGAAGGACCCTTTGGAAGTTCCAGTGGTTAGACGTGATTAGCCTCGAGAACCCTCAGCGGAAATGGGCCTCATCTCGCCTGGAGGGCAAAACCTCCTGGATTTTCTCGAATTGCGGCAGGTGCTCTCGACTTACGACGGGGACCTCAGGGACCCGCTCTGGTGGCCTCAGGAAAGGCCAGTCCCCATGCGACTTCCTCGGGGACCTCTCGGGATTCCTCTCCCGTCGATGCCGGGGCCTAAGACCTTGTGTGGAGTCGGTGCCGGAACCTGAGGATTCCTCTCCAGTGCTGACATGGATCTAGGGGTACTTCTGGAGTCTCCCCAGGGGAGTCAGTCCTCGTCTCGAATGCGGGCATGCACTTGCGCTTTCCTCCAGAGCGGTAGCAGCAGTGTCACGCAGTCCGCCGCGTGGATCAAAGGATCTATGGTTTTCCCTCGAGTCTTTCCCACGAGGCTTTCCCACGAGGCTTTCCCACAGGGCTGTCCCACGTGCACACGTGGTGGGAGTCGATCCTCGGCTTGAACGTCAAGGCAGTGCAGGGAAAACAGGTTCCTCTGGAATGGACTGACACATCTGGGGGACTCTTGGAATGGTGGCATGACTCTGGAGTTCCTCTCGCCTTTCCTGTGGAGAGCGCCTCCTCTTGAGATGCGACGGGAACGCCGGGAATTCTTTCCCTACGAAACAGGGAAAGGATCCCTCATCTCGAGCTAGGAGGCAGAAACGGGGCTCCCCTGGATGTGTGCGGGACACCACGTGCTTCCTCTCGAGTGCAGACGGGTATGTCGGGGAACTTCTTGAGTTGCAGCAAGGGTGTGAAGGACCCTTTGGAAGTTCCAGTGGTTAGATATGATTGGCCTCGAGAAGCCTCAGCGGAAATGGGCCTCATCTGGCCTGGAGGGCAAAACCTCCTGGATTTTCTCCAGTTCCGGCAGGTGCTCTCGACTTACGACGGGGACCTCAGGAACCCGCTCTGGTGGCCTCAGGAAAGGCCAGTCCCCATGCGAGTTCTTCGGGGGCCTCTCGGTATTCCTCTCCCGTCGATGCCGGGGCCTAAGACCTTGTGTGGAGTCGGGGCCGGAACCTGAGGATTCCTCTCCAGTGCTGACATGGATCTTGGGGTACTTCTGGAGTCTCCCCAGGGGAGTCAGTCCTCGTCTCGAATGCGGGCATGCACTTGCGCTTTCCTCCAGAGCGGTAGCAGCAGTGTCACGCAGTCCGCCGCGTGGATCAAAGGATCCATGGTTTTCCCTCGAGTCTTTCCCACGAGGCTTTCCCACGAGGCTTTCCCACAGGGCTGTCCCACGTGCACACGTGGTGGGAGTCGATCCTTGGCTTGAACGTCAAGGCAGTGCAGGGAAAACAGGTTCCTCTGGAATGGACTGACACATCTGGGGAACTCTTGGAATGGTGGCACGACCCTGGAGTTCCTCTCGCCTTTCCTGTGGAGAGCGCCTCCTCTTGAGATGCGACGGGAACGCCGGGAATTCTTTCCGTACGAAACAGGGAAAGGATCCCTCATCTCGAGCTAGGAGGCGGAAACGGGGCTCCCCTGGTTGTGTGCGGGACACCACGTGCTTCCTTTCGAGTGGAGACGGGTATGTCGGGAAACATCTTGAGTTGCAGCAAGGGTGTGAAGGACCCTTTGGAAGTTCCAGTGGTTAGATGTGATTAGCCTCGAGAAGCCTCAGCGGAAATGAGCCTCATCTCGCCTGGAGGGCAAAACCTCCTGGATTTTCTCGAGTTGCGGCAGGTGATCTCGACTGACGATGGGGACCTCAGGGACCCGCTCTGGTGGCCTCAGGAAAAGCCAGTCCCCATGCGAGTTCATCGGGGGCCTCTCGGGATCCCTATCCCGTCGATGCCGGGGCCTAAGACCTTGTGTGGAGTCGGGGCCGGAACCTGAGGATTCCTCTCCAGTGCTGACATGGATCTTGGGGTACTTCTGGAGTCTCCCCAGGGGAGTCAGTCCTCGTCTCGAATGCGGGCATGCACTTGCGCTTTCCTCCAGAGCGGTAGCAGCAGTGTCACGCAGTCCGCCGCGTGGATCAAAGGATCTATGGTTTTCCCTCGAGTCTTTCCCACGAGGCTTTCCCACGAGGCTTTCCCACAGGGCTGTCCCACGTGCACACGTGGTGGGAGTCGATCCTCGGCTTGAACGTCAAGGCAGTGCAGGGAAAACAGGTTCCTCTGGAATGGACTGACCCATCTGTGGGATTTTTGGAATGGTGGCACGACCCTGGAGTTCCTCTCGCCTTTCCTGCGGAGAGGGCCTCCTCTTGAGATGCGACGGGAACGCCGGGAATTCTTTCTCTACGAAACAGGGAAAGGATCCCTCATCTCGAGCTAGGAGGCAGAAACGGGGCTCCCCTGGATGTGTGCGGGACCCCACGTGCTTCCTCTCGAGTGGAGACGGGTATGTCGGGGAACTTCTTGAGTTGCAGCAATGGTGAGAAGGACCCGTTGGAAGTTCCAGTGGTTAGATGTGATTGGCCTCGAGAAGCCTCAGCGGAAATGGGCCTCATCTCGCCTGGAGGGCAAAACCGCCTGGATTTTCTCGAGTTGCGGCAGGTGCTCTCGACTTACGACGAGGACCTCAGGGACCCGCTCTGGTGGCCTCAGGAAAGGCCAGTCCCCATGCGAGTTCCTCTGGGGATTCCTCTCCCGTCGATGCCGGAGCCTAAGACCTTGTGTGGAGTCGGGGCCGGAACCTGAGGATTCCTCTCCAGTGCTGACATGGATCTTGGGGTACTTCTGGAGTCTCCCCAGGGGAGTCAGTCCTCGTCTCGAATGCGGGCATGCACTTGCGCTTTCCTCCAGAGCGGTAGCAGCAGTGTCACGCAGTCCGCCGCATGGATCAAAGGATCCATGGTTTTCCCTCGAGTCTTTCCCACGAGGCTTTCCCACGAGGCTTTCCCACAGGGCTGTCCCACGTGCACACGTGGTGGGAGTCGATCCTTGGCTTGAACGTCAAGGCAGTGCAGGGAAAACAGGTTCCTCTGGAATGGACTGACACATCTGGGGAACTCTTGGAATGGTGGCACGACCCTGGAGTTCCTCTCGCCTTTCCTGTGGAGAGCGCCTCCTCTTGAGATGCGACGGGAACGCCGGGAATTCTTTCCGTACGAAACAGGGAAAGGATCCCTCATCTCGAGCTAGGAGGCGGAAACGGGGCTCCCCTGGATGTGTGCGGGACCCACGTGCTTCCTCTTGAGTGGAGACGGGTATGTCGGGGAAGTTCTTGAGTTGCAGCAAGGGTGTGAAGGACCCTTTGGAAGTTCCAGTGGTTAGACGTGATTAGCCTCTAGAAGCCTCAGCGGAAATGGGCCTCATCTCGCCTGAAGGGCAAAACCTCCTGGATTTTCTCGAGTTGCGGCAGGTGCTCTCGACTTACGACGGGGACCTCAGGGACCCGCTCTGGTGGCCTCAGGAAAGGCCAGTCCCCATGCGAGTTCCTCGGGGGCGTCTCGGGATTCCTCTCCCGTCGATGCCGGGGCCTAAGACCTTGTGTGGAGTCGGGGCCGGAACCTGAGGATTCCTCTCCAGTGCTGACATGGATCTTGGGGTACTTCTGGAGTCTCCCCAGGGGAGTCAGTCCTCGTCTCGAATGCGGGCATGCACTTGCGCTTTCCTCCAGAGCGGTAGCAGCAGTGTCACGCAGTCCGCCGCGTGGATCAAAGGATCTATGGTTTTCCCTCGAGTCTTTCCCACGAGGCTTTCCCACGAGGCTTTCCCACAGGGCTGTCCCACGTGCACACGTGGTGGGAGTCGATCCTTGGCTTAAACGTAAGGCAGTGCAGGGAAAACAGGTTCCTCTGGAATGGACTGACACATCTGGGGGACTCTTGGAATGGTGGCACGACCCTGGAGTTCCTCTCGCCTTTCCTGTGGAGAGCGCCTCCTCTTGAGATGCGACGGGAACGCCGGGAATTCTTTCCCTACGAAACATGGAAAGGATCCCTCATCTCGAGCTAGGAGGCGGAAACGGGGCTCCCTGGATGTGTGCGGGACCCCCCGTGCTTCCTTTCGAGTGCAGACGGGTATGTCGGGGAACTTCTTGAGTTGCAGCTATGGTGTGAAGGACCCTTTGGAAGTTCCAGTGGTTAGATGTGATTGGCCTCGAGAAGCCTCAGCGGAAATGGGCCTCATCTCGCCTGGAGGGCAAAACCGCCTGGATTTTCTCGAGTTGCGGCAGGTGCTCTCGACTTACGACGAGGACCTCAGGGACCCGCTATGGTGGCCTCAGGAAAGGCCAGTCCCCATGCGAGTTCCTCGGGGGCCTCTGGGGATTCCTCTCCCGTCGATGCCGGGGCCTAAGACCTTGTGTGGAGTCGGGGCCGGAACCTGAGGATTCCTCTCCAGTGCTGACATGGATCTTGGGGTACTTCTGGAGTCTCCCCAGGGGAGTCAGTCCTCGTCTCGAATGCGGGCATGCACTTGCGCTTTCCTCCAGAGCGGTAGCAGCAGTGTCACGCAGTCCGCCGCGTGGATCAAAGGATCTATGGATTTCCCTCGAGTCTTTCCCACGAGGCTTTCCCACGAGGCTTTCCCACAGGGCTGTCTCACGTGCACACGTGTTGGGAGTCGATCCTCGGCTTGAATGTCAAGGCAGTGCAGGGAAAACAGGTTCCTCTGGAATGGACTGACACATCTGGGGGACTCTTGGAATGGTGGCACGACCCTGGAGTTCCTCTCGCCTTTCCTGTGGAGAGCGCCTCCTCTTGAGATGCGACGGGAACGCCGGGAATTCTTTCCCTATGAAACAGGGAAAGGATCCCTCATCTCGAGCTAGGAGGCGGAAACGGGGCTCCCCTGGATGTGTGCGGGACCCACGTGCTTCCTCTCGAGTGGAGACGGGTATGTCGGGGAACTTCTTGAGTTGCAGCAAGGGTGTGAAGGACCCTTTGGAAGTTCCAGTGGTTAGACGTGATTAGCCTCTAGAAGCCTCAGCGGAAATGGGCCTCATCTCGCCTGGAGGGCAAAACCTCCTGGATTTTCTCGAGTTGCGGCAGGTGCTCTCGACTTACGACGGGGACCTCAGGGACCCGCTCTTGTGGCCTCAGGAAAGGCCAGTCCCCATGCGAGTTCCTAGGGGGCGTCTCGGGATTCCTCTCCCGTCGATGCCGGGGCCTAAGACCTTGTGTGGAGTCGGGGCCGGAACCTGAGGATTCCTCTCCAGTGCTGACATGGATCTTGGGGTACTTCTGGAGTCTCCCCAGGGGAGTCAGTCCTCGTCTCGAATGCGGGCATGCACTTGCGCTTTCCTCCAGAGCGGTAGCAGCAGTGTCACGCAGTCCGCCGCGTGGATCAAAGGATCTATGGTTTTCCCTCGAGTCTTTCCCACGAGGCTTTCCCACGAGGCTTTCCCACAGGGCTGTCCCACGTGCACACGTGGTGGGAGTCGATCCTTGGCTTAAACGTCAAGGCAGTGCAGGGAAAACAGGTTCCTCTGGAATGGACTGACACATCTGGGGGACTCTTGGAATGGTGGCACGACCCTGGAGTTCCTCTCGCCTTTCCTGTGGAGAGCGCCTCCTCTTGAGATGCGACGGGAACGCCGGGAATTCTTTCCCTACGAAACAGGGAAAGGATCCCTCATCTCGAGTTAGGAGGCGGAAACGGGGCTCCCCTGGATGTGTGCGGGACCCCCCGTGCTTCCTCTCGAATGCAGACGGGTATGTCGGGGAACTTCTTGAGTTGCAGCAAGGGTGTGAAGGACCCTTTGGAAGTTCCAGTGGTTAGATGTGATTGGCCTCGAGAAGCCTCAGCGGAAATGGGCCTCATCTCGCCTGGAGGGCAAAACCGCCTGGATTTTCTCGAGTTGCGGCAGGTGCTCTCGACTTACGACGAGGACCTCAGGGACCCGCTCTGGTGGCCTCAGGAAAGGCCAGTCCCCATGCGAGTTCCTCGGGGGCCTCTGGGGATTCCTCTCCCGTCGATGCCGGGGCCTAAGACCTTGTGTGGAGTCGGGGCCGGAACCTGAGGATTCCTCTCCAGTGCTGACATGGATCTTGGGGTACTTCTGGAGTCTCCCCAGGGGAGTCAGTCCTCGTCTCGAATGCGGGCATGCACTTGCGCTTTCCTCCAGAGCGGTAGCAGCAGTGTCACGCAGTCTGCCGCGTGGATCAAAGGATCTATGGTTTTCCCTCGAGTCTTTCCCACGAGGCTTTCCCACGAGGCTTTCCCACAGGGCTGTCTCACGTGCACACGTGGTGGGAGTCGATCCTCGGCTTGAACGTCAAGGCAGTGCAGGGAAAACAGGTTCCTCTGTAATGGACTGACACATCAGGGGGTCTCTTGGAATGGTGGCACGACCCTGGAGTTCCTCTCCCCTTTCCTGTGGAGAGCGCTTCCTCTTGAGATGCGACGGGATCGCCGGGAATTCTTTCCCTACGAAACAGGGAATGGATCCCTCATGTCGAGCTAGGAGGCGGAAACGGGGCTCCCCTGGATGTGTGCGGGACCCCACGTGCTTCCTCTCGAGTGGAGACGGGTATGTCGGGGAAGTTCTTGAGTTGCAGCAAGGGTGTGAATGACCCTTTGGAAGTTCCAGTGGTTAGACGTGATTAGCCTCGAGAAGCCTCAGCGGAAATGGGCCTCATCTGGCCTGGAGGGCAAAACCTCCTGGATTTTCTCCAGTTCCGGCAAGTGCTCTCGACTTACGACGGGGACCTCAGGGACCCGCTCTGGTGGCCTCAGGAAAGGCCAGTCCCGATGCGAGTTCTTCGGGGGCCTCTCGGTATTCCTCTTCCGTCGATGCCGGGGCCTAAGACCTTGTGTGGAGTCGGGGCCGGAACCTGAGGATTCCTCTCCAGTGCTGACATGGATCTTGGGGTACTTCTGGAGTCTCCCCAGGGGAGTCAGTCCTCGTCTCGAATGCGGGCATGCACTTGCGCTTTCCTCCAGAGCGGTAGCAGCAGTGTCACGCAGTCCGCCGCGTGGATCAAAGGATCTATGGTTTTCCCTCGAGTCTTTCCCACGAGGCTTTCCCACGAGGCTTTCCCACAGGGCTGTCCCACGTGCACACGTGGTGGGAGTCGATCCTCGGCTTGAACGTCAAGGCAGTGCAGGGAAAACAGGTTCCTCTGGAATGGACTGGCCCATCTGCGGGATTCTTGGAATGGTGGCACGACCCTGGAGTTCCTCTCGCCTTTCCTGTGGAGAGGGCCTCCTCTTGAGATGCGACGGGAACGCCGGGAATTCTTTCTCTACGAAACAGGGAAAGGATCCCTCATCTCGAGCTAGGAGGCAGAAACGGGGCTCCCCTGGATGTGTGCGGGACCCACGTGCTTCCTCTCGAGTGCAGACGGGTATGTCGGGGAACTTCTTGAGTTGCAGCAATGGTGAGAAGGACCCTTTGGAAGTTCCAGTGGTTAGATGTGATTGGCCTCGAGAAGCCTCAGCGGAAATGGGCCTCATCTCGCCTGGAGGGCAAAACCGCCTGGATTTTCTCGAGTTGCGGCAGGTGCTCTCGACTTACGACGAGGACCTCAGGGACCCGCTCTGGTGGCCTCAGGAAAGGCCAGTCCCCATGCGAGTTCCTCTGGGGATTCCTCTCCCGTCGATGTCGGGGCCTAAGACCTTGTGTGGAGTCGGGGCCGGAACCTGAGGATTCCTCTCCAGTGCTGACATGGATCTTGGGGTACTTCTGGAGTCTCCCCAGGGGAGTCAGTCCTCGTCTCGAATGCGGGCATGCACTTGCGCTTTCCTCCAGAGCGGTAGCAGCAGTGTCACGCAGTCCGCCGCATGGATCAAAGGATCCAAGGTTTTCCCTCGAGTCTTTCCCACGAGGCTTTCCCACGAGGCTTTCCCACAGGGCTGTCCCACGTGCACACGTGGTGGGAGTCGATCCTTGGCTTAAACGTCAAGGCAGTGCAGGGAAAACAGGTTCCTGTGGAATGGACTGACACATCTGGGGGACTCTTGGAATGGTGGCACGACCCTGGAGTTCCTCTCGCCTTTCCTGTGGAGAGCGCCTCCTCTTGAGATGCGACGGGAACGCCGGGAATTCTTTCCCTACGAAACAGGGAAAGGATCCCTCATCTCGAGCTAGGAGGCGGAAACGGGGCTCCCCTGGATGTGTGCGGGACCCCCCGTGCTTCCTCTCGAGTGCAGACGGGTATGTCGGGGAACTTCTTGAGTTGCAGCAAGGGTGTGAAGGACCCTTTGGAAGTTCCAGTGGTTAGATGTGATTGGCCTCGAGAAGCCTCAGCGGAAATGGGCCTCATCTCGCCTGGAGGGCAAAACCGCCTGGATTTTCTCGAGTTGCGGCAGGTGCTCTCGACTTACGACGAGGACCTCAGGGACCCGCTATGGTGGCCTCAGGAAAGGCCAGTCCCCATGCGAGTTCCTCGGGGGCCTCTGGGGATTGCTCTCCCGTCGATGCCGGGGCCTAAGACCTTGTGTGGAGTCGGGGCCGGAACCTGAGGATTCCTCTCCAGTGCTGACATGGATCTTGGGGTACTTCTGGAGTCTCCCCAGGGGAGTCAGTCCTCGTCTCGAATGCGGGCATGCACTTGCGCTTTCCTCCAGAGCGGTAGCAGCAGTGTCACGCAGTCCGCCGCGTGGATCAAAGGATCTATGGATTTCCCTCGAGTCTTTCCCACGAGGCTTTCCCACGAGGCTTTCCCACAGGGCTGTCCCACGTGCACACGTGGTGGGAGTCGATCCTCGGCTTGAACGTCAAGGCAGTGCAGGGAAAACAGGTTCCTCTGGAATGGACTGGCCCATCTGCGGGATTCTTGGAATGGTGGCACGACCCTGGAGTTCCTCTCGCCTTTCCTGTGGAGAGGGCCTCCTCTTGAGATGCGACGGGAACGCCGGGAATTCTTTCTCTACGAAACAGGGAAAGGATCCCTCATCTCGAGCTAGGAGGCAGAAACGGGGCTCCCCTGGATGTGTGCGGGACCCACGTGCTTCCTCTCGAGTGCAGACGGGTATGTCGGGGAACTTCTTGAGTTGCAGCAATGGTGAGAAGGACCCTTTGGAAGTTCCAGTGGTTAGATGTGATTGGCCTCGAGAAGCCTCAGCGGAAATGGGCCTCATCTCGCCTGGAGGGCAAAACCGCCTGGATTTTCTCGAGTTGCGGCAGGTGCTCTCGACTTACGACGAGGACCTCAGGGACCCGCTCTGGTGGCCTCAGGAAAGGCCAGTCCCCATGCGAGTTCCTCGGGGGCCTCTCGGGATTCCTCTCCCGTCGATGCCGGGGCCTAAGACCTTGTGTGAAGTCGGGGCCGGAACCTGAGGATTCCTCTCCAGTGCTGACATGGATCTAGGGGTACTTCTGGAGTATCCCCAGGGGAGTCAGTCCTCGTCTCGAATGCGGGCATGCACTTGCACTTTCCTCCAGAGCGGTAGCAGCAGTGTCACGCAGTCCGCCGCGTGGATCAAAGGATCTATGGTTTTCCCTCGAGTCTTTCCCACGAGGCTTTCCCACGAGGCTTTCCCACAGGGCTGTCACACGTGCACACGTGGTGGGAGTCGATCCTCGGCTTGAACGTCAAGGCAGTGCAGGGAAAACAGGTTAATCTGGAATGGACTGATACATCTGGGGGACTCTTGGAATGGTGGCACGACCCTGGAGTTCCTCTCGCCTTTCCTGTGGAGAGCGCCTCCTCTTGAGATGCGACGGGAACGCCGGGAATTCTTTCCCTACCAAAGAGGGAAAGGATCCCACATCTCGAGCTAGGAGGCAGAAACGGGGCTCCCCTGGATGTGTGCGGGACCCACGTTCTTCCTCTCGAGTGGAGATGGGTATGTCGGGGAACTTCTTGAGTTGCAGCAAGGGTGTGAAGGACCCTTTGGAAGTTCCAGTGGTTAGACGTGATTAGCCTCGAGAAGCCTCAGCGGAAATGGGCCTCATCTCGCCTGGAGGGCAAAACCTCCTGGATTTTCTCGAGTTGCGGCAGGTGCTCTCGACCTACGACGGGGACCTCAGGGACCCGCTCTGGTGGCCTCAGGAAAGGCCAGTCCCCATGCGAGTTCCTCGGGGGCCTCTGGGGATTCATCTCCCGTCGATGCCGGGGCCTAAGACCTTGTGTGGAGTCGGGGCCGGAACCTGAGGATTCCTCTCCAGTGCTGACATGGATCTTGGGGTACTTCTGGAGTCTCCCCAGGGGAGTCAGTCCTCGTCTCGAATGCGGGCATGCACTTGCGCTTTCCTCCAGAGCGGTAGCAGCAGTGTCACGCAGTCCGCCGCGTGGATCAAAGGATCTATGGTTTTCCCTCGAGTCTTTCCCACGAGGCTTTCCCACGAGGCTTTCCCACAGGGCTGTCCCACGTGCACACGTGGTGGGAGTCGATCCTCGGCTTGAACGTCAAGGCAGTGCAGGGAAAACAGGTTCCTCTGGAATGGACTGGCCCATCTGCGGGATTCTTGGAATGGTGGCACGACCCTGGAGTTCCTCTCGCCTTTCCTGTGGAGAGGGCCTCCTCTTGAGATGCGACGGGAACGCCGGGAATTCTTTCTCTACGAAACAGGGAAAGGATCCCTCATCTCGAGCTAGGAGGCAGAAACGGGGCTCCCCAGGATATGTGCGGGACACCACGTGCTTCCTCTCGAGTGGAGACGGGTATGTCGGGGAACTTCTTGAGTTGCAGCAATGGTGAGAAGGACCCGTTGGAAGTTCCAGTGGTTAGATGTGATTGGCCTCGAGAAGCCTCAGCGGAAATGGGCCTCATCTCGCCTGGAGGGCAAAACCGCCTGGATTTTCTCGAGTTGCGGCAGGTGCTCTCGACTTACGACGAGGACCTCAGGGACCCGCTCTGGTGGCCTCAGGAAAGGCCAGTCCCCATGCGAGTTCCTCTGGGGATTCCTCTCCCGTCGATGCCGGGGCCTAAGACCTTGTGTGGAGTCGGGGCCGGAACCTGAGGATTCCTCTCCAGTGCTGACATGGATCTTGGGGTACTTCTGGAGTCTCCCCAGGGGAGTCAGTCCTCGTCTCGAATGCGGGCATGCACTTGCGCTTTCCTCCAGAGCGGTAGCAGCAGTGTCACGCAGTCCGCCGCATGGATCAAAGGATCCATGGTTTTCCCTCGAGTCTTTCCCACGAGGCTTTCCCACGAGGCTTTCCCACAGGGCTGTCCCACGTGCACACGTGGTGGGAGTCGATCCTTGGCTTGAACGTCAAATCAGTGCAGGGAAAACAGGTTCCTCTGGAATGGACTGACACATCTGGGGAACTCTTGGAATGGTGGCACGACCCTGGAGTTCCTCTCGCCTTTCCTGTGGAGAGCGCCTCCTCTTGAGATGCGACGGGAACGCCGGGAATTCTTTCCGTACGAAACAGGGAAAGGATCCCTCATCTCGAGCTAGGAGGCGGAAACGGGGCTCCCCTGGTTGTGTGCGGGACACCACGTGCTTCCTTTCGAGTGGAGACGGGTATGTCGGGAAACTTCTTGAGTTGCAGCAAGGGTGTGAAGGACCCTTTGGAAGTTCCAGTGTTTAGACGTGATTAGCCTCGAGAAGCCTCAGCGGAAATGAGCCTCATCTCGCCTGGAGGGCAAAACCTCCTGGATTTTCTCGAGTTGCGGCAGGTGATCTCGACTGACGATGGGGACCTCAGGGACCCGCTCTGGTGGCCTCAGGAAAAGCCAGTCCCCATGCGAGTTCCTCGGGGGCCTCTCGGGATCCCTATCCCGTCGATGCCAGGGCCTAAGACCTTGTGTGGAGTCGGGGCCGGAACCTGAGGATTCCTCTCCAGTGCTGACATGGATCTTGGGGTACTTCTGGAGTCTCCCCAGGGGAGTCAGTCCTCGTCTCGAATGCGGGCATGCACTTGCGCTTTCCTCCAGAGCGGTAGCAGCAGTGTCACGCAGTCCGCCGCGTGGATCAAAGGATCTATGGATTTCCCTCGAGTCTTTCCCACGAGGCTTTCCCACGAGGCTTTCCCACAGGGCTGTCTCACGTGCACACGTGGTGGGAGTCGATCCTCCGCTTGAATGTCAAGGCAGTGCAGGGAAAACAGGTTCCTCTGGAATGGACTGACACATCTGGGGGACTCTTGGAATGGTGTCACGACCCTGGAGTTCCTCTCGCCTTTCCTGTGGAGAGCGCCTCCTCTTGAGATGCGACGGGAACGCCGGGAATTCTTTCCCTTTGAAACAGGGAAAGGATCCCTAATCTCGAGCTAGGAGGCGGAAACGGGGCTCCCCTGGATGTGTGCGGGACCCACGTGCTTCCTCTCGAGTGGAGACGGGTATGTCGGGGAACTTCTTGAGTTGCAGCAAGGGTGTGAAGGACCCTTTGGAAATTCCAGTGGTTAGACGTGATTAGCCTCTAGAAGCCTCAGCGGAAATGGGCCTCATCTCGCCTGGAGGGCATAACCTCCTGGATTTTCTCGAGTTGCGGCAGGTGCTCTCGACTTACGACGGGGACCTCAGGGACCCGCTCTGGTGGCCTCAGAAAGGCCAGTCCCCATGCGAGTTCCTCGGGGGCTTCTCGGGATTCCTCTCCCGTCGATGCTGGGGCCTAAGACCTTGTGTGGAGTCGGGGCCGGAACCTGAGGATTCCTCTCCAGTGCTGACATGGATATTGGGGTACTTCTGGAGTCTCCCCAGGGGAGTCAGTCCTCGTCTCGAATGCGGGCATGCAATTGCGCTTTCCTCCAGAGCGGTAGCAGCAGTGTCACGCAGTCTGCCGCGTGGATCAAAGGATCTATGGTTTTCCCTCGAGTCTTTCCCACGAGGCTTTCCCACGAGGCTTTCCCACAGGGCTGTCCCACGTGCACACGTGGTGGGAGTCGATCCTTGGCTTAAACGTCAAGGCAGTGCATGGAAAACAGGTTCCTCTGTAATGGACTGACACATCTGGGGAACTCTTGGAATGGTGGCACGACCCTGGAGTTCCTCTCGCCTTTCCTGTGGAGAGCGCCTCCTCTTGAGATGCGACGGGAACGCCGGGAATTCTTTCCCTACGAAACATGGAAAGGATCCCTCATCTCGAGCTAGGAGGCAGAAACGGGGCTCCCTGGATGTGTGCGGGACCCCCCGTGCTTCCTCTCGAGTGCAGACGGGTATGTCGGGGAACTTCTTGAGTTGCAGCAAGGGTGTGAAGGACCCTTTGGAAGTTCCAGTGGTTAGATGTGATTGGCCTCGAAAAGCCTCAGCGGAAATGGGCCTCATCTCGCCTGGAGGGCAAAACCGCCTGGATTTTCTCGAGTTGCGGCAGGTGCTCTCGACTTACGAAGAGGACCTCAGGGACCCGCTCTGGTGGCCTCAGGAAAGGCCAGTCCCCATGCGAGTTCCTCGGGGGCCTCTCGGGATTCCTCTCCCGTCGATGCCGGGGCCTAAGACCTTGTGTGGAGTCAGGGCCGGAACCTGAGGATTCCTCTCCAGTGCTGACATGGATCTTGGGGTACTTCTGGAGTCTCCCCAGGGGAGTCAGTCCTCGTCTCGAATGCGGGCATGCACTTGCGCTTTCCTCCAGAGCGGTAGCAGCAGTGTCACGCAGTCCGCCGCGTGGATCAAAGGATCTATGGTTTTCCCTCGAGTCTTTCCCACGAGGCTTTCCCACGAGGCTTTCCCACAGGGCTGTCCCACGTGCACACGTGGTGGGAGTCGATCCTCGGCTTGAACGTCAAGGCAGTGCAGGGAAAACAGGTTCCTCTGGAATGGACTGACACATCTGGGGGACTCTTGGAATGGTGGCACGACCCTGGAGTTCCTCTCGCCTTTCTTGTGGAGAGGGCCTCCTCTTGAGATGCGACGGGAACGCTGGGAATTCTTTCTCTACGAAACAGGGAAAAGATCCCTCATCTCGAGCTAGGAGGCAGAAACGGGGCTCCCCTGGATGTGTGCGGGACCCCACGTGCTTCCTCTCGAGTGGAGACGGGTATGTCGGGGAACTTCTTGAGTTGCAGCAAGGGTGAGAAGGACCCTTTGGAAGTCCAGTGGTTAGATGTGATTGGCCTCGAGAAGCCTCAGCGGAAATGGGCCTCATCTCGCCTGGAGGGCAAAACCGCCTGGATTTTCTCGAGTTGCGGCAGGTGCTCTCGACTTACGACGAGGACCTCAGGGACCCGCTCTGGTGGCCTCAGGAAAGGCCAGTCCCCATGCGAGTTCCTCTGGGGATTCCTCTCCCGTCGATGCCGGGGCCTAAGACCTTGTGTGGAGTCGGGGCCGGAACCTGAGGATTCCTCTCCAGTGCTGACATGGATCTTGGGGTACTTCTGGAGTCTCCCCAGAGGAGTCAGTCCTCGTCTCGAATGCGGGCATGCACTTGCGCTTTCCTCCAGAGCGGTAGCAGCAGTGTCACGCAGTCCGCCGCATGGATCAAAGGATCCATGGTTTTCCCTCGAGTCTTTCCCACGAGGCTTTCCCACGAGGCTTTCCCACAGGGCTGTCCCACGTGCACACGTGGTGGGAGTCGATCCTCGGCTTGAACGTCAAGGCAGTGCAGGGAAAACAGGTTCCTCTGGAATGGACTGACACATCTGGGGAACTCTTGGAATGGTGGCACGACCCTGGAGTTCCTCTCGCCTTTCCTGTGGAGAGCGCCTCCTCTTGAGATGCGACGGGAACGCCGGGAATTCTTTCCGTAAGAAACAGGGAAAGGATCCCTCATCTCGAGCTAGGAGGCGGAAACGGGGCTCCCCTGGTTGTGTGCGGGACACCACGTGCTTCCTTTCGAGTGGAGACGGGTATGTCGGGAAACTTCTTGAGTTGCAGCAAGGGTGTGAAGGACCCTTTGGAAGTTCCAGTGTTTAGACGTGATTAGCCTCGAGAAGCCTCAGCGGAAATGAGCCTCATCTCGCCTGGAGGGCAAAACCTCCTGGATTTTCTCGAGTTGCGGCAGGTGATCTCGACTGACGATGGGGACCTCAGGGACCCGCTCTGGTGGCCTCAGGAAAAGCCAGTCCCCATGCGACTTCCTCGGGGGCCTCTCGGGATCCCTATCCCGTCGATGCCGGGGCCTAAGACCTTGTGTGGAGTCGGGGCCGGAACCTGAGGATTCCTCTCCAGTGCTGACATGGATCTTGGGGTACTTCTGGAGTCTCCCCAGGGGAGTCAGTCCTCGTCTCGAATGCGGGCATGCACTTGCGCTTTCCTCCAGATCGGTAGCAGCAGTGTCACACAGTCCGCCGCGTGGATCAAAGGATCTATGTTTTTCCCTCGAGTCTTTCCCACGAGGCTTTCCCACGAGGCTTTCCCACAGGGCTGTCCCACGTGCACACGTGGTAGGAGTCGATCCTCGGCTTGAACGTCAAGGCAGTGCAGGGAAAACAGGTTCCTCTGGAATGGACTGACACATCTGGGGGACTCTTGGAATGGTGGCACGACCCTGGAGTTCCTCTCGCCTTTCCTGTGGAGAGCGCCTCCTCTTGAGATGCGACGGGAACGCCGGGAATTCTTTCCGTACGAAACAGGGAAAGGATCACTCATCTCGAGCTAGGAGGCGGAAACGGGGCTCCCCTGGATGTGTGTGGGACCCACGTGCTTCCTCTCGAGTGGAGACGGGTATGTCGGGGAACTTCTTGAGTTGCAGCAAGGGTGTGAAGGACCCTTTGGAAGTTCCAGTGGTTAGACGTGATTAGCCTCTAGAAGCCTCAGCGGAAATGGGCCTCATCTCGCCTGAAGGGCAAAACCTCCTGGATTTTCTCGAGTTGCGGCAGGTGCTCTCGACTTACGACGGGGACCTCAGGGACCCGCTCTGGTGGCCTCAGGAAAGGCCAGTCCCCATGCGACTTCCTCGGGGACCTCTCGGGATTCCTCTCCCGTCGATGCCAGGGCCTAAGACCTTGTGTGGAGTCGGTGCCGGAACCTGAGGATTCCTCTCCAGTGCTGACATGGATCTAGGGGTACTTCTGGAGTCTCCCCAGGGGAGTCAGTCCTCGTCTCGAATGCGGGCATGCACTTGCGCTTTCCTCCAGAGCGGTAGCAGCAGTGTCACGCAGTCCGCCGCGTGGATCAAAGGATCTATGGTTTTCCCTCGAGTCTTTCCCACGAGGCTTTCCCACGAGGCTTTCCCACAGGGCTGTCCCACGTGCACACGTGGTGGGAGTCGATCCTCGGCTTGAACGTCAAGGCAGTGCAGGGAAAACAGGTTCCTCTGGAATGGACTGACGCATCTGGGGGACTCTTGGAATGGTGGCATGACTCTGGAGTTCCTCTCGCCTTTCCTGTGGAGAGCGCCTCCTCTTGAGATGCGACGGGAAAGCCGGGAATTCTTTCCCTACGAAACAGGGAAAGGATCCCTCATCTCGAGCTAGGAGGCAGAAACGGGGCTCCCCTGGATGTGTGCGGGACACCACGTGCTTCCTCTCGAGTGCAGACGGGTATGTCGGGGAACTTCTTGAGTTGCAGCAAGGGTGTGAAGGACCCTTTGGAAGTTCCAGTGGTTAGATGTGATTGGCCTCGAGAAGCGTCAGCGGAAATGGGCCTCATCTGGCCTGGAGGGCAAAACCTCCTGGATTTTCTCCAGTTCCGGCAGGTGCTCTCGACTTACGACGGGGACCTCAGGGACCCGCTCTGGTGGCCTCAGGAAAGGCCAGTCCCCATGCGAGTTCTTCGGGGGCCTCTCGGTATTCCTCTCCCGTCGATGCCGGGGCCTAAGACCTTGTGTGGAGTCGGGGCCGGAACCTGAGGTTTCCTCTCCAGTGCTGACATGGATCTTGGGGTACTTCTGGAGTCTCCCCAGGGGAGTCAGTCCTCGTCTCGAATGCGGGCATGCACTTGCGCTTTCCTCCAGAGCGGTAGCAGCAATGTCACGCAGTCCGCCGCGTGGATCAAAGGATCTATGGTTTTCCCTCGAGTCTTTCCCACGAGGCTTTCCCACGAGGCTTTCCCACAGGGCTGTCCCACGTGCACACGTGGTGGGAGTCGATCCTCGGCTTGAACGTCAAGGCAGTGCAGGGAAAACAGGTTCCTCTGGAATGGACTGACCCATCTGTGGGATTCTTGGAATGGTGGCACGACCCTGGAGTTCCTCTCGCCTTTCCTGTGGAGAGGGCCTCCTCTTGAGATGCGACGGGAACGCTGGGAATTCTTTCTCTACGAAACAGGGAAAGGATCCCTCATCTCGAGCTAGGAGGCAGAAACGGGGCTCCCCTGGATGTGTGCGGGACCCCACGTGCTTCCTCTCGAGTGGAGACGGGTATGTCGGGGAACTTCTTGAGTTGCAGCAATGGTGAGAAGGACCCTTTGGAAGTCCAGTGGTTAGATGTGATTGGCCTCGAGAAGCCTCAGCGGAAATGGGCCTCATCTCGCCTGGAGGGCAAAACCTCCTGGATTTTCTCGAGTTGCGGCAGGTGCTCTCGACTTACGACGGAGACCTCAGGGACCCGCTCTGGTGGCCTCAGGAAAGGCCAGTCCCCATGCGAGTTCCTAGGGGGCGTCTCGGGATTCCTCTCCCGTCGATGCCGGGGCCTAAGACCTTGTGTGGAGTCGGGGCCGGAACCTGAGGATTCCTCTCCAGTGCTGACATGGATCTTGGGGTACTTCTGGAGTCTCCCCAGGGGAGTCAGTCCTCGTCTCGAATGCGGGCATGCACTTGCGCTTTCCTCCAGAGCGGTAGCAGCAGTGTCACGCAGTCCGCCGCGTGGATCAAAGGATCTATGGTTTTCCCTCGAGTCTTTCCCACGAGGCTTTCCCACGAGGCTTTCCCACAGGGCTGTCCCACGTGCACACGTGGTGGGAGTCGATCCTTGGCTTAAACGTCAAGGCAGTGCAGGGAAAACAGGTTCCTCTGGAATGGACTGACACATCTGGGGGACTCTTGGAATGGTGGCACGACCCTGGAGTTCCTCTCGCCTTTCCTGTGGAGAGCGCCTCCTCTTGAGATGCGACGGGAACGCCGGGAATTCTTTCCCTACGAAACAGGGAAAGGATCCCTCATCTCGAGCTAGGAGGCGGAAACGGGGCTCCCCTGGATGTGTGCGGGACCCCCCGTGCTTCCTCTCGAGTGGAGACGGGTATGTCGGGGAACTTCTTGAGTTGCAGCAAGGGTGTGAAGGACCCTTTGGATGTTCCAGTGGTTAGATGTGATTGGCCTCGAGAAGCCTCAGCGGAAATGGGCCTCATCTCGCCTGGTGGGCAAAACCGCCTGGATTTTCTCGAGTTGCGGCAGGTGCTCTCGACTTACGACGAGGACCTCAGGGACCAGCTATGGTGGCCTCAGGAAAGGCCAGTCCCCATGCGAGTTCCTCGGGGGCCTCTGGGGATTCCTCTCCTGTCGATGCCGGGGCCTAAGACCTTGTGTGGAGTCGGGGCCGGAACCTGAGGATTCCTCTCCAGTGCTGACATGGATCTTGGGGTACTTCTGGAGTCTCCCCAGGGGAGTCAGTCCTCGTCTCGAATGCGGGCATGCACTTGCGCTTTCCTCCAGAGCGGTAGCAGCAGTGTCACGCAGTCCGCCGCGTGGATCAAAGGATCTATGGTTTTCCCTCGAGTCTTTCCCCCGAGGCTTTCCCACGAGGCTTTCCCACAGGGCTGTCTCACGTGCACACGTGGTGGGAGTCGATCCTCGGCTTGAACGTCAAGGCAGTGCAGGGAAAACAGGTTCCTCTGTAATGGACTGACACATCAGGGGGTCTCTTGGAATGGTGGCACGACCCTGGAGTTCCTCTCCCCTTTCCTGTGGAGAGCGCTTCCTCTTGAGATGCGACGGGATCGCCGGGAATTCTTTCCCTACGAAACAGGGAAAGGATCCCTCATCTCGAGCTAGGAGGCGGAAACGGGGCTCCCCTGGATGTGTGCGGGACCCCACGTGCTTCCTCTCGAGTGGAGACGGGTATGTCGGGGAACTTCTTGAGTTGCAGCAAGGGTGTGAAGGACCCTTTGGAAGTTCCAGTGTTTAGACGTGATTAGCCTCGAGAAGCCTCAGCGGAAATGGGCCTCATCTGGCCTGGAGGGCAAAACCTCCTGGATTTTCTCCAGTTCCGGCAGGTGCTCTCGACTTACGACGGGGACCTCAGGGACCCGCTCTGGTGGCCTCAGGAAAGGCCTGTCCCGATGTGAGTTCTTCGGGGGCCTCTCGGTATTCCTCTTCCGTCGATGCCGGGGCCTAAGACCTTGTGTGGAGTCGGGGCCGGAACCTGAGGATTCCTCTCCAGTGCTGACATGGATCTTGGGGTACTTCTGGAGTCTCCCCAGGGGAGTCAGTCCTGGTCTCGAATGCGGGCATGCACTTGCGCTTTCCTCCAGAGCGGTAGCAGCAGTGTCACGCAGTCCGCCGCGTGGATCAAAGGATCTATGGTTTTCCCTCGAGTCTTTCCCACGAGGCTTTCCCACGAGGCTTTCCCACAGGGCTGTCCCACGTGCACACGTGGTGGGAGTCGATCCTCGGCTTGAACGTCAAGGCAGTGCAGGGAAAACAGGTTCCTCTGGAATGGACTGACACATCTGGGGAACTCTTGGAATGGTGGCACGACCCTGGAGTTCCTCTCGCCTTTCCTGTGGAGAGCGCCTCCTCTTGAGATGCGACGGGAACGCCGGGAATTCTTTCCGTACGAAACAGGGAAAGGATCCCTCATCTCTAGCTAGGAGGCGGAAACGGGGCTCCCCTGGTTGTGTGCGGGACACCACGTGCTTCCTTTCGAGTGGAGACGGGTATGTCGGGAAACTTCTTGAGTTGCAGCAAGGGTGTGAAGGACCCTTTGGAAGTTCCAGTGTTTAGACGTGATTAGCCTCGAGAAGCCTCAGCGGAAATGAGCCTCATCTCGCCTGGAGGGCAAAACCTCCTGGATTTTCTCGAGTTGCGGCAGGTGATCTCGACTGACGATGGGGACCTCAGGGACCCGCTCTGGTGGCCTCAGGAAAAGCCAGTCCCCATGCGAGTTCCTCGGGGGCCTCTCGGGATCCCTATCCCGTCGATGCCAGGGCCTAAGACCTTGTGTGGAGTCGGGGCCGGAACCTGAGGATTCCTCTCCAGTGCTGACATGGATCTTGGGGTACTTCTGGAGTCTCCCCAGGGGAGTCAGTCCTCGTCTCCAATGCGGGCATGCACTTGCGCTTTCCTCCAGAGCGGTAGCAGCAGTGTCACGCAGTCCGCCGCGTGGATCAAAGGATCTATGGATTTCCCTCGAGTCTTTCCCACGAGGCTTTCCCACGAGGCTTTCCCACAGGGCTGTCTCACGTGCACACGTGGTGGGAGTCGATCCTCCGCTTGAATGTCAAGGCAGTGCAGGGAAAACAGGTTCCTCTGGAATGGACTGACACATCTGGGGGACTCTTGGAATGGTGGCACGACCCTGGAGTTCCTCTCGCCTTTCCTGTGGAGAGCGCCTCCTCTTGAGATGCGACGGGAACGCCGGGAATTCTTTCCCTATAAAACAGGGAAAGGATCCCTCATCTCGAGCTAGGAGGCGGAAACGGGGCTCCCCTGGATGTGTGCGGGACCCACGTGCTTCCTCTCGAGTGGAGACGGGTATGTCGGGGAACTTCTTGAGTTGCAGCAAGGGTGTGAAGGACCCTTTGGAAGTTCCAGTGGTTAGACGTGATTAGCCTCTAGAAGCCTCAGCGGAAATGGGCCTCATCTCGCCTGGAGGGCAAAACCGCCTGGATTTTCTCGAGTTGCGGCAGGTGCTCTCGACTTACGAAGAGGACCTCAGGGACCCGCTATGGTGGCCTCAGGAAAGGCCAGTCCCCATGCGAGTTCCTCGGGGGCCTCTGGGGATTCCTCTCCCGTCGATGCCGGGGCCTAAGACCTTGTGTGGAGTCGGGGCCGGAACCTGAGGATTCCTCTCCAGTGCTGACATGGATCTTGGGGTACTTCTGGAGTCTCCCCAGGGGAGTCAGTCCTCGTCTCGAATGCGGGCATGCACTTGCGCTTTCCTCCAGAGCGGTAGCAGCAGTGTCACGCAGTCCGCCGCGTGGATCAAAGGATCTATGGTTTTCCCTCGAGTCTTTCCCACGAGGCTTTCCCACGAGGCTTTCCCACAGGGCTGTCTCACGTGCACACGTGGTGGGAGTCGATCCTCGGCTTGAACGTCAAGGCAGTGCAGGGAAAACAGGTTCCTCTGTAATGGACTGACACATCAGGGGGTCTCTTGGAATGGTGGCACGACCCTGGAGTTCCTCTCCCCTTTCCTGTGGAGAGCGCTTCCTCTTGAGATGCGACGGGATCGCCGGGAATTCTTTCCCTACGAAACAGGGAAAGGATCCCTCATCTCGAGCTAGGAGGCGGAAACGGGGATCACCTGGATGTGTGCGGGACCCCACGTGCTTCCTCTCGAGTGGAGACGGGTATGTCGGGGAAGTTCTTGAGTTGCAGCAAGGGTGTGAATGACCCTTTGGAAGTTCCAGTGGTTAGACGTGATTAGCCTCGAGAAGCCTCAGCGGAAATGGGCCTCATCTCGCCTGGAGGGCAAAACCTCCTGGATTTTCTCGAGTTGCGGCAGGTGCTCTCGACTTACGACGGGGACCTCAGGGACCCGCTCTGGTGGCCTCAGGAAAGGCCAGTCCCCATGCGAGTTCCTCGGGGGCCTCTCGGGATTCCTCTCCCGTCGATGCCGGGGCCTAAGACCTTGTGTGGAGTCAGGGCCGGAACCTAAAGGATTCCTCTCCAGTGCTGACATGGATCTTGGGGTACTTCTGGAGTCTTCCCAGGGGAGTCAGTCCTCGTCTCGAATGCGGGCATGCACTTGCGCTTTCCTCCAGAGCGGTAGCAGCAGTGTCACGCAGTCCGCCG
Organism: Ovis canadensis; assembly: GCF_042477335.2. Classification (NCBI taxonomy): domain Eukaryota; kingdom Metazoa; phylum Chordata; class Mammalia; order Artiodactyla; family Bovidae; genus Ovis; species Ovis canadensis. The sequence goes on from NC_091264.1 coordinate 7,612,859, forward strand.
CGTGGATCAAAGGATCTATGGTTTTCCCTCGAGTCTTTCCCACGAGGCTTTCCCACGAGGCTTTCCCACAGGGCTGTCCCACGTGCACACGTGGTGGGAGTCGATCCTCGGCTTGAACGTCAAGGCAGTGCAGGGAAAACAGGTTCCTCTGGAATGGACTGACACATCTGGGGGACTCTTGGGATGGTGGCACGACCCTGGAGTTCCTCTCGCCTTTCTTGTGGAGAGGGCCTCCTCTTGAGATGCGACGGGAACGCTGGGAATTCTTTCTCTACGAAACAGGGAAAGGATCCCTCATCTCGAGCTAGGAGGCAGAAACGGGGCTCCCCTGGATGTGTGCGGGACCCCACGTGCTTCCTCTCGAGTGGAGACGGGTATGTCGGGGAACTTCTTGAGTTGCAGCAATGGTGAGAAGGACCCTTTGGAAGTCCAGTGGTAAGATGTGATTGGCCTCGAGAAGCCTCAGCGGAAATGGGCCTCATCTCGCCTGGAGGGCAAAACCGCCTGGATTTTCTCGAGTTGCGGCAGGTGCTCTCGACTTACGACGAGGACCTCAGGGACCCGCTCTGGTGGCCTCAGGAAAGGCCAGTCCCCATGCGAGTTCCACTGGGGATTCCTCTCCCGTCGATGCCGGGGCCTAAGACCTTGTGTGGAGTCGGGGCCGGAACCTGAGGATTCCTCTCCAGTGCTGACATGGATCTTGGGGTACTTCTGGAGTCTCCCCAGGGGAGTCAGTCCTCGTCTCGAATGCGGGCATGCACTTGCGCTTTCCTCCAGAGCGGTAGCAGCAGTGTCACGCAGTCCGCCGCGTGGATCAAAGGATCTATGGATTTCCCTCGAGTCTTTCCCACGAGGCTTTCCCACGAGGCTTTCCCACAGGGCTGTCCCACGTGCACACGTGTTGGGAGTCGATCCTCGGCTTGAATGTCAAGGCAGTGCAGGGAAAACAGGTTCCTCTGTAATGGACTGACACATCTGGGGGACTCTTGGAATGGTGGCACGACCCTGGAGTTCCTCTCGCCTTTCCTGTGGAGAGCGCCTCCTCTTGAGATGCGACGGGAACGCCGGGAATTCTTTCCCTATGAAACAGGGAAAGGTTCCCTCATCTCGAGCTAGGAGGCGGAAACGGGGCTCCCCTGGATGTGTGCGGGACCCACGTGCTTCCTCTCGAGTGGAGACGGGTATGTCGGGGAACTTCTTGAGTATCAGCAAGGGTGTGAAGGACCCTTTGGAAGTTCCAGTGGTTAGACGTGACTAGCCTCTAGAAGCCTCAGCGGAAATGGGCCTCATCTCGCCTGGAGGGCAAAACCTCCTGGATTTTCTCGAGTTGCGGCAGGTGCTCTCGACTTACGACGGGGACCTCAGGGACCCGCTCTGGTGGCCTCAGGAAAGGCCAGTCCCCATGCGAGTTCCTAGGGGGCGTCTCGGGATTCCTCTCCCGTCGATGCCGGGGCCTAAGACCTTTTGTGGAGTCGGGGCCGGAACCTGAGGATTCCTCTCCAGTGCTGACATGGATCTTGGGGTACTTCTGGAGTCTCCCCAGGGGAGTCAGTCCTCGTCTCGAATGCGGGCATGCACTTGCACTTTCCTCCAGAGCGGTAGCAGCAGTGTCACGCAGTCCGCCGCATGGATCAAAGGATCCATGGTTTTCCCTCGAGTCTTTCCCACGAGGCTTTCCCACGAGGCTTTCCCACAGGGCTGTCCCACGTGCACACGTGGTGGGAGTCGATCCTTGGCTTGAACGTCAAGGCAGTGCAGGGAAAACAGGTTCGTCTGGAATGGACTGACACATCTGGGGAACTCTTGGAATGGTGGCACGACCCTGGAGTTCCTCTCGCCTTTCCTGTGGAAAGCGCCTCCTCTTGAGATGCGACGGGAACGCCGGGAATTCTTTCCCTACGAAACAGGGAAAGGATCCCTCATCTCGAGCTAGGAGGCGGAAACGGGGCTCCCCTGGTTGTGTGCGGGACACCACGTGCTTCCTTTCGAGTGGAGACGGGTATGTCGGGAACTTCTTGAGTTGCAGCAAGGGTGTGAAGGACCCTTTGGAAGTTCCAGTGTTTAGACGTGATTAGCCTCGAGAAGCCTCAGCGGAAATGAGCCTCATCTCGCCTGGAGGGCAAAACCTCCTGGATTTTCTCGAGTTGCGGCAGGTGATCTCGTCTGACGACGGGGACCTCAGGGACCCGCTCTGGTGGCCTCAGGAAAAGCCAGTCCCCATGCGAGTTCCTCGGGGGCCTCTCGGGATCCCTATCCCGTCGATGCCGGGGCCTAAGACCTTGTGTGGAGTCGGGGCCGGAACCTGAGGATTCCTCTCCAGTGCTGACATGGATCTTGGGGTACTTCTGGAGTCTCCCCAGGGGAGTCAGTCCTCGTCTCGAATGCGGGCATGCACTTGCGCTTTCCTCCAGAGCGGTAGCAGCAGTGTCATGCAGTCCGCCGCGTGGATCAAAGGATCTATGGATTTCCCTCGAGTCTTTCCCACGAGGCTTTCCCACGAGGCTTTCCCACAGGGCTGTCCCACGTGCACACGTGGTGGGAGTCGATCCTTGGCTTAAACGTCAAGGCAGTGCATGGAAAACAGGTTCCTCTGTAATGGACTGACACATCTGGGGAACTCTTGGAATGGTGGCACGACCCTGGAGTTCCTCTCGCCTTTCCTGTGGAGAGCGCCTCCTCTTGAGATGCGACGGGAACGCCGGGAATTCTTTCCCTACGAAACAGGGAAAGGATCCCTCATCTCGAGCTAGGAGGCGGAAACGGGGCTCCCCTGGATGTGTGCGGGACCCCCCGTGCTTCCTCTCGAGTGCAGACGGGTATGTCGGGGAACTTCTTGAGTTGCAGCAAGGGTGTGAAGGACCCTTTGGAAGTTCCAGTGGTTAGATGTGATTGGCCTCGAGAACCCTCAGCGGAAATGGGCCTCATCTCGCCTGGAGGGCAAAACCGCCTGGATTTTCTCGAGTTGCGGCAGGTGCTCTCGACTTACGAAGAGGACCACAGGGACCCGCTATGGTGGCCTCAGGAAAGGCCAGTCCCCATGCGAGTTCCTCGGGGGCCTCTGGGGATTCCTCTCCCGTCGATGCCGGGGCCTAAGACCTTGTGTGGAGTCGGGGCCGGAACCTGAGGATTCCTCTCCAGTGCTGACATGGATCTTGGGGTACTTCTGGAGTCTCCCCAGGGGAGTCAGTCCTCGTCTCGAATGCGGGCATGCACTTGCGCTTTCCTCCAGAGCGGTAGCAGCAGTGTCACGCAGTCCGCCGCGTGGATCAAAGGATCTATGGTTTTCCCTCGAGTCTTTCCCACGAGGCTTTCCCACGAGGCTTTCCCACAGGGCTGTCTCACGTGCACACGTGGTGGGAGTCGATCCTCGGCTTGAACGTCAAGGCAGTGCAGGGAAAACAGGTTCCTCTGTAATGGACTGACACATCAGGGGGTCTCTTGGAATGGTGGCACGTCCCTGGAGTTCCTCTCCCCTTTCCTGTGGAGAGCGCTTCCTCTTGAGATGCGACGGGATCGCCGGGAATTCTTTCCCTACGAAACAGGGAAAGGATCCCTCATCTCGAGCTAGGAGGCGGAAACGGGGCTCCCCTGGATGTGTGCGGGACCCCACGTGCTTCCTCTCGAGTGGAGACGGGTATGTCGGGGAAGTTCTTGAGTTGCAGCAAGGGTGTGAATGACCCTTTGGAAGTTCCAGTGGTTAGACGTGATTAGCCTCGAGAAGCCTCAGCGGAAATGGGCCTCATCTCGCCTGGAGGGCAAAACCTCCTGGATTTTCTCGAGTTGCGGCAGGTGCTCTCGACTTACGACGGGGACCTCAGGGACCCGCTCTGGTGGCCTCAGGAAAGGCCAGTCCCCATGCGAGTTCCTCGGGGGCCTCTCGGGATTCCTCTCCCGTCGATGCCGGGGCCTAAGACCTTGTGTGGAGTCAGGGCCGGAACCTAAAGGATTCCTCTCCAGTGCTGACATGGATCTTGGGGTACTTCTGGAGTCTCCCCAGGGGAGTCAGTCCTCGTGTCGAATGCGGGCATGCACTTGCGCTTTCCTCCAGAGCGGTAGCAGCAGTGTCACGCAGTCCGCCGCGTGGATCAAAGGATCTATGGTTTTCCCTCGAGTCTTTCCCACGAGGCTTTCCCACGAGGCTTTCCCACAGGGCTGTCCCACGTGCACACGTGGTGGGAGTCGATCCTCGGCTTGAACGTCAAGGCAGTGCAGGGAAAACAGGTTCCTCTGGAATGGACTGACACATCTGGGGGACTCTTGGAATGGTGGCACGACCCTGGAGTTCCTCTCGCCTTTCCTGTGGAGAGCGCCTCCTCTTGAGATGCGACGGGAACGCCGGGAATTCTTTCCCTACGAAACAGGGAAAGGATCCCTCATCTCGAGCTAGGAGGCGGAAACGGGGCTCCCCTGGTTGTGTGCGGGACACCACGTGCTTCCTTTCGAGTGGAGACGGGTATGTCGGGAAACTTCTTGAGTTGCAGCAAGGGTGTGAAGGACCGTTTGGAAGTTCCAGTGTTTAGACGTGATTGGCCTCGAGAAGCCTCAGCGGATATGAGCCTCATCTCGCCTGGAGGGCAAAACCTCCGGGATTTTCTCGAGTTGCGGCAGGTGATCTCGTCTGACGACGGGGACCTCAGGGACCCGCTCTGGTGGCCTCAGGAAAAGCCAGTCCCCATGCGAGTTCCTCGGGGGCCTCTCGGGATCCCTATCCCGTCGATGCCGGGGCCTAAGACCTTGTGTGGAGTCGGGGCCGGAACCTGAGGATTCCTCTCCAGTGCTGACATGGATCTTGGGGTACTTCTGGAGTCTCCCCAGGGGAGTCAGTCCTCGTCTCGAATGCGGGCATGCACTTGCGCTTTCCTCCAGAGCGGTAGCAGCAGTGTCATGCAGTCCGCCGCGTGGATCAAAGGATCTATGGATTTCCCTCGAGTCTTTCCCACGAGGCTTTCCCACGAGGCTTTCCCACAGGGCTGTCTCACGTGCACACGTGGTGGGAGTCGATCCTCGGCTTGAACGTCAAGGCAGTGCAGGGAAAACAGGTTCCTCTGTAAAGGACTGACACATCTGGAGGTCTCTTGGAATGGTGGCACGACCCTGGAGTTCCTCTCCCCTTTCCTGTGGAGAGCGCCTCCTCTTGAGATGCGACGGGATCGCCGGGAATTCTTTCCCTACGAAACAGGGAAAGGATCCCTCATCTCGAGCTAGGAGGCGAAAACGGGGCTCCCCTGGATGTCGGCGGGACACCACGTGCTTCCTCTCGAGTGCAGACGGGTATGTCGGGGAAGTTCTTGAGTTGCAGCAAGGGTGTGAAGGACCCTTTGGAAGTTCCAGTGGTTAGACGTGATTAGCCTCGAGAAGCCTCAGCGGAAATGGGCCTCATCTCGCCTGGAGGGCAAAACCTCCTGGATTTTCTCGAGTTGCGGCAGGTGCTCTCGACTTACGACGGGGACCTCAGGGACCCGCTCTGGTGGCCTCAGGAAAGGCCAGTCCCCATGCGAGTTCCTCGGGGGCCTCTCGGGATCCCTATCCCGTCGATGCCGGGGCCTAAGACCTTGTGTGGAGTCGGGGCCGGAACCTGAGGATTCCTCTCCAGTGCTGACATGGATCTTGGGGTACTTCTGGAGTCTCCCCAGGGGAGTCAGTCCTCGTCTCGAATGCGGGCATGCACTTGCGCTTTCCTCCAGAGCGGTAGCAGCAGTGTCACGCAGTCCGCCGCGTGGATCAAAGGATCTATGTATTTCCCTCGAGTCTTTCCCACGGGGCTTTCCCACGAGGCTTTCCCACAGGGCTGTCTCACGTGAACACGTGGTGGGAGTCGATCCTCCGCTTGAATGTCAAGGCAGTGCAGGGAAAACAGGTTCCTCTGGAATGGACTGACACATCTGGGGGACTCTTGGAATGGTGGCACGACCCTGGAGTTCCTCTCGCCTTTCCTGTGGAGAGCGCCTCCTCTTGAGATGCGACGGGAACGCCGGGAATTCTTTCCCTATGAAACAGGGAAAGGATCCCTAATCTCGAGCTAGGAGGCGGAAACGGGGCTCCCCTGGATGTGTGCGGGACCCACGTGCTTCCTCTCGAGTGGAGACGGGTATGTCGGGGAACTTCTTGAGTTGCAGCAAGGGTGTGAAGGACCCTTTGGAAGTTCCAGTGGTTAGACGTGATTAGCCTCTAGAAGCCTCAGCGGAAATGGGCCTCATCTCGCCTGGAGGGCAAAACCTCCTGGATTTTCTCGAGTTGCGGCAGGTGCTCTCGACTTACGACGGGGACCTCAGGGACCCGCTCTGGTGGCCTCAGGAAAGGCCAGTCCCCATGCGAGTTCCTCGGGGGCTTCTCGGGATTCCTCTCCCGTCGATGCTGGGGCCTAAGACCTTGTGTGGAGTCGGGGCCGGAACCTGAGGATTCCTCTCCAGTGCTGACATGGATCTTGGGGTACTTCTGGAGTCTCCCCAGGGGAGTCAGTCCTCGTCTCGAATGCGGGCATGCAATTGCGCTTTCCTCCAGAGCGGTAGCAGCAGTGTCACGCAGTCCGCCGCGTGGATCAAAGGATCTATGGTTTTCCCTCGAGTCTTTCCCACGAGGCTTTCCCACGAGGCTTTCCCACAGGGCTGTCCCACGTGCACACGTGGTGGGAGTCGATCCTTGGCTTAAACGTCAAGGCAGTGCATGGAAAACAGGTTCCTCTGTAATGGACTGACACATCTGGGGAACTCTTGGAGTGGTGTCACGACCCTGGAGTTCCTCTCGCCTTTCCTGTGGAGAGCGCCTCCTCTTGAGATGCGACGGGAACGCCGGGAATTCTTTCCCTACGAAACAGGGAAAGGATCCCTCATCTCGAGCTAGGAGGCGGAAACGGGGCTCCCCTGGATGTGTGCGGGACCCCCCGTGCTTCCTCTCGAGTGCAGACGGGTATGTCGGGGAACTTCTTGAGTTGCAGCAAGGGTGTGAAGGACCCTTTGGAAGTTCCAGTGGTTAGATGTGATTGGCCTCGAGAACCCTCAGCGGAAATGGGCCTCATCTCGCCTGGAGGGCAAAACCGCCTGGATTTTCTCGAGTTGCGGCAGGTGCTCTCGACTTACGAAGAGGACCTCAGGGACCCGCTATGGTGGCCTCAGGAAAGGCCAGTCCCCATGCGAGTTCCTCGGGGGCCTCTGGGGATTCCTCTCCCGTCGATGCCGGGGCCTAAGACCTTGTGTGGAGTCGGGGCCGGAACCTGAGGATTCCTCTCCAGTGCTGACATGGATCTTGGGGTACTTCTGGAGTCTCCCCAGGGGAGTCAGTCCTCGTCTCGAATGCGGGCATGCACTTGCGCTTTCCTCCAGAGCGGTAGCAGCAGTGTCACGCAGTCCGCCGCGTGGATCAAAGGATCTATGGTTTTCCCTCGAGTCTTTCCCACGAGGCTTTCCCACGAGGCTTTCCCACAGGGCTGTCTCACGTGCACACGTGGTGGGAGTCGATCCTCGGCTTGAACGTCAAGGCAGTGCAGGGAAAACAGGTTCCTCTGTAATGGACTGACACATCAGGGGGTCTCTTGGAATGGTGGCACGACCCTGGAGTTCCTCTCCCCTTTCCTGTGGAGAGCGCTTCCTCTTGAGATGCGACGGGATCGCCGGGAATTCTTTCCCTACGAAACAGGGAAAGGATCCCTCATCTCGAGCTAGGAGGCGGAAACGGGGCTCCCCTGGATGTGTGCGGGACCCCACGTGCTTCCTCTCGAGTGGAGACGGGTATGTCGGGGAAGTTCTTGAGTTGCAGCAAGGGTGTGAATGACCCTTTGGAAGTTCCAGTGGTTAGACGTGATTAGCCTCGAGAAGCCTCAGCGGAAATGGGCCTCATCTCGCCTGGAGGGCAAAACCTCCTGGATTTTCTCGAGTTGCGGCAGGTGCTCTCGACTTACGACGGGGATCTCAGGGACCCGCTCTGGTGGCCTCAGGAAAGGCCAGTCCCCATGCGAGTTCCTCGGGGGCCTCTCGGGATTCCTCTCCCGTCGATGCCGGGGCCTAAGACCTTGTGTGGAGTCAGGGCCGGAACCTAAAGGATTCCTCTCCAGTGCTGACATGGATCTTGGGGTACTTCTGGAGTCTCCCCAGGGGAGTCAGTCCTCGTCTCGAATGCGGGCATGCACTTGCGCTTTCCTCCAGAGCGGTAGCAGCAGTGTCACGCAGTCCGCCGCGTGGATCAAAGGATCTATGGTTTTCCCTCGAGTCTTTCCCACGAGGCTTTCCCACGAGGCTTTCCCACAGGGCTGTCCCACGTGCACACGTGGTGGGAGTCGATCCTCGGCTTGAACGTCAAGGCAGTGCAGGGAAAACAGGTTCCTCTGGAATGGACTGACACATCTGGGGGACTCTTGGAATGGTGGCACGACCCTGGAGTTCCTCTCGCCTTTCCTGTGGAGAGCGCCTCCTCTTGAGATGCGCCGGGAACGCCGGGAATTCTTTCCCTACGAAACAGGGAAAGGATCCCTCATCTCGAGCTAGGAGGCGGAAACGGGGCTTCCCTGGATGTGTGCGGGACCCACGTGCTTCCTCTCGAGTGGAGACGGGTATGTCGGGAAACTTCTTGAGTTGCAGCAAGGGTGTGAAGGACCCTTTGGAAGTTCCAGTGGTTAGACGTGATTAGCCTCGAGAACCCTCAGCGGAAATGGGCCTCATCTCGCCTGGAGGGCAAAACCTCCTGGATTTTCTCGAGTTGCGGCAGGTGCTCTCGACTTACGACGGGGACCTCAGGGACCCGCTCTGGTGGCCTCAGGAAAGGCCAGTCCCCATCCGAGTTCCTCGGGGGCCTCTCGGGATTCCTCTCCCGTCGATGCCGGGGCCTAAGACCTTGTGTGGAGTCGGGGCCGGAACCTGAGGATTCCTCTCCAGTGCTGACATGGATCTTGGGGTACTTCTGGAGTCTCCCCAGGGGAGTCAGTCCTCGTCTCGAATGCGGGCATGCACTTGCGCTTTCCTCCAGAGCGGTAGCAGCAGTGTCACGCAGTCCGCCGCGTGGATCAAAGGATCTATGGTTTTCCCTCGAGTCTTTCCCACGAGGCTTTCCCACGAGGCTTTCCCACAGGGCTGTCCCACGTGCACACGTGGTGGGAGTCGATCCTCGGCTTGAACGTCAAGGCAGTGCAGGGAAAACAGGTTCCTCTGGAATGGACTGACACATCTGGGGAACTCTTGGAATGGTGGCACGACCCTGGAGTTCCTCTCGCCTTTCCTGTGGAGAGCGCCTCCTCTTGAGATGCGACGGGAACGCCGGGAATTCTTTCCCTACGAAACAGGGAAAGGATCCCTCATCTCGAGCTAGGAGGCGGAAACGGGGCTCCCCTGGATGTGTGCGGGACCCCCCGTGCTTCCTCTCGAGTGCAGACGGGTATGTCGGGGAACTTCTTGAGTTGCAGCAAGGGTGTGAAGGACCCTTTGGAGGTTCCAGTGGTTAGATGTGATTGGCCTCGAGAAGCCTCAGCGGAAATGGGCCTCATCTCGCCTGGAGGGAAAAATCGCCTGGATTTTCTCGAGTTGCGGCAGGTGCTCTCGACTTACGACGAGGACCTCAGGGACCCGCTATGGTGGCCTCAGGAAAGGCCAGTCCCCATGCGAGTTCCTCTGGGGATTCCTCTCCCGTCGGTGCCGGGGCCTAAGACCTTGTGTGGAGTCGGGGCCGGAACCTGAGGATTCCTCTCCAGTGCTGACATGGATCTTGGGGTACTTCTGGAGTCTCCCCAGGGGAGTCAGTCCTAGTCTCGAATGCGGGCATGCACTTGCGCTTTCCTCCAGAGCGGTAGCAGCAGTGTCACGCAGTCCGCCGCATGGATCAAAGGATCCATGGTTTTCCCTCGAGTCTTTCCCACGAGGCTTTCCCACGAGGCTTTCCCACAGGGCTGTCCCACGTGCACACGTGGTGGGAGTCGATCCTTGGCTTGAACGTCAAGGCAGTGCAGGGAAAACAGGTTCGTCTGGAATGGACTGACACATCTGGGGAACTCTTGGAATGGTGGCACGACCCTGGAGTTCCTCTCGCCTTTCCTGTGGAAAGCGCCTCCTCTTGAGATGCGACGGGAACGCCGGGAATTCTTTCCCTACGAAACAGGGAAAGGATCCCTCATCTCGAGCTAGGAGGCGGAAACGGGGCTCCCCTGGTTGTGTGCGGGACACCACGTGCTTCCTTTCGAGTGGAGACGGGTATGTCGGGAACTTCTTGAGTTGCAGCAAGGGTGTGAAGGACCCTTTGGAAGTTCCAGTGTTTAGACGTGATTAGCCTCGAGAAGCCTCAGCGGAAATGAGCCTCATCTCGCCTGGAGGGCAAAACCTCCTGGATTTTCTCGAGTTGCGGCAGGTGATCTCGTCTGACGACGGGGACCTCAGGGACCCGCTCTGGTGGCCTCAGGAAAAGCCAGTCCCCATGCGAGTTCCTCGGGGGCCTCTCGGGATCCCTATCCCGTCGATGCCGGGGCCTAAGACCTTGTGTGGAGTCGGGGCCGGAACCTGAGGATTCCTCTCCAGTGCTGACATGGATCTTGGGGTACTTCTGGAGTCTCCCCAGGGGAGTCAGTCCTCGTCTCGAATGCGGGCATGCACTTGCGCTTTCCTCCAGAGCGGTAGTAGCAGTGTCATGCAGTCCGCCGCGTGGATCAAAGGATCTATGGATTTCCCTCGAGTCTTTCCCACGAGGCTTTCCCACGAGGCTTTCCCACAGGGCTGTCTCACGTGCACACGTGGTGGGATTCGATCCTCGGCTTGAACGTCAAGGCAGTGCAGGGAAAACAGGTTCCTCTGTAAAGGACTGACACATCTGGAGGTCTCTTGGAATGGTGGCACGACCCTGGAGTTCCTCTCCCCTTTCCTGTGGAGAGCGCCTCCTCTTGAGATGCGACGGGATCGCCGGGAATTCTTTCCCTACGAAACAGGGAAAGGATCCCTCATCTCGAGCTAGGAGGCGGAAACGGGGCTCCACTGGATGTCGGCGGGACACCACGTGCTTCCTCTCGAGTGCAGACGGGTATGTCGGGGAAGTTCTTGAGTTGCAGCAAGGGTGTGAAGGACCCTTTGGAAGTTCCAGTGGTTAGACGTGATTAGCCTCGAGAAGCCTCAGCGGAAATGGGCCTCATCTCGCCTGGAGGGCAAAACCTCCTGGATTTTCTCGAGTTGCGGCAGGTGCTCTCGACTTACGACGGGGACCTCAGGGACCCGCTCTGGTGGCCTCAGGAAAGGCCAGTCCCCATGCGAGTTCCTCGGGGGCCTCTCGGGATTCCTCTCCCGTCTATGCCGGGGCCTAAGACCTTGTGTGGAGTCAGGGCCGGAACCTGAGGATTCCTCTCCAGTGCTGACATGGATCTTGGGGTACTTCTGGAGTCTCCCCAGGGGAGTCAGTCCTCGTCTCGAATGCGGGCATGCACTTGCGCTTTCCTCCAGAGCGGTAGCAGCAGTGTCACGCAGTCCGCCGCGTGGATCAAAGGATCTATCGTTTTCCCTCGAGTCTTTCCCACGAGGCTTTCCCACGAGGCTTTCCCACAGGGCTGTCCCACGTGCACACGTGGTGGGAGTCGATCCTCGGCTTGAACGTCAAGGCAGTGCAGGGAAAACAGGTTCCTCTGGAATGGACTGACACATCTGGGGGACTCTTGGAATGGTGGCACGACCCTGGAGTTCCTCTCGCCTTTCCTGTGGAGAGCGCCTCCTCTTGAGATGCGACGGGAACGCCGGGAATTCTTTCCCTACGAAACAGGGAAAGGATCATCATCTCGAGCTAGGAGGCGGAAACGGGGCTTCCCTGGATGTGTGCGGGACCCACGTGCTTCCTCTCGAGTGGAGACGGGTATGTCGGGAAACTTCTTGAGTTGCAGCAAGGGTGTGAAGGACCCTTTGGAAGTTCCAGTGGTTAGACGTGATTAGCCTCGAGAACCCTCAGCGGAAATGGGCCTCATCTCGCCTGGAGGGCAAAACCTCCTGGATTTTCTCGAGTTGCGGCAGGTGCTCTCGACTTACGACGGGGACCTCAGGGACCCGCTCTGGTGGCCTCAGGAAAGGCCAGTCCCCATGCGAGTTCCTCGGGGGCCTCTCGGGATTCCTCTCCCGTCGATGCCGGGGCCTAAGACCTTGTGTGGAGTCGGGGCCGGAACCTGAGGATTCCTCTCGAGTGCTGACATGGATCTAGGGGTACTTCTGGAGTCTCCCCAGGGGAGTCAGTCCTCGTCTCGAATGCGGGCATGCACTTGCACTTTCCTCCAGAGCGGTTGCAGCAGTGTCACGCAGTCCGCCGCGTGGATCAAAGGATCTATGGTTTTCCCTCGAGTCTTTCCCACGAGGCTTTCCCACGAGGCTTTCCCACAGGGCTGTCCCAGTGCACACGTGGTGGGAGTCGATCCTCGGCTTGAATGTCAAGGCAGTGCAGGGAAAACAGGTTCCTCTGGAATGGACTGATACATCTGGGGGACTCTTGGAATGGTGGCACGACCCTGGAGTTCCTCTCGCCTTTCCTGTGGAGAGCGCCTCCTCTTGAGATGCGACGGGAACGCCGGGAATTCTTTCCCTACGAAACAGTTAAAGGATCCCTCATCTCGAGCTAGTAGGCGGAAACGGGGCTCCCCTGGATGTGTGCGGGACCAACGTGCTTCCTCTCGAGTGGAGACGGGTATGTCGGGGAACTTCTTGAGTTGCAGCAAGGGTGTGAAGGACCCTTTGGAAGTTCCAGTGGTTAGACGTGATTAGCCTCCAGAACCCTCAGCGGAAATGGGCCTCATCTCGCCTGGAGGGCAAAACCTCCTGGATTTTCGCGAGTTGCGGCAGGTGCTCTCGACTTACGACAGGGACCTCAGGGACCCGCTCTGGTGGCCTCAGGAAAGGCCAGTCCCCATGCGAATTCCACGGGGGCCTCTCGGGATTCCTCTCCCGTCGATGTCGGGGCCTAAGACCTTGTGTGGAGTCGGGGCCGGAACCTGAGGATTCCTCTCCAGTGCTGACATGGATCTAGGGGTACTTCTGGAGTCTCCCCAGGGGAGTCAGTCCTCGTCTCGAATGCAGGCATGCACTTGCGCTTTCCTCCAGAGCGGTAGCAGCAGTGTCACGCAGTCCGCCGCGTGGATCAAAGGATCTATGGTTTTCCCTCGAGTCTTTCCCACGAGGCTTTCCCACGAGGCTTTCCCACAGGGCTGTCCCACGTGCACACGTGGTGGGAGTCGATCCTAGGCTTGAACGTCAAGGCAGTGCAGGGAAAACAGGTTCCTCTGGAATGGACTGATACATCTGGGGGACTCTTAGAATGGTGGCACGACCCTGGAGTTCCTCTCGCCTTTCCTGTGGAGAGCTCCTCCTCTTGAGATGCGACGGGAACGCCGGGAATTCTTTCCCTACGAAACAGGGAAAGGATCCCTCATCTCGAGTTAGGAGGCGGAAACGGGGCTCCCCTGGATGTGTGCGGGACCCACGTGCTTCCTCTCGAGTGGAGACGGGTATGTCGGGGAACTTCTTGAGTTGCAGCAAGGGTGTGAAGGACCCTTTGGAAGTTCCAGTGGTTAGACGTGATTAGCCTCGAGAAGCCTCAGCGGAAATGGGCCTCATCTCGCCTGGAGGGCAAAACCTCCTGGATTTTCTCGAGTTGCGGCAGGTGCTCTCGACTTACGACGGGGACCTCAGGGACCCGCTCTGGTGGCCTCAGGAAAGGCCAGTCCCCATGCGAGTTCCTCGGGGGCGTCTCGGGATTCCTCTCCCGTCGATGCCGGGGCCTGAGACCTTGTGTGGAGTCGGGTCCGGAACCTGAGGATTCCTCTCCAGTGCTGACATGGATCTTGGGGTACTTCTGGAGTCTCCCCAGGGGAGTCAGTCCTCGTGTCGAATGCGGGCATGCACTTGCGCTTTCCTCCAGAGCGGTAGAAGCAGTGTCACGCAGTCCGCCGCGTGGATCAAAGGATCTATGGTTTTCCCTCGAGTCTTTCCCACGAGGCTTTCCCACGAGGCTTTCCCACAGGGCTGTCCCACGTGCACACGTGGTGGGAGTCGATCCTCGGCTTGAACGTCAAGGCATTGCAGGGAAAACAGGTTCCTCTGGAATGGACTGACACATCTGGGGGACTCTTGGAATGGTGGCACGACCCTGGAGTTCCTCTCCCCTTTCCTGTGGAGAGCGCCTCCTCTTGAGATGCGACGGGAACGCCGGGAATTCTTTCCCTACGAAACAGGGAAAGGATCCCTCAATTCGAGCTAGGAGGCGGAAACGGGGCTCCCCTGGATGTGTGCGGGACACCACGTGCTTCCTCTCGAGTGCAGACGGGTATGTCGGGGATCTTCTTGAGTTGCAGCAAGGGTGTGAAGGACCCTTTGGAAGTTCCAGAGGTTAGATGTGATTGACCTCGAGAAGCCTCATCGGAAATGGGCCTCATCTCGCCTGGAGGGCAAAACCTCCTGGATTTTCTCGAGTTGCGGCAGGTGCTCTCGACTTACGACGGGGACCTCAGGGACCCGCTCTGGTGCCCTCAGGAAAGGCCAGTCCCCATGCGAGTTCCTCGGGGGCCTCTCGGGATTCCTCTCCCGTCGATGCCGGGGCCTAAGACCTTGTGTGGAGTCGGGGCCGGAACCTGAGGATTCCTCTCCAGTGCTGACATGGATCTTGGGGTACTTCTGGAGTCTCCCCAGGGGAGTCAGTCCTTGTCTCGAATGCGGGCATGCACTTGCGCTTTCCTCCAGAGCGGTAGCAGCAGTGTCACGCAGTCCGCCGCGTGGATCAAAGGATCTATGGTTTTCCCTCGAGTCTTTCCCACGAGGCTTTTCAACGAGGCTTTCCACAGGGCTGTCTCACGTGCACACGTGGTGTGACTCGATCCTCGGCCTGAACGTCAAGGCAGTGCAGGGAAAACAGGTTCCTCTGGAATGGACTGACACATCTGGGGGACTCTTGGAATGGTGGCATGACCCTGAAGTTCCTCTCGCCTTTCCTGTGGAGAGCGCCACCTCTTGAGATGCGAAGGGAACGCCGGGAATTCTTTCCCTACGAAACAGGGAAAGGATCCCTCATCTCGAACTAGGAGGCGGAAACGGGGCTCCCCTGGATGTGTGCGGGACACCACGTGCTTCCTCTCGAGTGCAGACGGGTATGTCGGGGAACTTCTGGACTTGCAGCAAGGGTGTGAAGGACCCTTTGGAAGTTCCAGTGGTTAGACGTGATTAGCCTCGAGAAGCCTCAGCGGAAATGAGCCTCATCTCGCCTGGAGGGCAAAACCTCCTGGATTTTCTCGAGTTGCGGCAGGTGATCTCGTCTGACGACGGGGACCTCAGGGACCCGCTCTGGTGGCCTCAGGAAAAGCCAGTCCCCATGCGAGTTCCTCGGGGGCCTCTCGGGATCCCTATCCCGTCGATGCCGGGGCCTAAGACCTTGTGTGGAGTCGGGGCCGGAACCTGAGGATTCCTCTCCAGTGCTGACATGGATCTTGGGGTACTTCTGGAGTCTCCCCAGGGGAGTCAGTCCTCGTCTCGAATGCGGGCATGCACTTGCGCTTTCCTCCAGAGCGGTAGCAGCAGTGTCATGCAGTCCGCCGCGTGGATCAAAGGATCTATGGATTTCCCTCGAGTCTTTCCCACGAGGCTTTCCCACGAGGCTTTCCCACAGGGCTGTCTCACGTGCACACGTGGTGGGAGTCGATCCTCGGCTTGAACGTCAAGGCAGTGCAGGGAAAACAGGTTCCTCTGTAAAGGACTGACACATCTGGAGGTCTCTTGGAATGGTGGCACGACCCTGGAGTTCCTCTCCCCTTTCCTGTGGAGAGCGCCTCCTCTTGAGATGCGACGGGATCGCCGGGAATTCTTTCCCTACGAAACAGGGAAAGGATCCCTCATCTCGAGCTAGGAGGCGGAAACGGGGCTCCACTGGATGTCGGCGGGACACCACGTGCTTCCTCTCGAGTGCAGACGGGTATGTCGGGGAAGTTCTTGAGTTGCAGCAAGGGTGTGAAGGACCCTTTGGAAGTTCCAGTGGTTAGACGTGATTAGCCTCGAGAAGCCTCAGCGGAAATGGGCCTCATCTCGCCTGGAGGGCAAAACCTCCTGGATTTTCTCGAGTTGCGGCAGGTGCTCTCGACTTACGACGGGGACCTCAGGGACCCGCTCTGGTGGCCTCAGGAAAGGCCAGTCCCCATGCGAGTTCCTCGGGGGCCTCTCGGGATTCCTCTCCCGTCTATGCCGGGGCCTAAGACCTTGTGTGGAGTCAGGGCCGGAACCTGAGGATTCCTCTCCAGTGCTGACATGGATCTTGGGGTACTTCTGGAGTCTCCCCAGGGGAGTCAGTCCTCGTCTCGAATGCGGGCATGCACTTGCGCTTTCCTCCAGAGCGGTAGCAGCAGTGTCACGCAGTCCACCGCGTGGATCAAAGGATCTATGGTTTTCCCTCGAGTCTTTCCCACGAGGCTTTCCCACGAGGCTTTCCCACAGGGCTGTCCCACGTGCACACGTGGTGGGAGTCGATCCTCGGCTTGAACGTCAAGGCAGTGCAGGGAAAACAGGTTTTTCTGGAATGGACTGACACATCTGGGGGACTCTTGGAATGGTGGCACGACCCTGGAGTTCCTCTCGCCTTTCCTGTGGAGAGCGCCTCCTCTTGAGATGCGACGGGAACGCCGGGAATTCTTTCCCTACGAAACAGGGAAAGGATCATCATCTCGAGCTAGGAGGCGGAAACGGGGCTTCCCTGGATGTGTGCGGGACCCACGTGCTTCCTCTCGAGTGGAGACGGGTATGTCGGGAAACTTCTTGAGTTGCAGCAAGGGTGTGAAGGACCCTTTGGAAGTTCCAGTGGTTAGACGTGATTAGCCTCGAGAACCCTCAGCGGAAATGTGCCTCATCTCGCCTGGAGGGCAAAACCTCCTGGATTTTCTCGAGTTGCGGCAGGTGCTCTCGACTTACGACGGGGACCTCAGGGACCCGCTCTGGTGGCCTCAGGAAAGGCCAGTCCCCATGCGAGTTCCTCGGGGGCCTCTCGGGATTCCTCTCCCGTCGATGCCGGGGCCTAAGACCTTGTGTGGAGTCGGGGCCGGAACCTGAGGATTCCTCTCGAGTGCTGACATGGATCTAGGGGTACTTCTGGAGTCTCCCCAGGGGAGTCAGTCCTCGTCTCAAATGCGGGCATGCACTTGCACTTTCCTCCAGAGCGGTTGCAGCAGTGTCACGCAGTCCGCCGCGTGGATCAAAGGATCTATGGTTTTCCCTCGAGTCTTTCCCACGAGGCTTTCCCACGAGGCTTTCCCACAGGGCTGTCCCAGTGCACACGTGGTGGGAGTCGATCCTCGGCTTGAATGTCAAGGCAGTGCAGGGAAAACAGGTTCCTCTGGAATGGACTGATACATCTGGGGGACTCTTGGAATGGTGGCACGACCCTGGAGTTCCTCTCGCCTTTCCTGTGGAGAGCGCCTCCTCTTGAGATGCGACGGGAACGCCGGGAATTCTTTCCCTACGAAACAGTTAAAGGATCCCTCATCTCGAGCTAGTAGGCGGAAACGGGGCTCCCCTGGATGTGTGCGGGACCAACGTGCTTCCTCTCGAGTGGAGACGGGTATGTCGGGGAACTTCTTGAGTTGCAGCAAGGGTGTGAAGGACCCTTTGGAAGTTCCAGTGGTTAGACGTGATTAGCCTCCAGAACCCTCAGCGGAAATGGGCCTCATCTCGCCTGGAGGGCAAAACCTCCTGGATTTTCGCGAGTTGCGGCAGGTGCTCTCGACTTACGACAGGGACCTCAGGGACCCGCTCTGGTGGCCTCAGGAAAGGCCAGTCCCCATGCGAATTCCACGGGGGCCTCTCGGGATTCCTCTCCCGTCGATGTCGGGGCCTAAGACCTTGTGTGGAGTCGGGGCCGGAACCTGAGGATTCCTCTCCAGTGCTGACATGGATCTAGGGGTACTTCTGGAGTCTCCCCAGGGGAGTCAGTCCTCGTCTCGAATGCGGGCATGCACTTGCGCTTTCCTCCAGAGCGGTAGCAGCAGTGTCACGCAGTCCGCCGCGTGGATCAAAGGATCTATGGCTTTCCCTCGAGTCTTTCCCACGAGGCTTTCCCACGAGGCTTTCCCACAGGGCTGTCCCACGTGCACACGTGGTGGGAGTCGATCCTGGGCTTGAACGTCAAGGCAGTGCAGGGAAAACAGGTTCCTCTGGAATGGACTGATACATCTGGGGGACTCTTAGAATGGTGGCACGACCCTGGAGTTCCTCTCGCCTTTCCTGTGGAGAGCTCCTCCTCTTGAGATGCGACGGGAACGGCGGGAATTCTTTCCCTACGAAACAGGGAAAGGATCCCTCATCTCGAGCTAGGAGGCGGAAACGGGGATCCTCTGGATGTGTGCGGGACCCACGTGCTTACTCTCGAGTGGAGACGGGTATGTCAGGGAACTTCTTGAGTTGCAGCAATGGTGAGAAGGACCCTTTGGAAGTTCCAGTGGTTAGATGTGATTGGCCTCGAGAAGCCTCAGCGGAAATGGGCCTCATCTCGCCTGGAGGGCAAAACCTCCTGCATTTTCTCGAGTTGCGGCAGGTGCTCTCGACTTACGACAGGGACCTCAGGGACCCGCTCTGGTGGCCTCAGGAAAGGCCAGTCCCCATGCGAGTTCCACGGGGGCCTCTCGGGATCCCTCTCCCGTCGATGCCAGGGCCTAAGTCCTTCTGTGGAGTCGGGGCCGGAACCTGAGGATTCCTCTCCAGTGCTGACATGGATCTTGGGGTAATTCTGGAGTCTCCCCAGGGGAGTCAGTCCTCGTCTCGAATGCGGGCATGCACTTGCGATTTCCTCCAGAGCGGTAGCAGCAGTGTCACTCAGTCCGCCGCGTGGATCAAAGGATCTATGGTTTTCCCTCGAGTCTTTCCCACGAGGCTTTCCCACGAGGCTTTCCCACAGGGCTGTCCCACGTGCACACGTGGTGGAAGTCGATCCTCGGCTTGAAAATCAAGGCAGTGCAGGGAAAACAGGTTCCTCTGTAATGGACTGACACATCTGGGGGTCTCTTGGAATGGTGGCACGACCCTGGAGTTCCTCTCGCCTTTCCTGTGGAGAGCGCCTCCTCTTGAGATGCGACGGGAACGCCGGGAATTCTTTCCCTACGAAACAGGGAAAGGATCCCTCATCTCGAGCTAGGAGGCGGAAACGGGGCTCCCCTGGATGTGTGCGGGACCCACGTGCTTCCTCTCGAGTGGCGACGGGTATGTCGAGGAACTTCTTGAGTTGCAGCAAGGGTGTGAAGGACCCTTTGGAAGTTCCAGTGGTTAGACGTGATTAGCCTCGAGAAGCCTCAGCGGAAATGGGCCTCATCTCGCCTGGAGGGCAAAACCTCCTGGATTTTCTCGAGTTGCGGCAGGTGCTCTCGACTTACGACGGGGACCTCAGGGACCCGCTCTGGTGGCCTCAGGAAAGGCCAGTCCCCATGCGAGTTCCTCGGGGGCGTCTCGGGATTCCTCTCCCGTCGATGCCGGGGCCTGAGACCTTGTGTGGAGTCGGGTCCGGAACCTGAGGATTCCTCTCCAGTGCTGACATGGATCTTGGGGTACTTCTGGAGTCTCCCCAGGGGAGTCAGTCCTCGTGTCGAATGCGGGCATGCACTTGCGCTTTCCTCCAGAGCGGTAGAAGCAGTGTCACGCAGTCCGCCGCGTGGATCAAAGGATCTATGGTTTTCCCTCGAGTCTTTCCCACGAGGCTTTCCCACGAGGCTTTCCCACAGGGCTGTCCCACGTGCACACGTGGTGGGAGTCGATCCTCGGCTTGAACGTCAAGGCATTGCAGGGAAAACAGGTTCCTCTGGAATGGACTGACACATCTGGGGGACTCTTGGAATGGTGGCACGACCCTGGAGTTCCTCTCCCCTTTCCTGTGGAGAGCGCCTCCTCTTGAGATGCGACGGGAACGCCGGGAATTCTTTCCCTACGAAACAGGGAAAGGATCCCTCAATTCGAGCTAGGAGGCGGAAACGGGGCTCCCCTGGATGTGTGCGGGACACCACGTGCTTCCTCTCGAGTGCAGACGGGTATGTCGGGGATCTTCTTGAGTTGCAGCAAGGGTGTGAAGGACCCTTTGGAAGTTCCAGTGGTTAGATGTGATTGACCTCGAGAAGCCTCATCGGAAATGGGCCTCATCTCGCCTGGAGGGCAAAACCTCCTGGATTTTCTCGAGTTGCGGCAGGTGCTCTCGACTTACGACGGGGACCTCAGGGACCCGCTCTGGTGCCCTCAGGAAAGGCCAGTCCCCATGCGAGTTCCTCGGGGGCCTCTCGGGATTCCTCTCCCGTCGATGCCGGGGCCTAAGACCTTGTGTGGAGTCGGGGCCGGAACCTGAGGATTCCTCTCCAGTGCTGACATGGATCTTGGGGTACTTCTGGAGTCTCCCCAGGGGAGTCAGTCCTTGTCTCGAATGCGGGCATGCACTTGCGCTTTCCTCCAGAGCGGTAGCAGCAGTGTCACGCAGTCCGCCGCGTGGATCAAAGGATCTATGGTTTTCCGAGTCTTTCCCACGAGGCTTTTCAACGAGGCTTTCCACAGGGCTGTCTCACGTGCACACGTGGTGTGACTCGATCCTCGGCCTGAACGTCAAGGCAGTGCAGGGAAAACAGGTTCCTCTGGAATGGACTGACACATCTGGGGGACTCTTGGAATGGTGGCATGACCCTGAAGTTCCTCTCGCCTTTCCTGTGGAGAGCGCCACCTCTTGAGATGCGAAGGGAACGCCGGGAATTCTTTCCCTACGAAACAGGGAAAGGATCCCTCATCTCGAACTAGGAGGCGGAAACGGGGCTCCCCTGGATGTGTGCGGGACACCACGTGCTTCCTCTCGAGTGCAGACGGGTATGTCGGGGAACTTCTGGACTTGCAGCAAGGGTGTGAAGGACCCTTTGGAAGTTCCAGTGGTTAGATGTGATTGGCCTCGAGAAGCCTCAGCGGAAATGGGCCTCATCTCGCCTGGAGGGCAAAACCTCCTGGATTTTCTCGAGTTGCGGCAGGTGCTCTCGACTTACGACGAGGACCTCAGGGACCCGCTCTAGTGGCCTCAGGAAAGGCCAGTCCCCATGCGAGTTCCTCGGGGGCCTCTCGGGATTCCTCTCCCGTCGATGCCGGGGCCTAAG
The DNA here is from genome assembly GCF_042477335.2 of Ovis canadensis. Taxonomy (NCBI): domain Eukaryota; kingdom Metazoa; phylum Chordata; class Mammalia; order Artiodactyla; family Bovidae; genus Ovis; species Ovis canadensis. Next base: position 7,633,923 of record NC_091264.1, read on the forward strand.
ACCTTGTGTGGAGTCGGGGCCGGAACCTGAGGATTCCTCTCCAGTGCTGACATGGATCTTGGGGTACTTCTGGAGTCTCCCCAGGGGAGTCAGTCCTCGTCTCGAATGCGGGCATGCACTTGCGCTTTCCTCCAGAGCGGTAGCAGCAGTGTCACGCAGTCCGCCGCGTGGATCAAAGGATCTATGGTTTTCCCTCGAGTCTTTCCCACGAAGCTTTCCCACGAGGCTTTCCCACAGGGCTGTCCCACGTGCACACGTGGTGGGAGTCGATCCTCGGCTTGAACGTCAAGGCAGTGCAGGGAAAACAGGTTCCTCTGTAATGGACTGACACATCTGGGGGTCTCTTGGAATGGTGGCACGACCCTGGAGTTCCTCTCGCCTTTCCTGTGGAGAGCGCCTCCTCTGGAAATGCGACGGGAACGCCGGGAATTCTTTCCCTACGAAACAGGGAAAGGATCCCTCATCTCGAGCTAGGAGGCGGAAACGGGGCTCCCCTGGATGTGTGTGGGACCCCACGTGCTTCCTCTCGAGTGGAGACGGGTATGTCGGGGAAGTTCTTGAGTTGCAGCAAGGGTGTGAAGGACCCTTTGGAAGTTCCAGTGGTTAGACGTGATTAGCCTCGAGAAGCCTCAGCGGAAATGGGCCTCATCTCGCCTGGAGGGCAAAACCTCCTGGATTTTCTCGAGTTGCGGCAGGTGCTCTCGACTTACGACGGGGACCTCAGGGACCCGCTCTGGTGGCCTCAGGAAAGGCCAGTCCCCAAACGAGTTCCTCGGGGGCCTCTGGGGATTCCTCTCCCGTCGATGCCAGGGCCTAAGTCCTTGTGTGGAGTCGGGGCCGGAACCTGAGGATTCCTCTCCAGTGCTGACATGGATCTTGGGGTACTTCTGGAGTCTCCCCAGGGGAGTCAGTCCTCGTCTCGAATGCAGGCATGCACTTGCGCTTTCCTCCAGAGCGGTAGCAGCAGTGTCACGCAGTCCGCCGCGTGGATCAAAGGATCTATGGTTTTCCCTCGAGTCTTTCCCACGAGGCTTTCCCACGAGGCTTTCCCACAGGGCTGTCCCACGTGCACACGTGGTGGGAGTCGATCCTCGGCTTGAACGTCAAGGCAGTGCAGGGAAAACAGGTTCCTCTGGAATGGACTGACACATCTGGGGGTCTCTTGGCATGGTGGCACGACCCTGGAGTTCCTCTCCCCTTTCCTGTGGAGAGCGCCTCCTCTTGAGATGCGACGGGAACGCCGGGAATTCTTTCCCTACGAAACAGGGAAAGGATCCCTCATCTCGAGCTAGGAGGCGGAAACGGGTCTCCCCTGGATGTGTGCGGGACCGCACGTGCTTCCTCTCGAGTGGAGACGGGTATGTCGGGGAAGTTCTTGAGTTGCAGCAAGGGTGTGAAGGACCCTTTGGAAGTTCCAGTGGTTAGACGTGATTAGCCTCGAGAAGCCTCAGCGGAAATGGGCCTCATCTCGCCTGGAGGGCAAAACCTCCTGGATTTTCTCGAGTTGCGGCAGGTGCTCTCGACTTACGACGGGGACCTCAGGGACCCGCTCTGGTGGCCTCATGAAAGGCCAGTCCCCATGCGAGTTCCTCGGGGGCCTCTGGGGATTCCTCTCCCGTCGATGCCGGAGCCTAAGTCCTTGTGTGGAGTCGGGGCCGGAACCTGAGGATTCCTCTCCAGTGCTGACATGGATCTTGGGGTACTTCTGGAGTCTCCCCAGGGGAGTCAGTCCTCGTCTCGTTTTCGGGCATGCACTTGCGCTTTCCTCCATAGCGGTAGCAGCAGTGTCACGCAGTCCGCCGCGTGGATCAAAGGATCTATGTTTTTCCCTCGAGTCTTTCCCACGAGGCTTTCCCACGAGGCTTTCCCACGAGGCTTTCCCACAGGGCTGTCCCACGTGCACACGTGGTGGGAGTCGATCCTTGGCTTGAACGTCAAGGCAGTGCAGGGAAAACAGGTTCCTCTAGAATGGACTGACACATCTGGGGGACTCTTGGAATGGTGGCATGACCCTGGAGTTCCTCTCGACTTTCCTGTGGAGAGCGCCTCCTCTTGAGATGCGACGGGAACGCCGGGAATTCTTTCCCTACGAAACAGGGAAAGGATCCCTCAACTCGAGCTAGGAGGCGGAAACGGGGCTCCCCTGGATGTGTGCGGGACACCACGTGCTTCCTATCGAGTGCAGACGGGTATGTCGGGGAACTTCTTGAGTTGCAGCAAGGGTGTGAAGGACCCTTTGGAAGTTCCAGTGGTTAGATGTGATTGGCCTCGAGAAGCCTCAGCGGAAATGGGCCTCATCTCGCCTGGAGGGCAAAACCTCCTGGATTTTCTCGAGTTGCGGCAGGTGCTCTCGACTTACGACGGGGACCTCAGGGACCCGCTCTGGTGGCCTCAGGAAAGGCCAGTCCCCATGCGAGTTCCTCGGGGGCCTCTCGGGATTCCTCTCCCGTCGATGCCGGGTCCTAAGACCTTGTGTGGAGTCGGGGCCGGAACCTGAGGATTCCTCTCCAGTGCTGACATGGATCTTGGGGTACTTCTGGAGTCTCCCCAGGGGAGTCAGTCCTCGTCTCGAATGCGGGCATGCACTTGCGCTTTCCTCCAGAGCGGTAGCAGCAGTGTCACGCAGTCCGCCGCGTGGATCAAAGGATCTATGGTTTTCCCTCGAGTCTTTCCCCCGAGGCTTTCCCACGAGGCTTTCCCACAGGGCTGTCCCACGTGCACACGTGGTGGGAGTCGATCCTCGGCTTGAACGTCAAGGCAGTGCAGGGAAAACAGGTTCCTCTGGAATGGACTGACACATCTGGGGGACTCTTGGAATTGTGTCACGACCCTGGAGTTCCTCTCGCCTTTCCTGTGGAGAGCGCCTCCTCTTGAGATGCGACGGGAACGCCGGGAATTCTTTCCCTACGAAACAGGGAAAGGATCCCTCATCTCGAGCTAGGAGGCGGAAACGGGGCTCCCCTGGATGTGTGCGGGACACCACGTGCTTCCTCTCGAGTGCAGACGGGTATGTCGGGGAACTTCTTGAGTTGCAGCAAGGGTGTGAAGGACCCTTTGGAAGTTCCAGTGGTTAGATGTGATTGGCCTCGAGAAGCCTCAGCAGAAATGGGCCTCATCTCGCCTGTAGGGCAAAACCTCCTGGATTTTCTCGAGTTGCGGCAGGTGCTCTCGACTTACGACGGGGACCTCAGGGACCCGCTCTGGTGGCCTCAGGAAAGGCCAGTCCCCATGCGAGTTCCTCGGGGGCCTCTCGGGATTCCTCTCCCGTCGATGCCGGGGCCGAAGACCTTGTGTGGAATCGTGGCCGGAACCTGAGGATTCCTCTCCAGTGCTGACATGGATCTTGGGGTACTTCTGGAGTCTCCCCAGGGGAGTCAGTCCTCGTCTCGAATGCGGGCATGCACTTGCGCTTTCCTCCAGAGCGGTAGCAGCAGTGTCACGCAGTCCGCCGCGTGGATCAAAGGATCTATGGTTTTCCCTCGAGTCTTTCCAACGAGGCTTTCCCACGAGGCTTTCCCACAGGGCTGTCCCACGTGCACACGTGGTGGGAGTCGATCCTTGGCTTGAACGTCAAGGCAGTGCAGGGAAAACAGGTTCCTCTGGAATGGACTGACACATCTGGGGGACTCTTGGAATGGTGGCACGACCCTGGAGTTCCTCTCGCCTTTCCTGTGGAGAGCGCCTCCTCTTGAGATGCGACGGGAACGCCGGGAATTCTTTCCCTACGAAACAGGGAAAGGATCCCTCATCTCGAGCTAGGAGGCGGAAACGGAGCTCCCCTGGATGTGGGCGGGACACCACGTGCTTCCTCTCGAGTGGAGACGGGTATGTCGGGGAAGTTCTTGAGTTGCAGCAAGGGTGTGAAGGACCCTTTGGAAGTTCCAGTGGTTAGACGTGATTAGCCTCGAGAAGCCTCAGCGGAAATGGGCCTCATCTCGCCTGGAGGGCAAAACATCCTGGATTTTCTCGAGTTGCGGCAGGTGCTCTCGACTTACGACGGGGACCTCAGGGACCCGCTCTGGTGGCCTCAGGAAAGGCCAGTCCCCATGCGAGTTCCTCGGGGGCCTCTGGGGATTCCTCTCCCGTCGATGCCGGAGCCTAAGTCCTTGTGTGGAGTCGGGGCCGGAACCTGAGGATTCCTCTCCAGTGCTGACATGGATCTTGGGGTACTTCTGGAGTCTCCCCAGGGGAGTCAGTCCTCGTCTCGTTTGCGGGCATGCACTTGCGCTTTCCTCCATAGCGGTAGCAGCAGTGTCACGCAGTCCGCCGCGTGGATCAAAGGATCTATGTTTTTCCCTCGAGTCTTTCCCACGAGGCTTTCCCACGAGGCTTTCCCACGAGGCTTTCCCACAGGGCTGTCCCACGTGCACACGTGGTGGGAGTCGATCCTTGGCTTGAACGTCAAGGCAGTGCAGGGAAAACAGGTTCCTCTAGAATGGACTGACACATCTGGGGGACTCTTGGAATGGTGGCATGACCCTGGAGTTCCTCTCGACTTTCCTGTGGAGAGCGCCTCCTCTTGAGATGCGACGGGAACGCCGGGAATTCTTTCCCTACGAAACAGGGAAAGGATCCCTCAACTCGAGCTAGGAGGCGGAAACGGGGCTACCCTGGATGTGTGCGGGACACCACGTGCTTCCTCTCGAGTGCAGACGGGTATGTCGGGGAACTTCTTGAGTTGCAGCAAGGGTGTGAAGGACCCTTTGGAAGTTCCAGTGGTTAGATGTGATTGGCCTCGAGAAGCCTCAGAGGAAATGGGCCTCATCTCGCCTGGAGGGCAAAACCTCCTGGATTTTCTCGAGTTGCGGCAGGTGCTCTCGACTTACGACGGGGACCTCAGGGACCCGCTCTGGTGGCCTCAGGAAAGGCCAGTCCCCATGCGAGTTCCTCGGGGGCCTCTCGGGATTCCTCTCCCGTCGATGCCGGGGCCTAAGACCTTGTGTGGAGTCGGGGCCGGAACCTGAGGATTCCTCTCCAGTGCTGACATGGATCTTGGGGTACTTCTGGAGTCTCCCCAGGGGAGTCAGTCCTCGTCTCGAATGCGGGCATGCACTTGCGCTTTCCTCCAGAGCGGTAGCAGCAGTGTCACGCAGTCCGCCGCGTGGATCAAAGGATCTATGGTTTTCCCTCGAGTCTTTCCCCCGAGGCTTTCCCACGAGGCTTTCCCACAGGGCTGTCCCACGTGCACACGTGGTGGGAGTCGATCCTCGGCTTGAACGTCAAGGCAGTGCAGGGAAAACAGGTTCCTCTGGAATGGACTGACACATCTGGGGGACTCTTGGAATTGTGTCACGACCGTGGAGTTCCTCTCGCCTTTCCTGTGGAGAGCGCCTCCTCTTGAGATGCGACGGGAACGCCGGGAATTCTTTCCCTACGAAACAGGGAAAGGATCCCTCATCTCGAGCTAGGAGGCGGAAACGGGGCTCCCCTGGATGTGTGCGGGACACCACGTGCTTCCTCTCGAGTGCAGACGGGTATGTCGGGGAACTTCTTGAGTTGCAGCAAGGGTGTGAAGGACCCTTTGGAAGTTCCAGTGGTTAGATGTGATTGGCCTCGAGAAGCCTCAGCAGAAATGGGCCTCATCTCGCCTGTAGGGCAAAACCTCCTGGATTTTCTCGAGTTGCGGCAGGTGCTCTCGACTTACGACGGGGACCTCAGGGACCCGCTCTGGTGGCCTCAGGAAAGGCCAGTCCCCATGCGAGTTCCTCGGGGGCCTCTCGGGATTCCTCTCCCGTCGATGCCGGGGCCGAAGACCTTGTGTGGAATCGTGGCCGGAACCTGAGGATTCCTCTCCAGTGCTGACATGGATCTTGGGGTACTTCTGGAGTCTCCCCAGGGGCATCAGTCCTCGTCTCGAATGCGGGCATGCACTTGCGTTTTCCTCCAGAGGGGTAGCAGCAGTGTCACGCAGTCCGCCCCGTGAATCAAAGGATCTATGTTTTTCCCTCGAGTCTTTCACACGAGGCTTTCCCACGAGGCTTTCCCACAGGGCTGTCCCACGTGCACACGTGGTGGGAGTCGATCCTCGGCTTGAACGTCAAGGGAGTGCAGGGAAAACAGGTTCTTCTGGAATGGACTGACACATCTGGGGGACTCTTGGAATGGTGTCACGACCATGGAGTTCCTCTCTCCTTTCCTGTGGAGAGCGCCTCCTCTTGAGATGCGACGGGAACGCCGGGAATTCTTTCCCTACGAAAAAGGGAAGGATCCCTCATCTCGAGCTAGGAGGCGGAAACGGGGCTCCCCTGGATGTGTGAGGGACCCCACGTGCTTCCTCTCGAGTGGAGACGGGTATGTCGGGGAACTTCTTGAGTTGCAGCAATGGTGTGAAGTACCCTTTGGAAGTTCCAGTGGTTAGATGTGATTGGCCTCGAGAAGCCTCAGCAGAAATGGGCCTCATCTCGCCTGGAGCGCAAAACCTCCTGGATTTTCTGGAGTTGCGGAAGGTGCTCTCGACTTACGACGGGGACCTCAGGGACCCGCTCTGGTGGCCTCAGGAAAGGCCAGTCCCCATGCGAGTTCCTCGGGGGCCTCTCGGGATTCCTCTCCCGTCGATGCCGGGGCCTAAGACCTTGTGTGGAGTCGGGGCAGGAACCTGAGGATTCCTCTCCAGTGCTGACATGGATCTTGGGGTACGTCTGGAGTCTCCCCAGGGGAGTCAGTCCTCGTCTCGAATGCGGGCATGCACTTGCGCTTTCCTCCAGAGCGGTAGCAGCAGTGTCACGCAGTCCGCCGCGTGGATCAAAGGATCTATGGTTTTCCCTCGAGTCTTTCCCACGAGGCTTTCCCACGAGGCTTTCCCACAGGGCTGTCCCACGTGCACACGTGGTGGGAGTCGATCCTCGGCTTGAACGTCAAGGCAGTGCAGGGAAAACAGGTTCCTCTGCAATGGACTGAAACATCTGGGGGACTCTTGGAATGGTGGCACGACCCTGGAGTTCCTCTCGCCTTTCCTGTGGAGAGCGCCTCCTCTTGAGATGCGACGGGAACGCCGGGAATTCTTTCCCTACGAAACAGGGAAAGGATCCCTCATCTCGAGCTAGGAGGCGGAAACGGGGCTCCCCTGGATGTGTGCGGGACCCACGTTCTTCCTCTCGAGTGGAGACGGGTATGTCGGGGAACTTCTTGAGTTGCAGCAAGGGTGTGAAGGACCCTTTGGAAGTTTCAGTGGTTAGACGTAATTAGCCTCGAGAAGCCTCAGCAGAAATGGGCCTCATCTCGCCTGGAGGGCAAAACCTCCTGGATTTTCTCGAGTTGCGGCAGGTGCTCTCGACTTACGACGGGGACCTCAGGGACCCGCTCTGGTGGCCTCAGGAAAGGCCAGTCCCCATGCGAGTTCCTCGGGGGCCTCTGGGGTTTCCTCTCCCGTCGATGCCGGGGCCTAAGTCCTTGTGTGGAGTCGGGGTCGGAACGTGAGGATTCCTCTCCAGTGCTGACATGGATCTTGGGGTACTTCTGGAGTCTCCCCAGGGGAGTCAGTCTCCGTCTCGAATGCGGGCATGCACTTGCGCTTTCCTCCAGAGCGGTAGCAGCAGTGTCACGCAGTCCGCCGCGTGGATCAAAGGATCTATGGTTTTCCCTCGAGTCTTTTCCACGAGGCTTTCCCACGAGGCTTTCCCACAGGTCTGTCCCACGTGCACACGTGGTGGGAGTCGATCCTTGGATTGAACGTCAAGGCAGTGCAGGGAAAACAGGTTCCTCTGGAATGGACTGACACATCTGGGGGACTCTTGGAATGGTGGCACGACCCTGGAGTTCCTCTCGCCTTTCCTGTGGAGAGCGCCTCCTCTTGAGATGCGACGGGAACGCCGGGAATTCTTTCCCTACGAAACAGGGAAAGGATCCCTCATCTCGAGCTAGGAGGCGGAAACGGAGCTCCCCTGGATGTGTGCGGGACACCACGTGCTTCCTCTCGAGTGGAGACGGGTATGTCGGGAAACTTCTTGAGTTGCAGCAATGGTGTGAAGGACCCTTTGGAAGTTCCAGTGGTTAGATGTGATTGGCCTCGAGAAGCCTCATCGGAAATGGGCCTCATCTCGCCTGGAGGGCAAAACCTCCTGGATTTTCTCGAGTTGCGGCAGGTGCTCTCGACTTACGACGGGGACCTCAGGGAACCGCTCTGGTGGCCTCAGGAAAGGCCAGTCCCCATGCGAGTTCATCGGGGGCCTCTCGGGATTCCTCTCCCGTCGATGCCGGGGCCTAAGACCTTGTGTGGAGTCGGGGCCGGAACCTGAGGATTCCTCTCCAGTGCTGACATGGATCTTGGGGTACTTCTGGAGTCTCCCCAGGGGAGTCAGTCCTCGTCTCGAATGCGGGCATGCACTTGCGCTTTCCTCCAGAGCGGTAGCAGCAGTGTCACGCAGTCCGCCGCGTGGATCAAAGGATCTATGGTTTTCCCTCGAGTCTTTCCCACGAGGCTTTCCCACGAGGCTTTCCCACAGGGCTGTCCCACGTGCACACGTGGTGGGAGTCGATCCTCGGCTTGAACGTCAAGGCAGTGCAGGGAAAACAGGTTCCTCTGGAATGGACTGACACATCTGGGGGACTCTTGGAATGGTGGCACGACCCTGGAGTTCCTCTCCCCTTTCCTGTGGAGAGCGCCTCCTCTTGAGATGCGACGGGAACGCCGGGAATTCTTTCCCTACGAAACAGGGAAAGGATCCCTCATCTCGAGCTAGGAGGCGGAAACGGGGCTCCCCTGGATGTGTGCGGGACCCACGTGCTTCCTCTCGAGTGGAGACGGGTAGGTCGGGGAACTTCTTGAGTTGCAGCAATGGTGTGAAGGACCCTTTGGAAGTTCCAGTGGTTAGATGTGATTAGCCTCGAGAAGCCTCAGCGGAAATGGGCCTCATCTCGCCTGGAGGGCAAAACCTCCTGGATTTTCTCGAGTTGCGGCAGGTGCTCTCGACTTACGACGGGGACCTCAGGGACCCGCTCTGTTGGCCTCAGGAAAGGCCAGTCCACATGCGAGTTCCTCGGGGGCATCTGGGGATTAATCTCCCTTCGTTGCCGGGGCCTAAGACCTTGTGTGGAGTCGGGGCCGGAACCTGAGGATTCCTCTCCAGTGCTGACATGGATCTTGGGGTACGTCTGGAGTCTCCCCAGGGGAGTCAGTCCTCGTCTCGAATGCGGGCATGCACTTGCGCTTTCCTCCAGAGCGGTAGCAGCAGTGTCACGCAGTCCGCCGCGTGGATCAAAGGATCTATGGTTTTCCCTCGAGTCTTTCCCACGAGGCTTTCCCACGAGGCTTTCCCTCAGGGCTGTCTCACGTGCACACGTGGTGGGACTCGATCCTCGGCTTGAACGTCAAGGCAGTGCAGGGAAAACAGGTTCCTCTGTAATGGACTGACACATCGGGGGAATCTTGGAATGGTGGCATGACCCTGGAGTTCCTCTCGCCTTTCCTGTGGAGAGCGCCTCCTCTTGAGATGCGACGGGAACGCCGGGAATTCTTTCCCTACGAAACAGGGAAAGGATCCCTCATCTCGAGCTAGGAGTCGGAAACGGAGCTCCCCTGTATGTGGGCGGGACACCACGTGCTTCCTCTCGAGTGGAGACGGGTATGTCGGGGAACTTCTTGAGTTGCAGCAAGGGTGTGAAGGACCCTTTGGAAGTTCCAGTGGTTAGACGTGATTAGCCTCGAGAAGCCTCAGCAGAAATGGGCCTCATCTCGCCTGGAGGGCAAAACCTCCTGGATTTTCTCGAGTTGCGGCAGGTGCTCTCGACTTACGACGGGGACCTCAGGGACCCGCTCTGGTGGCCTCAGGAAAGGCCAGTCCCCATGCGAGTTCCTCGGGGGCGTCTCGGGATTCCTCTCCCGTCGATGCCGGGGCCTAAGACCTTGTGTGGAGTCGGGGCCGGAACCTGAGGATTCCTCTCCAGTGCTGACATGGATCTTGGGGTACGTCTGGAGTCACCCCAGGGGAGTCAGTCCTCGTCTCGAATGCGGGCATGCACTTGCGCTTTCCTCCAGAGCGGTAGCAGCAGTGTCACGCAGTCCGCCGCGTGGATCAAAGGATCTATGGTTTTCCCTCGAGTATTTCCCACGAGGCTTTCCAACGAGGCTTTCCCACAGGGCTGTCCCACGTGCACACGTGGTGGGAGTCGATCCTCGGCTTGCACGTCAAGGCAGTGCAGGGAAAACAGGTTCCTCTGGAATGGACTGACACATCTGGGGGACTCTTGGAATGGTGTCACGACCCTGGAGTTCCTCTCGCCTTTCCTGTGGAGAGCGCCTCCTCTTGAGATGCGACTGGAACGCCGGGAATTCTTTCCCTACGAAAAAGGGAAGGATCCCTCATCTCGAGCTAGGAGGCGGAAACGGGGCTCCCCTGGATGTGTGAGGGACCCCACGTGCTTCCTCTTGAGTGGAGACGGGTATGTCGGGGAACTTCTTGAGTTGCAGCAATGGTGTGAAGGACCCTTTGGAAGTTCCAGTGGTTAGATGTGATTGGCCTCGAGAAGCCTCAGCAGAAATGGGCCTCATCTCGCCTGGAGGGCAAAACCTCCTGGATTTTCTCGAGTTGCGGAAGGTGCTCTCGACTTACGACGGGGACCTCAGGGACCCGCTCTGGTGGCCTCAGGAAAGGCCAGTCCCCATGCGAGTTCCTCGGGGGCGTCTCGGGATTCCTCTCCCGTCAATGCCGGGGCCTAAGACCTTGTGTGGAGTCGGGGCCGGAACCTGAGGATTCCTCTCCAGTGCTGACATGGATCTTGGGGTATTCTGGAGTCTCCCCAGGGGAGTCAGTCCTCGTCTCGAATGCGGGCACGCACTTGCGCTTTCCTCCAGAGCGGTAGCATCAGTGTCACGCAGTCCTCCGCGTGGATCAAAGGATCTATGGTTTTCCCTCGAGTCTTTCCCACGAGGCTTTCCCACAGGGCTGTCCCACGTGCACACGTGGTGGGAGTGGATCCTCGGCTTGAACGTCAAGGCAGTGCAGGGAAAACAGGTTCCTCTGGAATGGACTGACACATCTGGGGGACTCTTGGAATGGTGTCACGACCCTGGAGTTCCTCTCGCCTTTCCTGTGGAGAGTGCCTCCTCTTGAGATGCGACGGGAACGCCGGGAATTCTTTCCCTACGAAACAGGGAAAGGATCCCTCATCTCGAGCTAGGAGGCGGAAACGGGGCTCCCCTTGATGTGTGCGGGACACCACGTGCTTCCTCTCGAGTGGAGACGGGTATGTCGGGGAACTTCTTGAGTTGCAGCAAGGGTGTGAAGGACCCTTTGGAAGTTCCAGTGGTTAGACGTGATTGGCCTCGAGAAGCCTCAGCGGAAATGGGCCTCATCTCGCCTGGAGGGCAAAACCTCCTGGATTTTCTCGAGTTGCGGCAGGTGCTCTCGACTTACGACGGGGACCTCAGGGACCCGCTCTGGTGGCCTCAGGAAAGGCCAGTCCCCATGCGAGTTCCTCGGGCGCCTCTCGGGATCCGTCTCCCGTCGATGCCGGGGCCTAAGACCTTGTGTGGAGTCGGGGCCGGAACCTGAGGATTTCTCTCCAGTGCTGACATGGATCTTGGGGTACTTCTGGAGTTTCCCCAGGGGAGTCAGTCCTCGTCTCGAATGCTGGCATGCACTTGCGCTTTCCTCCAGAGCGGTAGCAGCAGTGTCACGCAGTCCGCCGCGTGGATCAAAGGATCTATGGTTTTCCCTCGAGTCTTTCCCACGAGGCTTTCCCACGAGGCTTTCCCACAGGGCTGTCCCACGTGCACACGTGGTGGGAGTCGATCCTCGGCTTGAACGTCAAGGCAGTGCAGGGAAAACAGTTTCCTCTTGAACGGACTGACACATCTGGGGGACTTTTGGAATGGTGTCAAGACCCTGGAGTTCCTCTCGCCTTTCCTGTGGAGAGCGCCTCCTCTTGAGATGCGATGGGAATGCCGGGAATTCTTTCCCTACGAAACAGGGAAAGGATCCCTCATCTCGAGCTAGGAGGCGGAAACGGGGCTCCCCTGGATGTGTGCGGGACCCCACGTGCTTCCTCTCGAGTGGAGACGGGTATGTCGGGGAACTTCTTGAGTTGCAGCAAGGGTGTGAAGGACCCTTTGGAAGTTCCAGTGGTTAGATGTGATTGGCCTCGAGAAGCCTCAGCGGAAATGGGCCTCATCTCGCCTGGAGGGCAAAACCTCCTGGATTTTCTCGAGTTGCGGCAGGTGCTCTCGTCTTACGACGGGGACCTCAGGGAACCGCTCTGGTGGCCTCAGGAAAGGCCAGTCCCCATGCGAGTTCCTCGGGGGCGTCTCGGGATTCCTCTCCCGTCGATGCCGGGGCCTAAGACCTTGTGTGGAGTCGGGGCCGGAACCTGAGGATTCCTCTCCAGTGCTGACATGGATCTTGGGGTATTCTGGAGTCTCCCCAGGGGAGTCAGTCCTCGTCTCGAATGCGGGCATGCACTTGCGCTTTCCTCCAGAGCGGTAGCATCAGTGTCACGCAGTCCGCCGCGTGGATCAAAGGATCTATGGTTTTCCCTCGAGTCTTTCCCACGAGGCTTTCCCACGAGGCTTTCCCACAGGGCTGTCCCACGTGCACACGTGGTGGGAGTCGATCCTCGGCTTGAACGTCAAGGCAGTGCAGGGAAAACAGGTTCCTCTGTAATGGACTGACACATCTGGGGGACTCTTGGAATGGTGGCACGACCCTGGAGTTCCTCTCGCCTTTCCTGTGGAGAGCGCCTCCTCTTGAGATGCGACGGGAACGCCGGGAATTCTTTCCCTACGAAACAGGGAAAGGATCCCCCATCTCGAGCTAGGAGGCGGAAACGGGGCTCCCCTGGATGTGTGCGGGACCCCACGTGCATCCTCTCGAGTGGAGACGGGTATGTCGGGGAACTTCTTGAGTTGCAGCAATGGTGTGAAGGACCCTTTGGAAGTTCCAGTGGTTAGACGTGATTGGCCTCGAGAAGCCTCAGCGGAAATGGGCCTCATCTCGCCTGGAGGGCAAAACCTCCTGGATTTTCTCGAGTTGCGGCAGGTGCTCTCGACTTACGACGGGGACCTCAGGGACCCGCTCTGGTGGCCTCAGGAAAGGCCAGTCCCCATGCGAGTTCCTCGGGGGCCTCTCGGGATTCCTCTCCCGTCGATGCCGGGGCCTAAGACCTTGTGTAGAGTCGGGGCCGGAACCTGAGGATTCCTCTCCAGTGCTGACATGGAACTTGGGGTACTTCTGGAGTCTCCCCAGGGGAGTCAGTCCTCGTCTCGAATGCGGGCATGCACTTGCGCTTTCCTCCAGAGCGGTAACAGCAGTGTCACGCAGTCCGCCGCGTGGATCAAAGGATCTATGGTTTTCCCTCGAGTCTTTCCCACGAGGCTTTCCCACGAGGCTTTCCCACAGGGCTGTCCCACGTGCACACGTGGTGGGAGTCGATCCTCGGCTTGAACGTCAAGGCAGTGCAGGGAAAACAGGTTCCTCTGCAATGGACTGACACATCTGGGGGACTCTTGGAATGGTGGCATGACCCTGGAGTTCCTCTCGCCTTTCCTGTGGAGAGCGCCTCCTCTTGAGATGCGACGGGAACGCCGGGAATTCTTTCCCTACGAAACAGGGAAAGGATCCCTCATCTCGAGCTAGGAGGCGGAAACGGGGCTCCCCTGGATGTGTGCGGGACACCTCGTGCTTCCTCTGGAGTGCAGACGGGTATGTCGGGGAACTTCTTGAGTTGCAGCAAGGGTGTGAAGGACCCTTTGGAAGTTCCAGTGGTTAGATGTGATTGGCCTCGAGAAGCCTCAGCGGAAATGGGCCTCATCTCGCCTGGAGGGCAAAACCTCCTGGATTTTCTCGAGTTGCGGCAGGTGCTCTCGACTTACGACGGGGACCTCAGGGACCCGCTCTGGTGGCGTCAGGAAAGGCCAGTCCCCATGCGAGTTCCTCGGGGGCCTCTCGGGATTCCTCTCCCGTCGATGCCGGGGCCTAAGACCTTGTGTGGAGTCGGGGCCGCAACCTGAGGATTCCTCTCCAGTGCTGACATGGATCTTGGGGTACTTCTGGAGTCTCCCCAGGGGAGTCAGTCCTCGTCTCGAATGCGGGCATGCACTTGCGCTTTCCTCCAGAGCTAGAGCAGCAGTGTCACGCAGTCCGCCGCGTGGATCAAAGGATCTATGGTTTTCCCTCGAGTCTTTCCCACGAGGCTTTCCCACGAGGCTTTCCCACAGGCTGTCCCACGTGCACACGTGGTGGGAGTCGATCCTCGGCTTGAACGTCAAGGCAGTGCAGGGAAAACAGGTTCCTCTGGAATGGACTGACACATCTGGGGGACTCTTGGAATGGTGTCACGACCCTGGAGTTCCTCTCGCCTTTCCTGTGGAGAGCGCCTCCTCTTGACATTCGACGGGAACGCCGGGAATTCTTTCCCTACGAAACAGGGAAAGGATCCCTCACCTCGAGCTAGGGGGCAGAAACGGAGCTCCCCTGGATGTGTGCGGGACCCCACGTGCTTACTCTCGAGTGGAGACGGTATGTCGGGGAAATTCTTGAGTTGCAGCAATGGTGTGAAGGACCCTTTCGAAGTTCCAGTGGTTAGATGTGATTGGCCTCGAGAAGCCTCAGCGGAAATGGGCCTCCTCTCGCCTGGAGGTCAAAACCTCCTGGATTCTCTCGAGTTGCGGCAGGTGCTCTCGACTTACGACGGGGACCTCAGGGAACCGCTCTGGTGGCCTCAGGAAAGGCCAGTCCCCATGCGAGTTCCACGGGGGCCTCTCGGGATTCCTCTCCCTTCGATGCCGGGGCCTAAGACCTTGTGTGGAGTCGGGGCCGGAACCTGAGGATTCCTCTCCAGTGCTGACATGGATCTTGGGGTACTTCTGGAGTCTCCCCAGGGGAGTCAGTCCTCGTCTCGAATGCAGGCATGGACTTGCGCTTTCCTCCACAGCGGAAGCAGCAGTGTCACGCAGTTCGCCACCTGGATCAAAGGATCTATGGTTTTCCCTCGAGTCTTTCCCACGAGGCTTTCCCACGAGGCTTTCCCTCAGGGCTGTCCCACGTGCACACGTGGTGGGAGTCGATCCTCGGCTTGAACGTCAAGGCAGTGCAGGGAAAACAGGTTCCTCTGGAATGGACTGACACATCTGGGGGACTCTTGGAATGGTGTCACGACCCTGGAGTTCCTCTCGCCTTTCCTGTGGAGAGCGCCTCCTCTTGAGATGCGACGGGAACGCCGGGAATTCTTTCCCTACGAAACAGGGAAAGGATCCCTCATCTCGAGCTAGGAGTCGGAAACGGGGCTCCCCTCGATGTGTGCGGGACCCCACGTGCTTCCTCTAGAGTGGAGACGGGTATGTCGGGGAACTTCTTGAGTTGCAGCAAGGATGTGAAGGACCCTTTGGAAGTTCCAGTGGTTAGATGTGATTGGCCTCGAGAAGCCTCAGCGGAAATGGGCCTCATCTCGCCTGGAGGGCAAAACCTCCTGGATTTTCTCGAGTTGCGGCAGGTGCTCTCGACTTACGACGGGGACCTCAGGGACCCGCTCTGGTGGCATCAGGAAAGGCCAGTCCCCATGCGAGTTCCTCGGGGGCCTCTCAGGATTCCTCCCCGTCGATGCCGGGGCCTAGACCTTGTGTGGAGTCGGGGCCGGAACCTGAGGATTCCTCTCCAGTGCTGACATGGATATTGGGGTACTTCTGGAGTCTCCCCAGGGGAGTCAGTCCTCGTCTCGAATGCGGGCATGCACTTGCGCTTTCCTCCAGAGCGGTAGCAGCAGTGTCACGCAGTCCGCCGCGTGGATCAAAGGATCTATGGTTTTCCCTCGAGTCTTTCCCACGAGGCTTTCCCACGAGGCTTTCCCACAGGGCTGTCCCACGTGCACACGTGGTGGGAGTCGATCCTCGGCTTGAACGTCAAGGCAGTGCAGGGAAAACAGCTTCCTCTGGAATGGACTGACACATCTGGGGGACTCTTGGAATGGTGTCATGACCCTGGAGTTCCTCTCGCCTTTCCTGTGGAGAGCGCCTCCTCTTGAGATGCGACAGGAACGCCGGGAATACTTTCCCTACGAAACAGGGAAAGGATCCCTCATCTCGAGCTAGGAGGCGGAAACGGGGCTCCCCTGGATGTGTGCGGGACCCCATGTGCTTCCTCTCGAGTGGAGACGGGTATGTCGGGGAACTTCTTGAGTTGCAGCAATGGTGTGAAGGACCCTTTGGAAGTTCCAGTGGTTAGACGTGATTGGCCTCGAGAAGCCTCAGCGGAAATGGGCCTCATCTCGCCTGGAGGGCAAAACCTCCTGGATTTTCTCGAGTTGCGGCAGGTGCTCTCGACTTACGACGGGGACCTCAGGGACCCGCTCTGGTGGCCTCAGGAAAGGCCAGTCCCCATGCGAGTTCCTCGGGGGCCTCTCAGGATTCCTCTCCAGTCGATGCCGGGCCTAAGACCTTGTGTGGAGTCGGGGCCGGAACCTGAGGATTCCTCTCCACTGCTGACATGGATCTTGGGGTACTTCTGGAGTCTCCCCAGGGGAGTCAGTCCTCGTCTCGAATGCGGGCATGCACTTGCGCTTCCTCCAGAGCGGTAGCAGCAGTGTCACGCAGTCCGCCGCGTGGATCAAAGGATCTATGGTTTTCCCTCGAGTCTTTCCCACGAGGCTTTCCCACGAGGCTTTCCCACAGGGCTGTCCCACGTGCACACGTGGTGGGAGTCGATCCTCGGCTTGAACGTCAAGGCAGTGCAGGGAAAACAGGTTCCTCTGGAATGGACTGACACATCTGGGGGACTCTTGGAATGGTGGCATGACCCTGGAGTTCCTCTCGCCTTTCCTGTGGAGAGCGCCTCCTCTTGAGATGCGACGGGAACGCCGGGAATGCTTTCCCTACGAAACAGGGAAAGGATCCCTCATCTCGAGCTAGGAGGCAGAAACGGGGCTCCCCTGGATGTGTGCGGGACACCACGTGCTTCCTCTCGAGTGCAGACGGGTATGTCGGGGAGCTTCTTGAGTTGCAGCAAGGGTGTGAAGGACCCTTTGGAAGTTCCAGTGGTTAGATGTGATTGGCCTCGAGAAGCCTCAGCGGAAATGGGCCTCATCTCGCCTGGAGGGCAAAACCTCCTGGATTTTCTCGAGTTGCGGCAGGTGCTCTCGACTTACGACGGGGACCTCGGGGACCCGCTCTGGTGGCCTCAGGAAAGGCCAGTCCCCATGCGAGTTCCTCGGGGGCCTCTCGGGATTCCTCTCCCGTCGATGCCGGGGCCTAAGACCTTGTGTGGAGTCGGGGCCGGAATCCTGAGGATTCCTCTCCAGTGCTGACATGGATCTTGGTTTACTTCTGGAGTCTCCCCAGGGGAGTCAGTCCTCGTCTCGAATGCGGGCATGCACTTGCGCTTTCCTCCAGAGCGGTAGCAGCAGTGTCATGCAGTCCGCCGCGTGGATCAAAGGATCTATGGTTCTCCGTCGAGTCTTTCCCACGAGGCTTTCCCACGAGGCTTTCCCACAGGGCTGTCCCACGTGCACACGTTGTGGGAGTCGATCCTCGGCTTGAACGTCAAGGCAGTGCAGGGAAAACAGGTTCCTCTGGAATGGACTGACACATCTGGGGGACTCTTGGAATGGTGGCATGACCCTGGAGTTCCTCTCGCCTTTCCTGTGGAGAGCGCCTCCTCTTGAGATGCGACGGGAACGCCGGGAATTCTTTCCCTACGAAACAGGGAAAGGATCCCTCATCTCGAGCGAGGAGGCAGAAACGGGGCTCCCCTGGATGTGAGCGGGAACCCACGTGCTTCCTCTCGAGTGGAGACGGGTATGTCGGGGAACTTCTTGAGTTGCAGCAAGGGTGTGAAGGACCCTTTGGAAGTTCCAGTGGTTAGATGTGATTGGCCTCGAGAAGCCTCATCGGAAATGGGCCTCATCTCGCCTGGAGGGCAAAACCTCCTGGATTTTCTCGAGTTGCGGCAGGTGCTCTCGAGTTACGACGGGGACCTCAGGGACCCGCTCTGGTGGCCTCAGGAAAGGCCAGTCCCCATGCGTGTTCCTCGGGGGCCTCTCGGGATTCCTTTCCCGTCGATGCCGGGGCCTAAGACCTTGTGTGGAGTCGGGGCCGGAACCTGAGGATTCCTCTCCAGTGCTGACATGGATCTTGGGGTACTTCTGGAGTCTCCCCAGGGGAGTCAGTCCTCGTCTCGAATGCGGGCATGCACTTGCGCTTTCCTCGAGAGCGGTAGCAGCAGTGTCACGCAGTCCGCCGCGTGGATCAAAGGATCTATGGTTTTCCCTCGAGTCTTTCCCACGAGGCTTTCCCACGAGGCTTTCCCACAGGGCTGTCCCACGTGCACACGTGGTGGGAGTCGATCCTCGGCTTGAACGTCAAGGCAGTGCAGGGAAAACAGGTTCCTCTGGAATGGACTGACACATCTGGGGGACTCTTGGAATGGTGGCATGACCCTGGAGTTCCTCTCGCCTTTCCTGTGGAGAGCGCCTCCTCTTGAGATGCGACGGGAACGCCGGGAATGCTTTCCCTACGAAACAGGGAAAGGATCCCTCATCTCGAGCTAGGAGGCAGAAACGGGGCTCCCCTGGATGTGTGCGGGACACCACGTGCTTCCTCTCGAGTGCAGACGGGTATGTCGGGGAGCTTCTTGAGTTGCAGCAAGGGTGTGAAGGACCCTTTGGAAGTTCCAGTGGTTAGATGTGATTGGCCTCGAGAAGCCTCAGCGGAAATGGGCCTCATCTCGCCTGGAGGGCAAAACCTCCTGGATTTTCTCGAGTTGCGGCAGGTGCTCTCGACTTACGACGGGGACCTCGGGGACCCGCTCTGGTGGCCTCAGGAAAGGCCAGTCCCCATGCGAGTTCCTCGGGGGCCTCTCGGGATTCCTCTCCCGTCGATGCCGGGGCCTAAGACCTTGTGTGGAGTCGGGGCCGGAATCCTGAGGATTCCTCTCCAGTGCTGACATGGATCTTGGTTTACTTCTGGAGTCTCCCCAGGGGAGTCAGTCCTCGTCTCGAATGCGGGCATGCACTTGCGCTTTCCTCCAGAGCGGTAGCAGCAGTGTCATGCAGTCCGCCGCGTGGATCAAAGGATCTATGGTTCTCCCTCGAGTCTTTCCCACGAGGCTTTCCCACGAGGCTTTCCCACAGGGCTGTCCCACGTGCACACGTGGTGGGAGTCGATCCTCGGCTTGAACGTCAAGGCAGTGCAGGGAAAACAGGTTCCTCTGGAATGGACTGACACATCTGGGGGACTCTTGGAATGGTGGCATGACCCTGGAGTTCCTCTCGCCTTTCCTGTGGAGAGCGCCTCCTCTTGAGATGCGACGGGAACGCCGGGAATTCTTTCCCTACGAAACAGGGAAAGGATCCCTCATCTCGAGCGAGGAGGCAGAAACGGGGCTCCCCTGGATGTGAGCGGGAACCCACGTGCTTCCTCTCGAGTGCAGACGGGTATGTCGGGGAACTTCTTGAGTTGCAGCAAGGGTGTGAAGGACCCTTTGGAAGTTCCAGTGGTTAGATGTGATTGGACTCGAGAAGCCTCATCGGAAATGGGCCTCATCTCGCCTGGAGGGCAAAACCTCCTGGATTTTCTCGAGTTGCGGCAGGTGCTCTCGAGTTACGACGGGGACCTCAGGGACCCGCTCTGGTGGCCTCAGGAAAGGCCAGTCCCCATGCGAGTTCCTCGGGGGCCTCTCGGGATTCCTTTCCCGTCGATGCCGGGGCCTAAGACCTTGTGTGGAGTCGGGGCCGGAACCTGAGGATTCCTCTCCAGTGCTGACATGGATCTTGGGGTACTTCTGGAGTCTCCCCAGGGGAGTCAGTCCTCGTCTCGAATGCGGGCATGCACTTGCGCTTTCCTCGAGAGCGGTAGCAGCAGTGTCACGCAGTCCGCCGCGTGGATCAAAGGATCTATGGTTTTCCCTCGAGTCTTTCCCACGAGGCTTTCCCACGAGGCTTTCCCACAGGGCTGTCCCACGTGCACACGTGGTGGGAGTCGATCCTCGGCTTGAACGTCAAGGCAGTGCAGGGAAAACAGGTTCCTCTGGAATGGACTGACACATCTGGGGGACTCTTGGAATGGTGGCATGACCCTGGAGTTCCTCTCGCCTTTCCTGTGGAGAGCGCCTCCTCTTGAGATGCGACGGGAACGCCGGGAATGCTTTCCCTACGAAACAGGGAAAGGATCCCTCATCTCGAGCTAGGAGGCAGAAACGGGGCTCCCCTGGATGTGTGCGGGACACCACGTGCTTCCTCTCCAGTGCAGACGGGTATGTCGGGGAGCTTCTTGAGTTGCAGCAAGGGTGTGAAGGACCCTTTGGAAGTTCCAGTGGTTAGATGTGATTGGCCTCGAGAAGCCTCAGCGGAAATGGGCCTCATCTCGCCTGGAGGGCAAAACCTCCTGGATTTTCTCGAGTTGCGGCAGGTGCTCTCGACTTACGACGGGGACCTCGGGGACCCGCTCTGGTGGCCTCAGGAAAGGCCAGTCCCCATGCGAGTTCCTCGGGGGCCTCTCGGGATTCCTCTCCCGTCGATGCCGGGGCCTAAGACCTTGTGTGGAGTCGGGGCCGGAATCCTGAGGATTCCTCTCCAGTGCTGACATGGATCTTGGTTTACTTCTGGAGTCTCCCCAGGGGAGTCAGTCCTCGTCTCGAATGCGGGCATGCACTTGCGCTTTCCTCCAGAGCGGTAGCAGCAGTGTCATGCAGTCCGCCGCGTGGATCAAAGGATCTATGGTTCTCCCTCGAGTCTTTCCCACGAGGCTTTCCCACGAGGCTTTCCCACAGGGCTGTCCCACGTGCACACGTGGTGGGAGTCGATCCTCGGCTTGAACGTCAAGGCAGTGCAGGGAAAACAGTTTCCTCTGGAATGGACTGACACATCTGGGGGACTCTTGGAATGGTGTCACGACCCTGGAGTTCCTCTCGCCTTTCCTGTGGAGAGCGCCTCCTCTTGAGATGCGACGGGAACGCCGGGAATTCTTTCCCTACGAAACAGGGAAAGGATCCCTCATCTCGAGCTAGGAGTCGGAAACGGGGCTCCCCTCGATGTGTGCGGGACCCCACGTGCTTCCTCTAGAGTGGAGACGGGTATGTCGGGGAACTTCTTGAGTTGCAGCAAGGATGTGAAGGACCCTTTGGAAGTTCCAGTGGTTAGATGTGATTGGCCTCGAGAAGCCTCAGCGGAAATGGGCCTCATCTCGCCTGGAGGGCAAAACCTCCTGGATTTTCTCGAGTTGCGGCAGGTGCTCTCGACTTACGACGGGGACCTCAGGGACCCGCTCTGGTGGCGTCAGGAAAGGCCAGTCCCCATGCGAGTTCCTCGGGGGCCTCTCAGGATTCCTCCCCGTCGATGCCGGGGCCTAGACCTTGTGTGGAGTCGGGGCCGGAACCTGAGGATTCCTCTCCAGTGCTGACATGGATATTGGGGTACTTCTGGAGTCTCCCCAGGGGAGTCAGTCCTCGTCTCGAATGCGGGCATGCACTTGCGCTTTCCTCGAGAGCGGTAGCAGCAGTGTCACGCAGTCCGCCGCGTGGATCAAAGGATCTATGGTTCTCCCTCGAGTCTTTCCCACGAGGCTTTCCCACGAGGCTTTCCCACAGGGCTGTCCCACGTGCACACGTGGTGGGAGTCGATCCTCGGCTTGAACGTCAAGGCAGTGCAGGGAAAACAGGTTCCTCTGGAATGGACTGACACATCTGGGGGACTCTTGGAATGGTGGCATGACCCTGGAGTTCCTCTCGCCTTTCCTGTGGAGAGCGCCTCCTCTTGAGATGCGACGGGAACGCCGGGAATTCTTTCCCTACGAAACAGGGAAAGGATCCCTCATCTCGAGCGAGGAGGCAGAAACGGGGCTCCCCTGGATGTGAGCGGGAACCCACGTGCTTCCTCTCGAGTGGAGACGGGTATGTCGGGGAACTTCTTGAGTTGCAGCAAGGGTGTGAAGGACCCTTTGGAAGTTCCAGTGGTTAGATGTGATTGGCCTCGAGAAGCCTCATCGGAAATGGGCCTCACCTCGCCTGGAGGGCAAAACCTCCTGGATTTTCTCGAGTTGCGGCAGGTGCTCTCGAGTTACGACGGGGACCTCAGGGACCCGCTCTGGTGGCCTCAGGAAAGGCCAGTCCCCATGCGAGTTCCTCGGGGGCCTCTCGGGATTCCTTTCCCGTCGATGCCGGGGCCTAAGACCTTGTGTGGAGTCGGGGCCGGAACCTGAGGATTCCTCTCCAGTGCTGACATGGATCTTGGGGTACTTCTGGAGTCTCCCCAGGGGAGTCAGTCCTCGTCTCGAATGCGGGCATGCACTTGCGCTTTCCTCGAGAGCGGTAGCAGCAGTGTCACGCAGTCCGCCGCGTGGATCAAAGGATCTATGGTTTTCCCTCGAGTCTTTCCCACGAGGCTTTCCCACGAGGCTTTCCCACAGGGCTGTCCCACGTGCACACGTGGTGGGAGTCGATCCTCGGCTTGAACGTCAAGGCAGTGCAGGGAAAACAGGTTCCTCTGGAATGGACTGACACATCTGGGGGACTCTTGGAATGGTGGCATGACCCTGGAGTTCCTCTCGCCTTTCCTGTGGAGAGCGCCTCCTCTTGAGATGCGACGGGAACGCCGGGAATGCTTTCCCTACGAAACAGGGAAAGGATCCCTCATCTCGAGCTAGGAGGCAGAAACGGGGCTCCCCTGGATGTGTGCGGGACACCACGTGCTTCCTCTCGAGTGCAGACGGGTATGTCGGGGAGCTTCTTGAGTTGCAGCAAGGGTGTGAAGGACCCTTTGGAAGTTCCAGTGGTTAGATGTGATTGGCCTCGAGAAGCCTCAGCGGAAATGGGCCTCATCTCGCCTGGAGGGCAAAACCTCCTGGATTTTCTCGAGTTGCGGCAGGTGCTCTCGACTTACGACGGGGACCTCGGGGACCCGCTCTGGTAACCTCAGGAAAGGCCAGTCCCCATGCGAGTTCCTCGGGGGCCTCTCGGGATTCCTCTCCCGTCGATGCCGGGGCCTAAGACCTTGTGTGGAGTCGGGGCCGGAATCCTGAGGATTCCTCTCCAGTGCTGACATGGATCTTGGTTTACTTCTGGAGTCTCCCCAGGGGAGTCAGTCCTCGTCTCGAATGCGGGCATGCACTTGCGCTTTCCTCCAGAGCGGTAGCAGCAGTGTCATGCAGTCCGCCGCGTGGATCAAAGGATCTATGGTTCTCCCTCGAGTCTTTCCCACGAGGCTTTCCCACGAGGCTTTCCCACAGGGCTGTCCCACGTGCACACGTGGTGGGAGTCGATCCTCGGCTTGAACGTCAAGGCAGTGCAGGGAAAACAGGTTCCTCTGGAATGGACTGACACATCTGGGGGACTCTTGGAATGGTGGCATGACCCTGGAGTTCCTCTCGCCTTTCCTGTGGAGAGCGCCTCCTCTTGAGATGCGACGGGAACGCCGGGAATTCTTTCCCTACGAAACAGGGAAAGGATCCCTCATCTCGAGCGAGGAGGCAGAAACGGGGCTCCCCTGGATGTGAGCGGGAACCCACGTGCTTCCTCTCGAGTGGAGACGGGTATGTCGGGGAACTTCTTGAGTTGCAGCAAGGGTGTGAAGGACCCTTTGGAAGTTCCAGTGGTTAGATGTGATTGGCCTCGAGAAGCCTCATCGGAAATGGGCCTCACCTCGCCTGGAGGGCAAAACCTCCTGGATTTTCTCGAGTTGCGGCAGGTGCTCTCGAGTTACGACGGGGACCTCAGGGACCCGCTCTGGTGGCCTCAGGAAAGGCCAGTCCCCATGCGAGTTCCTCGGGGGCCTCTCGGGATTCCTTTCCCGTCGATGCCGGGGCCTAAGACCTTGTGTGGAGTCGGGGCCGGAACCTGAGGATTCCTCTCCAGTGCTGACATGGATCTTGGGGTACTTCTGGAGTCTCCCCAGGGGAGTCAGTCCTCGTCTCGAATGCGGGCATGCACTTGCGCTTTCCTCGAGAGCGGTAGCAGCAGTGTCACGCAGTCCGCCGCGTGGATCAAAGGATCTATGGTTTTCCCTCGAGTCTTTCCCACGAGGCTTTCCCACGAGGCTTTCCCACAGGGCTGTCCCACGTGCACACGTGGTGGGAGTCGATCCTCGGCTTGAACGTCAAGGCAGTGCAGGGAAAACAGGTTCCTCTGGAATGGACTGACACATCTGGGGGACTCTTGGAATGGTGGCATGACCCTGGAGTTCCTCTCGCCTTTCCTGTGGAGAGCGCCTCCTCTTGAGATGCGACGGGAACGCCGGGAATGCTTTCCCTACGAAACAGGGAAAGGATCCCTCATCTCGAGCTAGGAGGCAGAAACGGGGCTCCCCTGGATGTGTGCGGGACACCACGTGCTTCCTCTCGAGTGCAGACGGGTATGTCGGGGAGCTTCTTGAGTTGCAGCAAGGGTGTGAAGGACCCTTTGGAAGTTCCAGTGGTTAGATGTGATTGGCCTCGAGAAGCCTCAGCGGAAATGGGCCTCATCTCGCCTGGAGGGCAAAACCTCCTGGATTTTCTCGAGTTGCGGCAGGTGCTCTCGACTTACGACGGGGACCTCAGGGAACCGCTCTGGTGGCCTCAGGAAAGGCCAGTCCCCATGCGAGTTCATCGGGGGCCTCTCGGGATTCCTCTCCCGTCGATGCCGGGGCCTAAGACCTTGTGTGGAGTCGGGGCCGGAACCTGAGGATTCCTCTCCAGTGCTGACATGGATCTTGGGGTACTTCTGGAGTCTCCCCAGGGGAGTCAGTCCTCGTCTCGAATGCGGGCATGCACTTGCGCTTTCCTCCAGAGCGGTAGCAGCAGTGTCACGCAGTCCGCCGCGTGGATCAAAGGATCTATGGTTTTCCCTCGAGTCTTTCCCACGAGGCTTTCCCACGAGGCTTTCCCACAGGGCTGTCCCACGTGCACACGTGGTGGGAGTCGATCCTCGGCTTGAACGTCAAGGCAGTGCAGGGAAAACAGGTTCCTCTGGAATGGACTGACACATCTGGGGGACTCTTGGAATGGTGGCACGACCCTGGAGTTCCTCTCCCCTTTCCTGTGGAGAGCGCCTCCTCTTGAGATGCGACGGGAACGCCGGGAATTCTTTCCCTACGAAACAGGGAAAGGATCCCTCATCTCGAGCTAGGAGGCGGAAACGGGGCTCCCCTGGATGTGTGCGGGACCCACGTGCTTCCTCTCGAGTGGAGACGGGTAGGTCGGGGAACTTCTTGAGTTGCAGCAATGGTGTGAAGGACCCTTTGGAAGTTCCAGTGGTTAGATGTGATTAGCCTCGAGAAGCCTCAGCGGAAATGGGCCTCATCTCGCCTGGAGGGCAAAACCTCCTGGATTTTCTCGAGTTGCGGCAGGTGCTCTCGACTTACGACGGGGACCTCAGGGACCCGCTCTGTTGGCCTCAGGAAAGGCCAGTCCACATGCGAGTTCCTCGGGGGCATCTGGGGATTAATCTCCCTTCGTTGCCGGGGCCTAAGACCTTGTGTGGAGTCGGGGCCGGAACCTGAGGATTCCTCTCCAGTGCTGACATGGATCTTGGGGTACGTCTGGAGTCTCCCCAGGGGAGTCAGTCCTCGTCTCGAATGCGGGCATGCACTTGCGCTTTCCTCCAGAGCGGTAGCAGCAGTGTCACGCAGTCCGCCGCGTGGATCAAAGGATCTATGGTTTTCCCTCGAGTCTTTCCCACGAGGCTTTCCCACGAGGCTTTCCCTCAGGGCTGTCTCACGTGCACACGTGGTGGGACTCGATCCTCGGCTTGAACGTCAAGGCAGTGCAGGGAAAACAGGTTCCTCTGTAATGGACTGACACATCGGGGGAATCTTGGAATGGTGGCATGACCCTGGAGTTCCTCTCGCCTTTCCTGTGGAGAGCGCCTCCTCTTGAGATGCGACGGGAACGCCGGGAATTCTTTCCCTACGAAACAGGGAAAGGATCCCTCATCTCGAGCTAGGAGTCGGAAACGGAGCTCCCCTGTATGTGGGCGGGACACCACGTGCTTCCTCTCGAGTGGAGACGGGTATGTCGGGGAACTTCTTGAGTTGCAGCAAGGGTGTGAAGGACCCTTTGGAAGTTCCAGTGGTTAGACGTGATTAGCCTCGAGAAGCCTCAGCAGAAATGGGCCTCATCTCGCCTGGAGGGCAAAACCTCCTGGATTTTCTCGAGTTGCGGCAGGTGCTCTCGACTTACGACGGGGACCTCAGGGACCCGCTCTGGTGGCCTCAGGAAAGGCCAGTCCCCATGCGAGTTCCTCGGGGGCGTCTCGGGATTCCTCTCCCGTCGATGCCGGGGCCTAAGACCTTGTGTGGAGTCGGGGCCGGAACCTGAGGATTCCTCTCCAGTGCTGACATGGATCTTGGGGTACGTCTGGAGTCACCCCAGGGGAGTCAGTCCTCGTCTCGAATGCGGGCATGCACTTGCGCTTTCCTCCAGAGCGGTAGCAGCAGTGTCACGCAGTCCGCCGCGTGGATCAAAGGATCTATGGTTTTCCCTCGAGTATTTCCCACGAGGCTTTCCAACGAGGCTTTCCCACAGGGCTGTCCCACGTGCACACGTGGTGGGAGTCGATCCTCGGCTTGCACGTCAAGGCAGTGCAGGGAAAACAGGTTCCTCTGGAATGGACTGACACATCTGGGGGACTCTTGGAATGGTGTCACGACCCTGGAGTTCCTCTCGCCTTTCCTGTGGAGAGCGCCTCCTCTTGAGATGCGACTGGAACGCCGGGAATTCTTTCCCTACGAAAAAGGGAAGGATCCCTCATCTCGAGCTAGGAGGCGGAAACGGGGCTCCCCTGGATGTGTGAGGGACCCCACGTGCTTCCTCTTGAGTGGAGACGGGTATGTCGGGGAACTTCTTGAGTTGCAGCAATGGTGTGAAGGACCCTTTGGAAGTTCCAGTGGTTAGATGTGATTGGCCTCGAGAAGCCTCAGCAGAAATGGGCCTCATCTCGCCTGGAGGGCAAAACCTCCTGGATTTTCTCGAGTTGCGGAAGGTGCTCTCGACTTACGACGGGGACCTCAGGGACCCGCTCTGGTGGCCTCAGGAAAGGCCAGTCCCCATGCGAGTTCCTCGGGGGCGTCTCGGGATTCCTCTCCCGTCAATGCCGGGGCCTAAGACCTTGTGTGGAGTCGGGGCCGGAACCTGAGGATTCCTCTCCAGTGCTGACATGGATCTTGGGGTATTCTGGAGTCTCCCCAGGGGAGTCAGTCCTCGTCTCGAATGCGGGCACGCACTTGCGCTTTCCTCCAGAGCGGTAGCATCAGTGTCACGCAGTCCGCCGCGTGGATCAAAGGATCTATGGTTTTCCCTCGAGTCTTTCCCACGAGGCTTTCCCACAGGGCTGTCCCACGTGCACACGTGGTGGGAGTGGATCCTCGGCTTGAACGTCAAGGCAGTGCAGGGAAAACAGGTTCCTCTGGAATGGACTGACACATCTGGGGGACTCTTGGAATGGTGTCACGACCCTGGAGTTCCTCTCGCCTTTCCTGTGGAGAGTGCCTCCTCTTGAGATGCGACGGGAACGCCGGGAATTCTTTCCCTACGAAACAGGGAAAGGATCCCTCATCTCGAGCTAGGAGGCGGAAACGGGGCTCCCCTTGATGTGTGCGGGACACCACGTGCTTCCTCTCGAGTGGAGACGGGTATGTCGGGGAACTTCTTGAGTTGCAGCAAGGGTGTGAAGGACCCTTTGGAAGTTCCAGTGGTTAGACGTGATTGGCCTCGAGAAGCCTCAGCGGAAATGGGCCTCATCTCGCCTGGAGGGCAAAACCTCCTGGATTTTCTCGAGTTGCGGCAGGTGCTCTCGACTTACGACGGGGACCTCAGGGACCCGCTCTGGTGGCCTCAGGAAAGGCCAGTCCCCATGCGAGTTCCTCGGGCGCCTCTCGGGATCCGTCTCCCGTCGATGCCGGGGCCTAAGACCTTGTGTGGAGTCGGGGCCGGAACCTGAGGATTTCTCTCCAGTGCTGACATGGATCTTGGGGTACTTCTGGAGTTTCCCCAGGGGAGTCAGTCCTCGTCTCGAATGCTGGCATGCACTTGCGCTTTCCTCCAGAGCGGTAGCAGCAGTGTCACGCAGTCCGCCGCGTGGATCAAAGGATCTATGGTTTTCCCTCGAGTCTTTCCCACGAGGCTTTCCCACGAGGCTTTCCCACAGGGCTGTCCCACGTGCACACGTGGTGGGAGTCGATCCTCGGCTTGAACGTCAAGGCAGTGCAGGGAAAACAGTTTCCTCTTGAACGGACTGACACATCTGGGGGACTTTTGGAATGGTGTCAAGACCCTGGAGTTCCTCTCGCCTTTCCTGTGGAGAGCGCCTCCTCTTGAGATGCGATGGGAATGCCGGGAATTCTTTCCCTACGAAACAGGGAAAGGATCCCTCATCTCGAGCTAGGAGGCGGAAACGGGGCTCCCCTGGATGTGTGCGGGACCCCACGTGCTTCCTCTCGAGTGGAGACGGGTATGTCGGGGAACTTCTTGAGTTGCAGCAAGGGTGTGAAGGACCCTTTGGAAGTTCCAGTGGTTAGATGTGATTGGCCTCGAGAAGCCTCAGCGGAAATGGGCCTCATCTCGCCTGGAGGGCAAAACCTCCTGGATTTTCTCGAGTTGCGGCAGGTGCTCTCGTCTTACGACGGGGACCTCAGGGAACCGCTCTGGTGGCCTCAGGAAAGGCCAGTCCCCATGCGAGTTCCTCGGGGGCGTCTCGGGATTCCTCTCCCGTCGATGCCGGGGCCTAAGACCTTGTGTGGAGTCGGGGCCGGAACCTGAGGATTCCTCTCCAGTGCTGACATGGATCTTGGGGTATTCTGGAGTCTCCCCAGGGGAGTCAGTCCTCGTCTCGAATGCGGGCATGCACTTGCGCTTTCCTCCAGAGCGGTAGCATCAGTGTCACGCAGTCCGCCGCGTGGATCAAAGGATCTATGGTTTTCCCTCGAGTCTTTCCCACGAGGCTTTCCCACGAGGCTTTCCCACAGGGCTGTCCCACGTGCACACGTGGTGGGAGTCGATCCTCGGCTTGAACGTCAAGGCAGTGCAGGGAAAACAGGTTCCTCTGTAATGGACTGACACATCTGGGGGACTCTTGGAATGGTGGCACGACCCTGGAGTTCCTCTCGCCTTTCCTGTGGAGAGCGCCTCCTCTTGAGATGCGACGGGAACGCCGGGAATTCTTTCCCTACGAAACAGGGAAAGGATCCCCCATCTCGAGCTAGGAGGCGGAAACGGGGCTCCCCTGGATGTGTGCGGGACCCCACGTGCATCCTCTCGAGTGGAGACGGGTATGTCGGGGAACTTCTTGAGTTGCAGCAATGGTGTGAAGGACCCTTTGGAAGTTCCAGTGGTTAGACGTGATTGGCCTCGAGAAGCCTCAGCGGAAATGGGCCTCATCTCGCCTGGAGGGCAAAACCTCCTGGATTTTCTCGAGTTGCGGCAGGTGCTCTCGACTTACGACGGGGACCTCAGGGACCCGCTCTGGTGGCCTCAGGAAAGGCCAGTCCCCATGCGAGTTCCTCGGGGGCCTCTCGGGATTCCTCTCCCGTCGATGCCGGGGCCTAAGACCTTGTGTAGAGTCGGGGCCGGAACCTGAGGATTCCTCTCCAGTGCTGACATGGAACTTGGGGTACTTCTGGAGTCTCCCCAGGGGAGTCAGTCCTCGTCTCGAATGCGGGCATGCACTTGCGCTTTCCTCCAGAGCGGTAACAGCAGTGTCACGCAGTCCGCCGCGTGGATCAAAGGATCTATGGTTTTCCCTCGAGTCTTTCCCACGAGGCTTTCCCACGAGGCTTTCCCACAGGGCTGTCCCACGTGCACACGTGGTGGGAGTCGATCCTCGGCTTGAACGTCAAGGCAGTGCAGGGAAAACAGGTTCCTCTGCAATGGACTGACACATCTGGGGGACTCTTGGAATGGTGGCATGACCCTGGAGTTCCTCTCGCCTTTCCTGTGGAGAGCGCCTCCTCTTGAGATGCGACGGGAACGCCGGGAATTCTTTCCCTACGAAACAGGGAAAGGATCCCTCATCTCGAGCTAGGAGGCGGAAACGGGGCTCCCCTGGATGTGTGCGGGACACCTCGTGCTTCCTCTGGAGTGCAGACGGGTATGTCGGGGAACTTCTTGAGTTGCAGCAAGGGTGTGAAGGACCCTTTGGAAGTTCCAGTGGTTAGATGTGATTGGCCTCGAGAAGCCTCAGCGGAAATGGGCCTCATCTCGCCTGGAGGGCAAAACCTCCTGGATTTTCTCGAGTTGCGGCAGGTGCTCTCGACTTACGACGGGGACCTCAGGGACCCGCTCTGGTGGCGTCAGGAAAGGCCAGTCCCCATGCGAGTTCCTCGGGGGCCTCTCGGGATTCCTCTCCCGTCGATGCCGGGGCCTAAGACCTTGTGTGGAGTCGGGGCCGCAACCTGAGGATTCCTCTCCAGTGCTGACATGGATCTTGGGGTACTTCTGGAGTCTCCCCAGGGGAGTCAGTCCTCGTCTCGAATGCGGGCATGCACTTGCGCTTTCCTCCAGAGCTAGAGCAGCAGTGTCACGCAGTCCGCCGCGTGGATCAAAGGATCTATGGTTTTCCCTCGAGTCTTTCCCACGAGGCTTTCCCACGAGGCTTTCCCACAGGCTGTCCCACGTGCACACGTGGTGGGAGTCGATCCTCGGCTTGAACGTCAAGGCAGTGCAGGGAAAACAGGTTCCTCTGGAATGGACTGACACATCTGGGGGACTCTTGGAATGGTGTCACGACCCTGGAGTTCCTCTCGCCTTTCCTGTGGAGAGCGCCTCCTCTTGACATTCGACGGGAACGCCGGGAATTCTTTCCCTACGAAACAGGGAAAGGATCCCTCACCTCGAGCTAGGGGGCAGAAACGGAGCTCCCCTGGATGTGTGCGGGACCCCACGTGCTTACTCTCGAGTGGAGACGGTATGTCGGGGAAATTCTTGAGTTGCAGCAATGGTGTGAAGGACCCTTTCGAAGTTCCAGTGGTTAGATGTGATTGGCCTCGAGAAGACTCAGCGGAAATGGGCCTCCTCTCGCCTGGAGGTCAAAACCTCCTGGATTCTCTCGAGTTGCGGCAGGTGCTCTCGACTTACGACGGGGACCTCAGGGAACCGCTCTGGTGGCCTCAGGAAAGGCCAGTCCCCATGCGAGTTCCACGGGGGCCTCTCGGGATTCCTCTCCCTTCGATGCCGGGGCCTAAGACCTTGTGTGGAGTCGGGGCCGGAACCTGAGGATTCCTCTCCAGTGCTGACATGGATCTTGGGGTACTTCTGGAGTCTCCCCAGGGGAGTCAGTCCTCGTCTCGAATGCAGGCATGGACTTGCGCTTTCCTCCACAGCGGAAGCAGCAGTGTCACGCAGTTCGCCACCTGGATCAAAGGATCTATGGTTTTCCCTCGAGTCTTTCCCACGAGGCTTTCCCACGAGGCTTTCCCTCAGGGCTGTCCCACGTGCACACGTGGTGGGAGTCGATCCTCGGCTTGAACGTCAAGGCAGTGCAGGGAAAACAGGTTCCTCTGGAATGGACTGACACATCTGGGGGACTCTTGGAATGGTGTCACGACCCTGGAGTTCCTCTCGCCTTTCCTGTGGAGAGCGCCTCCTCTTGAGATGCGACGGGAACGCCGGGAATTCTTTCCCTACGAAACAGGGAAAGGATCCCTCATCTCGAGCTAGGAGTCGGAAACGGGGCTCCCCTCGATGTGTGCGGGACCCCACGTGCTTCCTCTAGAGTGGAGACGGGTATGTCGGGGAACTTCTTGAGTTGCAGCAAGGATGTGAAGGACCCTTTGGAAGTTCCAGTGGTTAGATGTGATTGGCCTCGAGAAGCCTCAGCGGAAATGGGCCTCATCTCGCCTGGAGGGCAAAACCTCCTGGATTTTCTCGAGTTGCGGCAGGTGCTCTCGACTTACGACGGGGACCTCAGGGACCCGCTCTGGTGGCATCAGGAAAGGCCAGTCCCCATGCGAGTTCCTCGGGGGCCTCTCAGGATTCCTCCCCGTCGATGCCGGGGCCTAGACCTTGTGTGGAGTCGGGGCCGGAACCTGAGGATTCCTCTCCAGTGCTGACATGGATATTGGGGTACTTCTGGAGTCTCCCCAGGGGAGTCAGTCCTCGTCTCGAATGCGGGCATGCACTTGCGCTTTCCTCCAGAGCGGTAGCAGCAGTGTCACGCAGTCCGCCGCGTGGATCAAAGGATCTATGGTTTTCCCTCGAGTCTTTCCCACGAGGCTTTCCCACGAGGCTTTCCCACAGGGCTGTCCCACGTGCACACGTGGTGGGAGTCGATCCTCGGCTTGAACGTCAAGGCAGTGCAGGGAAAACAGCTTCCTCTGGAATGGACTGACACATCTGGGGGACTCTTGGAATGGTGTCATGACCCTGGAGTTCCTCTCGCCTTTCCTGTGGAGAGCGCCTCCTCTTGAGATGCGACAGGAACGCCGGGAATACTTTCCCTACGAAACAGGGAAAGGATCCCTCATCTCGAGCTAGGAGGCGGAAACGGGGCTCCCCTGGATGTGTGCGGGACCCCATGTGCTTCCTCTCGAGTGGAGACGGGTATGTCGGGGAACTTCTTGAGTTGCAGCAATGGTGTGAAGGACCCTTTGGAAGTTCCAGTGGTTAGACGTGATTGGCCTCGAGAAGCCTCAGCGGAAATGGGCCTCATCTCGCCTGGAGGGCAAAACCTCCTGGATTTTCTCGAGTTGCGGCAGGTGCTCTCGACTTACGACGGGGACCTCAGGGACCCGCTCTGGTGGCCTCAGGAAAGGCCAGTCCCCATGCGAGTTCCTCGGGGGCCTCTCAGGATTCCTCTCCAGTCGATGCCGGGCCTAAGACCTTGTGTGGAGTCGGGGCCGGAACCTGAGGATTCCTCTCCACTGCTGACATGGATCTTGGGGTACTTCTGGAGTCTCCCCAGGGGAGTCAGTCCTCGTCTCGAATGCGGGCATGCACTTGCGCTTCCTCCAGAGCGGTAGCAGCAGTGTCACGCAGTCCGCCGCGTGGATCAAAGGATCTATGGTTTTCCCTCGAGTCTTTCCCACGAGGCTTTCCCACGAGGCTTTCCCACAGGGCTGTCCCACGTGCACACGTGGTGGGAGTCGATCCTCGGCTTGAACGTCAAGGCAGTGCAGGGAAAACAGGTTCCTCTGGAATGGACTGACACATCTGGGGGACTCTTGGAATGGTGGCATGACCCTGGAGTTCCTCTCGCCTTTCCTGTGGAGAGCGCCTCCTCTTGAGATGCGACGGGAACGCCGGGAATGCTTTCCCTACGAAACAGGGAAAGGATCCCTCATCTCGAGCTAGGAGGCAGAAACGGGGCTCCCCTGGATGTGTGCGGGACACCACGTGCTTCCTCTCGAGTGCAGACGGGTATGTCGGGGAGCTTCTTGAGTTGCAGCAAGGGTGTGAAGGACCCTTTGGAAGTTCCAGTGGTTAGATGTGATTGGCCTCGAGAAGCCTCAGCGGAAATGGGCCTCATCTCGCCTGGAGGGCAAAACCTCCTGGATTTTCTCGAGTTGCGGCAGGTGCTCTCGACTTACGACGGGGACCTCGGGGACCCGCTCTGGTGGCCTCAGGAAAGGCCAGTCCCCATGCGAGTTCCTCGGGGGCCTCTCGGGATTCCTCTCCCGTCGATGCCGGGGCCTAAGACCTTGTGTGGAGTCGGGGCCGGAATCCTGAGGATTCCTCTCCAGTGCTGACATGGATCTTGGTTTACTTCTGGAGTCTCCCCAGGGGAGTCAGTCCTCGTCTCGAATGCGGGCATGCACTTGCGCTTTCCTCCAGAGCGGTAGCAGCAGTGTCATGCAGTCCGCCGCGTGGATCAAAGGATCTATGGTTCTCCGTCGAGTCTTTCCCACGAGGCTTTCCCACGAGGCTTTCCCACAGGGCTGTCCCACGTGCACACGTTGTGGGAGTCGATCCTCGGCTTGAACGTCAAGGCAGTGCAGGGAAAACAGGTTCCTCTGGAATGGACTGACACATCTGGGGGACTCTTGGAATGGTGGCATGACCCTGGAGTTCCTCTCGCCTTTCCTGTGGAGAGCGCCTCCTCTTGAGATGCGACGGGAACGCCGGGAATTCTTTCCCTACGAAACAGGGAAAGGATCCCTCATCTCGAGCGAGGAGGC
The DNA here is from genome assembly GCF_042477335.2 of Ovis canadensis. NCBI lineage: Eukaryota > Metazoa > Chordata > Mammalia > Artiodactyla > Bovidae > Ovis > Ovis canadensis. The sequence continues at coordinate 7,667,919 of NC_091264.1, forward strand.
AGAAACGGGGCTCCCCTGGATGTGAGCGGGAACCCACGTGCTTCCTCTCGAGTGGAGACGGGTATGTCGGGGAACTTCTTGAGTTGCAGCAAGGGTGTGAAGGACCCTTTGGAAGTTCCAGTGGTTAGATGTGATTGGCCTCGAGAAGCCTCATCGGAAATGGGCCTCATCTCGCCTGGAGGGCAAAACCTCCTGGATTTTCTCGAGTTGCGGCAGGTGCTCTCGAGTTACGACGGGGACCTCAGGGACCCGCTCTGGTGGCCTCAGGAAAGGCCAGTCCCCATGCGTGTTCCTCGGGGGCCTCTCGGGATTCCTTTCCCGTCGATGCCGGGGCCTAAGACCTTGTGTGGAGTCGGGGCCGGAACCTGAGGATTCCTCTCCAGTGCTGACATGGATCTTGGGGTACTTCTGGAGTCTCCCCAGGGGAGTCAGTCCTCGTCTCGAATGCGGGCATGCACTTGCGCTTTCCTCGAGAGCGGTAGCAGCAGTGTCACGCAGTCCGCCGCGTGGATCAAAGGATCTATGGTTTTCCCTCGAGTCTTTCCCACGAGGCTTTCCCACGAGGCTTTCCCACAGGGCTGTCCCACGTGCACACGTGGTGGGAGTCGATCCTCGGCTTGAACGTCAAGGCAGTGCAGGGAAAACAGGTTCCTCTGGAATGGACTGACACATCTGGGGGACTCTTGGAATGGTGGCATGACCCTGGAGTTCCTCTCGCCTTTCCTGTGGAGAGCGCCTCCTCTTGAGATGCGACGGGAACGCCGGGAATGCTTTCCCTACGAAACAGGGAAAGGATCCCTCATCTCGAGCTAGGAGGCAGAAACGGGGCTCCCCTGGATGTGTGCGGGACACCACGTGCTTCCTCTCGAGTGCAGACGGGTATGTCGGGGAGCTTCTTGAGTTGCAGCAAGGGTGTGAAGGACCCTTTGGAAGTTCCAGTGGTTAGATGTGATTGGCCTCGAGAAGCCTCAGCGGAAATGGGCCTCATCTCGCCTGGAGGGCAAAACCTCCTGGATTTTCTCGAGTTGCGGCAGGTGCTCTCGACTTACGACGGGGACCTCGGGGACCCGCTCTGGTGGCCTCAGGAAAGGCCAGTCCCCATGCGAGTTCCTCGGGGGCCTCTCGGGATTCCTCTCCCGTCGATGCCGGGGCCTAAGACCTTGTGTGGAGTCGGGGCCGGAATCCTGAGGATTCCTCTCCAGTGCTGACATGGATCTTGGTTTACTTCTGGAGTCTCCCCAGGGGAGTCAGTCCTCGTCTCGAATGCGGGCATGCACTTGCGCTTTCCTCCAGAGCGGTAGCAGCAGTGTCATGCAGTCCGCCGCGTGGATCAAAGGATCTATGGTTCTCCCTCGAGTCTTTCCCACGAGGCTTTCCCACGAGGCTTTCCCACAGGGCTGTCCCACGTGCACACGTGGTGGGAGTCGATCCTCGGCTTGAACGTCAAGGCAGTGCAGGGAAAACAGGTTCCTCTGGAATGGACTGACACATCTGGGGGACTCTTGGAATGGTGGCATGACCCTGGAGTTCCTCTCGCCTTTCCTGTGGAGAGCGCCTCCTCTTGAGATGCGACGGGAACGCCGGGAATTCTTTCCCTACGAAACAGGGAAAGGATCCCTCATCTCGAGCGAGGAGGCAGAAACGGGGCTCCCCTGGATGTGAGCGGGAACCCACGTGCTTCCTCTCGAGTGCAGACGGGTATGTCGGGGAACTTCTTGAGTTGCAGCAAGGGTGTGAAGGACCCTTTGGAAGTTCCAGTGGTTAGATGTGATTGGACTCGAGAAGCCTCATCGGAAATGGGCCTCATCTCGCCTGGAGGGCAAAACCTCCTGGATTTTCTCGAGTTGCGGCAGGTGCTCTCGAGTTACGACGGGGACCTCAGGGACCCGCTCTGGTGGCCTCAGGAAAGGCCAGTCCCCATGCGAGTTCCTCGGGGGCCTCTCGGGATTCCTTTCCCGTCGATGCCGGGGCCTAAGACCTTGTGTGGAGTCGGGGCCGGAACCTGAGGATTCCTCTCCAGTGCTGACATGGATCTTGGGGTACTTCTGGAGTCTCCCCAGGGGAGTCAGTCCTCGTCTCGAATGCGGGCATGCACTTGCGCTTTCCTCGAGAGCGGTAGCAGCAGTGTCACGCAGTCCGCCGCGTGGATCAAAGGATCTATGGTTTTCCCTCGAGTCTTTCCCACGAGGCTTTCCCACGAGGCTTTCCCACAGGGCTGTCCCACGTGCACACGTGGTGGGAGTCGATCCTCGGCTTGAACGTCAAGGCAGTGCAGGGAAAACAGGTTCCTCTGGAATGGACTGACACATCTGGGGGACTCTTGGAATGGTGGCATGACCCTGGAGTTCCTCTCGCCTTTCCTGTGGAGAGCGCCTCCTCTTGAGATGCGACGGGAACGCCGGGAATGCTTTCCCTACGAAACAGGGAAAGGATCCCTCATCTCGAGCTAGGAGGCAGAAACGGGGCTCCCCTGGATGTGTGCGGGACACCACGTGCTTCCTCTCCAGTGCAGACGGGTATGTCGGGGAGCTTCTTGAGTTGCAGCAAGGGTGTGAAGGACCCTTTGGAAGTTCCAGTGGTTAGATGTGATTGGCCTCGAGAAGCCTCAGCGGAAATGGGCCTCATCTCGCCTGGAGGGCAAAACCTCCTGGATTTTCTCGAGTTGCGGCAGGTGCTCTCGACTTACGACGGGGACCTCGGGGACCCGCTCTGGTGGCCTCAGGAAAGGCCAGTCCCCATGCGAGTTCCTCGGGGGCCTCTCGGGATTCCTCTCCCGTCGATGCCGGGGCCTAAGACCTTGTGTGGAGTCGGGGCCGGAATCCTGAGGATTCCTCTCCAGTGCTGACATGGATCTTGGTTTACTTCTGGAGTCTCCCCAGGGGAGTCAGTCCTCGTCTCGAATGCGGGCATGCACTTGCGCTTTCCTCCAGAGCGGTAGCAGCAGTGTCATGCAGTCCGCCGCGTGGATCAAAGGATCTATGGTTCTCCCTCGAGTCTTTCCCACGAGGCTTTCCCACGAGGCTTTCCCACAGGGCTGTCCCACGTGCACACGTGGTGGGAGTCGATCCTCGGCTTGAACGTCAAGGCAGTGCAGGGAAAACAGTTTCCTCTGGAATGGACTGACACATCTGGGGGACTCTTGGAATGGTGTCACGACCCTGGAGTTCCTCTCGCCTTTCCTGTGGAGAGCGCCTCCTCTTGAGATGCGACGGGAACGCCGGGAATTCTTTCCCTACGAAACAGGGAAAGGATCCCTCATCTCGAGCTAGGAGTCGGAAACGGGGCTCCCCTCGATGTGTGCGGGACCCCACGTGCTTCCTCTAGAGTGGAGACGGGTATGTCGGGGAACTTCTTGAGTTGCAGCAAGGATGTGAAGGACCCTTTGGAAGTTCCAGTGGTTAGATGTGATTGGCCTCGAGAAGCCTCAGCGGAAATGGGCCTCATCTCGCCTGGAGGGCAAAACCTCCTGGATTTTCTCGAGTTGCGGCAGGTGCTCTCGACTTACGACGGGGACCTCAGGGACCCGCTCTGGTGGCGTCAGGAAAGGCCAGTCCCCATGCGAGTTCCTCGGGGGCCTCTCAGGATTCCTCCCCGTCGATGCCGGGGCCTAGACCTTGTGTGGAGTCGGGGCCGGAACCTGAGGATTCCTCTCCAGTGCTGACATGGATATTGGGGTACTTCTGGAGTCTCCCCAGGGGAGTCAGTCCTCGTCTCGAATGCGGGCATGCACTTGCGCTTTCCTCGAGAGCGGTAGCAGCAGTGTCACGCAGTCCGCCGCGTGGATCAAAGGATCTATGGTTCTCCCTCGAGTCTTTCCCACGAGGCTTTCCCACGAGGCTTTCCCACAGGGCTGTCCCACGTGCACACGTGGTGGGAGTCGATCCTCGGCTTGAACGTCAAGGCAGTGCAGGGAAAACAGGTTCCTCTGGAATGGACTGACACATCTGGGGGACTCTTGGAATGGTGGCATGACCCTGGAGTTCCTCTCGCCTTTCCTGTGGAGAGCGCCTCCTCTTGAGATGCGACGGGAACGCCGGGAATTCTTTCCCTACGAAACAGGGAAAGGATCCCTCATCTCGAGCGAGGAGGCAGAAACGGGGCTCCCCTGGATGTGAGCGGGAACCCACGTGCTTCCTCTCGAGTGGAGACGGGTATGTCGGGGAACTTCTTGAGTTGCAGCAAGGGTGTGAAGGACCCTTTGGAAGTTCCAGTGGTTAGATGTGATTGGCCTCGAGAAGCCTCATCGGAAATGGGCCTCACCTCGCCTGGAGGGCAAAACCTCCTGGATTTTCTCGAGTTGCGGCAGGTGCTCTCGAGTTACGACGGGGACCTCAGGGACCCGCTCTGGTGGCCTCAGGAAAGGCCAGTCCCCATGCGAGTTCCTCGGGGGCCTCTCGGGATTCCTTTCCCGTCGATGCCGGGGCCTAAGACCTTGTGTGGAGTCGGGGCCGGAACCTGAGGATTCCTCTCCAGTGCTGACATGGATCTTGGGGTACTTCTGGAGTCTCCCCAGGGGAGTCAGTCCTCGTCTCGAATGCGGGCATGCACTTGCGCTTTCCTCGAGAGCGGTAGCAGCAGTGTCACGCAGTCCGCCGCGTGGATCAAAGGATCTATGGTTTTCCCTCGAGTCTTTCCCACGAGGCTTTCCCACGAGGCTTTCCCACAGGGCTGTCCCACGTGCACACGTGGTGGGAGTCGATCCTCGGCTTGAACGTCAAGGCAGTGCAGGGAAAACAGGTTCCTCTGGAATGGACTGACACATCTGGGGGACTCTTGGAATGGTGGCATGACCCTGGAGTTCCTCTCGCCTTTCCTGTGGAGAGCGCCTCCTCTTGAGATGCGACGGGAACGCCGGGAATGCTTTCCCTACGAAACAGGGAAAGGATCCCTCATCTCGAGCTAGGAGGCAGAAACGGGGCTCCCCTGGATGTGTGCGGGACACCACGTGCTTCCTCTCGAGTGCAGACGGGTATGTCGGGGAGCTTCTTGAGTTGCAGCAAGGGTGTGAAGGACCCTTTGGAAGTTCCAGTGGTTAGATGTGATTGGCCTCGAGAAGCCTCAGCGGAAATGGGCCTCATCTCGCCTGGAGGGCAAAACCTCCTGGATTTTCTCGAGTTGCGGCAGGTGCTCTCGACTTACGACGGGGACCTCGGGGACCCGCTCTGGTAACCTCAGGAAAGGCCAGTCCCCATGCGAGTTCCTCGGGGGCCTCTCGGGATTCCTCTCCCGTCGATGCCGGGGCCTAAGACCTTGTGTGGAGTCGGGGCCGGAATCCTGAGGATTCCTCTCCAGTGCTGACATGGATCTTGGTTTACTTCTGGAGTCTCCCCAGGGGAGTCAGTCCTCGTCTCGAATGCGGGCATGCACTTGCGCTTTCCTCCAGAGCGGTAGCAGCAGTGTCATGCAGTCCGCCGCGTGGATCAAAGGATCTATGGTTCTCCCTCGAGTCTTTCCCACGAGGCTTTCCCACGAGGCTTTCCCACAGGGCTGTCCCACGTGCACACGTGGTGGGAGTCGATCCTCGGCTTGAACGTCAAGGCAGTGCAGGGAAAACAGGTTCCTCTGGAATGGACTGACACATCTGGGGGACTCTTGGAATGGTGGCATGACCCTGGAGTTCCTCTCGCCTTTCCTGTGGAGAGCGCCTCCTCTTGAGATGCGACGGGAACGCCGGGAATTCTTTCCCTACGAAACAGGGAAAGGATCCCTCATCTCGAGCGAGGAGGCAGAAACGGGGCTCCCCTGGATGTGAGCGGGAACCCACGTGCTTCCTCTCGAGTGGAGACGGGTATGTCGGGGAACTTCTTGAGTTGCAGCAAGGGTGTGAAGGACCCTTTGGAAGTTCCAGTGGTTAGATGTGATTGGCCTCGAGAAGCCTCATCGGAAATGGGCCTCACCTCGCCTGGAGGGCAAAACCTCCTGGATTTTCTCGAGTTGCGGCAGGTGCTCTCGAGTTACGACGGGGACCTCAGGGACCCGCTCTGGTGGCCTCAGGAAAGGCCAGTCCCCATGCGAGTTCCTCGGGGGCCTCTCGGGATTCCTTTCCCGTCGATGCCGGGGCCTAAGACCTTGTGTGGAGTCGGGGCCGGAACCTGAGGATTCCTCTCCAGTGCTGACATGGATCTTGGGGTACTTCTGGAGTCTCCCCAGGGGAGTCAGTCCTCGTCTCGAATGCGGGCATGCACTTGCGCTTTCCTCGAGAGCGGTAGCAGCAGTGTCACGCAGTCCGCCGCGTGGATCAAAGGATCTATGGTTTTCCCTCGAGTCTTTCCCACGAGGCTTTCCCACGAGGCTTTCCCACAGGGCTGTCCCACGTGCACACGTGGTGGGAGTCGATCCTCGGCTTGAACGTCAAGGCAGTGCAGGGAAAACAGGTTCCTCTGGAATGGACTGACACATCTGGGGGACTCTTGGAATGGTGGCATGACCCTGGAGTTCCTCTCGCCTTTCCTGTGGAGAGCGCCTCCTCTTGAGATGCGACGGGAACGCCGGGAATGCTTTCCCTACGAAACAGGGAAAGGATCCCTCATCTCGAGCTAGGAGGCAGAAACGGGGCTCCCCTGGATGTGTGCGGGACACCACGTGCTTCCTCTCGAGTGCAGACGGGTATGTCGGGGAGCTTCTTGAGTTGCAGCAAGGGTGTGAAGGACCCTTTGGAAGTTCCAGTGGTTAGATGTGATTGGCCTCGAGAAGCCTCAGCGGAAATGGGCCTCATCTCGCCTGGAGGGCAAAACCTCCTGGATTTTCTCGAGTTGCGGCAGGTGCTCTCGACTTACGACGGGGACCTCGGGGACCCGCTCTGGTGGCCTCAGGAAAGGCCAGTCCCCATGCGAGTTCCTCGGGGGCCTCTCGGGATTCCTCTCCCGTCGATGCCGGGGCCTAAGACCTTGTGTGGAGTCGGGGCCGGAATCCTGAGGATTCCTCTCCAGTGCTGACATGGATCTTGGTTTACTTCTGGAGTCTCCCCAGGGGAGTCAGTCCTCGTCTCGAATGCGGGCATGCACTTGCGCTTTCCTCCAGAGCGGTAGCAGCAGTGTCATGCAGTCCGCCGCGTGGATCAAAGGATCTATGGTTCTCCCTCGAGTCTTTCCCACGAGGCTTTCCCACGAGGCTTTCCCACAGGGCTGTCCCACGTGCACACGTGGTGGGAGTCGATCCTCGGCTTGAACGTCAAGGCAGTGCAGGGAAAACAGGTTCCTCTGGAATGGACTGACACATCTGGGGGACTCTTGGAATGGTGGCATGACCCTGGAGTTCCTCTCGCCTTTCCTGTGGAGAGCGCCTCCTCTTGAGATGCGACGGGAACGCCGGGAATTCTTTCCCTACGAAACAGGGAAAGGATCCCTCATCTCGAGCGAGGAGGCAGAAACGGGGCTCCCCTGGATGTGAGCGGGAACCCACGTGCTTCCTCTCGAGTGGAGACGGGTATGTCGAGGAACTTCTTGAGTTGCAGCAAGGGTGTGAAGGACCCTTTGGAAGTTCCAGTGGTTAGACGTGATTAGCCTCGAGAAGCCTCAGCGGAAATGGGCCTCATCTCGCCTGGAGGGCAAAACCTGCTGGATTTTCTCGAGTTGCGGCAGGTGCTCTCGACTTACGACGGGGACCTCAGGGACCCGCTCTGGTGACCTCAGGAAAGGCCAGTCCCCATGCGAGTTCCACGGGGGCCTCTCGGGATTCCTCTCCCGTCGATGCCGGGGCCTAAGACCTTGTGTGGAGTCGGGGCCGGAACCTGAGGATTCCTCTCCAGTGCTGACATGGATCTTGGGGTACTTCTGGAGTCTCCCCAGGGGAGTCAGTCCTCGTCTCGAATGCGGGCATGCACTTGCGCTTTCCTCGAGAGCGGTAGCAGCAGTGTCACGCAGTCCGCCGCGTGGATCAAAGGATCTATGGTTTTCCCTCGAGTCTTTCCCACGAGGCTTTCCCACGAGGCTTTCCCACAGGGCTGTCCCACGTGCACACGTGGTGGGAATCGATCCTCGGCTTGAACGTCAAGGCAGTGCAGGGAAAACAGGTTCCTCTGGAATGGACTGACACATCTGGGGGACTCTTGGAATGGTGGCACGACCCTGGAGTTTCTCTCGCCTTTCCTGTGGAGAGCGCCTCCTCTTGAGATGCGACAGGAACGCCGGGAATTCTTTCCCTACGAAACAGGGAAAGGATCCCTCATCTCGAGCTAGGAGGCGGAAACGGGGCTCCCCTGGATGTGTGCGGGACCCCATGTGGTTCCTCTCGAGTGGAGACGGGTATGTCGGGGAACTTCTTGAGTTGCAGCAATGGTGTGAAGGACCCTTTGGAAGTTCCAGTGGTTAGATGTGATTGGCCTCGAGAAGCCTCAGCGGAAATGGGCCTCATCTCGCCTGGAGGGCAAAACCTCCTGGGTTTTCTCGAGTTGCGGCAGGTGCTCTCGACTTACGACGGGGACCTCAGGGACCCGCTCTGGTGGCCTCAGGAAAGGCCAGTCCCCATGCGAGTTCCTCGGGGGCCTCTCGGGATTCCTCTCCCGTCGATGCCGGGGCCTAAGACCTTGTGTGGAGTCGGGGCCGGAACCTGAGGATTTCTCTCCAGTGCTGACATGGATCTTGGGGTACTTCTGGAGTCTCCCCAGGGGAGTCAGTCCTTGTCTCGAATGCGGGCATGCACTTGCGCTTTCCTCCAGAGCGGTAGCAGCAGTGTCACGCAGTCCGCCGTGTGGATCAAAGTATCTATGGTTTTCACTCGAGTCTTTCCCACGAGGCTTTCCCACGAGGCTTTCCCACAGGGCTGTCCCACGTGCACACGTGGTGGGAGTGGATCCTCGGCTTGAACGTCAAGGCAGTGCAGGGAAAACAGGTTCCTCTGGAATGGACTGACACATCTGGGGGACTCTTGGAATGGTGGCACGACCCTGGAGTTCCTCTCGCCTTTCCTGTGGAGAGCGCCTCCTCTTGAGATGCGACGGGAACGCCGGGAATTCTTTCCCTACGAAACAGGGAAAGGATCCCTCATCTCGAGCTAGGAGGCGGAAACGGGGCTCCCCTGGATGTGTGCGGGACCCCATGTGGTTCCTCTCGAGTGGAGACGGGTATGTCGGGGAACTTCTTGAGTTGCAGCAATGGTGTGAAGGACCCTTTGGAAGTTCCAGTGGTTAGATGTGATTGGCCTCGAGAAGCCTCAGCGGAAATGGGCCTCATCTCGCCTGGAGGGCAAAACCTCCTGGGTTTTCTCGAGTTGCGGCAGGTGCTCTCGACTTACGACGGGGACCTCAGGGACCCGCTCTGGTGGCCTCAGGAAAGGCCAGTCCCCATGCGAGTTCCTCGGGGGCCTCTCGGGATTCCTCTCCCGTCGATGCCGGGGCCTAAGACCTTGTGTGGAGTCGGGGCCGGAACCTGAGGATTTCTCTCCAGTGCTGACATGGATCTTGGGGTACTTCTGGAGTCTCCCCAGGGGAGTCAGTCCTTGTCTCGAATGCGGGCATGCACTTGCGCTTTCCTCCAGAGCGGTAGCAGCAGTGTCACGCAGTCCGCCGTGTGGATCAAAGTATCTATGGTTTTCACTCGAGTCTTTCCCACGAGGCTTTCCCACGAGGCTTTCCCACAGGGCTGTCCCACGTGCACACGTGGTGGGAGTGGATCCTCGGCTTGAACGTCAAGGCAGTGCAGGGAAAACAGGTTCCTCTGGAATGGACTGACACATCTGGGGGACTCTTGGAATGGTGGCACGACCCTGGAGTTCCTCTCGCCTTTCCTGTGGAGAGCGCCTCCTCTTGAGATGCGACGGGAACGCCGGGAATTCTTTCCCTACGAAACAGGGAAAGGATCCCTCATCTCGAGCTAGGAGGCGGAAACGGGGCTCCCCTTGATGTGTGCGGGACACCACGTGCTTCCTCTCGAGTGGAGACGGGTATGTCGGGGAACTTCTTGAGTTGCAGCAAGGGTGTGAAGGACCCTTTGGAAGTTCCAGTGGTTAGACGTGATTGGCCTCGAGAAGCCTCAGCGGAAATGGGCCTCATCTCGCCTGGAGGGCAAAACCTCCTGGATTTTCTCGAGTATCGGCAGGTGCTCTCGACTTACGACGGGGACCTCAGGGACCCGCACTGGTGGCCTCAGGAAAGGCCAGTCCCCATGCGAGTTCCTCGGGCGCCTCTCGGGATTCCTCTCCCGTCGATGCCGGGGCCTAAGACCTTGTGTGGAGTCGGGGCAGGAACCTGAGGATTTCTCTCCAGTGCTGACATGGATCTTGGGGTACTTCTGGAGTCTCCCCAGGGGAGTCAGTCCTCGTCTCGAATGCTGGCATGCACTTGCGCTTTCCTCCAGAGCGGTAGCAGCAGTGTCACGCAGTCCGACGCGTGGATCAAAGGATCTATGGTTTTCCCTCGAGTCTTTCCCACGAGGCTTTCCCACGAGGCTTTCCCACAGGGCTGTCCCACGTGCACACGTGGTGGGAGTGGATCCTCGGCTTGAACGTCAAGGCAGTGCAGGGAAAACAGGTTCCTCTGGAATGGACTGACACATCTGGGGGACTCTTGGAATGGTGGCACGACCCTGGAGTTCCTCTCGCCTTTCCTGTGGAGAGCGCCTCCTCTTGAGATGCGACGGGAACGCCGGGAATTCTTTCCCTATGAAACAGGGAAAGGATCCCTCATCTCGAGCTAGGAGGCGGAAACGGGGCTCCCCTGGATGTGTGCGGGACACCACGTGCTTCCTCTCGAGTGGAGACGGGTATGTCGGGGAACTTCTTGAGTTGCAGCAAGGGTGTGAAGGTCCCATTGGAAGTTCCAGTGGTTAGATGTGATTTGCCTCGAGAAGCCTCAGCGGAAATGGGCCTCATCTCGCCTGGAGGGCAAAACCTCCTGGATTTTCTCGAGTTGCGGCAGGTGCTCTCGACTTACGACGGGGACCTCAGGGACCCGCTCTGGTGGCCTCAGGAAAGGCCAGTCCCCATGCGAGTTCCTCGGGGGCCTCTCGGGATTCCTCTCCCGTCGATGCCGGGGCCTAAGACCTTGTGTGGAGTCGGGACCGGAACCTGACGATTCCTCTCCAGTGCTGACATGGATCTTGGGGTACTTCTGGAGTCTCCCCAGGGGAGTCAGTCCTTGTCTCGAATGCGGGCATGCACTTGCGCTTTCCTCCAGAGCGGTAGCAGCAGTGTCATGCAGTCCGCCGTGTGGATCAAGGATCTATGGTTTTCCCTCGAGTCTTTCCCACGAGGCTTTCCCACGAGGCTTTCCCACAGGGCTGTCCCACGTGCACACGTGGTGGGAGTCGATCCTCGGCTTGAACGTCAAGGCAGTGCAGGGAAAACAGGTTCCTCTGGAATGGACTGACACATCTGGGGGACTCTTGGAATGGTGGCACGACCCTGGAGTTCCTCTCGCCTTTCCTGTGGAGAGCGCCTCCTCTTGAGATGCGACGGGAACGCCGGGACTTCTTTCCCTACGAAACAGGGAAAGGATCCCTCATCTCGAGCTAGGAGGCAGAAACGGGGCTCCCCTTGATGTGTGCGGGAACCCACGTGCTTCCTCTCGAGTGGAGACGGGTATGTCGGGGAACTTCTTGAGTTGCAGCAAGGGTGTGAAGGACCCTTTGGAAGTTCCAGTGGTTAGATGTGATTGGCCTCGAGAAGCCTCAGCGGAAATGGGCCTCATCTCGCCTGGAGGGCAAAACCTCCTGGATTTTCTCGAGTTGCGGCAGGTGCTCTTGACTTACGACGGGGACCTCAGGGACCCGCTCTGGTGGCCTCAGGAAAGGCCAGTCCCCATGCGAGTTCCTCGGGGGCCTCTCGGGATTCCTCTCCCGTCGATGCCGGGGCCTAAGACCTTGTGTGGAGTCGGGGCCGGAACCTGAGGATTTCTCTCCAGTGCTGACATGGATCTTGGGGTACTTCTGGAGTCTCCCCAGGGGAGTCAGTCCTCGTCTCGAATGCTGGCATGCACTTGCACTTTCCTCCAGAGCGGTAGCAGCATTGTCACGCAGTCCACCGCGTGGATCAAAGGATCTATGGTTTTCCCTCGAGTCTTTCCCACGAGGCTTTCCCACGAGGCTTTCCCACAGGGCTGTCCCACGTGCACACGTGGTGGGAGTCGATCCTCGGCTTGAACGTCGAGGCAGTGCAGGGAAAACAGATTCCTCTGGAATGGACTGACACATCTGGGGGACTCTTGGAATGGTGTCACGACCCTGGAGTTCCTCTCGCCTTTCCTGTGGAGAGCGCCTCCTCTTGAGATGCGACGGGAACACCGGGAATTCTTTCCCTACGAAACAGGGAAAGGATCCCTCATCTCGAGCTAGGAAGCGGAAACGGGGCTCCCCTGGATGTGTGCGGGACCCCACGTGCTTCCTCTCGAGTGGAGACGGGTATGTCGGGGAACTTTTGAGTTGCAGAAAGGGTGTGAAGGACCCTTTGGAAGTTCCAGTGGTTAGATGTGATTGGCCTCGAGAAGCCTCAGCGGAAAAGGGCTCATCTCGCCTGGAGGGCAAAACATCCTGGATTTTCTCGAGTTGCGGCAGGTACTCTCGAGTTACGACGGGGACCTCAGGGAACCGCTCTGGTGGCCTCAGGAAAGGCCAGTCCCCATGCGAGTTCCTCGTGGGCTTCTCGGGATTCCTCTCCCGTCGATGCCGGGGCCTAAGACCTTGGTGGAGTCAGGGCCGGAACCTGAGGATTCCTCTCCAGTGCTGACATGGATCTTGGGGTACTTCTGGAGTTTCCCCAGGGGAGTCAGTCCTCGTCTCGAATGCGGGCATGCACTTGCGCTTTCCTCCAGAGCGGTAGCAGCAGTGTCACGCAGTCCGCCGCGTGGATCAAAGGATCTATGGTTTTCCCTCGAGTCTTTCCCACGAGGCTTTCCCACGAGGCTTTCCCACAGGGCTGTCCCACGTGCACACGTGGTGGGAGTCGATCCTCGGCTTGAACGTCAAGGCAGTGCAGGGAAAACAGGTTCCTCTGGAATGGACTGACACATCTGGGGGACTCTTGGAATGGTGGCACGACCCTGGAGTTCCTCTCGCCTTTCCTGTGGAGAGCGCCTCCTCTTGAGATGCGACGGGAACGCCGGGAATTCTTTCCCTAAGAAACAGGGAAAGGATCCCTCATCTCGAGCTAGGAGGCGGAAACGGGGCTCCCCTGGATGTGTGCGGGACCCACGTGCTTCCTCTCGAGTGGAGACGGGTATGTCGAGGAACTTCTTGAGTTGCAGCAAGGGTGTGAAGGACCCTTTGGAAGTTCCAGTGGTTAGATGTGATTGGCCTCGAGAAGCCTCAGCGGAAATGGGCCTCATCTCGCCTGGAGGGCAAAACCTCCTGGATTTTCTCGAGTTGCGGCAGGTGCTCTCGACTTACGACGGGGACCTCAGGGACCCGCTCTGGTGGCCTCAGGAAAGGCCAGTCCCCATGCGAGTTCCTCGGGGTCCTCTCGGGATTCCTCTCCCGTCGATGCCGGGGCCTAAGACCTTGTGTGGAGTCGGGGCCGGAACCTGAGGATTCCTCTCCAGTGCTGACATGGATCTTGGGGTACTTCTGGAGTCTCCCCAGGGGAGTCAGTCCTCGTCTCGAATGCGGGCATGCACTTGCGCTTTCCTCCAGAGCGGTAGCAGCAGTGTCACGCAGTCCGCCGCGTGGATCAAAGGATCTATGGTTTTCCCTCGAGTCTTTCCCAGGAGGCTTTCCCACGAGGCTTTCCCACAGGGCTGTCCCACGTGCACACGTGGTGGGAGTCGATCCTCGGCTTGAACGTCAAGGCAGTGCAGGGAAAACAGGTTCCTCTGGAATGGACTGACACATCTTGGGGACTCTTGGAATGGTGGCACGACCCTGGAGTTCCTCTCGCCTTTCCTGTGGAGAGTGCCTCCTCTTGAGATGCGACGGGAACGCCGGGAATTCTTTCCCTACGAAACAGGGAAAGGATCCCTCATCTCGAGCTAGGAGGCGGAAACGGGGCTCCCCTGGATGTGTGCGGGACCCCACGTGCTTCCTCTCGAGTGGAGACGGGTATGTCGGGGAACTTCTTGAGTTGCAGCAAGGGTGTGAAGGACCCTTTGGAAGTTCCAGTGGTTAGATGTAATTGGCCTCGAGAAGCCTCAGCGGAAATGGGCCTCATCTCGCCTGGAGGGCAAAACCTCCTGGATTTTCTCGAGTTGCGGCAGGTGCTCTCGACTTACGACGGGGACCTCAGGGACCCGCTCTGGTGGCGTCAGGAAAGGCCAGTCCCCATGCGAGTTCCTCGGGGGCCTCTCGGGATTCCTCTCCCGTCGATGCCGTGGCCTAAGACCTTGTGTGGAGTCGGGGCCGGAACCTGAGGATTCCTCTCCAGTGCTGACATGGATCTTGGGGTACTTCTGGAGTCTCCCCAGGGGAGTCAGTCCTCGTCTCGAATGCGGGCATGCACTTGCGCTTTCCTCCAGAGCGGTAGCAGCAGTGTCAGGCAGTCCGCCGCGTGGATCAAAGGATCTATGGTTTTCCCTCGAGTCTTTCCCACGAGGCTTTCCCACGAGGCTTTCCCACAGGGCTGTCCCACGTGCACACGTGGTGGGAGTCGATCATCGGCTTGAACGTCAAGGCAGTGCAGGGAAAACAGGTTCCTCTGGAATGGACTGACACATCTGGGGGACTCTTGGAATGGTGGCATGACCCTGGAGTTCCTCTCGCCTTTCCTGTGGAGAGCGCCTCCTCTTGAGATGCGACGGGAACGCCGGGAATGCTTTCCCTACGAAACAGGGAAAGGATCCCTCATCTCGAGGTAGGAGGCGGAAACGGGGCTCCCCTGGATGTGTGCGGGACACCTCGTGCTTCCTCTCGAGTGCAGACGGGTATGTCGGGGAACTTCTTGAGTTGCAGCAAGGGTGTGAAGGACCCTTTGGAAGTTCCAGTGGTTAGATGTGATTGGCCTCGAGAAGCGTCAGCGGAAATGGGCCTCATCTCGCCTGGAGGGCAAAACCTCCTGGATTTTCTCGAGTTGCGGCAGGTGCTCTCGACTTACGACGGGGACCTCAGGGACCCGCTCTGGTGGCGTCAGGAAAGGCCAGTCCCCATGCGAGTTCCTCGGGGGCCTCTCGGGATTCCTCTCCCGTCGATGCCGGGGCCTAAGACCTTGTGTGGAGTCGGGGCCGGAAGCTGAGGATTCCTCTCCAGTGCTGACATGGATCTTGGGGTACTTCTGGAGTCTCCCCAGGGGAGTCAGTCCTCGTCTCGAATGCGGGCATGCACTTGCGCTTTCCTCCAGAGCGGTAGCAGCAGTGTCTCGCAGTCCGCCGCGTGGATCAAAGGATCTATGGTTTTCCCTCGAGTCTTTCCCACGAGGCTTTCCCACGAGGCTTTCCCACAGGGCTGTCCCACGTGCACACGTGGTGGGAGTCGATCCTCGGCTTGAACGTCAAGGCAGTGCAGGGAAAACAGGTTCCTCTGGAATGGACTGACACATCTGGGGGACTCTTGGAATGGTGGCATGACCCTGGAGTTCCTCTCGCCTTTCCTGTGGAGAGCGCCTCCTCTTGAGATGCGACGGGAACGCCGGGAATTCTTTCCCTACGAAACAGGGAAAAGATCCCTCATCTCGAGCTAGGAGGCGGAAACGGGGCTCCCCTGGATGTGTGCGGGACACCTCGTGCTTCCTCTGGAGTGCAGACGGGTATGTCGGGGAACTTCTTGAGTTGCAGCAAGGGTGTTAAGGACCCTTTGGAAGTTCCAGTGGTTAGATATGATTGGCCTCGAGAAGCCTCAGCGGAAATGGGCCTCATCTCGCCTGGAGGGCAAAACCTCCTGGATTTTCTCGACTTGCGGCAGGTGCTCTCGACTTACGACGGGGACCTCAGGGACCCGCTCTGGTGGCGTCAGGAAAGGCCAGTCCCCATGCGAGTTCCTCGGGGGCCTCTCGGGATTCCTCTCCCGTCGATGCCGTTGCCTAAGACCTTGTGTGGAGTCGGGGCCGGAACCTGAGGATTCCTCTCCAGTGCTGACATGGATCTTGGGGTACTTCTGGAGTCTCCCCAGGGGAGTCAGTCCTCGTCTCGAATGCGGGCATGCACTTGCGCTTTCCTCCAGAGCGGTAGCAGCAGTGTCACGCAGTCCGCCGCGTGGATCAAAGGATCTATGGTTTTCCCTCGAGTCTTTCCCACGAGGCTTTCCCACGAGGCTTTCCCACAGGGCTGTCCCACGTGCACACGTGGTGGGAGTCGATCCTCGGCTTGAACGTCAAGGCAGTGCAGGGAAAACAGGTTCCTCTGGAATGGACTGACACATCTGGGGGACTCTTGGAATGGTGTCACGACCCTGGAGTTCCTCTCGCCTTTCCTGTGGAGAGCGCCTCCTCTTGACATTCGACGGGAACGCCGGGAATTCTTTCCCTACGAAACAGGGAAAGGATCCCTCACCTCGAGCTAGGGGGCGGAAACGGATCTCCCCTGGATGTGTGCGGGACCCCACGTGCTTCCTCTCGAGTGGAGACGGTATGTCGGGGAAATTCTTGAGTTGCAGCAATGGTGTGAAGGACCCTTTCGAAGTTCCAGTGGTTAGATGTGATTGGCCTCGAGAAGCCTCAGCGGAAATGGGCCTCCTCTCGCCTGGAGGTCAAAACCTCCTGGATTCTCTCCAGTTGCGGCAGGTGCTCTCGACTTACGACGGGGACCTCAGGGAACCGCTCTGGTGGCCTCAGGAAAGGCCAGTCCCCATGCGAGTTCCACGGGGGCCTCTCGGGATTCCTCTCCCTTCGATGCCGGGGCCTAAGACCTTGTGTGGAGTCGGGGCTGGAACCTGAGGATTCCTCTCCAGTGCTGACATGGATCTTGGGGTACTTCTGGAGTCTCCCCAGGGTAGTCAGTCCTCGTCTCGAATGCGGGCATGCACTTGCGCTTTCCTCCAGAGCTAGAGCAGCAGTGTCACGCAGTCCGCCGCGTGGATCAAAGGATCTATGGTTTTCCCTCGAGTCTTTCCCACGAGGCTTTCCCACGAGGCTTTCCCACAGGGCTGTCCCACGTGCACACGTGGTGGGAGTCGATCCTCGGCTTGAACGTCAAGGCAGTGCAGGGAAAACAGGTTCCTCTGGAATGGACTGACACATCTGGGGGACTCTTGGAATGGTGTCACGACCCTGGAGTTCCTCTCGCCTTTCCTGTGGAGAGCGCCTCCTCTTGACATTCGACGGGAACGCCGGGAATTCTTTCCCTACGAAACAGGGAAAGGATCCCTCACCTCGAGCTAGGGGGCAGAAACGGAGCTCCCCTGGATGTGTGCGGGACCCCACGTGCTTACTCTCGAGTGGAGACGGTATGTCGGGGAAATTCTTGAGTTGCAGCAATGGTGTGAAGGACCCTTTCGAAGTTCCAGTGGTTAGATGTGATTGGCCTCGAGAAGCCTCAGCGAAAATGGGCCTCCTCTCGCCTGGAGGTCAAAACCTCCTGGATTCTCTCGAGTTGCGGCAGGTGCTCTCGACTTACGACGGGGACCTCAGGGAACCGCTCTGGTGGCCTCAGGAAAGTCCAGTCCCCATGCGAGTTCCACGGGGGCCTCTCGGGATTCCTCTCCCTTCGATGCCGGGGCCTAAGACCTTGTGTGGAGTCGGGGCCGGAACCTGAGGATTCCTCTCCAGTGCTGACATGGATCTTGGGGTACTTCTGGAGTCTCCCCAGGGGAGTCAGTCCTCGTCTCGAATGCAGGCATGCACTTGCGCTTTCCTCCACAGCGGAAGCAGCAGTGTCACGCAGTTCGCCACCTGGATCAAAGGATCTATGGTTTTACCTCGAGTCTTTCCCACGAGGCTTTCCCACGAGGCTTTCCCTCAGGGCTGTCCCACGTGCACACGTGGTGGGAGTCGATCCTCGGCTTGAACGTCAAGGCAGTGCAGGGAAAACAGGTTCCTCTGGAATGGACTGACACATCTGGGGGACTCTTGGAATGGTGTCACGACCCTGGAGTTCCTCTCGCCTTTCCTGTGGAGAGCGCCTCCTCTTGAGATGCGACGGGAACGCCGGGAATTCTTTCCCTACGAAACAGGGAAAGGATCCCTCATCTCGAGCTAGGAGTCGGAAACGGGGCTCCCCTCGATGTGTGCGGGACCCCACGTGCTTCCTCTCGAGTGGAGACGGGTATGTCAGGGAACTTCTTGAGTTGCAGCAAGGATGTGAAGGACCCTTTGGAAGTTCCAGTGGTTAGATGTGATTGGCCTCGAGAAGCCTCAGCGGAAATGGGCCTCATCTCGCCTGGAGGGCAAAACCTCCTGGATTTTCTCGAGTTGCGGCAGGTGCTCTCGACTTACGACGGGGACCTCAGGGACCCGCTCTGGTGGCGTCAGGAAAGGCCAGTCCCCATGCGAGTTCCTCGGGGGCCTCTCAGGATTCCTCCCCGTCGATGCCGGGGCCTAGACCTTGTGTGGAGTCGGGGCCGGAACCTGAGGATTCCTCTCCAGTGCTGACATGGATATTGGGGTACTTCTGGAGTCTCCCCAGGGGAGTCAGTCCTCGTCTCGAATGCGGGCATGCACTTGCGCTTTCCTCCAGAGCGGTAGCAGCAGTGTCACGCAGTCCGCCGCGTGGATCAAAGGATCTATTGATTTCCCTCGAGTCTTTCCCACGAGGCTTTCCCACGAGGCTTTCCCACAGGGCTGTCCCACGTGCACACGTGGTGGGAGTCGATCCTCGGCTTGAACGTCAAGGCAGTGCAGGGAAAACAGGTTCCTCTGGAATGGACTGACACATCTGGGGGACTCTTGGAATGGTGTCACGACCCTGGAGTTCCTCTCGCCTTTCCTGTGGAGAGCGCCTCCTCTTGAGATGCGACAGGAACGCCGGGAATACTTTCCCTACGAAACAGGGAAAGGATCCCTCATCTCGAGCTAGGAGGCGGAAACGGGGCTCCCCTGGATGTGTGCGGGACCCCATGTGCTTCCTCTCGAGTGGAGACGGGTATGTCGGGGAACTTCTTGAGTTGCAGCAATGGTGTGAAGGACCCTTTGGAAGTTCCAGTGGTTAGACGTGATTGGCCTCGAGAAGCCTCAGCGGAAATGGGCCTCATCTCGCCTGGAGGGCAAAACCTCCTGGATTTTCTCGAGTTGCGGCAGGTGCTCTCGACTTACGACGGGGACCTCAGGGACCCGCTCTGGTGGCCTCAGGAAAGGCCAGTCCCCATGCGAGTTCCTCGGGGGCCTCTCAGGATTCCTCTCCAGTCGATGCCGGGCCTAAGACCTTGTGTGGAGTCGGGGCCGGAACCTGAGGATTCCTCTCCACTGCTGACATGGATCTTGGGGTACTTCTGGAGTCTCCCCAGGGGAGTCAGTCCTCGTCTCGAATGCGGGCATGCACTTGCGCTTCCTCCAGAGCGGTAGCAGCAGTGTCACGCAGTCCGCCGCGTGGATCAAAGGATCTATGGTTTTCCCTCGAGTCTTTCCCACGAGGCTTTCCCACGAGGCTTTCCCACAGGGCTGTCCCACGTGCACACGTGGTGGGAGTCGATCCTCGGCTTGAACGTCAAGGCAGTGCAGGGAAAACAGGTTCCTCTGGAATGGACTGACACATCTGGGGGACTCTTGGAATGGTGGCATGACCCTGGAGTTCCTCTCGCCTTTCCTGTGGAGAGCGCCTCCTCTTGAGATGTGACGGGTACGCCGGGAATGCTTTCCCTACGAAACAGGGAAAGGATCCCTCATCTCGAGATAGGAGGCAGAAACGGGGCTCCCCTGGATGTGAGCGGGAACCCACGTGCTTCCTCTCGAGTGGAGACGGGTATGTCGGGGAACTTCTTGAGTTGCAGCAAGGGTGTGAAGGACCCTTTGGAAGTTCCAGTGGTTAGATGTGATTGGCCTCGAGAAGCCTCAGCGGAAATGGGCCTCATCTCGCCTGGAGGGCAAAACCTCCTGGATTTTCTCGAGTTGCGGCAGGTGCTCTCGACTTACGACGGGGACCTCAGGGACCCGCTCTGGTGGCCTCAGGAAAGGCCAGTCCCCATGCGAGTTCCTCGGGGGCCTCTCGGGATTCCTTTCCCGTCGATGCCGGGGCCTAAGACCTTGTGTGGAGTCGGGGCCGGAACCTGAGGATTCCTCTCCAGTGCTGACATGGATCTTGGGGTACTTCTGGAGTCTCCCCAGGGGAGTCAGTCCTCGTCTCGAATGCGGGCATGCACTTGCGCTTTCCTCGAGAGCGGTAGCAGCAGTGTCACGCAGTCCGCCGCGTGGATCAAAGGATCTATGGTTTTCCCTCGAGTCTTTCCCACGAGGCTTTCCCACGAGGCTTTCCCACAGGGCTGTCCCACGTGCACACGTGGTGGGAGTCGATCCTTGGCTTGAACGTCAAGGCAGTGCAGGGAAAACAGGTTCCTCTGGAATGGACTGACACATCTGGGGGACTCTTGGAATGGTGGCACGACCCTGGAGTTCCTCTCGCCTTTCCTGTGGAGAGCGCCTCCTCTTGAGATGCGACGGGAACGCCGGGAATTCTTTCCCTACGAAACAGGGAAAGGATCCCTCATCTCGAGGTAGGAGGCGGAAACGGGGCTCCCCTGGATGTGTGCGGGACACCTCGTGCTTCCTCTCGAGTGGAGACGGGTATGTCGGGGAACTTCTTGAGTTGCAGCAAGGGTGTGAAGGACCCTTTGGAAGTTCCAGTGTTTAGATGTGATTGGCCTCGAGAAGCCTCAGCGGAAATGGGCCTCATCTCGCCTGGAGGGCAAAACCTCCTGGATTTTCTCGAGTTGCGGCAGGTGCTCTCGACTTACGACGGGGACCTCAGGGACCCGCTCTGGTGGCCTCAGGAAAGGCCAGTCCCCATGCGAGTTCCTCGGGGGCCTCTCGGGAATCCTCTCCCGTCGATGCCGGGGCCTAAGACCTTGTGTGGAGTCGGGGCCGGAACCTGAGGATTCCTCTCCAGTGCTGACATGGATCTTGGGGTACTTCTGGAGTCTCCCCAGGGGAGTCAGTCCTCGTCTCGAATGCGGGCATGCACTTGCGCTTTCCTCCAGAGCGGTAGCAGCAGTGTCACGCAGTCCGCCGCGTGGATCAAAGGATCTATGGTTTTCCCTCGAGTCTTTCCCACGAGGCTTTCCCACGAGGCTTTCCCACAGGGCTGTCCCACGTGCACACGTGGTGGGAGTCGATCCTCGGCTTGAACGTCAAGGCAGTGCAGGGAAAACAGGTTCCTCTGCAATGGACTGACACATCTGGGGGACTCTTGGAATGGTGGCATGACCCTGGAGTTCCTCTCGCCTTTCCTGTGGAGAGCGCCTCCTCTTGAGATGCGACGGGAACGCCGGGAATTCTTTCCCTACGAAACAGGGAAAGGATCCCTCATCTCGAGCTAGGAGGCGGAAACGGGGCTCCCCTGGATGTGTGCGGGACACCTCGTGCTTCCTCTGGAGTGCAGACGGGTATGTCGGGGAACTTCTTGAGTTGCAGCAAGGGTGTGAAGGACCCTTTGGAAGTTCCAGTGGTTAGATGTGATTGGCCTCGAGAAGCCTCAGCGGAAATGGGCCTCATCTCGCCTGGAGGGCAAAACCTCCTGGATTTTCTCGAGTTGCGGCAGGTGCTCTCGACTTACGACGGGGACCTCAGGGACCCGCTCTGGTGGCGTCAGGAAAGGCCAGTCCCCATGCGAGTTCCTCGGGGGCCTCTCGGGATTCCTCTCCCGTCGATGCCGGGGCCTAAGACCTTGTGTGGAGTCGGGGCCGGAACCTGAGGATTCCTCTCCAGTGCTGACATGGATCTTGGGGTACTTCTGGAGTCTCCCCAGGGGAGTCAGTCCTCGTCTCGAATGCGGGCATGCACTTGCGCTTTCCTCCAGAGCTAGAGCAGCAGTGTCACGCAGTCCGCCGCGTGGATCAAAGGATCTATGGTTTTCCCTCGAGTCTTTCCCACGAGGCTTTCCCACGAGGCTTTCCCACAGGGCTGTCCCACGTGCACACGTGGTGGGAGTCGATCCTCGGCTTGAACGTCAAGGCAGTGCAGGGAAAACAGGTTCCTCTGGAATGGACTGACACATCTGGGGGACTCTTGGAATGGTGTCACGACCCTGGAGTTCCTCTCGCCTTTCCTGTGGAGAGCGCCTCCTCTTGACATTCGACGGGAACGCCGGGAATTCTTTCCCTACGAAACAGGGAAAGGATCCCTCACCTCGAGCTAGGGGGCAGAAACGGAGCTCCCCTGGATGTGTGCGGGACCCCACGTGCTTACTCTCGAGTGGAGACGGTATGTCGGGGAAATTCTTGAGTTGCAGCAATGGTGTGAAGGACCCTTTCGAAGTTCCAGTGGTTAGATGTGATTGGCCTCGAGAAGCCTCAGCGGAAATGGGCCTCCTCTCGCCTGGAGGTCAAAACCTCCTGGATTCTCTCGAGTTGCGGCAGGTGCTCTCGACTTACGACGGGGACCTCAGGGAACCGCTCTGGTGGCCTCAGGAAAGTCCAGTACCCATGCGAGTTCCACGGGGGCCTCTCGGGATTCCTCTCCCTTCGATGCCGGGGCCTAAGACCTTGTGTGGAGTCGGGGCCGTAACCTGAGGATTCCTCTCCAGTGCTGACATGGATCTTGGGGTACTTCTGGAGTCTCCCCAGGGGAGTCAGTCCTCGTCTCGAATGCAGGCATGCACTTGCGCTTTCCTCCACAGCGGAAGCAGCAGTGTCACGCAGTTCGCCACCTGGATCAAAGGATCTATGGTTTTCCCTCGAGTCTTTCCCACGAGGCTTTCCCACGAGGCTTTCCCTCAGGGCTGTCCCACGTGCACACGTGGTGGGAGTCGATCCTCGGCTTGAACGTCAAGGCAGTGCAGGGAAAACAGGTTCCTCTGGAATGGACTGACACATCTGGGGGACTCTTGGAATGGTGTCACGACCCTGGAGTTCCTCTCGCCTTTCCTGTGGAGAGCGCCTCCTCTTGAGATGCGACGGGAACGCCGGGAATTCTTTCCCTACGAAACAGGGAAAGGATCCCTCATCTCGAGCTAGGAGTCGGAAACGGGGCTCCCCTCGATGTGTGCGGGACCCCACGTGCTTCCTCTCGAGTGGAGACGGGTATGTCAGGGAACTTCTTGAGTTGCAGCAAGGATGTGAAGGACCCTTTGGAAGTTCCAGTGGTTAGATGTGATTGGCCTCGAGAAGCCTCAGCGGAAATGGGCCTCATCTCGCCTGGAGGGCAAAACCTCCTGGATTTTCTCGAGTTGCGGCAGGTGCTCTCGACTTACGACGGGGACCTCAGGGACCCGCTCTGGTGGCGTCAGGAAAGGCCAGTCCCCATGCGAGTTCCTCGGGGGCCTCTCAGGATTCCTCCCCGTCGATGCCGGGGCCTAGACCTTGTGTGGAGTCGGGGCCGGAACCTGAGGATTCCTCTCCAGTGCTGACATGGATATTGGGGTACTTCTGGAGTCTCCCCAGGGGAGTCAGTCCTCGTCTCGAATGCGGGCATGCACTTGCGCTTTCCTCCAGAGCGGTAGCAGCAGTGTCACGCAGTCCGCCGCGTGGATCAAAGGATCTATGGATTTCTCTCGAGTCTTTCCCACGAGGCTTTCCCACGAGGCTTTCCCACAGGGCTGTCCCACGTGCACACGTGGTGGGAGTCGATCCTCGGCTTGAACGTCAAGGCAGTGCAGGGAAAACAGGTTCCTCTGGAATGGACTGACACATCTGGGGGACTCTTGGAATGGTGTCACGAACCTGGAGTTCCTCTCGCCTTTCCTGTGGAGAGCGCCTCCTCTTGAGATGCGACAGGAACGCCGGGAATACTTTCCCTACGAAACAGGGAAAGGATCCCTCATCTCGAGCTAGGAGGCGGAAACGGGGCTCCCCTGGATGTGTGCGGGACCCCATGTGCTTCCTCTCGAGTGGAGACGGGTATGTCGGGGAACTTCTTGAGTTGCAGCAATGGTGTGAAGGACCCTTTGGAAGTTCCAGTGGTTAGACGTGATTGGCCTCGAGAAGCCTCAGCGGAAATGGGCCTCATCTCGCCTGGAGGGCAAAACCTCCTGGATTTTCTCGAGTTGCGGCAGGTGCTCTCGACTTACGACGGGGACCTCAGGGACCCGCTCTGGTGGCCTCAGGAAAGGCCAGTCCCCATGCGAGTTCCTCGGGGGCCTCTCAGGATTCCTCTCCAGTCGATGCCGGGCCTAAGACCTTGTGTGGAGTCGCGGCCGGAACCTGAGGATTCCTCTCCACTGCTGACATGGATCTTGGGGTACTTCTGGAGTCTCCCCAGGGGAGTCAGTCCTCGTCTCGAATGCGGGCATGCACTTGCGCTTCCTCCAGAGCGGTAGCAGCAGTGTCACGCAGTCCGCCGCGTGGATCAAAGGATCTATGGTTTTCCCTCGAGTCTTTCCCACGAGGCTTTCCCACGAGGCTTTCCCACAGGGCTGTCCCACGTGCACACGTGGTGGGAGTCGATCCTCGGCTTTAACGTCAAGGCAGTGCAGGGAAAACAGGTTCCTCTGGAATGGACTGACACATCTGGGGGACTCTTGGAATGGTGGCATGACCCTGGAGTTCCTCTCGCCTTTCCTGTGGAGAGCGCCTCCTCTTGAGATGCGACGGGAACGCCGGGAATGCTTTCCCTACGAAACAGGGAAAGGATCCCTCATCTCGAGATAGGAGGCAGAAACGGGGCTCCCCTGGATGTGAGCGGGAACCCACGTGCTTCCTCTCGAGTGGAGACGGGTATGTCGGGGAACTTCTTGAGTTGCAGCAAGGGTGTGAAGGACCCTTTGGAAGTTCCAGTGGTTAGATGTGATTGGCCTCGAGAAGCCTCAGCGGAAATGGGCCTCATCTCGCCTGGAGGGCAAAACCTCCTGGATTTTCTCGAGTTGCGGCAGGTGCTCTCGACTTACGACGGGGACCTCAGGGACCCGCTCTGGTGGCCTCAGGAAAGGCCAGTCCCCATGCGAGTTCCTCGGGGGCCTCTCGGGAATCCTCTCCCGTCGATGCCGGGGCCTAAGACCTTGTGTGGAGTCGGGGCCGGAACCTGAGGATTCCTCTCCAGTGCTGACATGGATCTTGGGGTACTTCTGGAGTCTCCCCAGGGGAGTCAGTCCTCGTCTCGAATGCGGGCATGCACTTGCGCTTTCCTCGAGAGCGGTAGCAGCAGTGTCACGCAGTCCGCCGCGTGGATCAAAGGATCTATGGTTTTCCCTCGAGTCTTTCCCACGAGGCTTTCCCACGAGGCTTTCCCACAGGGCTGTCCCACGTGCACACGTGGTGGGAGTCGATCCTTGGCTTGAACGTCAAGGCAGTGCAGGGAAAACAGGTTCCTCTGGAATGGACTGACACATCTGGGGGACTCTTGGAATGGTGGCACGACCCTGGAGTTCCTCTCGCCTTTCCTGTGGAGAGCGCCTCCTCTTGAGATGCGACGGGAACGCCGGGAATTCTTTCCCTACGAAACAGGGAAAGGATCCCTCATCTCGAGGTAGGAGGCGGAAACGGGGCTCCCCTGGATGTGTGCGGGACACCTCGTGCTTCCTCTCGAGTGGAGACGGGTATGTCGGGGAACTTCTTGAGTTGCAGCAAGGGTGTGAAGGACCCTTTGGAAGTTCCAGTGTTTAGATGTGATTGGCCTCGAGAAGCCTCAGCGGAAATGGGCCTCATCTCGCCTGGAGGGCAAAACCTCCTGGATTTTCTCGAGTTGCGGCAGGTGCTCTCGACTTACGACGGGGACCTCAGGGACCCGCTCTGGTGGCCTCAGGAAAGGCCAGTCCCCATGCGAGTTCCTCGGGGGCCTCTCGGGAATCCTCTCCCGTCGATGCCGGGGCCTAAGACCTTGTGTGGAGTCGGGGCCGGAACCTGAGGATTCCTCTCCAGTGCTGACATGGATCTTGGGGTACTTCTGGAGTCTCCCCAGGGGAGTCAGTCCTCGTCTCGAATGCGGGCATGCACTTGCGCTTTCCTCCAGAGCGGTAGCAGCAGTGTCACGCAGTCCGCCGCGTGGATCAAAGGATCTATGGTTTTCCCTCGAGTCTTTCCCACGAGGCTTTCCCACGAGGCTTTCCCACAGGGCTGTCCCACGTGCACACGTGGTGGGAGTCGATCCTCGGCTTGAACGTCAAGGCAGTGCAGGGAAAACAGGTTCCTCTGCAATGGACTGACACATCTGGGGGACTCTTGGAATGGTGGCATGACCCTGGAGTTCCTCTCGCCTTTCCTGTGGAGAGCGCCTCCTCTTGAGATGCGACGGGAACGCCGGGAATTCTTTCCCTACGAAACAGGGAAAGGATCCCTCATCTCGAGCTAGGAGGCGGAAACGGGGCTCCCCTGGATGTGTGCGGGACACCTCGTGCTTCCTCTGGAGTGCAGACGGGTATGTCGGGGAACTTCTTGAGTTGCAGCAAGGGTGTGAAGGACCCTTTGGAAGTTCCAGTGGTTAGATGTGATTGGCCTCGAGAAGCCTCAGCGGAAATGGGCCTCATCTCGCCTGGAGGGCAAAACCTCCTGGATTTTCTCGAGTTGCGGCAGGTGCTCTCGACTTACGACGGGGACCTCAGGGACCCGCTCTGGTGGCCTCAGGAAAGGCCAGTCCCCATGCGAGTTCCTCGGGGGCCTCTCGGGATTCCTCTCCCGTCGATGCCGGGGCCTAAGACCTTGTGTGGAGTCGGGGCCGGAACCTGAGGATTCCTCTCCAGTGCTGACATGGATCTTGGGGTACTTCTGGAGTCTCCCCAGGGGAGTCAGTCCTCGTCTCGAATGCGGGCATGCACTTGCGCTTTCCTCCAGAGCTAGAGCAGCAGTGTCACGCAGTCCGCCGCGTGGATCAAAGGATCTATGGTTTTCCCTCGAGTCTTTCCCACGAGGCTTTCCCACGAGGCTTTCCCACAGGGCTGTCCCACGTGCACACGTGGTGGGAGTCGATCCTCGGCTTGAACGTCAAGGCAGTGCAGGGAAAACAGGTTCCTCTGGAATGGACTGACACATCTGGGGGACTCTTGGAATGGTGTCACGACCCTGGAGTTCCTCTCGCCTTTCCTGTGGAGAGCGCCTCCTCTTGACATTCGACGGGAACGCCGGGAATTCTTTCCCTACGAAACAGGGAAAGGATCCCTCACCTCGAGCTAGGGGGCAGAAACGGAGCTCCCCTGGATGTGTGCGGGACCCCACGTGCTTACTCTCGAGTGGAGACGGTATGTCGGGGAAATTCTTGAGTTGCAGCAATGGTGTGAAGGACCCTTTCGAAGTTCCAGTGGTTAGATGTGATTGGCCTCGAGAAGCCTCAGCGGAAATGGGCCTCCTCTCGCCTGGAGGTCAAAACCTCCTGGATTCTCTCGAGTTGCGGCAGGTGCTCTCGACTTACGACGGGGACCTCAGGGAACCGCTCTGGTGGCCTCAGGAAAGTCCAGTACCCATGCGAGTTCCACGGGGGCCTCTCGGGATTCCTCTCCCTTCGATGCCGGGGCCTAAGACCTTGTGTGGAGTCGGGGCCGGAACCTGAGGATTCCTCTCCAGTGCTGACATGGATCTTGGGGTACTTCTGGAGTCTCCCCAGGGGAGTCAGTCCTCGTCTCGAATGCAGGCATGCACTTGCGCTTTCCTCCACAGCGGAAGCAGCAGTGTCACGCAGTTCGCCACCTGGATCAAAGGATCTATGGTTTTCCCTCGAGTCTTTCCCACGAGGCTTTCCCACGAGGCTTTCCCTCAGGGCTGTCCCACGTGCACACGTGGTGGGAGTCGATCCTCGGCTTGAACGTCAAGGCAGTGCAGGGAAAACAGGTTCCTCTGGAATGGACTGACACATCTGGGGGACTCTTGGAATGGTGTCACGACCCTGGAGTTCCTCTCGCCTTTCCTGTGGAGAGCGCCTCCTCTTGAGATGCGACGGGAACGCCGGGAATTCTTTCCCTACGAAACAGGGAAAGGATCCCTCATCTCGAGCTAGGAGTCGGAAACGGGGCTCCCCTCGATGTGTGCGGGACCCCACGTGCTTCCTCTCGAGTGGAGACGGGTATGTCAGGGAACTTCTTGAGTTGCAGCAAGGATGTGAAGGACCCTTTGGAAGTTCCAGTGGTTAGATGTGATTGGCCTCGAGAAGCCTCAGCGGAAATGGGCCTCATCTCGCCTGGAGGGCAAAACCTCCTGGATTTTCTCGAGTTGCGGCAGGTGCTCTCGACTTACGACGGGGACCTCAGGGACCCGCTCTGGTGGCGTCAGGAAAGGCCAGTCCCCATGCGAGTTCCTCGGGGGCCTCTCAGGATTCCTCCCCGTCGATGCCGGGGCCTAGACCTTGTGTGGAGTCGGGGCCGGAACCTGAGGATTCCTCTCCAGTGCTGACATGGATATTGGGGTACTTCTGGAGTCTCCCCAGGGGAGTCAGTCCTCGTCTCGAATGCGGGCATGCACTTGCGCTTTCCTCCAGAGCGGTAGCAGCAGTGTCACGCAGTCCGCCGCGTGGATCAAAGGATCTATGGATTTCTCTCGAGTCTTTCCCACGAGGCTTTCCCACGAGGCTTTCCCACAGGGCTGTCCCACGTGCACACGTGGTGGGAGTCGATCCTCGGCTTGAACGTCAAGGCAGTGCAGGGAAAACAGGTTCCTCTGGAATGGACTGACACATCTGGGGGACTCTTGGAATGGTGTCACGACCCTGGAGTTCCTCTCGCCTTTCCTGTGGAGAGCGCCTCCTCTTGAGATGCGACAGGAACGCCGGGAATACTTTCCCTACGAAACAGGGAAAGGATCCCTCATCTCGAGCTAGGAGGCGGAAACGGGGCTCCCCTGGATGTGTGCGGGACCCCATGTGCTTCCTCTCGAGTGGAGACGGGTATGTCGGGGAACTTCTTGAGTTGCAGCAATGGTGTGAAGGACCCTTTGGAAGTTCCAGTGGTTAGACGTGATTGGCCTCGAGAAGCCTCAGCGGAAATGGGCCTCATCTCGCCTGGAGGGCAAAACCTCCTGGATTTTCTCGAGTTGCGGCAGGTGCTCTCGACTTACGACGGGGACCTCAGGGACCCGCTCTGGTGGCCTCAGGAAAGGCCAGTCCCCATGCGAGTTCCTCGGGGGCCTCTCAGGATTCCTCTCCAGTCGATGCCGGGCCTAAGACCTTGTGTGGAGTCGCGGCCGGAACCTGAGGATTCCTCTCCACTGCTGACATGGATCTTGGGGTACTTCTGGAGTCTCCCCAGGGGAGTCAGTCCTCGTCTCGAATGCGGGCATGCACTTGCGCTTCCTCCAGAGCGGTAGCAGCAGTGTCACGCAGTCCGCCGCGTGGATCAAAGGATCTATGGTTTTCCCTCGAGTCTTTCCCACGAGGCTTTCCCACGAGGCTTTCCCACAGGGCTGTCCCACGTGCACACGTGGTGGGAGTCGATCCTCGGCTTTAACGTCAAGGCAGTGCAGGGAAAACAGGTTCCTCTGGAATGGACTGACACATCTGGGGGACTCTTGGAATGGTGGCACGACCCTGGAGTTCCTCTCGCCTTTCATGTGGAGAGCGCCTCCTCTTGAGATGCGACGGGAACGCCGGGAATTCTTTCCCTACGAAACAGGGAAAGGATCCCTCATCTCGAGATAGGAGGCAGAAACGGGGCTCCCCTGGATGTGAGCGGGAACCCACGTGCTTCCTCTCGAGTGGAGACGGGTATGTCGGGGAACTTCTTGAGTTGCAGCAAGGGTGTGAAGGACCCTTTGGAAGTTCCAGTGGTTAGATGTGATTGGCCTCGAGAAGCCTCAGCGGAAATGGGCCTCATCTCGCCTGGAGGGCAAAACCTCCTGGATTTTCTCGAGTTGCGGCAGGTGCTCTCGACTTACGACGGGGACCTCAGGGACCCGCTCTGGTGGCCTCAGGAAAGGCCAGTCCCCATGCGAGTTCCTCGGGGGCCTCTCGGGATTCCTTTCCCGTCGATGCCGGGGCCTAAGACCTTGTGTGGAGTCGGGGCCGGAACCTGAGGATTCCTCTCCAGTGCTGACATGGATCTTGGGGTACTTCTGGAGTCTCCCCAGGGGAGTCAGTCCTCGTCTCGAATGCGGGCATGCACTTGCGCTTTCCTCGAGAGCGGTAGCAGCAGTGTCACGCAGTCCGCCGCGTGGATCAAAGGATCTATGGTTTTCCCTCGAGTCTTTCCCACGAGGCTTTCCCACGAGGCTTTCCCACAGGGCTGTCCCACGTGCACACGTGGTGGGAGTCGATCCTCGGCTTGAACGTCAAGGCAGTGCAGGGAAAACAGGTTCCTCTGGAATGGACTGACACATCTGGGGGACTCTTGGAATGGTGTCACGACCCTGGAGTTCCTCTCGCCTTTCCTGTGGAGAGCGCCTCCTCTTGACATTCGACGGGAACGCCGGGAATTCTTTCCCTACGAAACAGGGAAAGGATCCCTCACCTCGAGCTAGGGGGCGGAAACGGATCTCCCCTGGATGTGTGCGGGACCCCACGTGCTTCCTCTCGAGTGGAGACGGTATGTCGGGGAAATTCTTGAGTTGCAGCAATGGTGTGAAGGATCCTTTCGAAGTTCCAGTGGTGAGATGTGATTGGCCTCGAGAAGCCTCAGCGGAAATGGGCCTCCTCTCGCCTGGAGGTCAAAACCTCCTGGATTCTCTCGAGTTGCGGCAGGTGCTCTCGACTTACGACGGGGACCTCAGGGAACCGCTCTGGTGGCCTCAGGAAAGGCCAGTCCCCATGCGAGTTCCACGGGGGCCTCTCGGGATTCCTCTCCCTTCGATGCC
The DNA here is from genome assembly GCF_042477335.2 of Ovis canadensis. Lineage (NCBI taxonomy): Eukaryota > Metazoa > Chordata > Mammalia > Artiodactyla > Bovidae > Ovis > Ovis canadensis. The sequence continues at coordinate 7,698,494 of NC_091264.1, forward strand.
GGGGCCTAAGACCTTGTGTGGAGTCGGGGCCGGAACCTGAGGATTCCTCTCCAGTGCTGACATGGATCTTGGGGTACTTCTGGAGTCTCCCCAGGGGAGTCAGTCCTCGTCTCGAATGCAGGCATGCACTTGCGCTTTCCTCCACAGCGGAAGCAGCAGTGTCACGCAGTCCGCCGCCTGGATCAAAGGATCTATGGTTTTCCCTCGAGTCTTTCCCACGAGGCTTTCCCACGAGGCTTTCACTCAGGGCTGTCCCACGTGCACACGTGGTGGGAGTCGATCCTCGGCTTGAACGTCAAGGCAGTGCAGGGAAAACAGGTTCCTCTGGAATGGACTGACACATCTGGGGGACTCTTGGAATGGTGTCACGACCCTGGAGTTCCTCTCGCCTTTCCTGTGGAGAGCGCCTCCTCTTGAGATGCGACGGGAACGCCGGGAATTCTTTCCCTACGAAACAGGGAAAGGATCCCTCATCTCGAGCTAGGAGGCGGAAACGGGGCTCCCCTCGATGTGTGCGGGACCCCACGTGCTTCCTCTCGAGTGGAGACGGGTATGTCGGGGAACTTCTTGAGTTGCAGCAAGGGTGTGAAGGACCCTTTGGAAGTTCCAGTGGTTAGATGTGATTGGCCTCGAGAATCCTCAGCGGAAATGGGCCTCATCTCGCCTGGAGGGCAAAACCTCCTGGATTTTCTCGAGTTGCGGCAGGTGCTCTCGACTTACGACGGGGACCTCAGGGACCCGCTCTGGTGGCGTCAGGAAAGGCCAGTCCCCATGCGAGTTCCTCGGGGGCCTCTCAGGATTCCTCTCCCATCGATGCCGGGGCCTAGACCTTGTGTGGAGTCGGGGCCGGAACCTGAGGATTCCTCTCCAGTGCTGACATGGATCTTGGGGTACTTCTGGAGTCTCCCCAGGGGAGTCAGTCCTCGTCTCGAATGCGGGCATGCACTTGCGCTTTCCTCCAGAGAGGTAGCAGCAGTGTCACGTAGTCCGCCGCGTGGATCAAAGGATCTATGGTTTTCCCTCGAGTCTTTCCCACGAGGCTTTCCCACGAGGCTTTCCCACAGGGCTGTCCCACGTGCACACGTGGTGGGAGTCGATCCTCGGCTTGAACGTCAAGGCAGTGCAGGGAAAACAGGTTCCTCTGGAATGGACTGACACATCTGGGGGACTCTTGGAATGGTGGCACGACCCTGGAGTTCCTCTCGCCTTTCCTGTGGAGAGCGCCTCCTCTTGAGATGCGACAGGAACGCCGGGAATTCTTTCCCTACGAAACAGGGAAAGGATCCCTCATCTCGAGCTAGGAGGCGGAAACGGGGCTCCCCTGGATGTGTGCGGGACCCCATGTGCTTCCTCTCGAGTGGAGACGGGTATGTCGGGGAACTTCTTGAGTTGCAGCAATGGTGTGAAGGACCCTTTGGAAGTTCCAGTGGTTAGATGTGATTGGCCTCGAGAAGCCTCAGCGGAAATGGGCCTCATCTCGCCTGGAGGGCAAAACCTCCTGGATTTTCTCGAGTTGCGGCAGGTGCTCTCGACTTACGACGGGGACCTCAGGGACCCGCTCTGGTGGCCTCAGGAAAGGCCAGTCCCCATGCGAGTTCCTCGGGGGCCTCTCAGGATTCCTCTCCAGTCGATGCTGGGCCTAAGACCTTGTGTGGAGTCGGGGCCGGAACCTGAGGATTCCTCTCCAGTGCTGACATGGATCTTGGGGTACTTCTGGAGTCTCCCCAGGGGAGTCAGTCCTCGCCTCGAATGCGGGCATGCACTTGCGCTTCCTCCAGAGAGGTAGCAGCAGTGTCACGCAGTCCGTCGCGTGGATCAAAGGATCTATGGTTTTCCCTCGAGTCTTTCCCACGAGGCTTTCCCACGAGGCTTTCCCACAGGGCTGTCCCACGTGCACACGTGGTGGGAGTCGATCCTCGGCTTGAACGTCAAGGCAGAGCAGGGAAAACAGGTTCCTCTGGAATGGACGGACACATCTGGGGGACTCTTGGAATGGTGGCATGACCCTGGAGTTCCTCTCGCCTTTCCTGTGGAGAGCGCCTCCTCTTGAGATGCGACGGGAACGCCGGGAATGCTTTCCCTACGAAACAGGGAAAGGATCCCTCATCTCGAGCTAGGAGGCAGAAACGGGGCTCCCCTGGATGTGTGCGGGACACCACGTGCTTCCTCTCGAGTGCAGACGGGTATGTCGGGGAGCTTCTTGAGTTGCAGCAAGGGTGTGAAGGACCCTTTGGAAGTTCCAGTGGTTAGATGTGATTGGCCTCGAGAAGCCTCAGCGGAAATGGGCCTCATCTCGCCTGGAGGGCAAAACCTCCTGGATTTTCTCGAGTTGCGGCAGGTGCTCTCGACTTACGACGGGGACCTCAGGGACCCGCTCTGGTGGCCTCAGGAAAGGCCAGTCCCCATGCGAGTTCCTCGGGGGCCTCTCGGGATTCCTTTCCCGTCGATGCCGGGGCCTAAGACCTTGTGTGGAGTCGGGGCCGGAACCTGAGGATTCCTCTCCAGTGCTGACATGGATCTTGGGGTACTTCTGGAGTCTCCCCAGGGGAGTCAGTCCTCGTCTCGAATGCGGGCATGCACTTGCGCTTTCCTCGAGAGCGGTAGCAGCAGTGTCACGCAGTCCTCCGCGTGGATCAAAGGATCTATGGTTTTTCCTCGAGTCTTTCCCACGAGGCTTTCCCACGAGGATTTCCCACAGGGCTGTCCCACGTGCACACGTGGTGGGAGTCGATCCTCGGCGTGAACGTCAAGGCAGTGCAGGGAAAACAGGTTCCTCTGGAATAGACTGACACATCTGGGGGACTCTTGGAATGGTGTCACGACCCTGGAGTTCCTCTCGCCTTTCCTGTGGAGAGCGCCTCCTCTTGAGATGCGACGGGAACGCCGGGAATTCTTTTCCTACGAAACAGGGAAAGGATCCCTCATCTCTAGCTAGGGGGCGGAAACGGAGCTCGCCTGGATGTGTGCGGGACTCCACGTGCTTCCTCTCGAGTGGAGACGGGTATGTCAGGGAACTTCTTGAGTTGCAGCAATGGTGTGAAGGACCCTTTGGAATTTCCATTGGTTAGATGTGATTGGCCTCAAGAAGCCTCAGCGGAAATGGGCCTCATCTCGCCTGGAGGGCAAAACCTCCTGGATTTTCTCGAGTTGCGGCAGGTACTCTCGACTTACGACGGGGACCTCAGGGAACCGCTCTGGTGGCCTCAGGAAAAACCATTCCCAATGCGAGTTCCACGGGGGCCTCTCGGGATTCCTCTCCCGTCGATGCCGGGGCCTAAGACCTTGTGTGGAGTCGGGGCCGGAACCTGAGGATTCCTCTCCAGTGCTGACATGGATCTTGGGGTACTTCTGGAGTCTCCCCAGGGGAGTCAGTCCTCGTCTCGAATGCGGGCATGCACTTGCGCTTTCCTCCAGAGCGGTAGCAGCAGTGTCACGCAGTCCGCCGCGTGGATCAAAGGATCTATGTTTTCCGTCGAGTCTTTCCCACGAGGCTTTCCCACGAGGCTTTCCCACAGGGCTGTCCCACGTGCACACGTGGTGGGAGTCGATCCTCGGCTTGAACGTCAAGGCAGTGCAGGGAAAACAGGTTCCTCTGGAATGGACTGACAAATCTGGGGGACTCTTGGAATGGTGTCACGACCCTGGAGTTCCTCTCACCTTTCCTGTGGAGAGCGCCTCCTCTTGAGATGCGACGGGAACGCCGGGAATTCTTTCCCTACGAAACAGGGAAAGGATCCCTCATCTCGAGCTAGGAGGCGGAAACGGGGCTCCCCTGGATGTGTGCGGGACCCACGTGCTTCCTCTCGAGTGCAGACCGGTATGTCGGGGAACTTCTTGAGTTGCAGCAAGGGTGTGAAGGACCCTTTGGAAGTTCCAGTGGTTAGACGTGATTAGCCTCGAGAAGCTTCAGCAGAAATGGGCCTCATCTCGCCTGGAGGGCAAAACCTCCTGGATTTTCTCGAGTTGCGGCAGGTGCTCTCGACTTACGACGGGGACCTCAGGGACCCGCTCTGGTGGCCTCAGGAAAGGCCAGTCCCCATGCGAGTTCCTCGGGGGCCTCTCGGGATTCCTCTACCGTCGATGCCGGGCCTAAGACCTTGTGTGGAGTCGGGGCCGGAACCTGAGGATTCCTCTTCAGTGCTGACAAGGATCTTGGGGTACTTCTGGAGTCTCCCCAGGGGAGTCAGTCCTCGTCTCGAATGCGGGCATGCACTTGCGCTTTCCTCCAGAGCGGTAGAAGCATTGTCACGCAGTCCGCCTCGTGGATCAAAGGATCTATGGTTTTCCCTCGAGCCTTCCCAACGAGGCTTTCCCACGAGGCTTTCCCACAGGGCTGTCCCACGTGCACACGTGGTGGGAGTCGATCCTCGGCTTGAACGTCAAGGCAGTGCAGGGAAAACAGGTTCCTCTGGAATGGACTGACACATCTGGGGGACTCTTGGAATGGTGGCACGACCCTGGAGTTCCTCTCGCCTTTCCTGTGGAGAGCGCCTCCTCTTGAGATGCGACGGGAACGCCGGGAATTCTTTCCCTAAGAAACAGGGAAAGGATCCCTCATCTCGAGCTAGGAGGCGGAAACGGGGCTCCCCTGGATGTGTGCGGGACCCACGTGCTTCCTCTCGAGTGGAGACGGGTATGTCGAGGAACTTCTTGAGTTGCAGCAAGGGTGTGAAGGACCCTTTGGAAGTTCCAGTGGTTAGACGTGATTAGCCTCGAGAAGCCTCAGCGGAAATGGGCCTCATCTCGCCTGGAGGGCAAAACCTCCTGCATTTTCTCGAGTTGCGGCAGGTGCTCTCGACTTACGATGGGGACCTCAGGGACCCGCTCTGGTGACCTCAGGAAAGGCCAGTTCCCATGCGAGTTCCACGGGGGCCTCTCGGGATTCCTCTCCCGTCGATGCCGGGGCCTAAGACCTTGTGTGGAGTCGGGGCCGGAACCTGAGGATTCCTCTCCAGTGCTGACATGGATCTTGGGGTACTTCTGGAGTCTCCCCAGGGGAGTCAGTCCTCGTCTCGAATGCGGGCATGCACTTGCGCTTTCCTCCAGAGCTAGAGCAGCAGTGTCACGCAGTCCGCCGCGTGGATCAAAGGATCTATGTTTTTACCTCGAGTCTTTCCCACGAGGCTTTCCCACGTGGCTTTCCCACAGGGCTGTCCCACGTGCACACGTGGTGGGAGTCGATCCTCGGCTTGAACGTCAAGGCAGTGCAGGGAAAACAGGTTCCTCTGGAATGGACTGACACATCTGGGGGACTCTTGGAATGGTGGCACGACCCTGGAGTTCCTCTCGCCTTTCCTGTGGAGAGCGCCTCCTTTTGAGATGCGACGGGAACGCCGGGAATTCTTTCCCTACGAAACAGGGAAAGGATCCCTCATCTCGAGCTAGGAGGCGGAAACGGGGCTCCCCTGGATTTGTGCGGGACCCCACGTGCTTCCTCTCGAGTGGAGACGGGCATGTCGGGGAGCTTCTTGAGTTGCAGCAATGGTGTGAAGGACCCTTTGGAAGTTCCAGTGGTTAGATGTGATTGGCCTCGAGAAGCCTCAGCGGAAACGGGCCTCATCTCGCCTGGAGGGCAAAACCTCCTGGATTTTCTCGAGTTGCGGCAGGTGCTATCGACTTACGACGGGGACCTCAGGGAACCGCTCTGGTGGCCTCAGGAAAGGCCAGTCCCCATGCGAGTTCCTCGGGGGCCTCTCGGGATTCCTCTCCCGTCGATGCCGGGGCCTAAGACCTTGTGTGGAGTCGGGGCCGGAACCTGAGGATTCCTCTCCAGTGCTGACATGGATCTTGGGGTACTTCTGGAGTCTCCCCAGGGGAGTCAGTCCTCGTCTCGAATGCGGGCATGCACTTGCGCTTTCCTCCAGAGCGGTAGCAGCAGTGTCACGCAGTCCGCCGCGTGGATCAAAGGATCTATGGTTTTCCCTCGAGTCTTTCCCACGAGGCTTTCCCACGAGGCTTTCCCACAGGGCTGTCCCACGTGCACACGTGGTGGGAGTCGATCCTCGGCTTGAACGTCAAGGCAGTGCAGGGAAAACAGGTTCCTCTGGAATGGACTGACACATCTGGGGGACTCTTGGAATGGTGGCACGACCCTGGAGTTCCTCTAGCCTTTCCTGTGGAGAGCGCCTCCTCTTGAGATGCGACGGGAACGCCGGGAATTCTTTCCCTACGTAACAGGGAAAGGATCCCTCATCTCGAGCTAGGAGGCGGAAACGGGGCTCCCCTGGATGTGTGCGGGACTCCACCTGCTTCCTCTCGAGTGGAGACGGGTATGTCGGGGAACTTCTTGAGTTGCAGCAATGGTGTGAAGGACCCTTTGGAAGTTTCAGTGGTTAGATATGATTGGCCTTGAGAAGCCTCAGCGGAAATGGGCCTCATCTCGCCTGGAGGGCAAAACCTCCTGGATTTTCTCGAGTTGCGGCAGGTTCTCTCGACTTACGACGGGGACCTCAGGGACCCGCTCTGGTGGCCTCAGGAAAGGCCAGTCCCCATGCGAGTTCCTCGGGGGCCTCTCGGGATTCCTCTCCCGTCGATGCCGGGGCCTAAGACCTTGTGTGGAGTCGTGGCCGGAACCTGAGGATTCCTTTCCAGTGCTGACATGGATCTTGGGGTACTTCTGGAGTCTCCCCAGGGGAGTCAGTCCTCGTCTCGAATGGGGGCATGCACTTGCGCTTTCCTCCAGAGCGGTAGCAGCAGTTTCACGCAGTCCGCCGCGTGGATCAAAGGATCTATGGTTTTCCCTCGAGTCTTTCCCACGAGGCTTTCCCACGAGGCTTTCCCACAGGGCTGTCCCACGTGCACACGTGGTGGGAGTCGATCCTCGGCTTGAACGTCAAGGCAGTGCAGGGAAAACAGGTTCCTCTGGAATGGACTGACACATCTGGGGGACTCTTGGAATGGTGTCACGACCCTGGAGTTCCTCTCGCCTTTCCTGTGGAGAGCGCCTCCTCTTGAGATGCGACGGGAAAGCCGGGAATTCTTTTCCTACGAAACAGGGAAAGGATCCCACATCTCGAGCTAGGAGGCGGAAACGGGGCTCCCCTGGATGTGTGCGGGACCCACGTTCTTCCTCTCGAGTGGAGACGGGTATGTCGGGGAACTTCTTGAGTTGCAGCAAGGGTGTTAAGGACCCTTTGGAAGTTCCAGTGGTTAGACGTGATTAGCCTCGAGAAGCCTCAGCGGAAATGGGCCTCATCTCGCCTGGAGGGCAAAACCGCCTGGATTTTCTCGAGTTGCGGCAGGTGCTCTCGACTTACGACGGGGACCTCAGGGAACCGCTCTGGTGGCCTCAGGAAAGGCCAGTCCCCATGCGAGTTCCTCGGGGGCCTCTCGGTATTCCTCTCCCGTCGATGCCAGGGCCTAAGATCTTGTGTGGAGTCGGGGCCGGAAACTGAGGATTCCTCTCCAGTGCTGACATGGATCTTCGGGTACTTCTGGAGTCTCCCCAGGGGAGTCAGTCCTCGTCTCGAATGCGGGCATGCACTTGCGCTTTCCTCCAGAGCGGTATCAGCAGTGTCACGCAGTCCGCCGCGTGGATCAAAGGATCTATGGTTTTCCCTCGAGTCTTTCTCACGAGGCTTTCCCACGAGGCTTTCCCACAGGGCTGTCCCACGTGCACACGTGGTGGGAGTCGATCCTCGGCTTGAACGTCAAGGCAGTGCAGGGAAAACAGGTTCCTCTGGAATGGACTGACACATCTGGGGGACTCTTGGAATGGTGGCACGACCCTGGAGTTCCTCTCGCCTTTCCTGTGGAGAGCGCCTCCTCTTGAGATGCGACGGGAACGCCGGGAATTCTTTCCCTACGAAACAGGGAAAGGATCCCTCATCTCGAGCTAGGAGGCGGAAACGGGGCTCCCCTGGATGTGTGAGGGTCCTACGTGCTTCCTCTCGAGTGGAGACGGGTATGTCGGGGAACTTCTTGAGTTGCAGCAAGGGTGTGAAGGACCCTTTGGAAGTTCCAGTGGTTAGACGTGATTAGCCTCGAGAAGCCTCAGCGGAAATGGGCCTCATCTCGCCTGGAGGGCAAAACCGCCTGGATTTTCTCGAGTTGCGGCAGGTGCTCTCGACTTACGACGGGGACCTCAGGGACCCGCTCTGGTGGCCTCAGGAAAGGCCAGTCCCCATGCGAGTTCCTCGGGGGCCTCTCGGGATTCCTCTCCCGTCGATGCCGGGGCCTAAGACCTTGTGTGGAGTCGGGGCCGGAACCTGAGGATTCCTCTCCAGTGCTGACATGGATCTTGGGGTACTTCTGGAGTCTCCCCAGGGGAGTCAGTCCTCGTCTCGAATGCGGGCATGCACTTGCGCTTTCCTCGAGAGCGGTAGCAGCAGTGTCACGCAGTCCGCCGCGTGGATCAAAGGATCTATCGTTTTCCCTCGAGTCTTTCCCACGAGGCTTTCCCACGAGGCTTTCCCACAGGGCTGTCCCACGTGCACACGTGGTGGGAGTCGATCCTCGGCTTGAACGTCAAGGCAGTGCAGGGAAAACAGGTTCCTCTGGAATGGAGTGACACATCTGGGGGACTCTTGGAATGGTGGCATGACCCTGGAGTTCCTCTCGCCTTTCCTGTAGAGAGCGCCTCCTCTTGAGATGCGACGGGAACGCCAGGAATTCTTTCCCTACGAAACAGGGAAAGGATCCCTCATCTCGAGCTAGGAGGCGGAAACGGGGCTCCCCTGGATGTGTGCGGGACACCACGTGCTTCCTCTCGAGTGCAGACGGGTATGTCGGGGAAGTTCTTAAGTTGCAGCAAGGGTGTGAAGGACCCTTTGGAAGTTCCAGTGGTTAGATGTGATTGGCCTCGAGAAGCCTCAGCGGAAATGGGCCTCATCTCGCCTGGAGGGCAAAACCGCCTGGATTTTGTCGAGTTGCGGCAGGTGCTCTCGACATACGACGGGGACCTCAGGGACCCGCTCTGGTGGCCTCAGGAAAGGCCAGTCCCCATGCGAGTTCCTCGGGGGCCTCTCGGGATTCCTCTCCCGTCGATGCCGGGGCCTAAGACCTTGTGTGGAGTCGTGGCCGGAACCTGAGGATTCCTCTCCAGTGCTGACATGGATCTTGGGGTACTTCTGGAGTCTCCCCAGGGGAGTCAGTCCTCGTCTCGAATGCGGGCATGCACTTGCGCTTTCCTCCAGAGCGGTAGCAGCAGTGTCACGCAGTCCGCCGCGTGGATCAAAGGATCTATGGTTTTCCCTCGAGTCTTTCCCACGAGGCTTTCCCACGAGGCTTTCCCACAGGGCTGTCCCACGTGCACACGTGGTGGGAGTCGATCCTCGGCTTGAACGTCAAGGCAGTGCAGGGAAAACAGGTTCCTCTGGAATGGACTGACACATCTGGGGGACTCTTGGAATGGTGGCACGACCCTTCAGTTCCTCTCGCCTTTCCTGTGGAGAGCGCCTCCTCTTGAGATGCGACGGGAACGCCGGGAATTCTTTCCCTACGAAACAGGGAAAGGATCCCTCATCTCGAGCTAGGAGGCGGAAACGGGGCTCCCCTGGATGTGTGAGGGTCCTACGTGCTTCCTCTCGAGTGGAGACGGGTATGTCGGGGAACTTCTTGAGTTGCAGCAAGGGTGTGAAGGACCCTTTGGAAGTTCCAGTGGTTAGACGTGATTAGCCTCGAGAAGCCTCAGCGGAAATGGGCCTCATCTCGCCTGGAGGGCAAAACCTCCTGGATTTTCTCGAGTTGCGGCAGGTGCTCTCGACTTACGACGGGGACCTCAGGGACCCGCTCTGGTGGCCTCAGGAAAGGCCAGTCCCCATGCGAGTTCCTCGGGGGCCTCTGGGGATTCTTCTCCCGTCGATGCCGGGGCCTAAGACCTTGTGTGGAGTCGGGGCCGGAACCTGAGGATTCCTCTCCAGTGCTGACATGGATCTTGGGGTACTTCTGGAGTCTCCCCAGGGGAGTCAGTCCTCGTCTCGAATGCGGGCATGCACTTGCGCTTTCCTCCAGAGCGGTAGCAGCAGTGTCACGCAGTCCGCCGCGTGGATCAAAGGATCTATGGTTTTCCCTCGAGTCTTTCCCACGAGGCTTTCCCACGAGGCTTTCCCACAGGGCTGTCCCACGTGCACACGTGGTGGGAGTCGATCCTCGGCTTGAACGTCAAGGCAGTGCAGGGAAAACAGGTTCCTCTGGAATGGACTGACACATCTGGGGGACTCTTGAAATGGTGGCACGACCCTGGAGTTCCTCTCGCCTTTCCTGTGGAGAGCGCCTCCTCTTGAGATGCGACGGGAACGCCGGGAATTCTTTTCCTACGAAACAGGGAAAGGATCCCACATCTCGAGCTAGGAGGCGGAAACGGGGCCCCCCTGGATGTGTGCGGGACCCACGTTCTTCCTCTCGAGTGGAGACGGGTATGTCGGGGAACTTCTTGAGTTGCAGCAAGGGTGTTAAGGACCCTTTGGAAGTTCCAGTGGTTAGACGTGATTAGCCTCGAGAAGCCTCAGCGGAAATGGGCCTCATCTCGCCTGGAGGGCAAAACCGCCTGGATTTTCTCGAGTTGCGGCAGGTGCTCTCGACTTACGACGGGGACCTCAGGGACCCGCTCTGGTGGCCTCAGGAAAGGCCAGTCCCCATGCGAGTTCCTCGGGGGCCTCTCGGGATTCCTCTCCCGTCGATGCCGGGGCCTAAGACCTTGTGTGGAGTCGTGGCCGGAACCTGAGGATTCCTCTCCAGTGCTGACATGGATCTTGGGGTACTTCTGGAGTCTCACCAGGGGAGTCAGTCCTCGTCTCGAATGCGGGCATGCACTTGCGCTTTCCTCCAGAGCGGTAGCAGCAGTGTCACGCAGTCCGCCGCGTGGATCAAAGGATCTATGGTTTTCCCTCGAGTCTTTCCCACGAGGCTTTCCCACAGGGCTGTCCCACGTGCACACGTGGTGGGAGTCGATCCTCGGCTTGAACGTCAAGGCAGTGCAGGGAAAACAGGTTCCTCTGGAATGGACTGACACATCTGGGGGACTCTTGGAATGGTGGCACGACCCTGGAGTTCCTCTCGCCTTTCCTGTGGAGAGCGCCTCCTCTTGAGATGCGACGGGAACGCCGGGAATTCTTTCCCTACGAAACAGGGAAAGGATCCCTCATCTCGAGCTAGGAGGCGGAAACGGGGCTCCCCTGGATGTGTGCGGGACCCCACGTGCTTCCTCTCGAGTGGAGACGGGTATGTCGGGGAACTTCTTGAGTTGCAGCAAGGGTGTGAAGGACCCTTTGGAAGTTCCAGTGGTTAGACGTGATTGGCCTCGAGAAGCCTCAGCGGAAATGGGCCTCATCTCGCCTGGAGGGCAAAACCTCCTGGATTTTCTCGAGTTGCGGCAGGTGCTCTCGACTTACGACGTGGACCTCAGGGACCCGCTCTGGTGGCCTCAGGAAAGGCCAGTCCCCATGCGAGTTCCTCGGGGGCCTCTCGGGATTCCTCTCCCGTCGATGCCGGGGCCTAAGACCTTGTGTAGAGTCGGGGCCGGAACCTGAGGATTCCTCTCCAGTGCTGACATGGAACTTGGGGTACTTCTGGAGTCTCCCCAGGGGAGTCAGTCCTCGTCTCGAATGCGGGCATGCACTTGCGCTTTCCTCCAGAGCGGTAGCAGCAGTGTCACGCAGTCCGCCGCGTGGATCAAAGGATCTATGGATTTCCCTCGAGTCTTTCCCACGAGGCTTTCCCACGAGGCTTTCCCACAGGGCTGTCCCACGTGCACACGTGGTGGGAGTAGATCCTCGGCTTGAACGTCAAGGCAGTGCAGGGAAAACAGGTTCCTCTGGAATGGACTGACACATCTGGGGGACTCTTGGAATGGTGGCACGACCCTGGAGTTCCTCTCGCCTTTCCTGTGGAGAGCGCCTCCTCTTGAGATGCGACGGGAACGCCGGGAATTCTTTCCCTACGAAACAGGGAAAGGATCCCTCATCTCGAGCTAGGAGGCGGAAACGGGGCTCCCCTGGATGTGTGCGGGACACCTCGTGCTTCCTCTCGAGTGCAGACGGGTATGTCGGGGAACTTCTTGAGTTGCAGCAAGGGTGTGAAGGACCCTTTGGAAGTTCCAGTGTTTAGATGTGATTGGCCTCGAGAAGCCTCAGCGGAAATGGGCCTCATCTCGCCTGGAGGGCAAAACCTCCTGGATTTTCTCGAGTTGCGGCAGGTGCTCTCGACTTACGACGGGGACCTCAGGGACCCGCTCTGGTGGCGTCAGGAAAGGCCAGTCCCCATGCGAGTTCCTCGGGGGCCTCTCGGGATTCCTCTCCCGTCGATGCCGGGGCCTAAGACCTTGTGTGGAGTCGGGGCCGGAACCTGAGGATTCCTCTCCAGTGCTGACATGGATCTTGGGGTACTTCTGGAGTCTCCCCAGGGGAGTCAGTCCTCGTCTCGAATGCGGGCATGCACTTGCGCTTTCCTCCAGAGCTAGAGCAGCAGTGTCACGCAGTCCGCCGCGTGGATCAAAGGATCTATGGTTTTCCCTCGAGTCTTTCCCACGAGGCTTTCCCACGAGGCTTTCCCACAGGGCTGTCCCACGTGCACACGTGGTGGGAGTCGATCCTCGGCTTGAACGTCAAGGCAGTGCAGGGAAAACAGGTTCCTCTGGAATGGACTGACACATCTGGGGGACTCTTGGAATGGTGTCACGACCCTGGAGTTCCTCTCGCCTTTCCTGTGGAGAGCGCCTCCTCTTGACATTCGACGGGAACGCCGGGAATTCTTTCCCTACGAAACAGGGAAAGGATCCCTCACCTCGAGCTAGGGGGCAGAAACGGAGCTCCCCTGGATGTGTGCGGGACCCCACGTGCTTACTCTCGAGTGGAGACGGTATGTCGGGGAAATTCTTGAGTTGCAGCAATGGTGTGAAGGACCCTTTCGAAGTTCCAGTGGTTAGATGTGATTGGCCTCGAGAAGCCTCAGCGGAAATGGGCCTCCTCTCGCCTGGAGGTCAAAACCTCCTGGATTCTCTCGAGTTGCGGCAGGTGCTCTCGACTTACGACGGGGACCTCAGGGAACCGCTCTGGTGGCCTCAGGAAAGTCCAGTCCCCATGCGAGTTCCACGGGGGCCTCTCGGGATTCCTCTCCCTTCGATGCCGGGGCCTAAGACCTTGTGTGGAGTCGGGGCCGGAACCTGAGGATTCTTCTCCAGTGCTGACATGGATCTTGGGGTACTTCTGGAGTCTCCCCAGGGGAGTCAGTCCTCGTCTCGAATGCAGGCATGCACTTGCGCTTTCCTCCACAGCGGAAGCAGCAGTGTCACGCAGTTCGCCACCTGGATCAAAGGATCTATGGTTTTACCTCGAGTCTTTCCCACGAGGCTTTCCCACGAGGCTTTCCCTCAGGGCTGTCCCACGTGCACACGTGGTGGGAGTCGATCCTCGGCTTGAACGTCAAGGCAGTGCAGGGAAAACAGGTTCCTCTGGAATGGACTGACACATCTGGGGGACTCTTGGAATGGTGTCACGACCCTGGAGTTCCTCTCGCCTTTCCTGTGGAGAGCGCCTCCTCTTGAGATGCGACGGGAACGCCGGGAATTCTTTCCCTACGAAACAGGGAAAGGATCCCTCATCTCGAGCTAGGAGTCGGAAACGGGGCTCCCCTCGATGTGTGCGGGACCCCACGTGCTTCCTCTCGAGTGGAGACGGGTATGTCAGGGAACTTCTTGAGTTGCAGCAAGGATGTGAAGGACCCTTTGGAAGTTCCAGTGGTTAGATGTGATTGGCCTCGAGAAGCCTCAGCGGAAATGGGCCTCATCTCGCCTGGAGGGCAAAACCTCCTGGATTTTCTCGAGTTGCGGCAGGTGCTCTCGACTTACGACGGGGACCTCAGGGACCCGCTCTGGTGGCGTCAGGAAAGGCCAGTCCCCATGCGAGTTCCTCGGGGGCCTCTCAGGATTCCTCCCCGTCGATGCCGGGGCCTAGACCTTGTGTGGAGTCGGGGCCGGAACCTGAGGATTCCTCTCCAGTGCTGACATGGATATTGGGGTACTTCTGGAGTCTCCCCAGGGGAGTCAGTCCTCGTCTCGAATGCGGGCATGCACTTGCGCTTTCCTCCAGAGCGGTAGCAGCAGTGTCACGCAGTCCGCCGCGTGGATCAAAGGATCTATGGATTTCCCTCGAGTCTTTCCCACGAGGCTTTCCCACGAGGCTTTCCCACAGGGCTGTCCCACGTGCACACGTGGTGGGAGTCGATCCTCGGCTTGAACGTCAAGGCAGTGCAGGGAAAACAGGTTCCTCTGGAATGGACTGACACATCTGGGGGACTCTTGGAATGGTGTCACGACCCTGGAGTTCCTCTCGCCTTTCCTGTGGAGAGCGCCTCCTCTTGAGATGCGACAGGAACGCCGGGAATACTTTCCCTACGAAACAGGGAAAGGATCCCTCATCTCGAGCTAGGAGGCGGAAACGGGGCTCCCCTGGATGTGTGCGGGACCCCATGTGCTTCCTCTCGAGTGGAGACGGGTATGTCGGGGAACTTCTTGAGTTGCAGCAATGGTGTGAAGGACCCTTTGGAAGTTCCAGTGGTTAGACGTGATTGGCCTCGAGAAGCCTCAGCGGAAATGGGCCTCATCTCGCCTGGAGGGCAAAACCTCCTGGATTTTCTCGAGGTGCGGCAGGTGCTCTCGACTTACGACGGGGACCTCAGGGACCCGCTCTGGTGGCCTCAGGAAAGGCCAGTCCCCATGCGAGTTCCTCGGGGGCCTCTCAGGATTCCTCTCCAGTCGATGCCGGGCCTAAGACCTTGTGTGGAGTCGGGGCCGGAACCTGAGGATTCCTCTCCACTGCTGACATGGATCTTGGGGTACTTCTGGAGTCTCCCCAGGGGAGTCAGTCCTCGTCTCGAATGCGGGCATGCACTTGCGCTTCCTCCAGAGCGGTAGCAGCAGTGTCACGCAGTCCGCCGCGTGGATCAAAGGATCTATGGTTTTCCCTCGAGTCTTTCCCACGAGGCTTTCCCACGAGGCTTTCCCACAGGGCTGTCCCACGTGCACACGTGGTGGGAGTCGATCCTTGGCTTGAACGTCAAGGCAGTGCAGGGAAAACAGGTTCCTCTGGAATGGACTGACACATCTGGGGGACTCTTGGAATGGTGGCACGACCCTGGAGTTCCTCTCGCCTTTCCTGTGGAGAGCGCCTCCTCTTGAGATGCGACGGGAACGCCGGGAATTCTTTCCCTACGAAACAGGGAAAGGATCCCTCATCTCGAGGTAGGAGGCGGAAACGGGGCTCCCCTGGATGTGTGCGGGACACCTCGTGCTTCCTCTCGAGTGCAGACGGGTATGTCGGGGAACTTCTTGAGTTGCAGAAAGGGTGTGAAGGACCCTTTGGAAGTTCCAGTGTTTCGATGTGATTGGCCTCGAGAAGCCTCAGCGGAAATGGGCCTCATCTCGCCTGGAGGGCAAAACCTCCTGGATTTTCTCGAGTTGCGGCAGGTGCTCTCGACTTACGACGGGGACCTCAGGGACCCGCTCTGGTGGCCTCAGGAAAGGCCAGTCCCCATGCGAGTTCCTCGGGGGCCTCTCGGGAATCCTCTCCCGTCGATGCCGGGGCCTAAGACCTTGTGTGGAGTCGGGGCCGGAACCTGAGGATTCCTCTCCAGTGCTGACATGGATCTTGGGGTACTTCTGGAGTCTCCCCAGGGGAGTCAGTCCTCGTCTCGAATGCGGGCATGCACTTGCGCTTTCCTCCAGAGCGGTAGCAGCAGTGTCACGCAGTCCGCCGCGTGGATCAAAGGATCTATGGTTTTCCCTCGAGTCTTTCCCACGAGGCTTTCCCACGAGGCTTTCCCACAGGGCTGTCCCACGTGCACACGTGGTGGGAGTCGATCCTCGGCTTGAACGTCAAGGCAGTGCAGGGAAAACAGGTTCCTCTGCAATGGACTGACACATCTGGGGGACTCTTGGAATGGTGGCATGACCCTGGAGTTCCTCTCGCCTTTCCTGTGGAGAGCGCCTCCTCTTGAGATGCGACGGGAACGCCGGGAATTCTTTCCCTACGAAACAGGGAAAGGATCCCTCATCTCGAGCTAGGAGGCGGAAACGGGGATCCCCTGGATGTGTGCGGGACACCTCGTGCTTCCTCTGGAGTGCAGACGGGTATGTCGGGGAACTTCTTGAGTTGCAGCAAGGGTGTGAAGGACCCTTTGGAAGTTCCAGTGGTTAGATGTGATTGGCCTCGAGAAGCCTCAGCGGAAATGGGCCTCATCTCGCCTGGAGGGCAAAACCTCCTGGATTTTCTCGAGTTGCGGCAGGTGCTCTCGACTTACGACGGGGACCTCAGGGACCCGCTCTGGTGGCGTCAGGAAAGGCCAGTCCCCATGCGAGTTCCTCGGGGGCCTCTCGGGATTCCTCTCCCGTCGATGCCGGGGCCTAAGACCTTGTGTGGAGTCGGGGCCGGAACCTGAGGATTCCTCTCCAGTGCTGACATGGATCTTGGGGTACTTCTGGAGTCTCCCCAGGGGAGTCAGTCCTCGTCTCGAATGCGGGCATGCACTTGCGCTTTCCTCCAGAGCTAGAGCAGCAGTGTCACGCAGTCCGCCGCGTGGATCAAAGGATCTATGGTTTTCCCTCGAGTCTTTCCCACGAGGCTTTCCCACGAGGCTTTCCCACAGGGCTGTCCCACGTGCACACGTGGTGGGAGTCGATCCTCGGCTTGAACGTCAAGGCAGTGCAGGGAAAACAGGTTCCTCTGGAATGGACTGACACATCTGGGGGACTCTTGGAATGGTGTCACGACCCTGGAGTTCCTCTCGCCTTTCCTGTGGAGAGCGCCTCCTCTTGACATTCGACGGGAACGCCGGGAATTCTTTCCCTACGAAACAGGGAAAGGATCCCTCACCTCGAGCTAGGGGGCAGAAACGGAGCTCCCCTGGATGTGTGCGGGACCCCACGTGCTTACTCTCGAGTGGAGACGGTATGTCGGGGAAATTCTTGAGTTGCAGCAATGGTGTGAAGGACCCTTTCGAAGTTCCAGTGGTTAGATGTGATTGGCCTCGAGAAGCCTCAGCGGAAATGGGCCTCCTCTCGCCTGGAGGTCAAAACCTCCTGGATTCTCTCCAGTTGCGGCAGGTGCTCTCGACTTACGACGGGGACCTCAGGGAACCGCTCTGGTGGCCTCAGGAAAGTCCAGTCCCCATGCGAGTTCCACGGGGGCCTCTCGGGATTCCTCTCCCTTCGATGCCGGGGCCTAAGACCTTGTGTGGAGTCGGGGCCGGAACCTGAGGATTCCTCTCCAGTGCTGACATGGATCTTGGGGTACTTCTGGAGTCTCCCCAGGGGAGTCAGTCCTCGTCTCGAATGCAGGCATGCACTTGCGCTTTCCTCCACAGCGGAAGCAGCAGTGTCACGCAGTTCGCCACCTGGATCAAAGGATCTATGGTTTTCCCTCGAGTCTTTCCCACGAGGCTTTCCCACGAGGCTTTCCCTCAGGGCTGTCCCACGTGCACACGTTGTGGGAGTCGATCCTCGGCTTGAACGTCAAGGCAGTGCAGGGAAAACAGGTTCCTCTGGAATGGACTGACACATCTGGGGGACTCTTGGAATGGTGTCACGACCCTGGAGTTCCTCTCGCCTTTCCTGTGGAGAGCGCCTCCTCTTGAGATGCGACGGGAACGCCGGGAATTCTTTCCCTACGAAACAGGGAAAGGATCCCTCATCTCGAGCTAGGAGTCGGAAACGGGGCTCCCCTCGATGTGTGCGGGACCCCACGTGCTTCCTCTCGAGTGGAGACGGGTATGTCAGGGAACTTCTTGAGTTGCAGCAAGGATGTGAAGGACCCTTTGGAAGTTCCAGTGGTTAGATGTGATTGGCCTCGAGAAGCCTCAGCGGAAATGGGCCTCATCTCGCCTGGAGGGCAAAACCTCCTGGATTTTCTCGAGTTGCGGCAGGTGCTCTCGACTTACGACGGGGACCTCAGGGACCCGCTCTGGTGGCGTCAGGAAAGGCCAGTCCCCATGCGAGTTCCTCGGGGGCCTCTCAGGATTCCTCCCCGTCGATGCCGGGGCCTAGACCTTGTGTGGAGTCGGGGCCGGAACCTGAGGATTCCTCTCCAGTGCTGACATGGAACTTGGGGTACTTCTGGAGTCTCCCCAGGGGAGTCAGTCCTCGTCTCGAATGCGGGCATGCACTTGCGCTTTCCTCCAGAGCGGTAGCAGCAGTGTCACGCAGTCCGCCGCGTGGATCAAAGGATCTATGGATTTCTCTCGAGTCTTTCCCACGAGGCTTTCCCACGAGGCTTTCCCACAGGGCTGTCCCACGTGCACACGTGGTGGGAGTCGATCCTCGGCTTGAACGTCAAGGCAGTGCAGGGAAAACAGGTTCCTCTGGAATGGACTGACACATCTGGGGGACTCTTGGAATGGTGGCACGACTATGGAGTTCCTCTCGCCTTTCCTGTGGAGAGCGCCTCCTCTTGAGATGCGACGGGAACGCCGGGAATGCTTTCCCTACGAAACAGGGAAAGGATCCCTCATCTCGAGATAGGAGGCAGAAACGGGGCTCCCCTGGATGTGAGCGGGAACCCACGTGCTTCCTCTCGAGTGGAGACGGGTATGTCGGGGAACTTCTTGAGTTGCAGCAAGGGTGTGAAGGACCCTTTGGAAGTTCCAGTGGTTAGATGTGATTGGCCTCGAGAAGCCTCAGCGGAAATGGGCCTCATCTCGCCTGGAGGGCAAAACCTCCTGGATTTTCTCGAGTTGCGGCAGGTGCTCTCGACTTACGACGGGGACCTCAGGGACCCGCTCTGGTGGCCTCAGGAAAGGCCAGTCCCCATGCGAGTTCCTCGGGGGCCTCTCAGGATTCCTTTCCCGTCGATGCCGGGGCCTAAGACCTTGTGTGGAGTCGGGGCCGGAACCTGAGGATTCCTCTCCAGTGCTGACATGGATCTTGGGGTACTTCTGGAGTCTCCCCAGGGGAGTCAGTCCTCGTCTCGAATGCGGGCATGCACTTGCGCTTTCCTCGAGAGCGGTAGCAGCAGTGTCACGCAGTCCGCCGCGTGGATCAAAGGATCTATGGTTTTCCCTCGTGTCTTTCCCACGAGGCTTTCCCACGAGGCTTTCCCACAGGGCTGTCCCACGTGCACACGTGGTGGGAGTCGATCCTCGGCTTGAACGTCAAGGCAGTGCAGGGAAAACAGGTTCCTCTGGAATGGACTGACACATCTGGGGGACTCTTGGAATGGTGTCACGACCCTGGAGTTCCTCTCGCCTTTCCTGTGGAGAGCGCCTCCTCTTGACATTCGACGGGAACGCCGGGAATTCTTTCCCTACGAAACAGGGAAAGGATCCCTCACCTCGAGCTAGGGGGCGGAAACGGATCTCCCCTGGATGTGTGCGGGACCCCACGTGCTTCCTCTCGAGTGGAGACGGTATGTCGGGGAAATTCTTGAGTTGCAGCAATGGTGTGAAGGACCCTTTCGAAGTTCCAGTGGTGAGATGTGATTGGCCTCGAGAAGCCTCAGCGGAAATGGGCCTCCTCTCGCCTGGAGGTCAAAACCTCCTGGATTCTCTCGAGTTGCGGCAGGTGCTCTCGACTTACGACGGGGACCTCAGGGAACCGCTCTGGTGGCCTCAGGAAAGGCCAGTCCCCATGCGAGTTCCACGGGGGCCTCTCGGGATTCCTCTCCCTTCGATGCCGGGGCCTAAGACCTTGTGTGGAGTCGGGGCCGGAACCTGAGGATTCCTCTCCAGTGCTGACATGGATCTTGGGGTACTTCTGGAGTCTCCCCAGGGGAGTCAGTCCTCGTCTCGAATGCAGGCATGCACTTGCGCTTTCCTCCACAGCGGAAGCAGCAGTGTCACGCAGTCCGCCGCCTGGATCAAAGGATCTATGGTTTTCCCTCGAGTCTTTCCCACGAGGCTTTCCCACGAGGCTTTCACTCAGGGCTGTCCCACGTGCACACGTGGTGGGAGTCGATCCTCGGCTTGAACGTCAAGGCAGTGCAGGGAAAACAGGTTCCTCTGGAATGGACTGACACATCTGGGGGACTCTTGGAATGGTGTCACGACCCTGGAGTTCCTCTCGCCTTTCCTGTGGAGAGCGCCTCCTCTTGAGATGCGACGGGAACGCCGGGAATTCTTTCCCTACGAAACAGGGAAAGGATCCCTCATCTCGAGCTAGGAGGCGGAAACGGGGCTCCCCTGGATGTGTGCGGGACCCCACGTGCTTCCTCTCGAGTGGAGACGGGTATGTCGGGGAACTTCTTGAGTTGCAGCAAGGGTGTGAAGGACCCTTTGGAAGTTCCAGTGGTTAGATGTGATTGGCCTCGAGAATCCTCAGCGGAAATGGGCCTCATCTCGCCTGGAGGGCAAAACCTCCTGGATTTTCTCGAGTTGCGGCAGGTGCTCTCGACTTACGACGGGGACCTCAGGGACCCGCTCTGGTGGCGTCAGGAAAGGCCAGTCCCCATGCGAGTTCCTCGGGGGCCTCTCAGGATTCCTCTCCCGTCGATGCCGGGGCCTAGACCTTGTGTGGAGTCGGGGCCGGAACCTGAGGATTCCTCTCCAGTGCTGACATGGATCTTGGGGTACTTCTGGAGTCTCCCCAGGGGAGTCAGTCCTCGTCTCGAATGCGGGCATGCACTTGCGCTTTCCTCCAGAGAGGTAGCAGCAGTGTCACGTAGTCCGCCGCGTGGATCAAAGGATCTATGGTTTTCCCTCGAGTCTTTCCCACGAGGCTTTCCCACGAGGCTTTCCCACAGGGCTGTCCCACGTGCACACGTGGTGGGAGTCGATCCTCGGCTTGAACGTCAAGGCAGTGCAGGGAAAACAGGTTCCTCTGGAATGGACTGACACATCTGGGGGACTCTTGGAATGGTGGCACGACCCTGGAGTTCCTCTCGCCTTTCCTGTGGAGAGCGCCTCCTCTTGAGATGCGACAGGAACGCCGGGAATTCTTTCCCTACGAAACAGGGAAAGGATCCCTCATCTCGAGCTAGGAGGCGGAAACGGGGCTCCCCTGGATGTGTGCGGGACCCCATGTGCTTCCTCTCGAGTGGAGACGGGTATGTCGGGGAACTTCTTGAGTTGCAGCAATGGTGTGAAGGACCCTTTGGAAGTTCCAGTGGTTAGATGTGATTGGCCTCGAGAAGCCTCAGCGGAAATGGGCCTCATCTCGCCTGGAGGGCAAAACCTCCTGGATTTTCTCGAGTTGCGGCAGGTGCTCTCGACTTACGACGGGGACCTCAGGGACCCGCTCTGGTGGCCTCAGGAAAGGCCAGTCCCCATGCGAGTTCCTCGGGGGCCTCTCAGGATTCCTCTCCAGTCGATGCTGGGCCTAAGACCTTGTGTGGAGTCGGGGCCGGAACCTGAGGATTCCTCTCCAGTGCTGACATGGATCTTGGGGTACTTCTGGAGTCTCCCCAGGGGAGTCAGTCCTCGCCTCGAATGCGGGCATGCACTTGCGCTTCCTCCAGAGAGGTAGCAGCAGTGTCACGCAGTCCGTCGCGTGGATCAAAGGATCTATGGTTTTCCCTCGAGTCTTTCCCACGAGGCTTTCCCACGAGGCTTTCCCACAGGGCTGTCCCACGTGCACACGTGGTGGGAGTCGATCCTCGGCTTGAACGTCAAGGCAGAGCAGGGAAAACAGGTTCCTCTGGAATGGACGGACACATCTGGGGGACTCTTGGAATGGTGGCATGACCCTGGAGTTCCTCTCGCCTTTCCTGTGGAGAGCGCCTCCTCTTGAGATGCGACGGGAACGCCGGGAATGCTTTCCCTACGAAACAGGGAAAGGATCCCTCATCTCGAGCTAGGAGGCAGAAACGGGGCTCCCCTGGATGTGTGCGGGACACCACGTGCTTCCTCTCGAGTGCAGACGGGTATGTCGGGGAGCTTCTTGAGTTGCAGCAAGGGTGTGAAGGACCCTTTGGAAGTTCCAGTGGTTAGATGTGATTGGCCTCGAGAAGCCTCAGCGGAAATGGGCCTCATCTCGCCTGGAGGGCAAAACCTCCTGGATTTTCTCGAGTTGCGGCAGGTGCTCTCGACTTACGACGGGGACCTCAGGGACCCGCTCTGGTGGCCTCAGGAAAGGCCAGTCCCCATGCGAGTTCCTCGGGGGCCTCTCGGGATTCCTTTCCCGTCGATGCCGGGGCCTAAGACCTTGTGTGGAGTCGGGGCCGGAACCTGAGGATTCCTCTCCAGTGCTGACATGGATCTTGGGGTACTTCTGGAGTCTCCCCAGGGGAGTCAGTCCTCGTCTCGAATGCGGGCATGCACTTGCGCTTTCCTCGAGAGCGGTAGCAGCAGTGTCACGCAGTCCGCCGCGTGGATCAAAGGATCTATGGTTTTTCCTCGAGTCTTTCCCACGAGGCTTTCCCACGAGGATTTCCCACAGGGCTGTCCCACGTGCACACGTGGTGGGAGTCGATCCTCGGCGTGAACGTCAAGGCAGTGCAGGGAAAACAGGTTCCTCTGGAATAGACTGACACATCTGGGGGACTCTTGGAATGGTGTCACGACCCTGGAGTTCCTCTCGCCTTTCCTGTGGAGAGCGCCTCCTCTTGAGATGCGACGGGAACGCCGGGAATTCTTTCCCTACGAAACAGGGAAAGGATCCCTCATCTCTAGCTAGGGGGCGGAAACGGAGCTCGCCTGGATGTGTGCGGGACTCCACGTGCTTCCTCTCGAGTGGAGACGGGTATGTCAGGGAACTTCTTGAGTTGCAGCAATGGTGTGAAGGACCCTTTGGAATTTCCATTGGTTAGATGTGATTGGCCTCAAGAAGCCTCAGCGGAAATGGGCCTCATCTCGCCTGGAGGGCAAAACCTCCTGGATTTTCTCGAGTTGCGGCAGGTACTCTCGACTTACGACGGGGACCTCAGGGAACCGCTCGGGTGGCCTCAGGAAAAACCATTCCCAATGCGAGTTCCACGGGGGCCTCTCGGGATTCCTCTCCCGTCGATGCCGGGGCCTAAGACCTTGTGTGGAGTCGGGGCCGGAACCTGAGGATTCCTCTCCAGTGCTGACATGGATCTTGGGGTACTTCTGGAGTCTCCCCAGGGGAGTCAGTCCTCGTCTCGAATGCGGGCATGCACTTGCGCTTTCCTCCAGAGCGGTAGCAGCAGTGTCACGCAGTCCGCCGCGTGGATCAAAGGATCTATGTTTTCCGTCGAGTCTTTCCCACGAGGCTTTCCCACTAGGCTTTCCCACAGGGCTGTCCCACGTGCACACGTGGTGGGAGTCGATCCTCGGCTTGAACGTCAAGGCAGTGCAGGGAAAACAGGTTCCTCTGGAATGGACTGACAAATCTGGGGGACTCTTGGAATGGTGTCACGACCCTGGAGTTCCTCTCACCTTTCCTGTGGAGAGCGCCTCCTCTTGAGATGCGACGGGAACGCCGGGAATTCTTTCCCTACGAAACAGGGAAAGGATCCCTCATCTCGAGCTAGGAGGCGGAAACGGGGCTCCCCTGGATGTGTGCGGGACCCACGTGCTTCCTCTCGAGTGCAGACCGGTATGTCGGGGAACTTCTTGAGTTGCAGCAAGGGTGTGAAGGACCCTTTGGAAGTTCCAGTGGTTAGACGTGATTAGCCTCGAGAAGCTTCAGCGGAAATGGGCCTCATCTCGCCTGGAGGGCAAAACCTCCTGGATTTTCTCGAGTTGCGGCAGGTGCTCTCGACTTACGACGGGGACCTCAGGGACCCGCTCTGGTGGCCTCAGGAAAGGCCAGTCCCCATGCGAGTTCCTCGGGGGCCTCTCGGGATTCCTCTACCGTCGATGCCGGGCCTAAGACCTTGTGTGGAGTCGGGGCCGGAACCTGAGGATTCCTCTTCAGTGCTGACAAGGATCTTGGGGTACTTCTGGAGTCTCCCCAGGGGAGTCAGTCCTCGTCTCGAATGCGGGCATGCACTTGCGCTTTCCTCCAGAGCGGTAGAAGCATTGTCACGCAGTCCGCCTCGTGGATCAAAGGATCTATGGTTTTCCCTCGAGCCTTCCCAACGAGGCTTTCCCACGAGGCTTTCCCACAGGGCTGTCCCACGTGCACACGTGGTGGGAGTCGATCCTCGGCTTGAACGTCAAGGCAGTGCAGGGAAAACAGGTTCCTCTGGAATGGACTGACACATCTGGGGGACTCTTGGAATGGTGGCACGACCCTGGAGTTCCTCTCGCCTTTCCTGTGGAGAGCGCCTCCTCTTGAGATGCGACGGGAACGCCGGGAATTCTTTCCCTAAGAAACAGGGAAAGGATCCCTCATCTCGAGCTAGGAGGCGGAAACGGGGCTCCCCTGGATGTGTGCGGGACCCACGTGCTTCCTCTCGAGTGGAGACGGGTATGTCGAGGAACTTCTTGAGTTGCAGCAAGGGTGTGAAGGACCCTTTGGAAGTTCCAGTGGTTAGACGTGATTAGCCTCGAGAAGCCTCAGCGGAAATGGGCCTCATCTCGCCTGGAGGGCAAAACCTCCTGCATTTTCTCGAGTTGCGGCAGGTGCTCTCGACTTACGATGGGGACCTCAGGGACCCGCTCTGGTGACCTCAGGAAAGGCCAGTTCCCATGCGAGTTCCACGGGGGCCTCTCGGGATTCCTCTCCCGTCGATGCCGGGGCCTAAGACCTTGTGTGGAGTCGGGGCCGGAACCTGAGGATTCCTCTCCAGTGCTGACATGGATCTTGGGGTACTTCTGGAGTCTCCCCAGGGGAGTCAGTCCTCGTCTCGAATGCGGGCATGCACTTGCGCTTTCCTCCAGAGCGGTAGCAGCAGTGTCACGCAGTCCGCCGCGTGGATCAAAGGATCTATGTTTTTCCCTCGAGTCTTTCCCACGAGGCTTTCCCACGAGGCTTTCCCACAGGGCTGTCCCACGTGCACACGTGGTGGGAGTCGATCCTCGGCTTGAACGTCAAGGCAGTGCAGGGAAAACAGGTTCCTCTGGAATGGACTGACACATCTGGGGGACTCTTGGAATGGTGGCACGACCCTGGAGTTCCTCTCGCCTTTCCTGTGGAGAGCGCCTCCTCTTGAGATGCGACGGGAACGCCGGGAATTCTTTCCCTACGAAACAGGGAAAGGATCCCTCATCTCGAGCTAGGAGGCGGAAACGGGGCTCCCCTGGATGTGTGCGAGACCCACGTGCTTCCTCTCGAGTGGAGACGGGTATGTCGGGGAACTTCTTGAGTTGCAGCAAGGGTGTGAAGGACCCTTTGGAAGTTCCAGTGGTTAGATGTGATTGGCCTCGAGAAGCCTCAGCGGAAATGGGCCTCATCTCGCCTGGAGGGCAAAACCGCCTGGATTTTCTCGAGTTGCGGCAGGTGCTCTCGACTTACGACGGGGACCTCAGGGACCCGCTCTGGTGGCCTCAGGAAAGGACAGTCCCCATGCGAGTTCCTCGGGGGCCTCTCGGGATTCCTCTCCCTTCGATGCCGGGGCCTAAGACCTTGTGTGGAGTCGGGGCCGGAACCTGAGGATTCCTCTCCAGTACTGACATGGATCTTGGGGTACTTCTGGAGTCTCCCCAGGGGAGTCAGTCCTCGTCTCGAATGCGGGCATGCACTTGCGCTTTCCTCCAGAGCGGTAGCAGCAGTGTCACGCAGTCCGCCGCGTCGATCAAAGGATCTATGGTTTTCCCTCGAGTCTTTCCCACGAGGCTTTCCCACGAGGCTTTCCCACAGGGCTGTCCCACGTGCACACGTGGTGGGAGTCGATCCTCGGCTTGAACGTCAAGGCAGTGCAGGGAAAACAGGTTCCTCTGGAATGGACTGACACATCTGGGGGACTCTTGGAATGGTGGCACGACCCTGGAGTTTCTCTCGCCTTTCCTGTGGAGAGCGCCTCCTCTTGAGATGCGACAGGAACGCCGGGAATTCTTTCCCTACGAAACAGGGAAAGGATCCCTCATCTCGAGCTAGGAGGAGGAAACGGGGCTCCCCTGGATGTGTGCGGGACCCCATGTGGTTCCTCTCGAGTGGAGATGGGTATGTCGGGGAACTTCTTGAGTTGCAGCAATGGTGTGAAGGACCCTTTGGAAGTTCCAGTGGTTAGATGTGATTGGCCTCGAGAAGCCTCAGCGGAAATGGGCCTCATCTCGCCTGGAGGGCAAAACCTCCTGGATTTTCTCGAGTTGCGGCAGGTGCTCTCGACTTACGACGGGGACCTCAGGGACCCGCTCTGGTGGCCTCAGGAAAGGCCAGTCCCCATGCGAGTTCCTCGGGGGCCTCTCAGGATTCCTCTCCCGTAGATGCCGGGCCTAAGACCTTGTGTGGAGTCGGGGCCGGAACCTGAGGATTCCTCTCCACTGCTGACATGGATCTTGGGGTACTTCTGGAGTCTCCCCAGGGGAGTCAGTCCTCGTCTCGAATGCGGGCATGCACTTGCGCTTCCTCCAGAGCGGTAGCAGCAGTGTCACGCAGTCCGCCGCGTGGATCAAAGGATCTATGGTTTTCCCTCGAGTCTTTCCCACGAGGCTTTCCCACGAGGCTTTCCCACAGGGCTGTCCCACTTGCACACGTGGTGGGAGTCGATCCTCGGCTTGAACGTCAAGGCAGTGCAGGGAAAACAGGTTCCTCTGTAATGGACTGACACATCTGGGGGACTCTTGGAATGGTGGCATGACCCTGGAGTTCCTCTCGCCTTTCCTGTGGAGAGCGCCTCCTCTTGAGATGCGACGGGAACGCCGGGAATGCTTTCCCTACGAAACAGGGAAAGGATCCCTCATTTCGAGCTAGGAGGCGGAAACGGGGCTCCCCTGGATGTGTGCTGGACACCTCGTGCTTCCTCTGGAGTGCAGACGGGTATGTCGGGGAACTTCTTGAGTTGCAACAAGGGTGTGAAGGACCCTTTGGAAGTTCCAGTGGTTAGATGTGATTGGCCTCGAGAAGCCTCAGCGGAAATGGGCCTCATCTCGCCTGGAGGGCAATACCTCCTGGATTTTCTCGAGTTGCGGCAGGTGCTCTCGACTTACGACGGGGACCTCAGGGACACGCTCTCGTGGCCTCAGGAAAGGCCAGTCCCCATGCGAGTTCCTCGGGGGCCTCTCGGGATTCCTCTCCCGTCGATGCCGGGGCCTAAGACCTTGTGTGGAGTCGGGGCCGGAACCTGAGGATTCCTCTCCAGTGCTGACATGGATCTTGGGGTACTTCTGGAGTCTCCCCAGGGGAGTCAGTCCTCGTCTCGAATGCGGGCATGCACTTGCGCTTTCCTCCAGAGCGGTAGCAGCAGTGTCACGCAGTCCGCCGCGTGGATCAAAGGATCTATGGTTTTCCCTCGAGTCTTTCCCACGAGGCTTTCCCACCAGGCTTTCCCACAGGACTGTCCCACGTGCACACGTGGTGGGAGTCGATCCTCGGCTTGAACGTCAAGGCAGTGCAGGGAAAACAGGTTCCTCTGGAATGGACTGACACATCTGGGGGACTCTTGGAATGGTGGCACGACCCTGGAGTTCCTCTCGCCTTTCCTGTGGAGAGCGCCTCCTCTTGAGATGCGACGGGAACGCCGGGAATTCTTTCCCTACGAAACAGGGAAAGGATCCCTCATCTCGAGCTAGGAGGCGGAAACGGGGCTCCCCTGGATGTGTGTGGGACACCACGTGCTTCCTCTCGAGTGGAGACGGGTATGTCGGGGAACTTCTTGAGTTGCAGCAAGGGTGTGAAGGACCCTTTGGATGTTCCAGTGGTTAGATGTGATTGGCCTCGAGAAGCCTCAGCGGAAATGGGCCTCATCTCGCCTGGAGGCCAAAACCTCCTGGATTTCTCGAGTTACGGCAGGTGCTCTCGACTTTCGACGGGGACCTCAGGGACCCGCTCTGGTGGCCTCAGGAAAGGCCAGTCCCCATGCGAGTTCCTCGGGGGCCTCTCGGGATTCCTCTCCCGTCGATGCCGGGGCCTAAGACCTTGTGTGGAGTCGGGGCCGGAACCTGAGAATTTCTCTCCAGTGCTGACATGGATCTTGGGGTACTTCTGGAGTCTCCCCAGGGGAGTCAGTCCTTGGCTCGAATGCGGGCATGCACTTGCGCTTTCCTCCAGAGCGGTAGCAGCAGTGTCACGCTGTCCGCCGTGTGGATCAAAGGATCTATGGTTTTCCCTCGAGTCTTTCCCACGAGGCTTTCCCACGAGGCTTTCCCACAGGGCTGTCCCACGTGCACACGTGGTGGGAGTGGATCCTCGGCTTGAACGTCAAGGCAGTGCAGGGAAAACAGGTTCCTCTGGAATGGACTGACACATCTGGGGGACTCTTGGAATGGTGGCACGACCCTGGAGTTCCTCTCGCCTTTCCTGTGGAGAGCGCCTCCTCTTGAGATGCGACGGGAACGCCGGGAATTCTTTCCCTACGAAACAGGGAAAGGATCCCTCATCTCGAGCTAGGAGGCGGAAACGGGGCTCCCCTTGATGTGTGCGGGACACCACGTGCTTCCTCTCGAGTGGAGACGGGTATGTCGGGGAACTTCTTGAGTTGCAGCAAGGGTGTGAAGGACCCTTTGGAAGTTCCAGTGGTTAGACGTGATTGGCCTCGAGAAGCCTCAGCGGAAATGGGCCTCATCTCGCCTGGAGGGCAAAACCTCCTGGATTTTCTCGAGTTGCGGCAGGTGCTCTCGACTTACGACGGGGACCTCAGGGACCCGCACTGGTGGCCTCAGGAAAGGCCAGTCCCCATGCGAGATCCTCGGGCGCCTCTCGGGATTCCTCTCCCGTCGATGCCGGGGCCTAAGACCTTGTGTGGAGTCGGGGCCGGAACCTGAGGATTTCTCTCCAGTGCTGACATGGATCTTGGGGTACTTCTGGAGTCTCCCCAGGGGAGTCAGTCCTCGTCTCGAATGCTGGCATGCACTTGCGCTTTCCTCCAGAGCGGTAGCAGCAGTGTCACGCAGTCCGCCGCGTGGATCAAAGGATCTATTGTTTTCCCTCGAGTCTTTCCCACGAGGCTTTCCCACGAGGCTTTCCCACAGGGCTGTCAAACGTGCACACGTGGTGGGAGTGGATCCTCGGCTTGAACGTCAAGGCAGTGCAGGGAAAACAGGTTCCTCTGGAATGGACTGACACATCTGGGGGACTCTTGGAATGGGGGCACGACCCTGGAGTTCCTCTCGCCTTTCCTGTGGAGAGTGCCACCTCTTGAGATGCGACGGGAACGCCGGGAATTCTTTCCCTACGAAACAGGGAAAGGATCCCTCATCTCGAGCTAGGAGGCGGAAACGGGGCTCCCATGGATGTGTGCGGGACACCATGTGCTTCCTCTCGAGTGGAGACGGGTATGTCGGGGAACTTCTTGAGTTGCAGCAATGGTGTGAAGGACCCTTTGGAAGTTCCAGTGGTTAGATGTGATTGGCCTCGAGAAGCCTCAGCGGAAAAGGGCCTCATCTCGCCTGGAGGGCAAAACCTCCTGGATTTTCTCGAGTTGCGGCAGGTGCTCTCGACTTACGACGGGGACCTCAGGGACCCGCTCTGGTGGCCTCAGGAAAGGCCAGTCCCCATGCGAGTTCCTCGGGGGCCTCTCGGGATTCCTCTCCCGTCGATGCCGGGGCCTAAGACCTTGTGTGGAGTCGGGGCCGGAACCTGAGGATTCCACTCCAGTGCTGACATGGATCTTGGGGTACTTCTGGAGTCTCCCCAGGGGAGTCAGTCCTCGTCTCGAATGCGGGCATGCACTTGCGCTATCCTCCAGAGCGGTAGCAGCAGTGTCACGCAGTCCGCCGCGTGGATCAAAGGATCTATGGTTTTCCCTCGAGTCTTTCCCACGAGGCTTTCCCACGAGGCTTTCCCACAGGGCTGTCCCACGTGCACACGTGGTGGGAGTCGATGCTCGGCTTGAACGTCAAGGCAGTGCAGGGAAAACAGGTTCCTCTGGAATGGACTGACACATCCGGGGGAGTCTTGGAATGGTGGCACGACCCTGGAGTTCCTCTCGACTTTCCTGTGGAGAGCGCCTCCTCTTGAGATGGGACGGGAACGCCGGGAATTCTTTCCCTACGAAACAGGGAAAGGATCCCTCATCTCGAGCTAGGAGGCGGAAACGGGGCTCCCCTGGATGTGTGCGGGACCCCACGTGCTTCCTCTCGAGTGGAGACTGGTATGTCGGGGAACTTCTTGAGTTGCAGCAAGGGTGTGAAGGAACCTTTGGAAGTTCCAGTGGTTAGACGTGATTAGCCTCGAGAAGCCTCAGCGGAAATGGGCCTCATCTCGCCTGGAGGGCAAAACCTCCTGGATTTTCTCGAGTTGCGGCAGGTGCTCTCGACTTACGACCGGGACATCAGGGACCCGCTCTGGTGGCCTCAGGAAAGGCCAGTCCCCATGCGAGTTCCTTGGGGGCCTCTCGGGATTCCTCTCCCGTCGATGCCGGGGCCTAAGACCTTGTGTGGAGTCGGGGCCGTAACCTGAGGATTGCTCTCCAGTGCTGACATGGATCTTGGGGTACTTCTGGAGTCTACCCAGGGGAGTAAGTCCTCGTCTCGAATGCGGGCATGCACTTGCGCTTTCCTCCAGAGCGGTAGCAGCAGTGTCATGCAGTCCGCCGCGTGGATCAAAGGATCTATGGTTTTCCCTCGAGTCTTTCCCACGAGGCTTTCCCACGAGGCTTTCCCACAGGGCTGTCCCACGTGCACACGTGGTGGGAGTCGATGCTCGGCTTGAACGTCAAGGCAGTGCAGGGAAAACAGGTTCCTCTGGAATGGACTGACACATCCGGGGGACTCCTGGAATGGTGGCACGACCCTGGAGTTTCTCTCGCCTTTCCTGTGGAGAGCGCCTCCTCTTGAGATGCGACGGGAACGCCGGGAATACTTTCCCTACGAAACAGGGAAAGGATCCCTCATCTCGAGCTAGGAGGCGGAAACGGGGCTCCCCTGGATGTGTGCGGGACCCTCGTGCTTCCTCTCGAGTGGAGACGGGTATGTTGGGGAACTTCTTGAGTTGCAGCAAGGGTGAGAAGGACCCTTTGGATGTTCCAGTGGTTAGATGTGATTAGCCTCGAGAAGCCTCAGCGGAAATGGGCCTCATCTCGCCTGGAGGGCAAAACCTCCTGGATTTTCTCGAGTTGCGGCAGGTGCTCTCGACTTACGACGGGGACCTCAGGGACCCTCTCTGGTGGCCTCAGGAAAGGCCAGTCCCCATGCGAGTTCCTCGGGGGCCTCTCGGGATTCCTCTCCCGTCGATGCCGGGGCCTAAGACCTTGTGTGGAGTCGGGGCCGGAACCTGAGGATTCCTCTCCAGTGCTGACATGGATCTTGGGGTACTTCTGGAGTCTCCCCAGGGGAGTCAGTCCTCGTCTCGAATGCGGGCATGCACTTGCGCTTTCCTCCACAGCGGTAGCAGCAGTGTCACTCAGTCCGCCTCGTGGATCAAAGGATCTATGCTTTTCCCTCGAGTCTTTCCCACGGGGCTTTCCCACGAGGCTTTCCCACAGGGCTGTCCCACGTGCACACGTGGTGGGAGTCGATCCTCGGCTTGAACATCAAGGCAGTGCAGGGAAAACAGGTTCCTCTGGAATGGACTGACACATCCGGGGGAGTCTTGGAATGGTGGCACGACCCTGGAGTTCCTCTCGCCTTTCCTGTGGAGAGCGCCTCCTCTTGAGATGCGACGGGAACGCCGGGAATTCTTTCCCTACGAAACAGGGAAAGAATCCCTCATCTCGAGCTAGGAGGCGGAAACGGGGCTCCCCTGGATGTGTGCGGCACCCTCGTGCTTCCTCTCGAGTGGAGACGGGTATGTCGGGGAACTTCTTGAGTTGCAGCAATGGTGTGAAGGACCCTTTGGAAGTTCCAGTGGTTAGATGTGATTGGCCTCGAGAAGCCTCAGCGGAAATGGGCCTCATCTCGCCTGGAGGGCAAAACCTCCTGGATTTTCTCGAGTTGCGTCAGGTTCTCTCGACTTACGACGGGGACCTCAGGGATCCGCTCTGGTGGCCTCAGGAAAGGCCAGTCCCCATGCGAGTTCCTCGGGGGCCTCTCGGGATTCCTCTCCCGTCGATGCCGGGGCCTAAGACCTTGTGTGGAGTCGGGGCCGGAACCTGAGGATTCCTCTCCAGTGCTGACATGGATGTTGGGGTACTTCTGGAGTCTCCCCAGGGGAGTCAGTCCTCGTCTCGAATGCGGGCATGCACTTGCGCTTTCCTCCAGAGCGGTAGCAGCAGTGTCACGCAGTCCGCCGCGTGGATCAAAGGATCTATGGTTTTCCCTCGAGTCTTTCCCACGAGGCTTTCCCACGAGGCTTTCCCACAGGGCTGTCCCACGTGCACACGTGGTGGGAGTCGATCCTCGGCTTGAACGTCAAGGCAGTGCAGGGAAAACAGGTTCCTCTGGAATGGACTGACACATCTGGGGGACTCTTGGAATGGTGGCACGACCCTGGAGTTCCTCTCGCCTTTCCTGTGGAGAGCGCCTCCTCTTGAGATGCGACGGGAACGCCGGGAATTCTTTCCCTACGAAACAGGGAAAGGATCCCTCATCTCGAGCTAGGAGGCGGAAACGGGGCTCCCCTGGATGTGTGCGGGACCCACGTGCTTCCTCTCGAGTGGAGACGATTATGTCGGGGAACTTCTTGAGTTGCAGCAAGGGTGTGAAGGACCCTTTGGAAGTTCCAGTGGCTAGACATGATTAGCCTCGAGAAGCCTCAGCGGAAATGAGCCTCATCTCGCCAGGAGGGCAAAACCTCCTGGTTTTTCTCGAGTTGCGGCAGTGCTCTCGACTTACGACGGGGACCTCAGGGACCCGCTCTGGTGGCCTCAGGAAAGGCCAGTCCCCATGCGAGTTCCTCGGGGGCCTCTCGGGATTCCTCTCCCGTCGATGCCGGGGCCTAAGTCCTTGTGTGGAGTCGGGGCCGGAACCTGAGGATTCCTCTCCAGTGCTGACATGGATGTTGGGGTACTTCTGGAGTCTCCCCAGGGGAGTCAGTCCTCGTCTCGAATGCGGGCATGCACTTGCGCTTTCCTCCAGAGCGGTAGCAGCAGTGTCACGCAGTCCGCCGCGTGGATCAAAGGATCTATGATTTTCCCTCGAGTCTTTCCCACGAGGCTTTCCCACGAGGCTTTCCCACAGGGCTGTCCCACGTGCACACGTGGTGGGAGTCGATCCTCGGCTTGAACGTCAAGGCAGTTCAGGGAAAACAGGTTCCTCTGGAATGGACTGACACATCTGGGGGACTCTTGGAATGGTGGCACGACCCTGGAGTTCCTCTCACCTTTCCTGTGGAGAGCGCCTCCTCTTGAGATGCGACGGGAACGCCGGGAATTCTTTTCCTACGAAACAGGGAAAGGATCCCGCATATCGAGCTAGGAGGCGGAAACGGGGCTCCCCTGGATGTGTGCGGGACCCCACGTGCTTCCTCTCGAGTGGAGACGGGTATGTCGCGGAACTGCTTGAGGTGCAGCAATGGTGTGAAGGACCCTTTGGAAGTTCCAGTGGTTAGATGTGATTGGCCTCGAGAAGCCTCAGCGGAAATGGGCCTCATCTCGCCTGGTGGGCAAAACCTCCTGGATTTTCTCGAGTTGCGGCAGGTGCTCTCGACTTACGACGGGGACCTCAGGGACCCGCTCTGGTGGCCTCAGGAAAGGCCAGTCCCCATGCGAGTTCCTCGGGGGCCTCTCGGGATTCCTCTCCCGTCGATGCCAGGGCCTAAGATCTTGTGTGGAGTCGGGGCCGGAACCTGAGGATTCCTCTCCAGTGCTGACATGGATCTTGGGGTACTTCTGGAGTCTCCCCAGGGGAGTCAGTCCTCGTCTCGAATGCGGGCATGCACTTGCGCTTTCCTCCAGAGCGGTAGCAGCAGTGTCACGCAGTCCGCCGCGTGGATCAAAGGATCTATGGTTTTCCCTCGAGTCTTTCCCACGAGGCTTTCCCACGAGGCTTTCCCACAGGGCTGTCCCACGTGCACACGTGGTGGGAGTCGATCCTCGGCTTGAACGTCAAGGCAGTGCAGGGAAAACAGGTTCCTCTGGAATGGACTGACACATCTGGGGGACTCTTGGAATGGTGGCACGACTATGGAGTTCCTCTCGCCATTCCTGTGGAGAGCGCCTCCTCTTGAGATGCGACGGGAACGCCGGGAATTCTTTCCCTACGAAACAGGGAAAGGATCCCTCATCTCGAGCTAGGAGGCGGAAACGGTTCTCCCCTGGATGTGTGCGGGACCCACGTGCTTCCTCTCGAGTGGAGACGGGTATGTCGGGGAACTTCTTGAGTTGCAGCAAGGGTGTGAAGGACCCTTTGGAAGTTCCAGTGGTTAGACGTGATTAGCCTCGAGAAGCCTCAGCGGAAATGGGCCTCATCTCGCCTGGAGGGCAAAACCGCCTGGATTTTCTCGAGTTGCGGCAGGTGCTCTCGACTTACGACGGGGACCTCAGGGACCCGCTCTGGTGGCCTCAGGAAAGGCCAGTCCCCATGCGAGTTCCTCGGGGGCGTCTCGGGATTCCTCTCCCGTCGATGCCGGGGCCTAAGACCTTGTGTGGAGTCGGGGCCGGAACCTGAGGATTCCTCTCCAGTGCTGACATGGATCTTGGGGTACTTCTGGAGTCTCCCCAGGGGAGTCAGTCCTCGTCTCGAATGCGGGCATGCACTTGCGCTTTCCTCCAGAGCGGTAGCAGCAGTGTCACGCAGTCCGCCGCGTGGATCAAAGGATCTATGGTTTCCCCTCGAGTCTTTCCCACGAGGCTTTCCCACGAGGCTTTCCCACAGGGCTGTCCCACGTGCACACGTGGTGGGAGTCGATCCTCGGCTTGAACGTCAAGGCAGTGCAGGGAAAACAGGTTCCTCTGGAATGGACTGACACATCTGGGGGACTCTTGGAATGGTGTCACGACCCTGGAGTTCCTCTCGCCTTTCCTCTGGAGAGCGCCTCCTCTTGAGATGCGACGGGAACGCCGGGAATTCTTTCCCTACGAAACAGGGAAAGGATCCCTCATCTTGAGCTAGGAGGCGGAAACGGGGCTCCCCTGGATGTGTGCGGGACTCCACCTGCTTCCTCTCGAGTGGAGACGGGTATGTCGGGGAAATTCTTGAGTTGCAGCAATGGTGTGAAGGACCCTTTGGAAGTTCCAGTGGTTAGATGTGATTGGCCTCGAGAAGCCTCAGAGGAAATGGGCCTCATCTTGCCTGGAGGGCAAAACCTCCTGGATTTTCTCGAGTTGCGGCAGGTTCTCTCGACTTACGACGGGGACCTCAGGGACCCGTTCTGGTGGCCTCAGGAAAGGCCTGTCCCCATGCGAGTTCCTCGGGGGCCTCTCGGGATTCCTCTCCCGTCGATGCCGGGGCCTAAGACCTTGTGTGGAGTCGGGGCCGGAACCTGAGGATTCCTCTCCAGTGCTGACATGGATCTTGGGGTACTTCTGGAGTCTCCCCAGGGGAGTCAGTCCTCGTCTCGAATGCGGGCATGCACTTGCGCTTTCCTCCAGAGCGGTAGCAGCAGTGTCACGCAGTCCGCCGCGTGGATCAAAGGATCTATGGTTTTCCCTCGAGTCTTTCCCAGGAGGCTTTCCCACGAGGCTTTCCCACAGGGCTGTCCCACGTGCACACGTGGTGGGAGTCGATCCTCGGCTTGAACGTCAAGGCAGAGCAGGGAAAACAGGTTCCTCTGGAATGGACTGACACATCTGGGGGACTCTTGGAATGGTGGCACGACCCTGGAGTTCCTCTCGCCTTTCCTGTGGAGAGCGCCTCCTCTTGAGATGCGACGGGAACGCCGGGAATTCTTTCCCTACGAAACAGGGAAAGGATCCCTCATCTCGAGCTAGGAGGTGGAAACGGGGCTCCCCTGGATGTGTGCGGGACCCACGTGCTTCCTCTCGAGTGGAGACGGGTATGTCGGGGAACTTCTTGAGTTGCAGCAAGGGTGTGAAGGACCCTTTGGAAGTTCCAGTGGCTAGACATGATTAGCCTCGAGAAGCCTCAGCGGAAATGAGCCTCATCTCGCCTGGAGGGCAAAACCTCCTGGTTTTTCTCGAGTTGCGGCAGTGCTCTCGACTTACGACGGGGACCTCAGGGACCCGCTCTGGTGGCCTCAGGAAAGGCCAGTCCCCATGCGAGTTCCTCGGGGGCCTCTCGGGATTCCTCTCCCGTCGATGCCGGGGCCTAAGTCCTTGTGTGGAGTCGGGGCCGGAACCTGAGGATTCCTCTCCAGTGCTGACATGGATGTTGGGGTACTTCTGGAGTCTCCCCAGGGGAGTCAGTCCTCGTCTCGAATGCGGGCATGCACTTGCGCTTTCCTCCAGAGTGGTAGCAGCAGTGTCACGCAGTCCGCCGCGTGGATCAAAGGATCTATGGTTTTCCCTCGAGTCTTTCCCACGAGGCTTTCCCACGAGGCTTTCCCACAGGGCTGTCCCACGTGCACACGTGGTGGGAGTCGATCCTCGGCTTGAACGTCAAGGCAGTGCAGGGAAAACAGGTTCCTCTGGAATGGATTGACACATCTGGGGGACTCTTGGAATGGTGGCACGACCCTGGAGTTCCTCTCGCCTTTCCTGTGGAGAGCGCCTCCTCTTGAGATGCGACGGGAACGCCGGGAATTCTTTCCCTACGAAACAGGGAAAGGATCCCTCATCTCGAGCTAGGAGGTGGAAACGGGGCTCCCCTGGATGTGTGCGGGACCCACGTGCTTCCTCTCGAGTGGAGACGATTATGTCGGGGAACTTCTTGAGTTGCAGCAAGGGTGTGAAGGACCCTTTGGAAGTTCCAGTGGCTAGACATGATTAGCCTCGAGAAGCCTCAGCGGAAATGAGCCTCATCTCGCCAGGAGGGCAAAACCTCCTGGATTTTCTCGAGTTGCGGCAGTGCTCTCGACTTACGACGGGGACCTCAGGGACCCGCTCTGGTGGCCTCAGGAAAGGCCAGTCCCCATGCGAGTTCCTCGGGGGCCTCTCGGGATTCCTCTCCCGTCGATGCCGGGGCCTAAGTCCTTGTGTGGAGTCGGGGCCGGAACCTGAGGATTCCTCTCCAGTGCTGACATGGATGTTGGGGTACTTCTGGAGTCTCCCCAGGGGAGTCAGTCCTCGTCTCGAATGCGGGCATGCACTTGCGCTTTCCTCCAGAGCGGTAGCAGCAGTGTCACGCAGTCCGCCGCGTGGATCAAAGGATCTATGATTTTCCCTCGAGTCTTTCCCACGAGGCTTTCCCACGAGGCTTTCCCACAGGGCTGTCCCACGTGCACACGTGGTGGGAGTCGATCCTCGGCTTGAACGTCAAGGCAGTTCAGGGAAAACAGGTTCCTCTGGAATGGACTGACACATCTGGGGGACTCTTGGAATGGTGGCACGACCCTTCAGTTCCTCTCGCCTTTCCTGTGGAGAGCGCCTCCTCTTGAGATGCGACGGGAACCCCGGGAATTCTTTTCCTACGAAACAGGGAAAGGATCCCGCATATCGAGCTAGGAGGCGGAAACGGGGCTCCCCTGGATGTGTGCGGGACCCCACGTGCTTCCTCTCGAGTGGAGACGGGTATGTCGCGGAACTGCTTGAGGTGCAGCAATGGTGTGAAGGACCCTTTGGAAGTTCCAGTGGTTAGATGTGATTGGCCTCGAGAAGCCTCAGCGGAAATGGGCCTCATCTCGCCTGGTGGGCAAAACCTCCTGGATTTTCTCGAGTTGCGGCAGGTGCTCTCGACTTACGACGGGGACCTCAGGGACCCGCTCTGGTGGCCTCAGGAAAGGCCAGTCCCCATGCGAGTTCCTCGGGGGCCTCTCGGGATTCCTCTCCCGTCGATGCCAGGGCCTAAGA
Source organism: Ovis canadensis (assembly GCF_042477335.2). Lineage (NCBI taxonomy): Eukaryota > Metazoa > Chordata > Mammalia > Artiodactyla > Bovidae > Ovis > Ovis canadensis. The sequence goes on from NC_091264.1 coordinate 7,736,080, forward strand.
TCTTGTGTGGAGTCGGGGCCGGAACCTGAGGATTCCTCTCCAGTGCTGACATGGATCTTGGGGTACTTCTGGAGTCTCCCCAGGGGAGTCAGTCCTCGTCTCGAATGCGGGCATGCACTTGCGCTTTCCTCCAGAGCGGTAGCAGCAGTGTCACGCAGTCCGCCGCGTGGGTCAAAGGATCTATGGTTTTCCCTCGAGTCTTTCCCACGAGGCTTTCCCACGAGGCTTTCCCACAGGGCTGTCCCACGTGCACACGTGGTGGGAGTCGATCCTCGGCTTGAACGTCAAGGCAGTGCAGGGAAAACAGGTTCCTCTGGAATGGACTGACACATCTGGGGGACTCTTGGAATGGTGGCACGACTATGGAGTTCCTCTCGCCATTCCTGTGGAGAGCGCCTCCTCTTGAGATGCGACGGGAACGCCGGGAATTCTTTCCCTACGAAACAGGGAAAGGATCCCTCATCTCGAGCTAGGAGGCGGAAACGGTTCTCCCCTGGATGTGTGCGGGACCCACGTGCTTCCTCTCGAGTGGAGACGGGTATGTCGGGGAACTTCTTGAGTTGCAGCAAGGGTGTGAAGGACCCTTTGGAAGTTCCAGTGGTTAGACGTGATTAGCCTCGAGAAGCCTCAGCGGAAATGGGCCTCATCTCGCCTGGAGGGCAAAACCGCCTGGATTTTCTCGAGTTGCGGCAGGTGCTCTCGACTTACGACGGGGACCTCAGGGACCCGCTCTGGTGGCCTCAGGAAAGGCCAGTCCCCATTCGAGTTCCTCGGGGGCCTCTCGGGATTCCTCTCCCGTCGATGCCGGGGCCTAAGACCTTGTGTGGAGTCGTGGCCGGAACCTGAGGATTCCTCTCCAGTGCTGACATGGATCTTGGGGTACTTTTGGAGTCTCCCCAGGGGAGTCAGTCCTCGTCTCGAATGCGGGCATGCACTTGCGCTTTCCTCCAGAGCGGTAGCAGCAGTGTCACGCAGTCCGCCGCGTGGATCAAAGGATCTATGGTTTTCCCTCGAGTCTTTCCCATGAGGCTTTCCCACGAGGCTTTCCCACAGGGCTGTCCCACTTGCACACGTGGTGGGAGTCGATCCTCGGCTTGAACGTCAAGGCAGTGCAGGGAAAACAGGTTCCTCTGTAATGGACTGACACATCTGGGGGACTCTTGGAATGGTGGCATGACCCTGGAGTTCCTCTCGCCTTTCCTGTGGAGAGCACCTCCTCTTGAGATGCGACGGGAACGCCGGGAATGCTTTCCCTACGAAACAGGGAAAGGATCCCTCATTTCGAGCTAGGAGGCGGAAACGGGGCTCCCCTGGATGTGTGCGGGACACCTCGTGCTTCCTCTGGAGTGCAGACGGGTATGTCGGGGAACTTCTTGAGTTGCAACAAGGGTGTGAAGGACCCTTTGGAAGTTCCAGTGGTTAGATGTGATTGGCCTCGAGAAGCCTCAGCGGAAATGGGCCTCATCTCGCCTGGAGGGCAATACCTCCTGGATTTTCTCGAGTTGCGGCAGGTGCTCTCGACTTACGACGGGGACCTCAGGGACACGCTCTCGTGGCCTCAGGAAAGGCCAGTCCCCATGCGAGTTCCTCGGGGGCCTCTCGGGATTCCTCTCCCGTCGATGCCGGGGCCTAAGACCTTGTGTGGAGTCGGGGCCGGAACCTGAGGATTCCTCTCCAGTGCTGACATGGATCTTGGGGTACTTCTGGAGTCTCCCCAGGGGAGTCAGTCCTCGTCTCGAATGCGGGCATGCACTTGCGCTTTCCTCCAGAGCGGTAGCAGCAGTGTCACGCAGTCCGCCGCGTGGATCAAAGGATCTATGGTTTTCCCTCGAGTCTTTCCCACGAGGCTTTCCCACCAGGCTTTCCCACAGGACTGTCCCACGTGCACACGTGGTGGGAGTCGATCCTCGGCTTGAACGTCAAGGCAGTGCAGGGAAAACAGGTTCCTCTGGAATGGACTGACACATCTGGGGGACTCTTGGAATGGTGGCACGACCCTGGAGTTCCTCTCGCCTTTCCTGTGGAGAGCGCCTCCTCTTGAGATGCGACGGGAACGCCGGGAATTCTTTCCCTACGAAACAGGGAAAGGATCCCTCATCTCGAGCTAGGAGGCGGAAACGGGGCTCCCCTGGATGTGTGCGGGACACCACGTGCTTCCTCTCGAGTGGAGACGGGTATGTCGGGGAACTTCTTGAGTTGCAGCAAGGGTGTGAAGGACCCTTTGGATGTTCCAGTGGTTAGATGTGATTGGCCTCGAGAAGCCTCAGCGGAAATGGGCCTCATCTCGCCTGGAGGCCAAAACCTCCTGGATTTTCTCGAGTTACGGCAGGTGCTCTCGACTTTCGACGGGGACCTCAGGGACCCGCTCTGGTGGCCTCAGGAAAGGCCAGTCCCCATGCGAGTTCCTCGGGGGCCTCTCGGGATTCCTCTCCCGTCGATGCCGGGGCCTAAGACCTTGTGTGGAGTCGGGGCCGGAACCTGAGAATTTCTCTCCAGTGCTGACATGGATCTTGGGGTACTTCTGGAGTCTCCCCAGGGGAGTCAGTCCTTGTCTCGAATGCGGGCATGCACTTGCGCTTTCCTCCAGAGCGGTAGCAGCAGTGTCACGCTGTCCGCCGTGTGGATCAAAGGATCTATTGTTTTCCCTCGAGTCTTTCCCACGAGGCTTTCCCACGAGGCTTTCCCACAGGGCTGTCCCACGTGCACACGTGGTGGGAGTGGATCCTCGGCTTGAACGTCAAGGCAGTGCAGGGAAAACAGGTTCCTCTGGAATGGACTGACACATCTGGGGGACTCTTGGAATGGTGGCACGACCCTGGAGATCCTCTCGCCTTTCCTGTGGAGAGCGCCTCCTCTTGAGATGCGACGGGAACGCCGGGAATTCTTTCCCTACGAAACAGGGAAAGGATCCCTCATCTCGAGCTAGGAGGCGGAAACGGGGCTCCCCTTGATGTGTGCGGGACACCACGTGCTTCCTCTCGAGTGGAGACGGGTATGTCGGGGAACTTCTTGAGTTGCAGCAAGGGTGTGAAGGACCCTTTGGAAGTTCCAGTGGTTAGACGTGATTGGCCTCGAGAAGCCTCAGCGGAAATGGGCCTCATCTCGCCTGGAGGGCAAAACCTCCTGGATTTTCTCGAGTTGCGGCAGGTGCTCTCGACTTACGACGGGGACCTCAGGGACCCGCACTGGTGGCCTCAGGAAAGGCCAGTCCCCATGCGAGATCCTCGGGCGCCTCTCGGGATTCCTCTCCCGTCGATGCCGGGGCCTAAGACCTTGTGTGGAGTCGGGGCCGGAACCTGAGGATTTCTCTCCAGTGCTGACATGGATCTTGGGGTACTTCTGGAGTCTCCCCAGGGGAGTCAGTCCTCGTCTCGAATGCTGGCATGCACTTGCGCTTTCCTCCAGAGCGGTAGTAGCAGTGTCACGCAGTCCGCCGCGTGGATCAAAGGATCTATTGTTTTCCCTCGAGTCTTTCCCACGAGGCTTTCCCACGAGGCTTTCCCACAGGGCTGTCCCACGTGCACACGTGGTGGGAGTCGATCCTCGGCTTGAACGTCAAGGCAGTGCAGGGAAAACAGGTTCCTCTGGAATGGACTGACACATCTGGGGGACTCTTGGAATGGTGGCACGACCCTGGAGTTCCTCTCGCCTTTCCTGTGGAGAGCGCCACCTCTTGAGATGCGACGGGAACGCCGGGAATTCTTTCCCTACGAAACAGGGAAAGGATCCCTCATCTCGAGCTAGGAGGCGGAAACGGGGCTCCCCTGGATGTGTGCGGGACCCCATGTGCTTCCTCTCGAGTGGAGACGGGTATGTCGGGGAACTTCTTGAGTTGCAGCAATGGTGTGAAGGACCCTTTGGAAGTTCCAGTGGTTAGATGTGATTGGCCTCGAGAAGCCTCAGCGGAAAAGGGCCTCATCTCGCCTGGAGGGCAAAACCTCCTGGATTTTCTCGAGTTGCGGCAGGTGCTCTCGACTTACGACGGGGACCTCAGGGACCCGCTCTGGTGGCCTCAGGAAAGGCCAGTCCCCATGCGAGTTCCTCGGGGGCCTCTCGGGATTCCTCTCCCGTCGATGCCGGGGCCTAAGACCTTGTGTGGAGTCGGGGCCGGAACCTGAGGATTCCACTCCAGTGCTGACATGGATCTTGGGGTACTTCTGGAGTCTCCCCAGGGGAGTCAGTCCTCGTCTCGAATGCGGGCATGCACTTGCGCTATCCTCCAGAGCGGTAGCAGCAGTGTCACGCAGTCCGCCGCGTGGATCAAAGGATCTATGGTTTTCCCTCGAGTCTTTCCCACGAGGCTTTCCCACGAGGCTTTCCCACAGGGCTGTCCCACGTGCACACGTGGTGGGAGTCGATCCTCGGCTTGAACGTCAAGGCAGTGCAGGGAAAACAGGTTCCTCTGGAATGGACTGACACATCTGGGGGACTCTTGGAATGGTGGCACGACCCTGGAGTTCCTCTCGCCTTTCCTGTGGAGAGCGCCTCCTCTTGAGATGCGACGGGAACGCCGGGAATTCTTTCCCTATGAAACAGGGAAAGGATCCCTCATCTCGAGCTAGGAGGCGGAAACGGGGCTCCCCTGGATGTGTGCGGGACCCCACGTGCTTCCTCTCGAGTGGAGACGGGTATGTCGGGGAACTTCTTGAGTTGCAGCAAGGGTGTGAAGGTCCCATTGGAAGTTCCAGTGGTTAGATGTGATTGGCCTCGAGAAGCCTCAGCGGAAATGGGCCTCATCTCGCCTGGAGGGCAAAACCTCCTGGATTTTCTCGAGTTGCGGCAGGTGCTCTCGACTTACGACGGGGACCTCAGGGACCCGCTCTGGTGGCCTCAGGAAAGGCCAGTCCCCATGCGAGTTCCTCGGGGGCCTCTCGGGATTCCTCTCCCGTCGATGCCGGGGCCTAAGACCTTGTGTGGAGTCGGGACCGGAACCTGACGATTCCTCTCCAGTGCTGACATGGATCTTGGGGTACTTCTGGAGTCTCCCCAGGGGAGTCAGTCCTTGTCTCGAATGCGGGCATGCACTTGCGCTTTCCTCCAGAGCGGTAGCAGCAGTGTCACGCAGTCCGCCGTGTGGATCAAGGATCTATGGTTTTCCCTCGAGTCTTTCCCACGAGGCTTTCCCACGAGGCTTTCCCACAGGGCTGTCCCACGTGCACACGTGGTGGGAGTCGATGCTCGGCTTGAACGTCAAGGCAGTGCAGGGAAAACAGGTTCCTCTGGAATGGACTGACACATCCGGGGGAGTCTTGGAATGGTGGCACGACCCTGGAGTTCCTCTCGACTTTCCTGTGGAGAGCGCCTCCTCTTGAGATGCGACGGGAACGCCGGGAATTCTTTCCCTACGAAACAGGGAAAGGATCCCTCATCTCGAGCTAGGAGGCGGAAACGGGGCTTCCCTGGATGTGTGCGGGACCCCACGTGCTTCCTCTCGAGTGGAGACTGGTATGTCGGGGAACTTCTTGAGTTGCAGCAAGGGTGTGAAGGAACCTTTGGAAGTTCCAGTGGTTAGACGTGATTAGCCTCGAGAAGCCTCAGCGGAAATGGGCCTCATCTCGCCTGGAGGGCAAAACCTCCTGGATTTTCTCGAGTTGCGGCATGTGCTCTCGACTTACGACCGGGACATCAGGGACCCGCTCTGGTGGCCTCAGGAAAGGCCAGTCCCCATGCGAGTTCCTTGGGGGCCTCTCGGGATTCCTCTCCCGTCGATGCCGGGGCCTAAGACCTTGTGTGGAGTCGGGGCCGTAACCTGAGGATTGCTCTCCAGTGCTGACATGGATCTTGGGGTACTTCTGGAGTCTCCCCAGGGGAGTAAGTCCTCGTCTCGAATGCGGGCATGCACTTGCGCTTTCCTCCAGAGCGGTAGCAGCAGTGTCACGCAGTCCGCCGCGTGGATCAAAGGATCTATGGTTTTCCCTCGAGTCTTTCCCACGAGGCTTTCCCACGAGGCTTTCCCACAGGGCTGTCCCACGTGCACACGTGGTGGGAGTCGATCCTCGGCTTGAACGTCAAGGCAGTGCAGGGAAAACAGGTTCCTCTGGAATGGACTGACACATCCGGGGGACTCCTGGAATGGTGGCACGACCCTGGAGTTTCTCTCGCCTTTCCTGTGGAGAGCGCCTCCTCTTGAGATGCGACGGGAACGCCGGGAATTCTTTCCCTACGAAACAGGGAAAGGATCCCTCATCTCGAGCTAGGAGGCGGAAACGGGGCTCCCCTGGATGTGTGCGGGACCCTCGTGCTTCCTCTCGAGTGGAGACGGGTATGTTGGGGAACTTCTTGAGTTGCAGCAAGGGTGAGAAGGACCCTTTGGATGTTCCAGTGGTTAGATGTGTTTAGCCTCGAGAAGCCTCAGCGGAAATGGGCCTCATCTCGCCTGGAGGGCAAAACCTCCTGGATTTTCTCGAGTTGCGGCAGGTGCTCTCGACTTACGACGGGGACCTCAGGGACCCGCTCTGGTGGCCTCAGGAAAGGCCAGTCCCCATGCGAGTTCCTCGGGGGCCTCTCGGGATTCCTCTCCCGTCGATGCCGGGGCCTAAGACCTTGTGTGGAGTCGGGGCCGGAACCTGAGGATTCCTCTCCAGTGCTGACATGGATCTTGGGGTACTTCTGGAGTCTCCCCAGGGGAGTCAGTCCTCGTCTCGAATGCGGGCATGCACTTGCGCTTTCCTCCAGGGCGGTAGCAGCAGTGTCACGCAGTCCGCCGCGTGGATCAAAGGATCTATGGTTTTCCCTCGAGTCTTTCCCACGAGGCTTTCCCACGAGGCTTTCCCACAGGGCTGTCCCACGTGCACACGTGGTGGGATTCGATCCTCGGCTTGAACGTCAAGGCAGTGCAGGGAAAACAGGTTCCTCTGTAATGGACTGACACATCAGGGGGACTCTTGGAATGGTGGCACGACCCTGGAGTTCCTCTCGCCTTTCCTGTGGAGAGCGCCTCCTCTTGAGATGCGACGGGAACGCCGGGAATTCTTTCCCTACGAAACAGGGAAAGGATCCCTCATCTCGAGCTAGGAGGCGGAAACGGGGCTCCCCTGGATGTGTGCGGGACCCACGTGCTTCCTCTCGAGTGGAGACGATTATGTCGGGGAACTTCTTGAGTTGCAGCAAGGGTGTGAAGGACCCTTTGGAAGTTCCAGTGGCTAGACATGATTAGCCTCGAGAAGCCTCAGCGGAAATGAGCCTCATCTCGCCAGGAGGGCAAAACCTCCTGGTTTTTCTCGAGTTGCGGCAGTGCTCTCGACTTACGACGGGGACCTCAGGGACCCGCTCTGGTGGCCTCAGGAAAGGCCAGTCCCCATGCGAGTTCCTCGGGGGCCTCTCGGGATTCCTCTCCCGTCGATGCCGGGGCCTAAGTCCTTGTGTGGAGTCGGGGCCGGAACCTGAGGATTCCTCTCCAGTGCTGACATGGATGTTGGGGTACTTCTGGAGTCTCCCCAGGGGAGTCAGTCCTCGTCTCGAATGCGGGCATGCACTTGCGCTTTCCTCCAGAGCGGTAGCAGCAGTGTCACGCAGTCCGCCGCGTGGATCAAAGGATCTATGATTTTCCCTCGAGTCTTTCCCACGAGGCTTTCCCACGAGGCTTTCCCACAGGGCTGTCCCACGTGCACACGTGGTGGGAGTCGATCCTCGGCTTGAACGTCAAGGCAGTTCAGGGAAAACAGGTTCCTCTGGAATGGACTGACACATCTGGGGGACTCTTGGAATGGTGGCACGACCCTGGAGTTCCTCTCGCCTTTCCTGTGGAGAGCGCCTCCTCTTGAGATGCGACGGGAACGCCGGGAATTCTTTTCCTACGAAACAGGGAAAGGATCCCGCATATCGAGCTAGGAGGCGGAAACGGGGCTCCCCTGGATGTGTGCGGGACCCCACGTGCTTCCTCTCGAGTGGAGACGGGTATGTCGCGGAACTGCTTGAGGTGCAGCAATGGTGTGAAGGACCCTTTCGAAGTTCCAGTGGTTAGATGTGATTGGCCTCGAGAAGCCTCAGCGGAAATGGGCCTCATCTCGCCTGGTGGGCAAAACCTCCTGGATTTTCTCGAGTTGCGGCAGGTGCTCTCGACTTACGACGGGGACCTCAGGGACCCGCTCTGGTGGCCTCAGGAAAGGCCAGTCCCCATGCGAGTTCCTCGGGGGCCTCTCGGGATTCCTCTCCCGTCGATGCCAGGGCCTAAGATCTTGTGTGGAGTCGGGGCCGGAACCTGAGGATTCCTCTCCAGTGCTGACATGGATCTTGGGGTACTTCTGGAGTCTCCCCAGGGGAGTCAGTCCTCGTCTCGAATGCGGGCATGCACTTGCGCTTTCCTCCAGAGCGGTAGCAGCAGTGTCACGCAGTCCGCCGCGTGGATCAAAGGATCTATGGTTTTCCCTCGAGTCTTTCCCACGAGGCTTTCCCACGAGGCTTTCCCACAGGGCTGTCCCACGTGCACACGTGGTGGGAGTCGATCCTCGGCTTGAACGTCAAGGCAGTGCAGGGAAAACAGGTTCCTCTGGAATGGACTGACACATCTGGGGGACTCTTGGAATGGTGGCACGACTATGGAGTTCCTCTCGCCATTCCTGTGGAGAGCGCCTCCTCTTGAGATGCGACGGGAACGCCGGGAATTCTTTCCCTACGAAACAGGGAAAGGATCCCTCATCTCGAGCTAGGAGGCGGAAACGGTTCTCCCCTGGATGTGTGCGGGACCCACGTGCTTCCTCTCGAGTGGAGACGGGTATGTCGGGGAACTTCTTGAGTTGCAGCAAGGGTGTGAAGGACCCTTTGGAAGTTCCAGTGGTTAGACGTGATTAGCCTCGAGAAGCCTCAGCGGAAATGGGCCTCATCTCGCCTGGAGGGCAAAACCGCCTGGATTTTCTCGAGTTGCGGCAGGTGCTCTCGACTTACGACGGGGACCTCAGGGACCCGCTCTGGTGGCCTCAGGAAAGGCCAGTCCCCATGCGAGTTCCTCGGGGGCCTCTCGGGATTCCTCTCCCGTCGATGCCGGGGCCTAAGACCTTGTGTGGTGTTGTGGCCGGAACCTGAGGATTCCTCTCCAGTGCTGACATGGATCTTGGGGTACTTTTGGAGTCTCCCCAGGGGAGTCAGTCCTCGTCTCGAATGCGGGCATGCACTTGCGCTTTCCTCCAGAGCGGTAGCAGCAGTGTCACGCAGTCCGCCGCGTGGATCAAAGGATCTATGGTTTTCCCTCGAGTCTTTCCCACGAGGCTTTCCCACGAGGCTTTCCCACAGGGCTGTCCCACGTGCACACGTTGTGGGAGTCGATCCTCGGCTTGAACGTCAAGGCAGTGCAGGGAAAACAGGTTCCTCTGGAATGGACTGACACATCTGGGGGACTCTTGGAATGGTGGCACGACCCTGGAGTTCCTCTCGCCTTTCCTGTGGAGAGCGCCTCCTCTTGAGATGCGACGGGAACGCCGGGAATTCTTTCCCTACGAAACAGGGAAAGGATCCCTCATCTCGAGCTAGGAGGTGGAAACGGGGCTCCCCTGGATGTGTGCGGGACCCACGTGCTTCCTCTCGAGTGGAGACGATTATGTCGGGGAACTTCTTGAGTTGCAGCAAGGGTGTGAAGGACCCTTTGGAAGTTCCAGTGGCTAGACATGATTAGCCTCGAGAAGCCTCAGCGGAAATGAGCCTCATCTCGCCTGGAGGGCAAAACCTCCTGGTTTTTCTCGAGTTGCGGCAGTGCTCTCGACTTACGCCGGGGACCTCAGGGACACGCTCTCGTGGCCTCAGGAAAGGCCAGTCCCCATGCGAGTTCCTCGGGGGCCTCTCGGGATTCCTCTCCCGTCGATGCCGGGGCCTAAGTCCTTGTGTGGAGTCGGGGCCGGAACCTGAGGATTCCTCTCCAGTGCTGACATGGATGTTGGGGTACTTCTGGAGTCTCCCCAGGGGAGTCAGTCCTCGTCTCGAATGCGGGCATGCACTTGCGCTTTCCTCCAGAGTGGTAGCAGCAGTGTCACGCAGTCCGCCGCGTGGATCAAAGGATCTATGGTTTTCCCTCGAGTCTTTCCCACGAGGCTTTCCCACGAGGCTTTCCCACAGGGCTGTCCCACGTGCACACGTGGTGGGAGTCGATCCTCGGCTTGAACGTCAAGGCAGTGCAGGGAAAACAGGTTCCTCTGGAATGGACTGACACATCTGGGGGACTCTTGGAATGGTGGCACGACCCTGGAGTTCCTCTCGCCTTTCCTGTGGAGAGCGCCTCCTCTTGAGATGCGACGGGAACGCCGGGAATTCTTTCCCTACGAAACAGGGAAAGGATCCCTCATCTCGAGCTAGGAGGCGGAAACGGGGCTCCCCTGGATGTGTGCGGGACCCACGTGCTTCCTCTCGAGTGGAGACGATTATGTCGGGGAACTTCTTGAGTTGCAGCAAGGGTGTGAAGGACCCTTTGGAAGTTCCAGTGGCTAGGCATGATTAGCCTCGAGAAGCCTCAGCGGAAATGAGCCTCATCTCGCCAGGAGGGCAAAACCTCCTGGTTTTTCTCGAGTTGCGGCAGTGCTCTCGACTTACGACGGGGACCTCAGGGACCCGCTCTGGTGGCCTCAGGAAAGGCCAGTCCCCATGCGAGTTCCTCGGGGGCCTCTCGGGATTCCTCTCCCGTCGATGCCGGGGCCTAAGACCTTGTGTGGAGTCGGGGCCGGAACCTGAGGATTCCTCTCCAGTGCTGACATGGATCTTGGGGTACTTCTGGAGTCTCCCCAGGGGAGTCAGTCCTCGTCTCGAATGCGGGCATGCACTTGCGCTTTCCTCCAGAGCGGTAGCAGCAGTGTCACGCAGTCCGCCGCGTGGATCAAAGGATCTATGTTTTCCGTCGAGTCTTTCCCACGAGGCTTTCCCACTAGGCTTTCCCACAGGGCTGTCCCACGTGCACACGTGGTGGGAGTCGATCCTCGGCTTGAACGTCAAGGCAGTGCAGGGAAAACAGGTTCCTCTGGAATGGACTGACAAATCTGGGAGACTCTTGGAATGGTGTCACGACCCTGGAGTTCCTCTCACCTTTCCTGTGGAGAGCGCCTCCTCTTGAGATGCGACGGGAACGCCGGGAATTCTTTCCCTACGAAACAGGGAAAGGATCCCTCATCTCGAGCTAGGAGGCGGAAACGGGGCTCCCCTGGATGTGTGCGGGACCCACGTGCTTCCTCTCGAGTGCAGACCGGTATGTCGGGGAACTTCTTGAGTTGCAGCAAGGGTGTGAAGGACCCTTTGGAAGTTCCAGTGGTTAGACGTGATTAGCCTCGAGAAGCTTCAGCGGAAATGGGCCTCATCTCGCCTGGAGGGCAAAACCTCCTGGATTTTCTCGAGTTGCGGCAGGTGCTCTCGACTTACGACGGGGACCTCAGGGACCCGCTCTGGTGGCCTCAGGAAAGGCCAGTCCCCATGCGAGTTCCTCGGGGGCCTCTCGGGATTCCTCTACCGTCGATGCCGGGCCTAAGACCTTGTGTGGAGTCGGGGCCGGAACCTGAGGATTCCTCTTCAGTGCTGACAAGGATCTTGGGGTACTTCTGGAGTCTCCCCAGGGGAGTCAGTCCTCGTCTCGAATGCGGGCATGCACTTGCGCTTTCCTCCAGAGCGGTAGAAGCATTGTCACGCAGTCCGCCTCGTGGATCAAAGGATCTATGGTTTTCCCTCGAGCCTTCCCAACGAGGCTTTCCCACGAGGCTTTCCCACAGGGCTGTCCCACGTGCACACGTGGTGGGAGTCGATCCTCGGCTTGAACGTCAAGGCAGTGCAGGGAAAACAGGTTCCTCTGGAATGGACTGACACATCTGGGGGACTCTTGGAATGGTGGCACGACCCTGGAGTTCCTCTCGCCTTTCCTGTGGAGAGCGCCTCCTCTTGAGATGCGACGGGAACGCCGGGAATTCTTTCCCTAAGAAACAGGGAAAGGATCCCTCATCTCGAGCTAGGAGGCGGAAACGGGGCTCCCCTGGATGTGTGCGGGACCCACGTGCTTCCTCTCGAGTGGAGACGGGTATGTCGAGGAACTTCTTGAGTTGCAGCAAGGGTGTGAAGGACCCTTTGGAAGTTCCAGTGGTTAGACGTGATTAGCCTCGAGAAGCCTCAGCGGAAATGGGCCTCATCTCGCCTGGAGGGCAAAACCTCCTGGATTTTCTCGAGTTGCGGCAGGTGCTCTCGACTTACGATGGGGACCTCAGGGACCCGCTCTGGTGACCTCAGGAAAGGCCAGTTCCCATGCGAGTTCCACGGGGGCCTCTCGGGATTCCTCTCCCGTCGATGCCGGGGCCTAAGACCTTGTGTGGAGTCGGGGCCGGAACCTGAGGATTCCTCTCCAGTGCTGACATGGATCTTGGGGTACTTCTGGAGTCTCCCCAGGGGAGTCAGTCCTCGTCTCGAATGCGGGCATGCACTTGCGCTTTCCTCCAGAGCTAGAGCAGCAGTGTCACGCAGTCCGCCGCGTGGATCAAAGGATCTATGTTTTTCCCTCGAGTCTTTCCCACGAGGCTTTCCCACGAGGCTTTCCCACAGGGCTGTCCCACGTGCACACGTGGTGGGAGTCGATCCTCGGCTTGAACGTCAAGGCAGTGCAGGGAAAACAGGTTCCTCTGGAATGGACTGACACATCTGGGGGACTCTTGGAATGGTGGCACGACCCTGGAGTTCCTCTCGCCTTTCCTGTGGAGAGCGCCTCCTCTTGAGATGCGACGGGAACGCCGGGAATTCTTTCCCTACGAAACAGGGAAAGGATCCCTCATCTCGAGCTAGGAGGCGGAAACGGGGCTCCCCTGGATGTGTGCGAGACCCACGTGCTTCCTCTCGAGTGGAGACGGGTATGTCGGGGAACTTCTTGAGTTGCAGCAAGGGTGTGAAGGACCCTTTGGAAGTTCCAGTGGTTAGATGTGATTGGCCTCGAGAAGCCTCAGCGGAAATGGGCCTCATCTCGCCTGGAGGGCAAAACCTCCTGGATTTTCTCGAGTTGCGGCAGGTGCTCTCCACTTACGACGGGGACCTCAGGGACCCGCTCTGGTGGCCTCAGGAAAGGCCAGTCCCCATGCGAGTTCCTCGGGGGCCTCTCGGGATTCCTCTCCCTTCGATGCCGGGGCCTAAGACCTTGTGTGGAGTCGGGGCCGGAACCTGAGGATTCCTCTCCAGTGCTGACATGGATCTTGGGGTACTTCTGGAGTCTCCCCAGGGGAGTCAGTCCTCGTCTCGAATGCGGGCATGCACTTGCACTTTCCTCCAGAGCGGTAGCAGCAGTGTCACGCAGTCCGCCGCGTCGATCAAAGGATCTATGGTTTTCCCTCGAGTCTTTCCCACGAGGCTTTCCCACGAGGCTTTCCCACAGGGCTGTCCCACGTGCACACGTGGTGGGAGTCGATCCTCGGCTTGAACGTCAAGGCAGTGCAGGGAAAACAGGTTCCTCTGGAATGGACTGACACATCTGGGGGACTCTTGGAATGGTGGCACGACCCTGGAGTTTCTCTCGCCTTTCCTGTGGAGAGCGCCTCCTCTTGAGATGCGACAGGAACGCCGGGAATTCTTTCCCTACGAAACAGGGAAAGGATCCCTCATCTCGAGCTAGGAGGAGGAAACGGGGCTCCCCTGGATGTGTGCGGGACCCCATGTGGTTCCTCTCGAGTGGAGACGGGTATGTCGGGGAACTTCTTGAGTTGCAGCAATGGTGTGAAGGACCCTTTGGAAGTTCCAGTGGTTAGATGTGATTGGCCTCGAGAAGCCTCAGCGGAAATGGGCCTCATCTCGCCTGGAGGGCAAAACCTCCTGGATTTTCTCGAGTTGCGGCAGGTGCTCTCGACTTACGACGGGGACCTCAGGGACCCGCTCTGGTGGCCTCAGGAAAGGCCAGTCCCCATGCGAGTTCCTCGGGGGCCTCTCAGGATTCCTCTCCCGTAGATGCCGGGCCTAAGACCTTGTGTGGAGTCGGGGCCGGAACCTGAGGATTCCTCTCCACTGCTGACATGGATCTTGGGGTACTTCTGGAGTCTCCCCAGGGGAGTCAGTCCTCGTCTCGAATGCGGGCATGCACTTGCGCTTCCTCCAGAGCGGTAGCAGCAGTGTCACGCAGTCCGCCGCGTGGATCAAAGGATCTATGGTTTTCCCTCGAGTCTTTCCCACGAGGCTTTCCCACGAGGCTTTCCCACAGGGCTGTCCCACTTGCACACGTGGTGGGAGTCGATCCTCGGCTTGAACGTCAAGGCAGTGCAGGGAAAACAGGTTCCTCTGTAATGGACTGAGACATCTGGGGGACTCTTGGAATGGTGGCATGACCCTGGAGTTCCTCTCGCCTTTCCTGTGGAGAGCGCCTCCTCTTGAGATGCGACGGGAACGCCGGGAATGCTTTCCCTACGAAACAGGGAAAGGATCCCTCATTTCGAGCTAGGAGGCGGAAACGGGGCTCCCCTGGATGTGTGCTGGACACCTCGTGCTTCCTCTGGAGTGCAGACGGGTATGTCGGGGAACTTCTTGAGTTGCAACAAGGGTGTGAAGGACCCTTTGGAAGTTCCAGTGGTTAGATGTGATTGGCCTCGAGAAGCCTCAGCGGAAATGGGCCTCATCTCGCCTGGAGGGCAATACCTCCTGGATTTTCTCGAGTTGCGGCAGGTGCTCTCGACTTACGACGGGGACCTCAGGGACACGCTCTCGTGGCCTCAGGAAAGGCCAGTCCCCATGCGAGTTCCTCGGGGGCCTCTCGGGATTCCTCTCCCGTCGATGCCGGGGCCTAAGACCTTGTGTGGAGTCGGGGCCGGAACCTGAGGATTCCTCTCCAGTGCTGACATGGATCTTGGGGTACTTCTGGAGTCTCCCCAGGGGAGTCAGTCCTCGTCTCGAATGCGGGCATGCACTTGCGCTTTCCTCCAGAGCGGTAGCAGCAGTGTCACGCAGTCCGCCGCGTGGATCAAAGGATCTATGGTTTTCCCTCGAGTCTTTCCCACGAGGCTTTCCCACCAGGCTTTCCCACAGGACTGTCCCACGTGCACACGTGGTGGGAGTCGATCCTCGGCTTGAACGTCAAGGCAGTGCAGGGAAAACAGGTTCCTCTGGAATGGACTGACACATCTGGGGGACTCTTGGAATGGTGGCACGACCCTGGAGTTCCTCTCGCCTTTCCTGTGGAGAGCGCCTCCTCTTGAGATGCGACGGGAACGCCGGGAATTCTTTCCCTACGAAACAGGGAAAGGATCCCTCATCTCGAGCTAGGAGGCGGAAACGGGGCTCCCCTGGATGTGTGTGGGACACCACGTGTTTCCTCTCGAGTGGAGACGGGTATGTCGGGGAACTTCTTGAGTTGCAGCAAGGGTGTGAAGGACCCTTTGGATGTTCCAGTGGTTAGATGTGATTGGCCTCGAGAAGCCTCAGCGGAAATGGGCCTCATCTCGCCTGGAGGCCAAAACCTCCTGGATTTCTCGAGTTACGGCAGGTGCTCTCGACTTTCGACGGGGACCTCAGGGACCCGCTCTGGTGGCCTCAGGAAAGGCCAGTCCCCATGCGAGTTCCTCGGGGGCCTCTCGGGATTCCTCTCCCGTCGATGCCGGGGCCTAAGACCTTGTGTGGAGTCGGGGCCGGAACCTGAGAATTTCTCTCCAGTGCTGACATGGATCTTGGGGTACTTCTGGAGTCTCCCCAGGGGAGTCAGTCCTTGTCTCGAATGCGGGCATGCACTTGCGCTTTCCTCCAGAGCGGTAGCAGCAGTGTCACGCTGTCCGCCGTGTGGATCAAAGGATCTATGGTTTTCCCTCGAGTCTTTCCCACGAGGCTTTCCCACGAGGCTTTCCCACAGGGCTGTCCCACGTGCACACGTGGTGGGAGTGGATCCTCGGCTTGAACGTCAAGGCAGTGCAGGGAAAACAGGTTCCTCTGGAATGGACTGACACATCTGGGGGACTCTTGGAATGGTGGCACGACCCTGGAGTTCCTCTCGCCTTTCCTGTGGAGAGCGCCTCCTCTTGAGATGCGACGGGAACGCCGGGAATTCTTTCCCTACGAAACAGGGAAAGGATCCCTCATCTCGAGCTAGGAGGCGGAAACGGGGCTCCCCTTGATGTGTGCGGGACACCACGTGCTTCCTCTCGAGTGGAGACGGGTATGTCGGGGAACTTCTTGAGTTGCAGCAAGGGTGTGAAGGACCCTTTGGAAGTTCCAGTGGTTAGACGTGATTGGCCTCGAGAAGCCTCAGCGGAAATGGGCCTCATCTCGCCTGGAGGGCAAAACCTCCTGGATTTTCTCGAGTTGCGGCAGGTGCTCTCGACTTACGACGGGGACCTCAGGGACCCGCACTGGTGGCCTCAGGAAAGGCCAGTCCCCATGCGAGATCCTCGGGCGCCTCTCGGGATTCCTCTCCCGTCGATGCCGGGGCCTAAGACCTTGTGTGGAGTCGGGGCCGGAACCTGAGGATTTCTCTCCAGTGCTGACATGGATCTTGGGGTACTTCTGGAGTCTCCCCAG
This sequence comes from Ovis canadensis, assembly GCF_042477335.2. Taxonomy (NCBI): domain Eukaryota; kingdom Metazoa; phylum Chordata; class Mammalia; order Artiodactyla; family Bovidae; genus Ovis; species Ovis canadensis. The sequence continues at coordinate 7,752,505 of NC_091264.1, forward strand.
GGGAGTCAGTCCTCGTCTCGAATGCTGGCATGCACTTGCGCTTTCCTCCAGAGCGGTAGTAGCAGTGTCACGCAGTCCGCCGCGTGGATCAAAGGATCTATTGTTTTCCCTCGAGTCTTTCCCACGAGGCTTTCCCACGAGGCTTTCCCACAGGGCTGTCCCACGTGCACACGTGGTGGGAGTCGATCCTCGGCTTGAACGTCAAGGCAGTGCAGGGAAAACAGGTTCCTCTGGAATGGACTGACACATCTGGGGGACTCTTGGAATGGGGGCACGACCCTGGAGTTCCTCTCGCCTTTCCTGTGGAGAGCGCCACCTCTTGAGATGCGACGGGAACGCCGGGAATTCTTTCCCTACGAAACAGGGAAAGGATCCCTCATCTCGAGCTAGGAGGCGGAAACGGGGCTCCCATGGATGTGTGCGGGACCCCATGTGCTTCCTCTCGAGTGGAGACGGGTATGTCGGGGAACTTCTTGAGTTGCAGCAATGGTGTGAAGGACCCTTTGGAAGTTCCAGTGGTTAGATGTGATTGGCCTCGAGAAGCCTCAGCGGAAAAGGGCCTCATCTCGCCTGGAGGGCAAAACCTCCTGGATTTTCTCGAGTTGCGGCAGGTGCTCTCGACTTACGACGGGGACCTCAGGGACCCGCTCTGGTGGCCTCAGGAAAGGCCAGTCCCCATGCGAGTTCCTCGGGGGCCTCTCGGGATTCCTCTCCCGTCGATGCCGGGGCCTAAGACCTTGTGTGGAGTCGGGGCCGGAACCTGAGGATTCCACTCCAGTGCTGACATGGATCTTGGGGTACTTCTGGAGTCTCCCCAGGGGAGTCAGTCCTCGTCTCGAATGCGGGCATGCACTTGCGCTATCCTCCAGAGCGGTAGCAGCAGTGTCACGCAGTCCGCCGCGTGGATCAAAGGATCTATGGTTTTCCCTCGAGTCTTTCCCACGAGGCTTTCCCACGAGGCTTTCCCACAGGGCTGTCCCACGTGCACACGTGGTGGGAGTCGATGCTCGGCTTGAACGTCAAGGCAGTGCAGGGAAAACAGGTTCCTCTGGAATGGACTGACACATCCGGGGGAGTCTTGGAATGGTGGAACGACCCTGGAGTTCCTCTCGACTTTCCTGTGGAGAGCGCCTCCTCTTGAGATGCGACGGGAACGCCGGGAATTCTTTCCCTAAGAAACAGGGAAAGGATCCCTCATCTCGAGCTAGGAGGCGGAAACGGGGCTCCCCTGGATGTGTGGGACCCCACGTGCTTCCTCTCGAGTGGAGACTGGTATGTCGGGGAACTTCTTGAGTTGCAGCAAGGGTGTGAAGGAACCTTTGGAAGTTCCAGTGGTTAGACGTGATTAGCCTCGAGAAGCCTCAGCGGAAATGGGCCTCATCTCGCCTGGAGGGCAAAACCTCCTGGATTTTCTCGAGTTGCGGCAGGTGCTCTCGACTTACGACCGGGACATCAGGGACCCGCTCTGGTGGCCTCAGGAAAGGCCAGTCCCCATGCGAGTTCCTTGGGGGCCTCTCGGGATTCCTCTCCCGTCGATGCCGGGGCCTAAGACCTTGTGTGGAGTCGGGGCCGTAACCTGAGGATTGCTCTCCAGTGCTGACATGGATCTTGGGGTACTTCTGGAGTCTCCCCAGGGGAGTAAGTCCTCGTCTCGAATGCGGGCATGCACTTGCGCTTTCCTCCAGAGCGGTAGCAGCAGTGTCACGCAGTCCGCCGCGTGGATCAAAGGATCTATGGTTTTCCCTCGAGTCTTTCCCACGAGGCTTTCCCACGAGGCTTTCCCACAGGGCTGTCCCACGTGCACACGTGGTGGGAGTCGATGCTCGGCTTGAACGTCAAGGCAGTGCAGGGAAAACAGGTTCCTCTGGAATGGACTGACACATCCGGGGGACTCCTGGAATGGTGGCACGACCCTGGAGTTTCTCTCGCCTTTCCTGTGGAGAGCGCCTCCTCTTGAGATGCGACGGGAACGCCGGGAATACTTTCCCTACGAAACAGGGAAAGGATCCCTCATCTCGAGCTAGGAGGCGGAAACGGGGCTCCCCTGGATGTGTGCGGGACCCTCGTGCTTCCTCTCGAGTGGAGACGGGTATGTTGGGGAACTTCTTGAGTTGCAGCAAGGGTGAGAAGGACCCTTTGGATGTTCCAGTGGTTAGATGTGATTAGCCTCGAGAAGCCTCAGCGGAAATGAGCCTCATCTCGCCAGGAGGGCAAAACCTCCTGGATATTCTCGAGTTGCGGCAGTGCTCTCGACTTACGACGGGGACCTCAGGGACCCGCTCTGGTGGCCTCAGGAAAGGCCAGTCCCCATGCGAGTTCCTCGGGGGCCTCTCGGGATTCCTCTCCCGTCGATGCCGGGGCCTAAGTCCTTGTGTGGAGTCGGGGCCGGAACCTGAGGATTCCTCTCCAGTGCTGACATGGATGTTGGGGTACTTCTGGAGTCTCCCCAGGGGAGTCAGTCCTCGTCTCGAATGCGGGCATGCACTTGCGCTTTCCTCCAGAGCGGTAGCAGCAGTGTCACGCAGTCCACCGCGTGGATCAAAGGATCTATGATTTTCCCTCGAGTCTTTCCCACGAGGCTTTCCCACGAGGCTTTCCCACAGGGCTGTCCCACGTGCACACGTGGTGGGAGTCGATCCTCGGCTTGAACGTCAAGGCAGTTCAGGGAAAACAGGTTCCTCTGGAATGGACTGACACATCTGGGGGACTCTTGGAATGGTGGCACGACCCTTCAGTTCCTCTCGCCTTTCCTGTGGAGAGCGCCTCCTCTTGAGATGCGACGGGAACGCCGGGAATTCTTTTCCTACGAAACAGGGAAAGGATCCCGCATATCGAGCTAGGAGGCGGAAACGGGGCTCCCCTGGATGTGTGCGGGACCCCACGTGCTTCCTCTCGAGTGGAGACGGGTATGTCGTGGAACTGCTTGAGGTGCAGCAATGGTGTGAAGGACCCTTTGGAAGTTCCAGTGGTTAGATGTGATTGGCCTCGAGAAGCCTCAGCGGAAATGGGCCTCATCTCGCCTGGTGGGCAAAACCTCCTGGATTTTCTCGAGTTGCGGCAGGTGCTCTCGACTTACGACGGGGACCTCAGGGACCCGCTCTGGTGGCCTCAGGAAAGGCCAGTCCCCATGCGAGTTCCTCGGGGGCCTCTCGGGATTCCTCTCCCGTCGATGCCAGGGCCTAAGATCTTGTGTGGAGTCGGGGCCGGAACCTGAGGATTCCTCTCCAGTGCTGACATGGATCTTGGGGTACTTCTGGAGTCTCCCCAGGGGAGTCAGTCCTCGTCTCGAATGCGGGCATGCACTTGCGCTTTCCTCCAGAGCGGTAGCAGCAGTGTCACGCAGTCCGCCGCGTGGATCAAAGGATCTATGGTTTTCCCTCGAGTCTTTCCCACGAGGCTTTCCCACGAGGCTTTCCCACAGGGCTGTCCCACGTGCACACGTGGTGGGAGTCGATCCTCGGCTTGAACGTCAAGGCAGTGCAGGGAAAACAGGTTCCTCTGGAATGGACTGACACATCTGGGGGACTCTTGGAATGGTGGCACGACTATGGATTTCCTCTCGCCATTCCTGTGGAGAGCGCCTCCTCTTGAGATGCGACGGGAACGCCGGGAATTCTTTCCCTACGAAACAGGGAAAGGATCCCTCATCTCGAGCTAGGAGGCGGAAACGGTTCTCCCCTGGATGTGTGCGGGACCCACGTGCTTCCTCTCGAGTGGAGACGGGTATGTCGGGGAACTTCTTGAGTTGCAGCAAGGGTGTGAAGGACCCTTTGGAAGTTCCAGTGGTTAGACGTGATTAGCCTCGAGAAGCCTCAGCGGAAATGGGCCTCATCTCGCCTGGAGGGCAAAACCGCCTGGATTTTCTCGAGTTGCGGCAGGTGCTCTCGACTTACGACGGGGACCTCAGGGACCCGCTCTGGTGGCCTCAGGAAAGGCCAGTCCCCATGCGAGTTCCTCGGGGGCGTCTCGGGATTCCTCTCCCGTCGATGCCGGGGCCTAAGACCTTGTGTGGAGTCGGGGCCGGAACCTGAGGATTCCTCTCCAGTGCTGACATGGATCTTGGGGTACTTCTGGAGTCTCCCCAGGGGAGTCAGTCCTCGTCTCGAATGCGGGCATGCACTTGCGCTTTCCTCGAGAGCGGTAGCAGCAGTGTCACGCAGTCCGCCGCGTGGATCAAAGGATCTATGGTTTTCCCTCGAGTCTTTCCCACGAGGCTTTCCCACGAGGCTTTCCCACAGGGCTGTCCCACGTGCACACGTGGTGGGAGTCGATCCTCGGCTTGAACGTCAAGGCAGTGCAGGGAAAACAGGTTCCTCTGGAATGGACTGACACATCTGGGGGACTCTTGGAATGGTGTCACGACCCTGGAGTTCCTCTCGCCTTTCCTCTGGAGAGCGCCTCCTCTTGAGATGCGACGGGAACGCCGGGAATTCTTTCCCTACGAAACAGGGAAAGGATCCCTCATCTTGAGCTAGGAGGCGGAAACGGGGCTCCCCTGGATGTGTGCGGGACTCCACCTGCTTCCTCTCGAGTGGAGACGGGTATGTCGGGGAACTTCTTGAGTTGCAGCAATGGTGTGAAGGACCCTTTGGAAGTTCCAGTGGTTAGATGTGATTGGCCTCGAGAAGCCTCAGCGGAAATGGGCCTCATCTCGCCTGGAGGGCAAAACCTCCTGGATTTTCTCGAGTTGCGGCAGGTTCTCTCGACTTACGACGGGGACCTCAGGGACCCGTTCTGGTGGCCTCAGGAAAGGCCTGTCCCCATGCGAGTTCCTCGGGGGCCTCTCGGGATTCCTCTCCCGTCGATGCCGGGGCCTAAGACCTTGTGTGGAGTCGGGGCCGGAACCTGAGGATTCCTCTCCAGTGCTGACATGGATCTTGGGGTACTTCTGGAGTCTCCCCAGGGGAGTCAGTCCTCGTCTCGAATGCGGGCATGCACTTGCGCTTTCCTCCAGAGCGGTAGCAGCAGTGTCACGCAGTCCGCCGCGTGGATCAAAGGATCTATGGTTTTCCCTCGAGTCTTTCCCAGGAGGCTTTCCCACGAGGCTTTCCCACAGGGCTGTCCCACGTGCACACGTGGTGGGAGTCGATCCTCGGCTTGAACGTCAAGGCAGTGCAGGGAAAACAGGTTCCTCTGGAATGGACTGACACATCTGGGGGACTCTTGGAATGGTGGCATGACCCTGGAGTTCCTCTCGCCTTTCCTGTGGAGAGCGCCTCCTCTTGAGATGCGACGGGAACGCCGGGAATTCTTTCCCTACGAAACAGGGAAAGGATCCCTCATCTCGAGCTAGGAGGTGGAAACGGGGCTCCCCTGGATGTGTGCGGGACCCACGTGCTTCCTCTCGAGTGGAGACGGGTATGTCGGGGAACTTCTTGAGTTGCAGCAAGGGTGTGAAGGACCCTTTGGAAGTTCCAGTGGCTAGACATGATTAGCCTCGAGAAGCCTCAGCGGAAATGAGCCTCATCTCGCCTGGAGGGCAAAACCTCCTGGTTTTTCTCGAGTTGCGGCAGTGCTCTCGACTTACGACGGGGACCTCAGGGACCCGCTCTGGTGGCCTCAGGAAAGGCCAGTCCCCATGCGAGTTCCTCGGGGGCCTCTCGGGATTCCTCTCCCGTCGATGCCGGGGCCTAAGTCCTTGTGTGGAGTCGGGGCCGGAACCTGAGGATTCCTCTCCAGTGCTGACATGGATGTTGGGGTACTTCTGGAGTCTCCCCAGGGGAGTCAGTCCTCGTCTCGAATGCGGGCATGCACTTGCGCTTTCCTCCAGAGTGGTAGCAGCAGTGTCACGCAGTCCGCCGCGTGGATCAAAGGATCTATGGTTTTCCCTCAAGTCTTTCCCACGAGGCTTTCCCACGAGGCTTTCCCACAGGGCTGTCCCACGTGCACACGTGGTGGGAGTCGATCCTCGGCTTGAACGTCAAGGCAGTTCAGGGAAAACAGGTTCCTCTGGAATGGACTGACACATCTGGGGGACTCTTGGAATGGTGGCACGACCCTTCAGTTCCTCTCGCCTTTCCTGTGGAGAGCGCCTCCTCTTGAGATGCGACGGGAACGCCGGGAATTCTTTTCCTACGAAACAGGGAAAGGATCCCGCATATCGAGCTAGGAGGCGGAAACGGGGCTCCCCTGGATGTGTGCGGGACCCCACGTGCTTCCTCTCGAGTGGAGACGGGTATGTCGTGGAACTGCTTGAGGTGCAGCAATGGTGTGAAGGACCCTTTGGAAGTTCCAGTGGTTAGATGTGATTGGCCTCGAGAAGCCTCAGCGGAAATGGGCCTCATCTCGCCTGGTGGGCAAAACCTCCTGGATTTTCTCGAGTTGCGGCAGGTGCTCTCGACTTACGACGGGGACCTCAGGGACCCGCTCTGGTGGCCTCAGGAAAGGCCAGTCCCCATGCGAGTTCCTCGGGGGCCTCTCGGGATTCCTCTCCCGTCGATGCCAGGGCCTAAGATCTTGTGTGGAGTCGGGGCCGGAACCTGAGGATTCCTCTCCAGTGCTGACATGGATCTTGGGGTACTTCTGGAGTCTCCCCAGGGGAGTCAGTCCTCGTCTCGAATGCGGGCATGCACTTGCGCTTTCCTCCAGAGCGGTAGCAGCAGTGTCACGCAGTCCGCCGCGTGGATCAAAGGATCTATGGTTTTCCCTCGAGTCTTTCCCACGAGGCTTTCCCACGAGGCTTTCCCACAGGGCTGTCCCACGTGCACACGTGGTGGGAGTCGATCCTCGGCTTGAACGTCAAGGCAGTGCAGGGAAAACAGGTTCCTCTGGAATGGACTGACACATCTGGGGGACTCTTGGAATGGTGGCACGACTATGGAGTTCCTCTCGCCATTCCTGTGGAGAGCGCCTCCTCTTGAGATGCGACGGGAACGCCGGGAATTCTTTCCCTACGAAACAGGGAAAGGATCCCTCATCTCGAGCTAGGAGGCGGAAACGGTTCTCCCCTGGATGTGTGCGGGACCCACGTGCTTCCTCTCGAGTGGAGACGGGTATGTCGGGGAACTTCTTGAGTTGCAGCAAGGGTGTGAAGGACCCTTTGGAAGTTCCAGTGGTTAGACGTGATTAGCCTCGAGAAGCCTCAGCGGAAATGGGCCTCATCTCGCCTGGAGGGCAAAACCGCCTGGATTTTCTCGAGTTGCGGCAGGTGCTCTCGACTTACGACGGGGACCTCAGGGACCCGCTCTGGTGGCCTCAGGAAAGGCCAGTCCCCATGCGAGTTCCTCGGGGGCGTCTCGGGATTCCTCTCCCGTCGATGCCGGGGCCTAAGACCTTGTGTGGAGTCGGGGCCGGAACCTGAGGATTCCTCTCCAGTGCTGACATGGATCTTGGGGTACTTCTGGAGTCTCCCCAGGGGAGTCAGTCCTCGTCTCGAATGCGGGCATGCACTTGCGCTTTCCTCCAGAGCGGTAGCAGCAGTGTCACGCAGTCCGCCGCGTGGATCAAAGGATCTATGGTTTTCCCTCGAGTCTTTCCCACGAGGCTTTCCCACGAGGCTTTCCCACAGGGCTGTCCCACGTGCACACGTGGTGGGAGTCGATCCTCGGCTTGAACGTCAAGGCAGTGCAGGGAAAACAGGTTCCTCTGGAATGGACTGACACATCTGGGGGACTCTTGGAATGGTGTCACGACCCTGGAGTTCCTCTCGCCTTTCCTCTGGAGAGCGCCTCCTCTTGAGATGCGACGGGAACGCCGGGAATTCTTTCCCTACGAAACAGGGAAAGGATCCCTCATCTTGAGCTAGGAGGCGGAAACGGGGCTCCCCTGGATGTGTGCGGGACTCCACCTGCTTCCTCTCGAGTGGAGACGGGTATGTCGGGGAACTTCTTGAGTTGCAGCAATGGTGTGAAGGACCCTTTGGAAGTTCCAGTGGTTAGATGTGATTGGCCTCGAGAAGCCTCAGCGGAAATGGGCCTCATCTCGCCTGGAGGGCAAAACCTCCTGGATTTTCTCGAGTTGCGGCAGGTTCTCTCGACTTACGACGGGGACCTCAGGGACCCGTTCTGGTGGCCTCAGGAAAGGCCTGTCCCCATGCGAGTTCCTCGGGGGCCTCTCGGGATTCCTCTCCCGTCGATGCCGGGGCTTAAGACCTTGTGTGGAGTCGGGGCCGGAACCTGAGGATTCCTCTCCAGTGCTGACATGGATCTTGGGGTACTTCTGGAGTCTCCCCAGGGGAGTCAGTCCTCGTCTCGAATGCGGGCATGCACTTGCGCTTTCCTCCAGAGCGGTAGCAGCAGTGTCACGCAGTCCGCCGCGTGGATCAAAGGATCTATGGTTTTCCCTCGAGTCTTTCCCAGGAGGCTTTCCCACGAGGCTTTCCCACAGGGCTGTCCCACGTGCACACGTGGTGGGAGTCGATCCTCGGCTTGAACGTCAAGGCAGTGCAGGGAAAACAGGTTCCTCTGGAATGGACTGACACATCTGGGGGACTCTTGGAATGGTGGCATGACCCTGGAGTTCCTCTCGCCTTTCCTGTGGAGAGCGCCTCCTCTTGAGATGCGACGGGAACGCCGGGAATTCTTTCCCTACGAAACAGGGAAAGGATCCCTCATCTCGAGCTAGGAGGTGGAAACGGGGCTCCCCTGGATGTGTGCGGGACCCACGTGCTTCCTCTCGAGTGGAGACGGGTATGTCGGGGAACTTCTTGAGTTGCAGCAAGGGTGTGAAGGACCCTTTGGAAGTTCCAGTGGCTAGACATGATTAGCCTCGAGAAGCCTCAGCGGAAATGAGCCTCATCTCGCCTGGAGGGCAAAACCTCCTGGTTTTTCTCGAGTTGCGGCAGTGCTCTCGACTTACGACGGGGACCTCAGGGACCCGCTCTGGTGGCCTCAGGAAAGGCCAGTCCCCATGCGAGTTCCTCGGGGGCCTCTCGGGATTCCTCTCCCGTCGATGCCGGGGCCTAAGTCCTTGTGTGGAGTCGGGGCCGGAACCTGAGGATTCCTCTCCAGTGCTGACATGGATGTTGGGGTACTTCTGGAGTCTCCCCAGGGGAGTCAGTCCTCGTCTCGAATGCGGGCATGCACTTGCGCTTTCCTCCAGAGTGGTAGCAGCAGTGTCACGCAGTCCGCCGCGTGGATCAAAGGATCTATGGTTTTCCCTCAAGTCTTTCCCACGAGGCTTTCCCACGAGGCTTTCCCACAGGGCTGTCCCACGTGCACACGTGGTGGGAGTCGATCCTCGGCTTGAACGTCAAGGCAGTGCAGGGAAAACAGGTTCCTCTGGAATGGATTGACACATCTGGGGGACTCTTGGAATGGTGGCATGACCCTGGAGTTCCTCTCGCCTTTCCTGTGGAGAGCGCCTCCTCTTGAGATGCGACGGGAACGCCGGGAATTCTTTCCCTACGAAACAGGGAAAGGATCCCTCATCTCGAGCTAGGAGGCGGAAACGGGGCTCCCCTGGATGTGTGCGGGACCCACGTGCTTCCTCTCGAGTGGAGACGATTATGTCGGGGAACTTCTTGAGTTGCAGCAAGGGTGTGAAGGACCCTTTGGAAGTTCCAGTGGCTAGACATGATTAGCCTCGAGAATCCTCAGCGGAAATGAGCCTCATCTCGCCAGGAGGGCAAAACCTCCTGGTTTTTCTCGAGTTGCGGCAGTGCTCTCGACTTACGACGGGGACCACAGGGACCCGCTCTGGTGGCCTCAGGAAAGGCCAGTCCCCATGCGAGTTCCTCGGGGGCCTCTCGGGATTCCTCTCCCGTCGATGCCGGGGCCTAAGTCCTTGTGTGGAGTCGGGGCCGGAACCTGAGGATTCCTCTCCAGTGCTGACATGGATGTTGGGGTACTTCTGGAGTCTCCCCAGGGGAGTCAGTCCTCGTCTCGAATGCGGGCATGCACTTGCGCTTTCCTCCAGAGCGGTAGCAGCAGTGTCACGCAGTCCGCCGCGTGGATCAAAGGATCTATGATTTTCCCTCGAGTCTTTCCCACGAGGCTTTCCCACGAGGCTTTCCCACAGGGCTGTCCCACGTGCACACGTGGTGGGAGTCGATCCTCGGCTTGAACGTCAAGGCAGTTCAGGGAAAACAGGTTCCTCTGGAATGGACTGACACATCTGGGGGACTCTTGGAATGGTGGCACGACCCTTCAGTTCCTCTCGCCTTTCCTGTGGAGATCTCCTCCTCTTGAGATGCGACGGGAACCCCGGGAATTCTTTCCCTATGAAACAGGGAAAGGATCCCGCATATCGAGCTAGGAGGCGGAAACGGGGCTCCCCTGGATGTGTGCGGGACCCCACGTGCTTCCTCTCGAGTGGAGACGGGTATGTCGCGGAACTGCTTGAGGTGCAGCAATGGTGTGAAGGACCCTTTCGAAGTTCCAGTGGTTAGATGTGATTGGCCTCGAGAAGCCTCAGCGGAAATGGGCCTCATCTCGCCTGGTGGGCAAAACCTCCTGGATTTTCTCGAGTTGCGGCAGGTGCTCTCGACTTACGACGGGGACCTCAGGGACCCGCTCTGGTGGCCTCAGGAAAGGCCAGTCCCCATGCGAGTTCCTCGGGGGCCTCTCGGGATTCCTCTCCCATCGATGCCAGGGCCTAAGATCTTGTGTGGAGTCGGGGCCGGAACCTGAGGATTCCTCTCCAGTGCTGACATGGATCTTGGGGTACTTCTGGAGTCTCCCCAGGGGAGTCAGTCCTCGTCTCGAATGCGGGCATGCACTTGCGCTTTCCTCCAGAGCGGTAGCAGCAGTGTCACGCAGTCCGCCGCGTGGGTCAAAGGATCTATGGTTTTCCCTCGAGTCTTTCCCACGAGGCTTTCCCACGAGGCTTTCCCACAGGGCTGTCCCACGTGCACACGTGGTGGGAGTCGATCCTCGGCTTGAACGTCAAGGCAGTGCAGGGAAAACAGGTTCCTCTGGAATGGACTGACACATCTGGGGGACTCTTGGAATGGTGGCACGACTATGGAGTTCCTCTCACCATTCCTGTGGAGAGCGCCTCCTCTTGAGATGCGACGGGAACGCCGGGAATTCTTTCCCTACGAAACAGGGAAAGGATCCCTCATCTCGAGCTAGGAGGCGGAAACGGTTCTCCCCTGGATGTGTGCGGGACCCACGTGCTTCCTCTCGAGTGGAGACGGGTATGTCGGGGAACTTCTTGAGTTGCAGCAAGGGTGTGAAGGACCCTTTGGAAGTTCCAGTGGTTAGACGTGATTAGCCTCGAGAAGCCTCAGCGGAAATGGGCCTCATCTCGCCTGGAGGGCAAAACCGCCTGGATTTTCTCGAGTTGCGGCAGGTGCTCTCGACTTACGACGGGGACCTCAGGGACCCGCTCTGGTGGCCTCAGGAAAGGCCAGTCCCCATGCGAGTTCCTCGGGGGCCTCTCGGGATTCCTCTCCCGTCGATGCCGGGGCCTAAGACCTTGTGTGGAGTCGTGGCCGGAACCTGAGGATTCCTCTCCAGTGCTGACATGGATCTTGGGGTACTTTTGGAGTCTCCCCAGGGGAGTCAGTCCTCGTCTCGAATGCGGGCATGCACTTGCGCTTTCCTCCAGAGCGGTAGCAGCAGTGTCACGCAGTCCGCCGCGTGGATCAAAGGATCTATGGTTTTCCCTCGAGTCTTTCCCACGAGGCTTTCCCACGAGGCTTTCCCACAGGGCTGTCCCACTTGCACACATGGTGGGAGTCGATCCTCGGCTTGAACGTCAAGGCAGTGCAGGGAAAACAGGTTCCTCTGTAATGGACTGACACATCTGGGGGACTCTTGGAATGGTGGCATGACCCTGGAGTTCCTCTCGCCTTTCCTGTGGAGAGCGCCTCCTCTTGAGATGCGACGGGAACGCCGGGAATGCTTTCCCTACGAAACAGGGAAAGGATCCCTCATTTCGAGCTAGGAGGCGGAAACGGGGCTCCCCTGGATGTGTGCGGGACACCTCGTGCTTCCTCTGGAGTGCAGACGGGTATGTCGGGGAACTTCTTGAGTTGCAACAAGGGTGTGAAGGACCCTTTGGAAGTTCCAGTGGTTAGATGTGATTGGCCTCGAGAAGCCTCAGCGGAAATGGGCCTCATCTCGCCTGGAGGGCAATACCTCCTGGATTTTCTCGAGTTGCGGCAGGTGCTCTCGACTTACGACGGGGACCTCAGGGACACGCTCTCGTGGCCTCAGGAAAGGCCAGTCCCCATGCGAGTTCCTCGGGGGCCTCTCGGGATTCCTCTCCCGTCGATGCCGGGGCCTAAGACCTTGTGTGGAGTCGGGGCCGGAACCTGAGGATTCCTCTCCAGTGCTGACATGGATCTTGGGGTACTTCTGGAGTCTCCCCAGGGGAGTCAGTCCTCGTCTCGAATGCGGGCATGCACTTGCGCTTTCCTCCAGAGCGGTAGCAGCAGTGTCACGCAGTCCGCCGCGTGGATCAAAGGATCTATGGTTTTCCCTCGAGTCTTTCCCACGAGGCTTTCCCACCAGGCTTTCCCACAGGACTGTCCCACGTGCACACGTGGTGGGAGTCGATCCTCGGCTTGAACGTCAAGGCAGTGCAGGGAAAACAGGTTCCTCTGGAATGGACTGACACATCTGGGGGACTCTTGGAATGGTGGCACGACCCTGGAGTTCCTCTCGCCTTTCCTGTGGAGAGCGCCTCCTCTTGAGATGCGACGGGAACGCCGGGAATTCTTTCCCTACGAAACAGGGAAAGGATCCCTCATCTCGAGCTAGGAGGCGGAAACGGGGCTCCCCTTGATGTGTGCGGGACACCACGTGCTTCCTCTCGAGTGGAGACGGGTATGTCGGGGAACTTCTTGAGTTGCAGCAAGGGTGTGAAGGACCCTTTGGAAGTTCCAGTGGTTAGACGTGATTGGCCTCGAGAAGCCTCAGCGGAAATGGGCCTCATCTCGCCTGGAGGGCAAAACCTCCTGGATTTTCTCGAGTTGCGGCAGGTGCTCTCGACTTACGACGGGGACCTCAGGGACCCGCACTGGTGGCCTCAGGAAAGGCCAGTCCCCATGCGAGATCCTCGGGCGCCTCTCGGGATTCCTCTCCCGTCGATGCCGGGGCCTAAGACCTTGTGTGGAGTCGGGGCCGGAACCTGAGGATTCCTCTCCAGTGCTGACATGGATCTTGGGGTACTTTTGGAGTCTCCCCAGGGGAGTCAGTCCTCGTCTCGAATGCGGGCATGCACTTGCGCTTTCCTCCAGAGCGGTAGCAGCAGTGTCACGCAGTCCGCCGCGTGGATCAAAGGATCTATGGTTTTCCCTCGAGTCTTTCCCACGAGGCTTTCCCACGAGGCTTTCCCACAGGGCTGTCCCACGTGCACACGTGGTGGGAGTCGATCCTCGGCTTGAACGTCAAGGCAGTGCAGGGAAAACAGGTTCCTCTGGAATGGACTGACACATCTGGGGGACTCTTGGAATGGTGGCACGACCCTGGAGTTCCTCTCGCCTTTCCTGTGGAGAGCGCCTCCTCTTGAGATGCGACGGAAACGCCGGGAATTCTTTCCCTACGAAACAGGGAAAGGATCCCTCATCTCGAGCTAGGAGGTGGAAACGGGGCTCCCCTGGATGTGTGCGGGACCCACGTGCTTCCTCTCGAGTGGAGACGATTATGTCGGGGAACTTCTTGAGTTGCAGCAAGGGTGTGAAGGACCCTTTGGAAGTTCCAGTGGCTAGACATGATTAGCCTCGAGAAGCCTCAGCGGAAATGAGCCTCATCTCGCCTGGAGGGCAAAACCTCCTGGTTTTTCTCGAGTTGCGGCAGTGCTCTCGACTTACGCCGGGGACCTCAGGGACCCGCTCTGGTGGCCTCAGGAAAGGCCAGTCCCCATGCGAGTTCCTCGGGGGCCTCTCGGGATTCCTCTCCCGTCGATGCCGGGGCCTAAGTCCTTGTGTGGAGTCGGGGCCGGAACCTGAGGATTCCTCTCCAGTGCTGACATGGATGTTGGGGTACTTCTGGAGTCTCCCCAGGGGAGTCAGTCCTCGTCTCGAATGCGGGCATGCACTTGCGCTTTCCTCCAGAGTGGTAGCAGCAGTGTCACGCAGTCCGCCGCGTGGATCAAAGGATCTATGGTTTTCCCTCGAGTCTTTCCCACGAGGCTTTCCCACGAGGCTTTCCCACAGGGCTGTCCCACGTGCACACGTGGTGGGAGTCGATCCTCGGCTTGAACGTCAAGGCAGTGCAGGGAAAACAGGTTCCTCTGGAATGGACTGACACATCTGGGGGACTCTTGGAATGGTGGCACGACCCTGGAGTTCCTCTCGCCTTTCCTGTGGAGAGCGCCTCCTCTTGAGATGCGACGGGAACGCCGGGAATTCTTTCCCTACGAAACAGGGAAAGGATCCCTCATCTCGAGCTAGGAGGCGGAAACGGGGCTCCCCTGGATGTGTGCGGGACCCACGTGCTTCCTCTCGAGTGGAGACGATTATGTCGGGGAACTTCTTGAGTTGCAGCAAGGGTGTGAAGGACCCTTTGGAAGTTCCAGTGGCTAGGCATGATTAGCCTCGAGAAGCCTCAGCGGAAATGAGCCTCATCTCGCCAGGAGGGCAAAACCTCCTGGTTTTTCTCGAGTTGCGGCAGTGCTCTCGACTTACGACGGGGACCTCAGGGACCCGCTCTGGTGGCCTCAGGAAAGGCCAGTCCCCATGCGAGTTCCTCGGGGGCCTCTCGGGATTCCTCTCCCGTCGATGCCGGGGCCTAAGTCCTTGTGTGGAGTCGGGGCCGGAACCTGAGGATTCCTCTCCAGTGCTGACATGGATGTTGGGGTACTTCTGGAGTCTCCCCAGGGGAGTCAGTCCTCGTCTCAAATGCGGGCATGCACTTGCGCTTTCCTCCAGAGTGGTAGCAGCAGTGTCACGCAGTCCGCCGCGTGGATCAAAGGATCTATGGTTTTCCCTCGAGTCTTTCCCACGAGGCTTTCCCACGAGGCTTTCCCACAGGGCTGTCCCACGTGCACACGTGGTGGGAGTCGATCCTCGGCTTGAACGTTAAGGCAGTGCAGGGAAAACAGGTTCCTCTGGAATGGACTGACACATCTGGGTGACCCTTGGAATGGTGGCATGACCCTGGAGTTCCTCTCGCCTTTCCTGTGGAGAGCGCCTCCTCTTGAAATGCGACGGGAACGCCGGGAATTCTTTCCCTACGAAAAAGGGAAAGGATCCCTCATCTCGAGCTAGGAGGCGGAAACGGGGCTCCCCTGGATGTGTGCGGGACCCCACGTGCTTCCTCTCGAGTGGAGACGGGTATGTCGGGGAACTTCTTGAGGTGCAGCAAGGGTGTGAAGGACCCTTTGGAAGTTCCAGTGGTTAGATGTGATTGGCCTCGAGAAGCCTCAGCGGAAATGGGCCTCATCTCGCCTGGAGGGCAAAACCTCCTGGATTTTCTCGAGTTGTGGCAGGTGCTCTCGACTTACGACGGGGACCTCAGGGACCCGCTCTGGTGGCCTCAGGAAAGTCCAGTCCCCATGCGAGTTCCTCGGGGGCCTCTCGGGATTCCTCTCCCGTCGATGCCGGGGCCTAAGACCTTGTGTGGAGTCGGGGCCGGAACCTGAGGATTCCTCTCCAGTGCTGACATGGATCTTGGGGTACTTCTGGAGTCTCCCCAGGGGAGTCAGTCCTCGTCTCGAATGCGGGCATGCACTTGCGCTTTCCTCCAGAGCGGTAGCAGCAGTGTCACGCAGTCCGCCACGTGGATCAAAGGATCTATGGTTTTCCCTCGAGTCTTTCCCACGAGGCTTTCCCACGAGGCTTTCCCACTGGGCTGTCCCACGTGCACACGTGGTGGGAGTCGATCCTCGGCTTGAACGTCAAGGCAGTTCAGGGAAAACAGGTTCCTCTGGAATGGACTGACACATCTGGGGGACTCTTGGAATGGTGGCACGACCCTTCAGTTCCTCTCGCCTTTCCTGTGGAGAGCGCCTCCTCTTGAGATGTGACGGGAACGCCGGGAATTCTTTTCCTACGAAACAGGGAAAGGATCCCGCATCTCGAGCTAGGAGGCGGAAACGGGGCTCCCCTGGATGTGTGTGGGACCCCACGTGCTTCCTCTCGAGTGGAGACGGGTATGTCGCGGAACTGCTTGAGGTGCAGCAATGGTGTGAAGGACCCTTTGGAAGTTCCAGTGGTTAGATGTGATTG
Organism: Ovis canadensis; assembly: GCF_042477335.2. Classification (NCBI taxonomy): domain Eukaryota; kingdom Metazoa; phylum Chordata; class Mammalia; order Artiodactyla; family Bovidae; genus Ovis; species Ovis canadensis. Next base: position 7,768,562 of record NC_091264.1, read on the forward strand.
GCCTCGAGAAGCCTCAGCGGAAATGGGCCTCATCTCGCCTGGTGGGCAAAACCTCCTGGATTTTCTCGAGTTGCGGCAGGTGCTCTCGACTTACGACGGGGACCTCAGGGACCCGCTCTGGTGGCCTCAGGAAAGGCCAGTCCCCATGCGAGTTCCTCGGGGGCCTCTCGGGATTCCTCTCCCGTCGATGCCAGGGCCTAAGATCTTGTGTGGAGTCGGGGCCGGAACCTGAGGATTCCTCTCCAGTGCTGACATGGATCTTCGGGTACTTCTGGAGTCTCCCCAGGGGAGTCAGTCCTCGTCTCGAATGCGGGCATGCACTTGCGCTTTCCTCCAGAGCGGTAGCAGCAGTGTCACGCAGTCCGCCGCGTGGATCAAAGGATCTATGGTTTTCCCTCGAGTCTTTCCCACGAGGCTTTCCCACGAGGCTTTCCCACAGGGCTGTCCCACGTGCACACGTGGTGGGCGTCGATCCTCGGCTTGAACGTCAAGGCAGTGCAGGGAAAACAGGTTCCTCTGGAATGGACTGACACATCTGGGGGACTCTTGGAATGGTGGCACGACCCTGGAGTTCCTCTCGCCTTTCCTGTGGAGAGCGCCTCCTCTTGAGATGCGACGGGAACGCCGGGAATTCTTTCCCTACGAAACAGGGAAAGGATCCCTCATCTCGAGCTAGGAGGCGGAAACGGGGCTCCCCTGGATGTGTGAGGGTCCTACGTGCTTCCTCTCGAGTGGAGACGGGTATGTCGGGGAACTTCTTGAGTTGCAGCAAGGGTGTGAAGGACCCTTTGGAAGTTCCAGTGGTTAGACGTGATTAGCCTCGAGAAGCCTCAGCGGAAATGGGCCTCATCTCGCCTGGAGGGCAAAACCGCCTGGATTTTCTCGAGTTGCGGCAGGTGCTCACGACTTACGACGGGGACCTCAGGGACCCGCTCTGGTGGCCTCGGGAAAGGCCAGTCCCCATGCGAGTTCCTCGGGGGCCTCTCGGGATTCCTCTCCCGTCGATGCCGGGGCCTAAGACCTTGTGTGGAGTCGGGGCCGGAACCTGAGGATTCCTCTCCAGTGCTGACATGGATCTTGGGGTACTTCTGGAGTCTCCCCAGGGGAGTCAGTCCTCGTCTCGAATGCGGGCATGCACTTGCGCTTTCCTCCAGAGCGGTAGCAGCAGTGTCACGCAGTCCGCCGCGTGGATCAAAGGATCTATGGTTTTCCCTCGAGTCTTTCCCACGAGGCTTTCCCACGAGGCTTCCCACAGGGCTGTCCCACGTGCACACGTGGTGGGAGTCGATCCTCGGCTTGAACGTCAAGGCAGTGCAGGGAAAACAGGTTCCTCTGGAATGGACTGACACATCTGGGGGACTCTTGGAATGGTGTCACGACCCTGGAGTTCCTCTCGCCTTTCCTGTGGAGAGCGCCTCCTCTTGAGATGCGACGGAAACGCCGGGAATTCTTTCCCTATGAAACAGGGAAAGGATCCCTCATCTCGAGCTAGGAGGCGGAAACGGGGCTCCCCTGGATGTGTGCGGGACTCCACCTGCTTCCTCTCGAGTGGAGACGGGTATGTCGGGGAACTTCCTGAGTTGCAGCAATGGTGTGAAGGACCCTTTGGAAGTTCCAGTGGTTAGATGTGATTGGCCTCGAGAAGCCTCAGCGGAAATGGGCCTCATCTCGCCTGGAGGGCAAAACCTCCTGGATTTTCTCGAGTTGCGGCAGGTGCTCTCGACTTACGACGGGGACCTCAGGGACCCGCTCTGGTGGCCTCAGGAAAGGCCAGTCCCCATGCGAGTTCCTCGGGGGCCTCTCGGGATTCCTCTCCCGTCGATGCCGGGGCCTAAGACCTTGTGTGGAGTCGGGGCCGGAACCTGAGGATTCCTCTCCAGTGCTGACAAGGATGTTGGGGTACTCTGGAGTCTCCCCAGGGGAGTCAGTCCTCGTCTCGAATGCGGGCATGCACTTGCGCTTTCCTCCAGAGCGGTAGCAGCAGTGTCACGCAGTCCGCCGCGTGGATCAAAGGATCTATCGTTTTCCCTCGAGTCTTTCCCACGAGGCTTTCCCACGAGGCTTTCCCACAGGGCTGTCCCACGTGCACACGTGGTGGGAGTCGATCCTCGGCTTGAACGTCAAGGCAGTGTAGGGAAAACAGGTTCCTCTGGAATGGACTGACACATCTGGGGGACTCTTGGAATGGTGGCACGACCCTGGAGTTCCTCTCGCCTTTCCTGTGGAGAGCGCCTCCTCTTGAGATGCGACGGGAACGCCGGGAATTCTTTCCCTACGAAACAGGGAAAGGATCCCTCATCTCGAGCTAGGAGGCGGAAACGGGGCTCCCCTGGATGTGTGCGGGACCCACGTGCTTCCTCGCGAGTGGAGACGATTATGTCGGGGAACTTCCTGAGTTGCAGCAAGGGTGTGAAGGACCCATGGAAGTTCCAGTGGCTAGACATGATTAGCCTCGAGAAGCCTCAGCGGAAATGAGCCTCATCTCGCCTGGAGGGCAAAACCTCCTGGTTTTTCTCGAGTTGCGGCAGTGCTCTCGACTTACGACGGGGACCTCAGGGACCCGCTCTGGTGGCCTCAGGAAAGGCCAGTCCCCATGCGAGTTCCTCTGGGGCCTCTCGGGATTCCTCTCCCGTCGATGCCGGGGCCTAAGTCCTTGTGTGGAGACGGGGCCGGAACCTGAGGATTCCTCTCCAGTGCTGACATGGATGTTGGGGTACTTCTGGAGTCTCCCCAGGGGAGTCAGTCCTCGTCTCGAATGCGGGCATGCACTTGCGCTTTCCTCCACAGTCGTAGCAGCAGTGTCACGCAGTCCGCCGCGTGGATCAAAGGATCTATGGTTTTCCCTTGAGTCTTTCCCACGAGGCTTTCCCACGAGGCTTTCCCACAGGGCTGTCCCACGTGCACACGTGTTGGGAGTCGATCCTCGGCTTGAACGTTAAGGCAGTGCAGGGAAAACAGTTTCCTCTGGAATGGACTGACACATCTGGGTGACCCTTGGAATGGTGGCATGACCCTGGAGTTCCTCTCGCCTTTCCTGTGGAGAGCGCCTCCTCTTGAGATGCGACGGGAACGCCGGGAATTCTTTCCCTACGAAACAGGGAAAGGATCCCTCATCTCGAGCTAGGAGGCGGAAACGGGGCTCCCCTGGATGTGTGCGGGACCCCACGTGCTTCCTCTCGAGTGGAGACGGGTATGTCGGGGAACTTCTTGAGGTGCAGCAAGGGTGTGAAGGACCCTTTGGAAGTTCCAGTGGTTAGATGTGATTGGCCTCGAGAAGCCTCAGCGGAAATGGGCCTCATCTCGCCTGGAGGGCAAAACCTCCTGGATTTTCTCGAGTTGTGGCAGGTGCTCTCGACTTACGACGGGGACCTCAGGGACCCGCTCTGGTGGCCTCAGGAAAGTCCAGTCCCCATGCGAGTTCCTCGGGGGCCTCTCGGGATTCCTCTCCCGTTGATGCCGGGGCCTAAGACCTTGTGTGGAGTCGGGGCCGGAACCTGAGGATTCCTCTCCAGTGCTGACATGGATCTTGGGGTACTTCTGGAGTCTCCCCAGGGGAGTCAGTCCTCGTCTCGAATGCGGGCATGCACATGCGCTTTCCTCCAGAGCGGTAGCAGCAGTGTCACGCAGTCCGCCACGTGGATCAAAGGATCTATGGTTTTCCCTCGAGTCTTTCCCACGAGGCTTTCCCACGAGGCTTTCCCACAGGGCTGTCCCACGTGCACACGTGGTGGGAGTCGATCCTCGGCTTGAACGTCAATGCAGTTCAGGGAAAACAGGTTCCTCTGGAATGGACTGACACATCTGGGGGACTCTTCGAATGGTGGCACGACCCTGGAGTTCCTCTCGCCTTTCCTGTGGAGAGCGCCTCCTCTTGAGATGCGACGGGAACGCCGGGAATTCTTTTCCTACGAAACAGGGAAAGGATCCCGCATCTCGAGCTAGGAGGCAGAAACGGGGCTCCCCTGGATGTGTGTGGGACCCCACGTGCTTCCTCTCGAGTGGAGACGGGCATGTCGCGGAACTGCTTGAGGTGCAGCAATGGTGTGAAGGACCCTTTGGAAGTTCCAGTGGTTAGATGTGATTGGCCTCGAGAAGCCTCAGCGGAAATGGGCCTCATCTCGCCTGGTGGGCAAAACCTCCTGGATTTTCTCGAGTTGCGGCAGGTGCTCTCGACTTACGACGGGGACCTCAGGGACCCGCTCTGGTGGCCTCAGGAAAGGCCAGTCCCCATGCGAGTTCCTCGGGGGCCTCTCGGGATTTCTCTCCCGTCGATGCCGGGGCCTAAGATCTTGTGTGGAGTCGGGGCCGGAACCTGAGGATTCCTCTCCAGTGCTGACATGGATCTTGGGGTACTTCTGGAGTCTCCCCAGGGGAGTCAGTCCTCGTCTCGAATGCGGGCATGCACTTGCGCTTTCCTCCAGAGCGGTAGCAGCGGTGTCACGCAGTCCGCCGCGTGGATCAAAGGATCTATGGTTTTCCCTCGAGTCTTTCCCACGAGGCTTTCCCACGAGGCTTTCCCACAGGGCTGTCCCACGTGCACACGTGGTGGGAGTCGATCCTCGGCTTGAACGTCAAGGCAGTGCAGGGAAAACTGGTTCCTCTGGAATGGACTGAGACATCTGGGGGACTCTTGGAATGGTGGCACGACCCTGGAGTTCCTCTCGCCTTTCCTGTGGAGAGCGCCTCCTCTTGAGATGCGACGGGAACGCCGGGAATTCTTTCCCTACGAAACAGGGAAAGGATCCCTCATCTCGAGCTAGGAGGCGGAAACGGGGCTCCCCTGGATGTGTGAGGGTCCTACGTGCTTCCTCTCGAGTGGAGACGGGTATGTCGGTGAACTTCTTGAGTTGCAGCAAGGGTGTGAAGGACCCTTTGGAAGTTCCAGTGGTTAGACGTGATTAGCCTCGAGAAGCCTCAGCGGAAATGGGCCTCATCTCGCCGGGAGGGCAAAACCGCCTGGATTTTCTCGAGTTGCGGCAGGTGCTCTCGACTTACGACGGGGACCTCAGGGACCCGCTCTGGTGGCCTCAGGAAAGGCCAGTCCCCATGCGAGTTCCTCGGGGGCCTCTGGGGATTCCTCTCCCGTCGATGCCGGGGCCTAACTCCTTGTGTGGAGTCGGGGTCGGAACCTGAGGATTCCTCTCCAGTGCTGACATGGATCTTGGGGTACTTCTGGAGTCTCCCCAGGGGAGTCAGTCTTCGTCTCGAATGCGGGCATGCACTTGCGCTTTCCTCCAGAGCGGTAGCAGCAGTGTCACGCATTCCGCCGCGTGGATCAAAGGACCTATGGTTTTCCCTCGAGTCTTTTCCACGAGGCTTTCCCACGAGGCTTTCCCACAGGGCTGTCACACGTGCACACGTGGTGGGAGTCGATCCTTGGCTTGAACGTCAAGGCAGTGCAGGGAAAACAGGTTCCTCTGGAATGGACTGACACATCTGGGGGACTCTTGGAATTGTGGCACGACCCTGGAGTTCCTCTCGCCTTTCCTGTGGAGAGCGCCTCCTCTTGAGATGCGACGGGAACGCCGGGAATTCTTTCCCTACGAAACAGGGAAAGGATCCCTCATCTCGAGCTAGGAGTCGGAAACGGAGCTCCCCTGGATGTGGGCGGGACACCACGTGCTTCCTCTCGAGTGAAGACGGGTATGTCGGGGAACTTCTTGAGTTGCAGCAAGGGTGTGAAGGACCCTTTGGAAGTTCCAGTGGTTAGACGTGATTAGCCTCGAGAAGCCTCAGCGGAAATGGGCCTCATCTCGCCTGGAGGGCAAAACCGCCTGGATTTTCTCGAGTTGCGGCAGGTGCTCACGACTTACGACGGGGACCTCAGGGACCCGCTCTGGTGGCCTCGGGAAAGGCCAGTCCCCATGCGAGTTCCTCGGGGGCCTCTCGGGATTCCTCTCCCGTCGATGCCGGGGCCTAAGACCTTGTGTGGAGTCGGGGCCGGAACCTGAGGATTCCTCTCCAGTGCTGACATGGATCTTGGGGTACTTCTGGAGTCTCCCCAGGGGAGTCAGTCCTCGTCTCGAATGCGGGCATGCACTTGCGCTTTCCTCCAGAGCGGTAGCAGCAGTGTCACGCAGTCCGCCGCGTGGATCAAAGGATCTATGGTTTTCCCTCGAGTCTTTCCCACGAGGCTTTCCCACGAGGCTTCCCACAGGGCTGTCCCACGTGCACACGTGGTGGGAGTCGATCCTCGGCTTGAACGTCAAGGCAGTGCAGGGAAAACAGGTTCCTCTGGAATGGACTGACACATCTGGGGGACTCGTGGAATGGTGTCACGACCATGGAGTTCCTCTCGCCTTTCCTGTGGAGAGCGCCTCCTCTTGAGATGCGACGGGAACGCCGGGAATTCTTTCCCTATGAAACAGGGAAAGGATCCCTCATCTCGAGCTAGGAGGCGGAAACGGGGCTCCCCTGGATGTGTGCGGGACTCCACCTGCTTCCTCTCGAGTGGAGACGGGTATGTCGGGGAACGTCCTGAGTTGCAGCAATGGTGTGAAGGACCCTTTGGAAGTTCCAGTGGTTAGATGTGATTGGCCTCGAGAAGCCTCAGCGGAAATGGGCCTCATCTCGCCTGGAGGGCAAAACCTCCTGGATTTTCTCGAGTTGCGGCAGGTTCTCTCGACTTACGACGGGGACCTCAGGGACCCGCTCTGGTGGCCTCAGGAAAGGCCAGTCCCCATGCGAGTTCCTCGGGGGCCTCTCGGGATTCCTCTCCCGTCGATGCCGGGGCCTAAGACCTTGTGTGGAGTCGGGGCCGGAACCTGAGGATTCCTCTCCAGTGCTGACATGGATGTTGGGGTACTTCTGGAGTCTCCCCAGGGGAGTCAGTCCTCGTCTCGAATGCGGGCATGCACTTGCGCTTTCCTCCAGAGCGGTAGCAGCAGTGTCACGCAGTCCGCCGCGTGGATCAAAGGATCTATCGTTTTCCCTCGAGTCTTTCCCACGAGGCTTTCCCACGAGGCTTTCCCACAGGGCTGTCCCACGTGCACACGTGGTGGGAGTCGATCCTCGGCTTGAACGTCATGGCAGTGTAGGGAAAACAGGTTCCTCTGGAATGGACTGACACATCTGGGGGACTCTTGGAATGGTGGCACGACCCTGGAGTTCCTCTCGCCTTTCCTGTGGAGAGCGCCTCCTCTTGAGATGCGACGGGAACGCCGGGAATTCTTTCCCTACGAAACAGGGAAAGGATCCCTCATCTCGAGCTAGGAGGCGGAAACGGGGCTCCCCTGGATGTGTGCGGGACCCACGTGCTTCCTCTCGAGTGGAGACGATTATGTCGGGGAACTTCTTGAGTTGCAGCAAGGGTGTGAAGGACCCTTTGGAAGTTCCAGTGGCTAGACATGATTAGCCTCGAGAAGCCTCAGCGGAAATGAGCCTCATCTCGCCTGGAGGGCAAAACCTCCTGGTTTTTCTCGAGTTGCGGCAGTGCTCTCGACTTACGACGGGGACCTCAGGGACCCGCTCTGGTGGCCTCAGGAAAGGCCAGTCCCCATGCGAGTTCCTCGGGGGCCTCTCGGGATTCCTCTCCCGTCGATGCCGGGGCCTAAGACCTTGTGTGGAGTCGGGGCCAGAACCTGAGGATTCCTCTCCAGTGCTGACATGGATCTTGGGGTACTTCTGGAGTCTCCCCAGGGGAGTCAGTCCTCGTCTCGAATGCGGGCATGCACTTGCGCTTTCCTCCAGAGCGGTAGCAGCAGTGTCACGCAGTCCGCCACGTGGATCAAAGGATCTATGGTTTTCCCTCGAGTCTTTCCCACGAGGCTTTCCCACGAGGCTTTCCCACAGGGCTGTCCCACGTGCACACGTGGTGGGAGTCGATCCTCGGCTTGAACGTCAAGGCAGTGCAGGGAAAACAGGTTCCTCTGGAATGGACTGACACATCTGGGGGACTCTTGGAATGGTGGCACGACCCTTCAGTTCCTCTCGCCTTTCCTGTGGAGAGCGCCTCCTCTTGAGATGCGACGGGAACGCCGGGAATTCTTTTCCTACGAAACAGGGAAAGGATCCCTCATCTCGAGCTAGGAGGCGGAAACGGGGCTCCCCTGGATGTGTGCGGGACCCCACGTGCTTCCTCTCGAGTGGAGACGGGTATGTCGCGGAACTGCTTGAGGTGCAGCAATGGTGTGAAGGACCCTTTGGAAGTTCCAGTGGTTAGATGTGATTGGCCTCGAGAAGCCTCAGCGGAAATGGGCCTCATCTCGCCTGGAGGACAAAACCGCCTGGATTTTCTCGAGTTGCGGCAGGTGCTCTCGACTTACGACGGGGACCTCAGGGACCCGCTCTGGTGGCCTCAGGAAAGGCCAGTCCCCATGCGAGTTCCTCGGGGGCCTCTCGGGATTCCTCTCCCGTCGATGCCGGGGCCTAAGACCTTGTGTGGAGTCGGGGCCGGAACCTGAGGATTCCTCTCCAGTGCTGACATGGATCTTGGGGTACTTCTGGAGTCTCCCCAGGGGAGTCAGTCCTCGTCTCGAATGCGGGCATGCACTTGCGCTTTCCTCCAGAGCGGTAGCAGCAGTGTCACGCAGTCCGCCGCGTGGATCAAAGGATCAATCGTTTTCCCTCGAGTCTTTCCAACGAGGCTTTCCCACGAGGCTTTCCCACAGGGCTGTCCCACGTGCACACGTGGTGGGAGTCGATCCTCGGCTTGAACGTCAAGGCAGTGCAGGGAAAACAGGTTCCTCTGGAATGGACTGACACATCTGGGGGACTCTTGGAATGGTGGCATGACCCTGGAGTTCCTCTCGCCTTTCCTGTAGAGAGCGCCTCCTCTTGAGATGCGACGGGAACGCCAGGAATTCTTTCCCTACGAAACAGGGAAAGGATCCCTCATCTCGAGCTAGGAGGCGGAAACGGGGCTCCCCTGGATGTGTGCGGGACACCACGTGCTTCCTCTCGAGTGCAGACGGGTATGTCGGGGAAGTTCTTAAGTTGCAGCAAGGGTGTGAAGGACCCTTTGGAAGTTCCAGTGGTTAGATGTGATTGGCCTCGAGAAGCCTCAGCGGAAATGGGCCTCATCTCGCCTGGAGGGCAAAACCTCCTGGATTTTCTCGAGTTGCGGCAGGTGCTCTCGACTTACGACGGGGACCTCAGGGACCCGCTCTGGTGGCCTCAGGAAAGGCCAGTGCCCATGCGAGTTCCTCGGGGGCCTCTCGGGATTCCTCTCCCGTCGATGCCGGGGCCTAAGACCTTGTGTGGAGTCGTGGCCGGAACCTGAGGATTCCTCTCCAGTGCTGACATGGATCTTGGTGTACTTCTGGAGTCTCCCCAGGGGAGTCAGTCCTCGTCTCGAATGCGGGAATGCACTTGCGCTTTCCTCCAGAGCGGTAGCAGCAGTGTCACGCAGTCCGCCGCGTGGATCAAAGGATCTATGGTTTTCCCTCGAGTCTTTCCCACGAGGCTTTCCCACGAGGCTTTCCCACAGGGCTGTCCCACGTGCACACGTGGTGGGAGTCGATCCTCGGCTTGAACGTCAAGGCAGTGCAGGGAAAACAGGTTCCTCTGGAATGGACTGACACATCTGGGGGACTCTTGGAATGGTGGCACGACCCTGGAGTTCCTCTCGCCTTTCCTGTGGAGAGCGCCTCCTCTTGAGATGCGACGGGAACGCCGGGAATTCTTTCCCTACGAAACAGGGAAAGGATCCCTCATCTCGAGCTAGGAGGCGGAAACGGGGCTCCCCTGGATGTGTGAGGGTCCTACGTGCTTCCTCTCGAGTGGAGACGGGTATGTCGGGGAACTTCTTGAGTTGCAGCAAGGGTGTGAAGGACCCTTTGGAAGTTCCAGTGGTTAGACGTGATTAGCCTCGAGAAGCCTCAGCGGAAATGGGCCTCATCTCGCCTGGAGGGCAAAACCGCCTGGATTTTCTCGAGTTGCGGCAGGTGCTCTCGACTTACGACGGGGACCTCAGGGACCCGCTCTGGTGGCCTCAGGAAAGGCCAGTCCCCATGCGAGTTCCTCGGGGGCCTCTCGGGATTCCTCTCCCGTCGATGCCGGGGCCTAAGACCTTGTGTGGAGTCGGGGCCGGAACCTGAGGATTCCTCTCCAGTGCTGACATGGATCTTGGGGTACTTCTGGAGTCTCCCCAGGGGAGTCAGTCCTCGTCTCGAATGCGGGCATGCACTTGCGCTTTCCTCCAGAGCGGTAGCAGCAGTGTCACGCAGTCCGCCGCGTGGATCAAAGGATCTATGGTTTTCCCTCGAGTCTTTCCCACGAGGCTTTCCCACGAGGCTTTCCCACAGGGCTGTCCCACGTGCACACGTGGTGGGAGTCGATCCTCGGCTTGAACGTCAAGGCAGTGCAGGGAAAACAGGTTCCTCTGGAATGGACTGACACATCTGGGGGACTCTTGGAATGGTGGCATGACCCTGGAGTTCCTCTCGCTTTTCCTGTGGAGAGCGCCTCCTCTTGAGATGCGACGGGAACGCCAGGAATTCTTTCCCTACGAAACAGGGAAAGGATCCCTCATCTCGAGCTAGGAGGCGGAAACGGGGCTCCCCTGGATCTGTGCGGGACCCACGTGCTTCATCTCGAGTGGAGACGGGTGTGTCGGGGAACTTCTTGAGTTGCAGCAAGGGTGTGAAGGACCCTTTGGAAGTTCCAGTGGCTAGACATGATTAGCCTCGAGAAGCCTCAGCGGAAATGAGCCTCATCTCGCCTGGAGGGCAAAACCTCCTGGATTTTCTCGAGTTGCGGCAGGTTCTCTCGACTTACGACGGGGACCTCAGGGACCCGCTCTGGTGGCCTCAGGAAAGGCCAGTCCCCATGCGAGTTCCTCGGGGGCCTCTGGGGATTCCTCTCCCGTCGATGCCGGGGCCTAACTCCTTGTGTGGAGTCGGGGTCGGAACCTGAGGATTCCTCTCCAGTGCTGACATGGATCTTGGGGTACTTCTGGAGTCTCCCCAGGGGAGTCAGTCTTCGTCTCGAATGCGGGCATGCACTTGCGCTTTCCTCCAGAGCGGTAGCAGCAGTGTCACGCAGTCCGCCGCGTGGATCAAAGGACCTATGGTTTTCCCTCGAGTCTTTTCCACGAGGCTTTCCCAAGAGGCTTTCCCACAGGGCTGTCCCAAGTGCACACGTGGTGGGAGTCGATCCTTGGCTTGAACGTCAAGGCAGTGCAGGGAAAACAGGTTCCTCTGGAATGGACTGACACATCTGGGGGACTCTTGGAATTGTGGCACGACCCTGGAGTTCCTCTCGCTTTTCCTGTGGAGAGCGCCTCCTCTTGAGATGCGACGGGAACGCCGGGAATTCTTTCCCTACGAAACAGGGAAAGGATCCCTCATCTCGAGCTAGGAGGCGGAAACGGGGCTCCCCTGGATGTGTGCGGGACCCACGTGCTTCCTCTCGAGTGGAGACGATTATGTCGGGGAACTTCTTGAGTTGCAGCAAGGGTGTGAAGGACCCTTTGGAAGTTCCAGTGGCTAGACATGATTAGCCTCGAGAAGCCTCAGCGGAAATGAGCCTCATCTCGCCTGGAGGGCAAAACCTCCTGGTTTTTCTCGAGTTGCGGCAGTGCTCTCGACTTACGACGGGGACCTCAGGGACCCGCTCTGGTGGCCTCAGGAAAGGCCAGTCCCCATGCGAGTTCCTCGGGGGCCTCTCGGGATTCCTCTCCCGTCGATGCCGGGGCCTAAGACCTTGTGTGGAGTCGGGGCCAGAACCTGAGGATTCCTCTCCAGTGCTGACATGGATCTTGGGGTACTTCTGGAGTCTCCCCAGGGGAGTCAGTCCTCGTCTCGAATGCGGGCATGCACTTGCGCTTTCCTCCAGAGCGGTAGCAGCAGTGTCACGCAGTCCGCCACGTGGATCAAAGGATCTATGGTTTTCCCTCGAGTCTTTCCCACGAGGCTTTCCCACGAGGCTTTCCCACAGGGCTGTCCCACGTGCACACGTGGTGGGAGTCGATCCTCGGCTTGAACGTCAAGGCAGTGCAGGGAAAACAGGTTCCTCTGGAATGGACTGACACATCTGGGGGACTCTTGGAATGGTGGCACGACCCTTCAGTTCCTCTCGCCTTTCCTGTGGAGAGCGCCTCCTCTTGAGATGCGACGGGAACGCCGGGAATTCTTTTCCTACGAAACAGGGAAAGGATCCCTCATCTCGAGCTAGGAGGCGGAAACGGGGCTCCCCTGGATGTGTGCGGGACCCCACGTGCTTCCTCTCGAGTGGAGACGGGTATGTCGCGGAACTGCTTGAGGTGCAGCAATGGTGTGAAGGACCCTTTGGAAGTTCCAGTGGTTAGATGTGATTGGCCTCGAGAAGCCTCAGCGGAAATGGGCCTCATCTCGCCTGGAGGACAAAACCGCCTGGATTTTCTCGAGTTGCGGCAGGTGCTCTCGACTTACGACGGGGACCTCAGGGACCCGCTCTGGTGGCCTCAGGAAAGGCCAGTCCCCATGCGAGTTCCTCGGGGGCCTCTCGGGATTCCTCTCCCGTCGATGCCGGGGCCTAAGACCTTGTGTGGAGTCGGGGCCGGAACCTGAGGATTCCTCTCCAGTGCTGACATGGATCTTGGGGTACTTCTGGAGTCTCCCCAGGGGAGTCAGTCCTCGTCTCGAATGCGGGCATGCACTTGCGCTTTCCTCCAGAGCGGTAGCAGCAGTGTCACGCAGTCCGCCGCGTGGATCAAAGGATCAATCGTTTTCCCTCGAGTCTTTCGCACGAGGCTTTCCCACGAGGCTTTCCCACAGGGCTGTCCCACGTGCACACGTGGTGGGAGTCGATCCTCGGCTTGAACGTCAAGGCAGTGCAGGGAAAACAGGTTCCTCTGGAATGGACTGACACATCTGGGGGACTCTTGGAATGGTGGCATGACCCTGGAGTTCCTCTCGCCTTTCCTGTAGAGAGCGCCTCCTCTTGAGATGCGACGGGAACGCCAGGAATTCTTTCCCTACGAAACAGGGAAAGGATCCCTCATCTCGAGCTAGGAGGCGGAAACGGGGCTCCCCTGGATGTGTGCGGGACACCACGTGCTTCCTCTCGAGTGCAGACGGGTATGTCGGGGAAGTTCTTAAGTTGCAGCAAGGGTGTGAAGGACCCTTTGGAAGTTCCAGTGGTTAGATGTGATTGGCCTCGAGAAGCCTCAGCGGAAATGGGCCTCATCTCGCCTGGAGGGCAAAACCTCCTGGATTTTCTCGAGTTGCGGCAGGTGCTCTCGACTTACGACGGGGACCTCAGGGACCCGCTCTGGTGGCCTCAGGAAAGGCCAGTGCCCATGCGAGTTCCTCGGGGGCCTCTCGGGATTCCTCTCCCGTCGATGCCGGGGCCTAAGACCTTGTGTGGAGTCGTGGCCGGAACCTGAGGATTCCTCTCCAGTGCTGACATGGATCTTGGTGTACTTCTGGAGTCTCCCCAGGGGAGTCAGTCCTCGTCTCGAATGCGGGAATGCACTTGCGCTTTCCTCCAGAGCGGTAGCAGCAGTGTCACGCAGTCCGCCGCGTGGATCAAAGGATCTATGGTTTTCCCTCGAGTCTTTCCCACGAGGCTTTCCCACGAGGCTTTCCCACAGGGCTGTCCCACGTGCACACGTGGTGGGAGTCGATCCTCGGCTTGAACGTCAAGGCAGTGCAGGGAAAACAGGTTCCTCTGGAATGGACTGACACATCTGGGGGACTCTTGGAATGGTGGCACGACCCTGGAGTTCCTCTCGCCTTTCCTGTGGAGAGCGCCTCCTCTTGAGATGCGACGGGAACGCCGGGAATTCTTTCCCTACGAAACAGGGAAAGGATCCCTCATCTCGAGCTAGGAGGCGGAAACGGGGCTCCCCTGGATGTGTGAGGGTCCTACGTGCTTCCTCTCGAGTGGAGACGGGTATGTCGGGGAACTTCTTGAGTTGCAGCAAGGGTGTGAAGGACCCTTTGGAAGTTCCAGTGGTTAGACGTGATTAGCCTCGAGAAGCCTCAGCGGAAATGGGCCTCATCTCGCCTGGAGGGCAAAACCGCCTGGATTTTCTCGAGTTGCGGCAGGTGCTCTCGACTTACGACGGGGACCTCAGGGACCCGCTCTGGTGGCCTCAGGAAAGGCCAGTCCCCATGCGAGTTCCTCGGGGGCCTCTCGGGATTCCTCTCCCGTCGATGCCGGGGCCTAAGACCTTGTGTGGAGTCGGGGCCGGAACCTGAGGATTCCTCTCCAGTGCTGACATGGATCTTGGGGTACTTCTGGAGTCTCCCCAGGGGAGTCAGTCCTCGTCTCGAATGCGGGCATGCACTTGCGCTTTCCTCCAGAGCGGTAGCAGCAGTGTCACGCAGTCCGCCGCGTGGATCAAAGGATCTATGGTTTTCCCTCGAGTCTTTCCCACGAGGCTTTCCCACGAGGCTTTCCCACAGGGCTGTCCCACGTGCACACGTGGTGGGAGTCGATCCTCGGCTTGAACGTCAAGGCAGTGCAGGGAAAACAGGTTCCTCTGGAATGGACTGACACATCTGGGGGACTCTTGGAATGGTGGCATGACCCTGGAGTTCCTCTCGCTTTTCCTGTGGAGAGCGCCTCCTCTTGAGATGCGACGGGAACGCCAGGAATTCTTTCCCTACGAAACAGGGAAAGGATCCCTCATCTCGAGCTAGGAGGCGGAAACGGGGCTCCCCTGGATCTGTGCGGGACCCACGTGCTTCATCTCGAGTGGAGACGGGTGTGTCGGGGAACTTCTTGAGTTGCAGCAAGGGTGTGAAGGACCCTTTGGAAGTTCCAGTGGCTAGACATGATTAGCCTCGAGAAGCCTCAGCGGAAATGAGCCTCATCTCGCCTGGAGGGCAAAACCTCCTGGATTTTCTCGAGTTGCGGCAGGTTCTCTCGACTTACGACGGGGACCTCAGGGACCCGCTCTGGTGGCCTCAGGAAAGGCCAGTCCCCATGCGAGTTCCTCGGGGGCCTCTGGGGATTCCTCTCCCGTCGATGCCGGGGCCTAACTCCTTGTGTGGAGTCGGGGTCGGAACCTGAGGATTCCTCTCCAGTGCTGACATGGATCTTGGGGTACTTCTGGAGTCTCCCCAGGGGAGTCAGTCTTCGTCTCGAATGCGGGCATGCACTTGCGCTTTCCTCCAGAGCGGTAGCAGCAGTGTCACGCAGTCCGCCGCGTGGATCAAAGGACCTATGGTTTTCCCTCGAGTCTTTTCCACGAGGCTTTCCCAAGAGGCTTTCCCACAGGGCTGTCCCAAGTGCACACGTGGTGGGAGTCGATCCTTGGCTTGAACGTCAAGGCAGTGCAGGGAAAACAGGTTCCTCTGGAATGGACTGACACATCTGGGGGACTCTTGGAATTGTGGCACGACCCTGGAGTTCCTCTCGCTTTTCCTGTGGAGAGCGCCTCCTCTTGAGATGCGACGGGAACGCCGGGAATTCTTTCCCTACGAAACAGGGAAAGGATCCCTCATCTCGAGCTAGGAGTCGGAAACGGAGCTCCCCTGGATGTGGGCGGGACACCACGTGCTTCCTCTCGAGTGGAGACGGGTATGTCGGGGAATTTCTTGAGTTGCAGCAAGGGTGTGAAGGACCCTTTGGAAGTTCCAGTGGTTAGACGTGATTAGCCTTGAGAAGCCTCAGCGGAAATGGGCCTCATCTCGCCTGGAGGGCAAAACCTCCTGGATTTTCTCGAGTTGCGGCAGGTGCTCTCGACTTACGACGGGGACCTCAGGGACCCGCTCTGGTGGCCTCAGGAAAGGCCAGTCCCCATGCGAGTTCCTCGGGGGCCTCTCGGGATTCCTCTCCCGTCGATGCCGGGGCCTAAGACCTTGTGTGGAGTCGGGGCCGGAACCTGAGGATTCCTCTCCAGTGCTGACATGGATCTTGGGGTACTTCTGGAGTCTCCCCAGGGGAGTCAGTCCTCGTCTCGAATGCGGGCATGCACTTGCGCTTTCCTCCAGAGCGGTAGCAGCAGTGTCACGCAGTCTGCCGCGTGGATCAAAGGATCTATGGTTTTCCCTCGAGTCTTTCCCACGAGGCTTTCCCACGAGGCTTTCCCACAGGGCTGTCCCACGTGCACACGTGGTGGGAGTCGATCCTCGGCTTGAACGTCAAGGCAGTGCAGGGAAAACAGGTTCCTCTGGAATGGACTGACACATCTGGGGGACTCTTGGAATGGTGGCATGACCCTGGAGTTCCTCTCGCCTTTCCTGTGGAGAGCGCCTCCTCTTGACATGCGACGGGAACGCCAGGAATTCTTTCCCTACGAAACAGGGAAAGGATCCCTCATCTCGAGCTAGGAGGCGGAAACGGGGCACCCCTGGATGTGTGCGGGACACCACGTGCTTCCTCTCGAGTGCAGACGGGTATGTCGGGGAAGTTCTTAAGTTGCAGCAAGGGTGTGAAGGACCCTTTGGAAGTTCCAGTGGTTAGATGTGATTGGCCTCGAGAAGCCTCAGCGGAAATGGGCCTCATCTCGCCTGGAGGGCAAAACCTCCTGGATTTTCTCGAGTTGCGGAAGGTGCTCTCGACTTACGAAGGGGACCACAGGGACCCGCTCTGTTGGCCTCAGGAAAGGCCAGTCCCCATGCGAGTTCCTCGGGGGCCTCTCGGGATTCCTCTCCCGTCGATGCCGGGGCCTAAGACCTTGTGTGGAGTCGTGGCCGGAACCTGAGGATTCCTCTCCAGTGCTGACATGGATCTTGGGGTACTTCTGGAGTCTCCCCAGGGGAGTCAGTCCTCGTCTCGAATGCGGGCATGCACTTGCGCTTTCCTCCAGAGCGGTAGCAGCAGTGTCACGCAGTCCGCCGCGTGGATCAAAGGATCTATGGTTTTCCCTCGAGTCTTTCCCACGAGGCTTTCCCACGAGGCTTTCCCACAGGGCTGTCCCACGTGCACACGTGGTGGGAGTCGATCCTCGGCTTGAACGTCAAGGCAGTGCAGGGAAAACAGGTTCCTCTGGAATGGACTGACACATCTGGGGGACTCTTGGAATGGTGTCACGACCCTGGAGTTCCTCTCGCCTTTCCTGTGGAGAGCGCCTCCTCTTGAGATGCGACGGGAACGCCGGGAATTCTTTCCCTACGAAACAGGGAAAGGATCCCTCATCTCGAGCTAGGAGGCGGAAACGGGGCTCCCCTGGATGTGTGCGGGACTCCACCTGCTTCCTCTCGAGTGGAGACGGGTATGTCGGGGAACTTCTTGAGTTGCAGCAATGGTGTGAAGGACCCTTTGGAAGTTCCAGTGGTTAGATGTGATTGGCCTCGAGAAGCCTCAGCGGAAATGGGCCTCATCTCGCCTGGAGGGCAAAACCTCCTGGATTTTCTCGAGTTGCGGCAGGTTCTCTCGACTTACGACGGGGACCTCAGGGACCCGCTCTGGTGGCCTCAGGAAAGGCCAGTCCCCATGCGAGTTCCTCGGGGGCCTCTCGGGATTCCTCTCCCGTCGATGCCGGGGCCTAAGACCTTGTGTGGAGTCGTGGCCGGAACCTGAGGATTCCTCTCCAGTGCTGACATGGATCTTGGGGTACTTCTGGAGTCTCCCCAGGGGAGTCAGTCCTCGTCTCGAATGCGGGCATGCACTTGCGCTTTCCTCCAGAGCGGTAGCAGCAGTGTCACGCAGTCCGCCGCGTGGATCAAAGGATCTATGGTTTTCCCTCGAGTATTTCCCACGAGGCTTTCCCACGAGGCTTTCCCACAGGGCTGTCCCACGTGCACACGTGGTGGGAGTCGATCCTCGGCTTGAACGTCAAGGCAGTGCAGGGAAAACAGGTTCCTCTCGAATGGACTGACACATCTGGGGGACTCTTGGAATGGTGGCACGACCCTGGAGTTCCTCTCGCCTTTCCTGTGGAGAGCGCCTCCTCTTGAGATGCGACGGGAACGCCGGGAATTCTTTCTCTACGAAACAGGGAAAGGATCCCTCATCTCGAGCTAGGAGGCGGAAACGGGGCTCCCAAGGATGTGTGCGGGACCCACGTGCTTCCTCTCGAGTGGAGACGGGTGTGTCGGGGAACTTCTTGAGTTGCAGCAAGGGTGTGAAGGACCCTTTGGAAGTTCCATTGGTTAGACGTGATTAGGCTCGAGAAGCCTCAGAGGAAATGGGCCTCATCTCGCCTGGAGGGCAAAACCGCCTGGATTTTCTCGAGTTGCGGCAGGTGCTCTCGACTTACGACGGGGACCTCAGGGACCCGCTCTGGTGGCCTCAGGAAAGGCCAGTCCCCATGCGAGTTCCTCGGGGGCCTCTCGGGATTCCTCTCCCGTCGATGCCGGGGCCTAAGACCTTGTGTGGAGTCGGGGCCGGAACCTGAGGATTCCTCTCCAGTGCTGACATGGATCTTGGGGTACTTCTGGAGTCACCCCAGGGGAGTCAGTCCTCGTCTCGAATGCGGGCATGCACTTGCGCTTTCCTCCAGAGCGGTAGCAGCAGTGTCACGCAGTCCGCCGCGTGGATCAAAGGATCTATGGTTTTCCCTCGAGTCTTTCCCACGAGGCTTTCCCACGAGGCTTTCCCACAGGGCTGTCCCACGTGCACACGTGGTGGGAGTCGATCCTCGGCTTGAACGTCAAGGCAGTGCAGGGAAAACAGGTTCCTCTGGAATGGACTGACACATCTGGGGGACTCTTGGAATGGTGGCACGACCCTGGAGTTCCTCTCGCCTTTCCTGTGGAGAGCGCCTCCTCTTGAGATGCGACGGGAACGCCGGGAATTCTTTCCCTATGAAACAGGGAAAGGATCCCTCATCTCGAGCTAGGAGGCGGAAACGGGGCTCCCCTGGTTGTGTGCGGGTCCTACGTGCTTCCTCTCGAGTGGAGACGGGTATGTCGGGGAACTTCTTGAGTTGCAGCAAGGGTGTGAAGGACCCTTTGGAAGTTCCAGTGGTTAGACGTGATTAGCCTCGAGAAGCCTCAGCGGAAATGGGCCTCATCTCGCCTGGAGGGCAAAACCGCCTGGATTTTCTCGAGTTGCGGCAGGTGCTCTTGACTTACGACGGGGACCTCAGGGACCCGCTCTGGTGGCCTCAGGAAAGGCCAGTCCCCATGCGAGTTCCTCGGGGGCCTCTCGGGATTCCTCTCCCGTCGATGCCGGGGCCTAAGACCTTGTGTGGAGTCGGGGCCGGAACCTGAGGATTCCTCTCCAGTGCTGACATGGATCTTATGGTACTTCTGGAGTCTCCCCAGGGGAGTCAGTCCTCGTCTCGAATGCGGGCATGCACTTGCGCTTTCCTCCACAGCGGTAGCAGCAGTGTCACGCAGTCTGCCGCGTGGATCAAAGGATCTATGGTTTTCCCTCGAGTCTTTCCCACGAGGCTTTCCCACGAGGCTTTCCCCCAGGGCTGTCCCACGTGCACACGTGGTGGGAGTCGATCCTCGGCTTGAACGTCAAGGCAGTGCAGGGAAAACAGGTTCCTCTGGAATGGACTGACACATCTGGGGGACTCTTGGAATGGTGGCATGACCCTGGAGTTCCTCTCGCCTTTCCTGTGGAGAGCGCCTCCTCTTGAGATGCGACGGGAACGCCAGGAATTCTTTCCCTACGAAACAGGGAAAGGATACCTCATCTCGAGCTAGGAGGCGGAAACGGGGCACCCCTGGATGTGTGCGGGACACCACGTGCTTCCTCTCGAGTGCAGACGGGTATGTCGGGGAAGTTCTTAAGTTGCAGCAAGGGTCTGAAGGACCCTTTGGAAGTTCCAGTGGTTAGATGTGATTGGCCTCGAGAAGCCTCAGCGGAAATGGGCCTCATCTCGCCTGGAGGGCAAAACCTCCTGGATTTTCTCGAGTTGCGGAAGGTGCTCTCGACTTACGACGGGGACCACAGGGACCCGCTCTGGTGGCCTCAGGAAAGGCCAGTCCCCATGCGAGTTCCTCGGGGGCCTCTCGGGATTCCTCTCCCGTCGATGCCGGGGCCTAAGACCTTGTGTGGAGTCGTGGCCGGAACCTGAGGATTCCTCTCCAGTGCTGACATGGATCTTGGGGTACTTCTGGAGTCTCCCCAGGGGAGTCAGTCCTCGTCTCGAATGCGGGCATGCACTTGCGCTTTCCTCCAGAGCGGTAGCAGCAGTGTCACGCAGTCCGCCGCGTGGATCAAAGGATCTATGGTTTTCCCTCGAGTCTTTCCCACGAGGCTTTCCCACGAGGCTTTCCCACAGGGCTGTCCCACGTGCACACGTGGTGGGAGTCGATCCTCGGCTTGAACGTCAAGGCAGTGCAGGGAAAACAGGTTCCTCTGGAATGGACTGACACATCTGGGGGACTCTTGGAATGGTGTCACGACCCTGGAGTTCCTCTCGCCTTTCCTGTGGAGAGCGCCTCCTCTTGAGATGCGACGGGAACGCCGGGAATTCTTTCCCTACGAAACAGGGAAAGGATCCCTCATCTCGAGCTAGGAGGCGGAAACGGGGCTCCCCTGGATGTGTGCGGGACTCCACCTGCTTCCTCTCGAGTGGAGACGGGTATGTCGGGGAACTTCTTGAGTTGCAGCAATGGTGTGAAGGACCCTTTGGAAGTTCCAGTGGTTAGATATGATTGGCCTCGAGAAGCCTCAGCGGAAATGGGCCTCATCTCGCCTGGAGGGCAAAACCTCCTGGATTTTCTCGAGTTGCGGCAGGTTCTCTCGACTTACGACGGGGACCTCAGGGACCCGCTCTGGTGGCCTCAGGAAAGGCCAGTCCCCATGCGAGTTCCTCGGGGGCCTCTCGGGATTCCTCTCCCGTCGATGCCGGGGCCTAAGACCTTGTGTGGAGTCGTGGCCGGAACCTGAGGATTCCTCTCCAGTGCTGACATGGATCTTGGGGTACTTCTGGAGTCTCCCCAGGGGAGTCAGTCCTCGTCTCGAATGCGGGCATGCACTTGCGCTTTCCTCCAGAGCGGTAGCAGCAGTGTCACGCAGTTCGCCACGTGGATCAAAGGATCTATGGTTTTCCCTCGAGTCTTTCCCACGAGGCTTTCCCACGTGGCTTTCCCACAGGGCTGTCCCACGTGCACACGTGGTGGGAGTCGATCCTCGGCTTGAACGTCAAGGCAGTGCAGGGAAAACAGGTTCCTCTGGAATGGACTGACACATCTGGGGGACTCTTGGAATGGTGGCACGACCCTGGAGTTCCTCTCGCCTTTCCTGTGGAGAGCGCCTCCTTTTGAGATGCGACGGGAACGCCGGGAATTCTTTCCCTACGAAACAGGGAAAGGATCCCTCATCTCGAGCTAGGAGGCGGAAACGGGGCTCCCCTGGATGTGTGCGGGACCCCACGTGCTTCCTCTCGAGTGGAGACGGGTATGTCGGGGAACTTCTTGAGTTGCAGCAAGGGTGTGAAGGACCCTTTGGAAGTTCCAGTGGTTAGATGTGATTGGCCTCGAGAAGCCTCAGCGGAAATGGGCCTCATCTCGCCTGGAGGGCAAAACCTCCTGGATTTTCTCGAGTTGCGGCAGGTGCTATCGACTTACGACGGGGACCTCAGGGAACCGCTCTGGTGGCCTCAGGAAAGGCCAGTCCCCATGCGAGTTCCTCGGGGGCCTCTCGGGATTCCTCTCCCGTCGATGCCGGGGCCTAAGACCTTGTGTGGAGTCGGGGCCGGAACCTGAGGATTCCTCTCCAGTGCTGACATGGATCTTGGGGTACTTCTGGAGTCTCCCCAGGGGAGTCAGTCCTCGTCTCGAATGCGGGCATGCACTTGCGCTTTCCTCCAGAGCGGTAGCAGCATTGTCACGCAGTCCGCCGCGTGGATCAAAGGATCTATGGTTTTCCCTCGAGTCTTTCCCACGAGGCTTTCCCACGAGGCTTTCCCACAGGGCTGTCCCACGTGCACACGTGGTGGGAGTCGATCCTCGGCTTGAACGTCAAGGCAGTGCAGGGAAAACAGGTTCCTCTGGAATGGACTGACACATCTGGGGGACTCTTGGAATGGTGGCACGACCCTGGAGTTCCTCTCGCCTTTCCTGTGGAGAGCGCCTCCTCTTGAGATGCGACGGGAACGCCGGGAATTCTTTCCCTACGAAACAGGGAAAGGATCCCTCATCTCGAGCTAGCAGGCGGAAACGGGGCTCCCCTGGATGTGTGCGGGACCCACGTGCTTCCTCTCGAGTGGAGACGGGTATGTCGGGGAACTTCTTGAGTTGCAGCAAGGGTGTGAAGGACCCTTTGGAAGTTCCAGTGGTTAGATGTGATTGGCCTCGAGAAGCCTCAGCGGAAATGGGCCTCATCTCGCCTGGAGGGCAAAACCTCTTGGATTGTCTCGAGTTGCGGCAGGTTCTCTCGACTTACGACGGGGACCTCAGGGACCCGCTCTGGTGGCCTCAGGAAAGGCCAGTCCCCATGCGAGTTCCTCGGGGGCCTCTCGGGATTCCTCTCCCGTCGATGCCGGGGCCTAAGACCTTGTGTGGAGTCGGGGCCGGAACCTGAGGATTCCTCTCCAGTGCTGACATGGATCTTGGGGTACTTCTGGAGTCTCCCCAGGGGAGTCAGTCCTCGTCTCGAATGCGGGCATGCACTTGCGCTTTCCTCCAGAGCGGTAGCAGCAGTGTCACGCAGTCCGCCGCGTGGATCAAAGGATCTATGGTTTTCCCTCGAGTCTTTCCCACGAGGCTTTCCCACGAGGCTTTCCCACAGGGCTGTCCCACGTGCACACGTGGTGGGAGTCGATCCTCGGCTTGAACGTCAAGGCAGTGCAGGGAAAACAGGTTCCTCTGGAATGGACTGACACATCTGGGGGACTCTTGGAATGGTGGCACGACCCTGGAGTTCCTCTCGCCTTTCCTGTGGAGAGCGCCTCCTCTTGAGATGCGACGGGAACGCCGGGAATTCTTTCCCTACGAAACAGGGAAAGGATCCCTCATCTCGAACTAGCAGGCGGAAACGGGGCTCCCCTGGATGTGTGCGGGACCCACGTGCTTCCTCTCGAGTGGAGACGGGTATGTCGGGGAACTTCTTGAGTTGCAGCAAGGGTGTGAAGGACCCTTTGGAAGTTCCAGTGGCTAGACATGATTAGCCTCGAGAAGCCTCAGCGGAAATGAGCCTCATCTCGCCTGGAGGGCAAAACCTCCTGGTTTTTCTCGAGTTGCGGCAGTGCTCTCGACTTACGACGGGGACCTCAGGGACCCGCTCTGGTGGCCTCAGGAAAGGCCAGTCCCCATGCGAGTTCCTCGGGGGCCTCTCGGGATTCCTCTCCCGTCGTTGCCGGGGCCTAAGTCCTTGTGTGGAGTCGGGGCCGGAACCTTAGGATTCCTCTCCAGTGCTGACATGGATGTTGGGGTACTTCTGGAGTCTCCCCAGGGGAGTCAGTCCTCGTCTCGAATGCGGGCATGCACTTGCGCTTTCCTCCAGAGCGGTAGCAGCAGTGTCACGCAGTCCGCCGCGTGGATCAAAGGATCTATGGTTTTCCCTCGAGTCTTTCCCACTAGGCTTTCGCATGAGGCTTTCCCACAGGGCTGTCCCACGTGCACACGTGGTGGGAGTCGATCCTCGGCTTGAACGTTAAGGCAGTGCAGGGAAAACAGGTTCCTCTGGAATGGACTGACACATCTGGGTGACCCTTGGAATGGTGGCATGACCCTGGAGTTCCTCTCGCCTTTCCTGTGGAGAGCGCCTCCTCTTGAGATGCGACGGGAACGCCGGGAATTCTTTCCCTACGAAACAGGGAAAGGATCCCTCATCTCGAGCTAGGAGGCGGAAACGGGGCTCCCCTGGATGTGTGCGAGACCCCACGTGCTTCCTCTCGAGTGGAGACGTGTATGTCGGGGAAATTCTTGAGGTGCAGCAATGGTGTGAAGGACCCTTTGGAAGTTCCAGTGGTTAGATGTGATTGGCCTCGAGAAGCCTCAGCGGAAATGGGCCTCATCTCGCCTGGAGGGCAAAACCTCCTGGATTTTCTCGAGTTGCGGCAGGTGCTCTCGACTTACGACGGGGACCTCAGGGACCCGCTCTGGTGGCCTCAGGAAAGGCCAGTCCCCATGCGAGTTCCTCGGGGGCGTCTCGGGATTCCTCTCCCGTCGATGCCGGGGCCTAAGACCTTGTGTGGAGTCGGGGCCGGAACCTGAGGATTCCTCTCCAGTGCTGACATGGATCTTGGGGTACTTCTGGAGTCTCCCCAGGGGAGTCAGTCCTCGTCTCGAATGCGGGCATGCACTTGCGCTTTCCTCCAGAGCGGTAGCAGCAGTGTCACGCAGTCCGCCGCGTGGATCAAAGGATCTATGGTTTTCCCTCGAGTCTTTCCCACGAGGCTTTCCCACGAGGCTTTCCCACAGGGCTGTCCCACGTGCACACGTGGTGGGAGTCGATCCTCGGCTTGAACGTCAAGGCAGTGCAGGGAAAACAGGTTCCTCTGGAATGGACTGACACATCTGGGGGACTCTTGGAATGGTGGCACGACCCTGGAGTTCCTCTCGCCTTTCCTGTGGAGAGCGCCTCCTCTTGAGATGCGACGGGAACGCCGGGAATTCTTTCCCTACCAAACAGGGAAAGGATCCCTCATCTCGAGCCAGGAGGCGGAAACGGGGCTCCCCTGGATGTGTGCGGGACCCACGTGCTTCCTCTCGAGTGGAGACGGGTATGTCGGGGAACTTCTTGAGTTGCAGCAAGGGTGTGAAGGACCCTTTGGAAGTTCCAGTGGTTAGACGTGATTAGCCTGGAGAAGCCTCAGCGGAAATGGGCCTCATCGCGCCTGGATGGCAAAACCTCCTGGATTTTCTCGAGTTGCGGCAGGTGCTCTCGACTTACGACGGGGACCTCAGGGACCCGCTCTGGTGGCCTCAGGAAAGGCCAGTCCCCATGCGAGTTCCTCGGGGGCCTCTCGGGATTCCTCTCCCGTCGATGCCGGGGCCTAAGACCTTGTGTGGAGTCGGGGCCGGAACCTGAGGATTCCTCTCCAGTGCTGACATGGATCTTGGGGTACTTCTGGGTCTCCCCAGGGGAGTCAGTCCTCGTCTCGAATGCGGGCATGCACTTGCGCTTCCTCCAGAGCGGTAGCAGCAGTGTCACGCAGTCCGCCGCGTGGATCAAAGGATCTATGGTTTTCCCTCGAGTCTTTCCCACGAGGCTTTCCCACGAGGGTTTCCCACAGGGCTGTCCCACGTGCACACATGGTGGGAGTGGATCCTCGGCTTGAACGTCAAGGCAGTGCAGGGAAAACAGGTTCCTCTGGAATGGACTGACACATCGGGGGACTCTTGGACTGGTGGCATGACCCTGGAGTTCCTCTCGCCTTTCCTGTGGAGAGCGCCTCCTCTTGAGATGCGACGGGAACGCCGGGAATTCTTTCCCTACGAAACAGGGAAAGGATCCCTCATGTCGAGCTAGGAGGCGGAAACGGGGCTCCCCTGGATGTGTGCGGGACACCACGTGCGTCCTCTCGAGTGCAGACGGGTATGTCGGGGAACTTCTTGAGTTGCAGCAATGGTGTGAAGGACCCTTTGGAAGTTCCAGTGGTTAGATGTGATTGGCCTCGAGAAGCCTCAGCGGAAATGGGCCTCATCTCGCCTGGAGGGCAAAACCTCCTGGATTTTCTCGAGTTGCGGCAGGTGCTCTCGACTTACGACGGGGACCTCAGGGACCCGCTCTGGTGGCCTCAGGAAAGGCCAGTCCCCATGCGAGTTCCTCGGGGGCCTCTCGGGATTCCTCTCCCGTCGATGCCGGGGCCTAAGACCTTGTGTGGATTCGGGGCCGGAACCTGAGGATTCCTCTCCAGTGCTGACATGGATCTTGGGGTACTTCTGGAGTCTCCCCAGGGGAGTCAGTTCTCGTCTCGAATGCGGGCATGCACTTGCGCTTTCCTCCAGAGCGGTAGCAGCAGTGTCACGCAGTCCGCCGCGTGGATCAAAGGATCTATGGTTTTCCCTCGAGTCTTTCCCACGAGGCTTTCCCACGAGGCTTTCCCACAGGGCTGTCCCACGTGCACACGTGGTGGGAGTCGATCCTCGGCTTGAACGTCAAGGCAGTGCAGAGAAAACAGGTTCCTCTGGAATGGACTGACACATCTGGGGGACTCTTGGAATGATGTCACGGCCCTGGAGTTCCTCTCGCCTTTCCTGTGGAGAGCGCCTCCTCTTGAGATGCGACGGGAACGCCGGGAATTCTTTCCCTACGAAACAGGGAAAGGATCCCTCATCTCGAGCTAGGTGGCGGAAACGGGGCTCCCCTGGATGTGAGCGGGACACCACGTGCTTCCTCTCGAGTGGAGACGGGTATGTCGGGGAACTTCTTGAGTTGCAGCAATGGTGTGAAGGACCCTTTGGAAGTTCCAGTGGTTAGATGTGATTGGCCTCGAGAAGCCTCAGCGGAAATGGGCCTCATCTCGCCTGGAGGGCAAAACCTCCTGGATTTTCTCGAGTTGCGGCAGGTGCTCTCGACTTACGACGGGGACCTCTGGGACCCGCTCTGGTGGCCTCAGGAAAGGCCAGTCCCCATGCGAGTTCCTCGGGGGCCTCTCGGGATTCCTCTCCCGTCGATGCCGGGGCCTAAGACCTTGTGTGGAGTCGGGGCCGGAACCTGAGGATTCCTCTCCAGTGCTGACATGGATCTTGGGGTACTTCTGGAGTCTCCCCAGGGGCGTCAGTCCTCGTCTCGAATGCGGGCATGCACTTGCGCTTTCCTCCAGAGCGGTAGCAGCAGTGTCACGCAGTCCGCCGCGTGGATCAAAGGGTCTATGTTTTTCCCTCGAGTCTTTCCCACGAGGCTTTCCCACGATGCTTTCCCACAGGGCTGTCCCACGTGCACACGTGGTGGGAGTCGATGCTCGGCTTGAACGTCAAGGCAGTTCAGGGAAAACAGGTTCCTCTGGAATGGACTGACACATCTGGGGGACTCTTGGAATGGTGGCACGACCCTGGAGTTCCTCTCGCCTTTCCTGTGGAGAGCGCCTCCTCTTGAGATGCGACGGGAACGCCGGGAATTCTTTCCCTACGAAACAGGGAAAGGATCCCTCA
The DNA here is from genome assembly GCF_042477335.2 of Ovis canadensis. NCBI lineage: Eukaryota > Metazoa > Chordata > Mammalia > Artiodactyla > Bovidae > Ovis > Ovis canadensis. The sequence goes on from NC_091264.1 coordinate 7,795,378, forward strand.
TCTCGAACTAGGAGGCGGAAACGGGGCTCCCCTGGATGTGTGCGGGACACCACGTGCTTCCTCTCGAGTGCAGACGGGTATGTCGGGGAACTTCTTGAGTTGCAGCAAGGGTGTGAAGGACCCTTTGGAAGTTCCAGTGGTTAGATGTGATTGGCCTCGAGAAGCCTCAGCGGAAATGGGCCTCATCTCGCCTGGAGGGCAAAACCGCCTGGATTTTCTCGAGTTGCGGCAGGTGCTCTCGACTTACGACGGGGACCTCAGGGACCCGCTCTGGTGGCCTCAGGAAAGGACAGTCCCCATGCGAGTTCCTCGGGGGCGTCTCGGGATTCCTCTCCCGTCGATGCCGGGGCCTAAGACCTTGTGTGGAGTCGGGGCCGGAACCTGAGGATTCCTCTCCAGTGCTGACATGGATCTTGGGGTACTTCTGGAGTCTCCCCAGGGGAGTCAGTCCTCGTCTCGAATGCGGGCATGCACTTGCGCTTTCCTCCAGAGCGGTAGCAGCAGTGTCACGCAGTCCGCCGCGTGGATCAAAGGATCTTTGGTTTTCCCTCGAGTCTTTCCCACGAGGCTTACCCACGACGCTTTCCCATAGGGCTGTCCCACGTGCACACTTGGTGGGAGTCGATCCTCGGCTTGAACGTCAAGGCAGTGCAGGGAAAACAGGTTCCTCTGGAATGGACTGACACATCTGGGGGACTCTTGGAATGGTGGCACGACCCTTCAGTTCCTCTCGCCTTTCCTGTGGAGAGCGCCTCCTCTTGAGATGCGACGGGAACGCCGGGAATTCTTTTCCTACGAAACAGGGAAAGGATCCCGCATCTCGAGCTAGGAGGCAGAAACGGGGCTCCCCTGGATGTGTGCGGGACCCACGTTCTTCCTCTCGAGTGGAGACGGGTATGTCGGGGAACTTCTTGAGTTGCAGCAAGGGTGTGAAGGACCCTTTGGAAGTTCCAGTGGTTAGACGTGATTAGCCTCGAGAAGCCTCAGCGGAAATGGGCCTCATCTCGCCTGGAGGGCAAAACCTCCTGGATTTTCTCGAGCTGCGGCAGGTGCTCTCGACCTACGACGGGGACCTCAGGGACCCGCTCTGGTGGCCTCAGGAAAGGCCAGTCCCCATACGAGTTCCTCGGGGGCCACTCGGGATTCCTCTCCCGTCGATGCCGGGGCCTAAGACCTTGTGTGGAGTCGGCGCCGGAACCTGAGGATTCCTCTCCAGTGCAGACATGGATCTTGGGGTAATTCTGGAGTCTCCCCAGGGGAGTCAGTCCTCGTCTCGAATGCGGGCATGCACTTGCGCTTTCCTCCAGAGCGGTAGCAGCAGTGTCACGCAGTCCGCCGCGTGGATCAAAGGATCTATGGTTTTCCCTCGAGTCTTTCCCACGAGGCTTTCCCACGAGGCTTTCCCACAGGGCTGTCCCACGTGCACACGTGGTGGGAGTCGATCCTCGGCTTGAACGTCAAGGCAGTGCAGGGAAAACAGGTTCCTCTGGAATGGACTGACACATCTGGGGGACTCTTGGAATGGTGGCACGACCCTGGAGTTCCTCTCGCCTTTCCTGTGGAGAGCGCCTCCTCTTGAGATGCGACGGGAACGCCGGGAATTCTTTCCCTACCAAACAGGGAAAGGATCCCTCATCTCGAGCCAGGAGGCGGAAACGGGGCTCCCCTGGATGTGTGCGGGACCCACGTGCTTCCTCTCGAGTGGAGACGGGTATGTCGGGGAACTTCTTGAGTTGCAGCAAGGGTGTGAAGGACCCTTTGGAAGTTCCAGTGGTTAGACGTGATTAGCCTGGAGAAGCCTCAGCGGAAATGGGCCTCATCGCGCCTGGATGGCAAAACCTCCTGGATTTTCTCGAGTTGCGGCAGGTGCTCTCGACTTACGACGGGGACCTCAGGGACCCGCTCTGGTGGCCTCAGGAAAGGCCAGTCCCCATGCGAGTTCCTCGGGGGCCTCTCGGGATTCCTCTCCCGTTGATGCCGGGGCCTAAGACCTTGTGTGGAGTCGGGGCCGGAACCTGAGGATTCCTCTCCAGTGCTGACATGGATCTTGGGGTACTTCTGGGTCTCCCCAGGGGAGTCAGTCCTCGTCTCGAATGCGGGCATGCACTTGCGCTTCCTCCAGAGCGGTAGCAGCAGTGTCACGCAGTCCGCCGCGTGGATCAAAGGATCTATGGTTTTCCCTCGAGTCTTTCCCACGAGGCTTTCCCACGAGGGTTTCCCACAGGGCTGTCCCACGTGCACACATGGTGGGAGTGGATCCTCGGCTTGAACGTCAAGGCAGTGCAGGGAAAACAGGTTCCTCTGGAATGGACTGACACATCGGGGGACTCTTGGAATGGTGGCATGACCCTGGAGTTCCTCTCGCCTTTCCTGTGGAGAGCGCCTCCTCTTGAGATGCGACGGGAACGCCGGGAATTCTTTCCCTACGAAACAGGGAAAGGATCCCTCATGTCGAGCTAGGAGGCGGAAACGGGGCTCCCCTGGATGTGTGCGGGACACCACGTGCGTCCTCTCGAGTGCAGACGGGTATGTCGGGGAACTTCTTGAGTTGCAGCAATGGTGTGAAGGACCCTTTGGAAGTTCCAGTGGTTAGATGTGATTGGCCTCGAGAAGCCTCAGCGGAAATGGGCCTCATCTCTCCTGGAGGGCAAAACCTCCTGGATTTTCTCGAGTTGCGGCAGGTGCTCTCGACTTACGACGGGGACCTCAGGGACACGCTCTGGTGGCCTCAGGAAAGGCCAGTCCCCATGCGAGTTCCTCGGGGGCCTCTCGGGATTCCTCTCCCGTCGATGCCGGGGCCTAAGACCTTGTGTGGATTCGGGGCCGGAACCTGAGGATTCCTCTCCAGTGCTGACATGGATCTTGGGGTACTTCTGGAGTCTCCCCAGGGGAGTCAGTCCTCGTCTCGAATGCGGGCATGCACTTGCGCTTTCCTCCAGAGCGGTAGCAGCAGTGTCACGCAGTCCGCCGCGTGGATCAAAGGATCTATGGTTTTCCCTCGAGTCTTTCCCACGAGGCTTTCCCACGAGGCTTTCCCACAGGGCTGTCCCACGTGCACACGTGGTGGGAGTCGATCCTCGGCTTGAACGTCAAGGCAGTGCAGAGAAAACAGGTTCCTCTGGAATGGACTGACACATCTGGGGGACTCTTGGAATGATGTCACGGCCCTGGAGTTCCTCTCGCCTTTCCTGTGGAGAGCGCCTCCTCTTGAGATGCGACGGGAACGCCGGGAATTCTTTCCCTACGAAACAGGGAAAGGATCCCTCATCTCGAGCTAGGTGGCGGAAACGGGGCTCCCCTGGATGTGAGCGGGACACCACGTGCTTCCTCTCGAGTGGAGACGGGTATGTCGGGGAACTTCTTGAGTTGCAGCAAGGGTGTGAAGGACCCTTTTGAAGTTCCAGTGGTTAGATGTGATTGGCCTCGAGAAGCCTCAGCGGAAATGGGCCTCATCTCGCCTGGAGGGCAAAACCTCCTGGATTTTCTCGAGTTGCGGCAGGTGCTCTCGACTTACGACGGGGACCTCTGGGACCCGCTCTGGTGGCCTCAGGAAAGGCCAGTCCCCATGCGAGTTCCTCGGGGGCCTCTCGGGATTCCTCTCCCGTCGATGCCGGGGCCTAAGACCTTGTGTGGAGTCGGGGCCGGAACCTGAGGATTCCTCTCCAGTGCTGACATGGATCTTGGGGTACTTCTGGAGTCTCCCCAGGGGCGTCAGTCCTCGTCTCGAATGCGGGCATGCACTTGCGCTTTCCTCCAGAGCGGTAGCAGCAGTGTCACGCAGTCCGCCGCGTGGATCAAAGGGTCTATGTTTTTCCCTCGAGTCTTTCCCACGAGGCTTTCCCACGAGGCTTTCCCACAGGGCTGTCCCACGTGCACACGTGGTGGGAGTCGATGCTCGGCTTGAACGTCAAGGCAGTTCAGGGAAAACAGGTTCCTCTGGAATGGACTGACACATCTGGGGGACTCTTGGAATGGTGGCACGACCCTGGAGTTCCTCTCGCCTTTCCTGTGGAGAGCGCCTCCTCTTGAGATGCGACGGGAACGCCGGGAATTCTTTCCCTACGAAACAGGGAAAGGATCCCTCATCTCGAACTAGGAGGCGGAAACGGGGCTCCCCTGGATGTGTGCGGGACACCACGTGCTTCCTCTCGAGTGCAGACGGGTATGTCGGGGAACTTCTTGAGTTGCAGCAAGGGTGTGAAGGACCCTTTGGAAGTTCCAGTGGTTAGATGTGATTGGCCTCGAGAAGCCTCAGCGGAAATGGGCCTCATCTCGCCTGGAGGGCAAAACCGCCTGGATTTTCTCGAGTTGCGGCAGGTGCTCTCGACTTACGACGGGGACCTCAGGGACCCGCTCTGGTGGCCTCAGGAAAGGACAGTCCCCATGCGAGTTCCTCGGGGGCGTCTCGGGATTCCTCTCCCGTCGATGCCGGGGCCTAAGACCTTGTGTGGAGTCGGGGCCGGAACCTGAGGATTCCTCTCCAGTGCTGACATGGATCTTGGGGTACTTCTGGAGTCTCCCCAGGGGAGTCAGTCCTCGTCTCGAATGCGGGCATGCACTTGCGCTTTCCTCCAGAGCGGTAGCAGCAGTGTCACGCAGTCCGCCGCGTGGATCAAAGGATCTTTGGTTTTCCCTCGAGTCTTTCCCACGAGGCTTACCCACGACGCTTTCCCATAGGGCTGTCCCACGTGCACACTTGGTGGGAGTCGATCCTCGGCTTGAACGTCAAGGCAGTGCAGGGAAAACAGGTTCCTCTGGAATGGACTGACACATCTGGGGGACTCTTGGAATGGTGGCACGACCCTTCAGTTCCTCTCGCCTTTCCTGTGGAGAGCGCCTCCTCTTGAGATGCGACGGGAACGCCGGGAATTCTTTTCCTACGAAACAGGGAAAGGATCCCGCATCTCGAGCTAGGAGGCAGAAACGGGGCTCCCCTGGATGTGTGCGGGACCCACGTTCTTCCTCTCGAGTGGAGACGGGTATGTCGGGGAACTTCTTGAGTTGCAGCAAGGGTGTGAAGGACCCTTTGGAAGTTCCAGTGGTTAGACGTGATTAGCCTCGAGAAGCCTCAGCGGAAATGGGCCTCATCTCGCCTGGAGGGCAAAACCTCCTGGATTTTCTCGAGCTGCGGCAGGTGCTCTCGACCTACGACGGGGACCTCAGGGACCCGCTCTGGTGGCCTCAGGAAAGGCCAGTCCCCATACGAGTTCCTCGGGGGCCACTCGGGATTCCTCTCCCGTCGATGCCGGGGCCTAAGACCTTGTGTGGAGTCGGCGCCGGAACCTGAGGATTCCTCTCCAGTGCTGACATGGATCTTGGGGTAATTCTGGAGTCTCCCCAGGGGAGTCAGTCCTCGTCTCGAATGCGGGCATGCACTTGCGCTTTCCTCCAGAGCGGTAGCAGCAGTGTCACGCAGTCCGCCGCGTGGATCAAAGGATCTATGGTTTTCCCTCGAGTCTTTCCCACGAGGCTTTCCCACGAGGCTTTCCCACAGGGCTGTCCCACGTGCACAAGTGGTGGGAGTCGATCCTCGGCTTGAACGTCAAGGCAGTGCAGGGAAAAAAGGTTCCTCTGGAATGGACTGACACATCTGGGGGACTCTTGGAATGGTGTCACGACCCTGGAGTTCCTCTCGCCTTTCCTGTGGAGAGCGCCTCCTCTTGAGATGCGACGGGAACGCCGGGAATTCTTTCCCTACGAAACAGGGAAAGGATCCCTCATCTCGAGCTAGGAGGCAGAAACGGGGCTCCCCTGGATGTGGGCGGGACACCACGTGCTTCCTCTCGAGTGGAGACGGGTATGTCGGGGAACTTCTTGAGTTGCAGCAATGGTGTGAAGGACCCTTTGGAAGTTCCAGTGGTTAGACGTAATTAGCCTCGAGAAGCCTCAGCGGAAATGGGCCTCATCTCGCCTGAAGGGCAAAACCTCCTGGATTTTCTCGAGTTGCGGCAGGTGCTCTCGACTTACGACGGGGACCTCAGGGACCCGCTCTGGTGGCCTCAGGAAAGGCCAGTCCCCATGCGAGTTCCTCGGGGGCCTCTCGGGATTCCTCTCCCGTCGATACCAGGGCCTAAGACCTTGTGTGGAGTCGGGGCCGGAACCTGAGGATTCCTCTCCAGTGCTGACATGGATCTTGGGGTACTTCTGGAGTCTCCCCAGGGGAGTCAGTCCTCGTCTCGAATGCGGGCATGCACTTGCGCTTTCCTCCAGAGCGGTAGCAGCAGTGTCACGCAGTCCGCCGCATGGATCAAAGGATCTATTGTTTTCCCTCGAGTCTTTCCCACGAGGCGTTCCCACGAGGCTTTCCCACAGGGCTGTCCCACGTGCACACGTGGTGGGAGTCGATCCTCGGCTTGAACGTCAAGGCAGTGCAGGGAAAACAGGTTCCTCTGGAATGGACTGACACATCTGGGGGACTCTTGGAATGGTGGCACGACCCTGGAGTTCCTCTCGCCTTTCCTGTGGAGAGCGCCTCCTCTTGAGATGCGACGGGAACGCCGGGAATTCTTTCCCTACCAAACAGGGAAAGGATCCCTCATCTCGAGCCAGGAGGCGGAAACGGGGCTCCCCTGGATGTGTGCGGGACCCACGTGCTTCCTCTCGAGTGGAGACGGGTATGTCGGGGAACTTCTTGAGTTGCAGCAAGGGTGTGAAGGACCCTTTGGAAGTTCCAGTGGTTAGACGTGATTAGCCTGGAGAAGCCTCAGCGGAAATGGGCCTCATCGCGCCTGGATGGCAAAACCTCCTGGATTTTCTCGAGTTGCGGCAGGTGCTCTCGACTTACGACGGGGACCTCAGGGACCCGCTCTGGTGGCCTCAGGAAAGGCCAGTCCCCATGCGAGTTCCTCGGGGGCCTCTCGGGATTCCTCTCCCGTTGATGCCGGGGCCTAAGACCTTGTGTGGAGTCGGGGCCGGAACCTGAGGATTCCTCTCCAGTGCTGACATGGATCTTGGGGTACTTCTGGGTCTCCCCAGGGGAGTCAGTCCTCGTCTCGAATGCGGGCATGCACTTGCGCTTCCTCCAGAGCGGTAGCAGCAGTGTCACGCAGTCCGCCGCGTGGATCAAAGGATCTATGGTTTTCCCTCGAGTCTTTCCCACGAGGCTTTCCCACGAGGGTTTCCCACAGGGCTGTCCCACGTGCACACATGGTGGGAGTGGATCCTCGGCTTGAACGTCAAGGCAGTGCAGGGAAAACAGGTTCCTCTGGAATGGACTGACACATCGGGGGACTCTTGGAATGGTGGCATGACACTGGAGTTCCTCTCGCCTTTCCTGTGGAGAGCGCCTCCTCTTGAGATGCGACGGGAACGCCGGGAATTCTTTCCCTACGAAACAGGGAAAGGATCCCTCATGTCGAGCTAGGAGGCGGAAACGGGGCTCCCCTGGATGTGTGCGGGACACCACGTGCGTCCTCTCGAGTGCAGACGGGTATGTCGGGGAACTTCTTGAGTTGCAGCAATGGTGTGAAGGACCCTTTGGAAGTTCCAGTGGTTAGATGTGATTGGCCTCGAGAAGCCTCAGCGGAAATGGGCCTCATCTCTCCTGGAGGGCAAAACCTCCTGGATTTTCTCGAGTTGCGGCAGGTGCTCTCGACTTACGACGGGGACCTCAGGGACACGCTCTGGTGGCCTCAGGAAAGGCCAGTCCCCATGCGAGTTCCTCGGGGGCCTCTCGGGATTCCTCTCCCGTCGATGCCGGGGCCTAAGACCTTGTGTGGATTCGGGGCCGGAACCTGAGGATTCCTCTCCAGTGCTGACATGGATCTTGGGGTACTTCTGGAGTCTCCCCAGGGGAGTCAGTCCTCGTCTCGAATGCGGGCATGCACTTGCGCTTTCCTCCAGAGCGGTAGCAGCAGTGTCACGCAGTCCGCCGCGTGGATCAAAGGATCTATGGTTTTCCCTCGAGTCTTTCCCACGAGGCTTTCCCACGAGGCTTTCCCACAGGGCTGTCCCACGTGCACACGTGGTGGGAGTCGATCCTCGGCTTGAACGTCAAGGCAGTGCAGAGAAAACAGGTTCCTCTGGAATGGACTGACACATCTGGGGGACTCTTGGAATGATGTCACGGCCCTGGAGTTCCTCTCGCCTTTCCTGTGGAGAGCGCCTCCTCTTGAGATGCGACGGGAACGCCGGGAATTCTTTCCCTACGAAACAGGGAAAGGATCCCTCATCTCGAGCTAGGTGGCGGAAACGGGGCTCCCCTGGATGTGAGCGGGACACCACGTGCTTCCTCTCGAGTGGAGACGGGTATGTCGGGGAACTTCTTGAGTTGCAGCAAGGGTGTGAAGGACCCTTTGGAAGTTCCAGTGGTTAGATGTGATTGGCCTCGAGAAGCCTCAGCGGAAATGGGCCTCATCTCGCCTGGAGGGCAAAACCTCCTGGATTTTCTCGAGTTGCGGCAGGTGCTCTCGACTTACGACGGGGACCTCTGGGACCCGCTCTGGTGGCCTCAGGAAAGGCCAGTCCCCATGCGAGTTCCTCGGGGGCCTCTCGGGATTCCTCTCCCGTCGATGCCGGGGCCTAAGACCTTGTGTGGAGTCGGGGCCGGAACCTGAGGATTCCTCTCCAGTGCTGACATGGATCTTGGGGTACTTCTGGAGTCTCCCCAGGGGCGTCAGTCCTCGTCTCGAATGCGGGCATGCACTTGCGCTTTCCTCCAGAGCGGTAGCAGCAGTGTCACGCAGTCCGCCGCGTGGATCAAAGGGTCTATGTTTTTCCCTCGAGTCTTTCCCACGAGGCTTTCCCACGAGGCTTTCCCACAGGGCTGTCCCACGTGCACACGTGGTGGGAGTCGATGCTCGGCTTGAACGTCAAGGCAGTTCAGGGAAAACAGGTTCCTCTGGAATGGACTGACACATCTGGGGGACTCTTGGAATGGTGGCACGACCCTGGAGTTCCTCTCGCCTTTCCTGTGGAGAGCGCCTCCTCTTGAGATGCGACGGGAACGCCGGGAATTCTTTCCCTACGAAACAGGGAAAGGATCCCTCATCTCGAACTAGGAGGCGGAAACGGGGCTCCCCTGGATGTGTGCGGGACACCACGTGCTTCCTCTCGAGTGCAGACGGGTATGTCGGGGAACTTCTTGAGTTGCAGCAAGGGTGTGAAGGACCCTTTGGAAGTTCCAGTGGTTAGATGTGATTGGCCTCGAGAAGCCTCAGCGGAAATGGGCCTCATCTCGCCTGGAGGGCAAAACCGCCTGGATTTTCTCGAGTTGCGGCAGGTGCTCTCGACTTACGACGGGGACCTCAGGGACCCGCTCTGGTGGCCTCAGGAAAGGACAGTCCCCATGCGAGTTCCTCGGGGGCGTCTCGGGATTCCTCTCCCGTCGATGCCGGGGCCTAAGACCTTGTGTGGAGTCGGGGCCGGAACCTGAGGATTCCTCTCCAGTGCTGACATGGATCTTGGGGTACTTCTGGAGTCTCCCCAGGGGAGTCAGTCCTCGTCTCGAATGCGGGCATGCACTTGCGCTTTCCTCCAGAGCGGTAGCAGCAGTGTCACGCAGTCCGCCGCGTGGATCAAAGGATCTTTGGTTTTCCCTCGAGTCTTTCCCACGAGGCTTACCCACGACGCTTTCCCATAGGGCTGTCCCACGTGCACACTTGGTGGGAGTCGATCCTCGGCTTGAACGTCAAGGCAGTGCAGGGAAAACAGGTTCCTCTGGAATGGACTGACACATCTGGGGGACTCTTGGAATGGTGGCACGACCCTTCAGTTCCTCTCGCCTTTCCTGTGGAGAGCGCCTCCTCTTGAGATGCGACGGGAACGCCGGGAATTCTTTTCCTACGAAACAGGGAAAGGATCCCGCATCTCGAGCTAGGAGGCAGAAACGGGGCTCCCCTGGATGTGTGCGGGACCCACGTTCTTCCTCTCGAGTGGAGACGGGTATGTCGGGGAAGTTCTTGAGTTGCAGCAAGGGTGTGAAGGACCCTTTGGAAGTTCCAGTGGTTAGACGTGATTAGCCTCGAGAAGCCTCAGCGGAAATGGGCCTCATCTCGCCTGGAGGGCAAAACCTCCTGGATTTTCTCGAGCTGCGGCAGGTGCTCTCGACCTACGACGGGGACCTCAGGGACCCGCTCTGGTGGCCTCAGGAAAGGCCAGTCCCCATACGAGTTCCTCGGGGGCCACTCGGGATTCCTCTCCCGTCGATGCCGGGGCCTAAGACCTTGTGTGGAGTCGGCGCCGGAACCTGAGGATTCCTCTCCAGTGCTGACATGGATCTTGGGGTAATTCTGGAGTCTCCCCAGGGGAGTCAGTCCTCGTCTCGAATGCGGGCATGCACTTGCGCTTTCCTCCAGAGCGGTAGCAGCAGTGTCACGCAGTCCGCCGCGTGGATCAAAGGATCTATGGTTTTCCCTCGAGTCTTTCCCACGAGGCTTTCCCACGAGGCTTTCCCACAGGGCTGTCCCACGTGCACAAGTGGTGGGAGTCGATCCTCGGCTTGAACGTCAAGGCAGTGCAGGGAAAAAAGGTTCCTCTGGAATGGACTGACACATCTGGGGGACTCTTGGAATGGTGTCACGACCCTGGAGTTCCTCTCGCCTTTCCTGTGGAGAGCGCCTCCTCTTGAGATGCGACGGGAACGCCGGGAATTCTTTCCCTACGAAACAGGGAAAGGATCCCTCATCTCGAGCTAGGAGGCAGAAACGGGGCTCCCCTGGATGTGGGCGGGACACCACGTGCTTCCTCTCGAGTGGAGACGGGTATGTCGGGGAACTTCTTGAGTTGCAGCAATGGTGTGAAGGACCCTTTGGAAGTTCCAGTGGTTAGACGTAATTAGCCTCGAGAAGCCTCAGCGGAAATGGGCCTCATCTCGCCTGAAGGGCAAAACCTCCTGGATTTTCTCGAGTTGCGGCAGGTGCTCTCGACTTACGACGGGGACCTCAGGGACCCGCTCTGGTGGCCTCAGGAAAGGCCAGTCCCCATGCGAGTTCCTCGGGGGCCTCTCGGGATTCCTCTCCCGTCGATACCAGGGCCTAAGACCTTGTGTGGAGTCGGGGCCGGAACCTGAGGATTCCTCTCCAGTGCTGACATGGATCTTGGGGTACTTCTGGAGTCTCCCCAGGGGAGTCAGTCCTCGTCTCGAATGCGGGCATGCACTTGCGCTTTCCTCCAGAGCGGTAGCAGCAGTGTCACGCAGTCCGCCGCATGGATCAAAGGATCTATTGTTTTCCCTCGAGTCTTTCCCACGAGGCGTTCCCACGAGGCTTTCCCACAGGGCTGTCCCACGTGCACACGTGGTGGGAGTCGATCCTCGGCTTGAACGTCAAGGCAGTGCAGGGAAAACAGGTTCCTCTGGAATGGACTGACACATCTGGGGGACTCTTGGAATGGTGGCACGACCCTGGAGTTCCTCTCGCCTTTCCTGTGGAGAGCGCCTCCTCTTGAGATGCGACGGGAACGCCGGGAATTCTTTCCCTACGAAACAGGGAAAGGATCCCTCATCTCGAGCTAGGAGGCGGAAACGGGGCTCCCCTGGATGTGTGCGGGACACCACGTGCTTCCTCTCGAGTGCAGACGGGTATGTCGGGGAACTTCTTGAGTTGCAGCAAGGGTGTGAAGGACCCTTTGGAAGTTCCAGTGGTTAGATGTGGTTGGCCTCGAGAAGCCTCAGCGGAAATGGGCCTCATCTCGCCTGGAGGGCAAAACCTCCTGGATTTTCTCGAGTTGCGGCAGGTGCTCTCGACTTACGACGGGGACCTCAGGGACCCGCTCTGGTGGCCTCAGGAAAGGCCAGTCCCCATGCGAGTTCCTCGGGGGCGTCTCGGGATTCCTCTCCCGTCGATGCCGGGGCCTAAGACCTTGTGTGGAGTCGGGGCCGGAACCTGAGGATTCCTCTCCAGTGCTGACATGGATCTTGGGGTACTTCTGGAGTCTCCCCAGGGGAGTCAGTCCTCGTCTCGAATGCGGGCATGCACTTGCGCTTTCCCCCAGAGCGGTAGCAGCAGTGTCACGCAGTCCGCCGCGTGGATCAAAGGATCTATGGTTTTCCCTCGAGTCTTTCCCACGAGGCGTTCCCACGAGGTTTTCCCACAGGGCTGTCCCACGTGCACACATGGTCGGAGTCGATCCTCGGCTTGAACGTCAAGGCAGTGCAGGGAAAACAGGTTCCTCTGGAATGGACTGACACATCTGGGGGACTCTTGGAATGGTGGCACGACCCTGGAGTTCCTCTCGCCTTTCCTGTGGAGAGCGCCTCCTCTTGAGATGCGACGGGAACGCAGGGAATTCTTTCCCTATGAAACAGGGAAAGGATCCCTCATCTCGAGCTAGGAGGCGGAAACGGGGCTCCCCTGGTTGTGTGCGGGTCCTACGTGCTTCCTCTCGAGTGGAGACGGGTATGTCGGGGAACTTCTTGAGTTGCAGCAAGGGTGTGAAGGACCCTTTGGAAGTTCCAGTGGTTAGACGTGATTAGCCTCGAGAAGCCTCAGCGGAAATGGACCTCATCTCGCCTGGAGGGCAAAACCGCCTGGATTTTCTCGAGTTGCGGCAGGTGCTCTCGACTTACGACGGGGACCTCAGGGACCCGCTCTGGTGGCCTCAGGAAAGGCCAGTCCCCATGCGAGTTCCTCGGGGGCCTCTCGGGATTCCTCTCCCGTCGATGCCGGGGCCTAAGACCTTGTGTGGAGTCGGGGCCGGAACCTGAGGATTCCTCTCCAGTGCTGACATGGATCTTGGGGTACTTCTGGAGTCTCCCCAGGGGCGTCAGTCCTCGTCTCGAATGCGGGCATGCACTTGCGCTTTCCTCCAGAGCGGTAGCAGCAGTGTCACGCAGTCCGCCGCGTGGATCAAAGGGTCTATGTTTTTCCCTCGAGTCTTTCCCACGAGGCTTTCCCACGAGGCTTTCCCACAGGGCTGTCCCACGTGCACACGTGGTGGGAGTCGATGCTCGGCTTGAACGTCAAGGCAGTTCAGGGAAAACAGATTCCTCTGGAATGGACTGACACATCTGGGGGACTCTTGGAATGGTGGCACGACCCTGGAGTTCCTCTCGCCTTTCCTGTGAAGAGCGCCTCCTCTTGAGATGCGACGGGAACGCCGGGAATTCTTTCCCTACGAAACAGGGAAAGGATCCCTCATCTCGAACTAGGAGGCGGAAACGGGGCTCCCCTGGATGTGTGCGGGACACCACGTGCTTCCTCTCGAGTGCAGACGGGTATGTCGGGGAACTTCTTGAGTTGCAGCAAGGGTGTGAAGGACCCTTTGGAAGTTCCAGTGGTTAGATGTGATTGGCCTCGAGAAGCCTCAGCGGAAATGGGCCTCATCTCGCCTGGAGGGCAATACCACCTGGATTTTCTCGAGTTGCGGCAGGTGCTCTCGACTTACGACGGGGACCTCAGGGACCCGCTCTGGTGGCCTCAGGAAAGGCCAGTCCCCATGCGAGTTCCTCGGGGGCGTCTCGGGATTCCTCTCCCGTCGATGCCGGGGCCTAAGAACTTGTGTGGAGTCGGGTCCGGAACCTGAGGATTCCTCTCCAGTGCTGACATGGATCTTGGGGTACTTCTGGAGTCTCCCCAGGGGAGTCAGTCCTCGTCTCGAATGCGGGCATGCACTTGCGCTTTCCTCCAGAGCGGTAGCAGCAGTGTCACGCAGTCCGCCGCGTGGATCAAAGGATCTATGGTTTTCCCTCGAGTCTTTCCCACGAGGCTTACCCACGACGCTTTCCCATAGGGCTGTCCCACGTGCACACTTGGTGGGAGTCGATCCTCGGCTTGAACGTCAAGGCAGTGCAGGGAAAACAGGTTCCTCTGGAATGGACTGACACATCTGGGGGACTCTTGGAATGGTGGCACGACCCTTCAGTTCCTCTCGCCTTTCCTGTGGAGAGCGCCTCCTCTTGAGATGCGACGGGAACGCCGGGAATTCTTTTCCTACGAAACAGGGAAAGGATCCCGCATCTCGAGCTAGGAGGCAGAAACGGGGCTCCCCTGGATGTGTGCGGGACCCACGTTCTTCCTCTCGAGTGGAGACGGGTATGTCGGGGAACTTCTTGAGTTGCAGCAAGGGTGTGAAGGACCCTTTGGAAGTTCCAGTGGTTAGACGTGATTAGCCTCGAGAAGCCTCAGCGGAAATGGGCCTCATCTCGCCTGGAGGGCAAAACCTCCTGGATTTTCTCGAGCTGCGGCAGGTGCTCTCGACCTACGACGGGGACCTCAGGGACCCGCTCTGGTGGCCTCAGGAAAGGCCAGTCCCCATACGAGTTCCTCGGGGGCCTCTCGGGATTCCTCTCCCGTCGATACCAGGGCCTAAGACCTTGTGTGGAGTCGGGTCCGGAACCTGAGGATTCCTCTCCAGTGCTGACATGGATCTTGGGGTACTTCTGGAGTCTCCCCAGGGGAGTCAGTCCTCGTCTCGAATGCGGGCATGCACTTGCGCTTTCCTCCAGAGCGGTAGCAGCAGTGTCACGCAGTCCGCCGCATGGATCAAAGGATCTATTGTTTTCCCTCGAGTCTTTCCCACGAGGCGTTCCCACGAGGCTTTCCCACAGGGCTGTCCCACGTGCACACGTGGTGGGAGTCGATCCTCGGCTTGAACGTCAAGGCAGTGCAGGGAAAACAGGTTCCTTTGGAATGGACTGACACATCTGGGGGACTCTTGGAATGGTGGCACGACCCTGGAGTTCCTCTCGCCTTTCCTGTGGAGAGCGCCTCCTCTTGAGATGCGACGGGAACGCCGGGAATTCTTTCCCTACGAAACAGGGAAAGGATCCCTCATCTCGAGCTAGGAGGCGGAAACGGGGCTCCCCTGGATGTGTGCGGGACACCACGTGCTTCCTCTCGAGTGCAGACGGGTATGTCGGGGAACTTCTTGAGTTGCAGCAAGGGTGTGAAGGACCCTTTGGAAGTTCCAGTGGTTAGATGTGGTTGGCCTCGAGAAGCCTCAGCGGAAATGGGCCTCATCTCGCCTGGAGGGCAAAACCTCCTGGATTTTCTCGAGTTGCGGCAGGTGCTCTCGACTTACGACGGGGACCTCAGGGACCCGCTCTGGTGGCCTCAGGAAAGGCCAGTCCCCATGCGAGTTCCTCGGGGGCGTCTCGGGATTCCTCTCCCGTCGATGCCGGGGCCTAAGACCTTGTGTGGAGTCGGGGCCGGAACCTGAGGATTCCTCTCCAGTGCTGACATGGATCTTGGGGTACTTCTGGAGTCTCCCCAGGGGAGTCAGTCCTCGTCTCGAATGCGGGCATGCACTTGCGCTTTCCCCCAGAGCGGTAGCAGCAGTGTCACGCAGTCCGCCTCGTGGATCAAAGGATCTATGGTTTTCCCTCGAGTCTTTCCCACGAGGCGTTCCCACGAGGTTTTCCCACAGGGCTGTCCCACGTGCACACATGGTCGGAGTCGATCGTCGGCTTGAACGTCAAGGCAGTGCAGGGAAAACAGGTTCCTCTGGAATGGACTGACACATCTGGTGGACTCTTGGAATGGTGGCACGACCCTGGAGTTCCTCTCGCCTTTCCTGTGGAGAGCGCCTCCTCTTGAGATGCGACGGGAACGCCGGGAATTCTTTCCCTACGAAACAGGGAAAGGATCCCTCATCTCGAGCAAGGAGGCAGAAACGGGGCTCCCCTGGATGTGTGCGGGACCCCACGTGCTTCCTCTCGAGTGGAGACGGGTATGTCGGGGAACTTCTTGAGTTGCAGCAAGGGTGTGAAGGACCCTTTGGAAGTTCCAGTGGTTAGACGTGATTGGCCTCGAGAAGCCTCAGCGGAAATGGGCCTCATCTCGCCTGGAGGGCAAAACCTCCTGGATTTTCTCGAGTTGCGTCAGGTGCTCTCGACTTACGACGGGGACCTCAGAGACCCGCTCTGGTGGCCTCAGGAAAGGCCAGTCCCCATGCGAGTTCCTCGGGGGCCTCTCGGGATTCCTCTCCCGTCGATGCCGGGGCCTAAGACCTTGTGTGGAGTCGGGGCCGGAACCTGAGGATTCCTCTCCAGTGCTGACATGGATCTTGGGGTACTTCTGGAGTCTCCCCAGGGGAGTCAGTCCTCGTCTCGAATGCGGGCATGCACTTGCGCTTTCCTCCAGAGCGGTAGCAGCAGTGTCACGCAGTCCGCCGCATGGATCAAAGGATCTATGGTTTTCCCTCGAGTCTTTCCCACGAGTCTTTCCCACGAGGCTTTCCCACAGGGCTGTCCCACGTGCACACGTGGTGGGAGTCGATCCTCGGCTTCAACGTCAAGGCAGTGCAGGGAAAACAGGTTCCTCTGGAATGGACTGACACATCTGGGGGACTCTTGGAATGGTGGCATGACCCTGAAGTTCCTCTCGCCTTTCCTGTGGAGAGCGCCTCCTCTTGAGATGCGACGGGAACGCCGGGAATTCTTTCCCTACGAAACAGGGAAAGGATCCCTCATCTCAAGCTAGGAGGCGGAAACGGGTCTCCCCTGGATGTGTGCGGGACACCACGTGCTTCCTCTCGAGTGCAGACGGGTATGTCGGGGAACTTCTTGAGTTGCAGCAATGGTGTGAAGGACCCTTTGGAAGTTCCAGTGGTTAGATGTGATTGGCCTCGAGAAGCCTCAGCGGAAATGGGCCTCATCTCGCTTGGAGGGCAAAACCTCCTGGATTTTCTCGAGTTGCGGCAGGTGCTCTCGACTTACGACCGGGACCTCAGGGACCCGCTCTGGTGGCCTCAGGAAAGGCCAGTCCCCATTCGAGTTCCTCGGGGGCCTCTCGGGATTCCTCTCCCGTCGATGCCGGGGCCTAAGACCTTGTGTGGAGTCGGGGCCGGAACCTGAGGATTCCTCTCCAGTGATGACATGGATCTTGGGGTACTTCTGGAGTCTCCCCAGGGGAGTCAGTCCTCGTCTCGAATGCGGGCATGCACTTGCGCTTTCCTCCAGAGCGGTAGCAGCAGTTTCACGCAGTCCGCCGCGTGGATCAAAGGATCTATGGTTTTCCCTCGAGTCTTTCCCACGAGGCTTTCCCACGAGGCTTTCCCACAGGGCTGTCCCACGTGCACACGTGGTGGGAGTCGATCCTCGGCTTGAACGTCAAGTCAGTGCAGGGAAAACAGGTTCCTCTGGAATGGACTGACACATCTGGGGGACTCTTGGAATGGTGGCACGACCCTGGAGTTCCTCTCTCCTTTCCTGTGGAGAGCGCCTCCTCTTGAGATGCGACGGGAATGCCGGGAATTCTTTCCCTACGAAACAGGGAAAGGATCCCTCATCTCGAGCTAGGAGGCGGAAACGGGGCTCCCCTGGATGTGTGCGGGACACCACGTGCTTCCTCTCGAGTGGAGACGGGTATGTCGGGGAACTTCTTGAGTTGCAGCAAGGGTGTGAAGGACCCTTTGGAAGTTCCAGTGGTTAGATGTGATTGGCCTCGAGAAGCCTCAGCGGAAATGGGCCTCATCTCGCCTGGAGGGCAAAACCTCCTGGATTTTCTCGAGCTGCGGCAGGTGCTCTCGACTTACAACGGGGACCTCAGGGAACCGCTCTGGTGGCCTCAGGAAAAGCCAGTCCCCATGCGAGTTCCTCGGGGGCGTCTCGGGATTCCTCTCCCGTCGATGCCGGGGCCTAAGACCTTGTGTGGAGTAGGGGCCGGAACCTGAGGATTCCTCTCCAGTGCTGACATGGATCTTGGGGTACTTCTGGAGTCTCCCCAGGGGAGTCAGTCCTCGTCTCGAATGCGGGCATGCACTTGCGCTTTCCTCCAGAGCGGTAGCAGCAGTGTCACGCAGTCCGCCGCGTGGATCAAAGGATCTATTGTTTTCCCTCGAGTCTTTCCCACGAGGCGTTCCCACGAGGCTTTCCCACAGGGCTGTCCCACGTGCACACGTGGTGGGAGTCGATCCTCGGCTTGAACGTCAAGGCAGTGCAGGGAAAACAGGTTCCTCTGGAATGGACTGACACATCTGGGGGACTCTTGGAATGGTGGCACGACCCTGGAGTTCCTCTCGCCTTTCCTGTGGAGAGCGCCTCCTCTTGAGATGCGACGGGAACGCCGGGAATTCTTTCCCTACGAAACAGGGAAAGGATCCCTCATCTCGAGCTAGGAGGCGGAAACGGGGCTCCCCTGGATGTGTGCGGGACACCACGTGCTTCCTCTCGAGTGCAGACGGGTATGTCGGGGAACTTCTTGAGTTGCAGCAAGGGTGTGAAGGACCCTTTGGAAGTTCCAGTGGTTAGATGTGGTTGGCCTCGAGAAGCCTCAGCGGAAATGGGCCTCATCTCGCCTGGAGGGCAAAACCTCCTGGATTTTCTCGAGTTGCGGCAGGTGCTCTCGACTTACGACGGGGACCTCAGGGAACCGCTCTGGTGGCCTCAGGAAAGGCCAGTCCCCATGCGAGTTCCTCGGGGGCGTCTCGGGATTCCTCTCCCGTCGATGCCGGGGCCTAAGACCTTGTGTGGAGTCGGGGCCGGAACCTGAGGATTCCTCTCCAGTGCTGACATGGATCTTGGGGTACTTCTGGAGTCTCCCCAGGGGAGTCAGTCCTCGTCTCGAATGCGGGCATGCACTTGCGCTTTCCCCCAGAGCGGTAGCAGCAGTGTCACGCAGTCCGCCGCGTGGATCAAAGGATCTATGGTTTTCCCTCGAGTCTTTCCCACGAGGCGTTCCCACGAGGCTTTCCCACAGGGCTGTCCCACGTGCACACGTGGTGGGAGTCGATCCTCGGCTTGAACGTCAAGGCAGTGCAGGGAAAACAGGTTCCTCTGGAATGGACTGACACATCTGGGGGACTCTTGGAATGGTGGCACGACCCTGGAGTTCCTCTCGCCTTTCCTGTGGAGAGCGCCTCCTCTTGAGATGCGACGGGAACGCCGGGAATTCTTTCCCTACGAAACAGGGAAAGGATCCCTCATCTCGAGCTAGGAGGCCGAAACGGGGCTCCCCTGGATGTGTGCGGGACACCACGTGCTTCCTCTCGAGTGCAGACGGGTATGTCGGGGAACTTCTTGAGTTGCAGCAAGGGTGTGAGGGACCCTTTGGAAGTTCCAGTGGTTAGATGTGATTGGCCTCGAGAAGCCTCAGCGGAAATGGGCCTCATCTCGCCTGGAGGGCAAAACCTCCTGGATTTTCTCGAGTTGCGTCAGGTGCTCTCGACTTACGACGGGGACCTCAGGGACCCGCCCTGGTGGCCTCAGGAAAGGCCAGTCCCCATGCGAGTTCCCGGGGGCCTCTCGGGATTCCTCTCCCGTCGATGCCGGGGCCTAAGACCTTGTGTGGAGTCGGGGCCGGAACCTGAGGATTCCTCTCCAGTGCTGACATGGATCTTGGGGTACTTCTGGAGTCTCCCCAGGGGAGTCAGTCCTCGTCTCGAATGCGGGCATGCACTTGCGCTTTCCTCCAGAGCGGTAGCAGCAGTGTCACGCAGTCCGCCGCGTGGATCAAAGGATCTATGGTTTTCCCTCGAGTCTTTCCCACGAGGCTTTCCCACGAGGCTTTCCCACAGGGCTGTCCCACGTGCACACGTGGTGGGAGTCGATCCTCGGCTTGAACGTCAAGGCAGTGCAGGGAAAACAGGTTCCTCTGGAATGGACTGACACATCTGGGGGACTCTTGGAATGGTGGCATGACCCTGGAGTTCCTCTCGCCTTTCCTGTGGAGAGCGCCTCCTCTTGAGATGCGACGGGAACGCCGGGAATTCTTTCCCTACGAAACAGGGAAAGGATCCCTCATCTCGAGCTAGGAGGCAGAAACGGGTCTCCCCTGGATGTGTGCGGGACACCACGTGCTTCCTCTCG
This sequence comes from Ovis canadensis, assembly GCF_042477335.2. NCBI lineage: Eukaryota > Metazoa > Chordata > Mammalia > Artiodactyla > Bovidae > Ovis > Ovis canadensis. Next base: position 7,815,062 of record NC_091264.1, read on the forward strand.
AGTGCAGACGGGTATGTCGGGGAACTTCTTGAGTTGCAGCAAGGGTGTGAAGGACCCTTTGGAAGTTCCAGTGGTTAGATGTGATTGGCCTCGAGAAGCCTCAGCGGAAATGGGCCTCATCTCGCTTGGAGGGCAAAACCTCCTGGATTTTCTCGAGTTGCGGCAGGTGCTCTCGACTTACGACGGGGACCTCAGGGACCCGCTCTGGTGGCCTCAGGAAAGGCCAGTCCCCATGCGAGTTCCTCGGGGGCCTCTCGGGATTCCTCTCCCGTCGATGCCGGGGCCTAAGACCTTGTGTGGAGTCGGGGCCGGAATCTGAGGATTCCTTTCCAGTGATGACATGGATCTTGGGGTACTTCTGGAGTCTCCCCAGGGGAGTCAGTCCTCGTCTCGAATGCGGGCATGCACTTGCGCTTTCCTCCAGAGCGGTAGCAGCAATGTCACGCAGTCCGCCGCGAGGATCAAAGGATCTATGGTTTTCCCTCGAGTCTTTCCCACGAGGCTTTCCCACGAGGCTTTCCCACAGGGCTGTCCCACGTGCACACGTGGTGGGAGTCGATCCTCGGCTTGAACGTCAAGGCAGTGCAGGGAAAACAGGTTCCTCTGGAATGGACTGACACATCTGGGGGACTCTTGGAATGGTGGCATGACCCTGGAGTTCCTCTCGCCTTTCCTGTGGAGAGCGCCTCCTCTTGAGATGCGACGGGAACGCCGGGAATTCTTTCCCTACGAAAAAGGGAAAGGATCCCTCATCTCGAGCTAGGAGGCGGAAACGGGTCTACCCTGGATGTGTGCGGGACACCACGTGCTTCCTCTCGAGTGAAGACGGGTATGTCGGGGAACTTCTTGAGTTGCAGCAAGGGTGTGAAGGACCCTTTGGAAGTTCCAGTGGTTAGATGTGATTGGCCTCGAGAAGCCTCAGCGGAAATGGGCCTCATCTCTCCTGGAGGGCAAAACCTCCTGGATTTTCTCGAGTTGCGGCAGGTGCTCTCGACTTACGACGGGGACCTCAGGGACCCGCTCTGGTGGCCTCAGGAAAGGCCAGTCCCCATGCGAGTTCCTCGGGGGCCTCTCGGGAATCCTCTCCCGTCGATGCCGGGTCCTAAGACCTTGTGTGGAGTCGGGGCCGGAACCTGAGGATTCCTCTCCAGTGCTGACATGGATCTTGGGGTACTTCTGGAGTCTCCCCAGGGGAGTCAGTCCTCTTCTCGAATGCGGGCATGCACTTGCGCTTTCCTCCAGAGCGGTAGCAGCAGTGTCACGCAGTCCGCCGCGTGGATCAAAGGATCTATGGTTTTCCCTCGAGTCTTTCCCACGAGGCTTTCCCACGAGGCTTTCCCACAGGGCTGCCCCAAGTGCACACGTGGTGGGAGTCGATCCTCGGCTTGAACGTCAAGGCAGTGCAGGGAAAACAGGTTCCTCTGGAATGGACTGACACATCTGGGGGACTCTTGCAATGGTGTCACGACCCTGGAGTTCCTCTCGCCTTTCCGGTGGAGAGCGCCTCCTCTTGAGATGCGACTGGAACGCCGGGAATTCTTTCCCTACGAAACAGGGAAGGATCCCTCATCTCGAGCTAGGAGGCGGAAACGGGGCTCCCCTGGATGTGTGAGGGACCCCACGTGCTTCCTGTCGAGTGGAGACGGGTATGTCGGGGAACTTCTTGAGTTGCAGCAATGGTGTGAAGGACCCTTTGGAAGTTCCAGTGGTTAGATGTGATTGGCCTCGAGAAGCCTCAGCGGAAATGGGCCTCATCTCGCCTGGAGGGCAAAACCTCCTGGATTTTGTCGAGTTGCGGCAGGTGCTCTCGACTTACGACGGGGACCTCAGGGACCCGCTCTGGTGGCCTCAGGAAAGGCCAGTCCCCATGCGAGTTCCACGGGGTCCTCTCGGGATTCCTCTCCCGTCGATGCCGGGGCCTAAGACCTTGTGTGGAGTCGGGGCCGGAACCTGAGGATTCCTCTCCAGTGCTGACATGGATCTTGGGGTACTTCTGGAGTCTCCCCAGGGTAGTCAGTCCTCGTCTCGAATGCGGGCATGCACTTGCGCTTTCCTCCAGAGCGGTAGCAGCAGTGTCACGCAGTCCGCCGCGTGGATTAAAGGATCTATGGTTTTCCCTCGAGTCTTTCCCACGAGGCTTTCCCACGAGGCTTTCCCACAGGGCTGTCCCACGTGCACACGTGGTGGGAGTCGATCCTCGGCTTGAACGTCAAGTCAGTGCAGGGAAAACAGGTTCCTCTGGAATGGACTGACACATCTGGGGGACTCTTGGAATGGTGGCACGACCCTGGAGTTCCTCTCTCCTTTCCTGTGGAGAGCGCCTCCTCTTGAGATGCGACGGGAATGCCGGGAATTCTTTCCCTACGAAACAGGGAAAGGATCCCTCATCTCGAGCTAGGAGGCGGAAACGGGGCTCCCCTGGATGTGTGCGGGACACCACGTGCTTCCTCTCGAGTGGAGGCGGGTATGTCGGGGAACTTCTTGAGTTGCAGCAAGAGTGTGAAGGACCCTTTGGAAGTTCCAGTGGTTAGATGTGATTGGCCTCGAGAAGCCTCAGCGGAAATGGGCCTCATCTCGCCTTGAGGGCAAGACCTCCTGGATTTTCTCGAGTTGCGGCAGGTGCTCTCGACTTACAACGGGGACCTCAGGGAACCGCTCTGGTGGCCTCAGGAAAAGCCAGTCCCCATGCGAGTTCCTCGGGGGCGTCTCGGGATTCCTCTCCCGTCGATGCCGGGGCCTAAGACCTTGTGTGGAGTCGGGGCCGGAACCTGAGGATTCCTCTCCAGTGCTGACGTGGAACCTGGGGTACTTCTGGAGTCTCCCCATGGGAGTCAGTCCTCGTCTCGAATGCGGGCATGCACTTGCGCTTTCCTCCAGAGCGGTAGCAGCAGTGTCACGCAGTCCGACGCGTGGATCAAAGGATCTATGGTTTTCCCTCGAGTCTTTCCCACGAGGCTTTCCCACGAGGCTTTCCCACAGGGCTGCCCCAAGTGCACACGTGGTGGGAGTCGATCCTCGGCTTGAACGTCAAGGCAGTGCAGGGAAAACAGGTTCCTCTGGAATGGACTGACACATCTGGGGGACTCTTGCAATGGTGTCACGACCCTGGAGTTCCTCTCGCCTTTCCTGTGGAGAGCGCCTCCTCTTGAGATGCGACGGGAACGCCGGGAATTCTTTCCCTACGAAACAGGGAAAGGATCCCTCATCTCGAGCTAGGAGGCGGAAACGGGGCTCCCCTGGATGTGAGCGGGACCCCACGTGCTTCCTCTCGAGTGGAGACTGGTATGTCGGGGAACTTCTTGAGTTGCAGCAATGGTGTGAAGGACCCTTTGGAAGTTCCAGTGGTTAGATGTGATTGGCCTCGAGAAGCCTCAGCGGAAATGGGCCTCATCTCGCCTGGAGGGCAAAACCTCCTGGATTTTCTCGAGTTGCGTCAGGTGCTCTCGACTTACGACCGGGACCTCAGGGACCCGCTCTGGTGGCCTCAGGAAAGGCCAGTCCCCATGCGAGTTCCCGGGGGCCTCTCGGGATTCCTCTCCCATCGATGCCGGGGCCTAAGACCTTGTGTGGAGTCGGGGCCGGAACCTGAGGATTCCTCTCCAGTGCTGACATGGATCTTGGGGTACTTCTGGAGTCTCCCCAGGGGAGTCAGTCCTCGTCTCGAATGCGGGCATGCACTTGCGCTTTCCTCCAGAGCGGTAGCAGCAGTGTCACGCAGTCCGCCGCGTGGATCAAAGGATCTATGGTTTTCCCTCGAGTCTTTCCCACGAGGCTTTCCCACGAGGCTTTCCCACAGGGCTGTCCCACGTGCACACGTGGTGGGAGTCGATCCTCGGCTTGAACGTCAAGTCAGTGCAGGGAAAACAGGTTCCTCTGGAATGGACTGACACATCTGGGGGACTCTTGGAATGGTGGCACGACCCTGGAGTTCCTCTCTCCTTTCCTGTGGAGAGCGCCTCCTCTTGAGATGCGACGGGAATGCCGGGAATTCTTTCCCTACGAAACAGGGAAAGGATCCCTCATCTCGAGCTAGGAGGCGGAAACGGGGCTCCCCTGGATGTGTGCGGGACACCACGTGCTTCCTCTCGAGTGGAGGCGGGTATGTCGGGGAACTTCTTGAGTTGCAGCAAGAGTGTGAAGGACCCTTTGGAAGTTCCAGTGGTTAGATGTGATTGGCCTCGAGAAGCCTCAGCGGAAATGGGCCTCATCTCGCCTTGAGGGCAAGACCTCCTGGATTTTCTCGAGTTGCGGCAGGTGCTCTCGACTTACAACGGGGACCTCAGGGAACCGCTCTGGTGGCCTCAGGAAAAGCCAGTCCCCATGCGAGTTCCTCGGGGGCGTCTCGGGATTCCTCTCCCGTCGATGCCGGGGCCTAAGACCTTGTGTGGAGTCGGGGCCGGAACCTGAGGATTCCTCTCCAGTGCTGACGTGGAACCTGGGGTACTTCTGGAGTCTCCCCATGGGAGTCAGTCCTCGTCTCGAATGCGGGCATGCACTTGCGCTTTCCTCCAGAGCGGTAGCAGCAGTGTCACGCAGTCCGACGCGTGGATCAAAGGATCTATGGTTTTCCCTCGAGTCTTTCCCACGAGGCTTTCCCACGAGGCTTTCCCACAGGGCTGCCCCAAGTGCACACGTGGTGGGAGTCGATCCTCGGCTTGAACGTCAAGGCAGTGCAGGGAAAACAGGTTCCTCTGGAATGGACTGACACATCTGGGGGACTCTTGCAATGGTGTCACGACCCTGGAGTTCCTCTCGCCTTTCCTGTGGAGAGCGCCTCCTCTTGAGATGCGACGGGAACGCCGGGAATTCTTTCCCTACGAAACAGGGAAAGGATCCCTCATCTCGAGCTAGGAGGCGGAAACGGGGCTCCCCTGGATGTGAGCGGGACCCCACGTGCTTCCTCTCGAGTGGAGACTGGTATGTCGGGGAACTTCTTGAGTTGCAGCAATGGTGTGAAGGACCCTTTGGAAGTTCCAGTGGTTAGATGTGATTGGCCTCGAGAAGCCTCAGCGGAAATGGGCCTCATCTCGCCTGGAGGGCAAAACCTCCTGGATTTTCTCGAGTTGCGTCAGGTGCTCTCGACTTACGACCGGGACCTCAGGGACCCGCTCTGGTGGCCTCAGGAAAGGCCAGTCCCCATGCGAGTTCCCGGGGGCCTCTCGGGATTCCTCTCCCATCGATGCCGGGGCCTAAGACCTTGTGTGGAGTCGGGGCCGGAACCTGAGGATTCCTCTCCAGTGCTGACATGGATCTTGGGGTACTTCTGGAGTCTCCCCAGGGGAGTCAGTCCTCGTCTCGAATGCGGGCATGCACTTGCGCTTTCCTCCAGAGCGGTAGCAGCAGTGTCACGCAGTCCGCCGCGTGGATCAAAGGATCTATGGTTTTCCCTCGAGTCTTTCCCACGAGGCTTTCCCACGAGGCTTTCCCACAGGGCTGTCCCACGTGCACACGTGGTGGGAGTCGATCCTCGGCTTGAACGTCAAGTCAGTGCAGGGAAAACAGGTTCCTCTGGAATGGACTGACACATCTGGGGGACTCTTGGAATGGTGGCACGACCCTGGAGTTCCTCTCTCCTTTCCTGTGGAGAGCGCCTCCTCTTGAGATGCGACGGGAATGCCGGGAATTCTTTCCCTACGAAACAGGGAAAGGATCCCTCATCTCGAGCTAGGAGGCGGAAACGGGGCTCCCCTGGATGTGTGCGGGACACCACGTGCTTCCTCTCGAGTGGAGACGGGTATGTCGGGGAACTTCTTGAGTTGCAGCAAGGGTGTGAAGGACCCTTTGGAAGTTCCAGTGGTTAGATGTGATTGGCCTCGAGAAGCCTCAGCAGAAATGGGCCTCATCTCGCCTGGAGGGCAAAACCTCCTGGATTTTCTCGAGTTGCGGCAGGTGCTCTCGACTTACAACGGGGACCTCAGGGAACCGCTCTGGTGGCCTCAGGAAAAGCCAGTCCCCATGCGAGTTCCTCGGGGGCGTCTCGGGATTCCTCTCCCGTCGATGCCGGGGCCTAAGACCTTGTGTGGAGTCGGGTCCGGAACCTGAGGATTCCTCTCCAGTGCTGACATGGATCTTGGGGTACTTCTGGAGTCTCCCCATGGGAGTCAGTCCTCGTCTCGAATGCGGGCATGCACTTGCGCTTTCCTCCAGAGCGGTAGCAGCAGTGTCACGCAGTCCGCCGCGTGGATCAAAGGATCTATGGTTTTCCCTCGAGTCTTTCCCATGAGGCTTTCCCACGAGGCTTTCCCACAGGGCTGCCCCAAGTGCACACGTGGTGGGAGTCGATCCTCGGCTTGAACGTCAAGGCAGTGCAGGGAAAACAGGTTCCTCTGGAATGGACTGACACATCTGGGGGACTCTTGCAATGGTGTCACGACCCTGGAGTTCCTCTCGCCTTTCCTGTGGAGAGCGCCTCCTCTTGAGATGCGACGGGAACGCCGGGACTTCTTTCTCTACGAAACAGGGAAAGGATCCCTCATCTCGAGCTAGGAGGCGGAAACGGGGCTCCCCTGGATGTGAGCGGGACCCCACGTGCTTCCTCTCGAGTGGAGACTGGTATGTCGGGGAACTTCTTGAGTTGCAGCAATGGTGTGAAGGACCCTTTGGAAGTTCCAGTGGTTAGATGTGATTGGCCTCGAGAAGCCTCAGCGGAAATGGGCCTCATCTCGCCTGGAGGGCAAAACCTCCTGGATTTTCTCGAGTTGCGTCAGGTGCTCTCGACTTACGACGGGGACCTCAGGGACCCGCTCTGGTGGCCTCAGGAAAGGCCAGTCCCCATGCGAGTTCCCGGGGGCCTCTCGGGATTCCTCTCCCGTCGATGCCGGGGCCTAAGACCTTGTGTGGAGTCGGGGCCGGAACCTGAGGATTCCTCTCCAGTGCTGACATGGATCTTGGGGTACTTCTGGAGTCTCCCCAGGGGAGTCAGTCCTCGTCTCGAATGCGGGCATGCACTTGCGCTTTCCTCCAGAGCGGTAGCAGCAGTGTCACGCCGTCCGCCGCGTGGATCAAAGGATCTATGGTTTTCCCTCGAGTCTTTCCCACGAGGCTTTCCCACGAGGCTTTCCCACAGGGCTGTCCCACGTGCACACGTGGTGGGAGTCGATCCTCGGCTTGAACGTCAAGGCAGTGCAGGGAAAACAGGTTCCTCTGGAATGGACTGACACATCTGGGGGACTCTTGGAATGGTGGCATGACCCTGGAGTTCCTCTCGCCTTTCCTGTGGAGAGCGCCTCCTCTTGAGATGCGACGGGAACGCCGGGAATTCTTTCCCTACGAAACAGGGAAAGGATCCCTCATCTCGAGCTAGGAGGCGGAAACGGGTCTCCCCTGGATGTGTGCGGGACACCACGTGCTTCCTCTCGAGTGCAGACGGGTATGTCGGGGAACTTCTTGAGTTGCAGCAATGGTGTGAAGGACCCTTTGGAAGTTCCAGTGGTTAGATGTGATTGGCCTCGAGAAGCCTCAGCGGAAATGGGCCTCATCTCGCTTGGAGGGCAAAACCTCCTGGATTTTCTCGAGTTGCGGCAGGTGCTCTCGACTTACGACCGGGACCTCAGGGACCCGCTCTGGTGGCCTCAGGAAAGGCCAGTCCCCATGCGAGTTCATCGGGGGCCTCTCGGGATTCCTCTCCCGTCGATGCCGGGGCCTAAGACCTTGTGTGGAGTCGGGGCCGGAATCTGAGGATTCCTTTCCAGTGATGACATGGATCTTGGGGTACTTCTGGAGTCTCCCCAGGGGAGTCAGTCCTCGTCTCGAATGCGGGCATGCACTTGCGCTTTCCTCCACAGCGGTAGCAGCAATGTCACGCAGTCCGCCGCGTGGATCAAAGGATCTATGGTTTTCCCTCGAGGCTTTCCCACGAGGCTTTCCCACGAGGCTTTCCCACAGGGCTGTCCCACGTGCACACGTGGTGGGAGTCGATCCTCGGCTTGAACGTCAAGGCAGTGCAGGGAAAACAGGTTCCTCTGGAATGGACTGACACATCTGGGGGACTCTTGGAATGGTGGCATGACCCTGGAGTTCCTCTCGCCTTTCCTGTGGAGAGCGCCTCCTCTTGAGATGCGACGGGAACGCCGGGAATTCTTTCCCTACGAAACAGGGAAAGGATCCCTCATCTCGAGCTAGGAGGCGGAAACGGGTCTCCCCTGGATGTGTGCGGGACACCACGTGCTTCCTCTCGAGTGAAGACGGGTATGTCGGGGAACTTCTTGAGTTGCAGCAAGGGTGTGAAGGACCCTTTGGAAGTTCCAGTGGTTAGATGTGATTGGCCTCGAGAAGCCTCAGCGGAAATGAGCCTCATCTCTCCTGGAGGGCAAAACCTCCTGGATTTTCTCGAGTTGCGGCAGGTGCTCTCGACTTACGACGGGGACCTCAGGGACCCGCTCTGGTGGCCTCAGGAAAGGCCAGTCCCCATGCGAGTTCCTCGGGGGCCTCTCGGGAATCCTCTCCCGTCGATGCCGGGTCCTAAGACCTTGTGTGGAGTCGGGGCCGGAACCTGAGGATTCCTCTCCAGTGCTGACATGGATCTTGGGGTACTTCTGGAGTCTCCCCAGGGGAGTCAGTCCTCGTCTCGAATGCGGGCATGCACTTGCGCTTTCCTCCAGAGCGGTAGCAGCAGTGTCACGCAGTCCGCCGCGTGGATCAAAGGATCTATGGTTTTCCCTCGAGTCTTTCCCACGAGGCTTTCCCACGAGGCTTTCCCACAGGGCTGCCCCAAGTGCACACGTGGTGGGAGTCTATCCTCGGCTTGAACGTCAAGGCAGTGCAGGGAAAACAGGTTCCTCTGGAATGGACTGACACATCTGGGGGACTCTTGCAATGGTGTCACGACCCTGGAGTTCCTCTCGCCTTTCCGGTGGAGAGCGCCTCCTCTTGAGATGCGACTGGAACGCCGGGAATTCTTTCCCTACGAAACAGGGAAGGATCCCTCATCTCGAGCTAGGAGGCGGAAACGGGGCTCCCCTGGATGTGTGAGGGACCCCACGTGCTTCCTGTCGAGTGGAGACGGGTATGTCGGGGAACGTCTGGAGTTGCAGAAATGGTGTGAAGGACCCTTTGGAAGTTCCAGTGGTTAGATGTGTTTGGCCTCGAGAAGCCTCAGCGGAAATGGGCCTCATCTCGCCTGGAGGGCAAAACCTCCTGGATTTTGTCGAGTTGCGGCAGGTGCTCTCGACTTACGACGGGGACCTCAGGGACCCGCTCTGGTGGCCTCAGGAAAGGCCAGTCCCCATGCGAGTTCCTCGGGGGCCTCTCGGGATTCCTCTCCCGTCGATGCCGGGGCCTAAGACCTTGTGTGGAGTCGGGGCCGGAACCTGAGGATTCCTCTCCAGTGCTGACATGGATCTTGGGGTACTTCTGGAGTCTCCCCAGGGTAGTCAGTCCTCGTCTCGAATGCGGGCATGCACTTGCGCTTTCCTCCAGAGCGGTAGCAGCAGTGTCACGCAGTCCGCCGCGTGGATCAAAGGATCTATGGTTTTCCCTCGAGTCTTTCCCACGAGGCTTTCCCACGAGGCTTTCCCACAGGGCTGTCCCACGTGCACACGTGGTGGGAGTCGATCCTCGGCTTGAACGTCAAGTCAGTGCAAGGAAAACAGGTTCCTCTGGAAAGGACTGACACATCTGGGGGACTCTTGGAATGCTGGCACGACCCTGGAGTTCCTCTCTCCTTTCCTGTGGAGAGCGCCTCCTCTTGAGATGCGACGGGAATGCCATGAATTCTTTCCCTACGAAACAGGGAAAGGATCCCTCATCTCGAGCTAGGAGGCGGAAACGGGGCTCCCCTGGATGTGTGCGGGACACCACGTGCTTCCTCTCGAGTGGAGACGGGTATGTCGGGGAACTTCTTGAGTTGCAGCAAGGGTGTGAAGGACCCTTTGGAAGTTCCAGTGGTTAGATGTGATTGGCCTCGAGAAGCCTCAGCGGAAATGGGCCTCATCTCGCCTGGAGGGCAAAACCTCCTGGATTTTCTCGAGGTAAGGCAGGTGCTCTCGACTTACAACGGGGACCTCAGGGAACCGCTCTGGTATCCTCAGGAAAAGCCAGTCCCCATGCGAGTTCCTCGGGGGCGTCTCGGGATTCCTCTCCCGTCGATGCCGGGGCCTAAGACCTTGTGTGGAGTCGGGGCCGGAACCTGAGGATTCCTCTCCAGTGCTGACATGGATCTTGGGGTACTTCTGGAGTCTCCCCAGGGGAGTCAGTCCTCGTCTCGAATGCGGGCATGCACTTGCGCTTTCCTCCAGAGCGGTAGCAGCAGTGTCACGCAGTCCGCCGCGTGGATCAAAGGATCTATTGTTTTCCCTCGAGTCTTTCCCACGAGGCGTTCCCACGAGGCTTTCCCACAGGGCTGTCCCACGTGCACACGTGGTGGGAGTCGATCCTCGGCTTGAACGTCAAGGCAGTGCAGGGAAAACAGGTTCCTCTGGAATGGACTGACACATCTGGGGGACTCTTGGAATGGTGGCACGACCCTGGAGTTCCTCTCGCCTTTCCTGTGGAGAGCGCCTCCTCTTGAGATGCGACGGGAACGCCGGGAATTCTTTCCCTACGAAACAGGGAAAGGATCCCTCATCTCGAGCTAGGAGGCGGAAACGGGGCTCCCCTGGATGTGTGCGGGACACCACGTGCTTCCTCTCGAGTGCAGACGGGTATGTCGGGGAACTTCTTGAGTTGCAGCAAGGGTGTGAAGGACCCTTTGGAAGTTCCAGTGGTTAGATGTGGTTGGCCTCGAGAAGCCTCAGCGGAAATGGGCCTCATCTCGCCTGGAGGGCAAAACCTCCTGGATTTTCTCGAGTTGCGGCAGGTGCTCTCGACTTACGACGGGGACCTCAGGGAACCGCTCTGGTGGCCTCAGGAAAGGCCAGTCCCCATGCGAGTTCCTCGGGGGCGTCTCGGGATTCCTCTCCCGTCGATGCCGGGGCCTAAGACCTTGTGTGGAGTCGGGGCCGGAACCTGAGGATTCCTCTCCAGTGCTGACATGGATCTTGGGGTACTTCTGGAGTCTCCCCAGGGGAGTCAGTCCTCGTCTCGAATGCGGGCATGCACTTGCGCTTTCCCCCAGAGCGGTAGCAGCAGTGTCACGCAGTCCGCCGCGTGGATCAAAGGATCTATGGTTTTCCCTCGAGTCTTTCCCACGAGGCGTTCCCACGAGGCTTTCCCACAGGGCTGTCCCACGTGCACACGTGGTGGGAGTCGATCCTCGGCTTGAACGTCAAGGCAGTGCAGGGAAAACAGGTTCCTCTGGAATGGACTGACACATCTGGGGAACTCTTGGAATGGTGGCACGACCCTGGAGTTCCTCTCGCCTTTCCTGTGAAGAGCGCCTCCTCTTGAGATGCGACGGGAACGCCGGGAATTCTTTCCCTACGAATCAGGGAAAGGATCCCTCATCTCGAGCTAGGAGGCCGAAACGGGGCTCCCCTGGATGTGTGCGGGACACCACGTGCTTCCTCTCGAGTGCAGACGGGTATGTCGGGGAACTTCTTGAGGTGCAGCAAGGGTGTGAAGGACCCTTTGGAAGTTCCAGTGGTTAGATGTGATTGGCCTCGAGAAGCCTCAGCGGAAATGGGCCTCATCTCGCCTGGAGGGCAAAACCTCCTGGATTTTCTCGAGTTGCGGCAGGTGCTCTCGACTTACGACGGGGACCTCAGGGACCCGCTCTGGTGGCCTCAGGAAAGGCCAGTCCCCATGCGAGTTCCTCGGGGTCCTCTCGGGATTCCTCTCCCGTCGATGCCGGGGCCTAAGACCTTGTGTGGAGTCGGGGCCGGAACCTGAGGATTCCTCTCCAGTGCTGACATGGCTCTTGGGGTAATTCTGGAGTCTCCCCAGGGGAGTCAGTCCTCGTCTCGAATGCGGGCATGCACTTGCGCTTTCCTCCAGAGCAGTAGCAGCAGTGTCACGCAGTCCGCCGCGTGGATCAAAGGATCTATGGTTTTCCCTCAAGTCTTTCCCACGAGGCTTTCCCACGAGGCTTTCCCACAGGGCTGCCCCAAGTGCACACGTGGTGGGAGTCGATCCTCGGCTTGAACGTCAAGGCAGTGCAGGGAAAACAGGTTCCTCTGGAATGGACTGACACATCTGGGGGACTCTTGCAATGGTGTCACGACCCTGGAGTTCCTCTCGCCTTTCCTGTGGAGAGCGCCTCCTCTTGAGATGCGACGGGAACGCCGGGAATTCTTTCCCTACGAAACAGGGAAAGGATCCCTCATCTCGAGCTAGGAGGCGGAAACGGGGCTCCCCTGGATGTGAGCGGGACCCCACGTGCTTCCTCTCGAGTGGAGACTGGTATGTCGGGGAACTTCTTGAGTTGCAGCAATGGTGTGAAGGACCCTTTGGAAGTTCCAGTGGTTAGATGTGATTGGCCTCGAGAAGCCTCAGCGGAAATGGGCCTCATCTCGCCTGGAGGGCAAAACCTCCTGGATTTTCTCGAGTTGCGGCAGGTGCTCTCGACTTACGACGCGGACCTCAGGGACCCGCTATGGTGGCCTCAGGAAAGGCCAGTCCCCATGCGAGTTCCTCGGGGGCCTCTCGGGATTCCTCTCCCGTCGATGCCGGGGCCTAAGACCTTGTGTGGAGTTGGGGCCGGAACCTGAGGATTCCTCTCCAGTGCTGACATGGATCTTGGGGTACTTCTGGAGTCTCCCCAGGGGAGTCAGTCCTTGTCTCGAATGCGGGCATGCACTTGCGCTTTCCTCCAGAGCGGTAGCAGCAGTGTCACGCAGTTCGCCGCGTGGATCAAAAGATCTATGGTTTTCCCTCGAGTCTTTCCCACGAGGCTTTCCCACTAGGCTTTCCCACAGGGCTGTCCCACGGGCACACGTGCTGGGAGTCGATCCTTGGCTTGAACGTCAAGGCAGTGCAGGGAAAACAGGTTCCTCTGGAATGGACTGACACATCTGGGGGACTCTTGGAATGGTGTCTCGACCCTGGAGTTCCTCTCGCCTTTCCTGTGGAGAGCGCCTCCTCTTGAGATGCGACGAGAACGCCGGGAATTCTTTCCCTACGAAACAGGGAAAGGATCCCTTATCTCGAGCTAGGAGGCGGAAACGGGGCTCCCTTGGATGTGTGCGGGACCACACGTGCTTCCTCTCGAGTGGAGACGGGTATGTCGGGGAACTTCTTGAGTTGCAGCAATGGTGTGAAGGACCCTTCGGAAGTTCCAGTGGTTAGATGTGATTGGCCTCGAGAAGCCTCAGCGGAAATGGGCCTCATCTCGCCTGGAGGGCAAAACCTCCTGGATTTTCTCGAGTTGCGGCAGGTGCTCTCGACTTACGACGGGGACTTGAGGGACCCGCTCTGGTGGCCTCAGGAAAGGCCAGTCCCCATGCGAGTTCCTCGGGGGCCTCTGGGGATTCCTCTCCCGTCGATGCCGGGGCCTAAGACCTTGTGTGGAGTCGGGGCCGGAACCTGAGGATTCCTCTCCAGTGCTGACATGGATCTTGGGGTACTTCTGGAGTTTCCCCAGGGGAGTCAGACCTCGTCTCGAATGCGGGCATGCACTTGCGCTTTCCTCCAGAGCGGTAGCAGCAGTGTCACGCAGTCCGCCGCGTGGATCAAAGGATCTATGGTTTTCCCTCGAGTCTTTCCCACGAGGCTTTCCCACGAGGCTTTCCCACAGGGCTGTCCCACGTGCACACGTGGTGGGAGTCGATCCTCGGCTTGAACGTCAAGGCAGTGCAGGGAAAACAGGTTCCTCTGGAATGGACTGACACATCTGGGGGACTCTTGGAATGGTGTCACGACCCTGGAGTTCCTCTCGCCTTTCCTGTGGAGAGCGCCTCCTCTTGAGATGCGACGGGAACGCCGGGAATTCTTTCCCTACGAAACAGGGAAAGGATCCCTCATCTCGAGCTAGGAGGCAGAAACGGGGCTCCCCTGGATGTGTGCGGGACCCCACGTGCTTCCTCTCGAGTGGAGACGGGTATGTCGGGGAACTTCTTGAGTTGCAGCAAGGGTGTGAAGGACCCTTTGGAAGTTCCAGTGGTTAGACGTGATTGGCCTAGAGAAGCCTCAGTGGAAATGGGCCTCATCTCGCCTGGAGGGCAAAACCTCCTGGATTTTCTCGAGTTGCGGCAGGTGCTCTCGACTTACGACGGGGACCTCAGGGACCCGCTCTGGTGGCCTCAGGAAAGGCCAGTCCCCATGCGAGTTCCTCGGGGGCGTCTCGGGATTCCTCTCCCGTCGATGCCGGGTCCTAAGACCTTGTGTGGAGTCGGGGCCGGAACCTGAGGATTCCTCTCCAGTGCTGACATGGATCTTGGGGTACTTCTAGAGTCTCCCCAGGGGAGTCAGTCCTCGTCTCGAATGCGGGCATGCACTTGCGCTTTCCTCCAGAGCGGTAGCAGCAGTGTCACGCAGTCCGCCGCGTGGATCAAAGGATCTATGGTTTTCCCTCGAGTCTTTCCCACGAGGCTTTCCCACGAGGCTTTCCCACAGGGCTGTCCCACGTGCACACGTGGTGGGAGTCGATCCTCGGCTTGAACGTCAAGGCAGTGCAGGGAAAACAGGTTCCTCTGGAATGGACTGACACATCTGGGGGACTCTTGGAATGGTGGCATGACCCTGGAGTTCCTCTCGCCTTTCCTGTGGAGAGCTCCACCTCTTGAGATGCGACGGGAACGCCGGGAATTCTTTCCCTACGAAACAGGGAAAGGATCCCTCATCTCGAGCTAGGAGGCGGAAACGGGGCTCCCCTGGATGTGTGCGGGACACCACGTGCTTCCTCTCGAGTGCAGACGGGTATGTCGGGGAACTTCTTGAGTTGCAGCAAGGGTGTGAAGGACCCTTTGGAAGTTCCAGTGGTTAGATGTGGTTGGCCTCGAGAAGCCTCAGCGGAAATGGGCCTCATCTCGCCTGGAGGGCAAAACCTCCTGGATTTTCTCGAGTTGCGGCAGGTGCTCTCGACTTATGACGGGGACCTCAGGGAACCGCTCTGGTGGCCTCAGGAAAGGCCAGTCCCCATGCGAGTTCCTCGGGGGCGTCTCGGGATTCCTCTCCCGTCGATGCCGGGGCCTAAGACCTTGTGTGGAGTCGGGGCCGGAACCTGAGGATTCCTCTCCAGTGCTGACATGGATCTTGGGGTACTTCTGGAGTCTCCCCAGGGGAGTCAGTCCTCGTCTCGAATGCGGGCATGCACTTGCGCTTTCCCCCAGAGCGGTAGCAGCAGTGTCACGCAGTCCGCCGCGTGGATCAAAGGATCTATGGTTTTCCCTCGAGTCTTTCCCACGAGGCGTTCCCACGAGGCTTTCCCACAGGGCTGTCCCACGTGCACACGTGGTGGGAGTCGATCCTCGGCTTGAACGTCAAGGCAGTGCAGGGAAAACAGGTTCCTCTGGAATGGACTGACACATCTGGGGGACTCTTGGAATGGTGTCACGACCCTGGAGTTCCTCTCGCCTTTCCTGTGAAGAGCGCCTCCTCTTGAGATGCGACGGGAACGCCGGGAATTCTTTCCCTACGAAACAGGGAAAGGATCCCTCATCTCGAGCTAGGAGGCAGAAACGGGGCTCCCCTGGATGTGTGCGGGACCCCACGTGCTTCCTCTCGAGTGCAGACGGGTATGTCGGGGAACTTCTTGAGTTGCAGCAAGGGTTTGAAGGACCCTTTGGAAGTTCCAGTGGTTAGACGTGATTGGCCTCGAGAAGCCTCAGTGGAAATGGGCCTCATCTAGCCTGGAGGGCAAAACCTCCTGGATTTTCTCGAGTTGCGTCAGGTGCTCTCGACTTACGACGGGGACCTCAGGGACCCGCTCTGGTGGCCTCAGGAAAGGCCAGTCCCCATGCGAGTTCCTCGGGGGCCTCTCGGGATTCCTCTCCCGTCGATGCCGGGGCCTAAGACCTTGTGTGGAGTCGGGGCCGGAACCTGAGGATTCCTCTCCAGTGCTGACATGGATCTTGGGGTACTTCTGGAGTCTCCCCAGGGGAGTCAGTCCTCGTCTCGAATGCGGGCATGCACTTGCGCTTTCCTCCAGAGCGGTAGCAGCAGTGTCACGCAGTCCGCCGCGTGGATCAAAGGATCTATGGTTTTCCCTCGAGTCTTTCCCACGAGGCTTTCCCACGAGGCTTTCCCACAGGGCTGTCCCACGTGCACACGTGGTGGGAGTCGATCCTCGGCTTGAACGTCAAGGCAGTGCAGGGAAAACAGGTTCCTCTGGAATGGACTGACACATTTGGGGGACTCTTGGAATGGTGGCATGACCCTGGAGTTCCTCTCGCCTTTCCTGTGGAGAGCGCCTCCTCTTGAGATGCGACGGGAACGCCGGGAATTCTTTCCCTACGAAACAGGGAAAGGATCCCTCATCTCGAGCTAGGAGGCGGAAACGGGTCTCCCCTGGATGTGTGCGGGACACCACGTGCTTCCTCTCGAGTGCAGACGGGTATGTCGGGGAACTTCTTGAGTTGCAGCAAGGGTGTGAAGGACCCTTTGGAAGTTCCAGTGGTTAGATGTGATTGGCCTCGAGAAGCCTCAGCGGAAATGGGCCTCATCTCGCTTGGAGGGCAAAACCTCCTGGATTTTCTCGAGTTGCGGCAGGTGCTGTCGACTTACGACCGGGACCTCAGGGACCCGCTCTGGTGGCCTCAGGAAAGGCCAGTCCCCATGCGAGTTCCTCGGGGGCCTCTCGGGATTCCTCTCCCGTCGATGCCGGGGCCTAAGACCTTGTGTGGAGTCGGGGCCGGAATCTGAGGATTCCTTTCCAGTGATGACATGGATCTTGGGGTACTTCTGGAGTCTCCCCAGGGGAGTCAGTCCTCGTCTCGAATGCAGGCATGCACTTGCGCTTTCCTCCAGAGCGGTAGCAGCAGTTTCACGCAGTCCGCCGCGTGGATCAAAGGATCTATGGTTTTCCCTCGAGTCTTTCCCACGAGGCTTTCCCAGGAGGCTTTCCCACAGGGCTGTCCCACGTGCACACGTGGTGGGAGTCGATCCTCGGCTTGAACGTCAAGGCAGTGCAGGGAAAACAGGTTCCTCTGGAATGGACTGACACATCTGGGGGACTCTTGGAATGGTGGCATGACCCTGGAGTTCCTCTCGCCTTTCCTGTGGAGAGCGCCTCCTCTTGAGATGCGACGGGAACGCCGGGAATTCTTTCCCTACGAAACAGGGAAAGGATCCCTCATCTCGAGCTAGGAGGCGGAAACGGGTCTCACCTGGATGTGTGCGGGACACCACGTGCTTCCTCTCGAGTGAAGACGGGTATGTCGGGGAACTTCTTGAGTTGCAGCAATGGTGTGAAGGACCCTTTGGAAGTTCCAGTGGTTAGATGTGATTGGCCTCGAGAAGCCTCAGCGGAAATGGGCCTCATCTCGCCTGGAGGGCAAAACCTCCTGGATTTTGTCGAGTTGCGGCAGGTGATCTCGACTTACGACGGGGACCTGAGGGACCCGCTCTGGTGGCCTCAGGAAAGGCCAGTCCCCATGCGAGTTCCTCGGGGGCCTCTCGGGATTCCTCTCCCGTCGATGCCGGGGCCTAAGACCTTGTGTGGAGTCGGGGCCGGAACCTGAGGATTCCTCTCCAGTGCTGACATGGATCTTGGGGTACTTCTGGAGTCTCCCCAGGGTAGTCAGTCCTCGTCTCGAATGCGGGCATGCACTTGCGCTTTCCTCCAGAGCGGTAGCAGCAGTGTCACGCAGTCCGCCGCGTGGATCAAAGGATCTATGGTTTTCCCTCGAGTCTTTCCCACGAGGCTTTCCCACGAGGCTTTCCCACAGGGCTGTCCCACGTGCACACGTGGTGGGAGTCGATCCTCGGCTTGAACGTCAAGTCAGTGCAGGGAAAACAGGTTCCTCTGGAATGGACTGACACATCTGGGGGACTCTTGGAATGGTGTCACGACCCTGGAGTTCCTCTCGCCTTTCCTGTGGAGAGCGCCTCCTCTTGAGATGCGACGGGAACGCCGGGAATTCTTTCCCTACGATACAGGGAAAGGATCCCTCATCTCGAGCTAGGAGGCAGAAACGGGGCTCCCCTGGTTGTGTGCGGGACCCCACGTGCTTCCTCTCGAGTGGAGACGGGTATGTCGGGGAACTTCTTGAGTTGCAGCAAGGGTGTGAAGGACCCTTTGGAAGTTCCAGTGGTTAGACGTGATTGGCCTCGAGAAGCCTCAGTGGAAATGGGCCTCATCTCGCCTGGAGGGCAAAACCTCCTGGATTTTCTCGAGTTGCGGCAGGTGCTCTCGACTTACGACGGGGACCTCAGGGACCCGCTCTGGTGGCCTCAGGAAAGGCCAGTCCCCATGCGAGTTCCTCGGGGGCCTCTCGGGATTCCTCTCCCGTCGATGCCGGGTCCTAAGACCTTGTGTGGAGTCGGGGCCGGAACCTGAGGATTCCTCTCCAGTGCTGACATGGATATTGGGGTACTTCTGGAGTCTCCCCAGGGGAGTCAGTCCTCGTCTCGAATGCGGGCATGCACTTGCGCTTTCCTCCAGAGCGGTAGCAGCAGTGTCACGCAGTCCGCCGCGTGGATCAAAGGATCTATGGTTTCCCCTCGAGTCTTTCCCACGAGGCTTTCCCACGAGGCTTTCCCACAGGGCTGCCCCAAGTGCACACGTGGTGGGAGTCGATCCTCGGCTTGAACGTCAAGGCAGTGCAGGGAAAACAGGTTCCTCTGGAATGGACTGACACATCTGGGGGACTCTTGCAATGGTGTCACGACCCTGGAGTTCCTCTCGCCTTCCCTGTGGAGAGCGCCTCCTCTTGAGATGCGACGGGAACGCCGGGAATTCTTTCCCTACGAAACAGGGAAAGGATCCCTCATCTCGAGCTAGGAGGCGGAAACGGGGCTCCCCTGGATGTGAGCGGGACCCCACGTGCTTCCTCTCGAGTGGACACTGGTATGTCGGGGAACTTCTTGAGTTGCAGCAATGGTGTCAAGGACCCTTTGGAAGTTCCAGTGGTTAGATGGGATTGGCCTCGAGAAGCCTCAGCGGAAATGGGCCTCATCTCGCCTGGAGGGCAAAACCTCCTGGATTTTCTCGAGTTGCGGCAGGTGCTCTCGACTTACGACGGGGACCTCAGGGACCCGCTATGGTGGCCTCAGGAAAGGCCAGTCCCCATGCGAGTTCCTCGGGGGCCTCTCGGGATTCCTCTCCCGTCGATGCCGGGGCCTAAGACCTTGTGTGGAGTCGGGGCCGGAACCTGAGGATTCCTCTCCAGTGCTGACATGGATCTTGGGGTACTTCTGGAGTCTCCCCAGGGGAGTCAGTCCTTGTCTCGAATGCGGGCATGCACTTGCGCTTTCCTCCAGAGCGGTAGCAGCAGTGTCACGCAGTCCGCCGCGTGGATCAAAAGATCTATGGTTTTCCCTCGAGTCTTTCCCACGAGGCTTTCCCACGAGGCTTTCCCACAGGGCTGTCCCACGTGCACAAGTGGTGGGAGTCGATCCTTGGCTTGAACGTCAAGGCAGTGCAGGGAAAACAGGTTCCTCTGGAATGGACTGACACATCTGGGGGACTCTTGGAATGGTGTCTCGACCCTGGAGTTCCTCTCGCCTTTCCTGTGGAGAGAGCCTCCTCTTGAGATGCGACGGGAACGCCGGGAATTCTTTCCCTACGAAACAGGGAAAGGATCCCTTATCTCGAGCTAGGAGGCGGAAACGGGGCTCCCTTGGATGTGTGCGGGACCCCACGTGCTTCCTCTCGAGTGGAGACGGGTATGTCGGGGAACTTCTTGAGTTGCAGCAATGGTGTGAAGGACCCTTCGGAAGTTCCAGTGGTTAGATGTGATTGGCCTCGAGAAGCCTCAGCGGAAATGGGCCTCATCTCGCCTGGAGGGCAAAACCTCCTGGATTTTCTCGAGTTGCGGCAGGTGCTCTCGACTTACGACGGGGACTTGAGGGACCCGCTCTGGTGGCCTCAGGAAAGGCCAGTCCCCATGCGAGTTCCTCGGGGGCCTCTGGGGATTCCTCTCCCGTCGATGCCGGGGCCTAAGACCTTGTGTGGAGTCGGGGCCGGAACCTGAGGATTCCTCTCCAGTGCTGACATGGATCTTGGGGTACTTCTGGAGTCTCCCCAGGGGAGTCAGTCCTCGTCTCGGATGCGGGCATGCACTTGTGCTTTCCTCCAGAGCGGTAGCAGCAGTGTCACGCAGTCCGCCGCGTGGATCAAAGGATCTATGGTTTTCCCTCGAGTCTTTCCCACGAGGCTTTCCCACGAGGCTTTCCCACAGGGCTGTCCCACGTGCACACGTGGTGGGAGTCGATCCTCGGCTTGAACGTCAAGGCAGTGCAGGGAAAACAGGTTCCTCTGGAATGGACTGACACATCTGGGGGACTCTTGGAATGGTGTCACGACCCTGGAGTTCCTCTCGCCTTTCCTGTGGAGAGCGCCTCCTCTTGAGATGCGACGGGAACGCCGGGAATTCTTTCCCTACGAAACAGGGAAAGGATCCCTCATCTCGAGCTAGGAGGCAGAAACTGGGCTCCCCTGGTTGTGTGCGGGACCCCACGTGCTTCCTCTCGAGTGGAGACGGGTATGTCGGGGAACTTCTTGAGTTGCAGCAAGGGTGTGAAGGACCCTTTGGAAGTTCCAGTGGTTAGACGTGATTGGCCTCGAGAAGCCTCAGCGGAAAAGGGGCCTCATCTCTCCTGGAGGGCAAAACCTCCTGGATTTTCTCGAGTTGCGGCAGGTGCTCTCGACTTACGATGGGGACCTCAGGGACCCGCTCTGGTGGCCTCAGGAAAGGCCAGTCCCCATGCGAGTTCCTCGGGGGCCTCTCGGGATTCCTCTCCCGTCGATGCCGGGTCCTAAGACCTTGTGTGGAGTCGGGGCCGGAACCTGAGGATTCCTCTCCAGTGCTGACATGGATCTTGGGGTACTTCTGGAGTCTCCCCAGGGGAGTCAGTCCTCGTCTCGAATGCGGGCATGCACTTGCGCTTTCCTCCAGAGCGGTAGCAGCAGTGTCACGCAGTCCGCCGCGTGGATCAAAGGATCTATGGTTTTCCCTCGAGTCTTTCCCACGAGGCTTTCCCACAGGGCTGTCCCAAGTGTACACGTGGTGGGAGTCGATCCTCGGCTTGAACGTCAAGGCAGTGCAGGGAAAACAGGTTCCTCTGGAATGGACTGACACATCTGGGGGACTCTTGGAATGGTGGCATGACCCTGGATTTCCTCTCGCCTTTCCTGTGGAGAGCGCCTCCTCTTGAGATGCGACGGGAACGCCGGGAATTCTTTCCCTACGAAACAGGGAAAGGATCCCTCATCTCGAGCTAGGAGGCGGAAACGGGTCTCCCCTGGATGTGTGCGGGACACCACGTGCTTCCTCTCGAGTGCAGACGGGTATGTCGGGGAACTTCTTGAGTTGCAGCAAGGGTGTGAAGGACTCTTTGGAAGTTCCAGTGGTTACATGTGATTGGCCTCGAGAAGCCTCAGCGGAAATGGGCCTCATCTCTCCTGGAGGGCAAAACCTCCTGGATTTTCTCGAGTTGCGGCAGGTGCTCTCGACTTACGACGGGGACCTCAGGGACCCGCTCTGGTGGCCTCAGGAAAGGCCAGTCCCCATGCGAGTTCCTCGGGGGCGTCTCGGGATTCCTCTCCCGTCGATGCCGGGTCCTAAGACCTTGTGTGGAGTCGGGGCCGGAACCTGAGGATTCCTCTCCAGTGCTGACATGGATCTTGGGGTACTTCTGGAGTCTCCCCAGGGGAGTCAGTCCTCGTCTCGAATGCGGGCATGCACTTGCGCTTTCCTCCAGAGCGGTAGCAGCAGTGTCACGCAGTCTGCCGCGTGGATCAAAGGATCTATGGTTTTCCCTCGAGTCTTTCCCACGAGGCTTTCCCACGAGGCTTTCCCACAAGGCTGCCCCAAGTGCACACGTGGTGGGAGTCGATCTTCGGCTTGAACGTCAAGGCAGTGCAGGGAAAACAGGTTCCTCTGGAATGGACTGACACATCTGGGGGACTCTTGCAATGGTGTCACGACCCTGGAGTTCCTCTCGCCTTCCCTGTGGAGAGCGCCTCCTCTTGAGATGCGACGGGAACACCGGGAATTCTTTCCCTACGAAACAGGGAAAGGATCCCTCATCTCGAGCTAGGAGGCGGAAACGGGGCTCCCCTGGATGTGAGCGGGACCCCACGTGCTTCCTCTCGAGTGGAGACTGGTATGTCGGGGAACTTCTTGAGTTGCAGCAATGGTGTGAAGGACCCTTTGGAAGTTCCAGTGGTTAGATGTGATTGGCCTCGAGAAGCCTCAGCGGAAATGGGCCTCATCTCGCCTGGAGGGCAAAACCTCCTGGATTTTCTCGAGTTGCGGCAGGTGCTCTCGACTTACGACGGGGACCTCAGGGACCCGCTATGGTGGCCTCAGGATAGGCCAGTCCCCATGCGAGTTCCTCGGGGGCCTCTGGGGATTCCTCTCCCGTCGATGCCGGGGCCTAAGACCTTGTGTGGAGTCGGGGCCGGAACCTGAGGATTCCTCTCCAGTGCTGACATGGATCTTGGGGTACTTCTGGAGTCTCCCCAGGGGAGTCAGTCCTCGTCTCGAATGCGGGCATGCACTTGCGCTTTCCTCCAGAGCGGTAGCAGCAGTGTCACGCAGTCCGCCGCGTGGATCAAAGGATCTATGGTTTTCCCTCGAGTCTTTCCCACGAGGCTTTCCCACGAGGCTTTCCCACAGGGCTGTCCCACGTGCACACGTGGTGGGAGTCGATCCTCGGCTTGAACGTCAAGGCAGTGCAGGGAAAACAGGTTCCTCTGGAATGGACTGACACATCTGGGGGACTCTTGGAATGGTGTCACGACCCTGGAGTTCCTCTCGCCTTTCCTGTGGAGAGCGCCTCCTCTTGAGATGCGACGGGAACGCCGGGAATTCTTTCCCTACGAAACAGGGAAAGGATCCCTCATCTCGAGCTAGGAGGCAGAAACGGGGCTCCCCTGGATGTGTGCGGGACCCCACGTGCTTCCTCTCGAGTGGAGACGGGTATGTCGGGGATCTTCTTGAGTTGCAGCAAGGGTGTGAAGGACCCTTTGGAAGTTCCAGTGGTTAGACGTGATTGGCCTCGAGAAGCCTCAGTGGAAATGGGCCTCATCTCGCCTGGAGGGCAAAACCTCCTGGATTTTCTCGAGTTGCGGCAGGTGCTCTCGACTTACGACGGGGACCTCAGGGACCCGCTCTGGTGGCCTCAGGAAAGGCCAGTCCCCATGCGAGTTCCTCGGGGGCCTCTCGGGATTCCTCTCCCGTCGATGCCGGGGCCTAAGACCTTGTGTGGAGTCGGGGCCGGAACCTGAGGATTCCTCTCCAGTGCTGACATGGATCTTGGGGTACTTCTGGAGTCTCCCCAGGGGAGTCAGTCCTCGTCTCGAATGCGGGCATGCACTTGCGCTTTCCTCCAGAGCGGTAGCAGCAGTGTCACGCTGTCCGCCGCGTGGATCAAAGGATCTATGGTTTTCCCTCGAGTCTTTCCCAAGAGGCTTTCCCACGAGGCTTTCCCACAGGGCTGTCCCAAGTGCACACGTGGTGGGAGTCGATCCTCGGCTTGAACGTCAAGGCAGTGCAGGGAAAACAGGTTCCTCTGGAATGGACTGACACATCTGGGTGACTCTTGGAATGGTGGCATGACCCTGGAGTTCCTCTCGCCTTTCCTGTGGAGAGCGCCTCCTCTTGAGATGCGACGGGAACGCTGGGAATTCTTTCCCTACGAAACAGGGAAAGGATCCCTCATCTCGAGCTAGGAGGCGGAAACGGGTCTCCCCTGGATGTGTGCGGGACACCACGTGCTTCCTCTCGAGTGCAGACGGGTATGTCGGGGAACTTCTTGAGTTGCAGCAAGGGTGTGAAGGACCCTTTGGAAGTTCCAGTGGTTAGATGAGATTGGCCTCGAGAAGCCTCAGCGGAAATGGGCCTCATCTCGCTTGGAGGGCAAAACCTCCTGGATTTTCTCGAGTTGCGGCAGGTGCTCTCGACTTACGACCGGGACCTCAGGGACCCGCTCTGGTGGCCTCAGGAAAGGCCAGTCCCCATGCGAGTTCCTCGGGGGCCTCTCGGGATTCCTCTCCCGTCGATGCCGGGGCCTAAGACCTTGTGTGGAGTCGGGGCCGGAACCTGAGGATTCCTCTCCAGTGCTGACATGGATCTTGGGGTACTTCTGGAGTCTCCCCAGGGGAGTCAGTCCTCGTCTCGAATGCGGGCATGCACTTGCGCTTTCCTCCAGAGCGGTAGCAGCAGTGTCACGCACTCCGCCGCGTGGATCAAAGGATCTATGGTTTTCCCTCGAGTCTTTCCCACGAGGCTTTCCCACGAGGCTTTCCCACAGGGCTGTCCCACGTGCACACGTGGTGGGAGTCGATCCTCGGCTTGAACGTCAAGGCAGTGCAGGGAAAACAGGTTCCTCTGGAATGGACTGACACATCTGGGGGACTATTGGAATGGTGGCATGACCCTGGAGTTCCTCTCGCCTTTCCTGTGGAGAGCGCCTCCTCTTGAGATGCGACGGGAACGCCTGGAATTCTTTCCCTACGAAACAGGGAAAGGATCCCTCATCTCGAGCTAGGAGGCGGAAACGGGGCTCCCCTGGATGTGTGCGGGACCCACGTGCTTCCTCTCGAGTGGAGACGGGTATGTCGGGGAACTTCTTGAGTTGCAGAAATGGTGTGAAGGACCCTTTGGAAGTTCCAGTGGTTAGATGTGATTGGCCTCGAGAAGCCTCAGCGGAAATGGGCCTCATCTCGCCTGGAGGGCAAAACCTCCTGGATTTTCTCGAGTTGCGGCAGGTGCTCTCGACTTACGACGGGAACCTCAGGGACCCGCTCTGGTGGCCTCAGGAAAGGCCAGTCCCCATGCGAGTTCCTCGGGGGCCTCTCGGGATTCCTCTCCCGTCGATGCCGGGGCCTAAGACCTTGTGTGGAGTCGGGGCCGAAACCTGAGGATTCCTCTCCAGTGCTGACATGGATCTTGGGGTACTTCTGGAGTCTCCCCAGGGGAGTCAGTCCTCGTCTCGAATGCGGGCATGCACTTGCGCTTTCCTCCAGAGCGGTAGCAGCAGTGTCACAGAGTCCGCCGCGTGGATCAAAGAATGTATGGTTTTCCCTCGAGTCTTTCCCACGAGGCTTTCCCACGAGGCTTTCCCACAGGGCTGTCCTACGTGCACACGTGGTGGGAGTCGATCCTCGGCTTGAACGTCAAGGCAGTGCAGGGAAAACAGGTTCCTCTGTAATGGACTGACACATCTGGGGGACTCTTGGAATGGTGTCACGACCCTGGAGTTCCTCTCGCCTTTCCTGTGGAGAGCGCCTCCTCTTGAGATGCGACGGGAACGCCGGGAATTCTTTCCCTACGAAACAGGGAAAGGATCCCTCATCTCGAGCTAGGAGGCGGAAACGGGGCTCCCCTGGATGTGTGCGGGACACCACGTGCTTTCTCTCGAGTGGAGACGGGTATGTCGGGGAACTTCTTGAGTTGCAGCAAGGGTGTGAAGGACCCTTTGGAAGTTCCAGTGGTTAGATGTGATTGGCCTCGAGAAGCCTCAGCGGAAATGGGCCTCATCTCGCCTGGAGGGCAAAACCTCCTGGATTTTCTCGAGTTGCGGCAGGTGCTCTCGACTTACGACGGGGACCTCAGGGACCCGCTCTGGTGGCCTCAGGAAAGGCCAGTCCACATGCGAGTTCCTCGGGGGCCTCTCGGGATTCCTCTCCCGTCGATGCCGGGGCCTAAGACCTTGTGTGGAGTCGGGGCCGGAACCTGAGGATTCCTCTCCAGTGCTGACATGGATCTTGGGGTACTTCTGGAGTCTCCCCAGGGGAGTCAGTCCTCGTCTCGGATGCGGGCATGCACTTGCGCTTTCCTCCAGAGCGGTAGCAGCAGTGTCACGCAGTCCGCCGCGTGGACCAAAGGATCTATGGTTTTCACTCGAGCCTTTCCCACGAGGCTTTCCCACGAGGCTTTCCCACAGGGCTGTCCCACGTGCACACGTGGTGGGAGTCGATCCTCGGCTTGAACGTCAAGGCAGTGCAGGGAAAACAGGTTCCTCTGGAATGGACTGACACATCTGTGGGACTCTTGGAATGGTGTCACAACCCTGGAGTTCCTCTCGCCTTTCCTGTGGAGAGCGCCTCCTCTTGAGATGTCACGGGAACGCCGGGAATTCTTTCCCTACGAAACAGGGAAAGGATCCCTCATCTCGAGCTAGGAGGCGAAAACGGGGCTGCCCTGGATGTGTGCGTGACCCCACGTGCTTCCTCTCGAGTGGAGACGGGTATGTCGGGGACCTTCTTAAGTTGCAGCAGGGTGTGAAGGACCCTTTGGAAGTTCCAGTGGTTAGATGTGATTGGCCTCGAGAAGCCTCAGCGGAAATGGGCCTCATCTCGCCTGGAGGGCAAAACCTCCTGGATTTTCTCGAGTTGCGGCAGGTGCTCTCGACTTACGACGGGGACCTCAGGGACCCGCTATGGTGGCCTCAGGAAAGGCCAGTCCCCATGCGAGTTCCTCGGGGGCCTCTGGGGATTCCTCTCCCGTCGATGCCGGGGCCTAAGACCTTGCGTGGAGTCGGGGCCGGAACCTGAGGATTCCTCTCCATTGCTGACATGGATCTTGGGGTACTTCTGGAGTCTCCCCAGGGGAGTCAGTCCTCGTCTCGAATGCGGGCATGCACTTGCGCTTTCCTCCAGAGCGGTAGCAGCAGTGTCACGCAGTCCGCCGCGTGGATCAAAGGATCTATGGTTTTCCCTCGAGTCTTTCCCACGAGGCTTTCCCACGAGGCTTTCCCACAGGGCTGTCCCACGTGCACACGTGGTGGGAGTCGATCCTCGGCTTGAACGTCAAGGCAGTGCAGGGAAAACAGGTTCCTCTGGAATGGACTGACACATCTGGGGGACTCTTGGAATGGTGTCACGACCCTGGAGTTCCTCTCGCCTTTCCTGTGGAGAGCGCCTCCTCTTGAGATGCGACGGGAACGCCGGGAATTCTTTCCCTACGAAACAGGGAAAGGATCCCTCATCTCGAGCTAGGAGGCAGAAACGGGGCTCCCCTGGATGTGTGCGGGACCCCACGTGCTTCCTCTCGAGTGGAGACGGGTATGTCGGGGAACTTCTTGAGTTGCAGCAAGGGTGTGAAGGACCCTTTGGAAGTTCCAGTGGTTAGACGTGATTGGCCTCGAGAAGCCTCAGTGGAAATGGGCCTCATCTCGCCTGGAGGGCAAAACCTCCTGGATTTTCTCGAGTTGCGGCAGGTGCTCTCGACTTACGACGGGGACCTCAGGGACCCGCTCTGGTGGCCTCAGGAAAGGCCAGTCCCCATGCGAGTTCCTCGGGGGCCTCTCGGGATTCCTCTCCCGTCGATGCCGGGGCCTAAGACCTTGTGTGGAGTCGGGGCCGGAACCTGAGGATTCCTCTCCAGTGCTGACATGGATCTTGGGGTACTTCTGGAGTCTCCCCAGGGGAGTCAGTCCTCGTCTCGAATGCGGGCATGCACTTGCGCTTTCCTCCAGAGCGGTAGCAGCAGTGTCACGCTGTCCGCCGCGTGGATCAAAGGATCTATGGTTTTCCCTCGAGTCTTTCCCAAGAGGCTTTCCCACGAGGCTTTCCCACAGGGCTGTCCCAAGTGCACACGTGGTGGGAGTCGATCCTCGGCTTGAACGTCAAGGCAGTGCAGGGAAAACAGGTTCCTCTGGAATGGACTGACACATCTGGGTGACTCTTGGAATGGTGGCATGACCCTGGAGTTCCTCTCGCCTTTCCTGTGGAGAGCGCCTCCTCTTGAGATGCGACGGGAACGCTGGGAATTCTTTCCCTACGAAACAGGGAAAGGATCCCTCATCTCGAGCTAGGAGGCGGAAACGGGTCTCCCCTGGATGTGTGCGGGACACCACGTGCTTCCTCTCGAGTGCAGACGGGTATGTCGGGGAACTTCTTGAGTTGCAGCAAGGGTGTGAAGGACCCTTTGGAAGTTCCAGTGGTTAGATGAGATTGGCCTCGAGAAGCCTCAGCGGAAATGGGCCTCATCTCGCTTGGAGGGCAAAACCTCCTGGATTTTCTCGAGTTGCGGCAGGTGCTCTCGACTTACGACCGGGACCTCAGGGACCCGCTCTGGTGGCCTCAGGAAAGGCCAGTCCCCATGCGAGTTCCTCGGGGGCCTCTCGGGATTCCTCTCCCGTCGATGCCGGGGCCTAAGACCTTGTGTGGAGTCGGGGCCGGAACCTGAGGATTCCTCTCCAGTGCTGACATGGATCTTGGGGTACTTCTGGAGTCTCCCCAGGGGAGTCAGTCCTCGTCTCGAATGCGGGCATGCACTTGCGCTTTCCTCCAGAGCGGTAGCAGCAGTGTCACGCACTCCGCCGCGTGGATCAAAGGATCTATGGTTTTCCCTCGAGTCTTTCCCACGAGGCTTTCCCACGAGGCTTTCCCACAGGGCTGTCCCACGTGCACACGTGGTGGGAGTCGATCCTCGGCTTGAACGTCAAGGCAGTGCAGGGAAAACAGGTTCCTCTGGAATGGACTGACACATCTGGGGGACTATTGGAATGGTGGCATGACCCTGGAGTTCCTCTCGCCTTTCCTGTGGAGAGCGCCTCCTCTTGAGATGCGACGGGAACGCCTGGAATTCTTTCCCTACGAAACAGGGAAAGGATCCCTCATCTCGAGCTAGGAGGCGGAAACGGGGCTCCCCTGGATGTGTGCGGGACCCACGTGCTTCCTCTCGAGTGGAGACGGGTATGTCGGGGAACTTCTTGAGTTGCAGAAATGGTGTGAAGGACCCTTTGGAAGTTCCAGTGGTTAGATGTGATTGGCCTCGAGAAGCCTCAGCGGAAATGGGCCTCATCTCGCCTGGAGGGCAAAACCTCCTGGATTTTCTCGAGTTGCGGCAGGTGCTCTCGACTTACGACGGGGACCTCAGGGACCCGCTCTGGTGGCCTCAGGAAAGGCCAGTCCACATGCGAGTTCCTCGGGGGCCTCTCGGGATTCCTCTCCCGTCGATGCCGGGGCCTAAGACCTTGTGTGGAGTCGGGGCCGGAACCTGAGGATTCCTCTCCAGTGCTGACATGGATCTTGGGGTACTTCTGGAGTCTCCCCAGGGGAGTCAGTCCTCGTCTCGGATGCGGGCATGCACTTGCGCTTTCCTCCAGAGCGGTAGCAGCAGTGTCACGCAGTCCGCCGCGTGGACCAAAGGATCTATGGTTTTCACTCGAGCCTTTCCCACGAGGCTTTCCCACGAGGCTTTCCCACAGGGCTGTCCCACGTGCACACGTGGTGGGAGTCGATCCTCGGCTTGAACGTCAAGGCAGTGCAGGGAAAACAGGTTCCTCTGGAATGGACTGACACATCTGTGGGACTCTTGGAATGGTGTCACAACCCTGGAGTTCCTCTCGCCTTTCCTGTGGAGAGCGCCTCCTCTTGAGATGCCACGGGAACGCCGGGAATTCTTTCCCTACGAAACAGGGAAAGGATCCCTCATCTCGAGCTAGGAGGCGGAAACGGGGCTCCCCTGGATGTGTGCGGGACCCCACGTGCTTCCTCTCGAGTGGAGACGGGTATGTCGGGGAACTTCTTGAGTTGCAGCAATGGTGTGAAGGACCCTTTGGAAGTTCCAGTGGTTAGATGTGATTTGCCTCGAGAAGCCTCAGCGGAAATGGGCCTCATCTCGCCTGGAGGGCAAAACCTCCTGGATTTTCTCGAGTTGCGGCAGGTGCTCTCGACTTACGACGTGGACCTCAGGGAACCGCTCTGTTGGCCTCAGGAAAGGCCAGTCCCCATGCGAGTTCCTCGGGGGCCTCTCGGGATTCCTCTCCCGTCGATGCCGGGGCCTAAGACCTTGTGTGGAGTCGGGGCCGAAACCTGAGGATTCCTCTCCAGTGCTGACATGGATCTTGGGGTACTTCTGGAGTCTCCCCAGGGGAGTCAGTCCTCGTCTCGAATGCGGGCTTGCACTTGCGCATTCCTCCAGAGCGGTAGCAGCAGTGTCACGCAGTCCGCCGCGTGGATCAAAGGATCTATGGTTTTCCCTCGAGTCTTTCGCACGAGGCTTTCCCACGAGGCTTTCCCACAGGGCTGTCCCACGTGCACATGTGGTGGGAGTCGATCCTCGGCTTGAACGTCAAGGCAGTGCAGGGAAAACAGGTTCCTCTGGAATGGACTGACACATCTGGGGGACTCTTGTAATGGTGGCACGACCCTGGAGTTCCTCTCGCCTTTCCTGTGGAGAGCGCCTCCTCTTGAGATGCGACGGGAACACCGAGAATTCTTTCCCTACGAAACAGGGAAAGGATCCCTCATCTCGAGCTAGGAGGCGAAAACGGGGCTGCCCTGGATGTGTGCGTGACCCCACGTGCTTCCTCTCGAGTGGAGACGGGTATGTCGGGGACCTTCTTAAGTTGCAGCAGGGTGTGAAGGACCCTTTGGAAGTTCCAGTGGTTAGATGTGATTGGCCTCGAGAAGCCTCAGCGGAAATGGGCCTCATCTCGCCTGGAGGGCAAAACCTCCTGGATTTTCTCGAGTTGCGGCAGGTGCTCTCGACTTACGACGCGGACCTCAGAGACCCTCTCTGGTGGCCTCAGGAAAGGCCAGTTCCCATGCGAGTTCCTCGGGGGCCTCTCGGGATTCCTCTCCCGTCGATGCCGGGGCCTAAGACCTTGTGTGGAGTCGGGGCCGGAACCTGAGGATTCCTCTCCAGTGCTGACATGGATCTTGGGGTACTTCTGGAGTCTCAACAGGGGAGTCAGTCATCGTCTCGAATGCGGGCATGCACTTGCGCTTTCCTACAGAGCGGTAGCAGCAGTGTCACGCAGTCCGCCGCGTGGATCAAAGGATCTATGGTTTTCCCTCGAGTCTTTCCCACGAGGCTTTCCCACGAGGCTTTCCCACAGGGCTGTCCCACGTGCACACGTGGTGGGAGTCGATCCTCGGCTTGAACGTCAAGGCAGTGCAGGGAAAACAGGTTCCTTTGGAATGGACTGACACATCTGGGGGACTCTTGGAATGGTGGCACGACCCTGGAGATCCTCTCGCCTTTCCTGTGGAGAGCGCCTCCTCTTGAGATGTGACGGGAACGCCGGGAATTCTTTCCCTAAGAAACAGGGAAAGGATCCCTCATCTCGAGCTAGGAGGCGGAAACGGGGCTCCCCTGGATGTGTGCGGGACCCACGTGCTTTCTCTCGAGTGGAGACGGGTATGTCGGGGAACTTCTTGAGTTGCAGCAAGGGTGTGAAGGACCCTTTGGAAGTTCCAGTGGTTAGACGTGATTAGCCTCGAGAAGCCTCAGCGGAAATGGGCCTCATCTCGCCTGGAGGGCAAAACCTCCTGGATTTTCTCGAGTTGCGGCAGGTGCTCTCGACTTACGACGGGGACCTCAGGGACCCGCTCTGGTGGCCTCAGGAAAGGCCAGTCCCCATGCGAGTTCCTCGGGGGCCTCTCGGGATTCCTCTCCCGTCGATGCCGGGGCCTAAGACCTTGTGTGGAGTCGGGGCCGGAACCTGAGGATTCCTCTCCAGTGCTGACATGGATCTTGGGGTACTTCTGGAGTCTCCCCAGGGGAGTCAGTCCTCGTCTCGAATGCGGGCATGCACTTGCGCTTTCCTCCAGAGCGGTAGCAGCAGTGTCACGCAGTCCGCCGCGTGGATCAAAGGATCTATGGTTTTCCCTCGAGTCTTTCCCACGAGGCTTTCCCACGAAGCTTTCCCACAGGGCTGTCCCACGTGCACACGTGGTGGGAGTCGATCCTCGGCTTGAACGTCAAGGCAGTGCAGGGAAAACAGGTTCCTCTGGAATGGACTGACACATCTGGGGGACTCTTGGAATGGTGGCACGACCCTGGAGTTCCTCTCGCCTTTCCTGTGGAGAGCGCCTCCTCTTGAGATGCGACGGGAACGCCGGGAATTCTTTCCCTACGAAACAGGGAAAGGATCCCTCATCTCGAGCTAGGAGGCGGAAACGGGGCTCCCCTGGATGTGTGCGGGACCCCACGTGCTTCTTCTCGAGTCGAGACGGGTATTTCGGGGAACTTCTTGAGTTGCAGCAATGGTGTGAAGGACCCTTTGGAAGTTCCAGTGGTTAGATGTGATTGGCCTCGAGAAGCCTCAGCGGAAATGGGCCTCATCTCGCCTGGAGGGCAAAACCTCCTGGATTTTCTCGAGTTGCGGCAGGTGCTCTCGACTTACGACGGGGACCTCAGGGAACCGCTCTGTTGGCCTCAGGAAAGGCCAGTCCCCATGCGAGTTCCTCGGGGGCCTCTCGGGATTCCTCTCCCGTCGATGCCGGGGCCTAAGACCTTGTTTGGAGTCGGGGCCGAAACCTGAGGATTCCTCTCCAGTGCTGACATGGATCTTGGGGTACTTCTGGAGTCTCCCCAGGGGAGTCAGTCCTCGTCTCGAATGCGGGCATGCACTTGCGCATTCCTCCAGAGCGGTAGCAGCAGTGTCACGCAGTCCGCCGCGTGGATCAAAGGATCTATGGTTTTCCCTCGAGTCTTTCGCACGAGGCTTTCCCACGAGGCTTTCCCACAGGGCTGTCCCACGTGCACACGTGGTGGGAGTCGATCCTCGGCTTGAACGTCAAGGCAGTGCAGGGAAAACAGGTTCCTCTGGAATGGACTGACACTTCTGGGGGACTCTTGGAATGGTGGCACGACCCTGGAGTTCCTCTCGCCTTTCCTGTGGAGAGCGCCTCCTCTTGAGATGCGACGGGAACACCGAGAATTCTTTCCCTACGAAACAGGGAAAGGATCCCTCATCTCGAGCTAGGAGGCGAAAACGGGGCTGCCCTGGATGTGTGCGTGACCCCACGTGCTTCCTCTCGAGTGGAGACGGGTATGTCGGGGACCTTCTTAAGTTGCAGCAGGGTGTGAAGGACCCTTTGGAAGTTCCAGTGGTTAGATGTGATTGGCCTCGAGAAGCCTCAGCGGAAATGGGCCTCATCTCGCCTGGAGGGCAAAACCTCCTGGATTTTCTCGAGTTGCGGCAGGTGCTCTCGACTTACGACCCGGACCTCAGAGACCCGCTCTGGTGGCCTCAGGAAAGGCCAGTTCCCATGCGAGTTCCTCGGGGGCCTCTCGGGATTCCTCTCCCGTCGATGCCGGGGCCTAAGACCTTGTGTGGAGTCGGGGCCGGAACCTGAGGATTCCTCTCCAGTGCTGACATGGATCTTGGGGTACTTCTGGAGTCTCAACAGGGGAGTCAGTCATCGTCTCGAATGCGGGCATGCACTTGCGCTTTCCTCCAGAGCGGTAGCAGCAGTGTCACGCAGTCCGCCGCGTGGATCAAAGGATCTATGGTTTTCCCTCGAGTCTTTCCCACGAGGCTTTCCCACGAGGCTTTCCCACAGGGCTGTCCCACGTGCACACGTGGTGGGAGTCGATCCTCGGCTTGAACGTCAAGGCAGTGCAGGGAAAACAGGTTCCTTTGGAATGGACTGACACATCTGGGGGACTCTTGGAATGGTGGCACGACCCTGGAGATCCTCTCGCCTTTCCTGTGGAGAGCGCCTCCTCTTGAGATGCGACGGGAACGCCGGGAATTCTTTCCCTACGAAACAGGGAAAGGATCCCTCATCTCGAGCTAGGAGGCGGAAACGGGGCTCCCCTGGATGTGTGCGGGACCCACGTGCTTCCTCTCGAGTGGAGACGGGTATGTCGGGGAACTTCTTGAGTTGCAGCAAGGGTGTGAAGGACCCTTTGGAAGTTCCAGTGGTTAGACGTGATTAGCCTCGAGAAGCCTCAGCGGAAATGGGCCTCATCTCGCCTGGAGGGCAAAACCTCCTGGATTTTCTCGAGTTGCGGCAGGTGCTCTCGACTTACGACGGGGACCTCAGGGACCCGCTCTGGTGGCCTCAGGAAAGGCCAGTCCCCATGCGAGTTCCTCGGGGGCCTCTCGGGATTCCTCTCCCGTCGATGCCGGGGCCTAAGACCTTGTGTGGAGTCGGGGCCGGAACCTGAGGATTCCTCTCCAGTGCTGACATGGATCTTGGGGTACTTCTGGAGTCTCCCCAGGGGAGTCAGTCCTCGTCTCGAATGCGGGCATGCACTTGCGCTTTCCCCCAGAGCGGTAGCAGCAGTGTCACGCAGTCCGCCGCGTGGATCAAAGGATCTATGGTTTTCCCTCGAGTCTTTCCCACGAGGCGTTCCCACGAGGCTTTCCCACAGGGCTGTCCCACGTGCACACGTGGTGGGAGTCGATCCTCGGCTTGAACGTCAAGGCAGTGCAGGGAAAACAGGTTCCTCTGGAATGGACTGACACATCTGGGGGACTCTTGGAATGGTGGCACGACCCTGGAGTTCCTCTCGCCTTTCCTGTGAAGAGCGCCTCCTCTTGAGATGCGACGGGAACGCCGGGAATTCTTTCCCTACGAATCAGGGAAAGGATCCCTCATCTCGAGCTAGGAGGCCGAAACGGGGCTCCCCTGGATGTGTGCGGGACACCACGTGCTTCCTCTCGAGTGCAGACGGGTATGTCGGGGAACTTCTTGAGGTGCAGCAAGGGTGTGAAGGACCCTTTGGAAGTTCCAGTGGTTAGATGTGATTGGCCTCGAGAAGCCTCAGCGGAAATGGGCCTCATCTCGCCTGGAGGGCAAAACCTCCTGGATTTTCTCGAGTTGCGGCAGGTGCTCTCGACTTACGACGGGGACCTCAGGGACCCGCTCTGGTGGCCTCAGGAAAGGCCAGTCCCCATGCGAGTTCCTCGGGGTCCTCTCGGGATTCCTCTCCCGTCGATGCCGGGGCCTAAGACCTTGTGTGGAGTCGGGGCCGGAACCTGAGGATTCCTCTCCAGTGCTGATATGGCTCTTGGGGTAATTCTGGAGTCTCCCCAGGGGAGTCAGTCCTCGTCTCGAATGCGGGCATGCACTTGCGCTTTCCTCCAGAGCGGTAGCAGCAGTGTCACGCAGTCCGCCGCGTGGATCAAAGGATCTATGGTTTTCCCTCAAGTCTTTCCCACGAGGCTTTCCCACGAAGCTTTCCCACAGGGCTGCCCCAAGTGCACACGTGGTGGGAGTCGATCCTCGGCTTGAACGTCAAGGCAGTGCAGGGAAAACAGGTTCCTCTGGAATGGACTGACACTTCTGGGGGACTCTTGGAATGGTGGCACGACCCTGGAGTTCCTCTCGCCTTTCCTGTGGAGAGCGCCTCCTCTTGAGATGCGACGGGAACACCGAGAATTCTTTCCCTACGAAACAGGGAAAGGATCCCTCATCTCGAGCTAGGAGGCGAAAACGGGGCTGCCCTGGATGTGTGCGTGACCCCACGTGCTTCCTCTCGAGTGGAGACGGGTATGTCGGGGACCTTCTTAAGTTGCAGCAGGGTGTGAAGGACCCTTTGGAAGTTCCAGTGGTTAGATGTGATTGGCCTCGAGAAGCCTCAGCGGAAATGGGCCTCATCTCGCCTGGAGGGCAAAACCTCCTGGATTTTCTCGAGTTGCGGCAGGTGCTCTCGACTTACGACGGGGACCTCAGGGACCCGCTATGGTGGCCTCAGGAAAGGCCAGTCCCCATGCGAGTTCCTCGGGGGCCTCTGGGGATTCCTCTCCCGTCGATGCCGGGGCCTAAGACCTTGCGTGGAGTCGGGGCCGGAACCTGAGGATTCCTCTCCAGTGCTGACATGGATCTTGGGGTACTTCTGGAGTCTCCCCAGGGGAGTCAGTCCTCGTCTCGAATGCGGGCATGCACTTGCGCTTTCCTCCAGAGCGGTAGCAGCAGTGTCACGCAGTCCGCCGCGTGGATCAAAGGATCTATGGTTTTCCCTCGAGTCTTTCCCACGAGGCTTTCCCACGAGGCTTTCCCACAGGGCTGTCCCACGTGCACACGTGGTGGGAGTCGATCCTCGGCTTGAACGTCAAGGCAGTGCAGGGAAAACAGGTTCCTCTGGAATGGACTGACACATCTGGGGGACTCTTGGAATGGTGTCACGACCCTGGAGTTCCTCTCGCCTTTCCTGTGGAGAGCGCCTCCTCTTGAGATGCGACGGGAACGCCGGGAATTCTTTCCCTACGAAACAGGGAAAGGATCCCTCATCTCGAGCTAGGAGGCAGAAACGGGGCTCCCCTGGATGTGTGCGGGACCCCACGTGCTTCCTCTCGAGTGGAGACGGGTATGTCGGGGAACTTCTTGAGTTGCAGCAAGGGTGTGAAGGACCCTTTGGAAGTTCCAGTGGTTAGACGTGATTGGCCTCGAGAAGCCTCAGTGGAAATGGGCCTCATCTCGCCTGGAGGGCAAAACCTCCTGGATTTTCTCGAGTTGCGGCAGGTGCTCTCGACTTACGACGGGGACCTCAGGGACCCGCTCTGGTGGCCTCAGGAAAGGCCAGTCCCCATGCGAGTTCCTCGGGGGCCTCTCGGGATTCCTCTCCCGTCGATGCCGGGGCCTAAGACCTTGTGTGGAGTCGGGGCCGGAACCTGAGGATTCCTCTCCAGTGCTGACATGGATCTTGGGGTACTTCTGGAGTCTCCCCAGGGGAGTCAGTCCTCGTCTCGAATGCGGGCATGCACTTGCGCTTTCCTCCAGAGCGGTAGCAGCAGTGTCACGCTGTCCGCCGCGTGGATCAAAGGATCTATGGTTTTCCCTCGAGTCTTTCCCAAGAGGCTTTCCCACGAGGCTTTCCCACAGGGCTGTCCCAAGTGCACACGTGGTGGGAGTCGATCCTCGGCTTGAACGTCAAGGCAGTGCAGGGAAAACAGGTTCCTCTGGAATGGACTGACACATCTGGGTGACTCTTGGAATGGTGGCATGACCCTGGAGTTCCTCTCGCCTTTCCTGTGGAGAGCGCCTCCTCTTGAGATGCGACGGGAACGCTGGGAATTCTTTCCCTACGAAACAGGGAAAGGATCCCTCATCTCGAGCTAGGAGGCGGAAACGGGTCTCCCCTGGATGTGTGCGGGACACCACGTGCTTCCTCTCGAGTGCAGACGGGTATGTCGGGGAACTTCTTGAGTTGCAGCAAGGGTGTGAAGGACCCTTTGGAAGTTCCAGTGGTTAGATGAGATTGGCCTCGAGAAGCCTCAGCGGAAATGGGCCTCATCTCGCTTGGAGGGCAAAACCTCCTGGATTTTCTCGAGTTGCGGCAGGTGCTCTCGACTTACGACCGGGACCTCAGGGACCCGCTCTGGTGGCCTCAGGAAAGGCCAGTCCCCATGCGAGTTCCTCGGGGGCCTCTCGGGATTCCTCTCCCGTCGATGCCGGGGCCTAAGACCTTGTGTGGAGTCGGGGCCGGAACCTGAGGATTCCTCTCCAGTGCTGACATGGATCTTGGGGTACTTCTGGAGTCTCCCCAGGGGAGTCAGTCCTCGTCTCGAATGCGGGCATGCACTTGCGCTTTCCTCCAGAGCGGTAGCAGCAGTGTCACGCACTCCGCCGCGTGGATCAAAGGATCTATGGTTTTCCCTCGAGTCTTTCCCACGAGGCTTTCCCACGAGGCTTTCCCACAGGGCTGTCCCACGTGCACACGTGGTGGGAGTCGATCCTCGGCTTGAACGTCAAGGCAGTGCAGGGAAAACAGGTTCCTCTGGAATGGACTGACACATCTGGGGGACTATTGGAATGGTGGCATGACCCTGGAGTTCCTCTCGCCTTTCCTGTGGAGAGCGCCTCCTCTTGAGATGCGACGGGAACGCCTGGAATTCTTTCCCTACGAAACAGGGAAAGGATCCCTCATCTCGAGCTAGGAGGCGGAAACGGGGCTCCCCTGGATGTGTGCGGGACCCACGTGCTTCCTCTCGAGTGGAGACGGGTATGTCGGGGAACTTCTTGAGTTGCAGAAATGGTGTGAAGGACCCTTTGGAAGTTCCAGTGGTTAGATGTGATTGGCCTCGAGAAGCCTCAGCGGAAATGGGCCTCATCTCGCCTGGAGGGCAAAACCTCCTGGATTTTCTCGAGTTGCGGCAGGTGCTCTCGACTTACGACGGGGACCTCAGGGACCCGCTCTGGTGGCCTCAGGAAAGGCCAGTCCACATGCGAGTTCCTCGGGGGCCTCTCGGGATTCCTCTCCCGTCGATGCCGGGGCCTAAGACCTTGTGTGGAGTCGGGGCCGGAACCTGAGGATTCCTCTCCAGTGCTGACATGGATCTTGGGGTACTTCTGGAGTCTCCCCAGGGGAGTCAGTCCTCGTCTCGGATGCGGGCATGCACTTGCGCTTTCCTCCAGAGCGGTAGCAGCAGTGTCACGCAGTCCGCCGCGTGGACCAAAGGATCTATGGTTTTCACTCGAGCCTTTCCCACGAGGCTTTCCCACGAGGCTTTCCCACAGGGCTGTCCCACGTGCACACGTGGTGGGAGTCGATCCTCGGCTTGAACGTCAAGGCAGTGCAGGGAAAACAGGTTCCTCTGGAATGGACTGACACATCTGTGGGACTCTTGGAATGGTGTCACAACCCTGGAGTTCCTCTCGCCTTTCCTGTGGAGAGCGCCTCCTCTTGAGATGCCACGGGAACGCCGGGAATTCTTTCCCTACGAAACAGGGAAAGGATCCCTCATCTCGAGCTAGGAGGCGGAAACGGGGCTCCCCTGGATGTGTGCGGGACCCCACGTGCTTCCTCTCGAGTGGAGACGGGTATGTCGGGGAACTTCTTGAGTTGCAGCAATGGTGTGAAGGACCCTTTGGAAGTTCCAGTGGTTAGATGTGATTTGCCTCGAGAAGCCTCAGCGGAAATGGGCCTCATCTCGCCTGGAGGGCAAAACCTCCTGGATTTTCTCGAGTTGCGGCAGGTGCTCTCGACTTACGACGTGGACCTCAGGGAACCGCTCTGTTGGCCTCAGGAAAGGCCAGTCCCCATGCGAGTTCCTCGGGGGCCTCTCGGGATTCCTCTCCCGTCGATGCCGGGGCCTAAGACCTTGTGTGGAGTCGGGGCCGAAACCTGAGGATTCCTCTCCAGTGCTGACATGGATCTTGGGGTACTTCTGGAGTCTCCCCAGGGGAGTCAGTCCTCGTCTCGAATGCGGGCTTGCACTTGCGCATTCCTCCAGAGCGGTAGCAGCAGTGTCACGCAGTCCGCCGCGTGGATCAAAGGATCTATGGTTTTCCCTCGAGTCTTTCGCACGAGGCTTTCCCACGAGGCTTTCCCACAGGGCTGTCCCAAGTGCACATGTGGTGGGAGTCGATCCTCGGCTTGAACGTCAAGGCAGTGCAGGGAAAACAGGTTCCTCTGGAATGGACTGACACATCTGGGGGACTCTTGTAATGGTGGCACGACCCTGGAGTTCCTCTCGCCTTTCCTGTGGAGAGCGCCTCCTCTTGAGATGCGACGGGAACACCGAGAATTCTTTCCCTACGAAACAGGGAAAGGATCCCTCATCTCGAGCTAGGAGGCGAAAACGGGGCTGCCCTGGATGTGTGCGTGACCCCACGTGCTTCCTCTCGAGTGGAGACGGGTATGTCGGGGACCTTCTTAAGTTGCAGCAGGGTGTGAAGGACCCTTTGGAAGTTCCAGTGGTTAGATGTGATTGGCCTCGAGAAGCCTCAGCGGAAATGGGCCTCATCTCGCCTGGAGGGCAAAACCTCCTGGATTTTCTCGAGTTGCGGCAGGTGCTCTCGACTTACGACGCGGACCTCAGAGACCCTCTCTGGTGGCCTCAGGAAAGGCCAGTTCCCATGCGAGTTCCTCGGGGGCCTCTCGGGATTCCTCTCCCGTCGATGCCGGGGCCTAAGACCTTGTGTGGAGTCGGGGCCGGAACCTGAGGATTCCTCTCCAGTGCTGACATGGATCTTGGGGTACTTCTGGAGTCTCAACAGGGGAGTCAGTCATCGTCTCGAATGCGGGCATGCACTTGCGCTTTCCTACAGAGCGGTAGCAGCAGTGTCACGCAGTCCGCCGCGTGGATCAAAGGATCTATGGTTTTCCCTCGAGTCTTTCCCACGAGGCTTTCCCACGAGGCTTTCCCACAGGGCTGTCCCACGTGCACACGTGGTGGGAGTCGATCCTCGGCTTGAACGTCAAGGCAGTGCAGGGAAAACAGGTTCCTTTGGAATGGACTGACACATCTGGGGGACTCTTGGAATGGTGGCACGACCCTGGAGATCCTCTCGCCTTTCCTGTGGAGAGCGCCTCCTCTTGAGATGTGACGGGAACGCCGGGAATTCTTTCCCTAAGAAACAGGGAAAGGATCCCTCATCTCGAGCTAGGAGGCGGAAACGGGGCTCCCCTGGATGTGTGCGGGACCCACGTGCTTTCTCTCGAGTGGAGACGGGTATGTCGGGGAACTTCTTGAGTTGCAGCAAGGGTGTGAAGGACCCTTTGGAAGTTCCAGTGGTTAGACGTGATTAGCCTCGAGAAGCCTCAGCGGAAATGGGCCTCATCTCGCCTGGAGGGCAAAACCTCCTGGATTTTCTCGAGTTGCGGCAGGTGCTCTCGACTTACGACGGGGACCTCAGGGACCCGCTCTGGTGGCCTCAGGAAAGGCCAGTCCCCATGCGAGTTCCTCGGGGGCCTCTCGGGATTCCTCTCCCGTCGATGCCGGGGCCTAAGACCTTGTGTGGAGTCGGGGCCGGAACCTGAGGATTCCTCTCCAGTGCTGACATGGATCTTGGGGTACTTCTGGAGTCTCCCCAGGGGAGTCAGTCCTCGTCTCGAATGCGGGCATGCACTTGCGCTTTCCTCCAGAGCGGTAGCAGCAGTGTCACGCAGTCCGCCGCGTGGATCAAAGGATCTATGGTTTTCCCTCGAGTCTTTCCCACGAGGCTTTCCCACGAAGCTTTCCCACAGGGCTGTCCCACGTGCACACGTGGTGGGAGTCGATCCTCGGCTTGAACGTCAAGGCAGTGCAGGGAAAACAGGTTCCTCTGGAATGGACTGACACATCTGGGGGACTCTTGGAATGGTGGCACGACCCTGGAGTTCCTCTCGCCTTTCCTGTGGAGAGCGCCTCCTCTTGAGATGCGACGGGAACGCCGGGAATTCTTTCCCTACGAAACAGGGAAAGGATCCCTCATCTCGAGCTAGGAGGCGGAAACGGGGCTCCCCTGGATGTGTGCGGGACCCCACGTGCTTCTTCTCGAGTCGAGACGGGTATTTCGGGGAACTTCTTGAGTTGCAGCAATGGTGTGAAGGACCCTTTGGAAGTTCCAGTGGTTAGATGTGATTGGCCTCGAGAAGCCTCAGCGGAAATGGGCCTCATCTCGCCTGGAGGGCAAAACCTCCTGGATTTTCTCGAGTTGCGGCAGGTGCTCTCGACTTACGACGGGGACCTCAGGGAACCGCTCTGTTGGCCTCAGGAAAGGCCAGTCCCCATGCGAGTTCCTCGGGGGCCTCTCGGGATTCCTCTCCCGTCGATGCCGGGGCCTAAGACCTTGTTTGGAGTCGGGGCCGAAACCTGAGGATTCCTCTCCAGTGCTGACATGGATCTTGGGGTACTTCTGGAGTCTCCCCAGGGGAGTCAGTCCTCGTCTCGAATGCGGGCATGCACTTGCGCATTCCTCCAGAGCGGTAGCAGCAGTGTCACGCAGTCCGCCGCGTGGATCAAAGGATCTATGGTTTTCCCTCGAGTCTTTCGCACGAGGCTTTCCCACGAGGCTTTCCCACAGGGCTGTCCCACGTGCACACGTGGTGGGAGTCGATCCTCGGCTTGAACGTCAAGGCAGTGCAGGGAAAACAGGTTCCTCTGGAATGGACTGACACTTCTGGGGGACTCTTGGAATGGTGGCACGACCCTGGAGTTCCTCTCGCCTTTCCTGTGGAGAGCGCCTCCTCTTGAGATGCGACGGGAACACCGAGAATTCTTTCCCTACGAAACAGGGAAAGGATCCCTCATCTCGAGCTAGGAGGCGAAAACGGGGCTGCCCTGGATGTGTGCGTGACCCCACGTGCTTCCTCTCGAGTGGAGACGGGTATGTCGGGGACCTTCTTAAGTTGCAGCAGGGTGTGAAGGACCCTTTGGAAGTTCCAGTGGTTAGATGTGATTGGCCTCGAGAAGCCTCAGCGGAAATGGGCCTCATCTCGCCTGGAGGGCAAAACCTCCTGGATTTTCTCGAGTTGCGGCAGGTGCTCTCGACTTACGACGCGGACCTCAGAGACCCGCTCTGGTGGCCTCAGGAAAGGCCAGTTCCCATGCGAGTTCCTCGGGGGCCTCTCGGGATTCCTCTCCCGTCGATGCCGGGGCCTAAGACCTTGTGTGGAGTCGGGGCCGGAACCTGAGGATTCCTCTCCAGTGCTGACATGGATCTTGGGGTACTTCTGGAGTCTCAACAGGGGAGTCAGTCATCGTCTCGAATGCGGGCATGCACTTGCGCTTTCCTCCAGAGCGGTAGCAGCAGTGTCACGCAGTCCGCCGCGTGGATCAAAGGATCTATGGTTTTCCCTCGAGTCTTTCCCACGAGGCTTTCCCACGAGGCTTTCCCACAGGGCTGTCCCACGTGCACACGTGGTGGGAGTCGATCCTCGGCTTGAACGTCAAGGCAGTGCAGGGAAAACAGGTTCCTTTGGAATGGACTGACACATCTGGGGGACTCTTGGAATGGTGGCACGACCCTGGAGATCCTCTCGCCTTTCCTGTGGAGAGCGCCTCCTCTTGAGATGCGACGGGAACGCCGGGAATTCTTTCCCTACGAAACAGGGAAAGGATCCCTCATCTCGAGCTAGGAGGCGGAAACGGGGCTCCCCTGGATGTGTGCGGGACCCACGTGCTTCCTCTCGAGTGGAGACGGGTATGTCGGGGAACTTCTTGAGTTGCAGCAAGGGTGTGAAGGACCCTTTGGAAGTTCCAGTGGTTAGACGTGATTAGCCTCGAGAAGCCTCAGCGGAAATGGGCCTCATCTCGCCTGGAGGGCAAAACCTCCTGGATTTTCTCGAGTTGCGGCAGGTGCTCTCGACTTACGACGGGGACCTCAGGGACCCGCTCTGGTGGCCTCAGGAAAGGCCAGTCCCCATGCGAGTTCCTCGGGGGCCTCTCGGGATTCCTCTCCCGTCGATGCCGGGGCCTAAGACCTTGTGTGGAGTCGGGGCCGGAACCTGAGGATTCCTCTCCAGTGCTGACATGGATCTTGGGGTACTTCTGGAGTCTCCCCAGGGGAGTCAGTCCTCGTCTCGAATGCGGGCATGCACTTGCGCTTTCCCCCAGAGCGGTAGCAGCAGTGTCACGCAGTCCGCCGCGTGGATCAAAGGATCTATGGTTTTCCCTCGAGTCTTTCCCACGAGGCGTTCCCACGAGGCTTTCCCACAGGGCTGTCCCACGTGCACACGTGGTGGGAGTCGATCCTCGGCTTGAACGTCAAGGCAGTGCAGGGAAAACAGGTTCCTCTGGAATGGACTGACACATCTGGGGGACTCTTGGAATGGTGGCACGACCCTGGAGTTCCTCTCGCCTTTCCTGTGAAGAGCGCCTCCTCTTGAGATGCGACGGGAACGCCGGGAATTCTTTCCCTACGAATCAGGGAAAGGATCCCTCATCTCGAGCTAGGAGGCCGAAACGGGGCTCCCCTGGATGTGTGCGGGACACCACGTGCTTCCTCTCGAGTGCAGACGGGTATGTCGGGGAACTTCTTGAGGTGCAGCAAGGGTGTGAAGGACCCTTTGGAAGTTCCAGTGGTTAGATGTGATTGGCCTCGAGAAGCCTCAGCGGAAATGGGCCTCATCTCGCCTGGAGGGCAAAACCTCCTGGATTTTCTCGAGTTGCGGCAGGTGCTCTCGACTTACGACGGGGACCTCAGGGACCCGCTCTGGTGGCCTCAGGAAAGGCCAGTCCCCATGCGAGTTCCTCGGGGTCCTCTCGGGATTCCTCTCCCGTCGATGCCGGGGCCTAAGACCTTGTGTGGAGTCGGGGCCGGAACCTGAGGATTCCTCTCCAGTGCTGATATGGCTCTTGGGGTAATTCTGGAGTCTCCCCAGGGGAGTCAGTCCTCGTCTCGAATGCGGGCATGCACTTGCGCTTTCCTCCAGAGCAGTAGCAGCAGTGTCACGCAGTCCGCCGCGTGGATCAAAGGATCTATGGTTTTCCCTCAAGTCTTTCCCACGAGGCTTTCCCACGAGGCTTTCCCACAGGGCTGCCCCAAGTGCACACGTGGTGGGAGTCGATCCTCGGCTTGAACGTCAAGGCAGTGCAGGGAAAACAGGTTCCTCTGGAATGGACTGACACATCTGGGGGACTCTTGCAATGGTGTCACGACCCTGGAGTTCCTCTCGCCTTTCCTGTGGAGAGCGCCTCCTCTTGAGATGCGACGGGAACGCCGGGAATTCTTTCCCTACGAAACAGGGAAAGGATCCCTCATCTCGAGCTAGGAGGCGGAAACGGGGCTCCCCTGGATGTGAGCGGGACCCCACGTGCTTCCTCTCGAGTGGAGACTGGTATGTCGGG
This sequence comes from Ovis canadensis, assembly GCF_042477335.2. NCBI lineage: Eukaryota > Metazoa > Chordata > Mammalia > Artiodactyla > Bovidae > Ovis > Ovis canadensis. The sequence goes on from NC_091264.1 coordinate 7,859,225, forward strand.
GAACTTCTTGAGTTGCAGCAATGGTGTGAAGGACCCTTTGGAAGTTCCAGTGGTTAGATGTGATTGGCCTCGAGAAGCCTCAGCAGAAATGGGCCTCATCTCGCCTGGAGGGCAAAACCTCCTGGATTTTCTCGAGTTGCGGCAGGTGCTCTCGACTTACGACGCGGACCTCAGGGACCCGCTATGGTGGCCTCAGGAAAGGCCAGTCCCCATGCGAGTTCCTCGGGGGCCTCTCGGGATTCCTCTCCCGTCGATGCCGGGGCCTAAGACCTTGTGTGGAGTTGGGGCCGGAACCTGAGGATTCCTCTCCAGTGCTGACATGGATCTTGGGGTACTTCTGGAGTCTCCCCAGGGGAGTCAGTCCTTGTCTCGAATGCGGGCATGCACTTGCGCTTTCCTCCAGAGCGGTAGCAGCAGTGTCACGCAGTTCGCCGCGTGGATCAAAAGATCTATGGTTTTCCCTCGAGTCTTTCCCACGAGGCTTTCCCACTAGGCTTTCCCACAGGGCTGTCCCACGTGCACACGTGCTGGGAGTCGATCCTTGGCTTGAACGTCAAGGCAGTGCAGGGAAAACAGGTTCCTCTGGAATGGACTGACACATCTGGGGGACTCTTGGAATGGTGTCTCGACCCTGGAGTTCCTCTCGCCTTTCCTGTGGAGAGCGCCTCCTCTTGAGATGCGACGGGAACGCCGGGAATTCTTTCCCTACGAAACAGGGAAAGGATCCCTTATCTCGAGCTAGGAGGCGGAAACGGGGCTCCCTTGGATGTGTGCGGGACCCCACGTGCTTCCTCTCGAGTGGAGACGGGTATGTCGGGGAACTTCTTGAGTTGCAGCAATGGTGTGAAGGACCCTTCGGAAGTTCCAGTGGTTAGATGTGATTGGCCTCGAGAAGCCTCAGCGGAAATGGGCCTCATCTCGCCTGGAGGGCAAAACCTCCTGGATTTTCTCGAGTTGCGGCAGGTGCTCTCGACTTACGACGGGGACTTGAGGGACCCGCTCTGGTGGCCTCAGGAAAGGCCAGTCCCCATGCGAGTTCCTCGGGGGCCTCTGGGGATTCCTCTCCCGTCGATGCCGGGGCCTAAGACCTTGTGTGGAGTCGGGGCCGGAACCAGAGGATTCCTCTCCAGTGCTGACATGGATCTTGGGGTACTTCTGGAGTTTCCCCAGGGGAGTCAGTCCTCGTCTCGAATGCGGGCATGCACTTGCGCTTTCCTCCAGAGCGGTAGCAGCAGTGTCACGCAGTCCGCCGCGTGGATCAAAGGATCTATGGTTTTCCCTCAAGTCTTTCCCACGAGGCTTTCCCACGAGGCTTTCCCACAGGGCTGTCCCACGTGCACACGTGGTGGGAGTCGATCCTCGGCTTGAACGTCAAGGCAGTGCAGGGAAAACAGGTTCCTCTGGAATGGACTGACACATCTGGGGGACTCTTGGAATGGTGTCACGACCCTGGAGTTCCTCTCGCCTTTCCTGTGGAGAGCGCCTCCTCTTGAGATGCGACGGGAACGCCGGGAATTCTTTCCCTACGAAACAGGGAAAGGATCCCTCATCTCGAGCTAGGAGGCAGAAACGGGGCTCCCCTGGATGTGTGTGGGACCCCACGTGCTTCCTCTCGAGTGGAGACGGGTATGTCGGGGAACTTCTTGAGTTGCAGCAAGGGTGTGAAGGACCCTTTGGAAGTTCCAGTGGTTAGACGTGATTGGCCTCGAGAAGCCTCAGTGGAAATGGGCCTCATCTCGCCTGGAGGGCAAAACCTCCTGGATTTTCTCGAGTTGCGGCAGGTGCTCTCGACTTACGACGGGGACCTCAGGGACCCGCTCTGGTGGCCTCAGGAAAGGCCAGTCCCCATGCGAGTTCCTCGGGGGCGTCTCGGGATTCCTCTCCCGTCGATGCCGGGGCCTAAGACCTTGTGTGGAGTCGGGGCCGGAACCTGAGGATTCCTCTCCAGTGCTGACATGGATCTTGGGGTACTTCTAGAGTCTCCCCAGGGGAGTCAGTCCTCGTCTCGAATGCGGGCATGCACTTGCGCTTTCCTCCAGAGCGGTAGCAGCAGTGTCACGCAGTCCGCCGCGTGGATCAAAGGATCTATGGTTTTCCCTCGAGTCTTTCCCACGAGGCTTTCCCACGAGGCTTTCCCACAGGGCTGTCCCACGTGCACACGTGGTGGGAGTAGATCCTCGGCTTGAACGTCAAGGCAGTGCAGGGAAAACAGGTTCCTCTGGAATGGACTGACACATCTGGGGGACTCTTGGAATGGTGGCATGACCCTGGATTTCCTCTCGCCTTTCCTGTGGAGAGCGCCTCCTCTTGAGATGCGACGGGAACGCCGGGAATTCTTTCCCTACGAAACAGGGAAAGGATCCCTCATCTCGAGCTAGGAGGCGGAAACGGGGCTCCCCTGGATGTGTGCGGGACACCACGTGCTTCCTCTCGAGTGCAGACAGGTATGTCGGGGAACTTCTTGAGTTGCAGCAAGGGTGTGAAGGACCCTTTGGAAGTTCCAGTGGTTAGATGTGATTGGCCTCGAGAAGCCTCAGCGGAAATGGGCCTCATCTCGCCTGGAGGGCAAAACCTCCTGGATTTTCTCGAGTTGCGGCAGGTGCTCTCGACTTACGACGGGGACCTCAGGGACCCGCTCTGGTGGCCTCAGGAAAGGCCAGTCCCCATGCGAGTTCCTCGGGGGCGTCTCGGGATTCCTCTCCCGTCGATGCCGGGTCCTAAGACCTTGTGTGGAGTCGGGGCCGGAACCTGAGGATTCCTCTCCAGTGCTGACATGGATCTTGGGGTACTTCTGGAGTCTCCCCAGGGGAGTCAGTCCTCGTCTCGAATGCGGGCATGCACTTGCGCTTTCCTCCAGAGCGGTAGCAGCAGTGTCACGCAGTCCGCCGCGTGGATCAAAGGATCTATGGTTTTCCCTCGAGTCTTTCCCACGAGGCTTTCCCACGAGGCTTTCCCACAAGGCTGCCCCAAGTGCACACGTGGTGGGAGTCGATCCTCGGCTTGAACGTCAAGGCAGTGCAGGGAAAACAGGTTCCTCTGGAATGGACTGACACATCTGGGGGACTCTTGCAATGGTGTCACGACCCTGGAGTTCCTCTCGCCTTCCCTGTGGAGAGCGCCTCCTCTTGAGATGCGACGGGAACGCCGGGAATTCTTTCCCTACGAAACAGGGAAAGGATCCCTCATCTCGAGCTAGGAGGCGGAAACGGGGCTCCCCTGGTTGTGAGCGGGACCCCACGTGCTTCCTCTCGAGTGGAGACTGGTATGTCGGGGAACTTCTTGAGTTGCAGCAATGGTGTGAAGGACCCTTTGGAAGTTCCAGTGGTTAGATGTGATTGGCCTCGAGAAGCCTCAGCGGAAATGGGCCTCATCTCGCCTGGAGGGCAAAACCTCCTGGATTTTCTCGAGTTGCGGCAGGTGCTCTCGACTTACGACGGGGACCTCAGGGACCCGCTATGGTGGCCTCAGGATAGGCCAGTCCCCATGCGAGTTCCTCGGGGGCCTCTGGGGATTCCTCTCCCGTCGATGCCGGCGTCTAAGACCTTGTGTGGAGTCGGGGCCGGAACCTGAGGATTCCTCTCCAGTGCTGACATGGATCTTGGGGTACTTCTGGAGTCTCCCCAGGGGAGTCAGTCCTCGTCTCGAATGCGGGCATGCACTTGTGCTTTCCTCCAGAGCGGTAGCAGCAGTGTCACGCAGTCTGCCGCGTGGATCAAAGGATCTATGGTTTTCCCTCGAGTCTTTCCCACGAGGCTTTCCCACGAGGCTTTCCCACAGGGCTGTCCCACGTGCACACGTGGTGGGAGTCGATCCTCGGCTTGAACGTCAAGGCAGTGCAGGGAAAACAGGTTCCTCTGGAATGGACTGACACATCTGGGGGACTCTTGGAATGGTGTCACGACCCTGGAGTTCCTCTCGCCTTTCCTGTGGAGAGCGCCTCCTCTTGAGATGCGACGGGAACGCCGGGAATTCTTTCCCTACGAAACAGGGAAAGGATCCCTCATCTCGAGCTAGGAGGCAGAAACGGGGCTCCCCTGGTTGTGTGCGGGACCCCACGTGCTTCCTCTCGAGTGGAGACGGGTATGTCGGGGAACTTCTTGAGTTGCAGCAAGGGTGTGAAGGACCCTTTGGAAGTTCCAGTAGTTAGACGTGATTGGCCTCGAGAAGCCTCAGTGGAAATGGGCCTCATCTCGCCTGGAGGGCAAAACCTCCTGGATTTTCTCGAGTTGCGGCAGGTGCTCTCGACTTACGACGGGGACCTCAGGGACCCGCTCTGGTGGCCTCAGGAAAGGCCAGTCCCCATGCGAGTTCCTCGGGGGCGTCTCGGGATTCCTCTCCCGTCGATTTCGGGTCCTAAGACCTTGTGTGGAGTCGGGGCCGGAACCTGAGGATTCCTCTCCAGTGCTGACATGGATATTGGGGTACTTCTGGAGTCTCCCCAGGGGAGTCAGTCCTCGTCTCGAATGCGGGCATGCACTTGCGCTTTCCTCCTGAGCGGTAGCAGCAGTGTCACGCAGTCCGCCGCGTGGATCAAAGGATCTATGGTTTCCCCTCGAGTCTTTCCCACGAGGCTTTCCCACGAGGCTTTCCCACAGGGCTGCCCCAAGTGCACACGTGGTGGGAGTCGATCCTCGGCTTGAACGTCAAGGCAGTGCAGGGAAAACAGGTTCCTCTGGAATGGACTGACACATCTGGGGGACTCTTGCAATGGTGTCACGACCCTGGAGTTCCTCTCGCCTTCCCTGTGGAGAGCGCCTCCTCTTGAGATGCGACGGGAACGCCGGGAATTCTTTCCCTACGAAACAGGGAAAGGATCCCTCATCTCGAGCTAGGAGGCGGAAACGGGGCTCCCCTGGATGTGAGCGGGACCCCACGTGCTTCCTCTCGAGTGGACACTGGTATGTCGGGGAACTTCTTGAGTTGCAGCAATGGTGTGAAGGACCCTTTGGAAGTTCCAGTGGTTAGATGGGATAGGCCTCGAGAAGCCTCAGCGGAAATGGGCCTCATCTCGCCTGGAGGGCAAAACCTCCTGGATTTTCTCGAGTTGCGGCAGGTGCTCTCGACTTACGACGGGGACCTCAGGGACCCGCTATGGTGGCCTCAGGAAAGGCCAGTCCCCATGCGAGTTCCTCGGGGGCCTCTCGGGATTCCTCTCCCGTCGATGCCGGGGCCTAAGACCTTGTGTGGAGTCGGGGCCGGAACCTGAGGATTCCTCTCCAGTGCTGACATGGATCTTGGGGTACTTCTGGAGTCTCCCCAGGGGAGTCAGTCCTTGTCTCGAATGCGGGCATGCACTTGCGCTTTCCTCCAGAGCGGTAGCAGCAGTGTCACGCAGTCCGCCGCGTGGATCAAAGGATCTATGGTTTTCCCTCGAGTCTTTCGCACGAGGCTTTCCCACGAGGCTTTCCCACAGGGCTGTCCCACGTGCACATGTGGTGGGAGTCGATCCTCGGCTTGAACGTCAAGGCAGTGCAGGGAAAACAGGTTCCTCTGGAATGGACTGACACATCTGGGGGACTCTTGTAATGGTGGCACGACCCTGGAGTTCCTCTCGCCTTTCCTGTGGAGAGCGCCTCCTCTTGAGATGCGACGGGAACACCGAGAATTCTTTCCCTACGAAACAGGGAAAGGATCCCTCATCTCGAGCTAGGAGGCGAAAACGGGGCTGCCCTGGATGTGTGCGTGACCCCACGTGCTTCCTCTCGAGTGGAGACGGGTATGTCGGGGACCTTCTTAAGTTGCAGCAGGGTGTGAAGGACCCTTTGGAAGTTCCAGTGGTTAGATGTGATTGGCCTCGAGAAGCCTCAGCGGAAATGGGCCTCATCTCGCCTGGAGGGCAAAACCTCCTGGATTTTCTCGAGTTGCGGCAGGTGCTCTCGACTTACGACGCGGACCTCAGAGACCCTCTCTGGTGGCCTCAGGAAAGGCCAGTTCCCATGCGAGTTCCTCGGGGGCCTCTCGGGATTCCTCTCCCGTCGATGCCGGGGCCTAAGACCTTGTGTGGAGTCGGGGCCGGAACCTGAGGATTCCTCTCCAGTGCTGACATGGATCTTGGGGTACTTCTGGAGTCTCAACAGGGGAGTCAGTCATCGTCTCGAATGCGGGCATGCACTTGCGCTTTCCTACAGAGCGGTAGCAGCAGTGTCACGCAGTCCGCCGCGTGGATCAAAGGATCTATGGTTTTCCCTCGAGTCTTTCCCACGAGGCTTTCCCACGAGGCTTTCCCACAGGGCTGTCCCACGTGCACACGTGGTGGGAGTCGATCCTCGGCTTGAACGTCAAGGCAGTGCAGGGAAAACAGGTTCCTTTGGAATGGACTGACACATCTGGGGGACTCTTGGAATGGTGGCACGACCCTGGAGATCCTCTCGCCTTTCCTGTGGAGAGCGCCTCCTCTTGAGATGTGACGGGAACGCCGGGAATTCTTTCCCTAAGAAACAGGGAAAGGATCCCTCATCTCGAGCTAGGAGGCGGAAACGGGGCTCCCCTGGATGTGTGCGGGACCCACGTGCTTTCTCTCGAGTGGAGACGGGTATGTCGGGGAACTTCTTGAGTTGCAGCAAGGGTGTGAAGGACCCTTTGGAAGTTCCAGTGGTTAGACGTGATTAGCCTCGAGAAGCCTCAGCGGAAATGGGCCTCATCTCGCCTGGAGGGCAAAACCTCCTGGATTTTCTCGAGTTGCGGCAGGTGCTCTCGACTTACGACGGGGACCTCAGGGACCCGCTCTGGTGGCCTCAGGAAAGGCCAGTCCCCATGCGAGTTCCTCGGGGGCCTCTCGGGATTCCTCTCCCGTCGATGCCGGGGCCTAAGACCTTGTGTGGAGTCGGGGCCAGAACCTGAGGATTCCTCTCCAGTGCTGACATGGATCTTGGGGTACTTCTGGAGTCTCCCCAGGGGAGTCAGTCCTCGTCTCGAATGCGGGCATGCACTTGCGCTTTCCTCCAGAGCGGTAGCAGCAGTGTCACGCAGTCCGCCGCGTGGATCAAAGGATCTATGGTTTTCCCTCGAGTCTTTCCCACGAGGCTTTCCCACGAAGCTTTCCCACAGGGCTGTCCCACGTGCACACGTGGTGGGAGTCGATCCTCGGCTTGAACGTCAAGGCAGTGCAGGGAAAACAGGTTCCTCTGGAATGGACTGACACATCTGAGGGACTCTTGGAATGGTGGCACGACCCTGGAGTTCCTCTCGCCTTTCCTGTGGAGAGCGCCTCCTCTTGAGATGCGACGGGAACGCCGGGAATTCTTTCCCTACGAAACAGGGAAAGGATCCCTCATCTCGAGCTAGGAGGCGGAAACGGGGCTCCCCTGGATGTGTGCGGGACCCCACGTGCTTCTTCACGAGTCGAGACGGGTATTTCGGGGAACTTCTTGAGTTGCAGCAATGGTGTGAAGGACCCTTTGGAAGTTCCAGTGGTTAGATGTGATTGGCCTCGAGAAGCCTCAGCGGAAATGGGCCTCATCTCGCCTGGAGGGCAAAACCTCCTGGATTTTCTCGAGTTGCGGCAGGTGCTCTCGACTTACGACGGGGACCTCAGGGAACCGCTCTGTTGGCCTCAGGAAAGGCCAGTCCCCATGCGAGTTCCTCGGGGGCCTCTCGGGATTCCTCTCCCGTCGATGCCGGGGCCTAAGACCTTGTTTGGAGTCGGGGCCGAAACCTGAGGATTCCTCTCCAGTGCTGACATGGATCTTGGGGTACTTCTGGAGTCTCCCCAGGGGAGTCAGTCCTCGTCTCGAATGCGGGCATGCACTTGCGCATTCCTCCAGAGCGGTAGCAGCAGTGTCACGCAGTCCGCCGCGTGGATCAAAGGATCTATGGTTTTCCCTCGAGTCTTTCGCACGAGGCTTTCCCACGAGGCTTTCCCACAGGGCTGTCCCACGTGCACACGTGGTGGGAGTCGATCCTCGGCTTGAACGTCAAGGCAGTGCAGGGAAAACAGGTTCCTCTGGAATGGACTGACACTTCTGGGGGACTCTTGGAATGGTGGCACGACCCTGGAGTTCCTCTCGCCTTTCCTGTGGAGAGCGCCTCCTCTTGAGATGCGACGGGAACACCGAGAATTCTTTCCCTACGCAACAGGGAAAGGATCCCTCATCTCGAGCTAGGAGGCGAAAACGGGGCTGCCCTGGATGTGTGCGTGACCCCACGTGCTTCCTCTCGAGTGGAGACGGGTATGTCGGGGACCTTCTTAAGTTGCAGCAGGGTGTGAAGGACCCTTTGGAAGTTCCAGTGGTTAGATGTGATTGGCCTCGAGAAGCCTCAGCGGAAATGGGCCTCATCTCGCCTGGAGGGCAAAACCTCCTGGATTTTCTCGAGTTGCGGCAGGTGCTCTCGACTTACGACGCGGACCTCAGAGACCCGCTCTGGTGGCCTCAGGAAAGGCCAGTTCCCATGCGAGTTCCTCGGGGGCCTCTCGGGATTCCTCTCCCGTCGATGCCGGGGCCTAAGACCTTGTGTGGAGTCGGGGCCGGAACCTGAGGATTCCTCTCCAGTGCTGACATGGATCTTGGGGTACTTCTGGAGTCTCAACAGGGGAGTCAGTCATCGTCTCGAATGCGGGCATGCACTTGCGCTTTCCTCCAGACCGGTAGCAGCAGTGTCACGCAGTCCGCCGCGTGGATCAAAGGATCTATGGTTTTCCCTTGAGTCTTTCCCACGAGGCTTTCCCACGAGGCTTTCCCACAGGGCTGTCCCACGTGCACACGTGGTGGGAGTCGATCCTCGGCTTGAACGTCAAGGCAGTGCAGGGAAAACAGGTTCCTTTGGAATGGACTGACACATCTGGGGGACTCTTGGAATGGTGGCACGACCCTGGAGATCCTCTCGCCTTTCCTGTGGAGAGCGCCTCCTCTTGAGATGCGACGGGAACGCCGGGAATTCTTTCCCTACGAAACAGGGAAAGGATCCCTCATCTCGAGCTAGGAGGCGGAAACGGGGCTCCCCTGGATGTGTGCGGGACCCACGTGCTTCCTCTCGAGTGGAGACGGGTATGTCGGGGAACTTCTTGAGTTGCAGCAAGGGTGTGAAGGACCCTTTGGAAGTTCCAGTGGTTAGACGTGATTAGCCTCGAGAAGCCTCAGCGGAAATGGGCCTCATCTCGCCTGGAGGGCAAAACCTCCTGGATTTTCTCGAGTTGCGGCAGGTGCTCTCGACTTACGACGGGGACCTCAGGGACCCGCTCTGGTGGCCTCAGGAAAGGCCAGTCCCCATGCGAGTTCCTCGGGGGCCTCTCGGGATTCCTCTCCCGTCGATGCCGGGGCCTAAGACCTTGTGTGGAGTCGGGGCCGGAACCTGAGGATTCCTCTCCAGTGCTGACATGGATCTTGGGGTACTTCTGGAGTCTCCCCAGGGGAGTCAGTCCTCGTCTCGAATGCGGGCATGCACTTGCGCTTTCCCCCAGAGCGGTAGCAGCAGTGTCACGCAGTCCGCCGCGTGGATCAAAGGATCTATGGTTTTCCCTCGAGTCTTTCCCACGAGGCTTTCCCACGAGGCTTTCCCACAGGGCTGTCCCACGTGCACACGTGGTGGGAGTCGATCCTCGGCTTGAACGTCAAGGCAGTGCAGGGAAAACAGGTTCCTCTGGAATGGACTGACACATCTGGGGGACTCTTGGAATGGTGGCACGACCCTGGAGTTCCTCTCGCCTTTCCTGTGAAGAGCGCCTCCTCTTGAGATGCGACGGGAACGCCGGGAATTCTTTCCCTACGAATCAGGGAAAGGATCCCTCATCTCGAGCTAGGAGGCCGAAACGGGGCTCCCCTGGATGTGTGCGGGACACCACGTGCTTCCTCTCGAGTGCAGACGGGTATGTCGGGGAACTTCTTGAGGTGCAGCAAGGGTGTGAAGGACCCTTTGGAAGTTCCAGTGGTTAGACGTGATTAGCCTCGAGAAGCCTCAGCGGAAATGGGCCTCATCTCGCCTGGAGGGCAAAACCTCCTGGATTTTCTCGAGTTGCGGCAGGTGCTCTCGACTTACGACGGGGACCTCAGGGACCCGCTCTGGTGGCCTCAGGAAAGGCCAGTCCCCATGCGAGTTCCTCGGGGTCCTCTCGGGATTCCTCTCCCGTCGATGCCGGGGCCTAAGACCTTGTGTGGAGTCGGGGCCGGAACCTGAGGATTCCTCTCCAGTGCTGATATGGCTCTTGGGGTAATTCTGGAGTCTCCCCAGGGGAGTCAGTCCTCGTCTCGAATGCGGGCATGCACTTGCGCTTTCCTCCAGAGCGGTAGCAGCAGTGTCACGCAGTCCGCCGCGTGGATCAAAGGATCTATGGTTTTCCCTCAAGTCTTTCCCACGAGGCTTTCCCACGAGGCTTTCCCACAGGGCTGCCCCAAGTGCACACGTGGTGGGAGTCGATCCTCGGCTTGAACGTCAAGGCAGTGCAGGGAAAACAGGTTCCTCTGGAATGGACTGACACATCTGGGGGACTCTTGCAATGGTGTCACGACCCTGGAGTTCCTCTCGCCTTTCCTGTGGAGAGCGCCTCCTCTTGAGATGCGACGGGAACGCCGGGAATTCTTTCCCTACGAAACAGGGAAAGGATCCCTCATCTCGAGCTAGGAGGCGGAAACGGGGCTCCCCTGGATGTGAGCGGGACCCCACGTGCTTCCTCTCGAGTGGAGACTGGTATGTCGGGGAACTTCTTGAGTTGCAGCAATGGTGTGAAGGACCCTTTGGAAGTTCCAGTGGTTAGATGTGATTGGCCTCGAGAAGCCTCAGCGGAAATGGGCCTCATCTCGCCTGGAGGGCAAAACCTCCTGGATTTTCTCGAGTTGCGGCAGGTGCTCTCGACTTACGACGCGGACCTCAGGGACCCGCTATGGTGGCCTCAGGAAAGGCCAGTCCCCATGCGAGTTCCTCGGGGGCCTCTCGGGATTCCTCTCCCGTCGATGCCGGGGCCTAAGACCTTGTGTGGAGTTGGGGCCGGAACCTGAGGATTCCTCTCCAGTGCTGACATGGATCTTGGGGTACTTCTGGAGTCTCCCCAGGGGAGTCAGTCCTTGTCTCGAATGCGGGCATGCACTTGCGCTTTCCTCCAGAGCGGTAGCAGCAGTGTCACGCAGTTCGCCGCGTGGATCAAAAGATCTATGGTTTTCCCTCGAGTCTTTCCCACGAGGCTTTCCCACTAGGCTTTCCCACAGGGCTGTCCCACGTGCACACGTGCTGGGAGTCGATCCTTGGCTTGAACGTCAAGGCAGTGCAGGGAAAACAGGTTCCTCTGGAATGGACTGACACATCTGGGGGACTCTTGGAATGGTGTCTCGACCCTGGAGTTCCTCTCGCCTTTCCTGTGGAGAGCGCCTCCTCTTGAGATGCGACGGGAACGCCGGGAATTCTTTCCCTACGAAACAGGGAAAGGATCCCTTATCTCGAGCTAGGAGGCGGAAACGGGGCTCCCTTGGATGTGTGCGGGACCCCACGTGCTTCCTCTCGAGTGGAGACGGGTATGTCGGGGAACTTCTTGAGTTGCAGCAATGGTGTGAAGGACCCTTCGGAAGTTCCAGTGGTTAGATGTGATTGGCCTCGAGAAGCCTCAGCGGAAATGGGCCTCATCTCGCCTGGAGGGCAAAACCTCCTGGATTTTCTCGAGTTGCGGCAGGTGCTCTCGACTTACGACGGGGACCTCAGGGACCCGCTCTGGTGGCCTCAGGAAAGGCCAGTCCCCATGCGAGTTCCTCGGGGGCCTCTGGGGATTCCTCTCCCGTCGATGCCGGGGCCTAAGACCTTGTGTGGAGTCGGGGCCGGAACCTGAGGATTCCTCTCCAGTGCTGACATGGATCTTGGGGTACTTCTGGAGTTTCCCCAGGGGAGTCAGTCCTCGTCTCGAATGCGGGCATGCACTTGCGCTTTCCTCCAGAGCGGTAGCAGCAGTGTCACGCAGTCCGCCGCGTGGATCAAAGGATCTATGGTTTTCCCTCGAGTCTTTCCCACGAGGCTTTCCCACGAGGCTTTCCCACAGGGCTGTCCCACGTGCACACGTGGTGGGAGTCGATCCTCGGCTTGAACGTCAAGGCAGTGCAGGGAAAACAGGTTCCTCTGGAATGGACTGACACATCTGGGGGACTCTTGGAATGGTGTCACGACCCTGGAGTTCCTCTCGCCTTTCCTGTGGAGAGCGCCTCCTCTTGAGATGCGACGGGAACGCCGGGAATTCTTTCCCTACGAAACAGGGAAAGGATCCCTCATCTCGAGCTAGGAGGCAGAAACGGGGCTCCCCTGGATGTGTGTGGGACCCCACGTGCTTCCTCTCGAGTGGAGACGGGTATGTCGGGGAACTTCTTGAGTTGCAGCAAGGGTGTGAAGGACCCTTTGGAAGTTCCAGTGGTTAGACGTGATTGGCCTAGAGAAGCCTCAGTGGAAATGGGCCTCATCTCGCCTGGAGGGCAAAACCTCCTGGATTTTCTCGAGTTGCGGCAGGTGCTCTCGACTTACGACGGGGACCTCAGGGACCCGCTCTGGTGGCCTCAGGAAAGGCCAGTCCCCATGCGAGTTCCTCGGGGGCGTCTCGGGATTCCTCTCCCGTCGATGCCGGGGCCTAAGACCTTGTGTGGAGTCGGGGCCGGAACCTGAGGATTCCTCTCCAGTGCTGACATGGATCTTGGGGTACTTCTAGAGTCTCCCCAGGGGAGTCAGTCCTCGTCTCGAATGCGGGCATGCACTTGCGCTTTCCTCCAGAGCGGTAGCAGCAGTGTCACGCAGTCCGCCGCGTGGATCAAAGGATCTATGTTTTTCCCTCGAGTCTTTCCCACGAGGCTTTCCCACGAGGCTTTCCCACAGGGCTGTCCCACGTGCACACGTGGTGGGAGTAGATCCTCGGCTTGAACGTCAAGGCAGTGCATGGAAAACAGGTTCCTCTGGAATGGACTGACACATCTGGGGGACTCTTGGAATGGTGGCATGACCCTGGATTTCCTCTCGCCTTTCCTGTGGAGAGCGCCTCCTCTTGAGATGCGACGGGAACGCCGGGAATTCTTTCCCTACGAAACAGGGAAAGGATCCCTCATCTCGAGCTAGGAGGCGGAAACGGGTCTCCCCTGGATGTGTGCGGGACACCACGTGCTTCCTCTCGAGTGCAGACAGGTATGTCGGGGAACTTCTTGAGTTGCAGCAAGGGTGTGAAGGACCCTTTGGAAGTTCCAGTGGTTAGATGTGATTGGCCTCGAGAAGCCTCAGCGGAAATGGGCCTCATCTCGCCTGGAGGGCAAAACCTCCTGGATTTTCTCGAGTTGCGGCAGGTGCTCTCGACTTACGACGGGGACCTCAGGGACCCGCTCTGGTGGCCTCAGGAAAGGCCAGTCCCCATGCGAGTTCCTCGGGGGCGTCTCGGGATTCCTCTCCCGTCGATGCCGGGGTCTAAGACCTTGTGTGGAGTCGGGGCCGGAACCTGAGGATTCCTCTCCAGTGCTGACATGGATCTTGGGGTACTTCTGGAGTCTCCCCAGGGGAGTCAGTCCTCGTCTCGAATGCGGGCATGCACTTGTGCTTTCCTCCAGAGCGGTAGCAGCAGTGTCACGCAGTCCGCCGCGTGGATCAAAGGATCTATGGTTTTCCCTCGAGTCTTTCCCACGAGGCTTTCCCACGAGGCTTTCCCACAGGGCTGTCCCACGTGCACACGTGGTGGGAGTCGATCCTCGGCTTGAACGTCAAGGCAGTGCAGGGAAAACAGGTTCCTCTGGAATGGACTGACACATCTGGGGGACTCTTGGAATGGTGTCACGACCCTGGAGTTCCTCTCGCCTTTCCTGTGGAGAGCGCCTCCTCTTGAGATGCGACGGGAACGCCGGGAATTCTTTCCCTACGAAACAGGGAAAGGATCCCTCATCTCGAGCTAGGAGGCAGAAACGGGGCTCCCCTGGTTGTGTGCGGGACCCCACGTGCTTCCTCTCGAGTGGAGACGGGTATGTCGGGGAACTTCTTGAGTTGCAGCAAGGGTGTGAAGGACCCTTTGGAAGTTCCAGTGGTTAGACGTGATTGGCCTCGAGAAGCCTCAGTGGAAATGGGCCTCATCTCGCCTGGAGGGCAAAACCTCCTGGATTTTCTCGAGTTGCGGCAGGTGCTCTCGACTTACGACGGGGACCTCAGGGACCCGCTCTGGTGGCCTCAGGAAAGGCCAGTCCCCATGCGAGTTCCTCGGGGGCGTCTCGGGATTCCTCTCCCGTCGATTTCGGGTCCTCAGACCTTGTGTGGAGTCGGGGCCGGAACCTGAGGATTCCTCTCCAGTGCTGACATGGATATTGGGGTACTTCTGGAGTCTCCCCAGGGGAGTCAGTCCTCGTCTCGAATGCGGGCATGCACTTGCGCTTTCCTCCAGAGCGGTAGCAGCAGTGTCACGCAGTCCGCCGCGTGGATCAAAGGATCTATGGTTTCCCCTCGAGTCTTTCCCACGAGGCTTTCCCACGAGGCTTTCCCACAGGGCTGCCCCAAGTGCACACGTGGTGGGAGTCGATCCTCGGCTTGAACGTCAAGGCAGTGCAGGGAAAACAGGTTCCTCTGGAATGGACTGACACATCTGGGGGACTCTTGCAATGGTGTCACGACCCTGGAGTTCCTCTCGCCTTTCCTGTGGAGAGCGCCTCCTCTTGAGATGCGACGGGAACGCCGGGAATTCTTTCCCTACGAAACAGGGAAAGGATCCCTCATCTCGAGCTAGGAGGCGGAAACGGGGCTCCCCTGGATGTGAGCGGGACCCCACGTGCTTCCTCTCGAGTGGACACTGGTATGTCGGGGAACTTCTTGAGTTGCAGCAATGGTGTGAAGGACCCTTTGGAAGTTCCAGTGGTTAGATGGGATTGGCCTCGAGAAGCCTCAGCGGAAATGGGCCTCATCTCGCCTGGAGGGCAAAACCTCCTGGATTTTCTCGAGTTGCGGCAGGTGCTCTCGACTTACGACGGGGACCTCAGGGACCCGCTATTGTGGCCTCAGGAAAGGCCAGTCCCCATGCGAGTTCCTCGGGGGCCTCTCGGGATTCCTCTCCCGTCGATGCCGGGGCCTAAGACCTTGTGTGGAGTCGGGGCCGGAACCTGAGGATTCCTCTCCAGTGCTGACATGGATCTTGGGGTACTTCTGGAGTCTCCCCAGGGGAGTCAGTCCTTGTCTCGAATGCGGGCATGCACTTGCGCTTTCCTCCAGAGCGGTAGCAGCAGTGTCACGCAGTCCGCCGCGTGGATCAAAGGATCTATGGTTTTCCCTCGAGTCTTTCCCACGAGGCTTTCCCACAGGGCTGTCCCAAGTGTACACGTGGTGGGAGTCGATCCTCGGCTTGAACGTCAAGGCAGTGCAGGGAAAACAGGTTCCTCTGGAATGGACTGACACATCTGGGGGACTCTTGCAATGGTGTCACGACCCTGGAGTTCCTCTCGCCTTTCCTGTGGAGAGCGCCTCCTCTTGAGATGCGACGGGAACGCCGGGAATTTTTTCCCTACGAAACAGGGAAAGGATCCCTCATCTCGAGCTAGGAGGCGGAAACGGGTCTCCCCTGGATGTGTGCGGGACACCACGTGCTTCCTCTCGAGTGGAGACGGGTATGTCGGGGAACTTCTTGAGTTGCAGCAAGGGTGTGAAGGACCCTTTGGAAGTTCCAGTGGTTAGATGTGATTGGCCTCGAGAAGCCTCAGCGGAAATGGGCCTCATCTCTCCTGGAGGGCAAAACCTCCTGGATTTTCTCGAGTTGCGGCAGGTGCTCTCGACTTACGACGGGGACCTCAGGGACCCGCTCTGGTGGCCTCAGGAAAGGCCAGTCCCCATGCGAGTTCCTCGGGGGCCTCTCGGGATTCCTCTCCCGTCGATGCCGGGTCCTAAGACCTTGTGTGGAGTCGGGGCCGGAACCTGAGGATTCCTCTCCAGTGCTGACATGGATCTTGGGGTACTTCTGGAGTCTCCCCAGGGGAGTCAGTCCTCGTCTCGAATGCGGGCATGCACTTGCGCTTTCCTCCAGAGCGGTAGCAGCAGTGTCACGCAGTCCGCCGCGTGGATCAAAGGATCTATGTTTTTCCCTCGAGTCTTTCCCACGAGGCTTTCCCACGAGGCTTTCCCACAGGGCTGTCCCAAGAGCACACGTGGTGGGAGTCGATCCTCGGCTTGAACGTCAAGGCAGTGCAGGGAAAACAGGTTCCTCTGGAATGGACTGACACATCTGGGGGACTCTTGCAATGGTGTCACGACCCTGGAGTTCCTCTCGCCTTTCCTGTGGAGAGCGCCTCCTCTTGAGATGCGACGGGAACGCCGGGAATTCTTTCCCTACGAAACAGGGAAAGGATCCCTCATCTCGAGCTAGGAGGCAGAAACGGGGCTCCCCTGTATGTGAGCGGGACCCCACGTGCTTCCTCTCGAGTGGAGACTGGTATGTCGGGGAACTTCTTGAGTTGCAGCAATGGTGTGAAGGACCCTTTGGAAGTTCCAGTGGTTAGATGTGATTGGCCTCGAGAAGCCTCAGCGGAAATGGGCCTCATCTCGCCTGGAGGGCAAAACCTCCTGGATTTTCTCGAGTTGCGGCAGGTGCTCTCGACTTACGACGGGGACCTCAGGGACCCGCTATGGTGGCCTCAGGAAAGGCCAGTCCCCATGCGAGTTCCTCGGGGGCCTCTGGGGATTCCTCTCCCGTCGATGCCGGGGCCTAAGACCTTGCGTGGAGTCGGGGCCGGAACCTGAGGATTCCTCTCCAGTGCTGACATGGATCTTGGGGTACTTCTGGAGTCTCCCCAGGGGAGTCAGTCCTCGTCTCGAATGCGGGCATGCACTTGCGCTTTCCTCCAGAGCGGTAGCAGCAGTGTCACGCAGTCCGCCGCGTGGATAAAGGATCTATGGTTTTCCATCGAGTCTTTCCCACGAGGCTTTCCCACGAGGCTTTCCCACAGGGCTGTCCCACGTGCACACGTGGTGGGAGTCGATCCTCGGCTTGAACGTCAAGGCAGTGCAGGGAAAACAGGTTCCTCTGGAATGGACTGACACATCTGGGGGACTCTTGGAATGGTGTCACGACCCTGGAGTTCCTCTCGCCTTTCCTGTGGAGAGCGCCTCCTCTTGAGATGCGACGGGAACGCCGGGAATTCTTTCCCTACGAAACAGGGAAAGGATCCCTCATCTCGAGCTAGGAGGCAGAAACGGGGCTCCCCTGGATGTGTGCGGGACCCCACGTGCTTCCTCTCGAGTGGAGACGGGTATGTCGGGGAACTTCTTGAGTTGCAGCAAGGGTGTGAAGGACCCTTTGGAAGTTCCAGTGGTTAGACGTGATTGGCCTCGAGAAGCCTCAGTGGAAATGGGCCTCATCTCGCCTGGAGGGCAAAACCTCCTGGATTTTCTCGAGTTGCGGCAGGTGCTCTCGACTTACGACGGGGACCTCAGGGACCCGCTCTGGTGGCCTCAGGAAAGGCCAGTCCCCATGCGAGTTCCTCGGGGGCCTCTCGGGATTCCTCTCCCGTCGATGCCGGGGCCTAAGACCTTGTGTGGAGTCGGGGCCGGAACCTGAGGATTCCTCTCCAGTGCTGACATGGATCTTGGGGTACTTCTGGAGTCTCCCCAGGGGAGTCAGTCCTCGTCTCGAATGCGGGCATGCACTTGCGCTTTCCTCCAGAGCGGTAGCAGCAGTGTCACGCTGTCCGCCGCGTGGATCAAAGGATCTATGGTTTTCCCTCGAGTCTTTCCCAAGAGGCTTTCCCACGAGGCTTTCCCACAGGGCTGTCCCAAGTGCACACGTGGTGGGAGTCGATCCTCGGCTTGAACGTCAAGGCAGTGCAGGGAAAACAGGTTCCTCTGGAATGGACTGACACATCTGGGTGACTCTTGGAATGGTGGCATGACCCTGGAGTTCCTCTCGCCTTTCCTGTGGAGAGCGCCTCCTCTTGAGATGCGACGGGAACGCTGGGAATTCTTTCCCTACGAAACAGGGAAAGGATCCCTCATCTCGAGCTAGGAGGCGGAAACGGGTCTCCCCTGGATGTGTGCGGGACACCACGTGCTTCCTCTCGAGTGCAGACGGGTATGTCGGGGAACTTCTTGAGTTGCAGCAAGGGTGTGAAGGACCCTTTGGAAGTTCCAGTGGTTAGATGAGATTGGCCTCGAGAAGCCTCAGCGGAAATGGGCCTCATCTCGCTTGGAGGGCAAAACCTCCTGGATTTTCTCGAGTTGCGGCAGGTGCTCTCGACTTACGACCGGGACCTCAGGGACCCGCTCTGGTGGCCTCAGGAAAGGCCAGTCCCCATGCGAGTTCCTCGGGGGCCTCTCGGGATTCCTCTCCCGTCGATGCCGGGGCCTAAGACCTTGTGTGGAGTCGGGGCCGGAACCTGAGGATTCCTCTCCAGTGCTGACATGGATCTTGGGGTACTTCTGGAGTCTCCCCAGGGGAGTCAGTCCTCGTCTCGAATGCGGGCATGCACTTGCGCTTTCCTCCAGAGCGGTAGCAGCAGTGTCACGCACTCCGCCGCGTGGATCAAAGGATCTATGGTTTTCCCTCGAGTCTTTCCCACGAGGCTTTCCCACGAGGCTTTCCCACAGGGCTGTCCCACGTGCACACGTGGTGGGAGTCGATCCTCGGCTTGAACGTCAAGGCAGTGCAGGGAAAACAGGTTCCTCTGGAATGGACTGACACATCTGGGGGACTATTGGAATGGTGGCATGACCCTGGAGTTCCTCTCGCCTTTCCTGTGGAGAGCGCCTCCTCTTGAGATGCGACGGGAACGCCTGGAATTCTTTCCCTACGAAACAGGGAAAGGATCCCTCATCTCGAGCTAGGAGGCGGAAACGGGGCTCCCCTGGATGTGTGCGGGACCCACGTGCTTCCTCTCGAGTGGAGACTGGTATGTCGGGGAACTTCTTGAGTTGCAGCAATGGTGTGAAGGACCCTTTGGAAGTTCCAGTGGTTAGATGTGATTGGCCTCGAGAAGCCTCAGCGGAAATGGGCCTCATCTCGCCTGGAGGGCAAAACCTCCTGGATTTTCTCGAGTTGCGGCAGGTGCTCTCGACTTACGACGGGGACCTCAGGGACCCGCTATGGTGGCCTCAGGAAAGGCCAGTCCCCATGCGAGTTCCTCGGGGGCCTCTGGGGATTCCTCTCCCGTCGATGCCGGGGCCTAAGACCTTGCGTGGAGTCGGGGCCGGAACCTGAGGATTCCTCTCCAGTGCTGACATGGATCTTGGGGTACTTCTGGAGTCTCCCCAGGGGAGTCAGTCCTCGTCTCGAATGCGGGCATGCACTTGCGCTTTCCTCCAGAGCGGTAGCAGCAGTGTCACGCAGTCCGCCGCGTGGATCAAAGGATCTATGGTTTTCCCTCGAGTCTTTCCCACGAGGCTTTCCCACGAGGCTTTCCCACAGGGCTGTCCCACGTGCACACGTGGTGGGAGTCGATCCTCGGCTTGAACGTCAAGGCAGTGCAGGGAAAACAGGTTCCTCTGGAATGGACTGACACATCTGGGGGACTCTTGGAATGGTGTCACGACCCTGGAGTTCCTCTCGCCTTTCCTGTGGAGAGCGCCTCCTCTTGAGATGCGACGGGAACGCCGGGAATTCTTTCCCTACGAAACAGGGAAAGGATCCCTCATCTCGAGCTAGGAGGCAGAAACGGGGCTCCCCTGGATGTGTGCGGGACCCCACGTGCTTCCTCTCGAGTGGAGACGGGTATGTCGGGGAACTTCTTGAGTTGCAGCAAGGGTGTGAAGGACCCTTTGGAAGTTCCAGTGGTTAGACGTGATTGGCCTCGAGAAGCCTCAGTGGAAATGGGCCTCATCTCGCCTGGAGGGCAAAACCTCCTGGATTTTCTCGAGTTGCGGCAGGTGCTCTCGACTTACGACGGGGACCTCAGGGACCCGCTCTGGTGGCCTCAGGAAAGGCCAGTCCCCATGCGAGTTCCTCGGGGGCCTCTCGGGATTCCTCTCCCGTCGATGCCGGGGCCTAAGACCTTGTGTGGAGTCGGGGCCGGAACCTGAGGATTCCTCTCCAGTGCTGACATGGATCTTGGGGTACTTCTGGAGTCTCCCCAGGGGAGTCAGTCCTCGTCTCGAATGCGGGCATGCACTTGCGCTTTCCTCCAGAGCGGTAGCAGCAGTGTCACGCTGTCCGCCGCGTGGATCAAAGGATCTATGGTTTTCCCTCGAGTCTTTCCCAAGAGGCTTTCCCACGAGGCTTTCCCACAGGGCTGTCCCAAGTGCACACGTGGTGGGAGTCGATCCTCGGCTTGAACGTCAAGGCAGTGCAGGGAAAACAGGTTCCTCTGGAATGGACTGACACATCTGGGTGACTCTTGGAATGGTGGCATGACCCTGGAGTTCCTCTCGCCTTTCCTGTGGAGAGCGCCTCCTCTTGAGATGCGACGGGAACGCTGGGAATTCTTTCCCTACGAAACAGGGAAAGGATCCCTCATCTCGAGCTAGGAGGCGGAAACGGGTCTCCCCTGGATGTGTGCGGGACACCACGTGCTTCCTCTCGAGTGCAGACGGGTATGTCGGGGAACTTCTTGAGTTGCAGCAAGGGTGTGAAGGACCCTTTGGAAGTTCCAGTGGTTAGATGAGATTGGCCTCGAGAAGCCTCAGCGGAAATGGGCCTCATCTCGCTTGGAGGGCAAAACCTCCTGGATTTTCTCGAGTTGCGGCAGGTGCTCTCGACTTACGACCGGGACCTCAGGGACCCGCTCTGGTGGCCTCAGGAAAGGCCAGTCCCCATGCGAGTTCCTCGGGGGCCTCTCGGGATTCCTCTCCCGTCGATGCCGGGGCCTAAGACCTTGTGTGGAGTCGGGGCCGGAACCTGAGGATTCCTCTCCAGTGCTGACATGGATCTTGGGGTACTTCTGGAGTCTCCCCAGGGGAGTCAGTCCTCGTCTCGAATGCGGGCATGCACTTGCGCTTTCCTCCAGAGCGGTAGCAGCAGTGTCACGCACTCCGCCGCGTGGATCAAAGGATCTATGGTTTTCCCTCGAGTCTTTCCCACGAGGCTTTCCCACGAGGCTTTCCCACAGGGCTGTCCCACGTGCACACGTGGTGGGAGTCGATCCTCGGCTTGAACGTCAAGGCAGTGCAGGGAAAACAGGTTCCTCTGGAATGGACTGACACATCTGGGGGACTATTGGAATGGTGGCATGACCCTGGAGTTCCTCTCGCCTTTCCTGTGGAGAGCGCCTCCTCTTGAGATGCGACGGGAACGCCTGGAATTCTTTCCCTACGAAACAGGGAAAGGATCCCTCATCTCGAGCTAGGAGGCGGAAACGGGGCTCCCCTGGATGTGTGCGGGACCCACGTGCTTCCTCTCGAGTGGAGACGGGTATGTCGGGGAACTTCTTGAGTTGCAGAAATGGTGTGAAGGACCCTTTGGAAGTTCCAGTGGTTAGATGTGATTGGCCTCGAGAAGCCTCAGCGGAAATGGGCCTCATCTCGCCTGGAGGGCAAAACCTCCTGGATTTTCTCGAGTTGCGGCAGGTGCTCTCGACTTACGACGGGAACCTCAGGGACCCGCTCTGGTGGCCTCAGGAAAGGCCAGTCCCCATGCGAGTTCCTCGGGGGCCTCTCGGGATTCCTCTCCCGTCGATGCCGGGGCCTAAGACCTTGTGTGGAGTCGGGGCCGAAACCTGAGGATTCCTCTCCAGTGCTGACATGGATCTTGGGGTACTTCTGGAGTCTCCCCAGGGGAGTCAGTCCTCGTCTCGAATGCGGGCATGCACTTGCGCTTTCCTCCAGAGCGGTAGCAGCAGTGTCACAGAGTCCGCCGCGTGGATCAAAGAATGTATGGTTTTCCCTCGAGCCTTTCCCACGAGGCTTTCCCACGAGGCTTTCCCACAGGGCTGTCCTACGTGCACACGTGGTGGGAGTCGATCCTCGGCTTGAACGTCAAGGCAGTGCAGGGAAAACAGGTTCCTCTGTAATGGACTGACACATCTGGGGGACTCTTGGAATGGTGGCACGACCCTGGAGTTCCTCTCGCCTTTCCTGTGGAGAGCGCCTCCTCTTGAGATGCGACGGGAACGCCGGGAATTCTTTCCCTACGAAACAGGGAAAGGATCCCTCATCTCGAGCTAGGAGGCGGAAACGGGGCTCCCCTGGATGTGTGCGGGACACCACGTGCTTTCTCTCGAGTGGAGACGGGTATGTCGGGGAACTTCTTGAGTTGCAGCAAGGGTGTGAAGGACCCTTTGGAAGTTCCAGTGGTTAGATGTGATTGGCCTCGAGAAGCCTCAGCGGAAATGGGCCTCATCTCGCCTGGAGGGCAAAACCTCCTGGATTTTCTCGAGTTGCGGCAGGTGCTCTCGACTTACGACGGGGACCTCAGGGACCCGCTCTGGTGGCCTCAGGAAAGGCCAGTCCACATGCGAGTTCCTCGGGGGCCTCTCGGGATTCCTCTCCCGTCGATGCCGGGGCCTAAGACCTTGTGTGGAGTCGGGGCCGGAACCTGAGGATTCCTCTCCAGTGCTGACATGGATCTTGGGGTACTTCTGGAGTCTCCCCAGGGGAGTCAGTCCTCGTCTCGAATGCGGGCATGCACTTGCGCTTTCCTCCAGTGCGGTAGCAGCAGTGTCACGCAGTCCGCCGCGTGGATCAAAGGATCTATGGTTTTCACTCGAGCCTTTCCCACGAGGCTTTCCCACGAGGCTTTCCCACAGGGCTGTCCCACGTGCACACGTGGTGGGAGTCGATCCTCGGCTTGAACGTCAAGGCAGTGCAGGGAAAACAGGTTCCTCTGGAATGGACTGACACATCTGTGGGACTCTTGGAATGGTGTCACAACCCTGGAGTTCCTCTCGCCTTTCCTGTGGAGAGCGCCTCCTCTTGAGATGCCACGGGAACGCCGGGAATTCTTTCCCTACGAAACAGGGAAAGGATCCCTGATCTCGAGCTAGGAGGCGGAAACGGGGCTCCCCTGGATGTGTGCGGGACCCCACGTGCTTCCTCTCGAGTGGAGACGGGTATGTCGGGGAACTTCTTGAGTTGCAGCAATGGTGTGAAGGACCCTTTGGAAGTTCCAGTGGTTAGATGTGATTTGCCTCGAGAAGCCTCAGCGGAAATGGGCCTCATCTCGCCTGGAGGGCAAAACCTCCTGGATTTTCTCGAGTTGCGGCAGGTGCTCTCGACTTACGACGTGGACCTCAGGGAACCGCTCTGTTGGCCTCAGGAAAGGCCAGTCCCCATGCGAGTTCCTCGGGGGCCTCTCGGGATTCCTCTCCCGTCGATGCCGGGGCCTAAGACCTTGTGTGGAGTCGGGGCCGAAACCTGAGGATTCCTCTCCAGTGCTGACATGGATCTTGGGGTACTTCTGGAGTCTCCCCAGGGGAGTCAGTCCTCGTCTCGAATGCGGGCATGCACTTGCGCATTCCTCCAGAGCGGTAGCAGCAGTGTCACGCAGTCCGCCGCGTGGATCAAAGGATCTATGGTTTTCCCTCGAGTCTTTCGCACGAGGCTTTCCCACGAGGCTTTCCCACAGGGCTGTCCCACGTGCACATGTGGTGGGAGTCGATCCTCGGCTTGAACGTCAAGGCAGTGCAGGGAAAACAGGTTCCTCTGGAATGGACTGACACATCTGGGGGACTCTTGTAATGGTGGCACGACCCTGGAGTTCCTCTCGCCTTTCCTGTGGAGAGCGCCTCCTCTTGAGATGCGACGGGAACACCGAGAATTCTTTCCCTACGAAACAGGGAAAGGATCCCTCATCTCGAGCTAGGAGGCGAAAACGGGGCTGCCCTGGATGTGTGCGTGACCCCACGTGCTTCCTCTCGAGTGGAGACGGGTATGTCGGGGACCTTCTTAAGTTGCAGCAGGGTGTGAAGGACCCTTTGGAAGTTCCAGTGGTTAGATGTGATTGGCCTCGAGAAGCCTCAGCGGAAATGGGCCTCATCTCGCCTGGAGGGCAAAACCTCCTGGATTTTCTCGAGTTGCGGCAGGTGCTCTCGACTTACGACGCGGACCTCAGAGACCCTCTCTGGTGGCCTCAGGAAAGGCCAGTTCCCATGCGAGTTCCTCGGGGGCCTCTCGGGATTCCTCTCCCGTCGATGCCGGGGCCTAAGACCTTGTGTGGAGTCGGGGCCGGAACCTGAGGATTCCTCTCCAGTGCTGACATGGATCTTGGGGTACTTCTGGAGTCTCAACGGGGGAGTCAGTCATCGTCTCGAATGCGGGCATGCACTTGCGCTTTCCTCCAGAGCGGTAGCAGCAGTGTCACGCAGTCCGCCGCGTGGATCAAAGGATCTATGGTTTTCCCTCGAGTCTTTCCCACGAGGCTTTCCCACGAGGCTTTCCCACAGGGCTGTCCCACGTGCACACGTGGTGGGAGTCGATCCTCGGCTTGAACGTCAAGGCAGTGCAGGGAAAACAGGTTCCTTTGGAATGGACTGACACATCTGGGGGACTCTTGGAATGGTGGCACGACCCTGGAGATCCTCTCGCCTTTCCTGTGGAGAGCGCCTCCTCTTGAGATGTGACGGGAACGCCGGGAATTCTTTCCCTACGAAACAGGGAAAGGATCCCTCATCTCGAGCTAGGAGGCGGAAACGGGGCTCCCCTGGATGTGTGCGGGACCCACGTGCTTTCTCTCGAGTGGAGACGGGTATGTCGGGGAACTTCTTGAGTTGCAGCAAGGGTGTGAAGGACCCTTTGGAAGTTCCAGTGGTTAGACGTGATTAGCCTCGAGAAGCCTCAGCGGAAATGGGCCTCATCTCGCCTGGAGGGCAAAACCTCCTGGATTTTCTCGAGTTGCGGCAGGTGCTCTCGACTTACGACGGGGACCTCAGGGACCCGCTCTGGTGGCCTCAGGAAAGGCCAGTCCCCATGCGAGTTCCTCGGGGGCCTCTCGGGATTCCTCTCCCGTCGATGCCGGGGCCTAAGACCTTGTGTGGAGTCGGGGCCGGAACCTGAGGATTCCTCTCCAGTGCTGACATGGATCTTGGGGTACTTCTGGAGTCTCCCCAGGGGAGTCAGTCCTCGTCTCGAATGCGGGCATGCACTTGCGCTTTCCTCCAGAGCGGTAGCAGCAGTGTCACGCAGTCCGCCGCGTGGATCAAAGGATCTATGGTTTTCCCTCGAGTCTTTCCCACGAGGCTTTCCCACGAAGCTTTCCCACAGGGCTGTCCCACGTGCACACGTGGTGGGAGTCGATCCTCGGCTTGAACGTCAAGGCAGTGCAGGGAAAACAGGTTCCTCTGGAATGGACTGACACATCTGGGGGACTCTTGGAATGGTGGCACGACCCTGGAGTTCCTCTCGCCTTTCCTGTGGAGAGCGCCTCCTCTTGAGATGCGACGGGAACGCCGGGAATTCTTTCCCTACGAAACAGGGAAAGGATCCCTCATCTCGAGCTAGGAGGCGGAAACGGGGCTCCCCTCGATGTGTGCGGGACCCCACGTGCTTCTTCTCGAGTCGAGACGGGTATTTCGGGGAACTTCTTGAGTTGCAGCAATGGTGTGAAGGACCCTTTGGAAGTTCCAGTGGTTAGATGTGATTGGCCTCGAGAAGCCTCAGCGGAAATGGGCCTCATCTCGCCTGGAGGGCAAAACCTCCTGGATTTTCTCGAGTTGCGGCAGGTGCTCTCGACTTACGACGGGGACCTCAGGGAACCGCTCTGTTGGCCTCAGGAAAGGCCAGTCCCCATGCGAGTTCCTCGGGGGCCTCTCGGGATTCCTCTCCCGTTGATGCCGGGGCCTAAGACCTTGTTTGGAGTCGGGGCCGAAACCTGAGGATTCCTCTCCAGTGCTGACATGGATCTTGGGGTACTTCTGGAGTCTCCCCAGAGGAGTCAGTCCTCGTCTCGAATGCGGGCATGCACTTGCGCATTCCTCCAGAGCGGTAGCAGCAGTGTCACGCAGTCCGCCGCGTGGATCAAAGGATCTATGGTTTTCCCTCGAGTCTTTCGCACGAGGCTTTCCCACGAGGCTTTCCCACAGGGCTGTCCCACGTGCACACGTGGTGGGAGTCGATCCTCGGCTTGAACGTCAAGGCAGTGCAGGGAAAACAGGTTCCTCTGGAATGGACTGACACTTCTGGGGGACTCTTGGAATGGTGGCACGACCCTGGAGTTCCTCTCGCCTTTCCTGTGGAGAGCGCCTCCTCTTGAGATGCGACGGGAACACCGAGAATTCTTTCCCTACGAAACAGGGAAAGGATCCCTCATCTCGAGCTAGGAGGCGAAAACGGGGCTGCCCTGGATGTGTGCGTGACCCCACGTGCTTCCTCTCGAGTGGAGACGGGTATGTCGGGGACCTTCTTAAGTTGCAGCAGGGTGTGAAGGACCCTTTGGAAGTTCCAGTGGTTAGATGTGATTGGCCTCGAGAAGCCTCAGCGGAAATGGGCCTCATCTCGCCTGGAGGTCAAAACCTCCTGGATTTTCTCGAGTTGCGGCAGGTGCTCTCGACTTACGACGCGGACCTCAGAGACCCGCTCTGGTGGCCTCAGGAAAGGCCAGTTCCCATGCGAGTTCCTCGGGGGCCTCTCGGGATTCCTCTCCCGTCGATGCCGGGGCCTAAGACCTTGTGTGGAGACGGGGCCGGAACCTGAGGATTCCTCTCCAGTGCTGACATGGATCTTGGGGTACTTCTGGAGTCTCAACAGGGGAGTCAGTCATCGTCTCGAATGCGGGCATGCACTTGCGCTTTCCTCCAGAGCGGTAGCAGCAGTGTCACGCAGTCCGCCGCGTGGATCAAAGGATCTATGGTTTTCCCTCGAGTCTTTCCCACGAGGCTTTCCCACGAGGCTTTCCCACAGGGCTGTCCCACGTGCACACGTGGTGGGAGTCGATCCTCGGCTTGAACGTCAAGGCAGTGCAGGGAAAACAGGTTCCTTTGGAATGGACTGACACATCTGGGGGACTCTTGGAATGGTGGCACGACCCTGGAGATCCTCTCGCCTTTCCTGTGGAGAGCGCCTCCTCTTGAGATGCGACGGGAACGCCGGGAATTCTTTCCCTACGAAACAGGGAAAGGATCCCTCATCTCGAGCTAGGAGGCGGAAACGGGGCTCCCCTGGATGTGTGCGGGACCCACGTGCTTCCTCTCGAGTGGAGACGGGTATGTCGGGGAACTTCTTGAGTTGCAGCAAGGGTGTGAAGGACCCTTTGGAAGTTCCAGTGGTTAGACGTGATTAGCCTCGAGAAGCCTCAGCGGAAATGGGCCTCATCTCGCCTGGAGGGCAAAACCTCCTGGATTTTCTCGAGTTGCGGCAGGTGCTCTCGACTTACGACGGGGACCTCAGGGACCCGCTCTGGTGGCCTCAGGAAAGGCCAGTCCCCATGCGAGTTCCTCGGGGGCCTCTCGGGATTCCTCTCCCGTCGATGCCGGGGCCTAAGACCTTGTGTGGAGTCGGGGCCGGAACCTGAGGATTCCTCTCCAGTGCTGACATGGATCTTGGGGTACTTCTGGAGTCTCCCCAGGGGAGTCAGTCCTCGTCTCGAATGCGGGCATGCACTTGCGCTTTCCTCCAGAGCGGTAGCAGCAGTGTCACGCAGTCCGCCGCGTGGATCAAAGGATCTATGGTTTTCCCTCGAGTCTTTCCCACGAGGCTTTCCCACGAAGCTTTCCCACAGGGCTGTCCCACGTGCACTCGTGGTGGGAGTCGATCCTCGGCTTGAACGTCAAGGCAGTGCAGGGAAAACAGGTTCCTCTGGAATGGACTGACACATCTGGGGGACTCTTGGAATGGTGGCACGACCCTGGAGTTCCTCTCGCCTTTCCTGTGGAGAGCGCCTCCTCTTGAGATGCGACGGGAACGCCGGGAATTCTTTCCCTACGAAACAGGGAAAGGATCCCTCATCTCGAGCTAGGAGGCGGAAACGGGGCTCCCCTGGATGTGTGCGGGACCCCACGTGCTTCTTCTCGAGTCGAGACGGGTATTTCGGGGAACTTCTTGAGTTGCAGCAATGGTGTGAAGGACCCTTTGGAAGTTCCAGTGGTTAGATGTGATTGGCCTCGAGAAGCCTCAGCGGAAATGGGCCTCATCTCGCCTGGAGGGCAAAACCTCCTGGATTTTCTCGAGTTGCGGCAGGTGCTCTCGACTTACGACGGGGACCTCAGGGAACCGCTCTGTTGGCCTCAGGAAAGGCCAGTCCCCATGCGAGTTCCTCGGGGGCCTCTCGGGATTCCTCTCCCGTTGATGCCGGGGCCTAAGACCTTGTTTGGAGTCGGGGCCGAAACCTGAGGATTCCTCTCCAGTGCTGACATGGATCTTGGGGTACTTCTGGAGTCTCCCCAGGGGAGTCAGTCCTCGTCTCGAATGCGGGCATGCACTTGCGCATTCCTCCAGAGCGGTAGCAGCAGTGTCACGCAGTCCGCCGCGTGGATCAAAGGATCTATGGTTTTCCCTCGAGTCTTTCGCACGAGGCTTTCCCACGAGGCTTTCCCACAGGGCTGTCCCACGTGCACACGTGGTGGGAGTCGATCCTCGGCTTGAACGTCAAGGCAGTGCAGGGAAAACAGGTTCCTCTGGAATGGACTGACACTTCTGGGGGACTCTTGGAATGGTGGCACGACCCTGGAGTTCCTCTCGCCTTTCCTGTGGAGAGCGCCTCCTCTTGAGATGCGACGGGAACACCGAGAATTCTTTCCCTACGAAACAGGGAAAGGATCCCTCATCTCGAGCTAGGAGGGGAAAACGGGGCTGCCCTGGATGTGTGCGTGACCCCACGTGCTTCCTCTCGAGTGGAGACGGGTATGTCGGGGACCTTCTTAAGTTGCAGCAGGGTGTGAAGGACCCTTTGGAAGTTCCAGTGGTTAGATGTGATTGGCCTCGAGAAGCCTCAGCGGAAATGGGCCTCATCTCGCCTGGAGGTCAAAACCTCCTGGATTTTCTCGAGTTGCGGCAGGTGCTCTCGACTTACGACGCGGACCTCAGAGACCCGCTCTGGTGGCCTCAGGAAAGGCCAGTTCCCATGCGAGTTCCTCGGGGGCCTCTCGGGATTCCTCTCCCGTCGATGCCGGGGCCTAAGACCTTGTGTGGAGTCGGGGCCGGAACCTGAGGATTCCTCTCCAGTGCTGACATGGATCTTGGGGTACTTCTGGAGTCTCAACAGGGGAGTCAGTCATCGTCTCGAATGCGGGCATGCACTTGCGCTTTCCTCCAGAGCGGTAGCAGCAGTGTCACGCAGTCCGCCGCGTGGATCAAAGGATCTATGGTTTTCCCTCGAGTCTTTCCCACGAGGCTTTCCCACGAGGCTTTCCCACAGGGCTGTCCCACGTGCACACGTGGTGGGAGTCGATCCTCGGCTTGAACGTCAAGGCAGTGCAGGGAAAACAGGTTCCTTTGGAATGGACTGACACATCTGGGGGACTCTTGGAATGGTGGCACGACCCTGGAGATCCTCTCGCCTTTCCTGTGGAGAGCGCCTCCTCTTGAGATGCGACGGGAACGCCGGGAATTCTTTCCCTACGAAACAGGGAAAGGATCCCTCATCTCGAGCTAGGAGGCGGAAACGGGGCTCCCCTGGATGTGTGCGGGACCCACGTGCTTCCTCTCGAGTGGAGACGGGTATGTCGGGGAACTTCTTGAGTTGCAGCAAGGGTGTGAAGGACCCTTTGGAAGTTCCAGTGGTTAGACGTGATTAGCCTCGAGAAGCCTCAGCGGAAATGGGCCTCATCTCGCCTGGAGGGCAAAACCTCCTGGATTTTCTCGAGTTGCGGCAGGTGCTCTCGACTTACGACGGGGACCTCAGGGACCCGCTCTGGTGGCCTCAGGAAAGGCCAGTCCCCATGCGAGTTCCTCGGGGGCCTCTCGGGATTCCTCTCCCGTCGATGCCGGGGCCTAAGACCTTGTGTGGAGTCGGGGCCGGAACCTGAGGATTCCTCTCCAGTGCTGACATGGATCTTGGGGTACTTCTGGAGTCTCCCCAGTGGAGTCAGTCCTCGTCTCGAATGCGGGCATGCACTTGCGCTTTCCTCCAGAGCGGTAGCAGCAGTGTCACGCAGTCCGCCGCGTGGATCAAAGGATCTATGGTTTTCCCTCGAGTCTTTCCCACGAGGCTTTCCCACGAAGCTTTCCCACAGGGCTGTCCCACGTGCACACGTGGTGGGAGTCGATCCTCGGCTTGAACGTCAAGGCAGTGCAGGGAAAACAGGTTCCTCTGGAATGGACTGACACATCTGGGGGACTCTTGGAATGGTGGCACGACCCTGGAGTTCCTCTCGCCTTTCCTGTGGAGAGCGCCTCCTCTTGAGATGCGACGGGAACGCCGGGAATTCTTTCCCTACGAAACAGGGAAAGGATCCCTCATCTCGAGCTAGGAGGCGGAAACGGGGCTCCCCTGGATGTGTGCGGGACCCCACGTGCTTCTTCTCGAGTCGAGACGGGTATTTCGGGGAACTTCTTGAGTTGCAGCAATGGTGTGAAGGACCCTTTGGAAGTTCCAGTGGTTAGATGTGATTGGCCTCGAGAAGCCTCAGCGGAAATGGGCCTCATCTCGCCTGGAGGGCAAAACCTCCTGGATTTTCTCGAGTTGCGGCAGGTGCTCTCGACTTACGACGGGGACCTCAGGGAACCGCTCTGTTGGCCTCAGGAAAGGCCAGTCCCCATGCGAGTTCCTCGGGGGCCTCTCGGGATTCCTCTCCCGTCGATGCCGGGGCCTAAGACCTTGTTTGGAGTCGGGGCCGAAACCTGAGGATTCCTCTCCAGTGCTGACATGGATCTTGGGGTACTTCTGGAGTCTCCCCAGGGGAGTCAGTCCTCGTCTCGAATGCGGGCATGCACTTGCGCATTCCTCCAGAGCGGTAGCAGCAGTGTCACGCAGTCCGCCGCGTGGATCAAAGGATCTATGGTTTTCCCTCGAGTCTTTCGCACGAGGCTTTCCCACGAGGCTTTCCCACAGGGCTGTCCCACGTGCACACGTGGTGGGAGTCGATCCTCGGCTTGAACGTCAAGGCAGTGCAGGGAAAACAGGTTCCTCTGGAATGGACTGACACTTCTGGGGGACTCTTGGAATGGTGGCACGACCCTGGAGTTCCTCTCGCCTTTCCTGTGGAGAGCGCCTCCTCTTGAGATGCGACGGGAACACCGAGAATTCTTTCCCTACGAAACAGGGAAAGGATCCCTCATCTCGAGCTAGGAGGCGAAAACGGGGCTGCCCTGGATGTGTGCGTGACCCCACGTGCTTCCTCTCGAGTGGAGACGGGTATGTCTGGGACCTTCTTAAGTTGCAGCAGGGTGTGAAGGACCCTTTGGAAGTTCCAGTGGTTAGATGTGATTGGCCTCGAGAAGCCTCAGCGGAAATGGGCCTCATCTCGCCTGGAGGGCAAAACCTCCTGGATTTTCTCGAGTTGCGGCAGGTGCTCTCGACTTACGACGCGGACCTCAGAGACCCGCTCTGGTGGCCTCAGGAAAGGCCAGTTCCCATGCGAGTTCCTCGGGGGCCTCTCGGGATTCCTCTCCCGTCGATGCCGGGGCCTAAGACCTTGTGTGGAGTCGGGGCCGGAACCTGAGGATTCCTTTCCAGTGCTGACATGGATCTTGGGGTACTTCTGGAGTCTCAACAGGGGAGTCAGTCATCGTCTCGAATGCGGGCATGCACTTGCGCTTTCCTCCAGAGCGGTAGCAGCAGTGTCACGCAGTCCGCCGCGTGGATCAAAGGATCTATGGTTTTCCCTCGAGTCTTTCCCACGAGGCTTTCCCACGAGGCTTTCCCACAGGGCTGTCCCACGTGCACACGTGGTGGGAGTCGATCCTCGGCTTGAACGTCAAGGCAGTGCAGGGAAAACAGGTTCCTTTGGAATGGACTGACACATCTGGGGGACTCTTGGAATGGTGGCACGACCCTGGAGATCCTCTCGCCTTTCCTGTGGAGAGCGCCTCCTCTTGAGATGCGACGGGAACGCCGGGAATTCTTTCCCTACGAAACAGGGAAAGGATCCCTCATCTCGAGCTAGGAGGCGGAAACGGGGCTCCCCTGGATGTGTGCGGGACCCACGTGCTTCCTCTCGAGTGGAGACGGGTATGTCGGGGAACTTCTTGAGTTGCAGCAAGGGTGTGAAGGACCCTTTGGAAGTTCCAGTGGTTAGACGTGATTAGCCTCGAGAAGCCTCAGCGGAAATGGGCCTCATCTCGCCTGGAGGGCAAAACCTCCTGGATTTTCTCGAGTTGCGGCAGGTGCTCTCGACTTACGACGGGGACCTCAGGGACCCGCTCTGGTGGCCTCAGGAAAGGCCAGTCCCCATGCGAGTTCCTCGGGGGCCTCTCGGGATTCCTCTCCCGTCGATGCCGGGGCCTAAGACCTTGTGTGGAGTCGGGGCCGGAACCTGAGGATTCCTCTCCAGTGCTGACATGGATCTTGGGGTACTTCTGGAGTCTCCCCAGGGGAGTCAGTCCTCGTCTCGAATGCGGGCATGCACTTGCGCTTTCCTCCAGTGCGGTAGCAGCAGTGTCACGCAGTCCGCCGCGTGGATCAAAGGATCTATGGTTTTCCCTCGAGTCTTTCCCACGAGGCTTTCCCACGAGGCTTTCCCACAGGGCTGTCCCACGTGCACACGTGGTGGGAGTCGATCCTCGGCTTGAACGTCAAGGCAGTGCAGGGAAAACAGGTTCCTCTGGAATGGACTGACACATCTGGGGGACTCTTGGAATGGTGGCACGACCCTGGAGTTCCTCTCGCCTTTCCTGTGGAGAGCGCCTCCTCTTGAGATGCGACGGGAACGCCGGGAATTCTTTCCCTACGAAACAGGGAAAGGATCCCTCATCTCGAGCTAGGAGGCGGAAACGGGGCTCCCCTGGATGTGTGCGGGACCCCACGTGCTTCTTCTCGAGTCGAGACGGGTATGTCGGGGAACTTCTTGAGTTGCAGCAATGGTGTGAAGGACCCTTTGGAAGTTCCAGTGGTTAGATGTGATTGGCCTCGAGAAGCCTCAGCGGAAATGGGCCTCATCTCGCCTGGAGGGCAAAACCTCCTGGATTTTCTCGAGTTGCGGCAGGTGCTCTCGACTTACGACGGGAACCTCAGGGACCCCCTCTGGTGGCCTCAGGAAAGGCCAGTCCCCATGCGAGTTCCTCGGGGGCCTCTCGGGATTCCTCTCCCGTCGATGCCGGGACCTAAGACCTTGTGTGGAGTCGGGGCCGGAACCTGAGGATTCCTCTCCAGTGCTGACATGGATCTTGGGGTACTTCTGGAGTCTCCCCAGGGGAGTCAGTCCTCGTCTCGGATGCGGGCATGCACTTGCGCTTTCCTCCAGAGCGGTAGCAGCAGTGTCACGCAGTCCGCCGCGTGGACCAAAGGATCTATGGTTTTCCCTCGAGCCTTTCCCACGAGGCTTTCCCACGAGGCTTTCCCACAGGGCTGTCCCACGTGCACACGTGGTGGGAGTCGATCCTCGGCTTGAACGTCAAGGCAGTGCAGGGAAAACAGGTTCCTCTGGAATGGACTGACACATCTGTGGGACTCTTGGAATGGTGTCACAACCCTGGAGTTCCTCTCGCCTTTCCTGTGCAGAGCGCCTCCTCTTGAGATGCCACGGGAACGCCGGGAATTCTTTCCCTACGAAACAGGGAAAGGATCCCTCATCTCGAGCTAGGAGGCGGAAACGGGGCTCCCCTTGATGTGTGCGGGACCCCACGTGCTTCCTCTCGAGTGGAGACGGGTATGTCGGGGAACTTCTTGAGTTGCAGCAATGGTGTGAAGGACCCTTTGGAAGTTCCAGTGGTTAGATGTGATTTGCCTCGAGAAGCCTCAGCGGAAATGGGCCTCATCTCGCCTGGAGGGCAAAACCTCCTGGATTTTCTCGAGTTGCGGCAGGTGCTCTCGACTTACGTCGGGGACCTCAGGGAACCGCTCTGTTGGCCTCAGGAAAGGCCAGTCCCCATGCGAGTTCCTCGGGGGCCTCTCGGGATTCCTCTCCCGTCGATGCCGGGGCCTAAGACCTTGTGTGGAGTCGGGGCCGGAACCTGAGGATTCCTCTCCAGTGCTGACATGGATCTTGGGGTACTTCTGGAGTCTCCCCAGGGGAGTCAGTCCTCGTCTCGACTGCGGGCATGCACTTGCGCTTTCCTCCAGAGCGGTAGCAGCAGTGTCACGCAGTCCGCCGCGTGGATCAAAGAATCTATGGTTTTCCCTCGAGTCTTTCCCACGAGGCTTTCCCACGAGGCTTTCCCACAGGGCTGTCCCACGTGCACACGTGGTGGGAGTCGATCCTCGGCTTGAACGTCAAGGCAGTGCAGGGAAAACAGGTTCCTCTGGAATGGACTGACACATCTGGGGGACTCTTGGAATGGTGGCACGACCCTGGAGTTCCTCTCGCCTTTCCTGTGGAGAGCGCCTCCTCTTGAGATGCGACGGGAACGCCGGGAATTCTTTCCCTACGAAACAGGGAAAGGATCCCTCATCTCGAGCTAGGAGGCGGAAACGGGGCTCCCCTGGATGTGTGCGGGACCCACGTGCTTCCTCTCGAGTGGAGACGGGTATGTCGGGGAACTTCTTGAGTTGCAGCAAGGGTGTGAAGGACCCTTTGGAAGTTCCAGTGGTTAGATGTGATTGGCCTCGAGAAGCCTCAGCGGAAATGGGCCTCATCTCGCCTGGAGGGCAAAACCTCCTGGATTTTCTCGAGTTGCGGCAGGTGCTCTCGACTTACGACGGGGACCTCAGGGAACCGCTCTGTTGGCCTCAGGAAAGGCCAGTCCCCATGCGAGTTCCTCGGGGGCCTCTCGGGATTCCTCTCCCGTCGATGCCGGGGCCTAAGACCTTGTGTGGAGTCGGGGCCGAAACCTGAGGATTCCTCTCCAGTGCTGACATGGATCTTGGGGTACTTCTGGAGTCTCCCCAGGGGAGTCAGTCCTCGTCTCGAATGCGGGCATGCACTTGCGCTTTCCTCCAGAGCGGTAGCAGCAGTGTCACGCAGTCCGCCGCGTGGATCAAAGGATCTATGGTTTTCCCTCGAGTCTTTCACACGAGGCTTTCCCACGAGGCTTTCCCACAGGGCTGTCCCACGTGCACACGTTGTGGGAGTCGATCCTCGGCTTGAACGTCAAGGCAGTGCAGGGAAAACAGGTTCCTCTGGAATGGACTGACACATCTGGGGGACTCTTGGAATGGTGGCACGACCCTTGAGTTCCTCTCGCCTTTCCTGTGGAGAGCGCCTCCTCTTGAGATGCGACGGGAACACCGAGAATTCCTTCCCTACGAAACAGGGAAAGGATCCCTCATCTCGAGCTAGGAGGCGGAAACGGGGCTGCCCTGGATGTGTGCGTGACCCCACGTGCTTCCTTTCGAGTGGAGACGGGTATGTCGGGGACCTTCTTAAGTTGCAGCAGGGTGTGAAGGACCCTTTGGAAGTTCCAGTGGTTAGATGTGATTGCCCTGAGAAGCCTCAGCGGAAATGGGCCTCATCTCGCCTGGAGGGCAAAACCTCCTGGATTTTCTCGAGTTGCGGCAGGTGCTCTCGACTTACGACGCGGACCTCAGAGACCCGCTCTGGTGGCCTCAGGAAAGGCCAGTCCCCATGCGAGTTCCTCGGGGGCCTCTCGGGATTCCTCTCCCGTCGATGCCGGGGCCTAAGACCTTGTGTGGAGTCGGGGCCGGAACCTGAGGATTCCTCTCCAGTGCTGACATGGATCTTGGGGTACTTCTGGAGTCTCAACAGGGGAGTCAGTCATCGTCTCGAATGCGGGCATGCACTTGCGCTTTCCTCCAGAGCGGTAGCAGCAGTGTCACGCAGTCCGCCGCGTGGATCAAAGGATCTATGGTTTTCCCTCGAGTCTTTCCCACGAGGCTTTCCCACGAGGCTTTCCCACAGGGCTGTCCCACGTGCACACGTGGAGGGAGTCGATCCTCGGCATGAACGTCAAGGCAGTGCAGGGAAAACAGGTTCCTCTGGAATGGACTGACACATCTGTGGGACTCTTGGAATGGTGTCACGACCCTGGAGTTCCTCTCGCCTTTCCTGTGGAGAGCGCCTCGTCTTGAGATGCGACGGGAACGCCGGGAATTCTTTCCCTACGAAACAGGGAAAGGATCCCTCATCTCGAGGTAGGAGGCGGAAACGGGGCTCCCCTGGATGTGTGCGGGACCCCACGTGCTTCCTCTCGAGTGGAGACGGGTATGTCGGGGAACTTCTTGAGTTGCAGCAATGGTGTGAAGGACCCTTTGGAAGTTCCAGTGGTTAGATGTGATTGGCCTCGAGAAGCCTCAGCGGAAATGGGCCTCGTCTCGCCTGGAGGGCAAAACCTCCTGGATTTTCTCGAGTTGCGGCAGGTGCTCTCGACTTACGACGAGGACCTCAGGGACCCGCTCTGGTGGCCTCAGGAAAGGCCAGTCCCCATGCGAGTTCCTCGGGGGCCTCTCGGGATTCCTCTCCCGTCGATGCCGGGGCCTAAGACCTTGTGTGGAGTCGGGGCTGGAACCTGAGTTTTCCTCTCCAGTGCAGACATGGATCTTGGGGTACTTCTGGAGTCTCCCCAGGGGAGTCAGTCCTCGTCTCGAATGCTGGAATGCACTTGCCCTTTCCTTCAGAGCGGTAGCAGCAGTGTCACACAGTCCGCCGCGTGGATCAAAGGATGTATGGTTTTCCCTCGAGTGTTTCCCACGAGGCTTTCCCACGAGGCTTTCCCACAGGGCTGTCCCACGTGCACACGTGGAGGGAGTCGATCCTCGGCATGAACGTCAAGGCAGTGCAGGGAAAACAGGTTCCTCTGGAATGGACTGACACATCTGGGGGACTCTTGGAATGGTGGCACGACCCTGGAGTTCCTCTCGCCTTTCCTGTGGAGAGCGCCTGCTCTTGAGATGCGACGGGAACGCCGGGAATTCTTTCCCTACGAAACAGGGAAAGGATCCCTCATCTCAATCTAGGAGGCGGAAACGGGGCTCCCCTGGATGTGTGCGGCTCCACGTGCTTCCTCTCGAGTGGAGACGGGTATGTCGGGGAACTTCTTCAGTTGCAGCAATGGTGTGAAGGACCCTTTGGAAGTTCCAGTGGTTAGATGTGATTGGCATCGAGAAGCCTCAGCGGAAATGGGCCTCATCTCGCCTGGAGGGCAAAACCTCCTGGATTTTCTCGAGTTGTGGCAGGTGCTCTCGACTTACGACGGGGACCTCAGGGAACGGCTCTGTTGGCCTCAGGAAAGGCCAGTCCCCATGCGAGTTCCTCGGGGGTCTCTCGGGATTCCTCTCCCGTCGATGCCGGGGCCTAAGACCTTGTGTGGAGTCGGGGCCGGAACCTGAGGATTCCTCTCCAGTGCTAAATGGATCTTGGGGTACTTCTGGAGTCTCCCCAGGGGAGTCAGTCCTCGTCTCGAATGCGGGCATGCACTTGCGCTTTCCTCCAGAGCGGTAGCAGCCGTGTCACGCAGTCCGCCGCGTGGATCAAAGGATCTATGGTTTTCCCTCGAGTCTTTCCCACGAGGCTTTCCCACGAGGCTTTCCCACAGGGCTGTCCCACGTGCACACGTGGTGGGAGTCGATCCTCGGCTTGAACGTCAAGGCAGTGCAGGGAAAACAGGTTCCTCTGGAATGGACTGACACATCTGGGGGACTCTTGGAATGGTGGCACGACCCTGGAGTTCCTCTCGCCTTTCCTGTGCAGAGCGCCTCCACTTGAGATGCGACGGGAACTCCGGGAAATCTTTCCCTACGAAACAGGGAAAGGATCCCTCATCTCGAGCTAGGAGGCGGAAACGGGGCTCCCCTGGATGTGTGCGGGAACCCACGTGCTTCCTCTCGAGTGGAGACGGGTATGTCGGGGAACTTCTTGAGTTGCAGCAATGGTGTGAAGGACCCTTTGGAAGTTCCAGTGGTTAGATGTGATTGGCCTCGAGAAGCCTCAGCGGAAATGGGCCTCATCTCGCCTGGAGGGCAAAACCTCCTGGATTTTCTCGAGTTGCGGCAGGTGCTCTCGACTTACGACGGGGACCTCAGGGACCCGATCTGGTGGCCTCAGGAAAGGCCAGTCCCCATGCGAGTTCCTCGGGGGCCTCTCGGGATTCCTCTCCCGTCGATGCCGGGGCCTAAGACCTTGTGTGGAGTCGGGGCCGGAACCTGAGGATTCCTCTCCAGTGCTGACATGGATCTTGGGGTACTTCTGGAGTCTCAACAGGGGAGTCAGTCATCGTCTCGAATGCGGGCATGCACTTGCGCTTTCCTCCAGAGCGGTAGCAGCAGTGTCACGCAGTCCGCCGCGTGGATCAAAGGATCTATGGTTTTCCCTCGAGTCTTTCCCACGAGGCTTTCCCACGAGGCTTTCCCACAGGGCTGTCCCACGTGCACACGTGGTGGGAGTCGATCCTCGGCTTGAACGTCAAGGCAGTGCAGGGAAAACAGGTTCCTCTGGAATGGACTGACACATCTGGGGGACTCTTGGAATGGTGGCCCGACCCTCGAGTTCCTCTCGCCTTCCCTGTGGAGAGCGCCTCCTCTTGAGATGCGACGGGAACGCCGGGAATTCTTTCCCTACGAAACAGGGAAAGGATCCCTCATCTCGAGCTAGGAGGCGGAAACGGGGCTCCCCTGGATGTCTGCGGGACCCCTCGTGCTTCCTCTCAAGTGGAGACGAGTATGTCGGGGAACTTCTAGAGTTGCATGAAGGGTGTGAAGGACCCTTTGGAAGTTCCAGTGGTTAGATGTGATTGGCCTCGAGAAGCCTCAGCGGAAATGGGCCTCATCTCGCCTGGAGGGCAAAACCTCCTGGATTTTCTCGAGTTGCGGCAGGTGCTCTCGACTTACGACGCGGACCTCAGGGACCCGCTCTGGTGGCCTCAGGAAAGGCCAGTCCCCATGCGTTTCCTCGAGGGCCTCTTGGGATTCCTCTCCCGTCGATGCCTTGGCCTAAGACCTTGTGTGGAGTCGGGGCCGGAACCTGAGGATTCCTCTCCAGTGCTGACATGGATCTTGGGCTACTTCTGGAGTCTCCCCAGGGAAGTCAGTCCTCGTCTCGAATGCGGGCATGCACTTGTGCTTTCCTCCAGAGCGGTAGCAGCAGTGTCACGCAGTGCGCCGTGTGGATCAAAGGATCTATGGTTTTCCCTCGAGTCTTTCCCACGAGGCTTTCCCACGAGGCTTTCCCACAGGGCTGTCCCACGTGCACACGTGGTGGGAGTCGATCCTCGGCTTGAACGTCAAGGCAGTGCAGGGAAAACAGGTTCCTCTGGAATGGACTGACACATCTGGGGGACTCTTGGAATGGTGGCACGACCCTGGAGTTCCTCTCGCCTTTCCTGTGGAGAGCGCCTCCTCTTGAGATGTGACGGGAACGCCGGGAATTCTTTCCCTACGAAACAGGGAAAGGATCCCTCATCTCGAGCTAGGAGGCGGAAACGGGGCTCCCCTGGATGTGTGCGGGACCCCACGTGCTTCCTCTCGTGTGGAGACGGGTATGTCGGGGAACTTCTTGAGTTGCAGCAATGGTGTGAAGGACCCTTTGGAAGTTCCAGTGGTTAGATGTGATTGGCCTTGAGAAGCCTCAGCGGAAATGGGCCTCATCTCGCCTGGAGGGCAAAACCTCCTGGATTTTCTCGAGTTGCGGCAGGTGCTCTCGACTTACGACGGGGACCTCAGGGACCCGGTCTGGTGGCCTCAGGAAAGGCCAGTCCCCATGCGAGTTCCTCGGGGGCGTCTCGGGATTCCTCTCCCGTCGATGCCGGGGCCTAAGACCTTGTGTGGAGTCGGGGCCGGAACCTGAGGATTCCTCTCCAGTGCTGACATGGATCTTGGGGTACTTCTGGAGTCTCCCCAGGGGAGTCAGTCCTCGTCTCGAATGCGGGCATGAACTTGCGCTTTCCTCCAGAGCGGTAGCAGCAGTGTCACGCAGTCCGCCGCGTGGATCAAAGGATCTATGGTTTTCCCTCGAGTCTTTCCCACGAGGCTTTCCCACGAGGCTTTCCCACAGGGCTGTCCCACGTGCAAACGTGGTGGGAGTCGATCCTCGGCTTGAACGTCAAGGCAGTGCAGGGAAAACAGGTTCCTCTGGAATGGACTGACACATCTGGGGGACTCTTGGAATGATGGCACGACCCTGGAGTTCCTCTCGCCTTTCCTGTGGAGAGCGCCTCCTCTTGAGATGCGACGGGAACGCCGGGAATTCTTTCCCTACGAAACAGGGAAAGGATCCCTCATCTCGAGCTAGGAGGCGGAAACGGGGCTCCCCTGGATGTGTGCGGGACCCCACGTGCTTCCTCTCGAGTGGAGACGGGTATGTCGGGGACCTTCTTGAGTTGCAGCAAGGGTGTGAAGGACCCTTTGGAAGTTCCAGTGGTTAGATGTGA
The DNA here is from genome assembly GCF_042477335.2 of Ovis canadensis. NCBI lineage: Eukaryota > Metazoa > Chordata > Mammalia > Artiodactyla > Bovidae > Ovis > Ovis canadensis. The sequence continues at coordinate 7,899,335 of NC_091264.1, forward strand.
TTGGCCTCGAGAAGCCTCAGCGGAAATGGGCCTCATCTCGCCTGGAGGGCAAAACCTCCTGGATTTTCTCGAGTTGCGGCAGGTGCTCTCGACTTACGACGGGGACCTCAGGGAACCGCTCTGGTGGCCTCAGGAAAGGCCAGTCCCCATGCGAGTTTCTCGGGGGCCTCTCGGGATTCCTCTCCCGTCGATGCCGGGGCCGAAGACCTTGTGTGGAGTCGGGGCCGGAACCTGAGGATTCCTCTCCAGTGCTGACATGGATCTTGGGGTACTTCTGGAGTCTCAACAGGGGAGTCAGTCATCGTCTCGAATGCGGGCATGCACTTGCGCTTTCCTCCAGAGCGGTAGCAGCAGTGTCACGCAGTCCGCCGCGTGGATCAAAGGATCTATGGTTTTCCCTCGAGTCTTTCCCACGAGGCTTTCCCACGAGGCTTTCCCACAGGGCTGTCCCACGTGCACACGTGGAGGGAGTCGATCCTCGGCATGAACGTCAAGGCAGTGCAGGGAAAACAGGTTCCTCTGGAATGGACTGACACATCTGTGGGACTCTTGGAATGGTGTCACGACCCTGGAGTTCCTCTCGCCTTTCCTGTGGAGAGCGCCTCCTCTTGAGATGCGACGGGAACGCCGGGAATTCTTTCCCTACGAAACAGGGAAAGGATCCCTCATCTCGAGGTAGGAGGCGGAAACGGGGCTCCCCTGGATGTGTGCGGGACCCCACGTGCTTCCTCTCGAGTGGAGACGGGTATGTCGGGGAACTTCTTGAGTTGCAGCAATGGTGTGAAGGACCCTTTGGAAGTTCCAGTGGTTAGATGTGATTGGCCTCGAGAAGCCTCAGTGGAAATGGGCCTCGTCTCGCCTGGAGGGCAAAACCTCCTGGATTTTCTCGAGTTGCGGCAGGTGCTCTCGACTTACGACGAGGACCTCAGGGACCCGCTCTGGTGGCCTCAGGAAAGGCCAGTCCCCATGCGAGTTCCTCGGGGGCCTCTCGGGATTCCTCTCCCGTCGATGCCGGGGCCTAAGACCTTGTGTGGAGTCGGGGCTGGAACCTGAGTTTTCCTCTCCAGTGCAGACATGGATCTTGGGGTACTTCTGGAGTCTCCCCAGGGGAGTCAGTCCTCGTCTCGAATGCTGGAATGCACTTGCCCTTTCCTTCAGAGCGGTAGCAGCAGTGTCACACAGTCCGCCGCGTGGATCAAAGGATGTATGGTTTTCCCTCGAGTGTTTCCCACGAGGCTTTCCCACGAGGCTTTCCCACAGGGCTGTCCCACGTGCACACGTGGTGGGAGTCGATCCTCGGCTTGAACGTCAAGGCAGTGCAGGGAAAACAGGTTCCTCTGGAATGGACTGACACATCTGGGGGACTCTTGGAATGGTGGCACGACCCTGGAGTTCCTCTCGCCTTTCCTGTGGAGAGCGCCTGCTCTTGAGATGCGACGGGAACGCCGGGAATTCTTTCCCTACGAAACAGGGAAAGGATCCCTCATCTCAATCTAGGAGGCGGAAACGGGGCTCCCCTGGATGTGTGCGGCTCCACGTGCTTCCTCTCGAGTGGAGACGGGTATGTCGGGGAACTTCTTCAGTTGCAGCAATGGTGTGAAGGACCCTTTGGAAGTTCCAGTGGTTAGATGTGATTGGCATCGAGAAGCCTCAGCGGAAATGGGCCTCATCTCGCCTGGAGGGCAAAACCTCCTGGATTTTCTCGAGTTGTGGCAGGTGCTCTCGACTTACGACGGGGACCTCAGGGAACCGCTCTGTTGGCCTCAGGAAAGGCCAGTCCCCATGCGAGTTCCTCGGGGGTCTCTCGGGATTCCTCTCCCGTCGATGCCGGGGCCTAAGACCTTGTGTGGAGTCGGGGCCGGAACCTGAGGATTCCTCTCCAGTGCTGAATGGATCTTGGGGTACTTCTGGAGTCTCCCCAGGGGAGTCAGTCCTCGTCTCGAATGCGGGCATGCACTTGCGCTTTCCTCCAGAGCGGTAGCAGCAGTGTCACGCAGTCCGCCGCGTGGATCAAAGGATCTATGGTTTTCCCTCGAGTCTTTCCCACGAGGCTTTCCCACGAGGCTTTCCCACAGGGCTGTCCCACGTGCACACGTGGTGGGAGTCGATCCTCGGCTTGAACGTCAAGGCAGTGCAGGGAAAACAGGTTCCTCTGGAATGGACTGACACATCTGGGGGACTCTTGGAATGGTGGCACGACCCTGGAGTTCCTCTCGCCTTTCCTGTGCAGAGCGCCTCCACTTGAGATGCGACGGGAACTCCGGGAAATCTTTCCCTACGAAACAGGGAAAGGATCCCTCATCTCGAGCTAGGAGGCGGAAACGGGGCTCCCCTGGATGTGTGCGGGAACCCACGTGCTTCCTCTCGAGTGGAGACGGGTATGTCGGGGACCTTCTTGAGTTGCAGCAAGGGTGTGAAGGACCCTTTGGAAGTTCCAGTGGTTAGATGTGATTGGCCTCGAGAAGCCTCAGCGGAAATGGGCCTCATCTCGCCTGGAGGGCAAAACCTCCTGGATTTTCTCGAGTTGCGGCAGGTGCTCTCGACTTACGACGGGGACCTCAGGGAACCGCTCTGGTGGCCTCAGGAAAGGCCAGTCCCCATGCGAGTTTCTCGGGGGCCTCTCGGGATTCCTCTCCCGTCGATGCCGGGGCCGAAGACCTTGTGTGGAGTCGGGGCCGGAACCTGAGGATTCCTCTCCAGTGCTGACATGGATCTTGGGGTACTTCTGGAGTCTCCCCAGGGGAGTCAGTCCTCGTCTCGAATGCGGGCATGCACTTGCGCTTTCCTCCAGAGCGGTAGCAGCAGTGTCACGCAGTCCTCCGCGTGGATCAAAGGATCTATGGTTTTCGCTCGAGTCTTTCCCACGAGGCTTTCCCACGAGGCTTTCCCACAGGGCTGTCCCACGTGCACACGTGGTGGGAGTCGATCCTCGGCTTGAACGTCAAGGCAGTGCAGGGAAAACAGGTTCCTCTGGAATGGACTGACATATCTGGGGGACTCTTGGAATGGTGGCAGGACGCTGGAGTCCTCTCGCCTTTCCTGTGGAGAGCGCCTCCTCTTGAGATGCGACGGGAACGCCGGGAATTCTTTCCCTACGAAACAGGGAAAGGATCCCTCATCTCGAGCTAGGAGGCGGAAACGGGGCTCCCCTGGATGTGTGCGGGACCCTCGTGCTTCCTCTCGAGTGGAGACAGGAATGTCGGGGAACTTCTTGAGTTGCAGCAAGGGTGTGAAGGACCCTTTGGAAGTTCCAGCGGTTAGATGTGATTAGCCTCTAGAAGCCTCAGCGGAAATGGGCCTCATCTCGCCTGGAGGGCAAAACCTCCTGGATTTTCTCGAGTTGCGGCAGGTGCTCTCGACTTACGATGGGGACCTCAGGGACCCGCTCTGGTGGTCTCAGGAAAGGCCAGTCCCCATGCGAGTTCCTCGGGGGCCTCTCGGCATTCCTCTCCCGTCGATGCCGGGGCCTAAGACCTTGTGTGCAGTCGGGGCCGGAACCTGAGGTTTCCTCCCCAGTGCTGACATGGATCTTGGGGTACTTCTGGAGTCTCCCCAGGGGAGTCAGTCCTCGTCTCGAATGCGGGCATGCACTTGCGCTTTCCTCCAGAGCGGAAGCAGCAGTGTCACGCAGTCCGCCGCGTGGATCAAAGGATCTATGGTTTTCCCTCGAGCCTTTCCCACGAGGCTTTCCCACGAGGCTTTCCCACAGGGCTGTCCCACGTGCACACGTGGTGGGAGTGGATTCTCGGCTTGAACGTCAAGGCAGTGCAGGGAAAACAGGTTCCTCTGGAATGGACTGAAACATCTGGGGGACTCTTGGAATGGTGGCACGACCCTGGAGTTCCTCTCGCCTTTCCTGTGGAGAGCGCCTCCTCTTGAGATGCGACGGGAACGCCGGGAATTCTTTCCCTACGAAACAGGGAAAGGATCCCTCATCTCGAGCTAGGAGGCGGAAACGGGGCTCCCCTGGATGTGTGCGGGACCCTCGTGCTTCCTCTCGAGTGGAGACGGGTATGTTGGGGAACTTCTAGAGTTGCAGCAAGGGTGTAAAGGACCCTTTGGAAGTTCCAGTGGTTAGATGTGATTAGCCTCGAGAAGCCTCAGCGGAAATGGGCTTCATCTCGCCTGGAGGGCAAAATCTCCTGGATTTTCTCGAGTTGCGGCAGGTGCTCACGACTTACGACGGGGACCTCAGGGACCCGTTCTGGTGACCTCAGGAAAGGCCAGTCCCGATGCGAGTTCCGCGGGGGCGTCTCGGGATTCCTCTCCCGTCGATGCCGGGGCCTAAGACCTTGTGTGGAGTCGGGGCCGGGACCTGAGGATTCCTCTCCAGTGCTGACATGGATCTTGGGGTACTTCTGGAGTCTCCCCAGGGGAGTCAGTCCTCGTCTCGAATGCGGGCATGCACTTTCGCTTTCCTCCAGAGCGGTAGCAGCAGTGTCACGCAGTCCGCCGCGTGGATCAAATGATCTATGGTTTTCCCTCGAGTCTTTCCCACGAGGCTTTCCCACGAGGCTTTCCACAGGGCTGTCCCACGTGCACACGTGGTGGGACTCGATCCTCGGCTTGAACGTCAAGGCAGTGCAGGGAAAACAGGTTCCTCTGGAATGGACTGACACATCTGGGGGACTCTTGGAATGGTGGCACGACCCTGGAGTTCCTCTCGCCTTTCCTGTGGAGAGCGCCTCCTCTTGAGATGCGACGGGAACGCCGGGAATTCTTTCCCTACGAAACAGGGAAAGGATCCCTCATCTCTAGCTAGGAGGCGGAAACGGGGCTCCCCTGGATGTGTGCGGGACCCCACGTGCTTCCTCTCGAGTGGAGACGGGTATGTCGGGGAACTTCTTGAGTTGCAGCAAGGGTGTGAAGGACCCTTTGGAAGTTCCAGTGGTTAGATGTGATTGACCTCGAGAAGCCTCAGCGGAAATGGGCCTCATCTCGCCTGGGGGGTAAAACCTCCTGGATTTTCTCGAGTTGCGGCAGGTGCTCTCGACTTACGACGGGGACCTCGGGGACCCGCTCTGGTGACCTCAGGAAAGGCCAGTCCCCATGCGAGTTCCTCGGGGGCCTCTCGGGATTCCTCTCCCATCGATGCCGGGGCCTAAGACCTTGTGTGGAGTCGGGGCCGGAAACTGAGGATTCCTCTCCAGTGCTGACATGGATCTTGGGGTACTTCTGGAGTCTCCCCAGGGGAGTCAGTCCTCGTCTCGAATGCGGGCATGCACTTGCGCTTTCCTCCAGAGCGGTAGCAAAAGTGTCACGCAGTCCGCCGCGTGGATCAAAGGATCTATGGTTTTCCCTCGAGTCTTTCCCACGAGGCTTTCCCACGAGGCTTTCCCACAGGGCTGTCCCACGTGCACACGTGGTGGGAGTGGATCCTCGGCTTGAACGTCAAGGCAGTGCAGGGAAAACAGGTTCCTCTGGAATGGACTGACATATCTGGGGGACTCTTTGAATGGTGGCATGACGCTGGAGTCCTCTCGCCTTTCCTGTGGAGAGCGCCTCCTCTTGAGATGCGACGGGAACGCCGGGAATTCTTTCCCTACGAAACAGGGAAAGGATCCCTCATCTCGAGCTAGGAGGCGGAAACGGGGCTCCCCTGGATGTGTGCGGGACCCTCGTGCTTCCTCTCGAGTGGAGACGGGTATGTCGGGGAACTTCTTGAGTTGCAGCAAGGGTGTGAAGGACCCTTTGGAAGTTCCAGTGGTTAGACGTGATTAGCCTCGAGAAGCCTCAGCGGAAATGGGCCTCATCTCGCCTGGAGGGCAAAACCTCCTGGATTTTCTCGAGTTGCGGCAGGTGCTCTCGACTTACGACGGGGACCTCAGGGACCCGCTCTGGTGGCCTCAGGAAAGGCCAGTCCCCATGCGAGTTCCGCGGGGGCCTCTCGGGATTCCTCTCCCGTCGATGCCGGGGCCTAAGACCTTGTGTGGAGTCGGGGCCGGGACCTGAGGATTCCTCTCCAGTGCTGACATGGATCTTGGGGTACTTCTGGAGTCTCCCCAGGGGAGTCAGTCCTCGTCTCGAATGCGGGCATGCACTTGCGCTTTCCTCCAGAGCGGTAGCAGAAGTGTCACGCAGTCCGCCGCGTGGATCAAAGGATCTATGGTTTTCCCTCGAGTCTTTCCCACGAGGCATTCCCACGAGGCTTTCCCACAGGGCTGTCCCACGTGCACACGTGGTGGGAGTGGATCCTCGGCTTGAACGTCAAGGCAGTGCAGGGAAAACATGTTCCTCTGGAATGGACTGACATATCTGGGGGACTCTTTGAATGGTGGCACGACGCTGGAGTCCTCTCGCCTTTCCTGTGGAGAGCGCCTCCTCTTGAGATGCGACGGGAATGCCGGGAATTCTTTCCCTACGAAACAGGGAAAGGATCCCTCATCTCGAGCTAGGAGGCGGAAACGGGGCTCCGCTGGATGTGTGCGGGACCCCACGTGCTTCCTCTCGAGTGGAGACGGGTATGTCGGGGAACTTCTTGAGTTGCAGCAAGGGTGTGAAGGACCCTTTGGAAGTTCCAAATGGTTAGATGTGATTGACCTTGAGAAGCCTCAGCGGAAATGGGCCTCATCTCGCCTGGGGGGTAAAACCTCCTGGATTTTCTCGAGTTGCGGCAGGTGCTCTCGACTTACGACGGGGACCTCGGGGACCCGCTCTGGTGACCTCAGGAAAGGCCAGTCCCCATGCGAGTTCCTCGGGGGCCTCTCGGGATTCCTCTCCCATCGATGCCGGGGCCTAAGACCTTGTGTGGAGTCAGGGCCGGAACCTGAGGATTCCCCTCCAGTGCTGACATGGATCTTGGGGTACTTCTGGAGTCTCCCCAGGGGAGTCAGTCCTCGTCTCGAATGCGGGCATGCACTTGCGCTTTCCTCCAGAGCGGTAGCAGAAGTGTCACGCAGTCCGCCGCGTGGATCAAAGGATCTATGGTTTTCCCTCGAGTCTTTCCCACGAGGCTTTCCCACGAGGCTTTCCCACAGGGCTGTCCCACGTGCACACGTGGTGGGAGTGGATCCTCGGCTTGAACGTCAAGGCAGTGCAGGGAAAACATGTTCCTCTGGAATGGACTGACATATCTGGGGGACTCTTTGAATGGTGGCAGGACGCTGGAGTCCTCTCGCCTTTCCTGTGGAGAGCCCCTCCTCTTGAGATGCGACGGGAACGCCGGGAATTCTTTCCCTACGAAACAGGGAAAGGATCCCTCATCTCGAGCTAGGAGGCGGAAACGGGGCTCCCCTGGATGTGTGCGGGACCCTCGTGCTTCCTCTCGAGTGGAGACGGGAATGTCGGGGAACTTCTTGAGTTGCAGCAAGGGTGTGAAGGACCCTTTGGAAGTTCCAGCGGTTAGATGTGATTAGCCTCTAGAAGCCTCAGCGGAAATGGGCCTCATCTCGCCTGGAGGGCAAAACCTCCTGGATTTTCTCGAGTTGCGGCAGGTGCTCTCGACTTACGATGGGGACCTCAGGGACCCGCTCTGGTGGTCTCAGGAAAGGCCAGTCCCCATGCGAGTTCCTCGGGGGCCTCTCGGCATTCCTCTCCCGTCGATGCCGGGGCCTAAGACCTTGTGTGCAGTCGGGGCCGGAACCTGAGGTTTCCTCCCCAGTGCTGACATGGATCTTGGGGTACTTCTGGAGTCTCCCCAGGGGAGTCAGTCCTCATCTCGAATGCGGGCATGCACTTGCGCTTTCCTCCAGAGCGGAAGCAGCAGTGTCACGCAGTCCGCCGCGTGGATCAAAGGATCTATGGTTTTCCCTCGAGCCTTTCCCACGAGGCTTTCCCACGAGGCTTTCCCACAGGGCTGTCCCACGTGCACACGTGGTGGGAGTGGATCCTCGGCTTGAACGTCAAGGCAGTGCAGGGAAAACAGGTTCCTCTGGAATGGACTGAAACATCTGGGGGACTCTTGGAATGGTGGCACGACCCTGGAGTTCCTCTCGCCTTTCCTGTGGAGAGCGCCTCCTCTTGAGATGCGACGGGAACGCCGGGAATTCTTTCCCTACGAAACAGGGAAAGGATCCCTCATCTCGAGCTAGGAGGCGGAAACGGGGCTCCCCTGGATGTGTGCGGGACCCTCGTGCTTCCTCTCGAGTGGAGACGGGTATGTTGGGGAACTTCTAGAGTTGCAGCAAGGGTGTGAAGGACCCTTTGGAAGTTCCAGTGGTTAGATGTGATTAGCCTCGAGAAGCCTCAGCGGAAATGGGCTTCATCTCGCCTGGAGGGCATAATCTCCTGGATTTTCTCGAGTTGCGGCAGGTGCTCACGACTTACGACGGGGACCTCAGGGACCCTTTCTGGTGACCTCAGGAAAGGCCAGTCCCGATGCGAGTTCCGCGGGGGCCTCTCGGGATTCCTCTCCCGTCGATGCCGGGGCCTAAGACCTTGTGTGGAGTCGGGGCCGGGACCTGAGGATTCCTCTCCAGTGCTGACATGGATCTTGGGGTACTTCTGGAGTCTCCCCAGGGGAGTCAGTCCTCGTCTCGAATGCGGGCATGCACTTTCGCTTTCCTCCAGAGCGGTAGTAGCAGTGTCACGCAGTCCGCCGCGTGGATCAAATGATCTATGGTTTTCCCTCGAGTCTTTCCCACGAGGCTTTCCCACGAGGCTTTCCACAGGGTTGTCCCACGTGCACACGTGGTGGGACTCGATCCTCGGCTTGAACGTCAAGGCAGTGCAGGGAAAACAGGTTCCTCTGGAATGGACTGACACATCTGGGGGACTCTTGGAATGGTGGCACGACCCTGGAGTTCCTCTCGCCTTTCCTGTGGAGAGCGCCTCCTCTTGAGATGCGACGGGAACGCCGGGAATTCTTTCCCTACGAAACAGGGAAAGGATCCCTCATCTCTAGCTAGGAGGCGGAAACGGGGCTCCCCTGGATGTCTGCGGGACCCCACGTGCTTCCTCTCGAGTGGAGACGGGTATGTCGGGGAACTTCTTGAGTTGCAGCAAGGGTTGAAGGACCCTTTGGAAGTTCCAGTGGTTAGAAGTGATTAGCCTCGAGAAGCCTCAGCGGAAATGGGCCTCATCTCGCCTGGAGAGCAAAACCTCCTGGATTTTCTCGAGTTGCGGCAGGTGCTCTCGACTTACGACGGGGACCTCAGAGACCCGCTCTGGTGGCCTCAGGAAAGGCCAGTCCCCATGCGAGTTCCTCGGGTCCTCTCGGGATTCCTCTCCCGTCGATGCTGGGGCCTAAGACCTTGTGTGGAGTCGGGGCCGGAACCTGAGGATTCCTCTCCAGTGCTGACATGGATCTTGGGGTACTTCTGGAGTCTCCCCAGGGGAGTCAGTCCTCGTCTCGAATGCGGGCATGCACTTGCGCTTTCCTCCAGAGCGGTAGCAGCAGTGTCACGCAGTCCACCGCGTGGATCAAAGGATCTATGGTTTTCCCTCGAGTCTTTCCCAAGAGGCTTTCCCACGAGGCTTTCCCACAGGGCTGTCCCACGTGCACACGTGGTGGGAGTCGATCCTCGGCTTGAACGTCAAGGCAGTGCAGGGAAAACAGGTTCCTCTGGAATGGACTGACACATCTGAGGGTCTCTTGGAATGGTGCCACGACCCTGGAGTTCCTCTCGCCTTTCCTGTGGAGAGCGCCTCCTCTTGAAATGCGACGGGAATGCCGGGAATTCTTTCCCTACGAAACAGGGAAAGGATCCCTCATCTCGAGTTAGGAGGCGGAAACCGGGCTCCCCTCGATGTGTGCGGGACCCAACTTGCTTCCTCTCGAGTGGAGACGGGTATGTCGCACAACTGCTTGAGTTGCAGCAAGGGTGTGAAGGACCCTTTGGAAGTTCCAGTGGTTAGATGTGATTGACCTCGAGAAGCCTCAGCGGAAATGGGCCTCATCTCGCCTGGGGGGTAAAACCTCCTGGATTTTCTCGAGTTGCGGCAGGTGCTCTCGACTTACGACGGGGACCTCGGGGACCCGCTCTGGTGACCTCAGGAAAGGCCAGTCCCCATGCGAGTTCCTCGGGGGCCTCTCGGCATTCCTCTCCCATCGATGCCGGGGCCTAAGACCTTGTGTGGAGTCGGGGCCGGAACCTGAGGATTCCTCTCCAGTGCTGACATGGATCTTGGGGTACTTCTGGAGTCTCCCCAGGGGAGTCAGTCCTCGTCTCGAATGCGGGCATGCACTTGCGCTTTCCTCCAGAGCGGTAGCAGAAGTGTCACGCAGTCCGCCGCGTGGATCAAAGGATCTATGGTTTTCCCTCGAGTCTTTCCCACGAGGCTTTCCCACGAGGCTTTCCCACAGGGCTGTCCCACGTGCACACGTGGTGGGAGTGGATCCTCGGCTTGAACGTCAAGGCAGTGCAGGGAAAACATGTTCCTCTGGAATGGACTGACATATCTGGGGGACTCTTTGAATGGTGGCATGACGCTGGAGTCCTCTCGCCTTTCCTGTGGAGAGCGCCTCCTCTTGAGATGCGACGGGAATGCCGGGAATTCTTTCCCTACGAAACAGGGAAAGGATCCCTCATCTCGAGCTAGGAGGCGGAAACGGGGCTCCCCTGGATGTGTGCGGGACCCCACGTGCTTCCTCTCGAGTGGAGACGGGTATGTCGGGGAACTTCTTGAGTTGCAGCAAGGGTGTGAAGGACCCTTTGGAAGTTCCAGTGGTTAGATGTGATTGACCTCGAGAAGCCTCAGCGGAAATGGGCCTCATCTCGCCTGGGGGGTAAAACCTCCTGGATTTTCTCGAGTTGCGGCAGGTGCTCTCGACTTACGACGGGGACCTCGGGGACCCGCTCTGGTGACCTCAGGAAAGGCCAGTCCCCATGCGAGTTCCTCGGGGGCCTCTCGGGATTCCTCTCCCGTCGATGCCGGGGCCTAAGACCTTGTGTGGAGTCAGGGCCGGAACCTGAGGATTCCCCTCCAGTGCTGACATGGATCTTGGGGTACTTCTGGAGTCTCCCCAGGGGAGTCAGTCCTCGTCTCGAAAGCGGGCATGCACTTGCGCTTTCCTCCAGAGCGGTAGCAGAAGTGTCACGCAGTCCGCCGCGTGGATCAAAGGATCTATGGTTTTCCCTCGAGTCTTTCCCACGAGGCTTTCCCACAGGGCTGTCCCACGTGCACACGTGGTGGGAGTGGATCCTCGGCTTGAACGTCAAGGCAGTGCAGGGAAAACATATTCCTCTGGAATGGACTGACATATCTGGGGGACTCTTTGAATGGTGGCAGGACGCTGGAGTCCTCTCGCCTTTCCTGTGGAGAGCGCCTCCTCTTGAGATGCGACGGGAACGCCGGGAATTCTTTCCCTACGAAACAGGGAAAGGATCCCTCATCTCGAGCTAGGAGGCGGAAACGGGGCTCCCCTGGATGTGTGCGGGACCCTCGTGCTTCCTCTCGAGTGGAGACGGGAATGTCGGGGAACTTCTTGAGTTGCAGCAAGGGTGTGAAGGACCCTTTGGAAGTTCCAGCGGTTAGATGTGATTAGCCTCTAGAAGCCTCAGCGGAAATGGGCCTCATCTCGCCTGGAGGGCAAAACCTCCTGGATTTTCTCGAGTTGCGGCAGGTGCTCTCGACTTACGATGGGGACCTCAGGGACCCGCTCTGGTGGTCTCAGGAAAGGCCAGTCCCCATGCGAGTTCCTCGGGGGCCTCTCGGCATTCCTCTCCCGTCGATGCCGGGGCCTAAGACCTTGTGTGCAGTCGGGGCCGGAACCTGAGGTTTCCTCCCCAGTGCTGACATGGATCTTGGGGTACTTCTGGAGTCTCCCCAGGGGAGTCAGTCCTCGTCTCGAATGCGGGCATGCACTTGCGCTTTCCTCCAGAGCGGAAGCAGCAGTGTCACGCAGTCCGCCGCGTGGATCAAAGGATCTATGGTTTTCCCTCGAGCCTTTCCCACGAGGCTTTCCCACGAGGCTTTCCCACAGGGCTGTCCCACGTGCACACGTGGTGGGAGTGGATCCTCGGCTTGAACGTCAAGGCAGTGCAGGGAAAACAGGTTCCTCTGGAATGGACTGAAACATCTGGGGGACTCTTGGAATGGTGGCACGACCCTGGAGTTCCTCTCGCCTTTCCTGTGGAGAGCGCCTCCTCTTGAGATGCGACGGGAACGCCGGGAATTCTTTCCCTACGAAACAGGGAAAGGATCCCTCATCTCGAGCTAGGAGGCGGAAACGGGTCTCCCCTGGATGTGTGCGGGACCCTCGTGCTTCCTCTCGAGCGGAGACGGGTATGTTGGGGAACTTCTAGAGTTGCAGCAAGGGTGTGAAGGACCCTTTGGAAGTTCCAGTTGTTAGATGTGATTAACCTCGAGAAGCCTCAGCGGAAATGGGCTTCATCTCGCCTGGAGGGCAAAATCTCCTGGATTTCCTCGAGTTGCGGCAGGTGCTCACGACTTACGACGGGGACCTCAGGGACCCGTTCTGGTGACCTCAGGAAAGGCCAGTCCCGATGCGAGTTCCGCGGGGGCCTCTCGGGATTCCTCTCCCGTCGATGCCGGGGCCTAAGACCTTGTGTGGAGTCGGGGCCGGAACCTGAGGATTCCTCTCCAGTGCTGACATGGATCTTGGGGTACTTCTGGAGTCTCCCCAGGGGAGTCAGTCCTCGTCTCGAATGCGGGCATGCACTTTCGCTTTCCTCCAGAGCGGTAGCAGCAGTGTCACGCAGTCCGCCGCGTGGATCAAATGATCTATGGTTTTCCCTCGAGTCTTTCCCACGAGGCTTTCCCACGAGGCTTTCCACAGGGCTGTCCCACGTGCACACGTGGTGGGACTCGATCCTCGGCTTGAACGTCAAGGCAGTGCAGGGAAAACAGGTTCCTCTGGAATGGACTGACACATCTGGGGGACTCTTGGAATGGTGGCACGACCCTGGAGTTCCTCTCGCCTTTCCTGTGGAGAGCGCCTCCTCTTGAGATGCGACGGGAACGCCGGGAATTCTTTCCCTACGAAACAGGGAAAGGATCCCTCATCTCTAGCTAGGAGGCGGAAACGGGGCTCCCCTGGATGTGTGCGGGACCCCACGTGCTTCCTCTCGAGTGGAGACGGGTATGTCGGGGAACTTCTTGAGTTGCAGCAAGGGTGTGAAGGACCCTTTGGAAGTTCCAGTGGTTAGATGTGATTGACCTCGAGAAGCCTCAGCGGAAATGGGCCTCATCTCGCCTGGGGGGTAAAACCTCCTGGATTTTCTCGAGTTGCGGCAGGTGCTCTCGACTTACGACGGGGACCTCGGGGACCCGCTCTGGTGACCTCAGGAAAGGCCAGTCCCCATGCGAGTTCCTCGGGGGCCTCTCGGGATTCCTCTCCCATCGATGCCGGGGCCTAAGACCTTGTGTGGAGTCGGGGCCGGAACCTGAGGATTCCTCTCCAGTGCTGACATGGATTTTGGGGTACTTCTGGAGTCTCCCCAGGGGAGTCAGTCCTAGTCTCGAATGCGGGCATGCACTTGCGCTTTCCTCCAGAGCGGTAGCAGAAGTGTCACGCAGTCCGCCGCGTGGATCAAAGGATCTATGGTTTTCCCTCGAGTCTTTCCCACGAGGCTTTCCCACGAGGCTTTCCCACAGGGCTGTCCCACGTGCACACGTGGTGGGAGTGGATCCTCGGCTTGAACGTCAAGGCAGTGCAGGGAAAACATGTTCCTCTGGAATGGACTGACATATCTGGGGGACTCTTGGAATGGTGGCATGACGCTGGAGTCCTCTCGCCTTTCCTGTGGAGAGCGCCTCCTCTTGAGATGCGACGGGAACGCCGGGAATTCTTTCCCTACGAAACAGGGAAAGGATCCCTCATCTCGAGCTAGGAGGCGGAAACCGGGCTCCACTCGATATGTGCAGGACCCAACTTGCTTCCTCTCGAGTGGAGACGGGTATGTCGGGGAACTTCTTGAGTTGCAGCAAGGGTGTGAAGGACCCTTTGGAAGTTCCAGTGGTTAGACGTGATTAGCCTCGAGAAGCCTCAGCGGAAATGGGCCTCATCTCGCCTGGAGGGCAAAACCTCCTGGATTTTCTCGAGTTGCGGCAGGTGCTCTCGACTTACGATGGGGACCTCAGGGACCAGCTCTGGTGGCCTCAGGAAAGGCCAGTCCCCATGCGAGTTCCTCGGGGGCCTCTCGGCATTCCTCTCCCGTCGATGCCGGGGCCTAAGACCTTGTGTGGAGTCGGGGCCGGAACCTGAGGATTCCTCTCCAGTGCTGACATGGATCTTGGGGTAATTCTGGAGTCTCCCTAGGGGAGTCAGTCCTCGTCTCGAATGCGGGCATGCACTTGCGCTTTCCTCCAGAGCGGTAGCAGCAGTGTCACGCCGTCCGCCGCGTGGATCAAAGGATCTATTGTTTTCCCTCGTGTCTTTCCCACGAGGCTTTCCCACGAGGCTTTCCCACAGGGCTGTCCCACGTGCACACGTGGTGGGAGTCGATCCTCGGCTTGAACGTCAAGGCAGTGTAGGGAAAACATGTTCCTCTGGAATGGACTGACACATCTGGGGGACTCTTGGAATGGTGGCATGACCCTCGAGTTCCTCTCGCCTTTGCTGTAGAGAGCGCCTCCTCTTGAGATGCGACGGGAACGCCGGGAATTCTTTCCCTACGAAACAGGGAAAGGATCCCTCATCTCGAGCTAGGAGGCGAAAACGGGGCTGCCCTGGATGTGTGCGTGACCCCACGTGCTTCCTCTCGAGTGGAGACGGGTATGTCGGGGACCTTCTTAAGTTGCAGCAGGGTGTGAAGGACCCTTTGGAAGTTCCAGTGGTTAGATGTGATTGGCCTCGAGAAGCCTCAGCGGAAATGGGCCTCATCTCGCCTGGAGGGCAAAACCTCCTGGATTTTCTCGAGTTGCGGCAGGTGCTCTCGACTTACGACGCGGACCTCAGAGACCCTCTCTGGTGGCCTCAGGAAAGGCCAGTTCCCATGCGAGTTCCTCGGGGGCCTCTCGGGATTCCTCTCCCGTCGATGCCGGGGCCTAAGACCTTGTGTGGAGTCGGGGCCGGAACCTGAGGATTCCTCTCCAGTGCTGACATGGATCTTGGGGTACTTCTGGAGTCTCAACGGGGGAGTCAGTCATCGTCTCGAATGCGGGCATGCACTTGCGCTTTCCTCCAGAGCGGTAGCAGCAGTGTCACGCAGTCCGCCGCGTGGATCAAAGGATCTATGGTTTTCCCTCGAGTCTTTCCCACGAGGCTTTCCCACGAGGCTTTCCCACAGGGCTGTCCCACGTGCACACGTGGTGGGAGTCGATCCTCGGCTTGAACGTCAAGGCAGTGCAGGGAAAACAGGTTCCTTTGGAATGGACTGACACATCTGGGGGACTCTTGGAATGGTGGCACGACCCTGGAGATCCTCTCGCCTTTCCTGTGGAGAGCGCCTCCTCTTGAGATGTGACGGGAACGCCGGGAATTCTTTCCCTACGAAACAGGGAAAGGATCCCTCATCTCGAGCTAGGAGGCGGAAACGGGGCTCCCCTGGATGTGTGCGGGACCCACGTGCTTTCTCTCGAGTGGAGACGGGTATGTCGGGGAACTTCTTGAGTTGCAGCAAGGGTGTGAAGGACCCTTTGGAAGTTCCAGTGGTTAGACGTGATTAGCCTCGAGAAGCCTCAGCGGAAATGGGCCTCATCTCGCCTGGAGGGCAAAACCTCCTGGATTTTCTCGAGTTGCGGCAGGTGCTCTCGACTTACGACGGGGACCTCAGGGACCCGCTCTGGTGGCCTCAGGAAAGGCCAGTCCCCATGCGAGTTCCTCGGGGGCCTCTCGGGATTCCTCTCCCGTCGATGCCGGGGCCTAAGACCTTGTGTGGAGTCGGGGCCGGAACCTGAGGATTCCTCTCCAGTGCTGACATGGATCTTGGGGTACTTCTGGAGTCTCCCCAGGGGAGTCAGTCCTCGTCTCGAATGCGGGCATGCACTTGCGCTTTCCTCCAGAGCGGTAGCAGCAGTGTCACGCAGTCCGCCGCGTGGATCAAAGGATCTATGGTTTTCCCTCGAGTCTTTCCCACGAGGCTTTCCCACGAAGCTTTCCCACAGGGCTGTCCCACGTGCACACGTGGTGGGAGTCGATCCTCGGCTTGAACGTCAAGGCAGTGCAGGGAAAACAGGTTCCTCTGGAATGGACTGACACATCTGGGGGACTCTTGGAATGGTGGCACGACCCTGGAGTTCCTCTCGCCTTTCCTGTGGAGAGCGCCTCCTCTTGAGATGCGACGGGAACGCCGGGAATTCTTTCCCTACGAAACAGGGAAAGGATCCCTCATCTCGAGCTAGGAGGCGGAAACGGGGCTCCCCTCGATGTGTGCGGGACCCCACGTGCTTCTTCTCGAGTCGAGACGGGTATTTCGGGGAACTTCTTGAGTTGCAGCAATGGTGTGAAGGACCCTTTGGAAGTTCCAGTGGTTAGATGTGATTGGCCTCGAGAAGCCTCAGCGGAAATGGGCCTCATCTCGCCTGGAGGGCAAAACCTCCTGGATTTTCTCGAGTTGCGGCAGGTGCTCTCGACTTACGACGGGGACCTCAGGGAACCGCTCTGTTGGCCTCAGGAAAGGCCAGTCCCCATGCGAGTTCCTCGGGGGCCTCTCGGGATTCCTCTCCCGTTGATGCCGGGGCCTAAGACCTTGTTTGGAGTCGGGGCCGAAACCTGAGGATTCCTCTCCAGTGCTGACATGGATCTTGGGGTACTTCTGGAGTCTCCCCAGAGGAGTCAGTCCTCGTCTCGAATGCGGGCATGCACTTGCGCATTCCTCCAGAGCGGTAGCAGCAGTGTCACGCAGTCCGCCGCGTGGATCAAAGGATCTATGGTTTTCCCTCGAGTCTTTCGCACGAGGCTTTCCCACGAGGCTTTCCCACAGGGCTGTCCCACGTGCACACGTGGTGGGAGTCGATCCTCGGCTTGAACGTCAAGGCAGTGCAGGGAAAACAGGTTCCTCTGGAATGGACTGACACTTCTGGGGGACTCTTGGAATGGTGGCACGACCCTGGAGTTCCTCTCGCCTTTCCTGTGGAGAGCGCCTCCTCTTGAGATGCGACGGGAACACCGAGAATTCTTTCCCTACGAAACAGGGAAAGGATCCCTCATCTCGAGCTAGGAGGCGAAAACGGGGCTGCCCTGGATGTGTGCGTGACCCCACGTGCTTCCTCTCGAGTGGAGACGGGTATGTCGGGGACCTTCTTAAGTTGCAGCAGGGTGTGAAGGACCCTTTGGAAGTTCCAGTGGTTAGATGTGATTGGCCTCGAGAAGCCTCAGCGGAAATGGGCCTCATCTCGCCTGGAGGTCAAAACCTCCTGGATTTTCTCGAGTTGCGGCAGGTGCTCTCGACTTACGACGCGGACCTCAGAGACCCGCTCTGGTGGCCTCAGGAAAGGCCAGTTCCCATGCGAGTTCCTCGGGGGCCTCTCGGGATTCCTCTCCCGTCGATGCCGGGGCCTAAGACCTTGTGTGGAGTCGGGGCCGGAACCTGAGGATTCCTCTCCAGTGCTGACATGGATCTTGGGGTACTTCTGGAGTCTCAACAGGGGAGTCAGTCATCGTCTCGAATGCGGGCATGCACTTGCGCTTTCCTCCAGAGCGGTAGCAGCAGTGTCACGCAGTCCGCCGCGTGGATCAAAGGATCTATGGTTTTCCCTCGAGTCTTTCCCACGAGGCTTTCCCACGAGGCTTTCCCACAGGGCTGTCCCACGTGCACACGTGGTGGGAGTCGATCCTCGGCTTGAACGTCAAGGCAGTGCAGGGAAAACAGGTTCCTTTGGAATGGACTGACACATCTGGGGGACTCTTGGAATGGTGGCACGACCCTGGAGATCCTCTCGCCTTTCCTGTGGAGAGCGCCTCCTCTTGAGATGCGACGGGAACGCCGGGAATTCTTTCCCTACGAAACAGGGAAAGGATCCCTCATCTCGAGCTAGGAGGCGGAAACGGGGCTCCCCTGGATGTGTGCGGGACCCACGTGCTTCCTCTCGAGTGGAGACGGGTATGTCGGGGAACTTCTTGAGTTGCAGCAAGGGTGTGAAGGACCCTTTGGAAGTTCCAGTGGTTAGACGTGATTAGCCTCGAGAAGCCTCAGCGGAAATGGGCCTCATCTCGCCTGGAGGGCAAAACCTCCTGGATTTTCTCGAGTTGCGGCAGGTGCTCTCGACTTACGACGGGGACCTCAGGGACCCGCTCTGGTGGCCTCAGGAAAGGCCAGTCCCCATGCGAGTTCCTCGGGGGCCTCTCGGGATTCCTCTCCCGTCGATGCCGGGGCCTAAGACCTTGTGTGGAGTCGGGGCCGGAACCTGAGGATTCCTCTCCAGTGCTGACATGGATCTTGGGGTACTTCTGGAGTCTCCCCAGGGGAGTCAGTCCTCGTCTCGAATGCGGGCATGCACTTGCGCTTTCCTCCAGAGCGGTAGCAGCAGTGTCACGCAGTCCGCCGCGTGGATCAAAGGATCTATGGTTTTCCCTCGAGTCTTTCCCACGAGGCTTTCCCACGAAGCTTTCCCACAGGGCTGTCCCACGTGCACTCGTGGTGGGAGTCGATCCTCGGCTTGAACGTCAAGGCAGTGCAGGGAAAACAGGTTCCTCTGGAATGGACTGACACATCTGGGGGACTCTTGGAATGGTGGCACGACCCTGGAGTTCCTCTCGCCTTTCCTGTGGAGAGCGCCTCCTCTTGAGATGCGACGGGAACGCCGGGAATTCTTTCCCTACGAAACAGGGAAAGGATCCCTCATCTCGAGCTAGGAGGCGGAAACGGGGCTCCCCTGGATGTGTGCGGGACCCCACGTGCTTCTTCTCGAGTCGAGACGGGTATTTCGGGGAACTTCTTGAGTTGCAGCAATGGTGTGAAGGACCCTTTGGAAGTTCCAGTGGTTAGATGTGATTGGCCTCGAGAAGCCTCAGCGGAAATGGGCCTCATCTCGCCTGGAGGGCAAAACCTCCTGGATTTTCTCGAGTTGCGGCAGGTGCTCTCGACTTACGACGGGGACCTCAGGGAACCGCTCTGTTGGCCTCAGGAAAGGCCAGTCCCCATGCGAGTTCCTCGGGGGCCTCTCGGGATTCCTCTCCCGTTGATGCCGGGGCCTAAGACCTTGTTTGGAGTCGGGGCCGAAACCTGAGGATTCCTCTCCAGTGCTGACATGGATCTTGGGGTACTTCTGGAGTCTCCCCAGGGGAGTCAGTCCTCGTCTCGAATGCGGGCATGCACTTGCGCATTCCTCCAGAGCGGTAGCAGCAGTGTCACGCAGTCCGCCGCGTGGATCAAAGGATCTATGGTTTTCCCTCGAGTCTTTCGCACGAGGCTTTCCCACGAGGCTTTCCCACAGGGCTGTCCCACGTGCACACGTGGTGGGAGTCGATCCTCGGCTTGAACGTCAAGGCAGTGCAGGGAAAACAGGTTCCTCTGGAATGGACTGACACTTCTGGGGGACTCTTGGAATGGTGGCACGACCCTGGAGTTCCTCTCGCCTTTCCTGTGGAGAGCGCCTCCTCTTGAGATGCGACGGGAACACCGAGAATTCTTTCCCTACGAAACAGGGAAAGGATCCCTCATCTCGAGCTAGGAGGGGAAAACGGGGCTGCCCTGGATGTGTGCGTGACCCCACGTGCTTCCTCTCGAGTGGAGACGGGTATGTCGGGGACCTTCTTAAGTTGCAGCAGGGTGTGAAGGACCCTTTGGAAGTTCCAGTGGTTAGATGTGATTGGCCTCGAGAAGCCTCAGCGGAAATGGGCCTCATCTCGCCTGGAGGTCAAAACCTCCTGGATTTTCTCGAGTTGCGGCAGGTGCTCTCGACTTACGACGCGGACCTCAGAGACCCGCTCTGGTGGCCTCAGGAAAGGCCAGTTCCCATGCGAGTTCCTCGGGGGCCTCTCGGGATTCCTCTCCCGTCGATGCCGGGGCCTAAGACCTTGTGTGGAGTCGGGGCCGGAACCTGAGGATTCCTCTCCAGTGCTGACATGGATCTTGGGGTACTTCTGGAGTCTCAACAGGGGAGTCAGTCATCGTCTCGAATGCGGGCATGCACTTGCGCTTTCCTCCAGAGCGGTAGCAGCAGTGTCACGCAGTCCGCCGCGTGGATCAAAGGATCTATGGTTTTCCCTCGAGTCTTTCCCACGAGGCTTTCCCACGAGGCTTTCCCACAGGGCTGTCCCACGTGCACACGTGGTGGGAGTCGATCCTCGGCTTGAACGTCAAGGCAGTGCAGGGAAAACAGGTTCCTTTGGAATGGACTGACACATCTGGGGGACTCTTGGAATGGTGGCACGACCCTGGAGATCCTCTCGCCTTTCCTGTGGAGAGCGCCTCCTCTTGAGATGCGACGGGAACGCCGGGAATTCTTTCCCTACGAAACAGGGAAAGGATCCCTCATCTCGAGCTAGGAGGCGGAAACGGGGCTCCCCTGGATGTGTGCGGGACCCACGTGCTTCCTCTCGAGTGGAGACGGGTATGTCGGGGAACTTCTTGAGTTGCAGCAAGGGTGTGAAGGACCCTTTGGAAGTTCCAGTGGTTAGACGTGATTAGCCTCGAGAAGCCTCAGCGGAAATGGGCCTCATCTCGCCTGGAGGGCAAAACCTCCTGGATTTTCTCGAGTTGCGGCAGGTGCTCTCGACTTACGACGGGGACCTCAGGGACCCGCTCTGGTGGCCTCAGGAAAGGCCAGTCCCCATGCGAGTTCCTCGGGGGCCTCTCGGGATTCCTCTCCCGTCGATGCCGGGGCCTAAGACCTTGTGTGGAGTCGGGGCCGGAACCTGAGGATTCCTCTCCAGTGCTGACATGGATCTTGGGGTACTTCTGGAGTCTCCCCAGTGGAGTCAGTCCTCGTCTCGAATGCGGGCATGCACTTGCGCTTTCCTCCAGAGCGGTAGCAGCAGTGTCACGCAGTCCGCCGCGTGGATCAAAGGATCTATGGTTTTCCCTCGAGTCTTTCCCACGAGGCTTTCCCACGAAGCTTTCCCACAGGGCTGTCCCACGTGCACACGTGGTGGGAGTCGATCCTCGGCTTGAACGTCAAGGCAGTGCAGGGAAAACAGGTTCCTCTGGAATGGACTGACACATCTGGGGGACTCTTGGAATGGTGGCACGACCCTGGAGTTCCTCTCGCCTTTCCTGTGGAGAGCGCCTCCTCTTGAGATGCGACGGGAACGCCGGGAATTCTTTCCCTACGAAACAGGGAAAGGATCCCTCATCTCGAGCTAGGAGGCGGAAACGGGGCTCCCCTGGATGTGTGCGGGACCCCACGTGCTTCTTCTCGAGTCGAGACGGGTATTTCGGGGAACTTCTTGAGTTGCAGCAATGGTGTGAAGGACCCTTTGGAAGTTCCAGTGGTTAGATGTGATTGGCCTCGAGAAGCCTCAGCGGAAATGGGCCTCATCTCGCCTGGAGGGCAAAACCTCCTGGATTTTCTCGAGTTGCGGCAGGTGCTCTCGACTTACGACGGGGACCTCAGGGAACCGCTCTGTTGGCCTCAGGAAAGGCCAGTCCCCATGCGAGTTCCTCGGGGGCCTCTCGGGATTCCTCTCCCGTCGATGCCGGGGCCTAAGACCTTGTTTGGAGTCGGGGCCGAAACCTGAGGATTCCTCTCCAGTGCTGACATGGATCTTGGGGTACTTCTGGAGTCTCCCCAGGGGAGTCAGTCCTCGTCTCGAATGCGGGCATGCACTTGCGCATTCCTCCAGAGCGGTAGCAGCAGTGTCACGCAGTCCGCCGCGTGGATCAAAGGATCTATGGTTTTCCCTCGAGTCTTTCGCACGAGGCTTTCCCACGAGGCTTTCCCACAGGGCTGTCCCACGTGCACACGTGGTGGGAGTCGATCCTCGGCTTGAACGTCAAGGCAGTGCAGGGAAAACAGGTTCCTCTGGAATGGACTGACACTTCTGGGGGACTCTTGGAATGGTGGCACGACCCTGGAGTTCCTCTCGCCTTTCCTGTGGAGAGCGCCTCCTCTTGAGATGCGACGGGAACACCGAGAATTCTTTCCCTACGAAACAGGGAAAGGATCCCTCATCTCGAGCTAGGAGGCGAAAACGGGGCTGCCCTGGATGTGTGCGTGACCCCACGTGCTTCCTCTCGAGTGGAGACGGGTATGTCTGGGACCTTCTTAAGTTGCAGCAGGGTGTGAAGGACCCTTTGGAAGTTCCAGTGGTTAGATGTGATTGGCCTCGAGAAGCCTCAGCGGAAATGGGCCTCATCTCGCCTGGAGGGCAAAACCTCCTGGATTTTCTCGAGTTGCGGCAGGTGCTCTCGACTTACGACGCGGACCTCAGAGACCCGCTCTGGTGGCCTCAGGAAAGGCCAGTTCCCATGCGAGTTCCTCGGGGGCCTCTCGGGATTCCTCTCCCGTCGATGCCGGGGCCTAAGACCTTGTGTGGAGTCGGGGCCGGAACCTGAGGATTCCTTTCCAGTGCTGACATGGATCTTGGGGTACTTCTGGAGTCTCAACAGGGGAGTCAGTCATCGTCTCGAATGCGGGCATGCACTTGCGCTTTCCTCCAGAGCGGTAGCAGCAGTGTCACGCAGTCCGCCGCGTGGATCAAAGGATCTATGGTTTTCCCTCGAGTCTTTCCCACGAGGCTTTCCCACGAGGCTTTCCCACAGGGCTGTCCCACGTGCACACGTGGTGGGAGTCGATCCTCGGCTTGAACGTCAAGGCAGTGCAGGGAAAACAGGTTCCTTTGGAATGGACTGACACATCTGGGGGACTCTTGGAATGGTGGCACGACCCTGGAGATCCTCTCGCCTTTCCTGTGGAGAGCGCCTCCTCTTGAGATGCGACGGGAACGCCGGGAATTCTTTCCCTACGAAACAGGGAAAGGATCCCTCATCTCGAGCTAGGAGGCGGAAACGGGGCTCCCCTGGATGTGTGCGGGACCCACGTGCTTCCTCTCGAGTGGAGACGGGTATGTCGGGGAACTTCTTGAGTTGCAGCAAGGGTGTGAAGGACCCTTTGGAAGTTCCAGTGGTTAGACGTGATTAGCCTCGAGAAGCCTCAGCGGAAATGGGCCTCATCTCGCCTGGAGGGCAAAACCTCCTGGATTTTCTCGAGTTGCGGCAGGTGCTCTCGACTTACGACGGGGACCTCAGGGACCCGCTCTGGTGGCCTCAGGAAAGGCCAGTCCCCATGCGAGTTCCTCGGGGGCCTCTCGGGATTCCTCTCCCGTCGATGCCGGGGCCTAAGACCTTGTGTGGAGTCGGGGCCGGAACCTGAGGATTCCTCTCCAGTGCTGACATGGATCTTGGGGTACTTCTGGAGTCTCCCCAGGGGAGTCAGTCCTCGTCTCGAATGCGGGCATGCACTTGCGCTTTCCTCCAGTGCGGTAGCAGCAGTGTCACGCAGTCCGCCGCGTGGATCAAAGGATCTATGGTTTTCCCTCGAGTCTTTCCCACGAGGCTTTCCCACGAGGCTTTCCCACAGGGCTGTCCCACGTGCACACGTGGTGGGAGTCGATCCTCGGCTTGAACGTCAAGGCAGTGCAGGGAAAACAGGTTCCTCTGGAATGGACTGACACATCTGGGGGACTCTTGGAATGGTGGCACGACCCTGGAGTTCCTCTCGCCTTTCCTGTGGAGAGCGCCTCCTCTTGAGATGCGACGGGAACGCCGGGAATTCTTTCCCTACGAAACAGGGAAAGGATCCCTCATCTCGAGCTAGGAGGCGGAAACGGGGCTCCCCTGGATGTGTGCGGGACCCCACGTGCTTCTTCTCGAGTCGAGACGGGTATGTCGGGGAACTTCTTGAGTTGCAGCAATGGTGTGAAGGACCCTTTGGAAGTTCCAGTGGTTAGATGTGATTGGCCTCGAGAAGCCTCAGCGGAAATGGGCCTCATCTCGCCTGGAGGGCAAAACCTCCTGGATTTTCTCGAGTTGCGGCAGGTGCTCTCGACTTACGACGGGAACCTCAGGGACCCCCTCTGGTGGCCTCAGGAAAGGCCAGTCCCCATGCGAGTTCCTCGGGGGCCTCTCGGGATTCCTCTCCCGTCGATGCCGGGACCTAAGACCTTGTGTGGAGTCGGGGCCGGAACCTGAGGATTCCTCTCCAGTGCTGACATGGATCTTGGGGTACTTCTGGAGTCTCCCCAGGGGAGTCAGTCCTCGTCTCGGATGCGGGCATGCACTTGCGCTGTCCTCCAGAGCGGTAGCAGCAGTGTCACGCAGTCCGCCGCGTGGACCAAAGGATCTATGGTTTTCCCTCGAGCCTTTCCCACGAGGCTTTCCCACGAGGCTTTCCCACAGGGCTGTCCCACGTGCACACGTGGTGGGAGTCGATCCTCGGCTTGAACGTCAAGGCAGTGCAGGGAAAACAGGTTCCTCTGGAATGGACTGACACATCTGTGGGACTCTTGGAATGGTGTCACAACCCTGGAGTTCCTCTCGCCTTTCCTGTGCAGAGCGCCTCCTCTTGAGATGCCACGGGAACGCCGGGAATTCTTTCCCTACGAAACAGGGAAAGGATCCCTCATCTCGAGCTAGGAGGCGGAAACGGGGCTCCCCTTGATGTGTGCGGGACCCCACGTGCTTCCTCTCGAGTGGAGACGGGTATGTCGGGGAACTTCTTGAGTTGCAGCAATGGTGTGAAGGACCCTTTGGAAGTTCCAGTGGTTAGATGTGATTTGCCTCGAGAAGCCTCAGCGGAAATGGGCCTCATCTCGCCTGGAGGGCAAAACCTCCTGGATTTTCTCGAGTTGCGGCAGGTGCTCTCGACTTACGTCGGGGACCTCAGGGAACCGCTCTGTTGGCCTCAGGAAAGGCCAGTCCCCATGCGAGTTCCTCGGGGGCCTCTCGGGATTCCTCTCCCGTCGATGCCGGGGCCTAAGACCTTGTGTGGAGTCGGGGCCGGAACCTGAGGATTCCTCTCCAGTGCTGACATGGATCTTGGGGTACTTCTGGAGTCTCCCCAGGGGAGTCAGTCCTCGTCTCGACTGCGGGCATGCACTTGCGCTTTCCTCCAGAGCGGTAGCAGCAGTGTCACGCAGTCCGCCGCGTGGATCAAAGAATCTATGGTTTTCCCTCGAGTCTTTCCCACGAGGCTTTCCCACGAGGCTTTCCCACAGGGCTGTCCCACGTGCACACGTGGTGGGAGTCGATCCTCGGCTTGAACGTCAAGGCAGTGCAGGGAAAACAGGTTCCTCTGGAATGGACTGACACATCTGGGGGACTCTTGGAATGGTGGCACGACCCTGGAGTTCCTCTCGCCTTTCCTGTGGAGAGCGCCTCCTCTTGAGATGCGACGGGAACGCCGGGAATTCTTTCCCTACGAAACAGGGAAAGGATCCCTCATCTCGAGCTAGGAGGCGGAAACGGGGCTCCCCTGGATGTGTGCGGGACCCACGTGCTTCCTCTCGAGTGGAGACGGGTATGTCGGGGAACTTCTTGAGTTGCAGCAAGGGTGTGAAGGACCCTTTGGAAGTTCCAGTGGTTAGATGTGATTGGCCTCGAGAAGCCTCAGCGGAAATGGGCCTCATCTCGCCTGGAGGGCAAAACCTCCTGGATTTTCTCGAGTTGCGGCAGGTGCTCTCGACTTACGACGGGGACCTCAGGGAACCGCTCTGTTGGCCTCAGGAAAGGCCAGTCCCCATGCGAGTTCCTCGGGGGCCTCTCGGGATTCCTCTCCCGTCGATGCCGGGGCCTAAGACCTTGTGTGGAGTCGGGGCCGAAACCTGAGGATTCCTCTCCAGTGCTGACATGGATCTTGGGGTACTTCTGGAGTCTCCCCAGGGGAGTCAGTCCTCGTCTCGAATGCGGGCATGCACTTGCGCTTTCCTCCAGAGCGGTAGCAGCAGTGTCACGCAGTCCGCCGCGTGGATCAAAGGATCTATGGTTTTCCCTCGAGTCTTTCACACGAGGCTTTCCCACGAGGCTTTCCCACAGGGCTGTCCCACGTGCACACGTTGTGGGAGTCGATCCTCGGCTTGAACGTCAAGGCAGTGCAGGGAAAACAGGTTCCTCTGGAATGGACTGACACATCTGGGGGACTCTTGGAATGGTGGCACGACCCTTGAGTTCCTCTCGCCTTTCCTGTGGAGAGCGCCTCCTCTTGAGATGCGACGGGAACACCGAGAATTCCTTCCCTACGAAACAGGGAAAGGATCCCTCATCTCGAGCTAGGAGGCGGAAACGGGGCTGCCCTGGATGTGTGCGTGACCCCACGTGCTTCCTTTCGAGTGGAGACGGGTATGTCGGGGACCTTCTTAAGTTGCAGCAGGGTGTGAAGGACCCTTTGGAAGTTCCAGTGGTTAGATGTGATTGCCCTGAGAAGCCTCAGCGGAAATGGGCCTCATCTCGCCTGGAGGGCAAAACCTCCTGGATTTTCTCGAGTTGCGGCAGGTGCTCTCGACTTACGACGCGGACCTCAGAGACCCGCTCTGGTGGCCTCAGGAAAGGCCAGTCCCCATGCGAGTTCCTCGGGGGCCTCTCGGGATTCCTCTCCCGTCGATGCCGGGGCCTAAGACCTTGTGTGGGGTCGGGGCCGGAACCTGAGGATTCCTCTCCAGTGCTGACATGGATCTTGGGGTACTTCTGGAGTCTCAACAGGGGAGTCAGTCATCGTCTCGAATGCGGGCATGCACTTGCGCTTTCCTCCAGAGCGGTAGCAGCAGTGTCACGCAGTCCGCCGCGTGGATCAAAGGATCTATGGTTTTCCCTCGAGTCTTTCCCACGAGGCTTTCCCACGAGGCTTTCCCACAGGGCTGTCCCACGTGCACACGTGGAGGGAGTCGATCCTCGGCATGAACGTCAAGGCAGTGCAGGGAAAACAGGTTCCTCTGGAATGGACTGACACATCTGTGGGACTCTTGGAATGGTGTCACGACCCTGGAGTTCCTCTCGCCTTTCCTGTGGAGAGCGCCTCGTCTTGAGATGCGACGGGAACGCCGGGAATTCTTTCCCTACGAAACAGGGAAAGGATCCCTCATCTCGAGGTAGGAGGCGGAAACGGGGCTCCCCTGGATGTGTGCGGGACCCCACGTGCTTCCTCTCGAGTGGAGACGGGTATGTCGGGGAACTTCTTGAGTTGCAGCAATGGTGTGAAGGACCCTTTGGAAGTTCCAGTGGTTAGATGTGATTGGCCTCGAGAAGCCTCAGCGGAAATGGGCCTCGTCTCGCCTGGAGGGCAAAACCTCCTGGATTTTCTCGAGTTGCGGCAGGTGCTCTCGACTTACGACGAGGACCTCAGGGACCCGCTCTGGTGGCCTCAGGAAAGGCCAGTCCCCATGCGAGTTCCTCGGGGGCCTCTCGGGATTCCTCTCCCGTCGATGCCGGGGCCTAAGACCTTGTGTGGAGTCGGGGCTGGAACCTGAGTTTTCCTCTCCAGTGCAGACATGGATCTTGGGGTACTTCTGGAGTCTCCCCAGGGGAGTCAGTCCTCGTCTCGAATGCTGGAATGCACTTGCCCTTTCCTTCAGAGCGGTAGCAGCAGTGTCACACAGTCCGCCGCGTGGATCAAAGGATGTATGGTTTTCCCTCGAGTGTTTCCCACGAGGCTTTCCCACGAGGCTTTCCCACAGGGCTGTCCCACGTGCACACGTGGAGGGAGTCGATCCTCGGCTTGAACGTCAAGGCAGTGCAGGGAAAACAGGTTCCTCTGGAATGGACTGACACATCTGGGGGACTCTTGGAATGGTGGCACGACCCTGGAGTTCCTCTCGCCTTTCCTGCGGAGAGCGCCTGCTCTTGAGATGCGACGGGAACGCCGGGAATTCTTTCCCTACGAAACAGGGAAAGGATCCCTCATCTCAATCTAGGAGGCGGAAACGGGGCTCCCCTGGATGTGTGCGGCTCCACGTGCTTCCTCTCGAGTGGAGACGGGTATGTCGGGGAACTTCTTCAGTTGCAGCAATGGTGTGAAGGACCCTTTGGAAGTTCCAGTGGTTAGATGTGATTGGCATCGAGAAGCCTCAGCGGAAATGGGCCTCATCTCGCCTGGAGGGCAAAACCTCCTGGATTTTCTCGAGTTGTGGCAGGTGCTCTCGACTTACGACGGGGACCTCAGGGAACGGCTCTGTTGGCCTCAGGAAAGGCCAGTCCCCATGCGAGTTCCTCGGGGGTCTCTCGGGATTCCTCTCCCGTCGATGCCGGGGCCTAAGACCTTGTGTGGAGTCGGGGCCGGAACCTGAGGATTCCTCTCCAGTGCTAAATGGATCTTGGGGTACTTCTGGAGTCTCCCCAGGGGAGTCAGTCCTCGTCTCGAATGCGGGCATGCACTTGCGCTTTCCTCCAGAGCGGTAGCAGCCGTGTCACGCAGTCCGCCGCGTGGATCAAAGGATCTATGGTTTTCCCTCGAGTCTTTCCCACGAGGCTTTCCCACGAGGCTTTCCCACAGGGCTGTCCCACGTGCACACGTGGTGGGAGTCGATCCTCGGCTTGAACGTCAAGGCAGTGCAGGGAAAACAGGTTCCTCTGGAATGGACTGACACATCTGGGGGACTCTTGGAATGGTGGCACGACCCTGGAGTTCCTCTCGCCTTTCCTGTGCAGAGCGCCTCCACTTGAGATGCGACGGGAACTCCGGGAAATCTTTCCCTACGAAACAGGGAAAGGATCCCTCATCTCGAGCTAGGAGGCGGAAACGGGGCTCCCCTGGATGTGTGCGGGAACCCACGTGCTTCCTCTCGAGTGGAGACGGGTATGTCGGGGAACTTCTTGAGTTGCAGCAATGGTGTGAAGGACCCTTTGGAAGTTCCAGTGGTTAGATGTGATTGGCCTCGAGAAGCCTCAGCGGAAATGGGCCTCATCTCGCCTGGAGGGCAAAACCTCCTGGATTTTCTCGAGTTGCGGCAGGTGCTCTCGACTTACGACGGGGACCTCAGGGACCCGATCTGGTGGCCTCAGGAAAGGCCAGTCCCCATGCGAGTTCCTCGGGGGCCTCTCGGGATTCCTCTCCCGTCGATGCCGGGGCCTAAGACCTTGTGTGGAGTCGGGGCCGGAACCTGAGGATTCCTCTCCAGTGCTGACATGGATCTTGGGGTACTTCTGGAGTCTCCCCTGGGGAGTCAGTCCTCGTCTCGAATGCGGGCATGCACTTGCGCTTTCCTCCAGAGCGGTAGCAGCAGTGTCACGCAGTCCGCCGCGTGGATCAAAGGATCTATGGTTTTCCCTCGAGTCTTTCCCACGAGGCTTTCCCACGAGGCTTTCCCACAGGGCTGTCCCACGTGCACACGTGGTGGGAGTCGATCCTCGGCTTGAACGTCAAGGCAGTGCAGGGAAAACAGGTTCCTCTGGAATGGACTGACACATCTGGGGGACTCTTGGAATGGTGGCCCGACCCTCGAGTTCCTCTCGCCTTCCCTGTGGAGAGCGCCTCCTCTTGAGATGCGACGGGAACGCCGGGAATTCTTTCCCTACGAAACAGGGAAAGGATCCCTCATCTCGAGCTAGGAGGCGGAAACGGGGCTCCCCTGGATGTCTGCGGGACCCCTCGTGCTTCCTCTCAAGTGGAGACGAGTATGTCGGGGAACTTCTAGAGTTGCATGAAGGGTGTGAAGGACCCTTTGGAAGTTCCAGTGGTTAGATGTGATTGGCCTCGAGAAGCCTCAGCGGAAATGGGCCTCATCTCGCCTGGAGGGCAAAACCTCCTGGATTTTCTCGAGTTGCGGCAGGTGCTCTCGACTTACGACGCGGACCTCAGGGACCCGCTCTGGTGGCCTCAGGAAAGGCCAGTCCCCATGCGTTTCCTCGAGGGCCTCTTGGGATTCCTCTCCCGTCGATGCCTTGGCCTAAGACCTTGTGTGGAGTCGGGGCCGGAACCTGAGGATTCCTCTCCAGTGCTGACATGGATCTTGGGCTACTTCTGGAGTCTCCCCAGGGAAGTCAGTCCTCGTCTCGAATGCGGGCATGCACTTGTGCTTTCCTCCAGAGCGGTAGCAGCAGTGTCACGCAGTGCGCCGTGTGGATCAAAGGATCTATGGTTTTCCCTCGAGTCTTTCCCACGAGGCTTTCCCACGAGGCTTTCCCACAGGGCTGTCCCACGTGCACACGTGGTGGGAGTCGATCCTCGGCTTGAACGTCAAGGCAGTGCAGGGAAAACAGGTTCCTCTGGAATGGACTGACACATCTGGGGGACTCTTGGAATGGTGGCACGACCCTGGAGTTCCTCTCGCCTTTCCTGTGGAGAGCGCCTCCTCTTGAGATGTGACGGGAACGCCGGGAATTCTTTCCCTACGAAACAGGGAAAGGATCCCTCATCTCGAGCTAGGAGGCGGAAACGGGGCTCCCCTGGATGTGTGCGGGACCCCACGTGCTTCCTCTCGTGTGGAGACGGGTATGTCGGGGAACTTCTTGAGTTGCAGCAATGGTGTGAAGGACCCTTTGGAAGTTCCAGTGGTTAGATGTGATTGGCCTTGAGAAGCCTCAGCGGAAATGGGCCTCATCTCGCCTGGAGGGCAAAACCTCCTGGATTTTCTCGAGTTGCGGCAGGTGCTCTCGACTTACGACGGGGACCTCAGGGACCCGGTCTGGTGGCCTCAGGAAAGGCCAGTCCCCATGCGAGTTCCTCGGGGGCGTCTCGGGATTCCTCTCCCGTCGATGCCGGGGCCTAAGACCTTGTGTGGAGTCGGGGCCGGAACCTGAGGATTCCTCTCCAGTGCTGACATGGATCTTGGGGTACTTCTGGAGTCTCCCCAGGGGAGTCAGTCCTCGTCTCGAATGCGGGCATGAACTTGCGCTTTCCTCCAGAGCGGTAGCAGCAGTGTCACGCAGTCCGCCGCGTGGATCAAAGGATCTATGGTTTTCCCTCGAGTCTTTCCCACGAGGCTTTCCCACGAGGCTTTCCCACAGGGCTGTCCCACGTGCAAACGTGGTGGGAGTCGATCCTCGGCTTGAACGTCAAGGCAGTGCAGGGAAAACAGGTTCCTCTGGAATGGACTGACACATCTGGGGGACTCTTGGAATGATGGCACGACCCTGGAGTTCCTCTCGCCTTTCCTGTGGAGAGCGCCTCCTCTTGAGATGCGACGGGAACGCCGGGAATTCTTTCCCTACGAAACAGGGAAAGGATCCCTCATCTCGAGCTAGGAGGCGGAAACGGGGCTCCCCTGGATGTGTGCGGGACCCCACGTGCTTCCTCTCGAGTGGAGACGGGTATGTCGGGGACCTTCTTGAGTTGCAGCAAGGGTGTGAAGGACCCTTTGGAAGTTCCAGTGGTTAGATGTGATTGGCCTCGAGAAGCCTCAGCGGAAATGGGCCTCATCTCGCCTGGAGGGCAAAACCTCCTGGATTTTCTCGAGTTGCGGCAGGTGCTCTCGACTTACGACGGGGACCTCAGGGAACCGCTCTGGTGGCCTCAGGAAAGGCCAGTCCCCATGCGAGTTTCTCGGGGGCCTCTCGGGATTCCTCTCCCGTCGATGCCGGGGCCGAAGACCTTGTGTGGAGTCGGGGCCGGAACCTGAGGATTCCTCTCCAGTGCTGACATGGATCTTGGGGTACTTCTGGAGTCTCAACAGGGGAGTCAGTCATCGTCTCGAATGCGGGCATGCACTTGCGCTTTCCTCCAGAGCGGTAGCAGCAGTGTCACGCAGTCCGCCGCGTGGATCAAAGGATCTATGGTTTTCCCTCGAGTCTTTCCCACGAGGCTTTCCCACGAGGCTTTCCCACAGGGCTGTCCCACGTGCACACGTGGAGGGAGTCGATCCTCGGCATGAACGTCAAGGCAGTGCAGGGAAAACAGGTTCCTCTGGAATGGACTGACACATCTGTGGGACTCTTGGAATGGTGTCACGACCCTGGAGTTCCTCTCGCCTTTCCTGTGGAGAGCGCCTCCTCTTGAGATGCGACGGGAACGCCGGGAATTCTTTCCCTACGAAACAGGGAAAGGATCCCTCATCTCGAGGTAGGAGGCGGAAACGGGGCTCCCCTGGATGT
The DNA here is from genome assembly GCF_042477335.2 of Ovis canadensis. Taxonomy (NCBI): domain Eukaryota; kingdom Metazoa; phylum Chordata; class Mammalia; order Artiodactyla; family Bovidae; genus Ovis; species Ovis canadensis. The sequence continues at coordinate 7,931,077 of NC_091264.1, forward strand.
GTGCGGGACCCCACGTGCTTCCTCTCGAGTGGAGACGGGTATGTCGGGGAACTTCTTGAGTTGCAGCAATGGTGTGAAGGACCCTTTGGAAGTTCCAGTGGTTAGATGTGATTGGCCTCGAGAAGCCTCAGTGGAAATGGGCCTCGTCTCGCCTGGAGGGCAAAACCTCCTGGATTTTCTCGAGTTGCGGCAGGTGCTCTCGACTTACGACGAGGACCTCAGGGACCCGCTCTGGTGGCCTCAGGAAAGGCCAGTCCCCATGCGAGTTCCTCGGGGGCCTCTCGGGATTCCTCTCCCGTCGATGCCGGGGCCTAAGACCTTGTGTGGAGTCGGGGCTGGAACCTGAGTTTTCCTCTCCAGTGCAGACATGGATCTTGGGGTACTTCTGGAGTCTCCCCAGGGGAGTCAGTCCTCGTCTCGAATGCTGGAATGCACTTGCCCTTTCCTTCAGAGCGGTAGCAGCAGTGTCACACAGTCCGCCGCGTGGATCAAAGGATGTATGGTTTTCCCTCGAGTGTTTCCCACGAGGCTTTCCCACGAGGCTTTCCCACAGGGCTGTCCCACGTGCACACGTGGTGGGAGTCGATCCTCGGCTTGAACGTCAAGGCAGTGCAGGGAAAACAGGTTCCTCTGGAATGGACTGACACATCTGGGGGACTCTTGGAATGGTGGCACGACCCTGGAGTTCCTCTCGCCTTTCCTGTGGAGAGCGCCTGCTCTTGAGATGCGACGGGAACGCCGGGAATTCTTTCCCTACGAAACAGGGAAAGGATCCCTCATCTCAATCTAGGAGGCGGAAACGGGGCTCCCCTGGATGTGTGCGGCTCCACGTGCTTCCTCTCGAGTGGAGACGGGTATGTCGGGGAACTTCTTCAGTTGCAGCAATGGTGTGAAGGACCCTTTGGAAGTTCCAGTGGTTAGATGTGATTGGCATCGAGAAGCCTCAGCGGAAATGGGCCTCATCTCGCCTGGAGGGCAAAACCTCCTGGATTTTCTCGAGTTGTGGCAGGTGCTCTCGACTTACGACGGGGACCTCAGGGAACCGCTCTGTTGGCCTCAGGAAAGGCCAGTCCCCATGCGAGTTCCTCGGGGGTCTCTCGGGATTCCTCTCCCGTCGATGCCGGGGCCTAAGACCTTGTGTGGAGTCGGGGCCGGAACCTGAGGATTCCTCTCCAGTGCTGAATGGATCTTGGGGTACTTCTGGAGTCTCCCCAGGGGAGTCAGTCCTCGTCTCGAATGCGGGCATGCACTTGCGCTTTCCTCCAGAGCGGTAGCAGCAGTGTCACGCAGTCCGCCGCGTGGATCAAAGGATCTATGGTTTTCCCTCGAGTCTTTCCCACGAGGCTTTCCCACGAGGCTTTCCCACAGGGCTGTCCCACGTGCACACGTGGTGGGAGTCGATCCTCGGCTTGAACGTCAAGGCAGTGCAGGGAAAACAGGTTCCTCTGGAATGGACTGACACATCTGGGGGACTCTTGGAATGGTGGCACGACCCTGGAGTTCCTCTCGCCTTTCCTGTGCAGAGCGCCTCCACTTGAGATGCGACGGGAACTCCGGGAAATCTTTCCCTACGAAACAGGGAAAGGATCCCTCATCTCGAGCTAGGAGGCGGAAACGGGGCTCCCCTGGATGTGTGCGGGAACCCACGTGCTTCCTCTCGAGTGGAGACGGGTATGTCGGGGACCTTCTTGAGTTGCAGCAAGGGTGTGAAGGACCCTTTGGAAGTTCCAGTGGTTAGATGTGATTGGCCTCGAGAAGCCTCAGCGGAAATGGGCCTCATCTCGCCTGGAGGGCAAAACCTCCTGGATTTTCTCGAGTTGCGGCAGGTGCTCTCGACTTACGACGGGGACCTCAGGGAACCGCTCTGGTGGCCTCAGGAAAGGCCAGTCCCCATGCGAGTTTCTCGGGGGCCTCTCGGGATTCCTCTCCCGTCGATGCCGGGGCCGAAGACCTTGTGTGGAGTCGGGGCCGGAACCTGAGGATTCATCTCCAGTGCTGACATGGATCTTGGGGTACTTCTGGAGTCTCCCCAGGGGAGTCAGTCCTCGTCTCGAATGCGGGCATGCACTTGCGCTTTCCTCCAGAGCGGTAGCAGCAGTGTCACGCAGTCCTCCGCGTGGATCAAAGGATCTATGGTTTTCGCTCGAGTCTTTCCCACGAGGCTTTCCCACGAGGCTTTCCCACAGGGCTGTCCCACGTGCACACGTGGTGGGAGTCGATCCTCGGCTTGAACGTCAAGGCAGTGCAGGGAAAACAGGTTCCTCTGGAATGGACTGACATATCTGGGGGACTCTTGGAATGGTGGCAGGACGCTGGAGTCCTCTCGCCTTTCCTGTGGAGAGCGCCTCCTCTTGAGATGCGACGGGAACGCCGGGAATTCTTTCCCTACGAAACAGGGAAAGGATCCCTCATCTCGAGCTAGGAGGCGGAAACGGGGCTCCCCTGGATGTGTGCGGGACCCTCGTGCTTCCTCTCGAGTGGAGACAGGAATGTCGGGGAACTTCTTGAGTTGCAGCAAGGGTGTGAAGGACCCTTTGGAAGTTCCAGCGGTTAGATGTGATTAGCCTCTAGAAGCCTCAGCGGAAATGGGCCTCATCTCGCCTGGAGGGCAAAACCTCCTGGATTTTCTCGAGTTGCGGCAGGTGCTCTCGACTTACGATGGGGACCTCAGGGACCCGCTCTGGTGGTCTCAGGAAAGGCCAGTCCCCATGCGAGTTCCTCGGGGGCCTCTCGGCATTCCTCTCCCGTCGATGCCGGGGCCTAAGACCTTGTGTGCAGTCGGGGCCGGAACCTGAGGTTTCCTCCCCAGTGCTGACATGGATCTTGGGGTACTTCTGGAGTCTCCCCAGGGGAGTCAGTCCTCGTCTCGAATGCGGGCATGCACTTGCGCTTTCCTCCAGAGCGGAAGCAGCAGTGTCACGCAGTCCGCCGCGTGGATCAAAGGATCTATGGTTTTCCCTCGAGCCTTTCCCACGAGGCTTTCCCACGAGGCTTTCCCACAGGGCTGTCCCACGTGCACACGTGGTGGGAGTGGATTCTCGGCTTGAACGTCAAGGCAGTGCAGGGAAAACAGGTTCCTCTGGAATGGACTGAAACATCTGGGGGACTCTTGGAATGGTGGCACGACCCTGGAGTTCCTCTCGCCTTTCCTGTGGAGAGCGCCTCCTCTTGAGATGCGACGGGAACGCCGGGAATTCTTTCCCTACGAAACAGGGAAAGGATCCCTCATCTCGAGCTAGGAGGCGGAAACGGGGCTCCCCTGGATGTGTGCGGGACCCTCGTGCTTCCTCTCGAGTGGAGACGGGTATGTTGGGGAACTTCTAGAGTTGCAGCAAGGGTGTAAAGGACCCTTTGGAAGTTCCAGTGGTTAGATGTGATTAGCCTCGAGAAGCCTCAGCGGAAATGGGCTTCATCTCGCCTGGAGGGCAAAATCTCCTGGATTTTCTCGAGTTGCGGCAGGTGCTCACGACTTACGACGGGGACCTCAGGGACCCGTTCTGGTGACCTCAGGAAAGGCCAGTCCCGATGCGAGTTCCGCGGGGGCGTCTCGGGATTCCTCTCCCGTCGATGCCGGGGCCTAAGACCTTGTGTGGAGTCGGGGCCGGGACCTGAGGATTCCTCTCCAGTGCTGACATGGATCTTGGGGTACTTCTGGAGTCTCCGCAGGGGAGTCAGTCCTCGTCTCGAATGCGGGCATGCACTTTCGCTTTCCTCCAGAGCGGTAGCAGCAGTGTCACGCAGTCCGCCGCGTGGATCAAATGATCTATGGTTTTCCCTCGAGTCTTTCCCACGAGGCTTTCCCACGAGGCTTTCCACAGGGCTGTCCCACGTGCACACGTGGTGGGACTCGATCCTCGGCTTGAACGTCAAGGCAGTGCAGGGAAAACAGGTTCCTCTGGAATGGACTGACACATCTGGGGGACTCTTGGAATGGTGGCACGACCCTGGAGTTCCTCTCGCCTTTCCTGTGGAGAGCGCCTCCTCTTGAGATGCGACGGGAACGCCGGGAATTCTTTCCCTACGAAACAGGGAAAGGATCCCTCATCTCTAGCTAGGAGGCGGAAACGGGGCTCCCCTGGATGTGTGCGGGACCCCACGTGCTTCCTCTCGAGTGGAGACGGGTATGTCGGGGAACTTCTTGAGTTGCAGCAAGGGTGTGAAGGACCCTTTGGAAGTTCCAGTGGTTAGATGTGATTGACCTCGAGAAGCCTCAGCGGAAATGGGCCTCATCTCGCCTGGGGGGTAAAACCTCCTGGATTTTCTCGAGTTGCGGCAGGTGCTCTCGACTTACGACGGGGACCTCGGGGACCCGCTCTGGTGACCTCAGGAAAGGCCAGTCCCCATGCGAGTTCCTCGGGGGCCTCTCGGGATTCCTCTCCCATCGATGCCGGGGCCTAAGACCTTGTGTGGAGTCGGGGCCGGAAACTGAGGATTCCTCTCCAGTGCTGACATGGATCTTGGGGTACTTCTGGAGTCTCCCCAGGGGAGTCAGTCCTCGTCTCGAATGCGGGCATGCACTTGCGCTTTCCTCCAGAGCGGTAGCAAAAGTGTCACGCAGTCCGCCGCGTGGATCAAAGGATCTATGGTTTTCCCTCGAGTCTTTCCCACGAGGCTTTCCCACGAGGCTTTCCCACAGGGCTGTCCCACGTGCACACGTGGTGGGAGTGGATCCTCGGCTTGAACGTCAAGGCAGTGCAGGGAAAACAGGTTCCTCTGGAATGGACTGACATATCTGGGGGACTCTTTGAATGGTGGCATGACGCTGGAGTCCTCTCGCCTTTCCTGTGGAGAGCGCCTCCTCTTGAGATGCGACGGGAACGCCGGGAATTCTTTCCCTACGAAACAGGGAAAGGATCCCTCATCTCGAGCTAGGAGGCGGAAACGGGGCTCCCCTGGATGTGTGCGGGACCCTCGTGCTTCCTCTCGAGTGGAGACGGGTATGTCGGGGAACTTCTTGAGTTGCAGCAAGGGTGTGAAGGACCCTTTGGAAGTTCCAGTGGTTAGACGTGATTAGCCTCGAGAAGCCTCAGCGGAAATGGGCCTCATCTCGCCTGGAGGGCAAAACCTCCTGGATTTTCTCGAGTTGCGGCAGGTGCTCTCGACTTACGACGGGGACCTCAGGGACCCGCTCTGGTGGCCTCAGGAAAGGCCAGTCCCCATGCGAGTTCCGCGGGGGCCTCTCGGGATTCCTCTCCCGTCGATGCCGGGGCCTAAGACCTTGTGTGGAGTCGGGGCCGGGACCTGAGGATTCCTCTCCAGTGCTGACATGGATCTTGGGGTACTTCTGGAGTCTCCCCAGGGGAGTCAGTCCTCGTCTCGAATGCGGGCATGCACTTGCGCTTTCCTCCAGAGCGGTAGCAGAAGTGTCACGCAGTCCGCCGCGTGGATCAAAGGATCTATGGTTTTCCCTCGAGTCTTTCCCACGAGGCATTCCCACGAGGCTTTCCCACAGGGCTGTCCCACGTGCACACGTGGTGGGAGTGGATCCTCGGCTTGAACGTCAAGGCAGTGCAGGGAAAACATGTTCCTCTGGAATGGACTGACATATCTGGGGGACTCTTTGAATGGTGGCACGACGCTGGAGTCCTCTCGCCTTTCCTGTGGAGAGCGCCTCCTCTTGAGATGCGACGGGAATGCCGGGAATTCTTTCCCTACGAAACAGGGAAAGGATCCCTCATCTCGAGCTAGGAGGCGGAAACGGGGCTCCGCTGGATGTGTGCGGGACCCCACGTGCTTCCTCTCGAGTGGAGACGGGTATGTCGGGGAACTTCTTGAGTTGCAGCAAGGGTGTGAAGGACCCTTTGGAAGTTCCAAATGGTTAGATGTGATTGACCTTGAGAAGCCTCAGCGGAAATGGGCCTCATCTCGCCTGGGGGGTAAAACCTCCTGGATTTTCTCGAGTTGCGGCAGGTGCTCTCGACTTACGACGGGGACCTCGGGGACCCGCTCTGGTGACCTCAGGAAAGGCCAGTCCCCATGCGAGTTCCTCGGGGGCCTCTCGGGATTCCTCTCCCATCGATGCCGGGGCCTAAGACCTTGTGTGGAGTCAGGGCCGGAACCTGAGGATTCCCCTCCAGTGCTGACATGGATCTTGGGGTACTTCTGGAGTCTCCCCAGGGGAGTCAGTCCTCGTCTCGAATGCGGGCATGCACTTGCGCTTTCCTCCAGAGCGGTAGCAGAAGTGTCACGCAGTCCGCCGCGTGGATCAAAGGATCTATGGTTTTCCCTCGAGTCTTTCCCACGAGGCTTTCCCACGAGGCTTTCCCACAGGGCTGTCCCACGTGCACACGTGGTGGGAGTGGATCCTCGGCTTGAACGTCAAGGCAGTGCAGGGAAAACATGTTCCTCTGGAATGGACTGACATATCTGGGGGACTCTTTGAATGGTGGCAGGACGCTGGAGTCCTCTCGCCTTTCCTGTGGAGAGCCCCTCCTCTTGAGATGCGACGGGAACGCCGGGAATTCTTTCCCTACGAAACAGGGAAAGGATCCCTCATCTCGAGCTAGGAGGCGGAAACGGGGCTCCCCTGGATGTGTGCGGGACCCTCGTGCTTCCTCTCGAGTGGAGACGGGAATGTCGGGGAACTTCTTGAGTTGCAGCAAGGGTGTGAAGGACCCTTTGGAAGTTCCAGCGGTTAGATGTGATTAGCCTCTAGAAGCCTCAGCGGAAATGGGCCTCATCTCGCCTGGAGGGCAAAACCTCCTGGATTTTCTCGAGTTGCGGCAGGTGCTCTCGACTTACGATGGGGACCTCAGGGACCCGCTCTGGTGGTCTCAGGAAAGGCCAGTCCCCATGCGAGTTCCTCGGGGGCCTCTCGGCATTCCTCTCCCGTCGATGCCGGGGCCTAAGACCTTGTGTGCAGTCGGGGCCGGAACCTGAGGTTTCCTCCCCAGTGCTGACATGGATCTTGGGGTACTTCTGGAGTCTCCCCAGGGGAGTCAGTCCTCATCTCGAATGCGGGCATGCACTTGCGCTTTCCTCCAGAGCGGAAGCAGCAGTGTCACGCAGTCCGCCGCGTGGATCAAAGGATCTATGGTTTTCCCTCGAGCCTTTCCCACGAGGCTTTCCCACGAGGCTTTCCCACAGGGCTGTCCCACGTGCACACGTGGTGGGAGTGGATCCTCGGCTTGAACGTCAAGGCAGTGCAGGGAAAACAGGTTCCTCTGGAATGGACTGAAACATCTGGGGGACTCTTGGAATGGTGGCACGACCCTGGAGTTCCTCTCGCCTTTCCTGTGGAGAGCGCCTCCTCTTGAGATGCGACGGGAACGCCGGGAATTCTTTCCCTACGAAACAGGGAAAGGATCCCTCATCTCGAGCTAGGAGGCGGAAACGGGGCTCCCCTGGATGTGTGCGGGACCCTCGTGCTTCCTCTCGAGTGGAGACGGGTATGTTGGGGAACTTCTAGAGTTGCAGCAAGGGTGTGAAGGACCCTTTGGAAGTTCCAGTGGTTAGATGTGATTAGCCTCGAGAAGCCTCAGCGGAAATGGGCTTCATCTCGCCTGGAGGGCAAAATCTCCTGGATTTTCTCGAGTTGCGGCAGGTGCTCACGACTTACGACGGGGACCTCAGGGACCCTTTCTGGTGACCTCAGGAAAGGCCAGTCCCGATGCGAGTTCCGCGGGGGCCTCTCGGGATTCCTCTCCCGTCGATGCCGGGGCCTAAGACCTTGTGTGGAGTCGGGGCCGGGACCTGAGGATTCCTCTCCAGTGCTGACATGGATCTTGGGGTACTTCTGGAGTCTCCCCAGGGGAGTCAGTCCTCGTCTCGAATGCGGGCATGCACTTTCGCTTTCCTCCAGAGCGGTAGTAGCAGTGTCACGCAGTCCGCCGCGTGGATCAAATGATCTATGGTTTTCCCTCGAGTCTTTCCCACGAGGCTTTCCCACGAGGCTTTCCACAGGGTTGTCCCACGTGCACACGTGGTGGGACTCGATCCTCGGCTTGAACGTCAAGGCAGTGCAGGGAAAACAGGTTCCTCTGGAATGGACTGACACATCTGGGGGACTCTTGGAATGGTGGCACGACCCTGGAGTTCCTCTCGCCTTTCCTGTGGAGAGCGCCTCCTCTTGAGATGCGACGGGAACGCCGGGAATTCTTTCCCTACGAAACAGGGAAAGGATCCCTCATCTCTAGCTAGGAGGCGGAAACGGGGCTCCCCTGGATGTCTGCGGGACCCCACGTGCTTCCTCTCGAGTGGAGACGGGTATGTCGGGGAACTTCTTGAGTTGCAGCAAGGGTTGAAGGACCCTTTGGAAGTTCCAGTGGTTAGAAGTGATTAGCCTCGAGAAGCCTCAGCGGAAATGGGCCTCATCTCGCCTGGAGAGCAAAACCTCCTGGATTTTCTCGAGTTGCGGCAGGTGCTCTCGACTTACGACGGGGACCTCAGAGACCCGCTCTGGTGGCCTCAGGAAAGGCCAGTCCCCATGCGAGTTCCTCGGGTCCTCTCGGGATTCCTCTCCCGTCGATGCTGGGGCCTAAGACCTTGTGTGGAGTCGGGGCCGGAACCTGAGGATTCCTCTCCAGTGCTGACATGGATCTTGGGGTACTTCTGGAGTCTCCCCAGGGGAGTCAGTCCTCGTCTCGAATGCGGGCATGCACTTGCGCTTTCCTCCAGAGCGGTAGCAGCAGTGTCACGCAGTCCACCGCGTGGATCAAAGGATCTATGGTTTTCCCTCGAGTCTTTCCCAAGAGGCTTTCCCACGAGGCTTTCCCACAGGGCTGTCCCACGTGCACACGTGGTGGGAGTCGATCCTCGGCTTGAACGTCAAGGCAGTGCAGGGAAAACAGGTTCCTCTGGAATGGACTGACACATCTGAGGGTCTCTTGGAATGGTGCCACGACCCTGGATTTCCTCTCGCCTTTCCTGTGGAGAGCGCCTCCTCTTGAGATGCGACGGGAATGCCGGGAATTCTTTCCCTACGAAACAGGGAAAGGATCCCTCATCTCGAGTTAGGAGGCGGAAACCGGGCTCCCCTCGATGTGTGCGGGACCCAACTTGCTTCCTCTCGAGTGGAGACGGGTATGTCGCACAACTGCTTGAGTTGCAGCAAGGGTGTGAAGGACCCTTTGGAAGTTCCAGTGGTTAGATGTGATTGACCTCGAGAAGCCTCAGCGGAAATGGGCCTCATCTCGCCTGGGGGGTAAAACCTCCTGGATTTTCTCGAGTTGCGGCAGGTGCTCTCGACTTACGACGGGGACCTCGGGGACCCGCTCTGGTGACCTCAGGAAAGGCCAGTCCCCATGCGAGTTCCTCGGGGGCCTCTCGGCATTCCTCTCCCATCGATGCCGGGGCCTAAGACCTTGTGTGGAGTCGGGGCCGGAACCTGAGGATTCCTCTCCAGTGCTGACATGGATCTTGGGGTACTTCTGGAGTCTCCCCAGGGGAGTCAGTCCTCGTCTCGAATGCGGGCATGCACTTGCGCTTTCCTCCAGAGCGGTAGCAGAAGTGTCACGCAGTCCGCCGCGTGGATCAAAGGATCTATGGTTTTCCCTCGAGTCTTTCCCACGAGGCTTTCCCACGAGGCTTTCCCACAGGGCTGTCCCACGTGCACACGTGGTGGGAGTGGATCCTCGGCTTGAACGTCAAGGCAGTGCAGGGAAAACATGTTCCTCTGGAATGGACTGACATATCTGGGGGACTCTTTGAATGGTGGCATGACGCTGGAGTCCTCTCGCCTTTCCTGTGGAGAGCGCCTCCTCTTGAGATGCGACGGGAATGCCGGGAATTCTTTCCCTACGAAACAGGGAAAGGATCCCTCATCTCGAGCTAGGAGGCGGAAACGGGGCTCCCCTGGATGTGTGCGGGACCCCACGTGCTTCCTCTCGAGTGGAGACGGGTATGTCGGGGAACTTCTTGAGTTGCAGCAAGGGTGTGAAGGACCCTTTGGAAGTTCCAGTGGTTAGATGTGATTGACCTCGAGAAGCCTCAGCGGAAATGGGCCTCATCTCGCCTGGGGGGTAAAACCTCCTGGATTTTCTCGAGTTGCGGCAGGTGCTCTCGACTTACGACGGGGACCTCGGGGACCCGCTCTGGTGACCTCAGGAAAGGCCAGTCCCCATGCGAGTTCCTCGGGGGCCTCTCGGGATTCCTCTCCCATCGATGCCGGGGCCTAAGACCTTGTGTGGAGTCAGGGCCGGAACCTGAGGATTCCCCTCCAGTGCTGACATGGATCTTGGGGTACTTCTGGAGTCTCCCCAGGGGAGTCAGTCCTCGTCTCGAATGCGGGCATGCACTTGCGCTTTCCTCCAGAGCGGTAGCAGAAGTGTCACGCAGTCCGCCGCGTGGATCAAAGGATCTATGGTTTTCCCTCGAGTCTTTCCCACGAGGCTTTCCCACAGGGCTGTCCCACGTGCACACGTGGTGGGAGTGGATCCTCGGCTTGAACGTCAAGGCAGTGCAGGGAAAACATATTCCTCTGGAATGGACTGACATATCTGGGGGACTCTTTGAATGGTGGCAGGACGCTGGAGTCCTCTCGCCTTTCCTGTGGAGAGCGCCTCCTCTTGAGATGCGACGGGAACGCCGGGAATTCTTTCCCTACGAAACAGGGAAAGGATCCCTCATCTCGAGCTAGGAGGCGGAAACGGGGCTCCCCTGGATGTGTGCGGGACCCTCGTGCTTCCTCTCGAGTGGAGACGGGAATGTCGGGGAACTTCTTGAGTTGCAGCAAGGGTGTGAAGGACCCTTTGGAAGTTCCAGCGGTTAGATGTGATTAGCCTCTAGAAGCCTCAGCGGAAATGGGCCTCATCTCGCCTGGAGGGCAAAACCTCCTGGATTTTCTCGAGTTGCGGCAGGTGCTCTCGACTTACGATGGGGACCTCAGGGACCCGCTCTGGTGGTCTCAGGAAAGGCCAGTCCCCATGCGAGTTCCTCGGGGGCCTCTCGGCATTCCTCTCCCGTCGATGCCGGGGCCTAAGACCTTGTGTGCAGTCGGGGCCGGAACCTGAGGTTTCCTCCCCAGTGCTGACATGGATCTTGGGGTACTTCTGGAGTCTCCCCAGGGGAGTCAGTCCTCGTCTCGAATGCGGGCATGCACTTGCGCTTTCCTCCAGAGCGGAAGCAGCAGTGTCACGCAGTCCGCCGCGTGGATCAAAGGATCTATGGTTTTCCCTCGAGCCTTTCCCACGAGGCTTTCCCACGAGGCTTTCCCACAGGGCTGTCCCACGTGCACACGTGGTGGGAGTGGATCCTCGGCTTGAACGTCAAGGCAGTGCAGGGAAAACAGGTTCCTCTGGAATGGACTGAAACATCTGGGGGACTCTTGGAATGGTGGCACGACCCTGGAGTTCCTCTCGCCTTTCCTGTGGAGAGCGCCTCCTCTTGAGATGCGACGGGAACGCCGGGAATTCTTTCCCTACGAAACAGGGAAAGGATCCCTCATCTCGAGCTAGGAGGCGGAAACGGGTCTCCCCTGGATGTGTGCGGGACCCTCGTGCTTCCTCTCGAGCGGAGACGGGTATGTTGGGGAACTTCTAGAGTTGCAGCAAGGGTGTGAAGGACCCTTTGGAAGTTCCAGTTGTTAGATGTGATTAACCTCGAGAAGCCTCAGCGGAAATGGGCTTCATCTCGCCTGGAGGGCAAAATCTCCTGGATTTCCTCGAGTTGCGGCAGGTGCTCACGACTTACGACGGGGACCTCAGGGACCCGTTCTGGTGACCTCAGGAAAGGCCAGTCCCGATGCGAGTTCCGCGGGGGCCTCTCGGGATTCCTCTCCCGTCGATGCCGGGGCCTAAGACCTTGTGTGGAGTCGGGGCCGGAACCTGAGGATTCCTCTCCAGTGCTGACATGGATCTTGGGGTACTTCTGGAGTCTCCCCAGGGGAGTCAGTCCTCGTCTCGAATGCGGGCATGCACTTTCGCTTTCCTCCAGAGCGGTAGCAGCAGTGTCACGCAGTCCGCCGCGTGGATCAAATGATCTATGGTTTTCCCTCGAGTCTTTCCCACGAGGCTTTCCCACGAGGCTTTCCACAGGGCTGTCCCACGTGCACACGTGGTGGGACTCGATCCTCGGCTTGAACGTCAAGGCAGTGCAGGGAAAACAGGTTCCTCTGGAATGGACTGACACATCTGGGGGACTCTTGGAATGGTGGCACGACCCTGGAGTTCCTCTCGCCTTTCCTGTGGAGAGCGCCTCCTCTTGAGATGCGACGGGAACGCCGGGAATTCTTTCCCTACGAAACAGGGAAAGGATCCCTCATCTCTAGCTAGGAGGCGGAAACGGGGCTCCCCTGGATGTGTGCGGGACCCCACGTGCTTCCTCTCGAGTGGAGACGGGTATGTCGGGGAACTTCTTGAGTTGCAGCAAGGGTGTGAAGGACCCTTTGGAAGTTCCAGTGGTTAGATGTGATTGACCTCGAGAAGCCTCAGCGGAAATGGGCCTCATCTCGCCTGGGGGGTAAAACCTCCTGGATTTTCTCGAGTTGCGGCAGGTGCTCTCGACTTACGACGGGGACCTCGGGGACCCGCTCTGGTGACCTCAGGAAAGGCCAGTCCCCATGCGAGTTCCTCGGGGGCCTCTCGGGATTCCTCTCCCATCGATGCCGGGGCCTAAGACCTTGTGTGGAGTCGGGGCCGGAACCTGAGGATTCCTCTCCAGTGCTGACATGGATTTTGGGGTACTTCTGGAGTCTCCCCAGGGGAGTCAGTCCTAGTCTCGAATGCGGGCATGCACTTGCGCTTTCCTCCAGAGCGGTAGCAGAAGTGTCACGCAGTCCGCCGCGTGGATCAAAGGATCTATGGTTTTCCCTCGAGTCTTTCCCACGAGGCTTTCCCACGAGGCTTTCCCACAGGGCTGTCCCACGTGCACACGTGGTGGGAGTGGATCCTCGGCTTGAACGTCAAGGCAGTGCAGGGAAAACATGTTCCTCTGGAATGGACTGACATATCTGGGGGACTCTTGGAATGGTGGCATGACGCTGGAGTCCTCTCGCCTTTCCTGTGGAGAGCGCCTCCTCTTGAGATGCGACGGGAACGCCGGGAATTCTTTCCCTACGAAACAGGGAAAGGATCCCTCATCTCGAGCTAGGAGGCGGAAACCGGGCTCCACTCGATATGTGCAGGACCCAACTTGCTTCCTCTCGAGTGGAGACGGGTATGTCGGGGAACTTCTTGAGTTGCAGCAAGGGTGTGAAGGACCCTTTGGAAGTTCCAGTGGTTAGACGTGATTAGCCTCGAGAAGCCTCAGCGGAAATGGGCCTCATCTCGCCTGGAGGGCAAAACCTCCTGGATTTTCTCGAGTTGCGGCAGGTGCTCTCGACTTACGATGGGGACCTCAGGGACCAGCTCTGGTGGCCTCAGGAAAGGCCAGTCCCCATGCGAGTTCCTCGGGGGCCTCTCGGCATTCCTCTCCCGTCGATGCCGGGGCCTAAGACCTTGTGTGGAGTCGGGGCCGGAACCTGAGGATTCCTCTCCAGTGCTGACATGGATCTTGGGGTAATTCTGGAGTCTCCCTAGGGGAGTCAGTCCTCGTCTCGAATGCGGGCATGCACTTGCGCTTTCCTCCAGAGCGGTAGCAGCAGTGTCACGCCGTCCGCCGCGTGGATCAAAGGATCTATTGTTTTCCCTCGTGTCTTTCCCACGAGGCTTTCCCACGAGGCTTTCCCACAGGGCTGTCCCACGTGCACACGTGGTGGGAGTCGATCCTCGGCTTGAACGTCAAGGCAGTGTAGGGAAAACATGTTCCTCTGGAATGGACTGACACATCTGGGGGACTCTTGGAATGGTGGCATGACCCTCGAGTTCCTCTCGCCTTTGCTGTAGAGAGCGCCTCCTCTTGAGATGCGACGGGAACGCCGGGAATTCTTTCCCTAAGAAACAGGGAAGGGATCACTCATCTCGAGGTAGGAGGCGGAAACGGGGCTCCCCTGGATGTGTGCGGGAACCCACGTGCTTCCTCTCGAGTGGAGACGGGTATGTCGGGGAACTTCTTGAGTTGCAGCAAGGGTTGAAGGACCCTTTGGAAGTTCCAGTGGTTAGAAGTGATTAGCCTCGAGAAGCCTCAGCGGAAATGGGCCTCATCTCGCCTGGAGGGCAAAACCTCCTGGATTTTCTCGAGTTGCGGCAGGTGCTCTCGACTTACGACGGGGACCTCATAGACCCGCGCTGGTGGCCTCAGGAAAGGCCAGTCCACATGCGAGTTCCTAGGGTCCTCTCGGGATTCCTCTCCCGTCGATGCTGGGGCCTAAGACCTTGTGTGGAGTCGGGGCCGGAACCTGAGGATTCCTCTCCAGTGCTGACATGGATCTTGGGGTACTTCTGGAGTCTCCCCAGGGGAGTCAGTCCTCGTCTCGAATGCGGGCATGCATTTGCGCTTTCCTCCAGAGCGGTAGCAGCAGTGTCACGCAGTCCACCGCGTGGATCAAGGGATCTATGGTTTTCCCTCAAGTCTTTCCCAAGAGGCTTTCCCACGAGGCTTTCCCACAGGGCTGTCCCACGTGCACACGTGGTGGGAGTCGATCCTCAGCTTGAACGTCAAGGCAGTGCAGGGAAAACAGGTTCCTCTGGAATGGACTGACACATCTGAGGGTCTCTTGGAATGGTGCCACGACCCTGGAGTTCCTCTCGCCTTTCCTGTGGAGAGCGCCTCCTCTTGAGATGCGACGGGAATGCCGGGAATTCTTTCCCTACGAAACAGGGAAAGGATCCCTCATCTCGAGTTAGGAGGCGGAAACCGGGCTCCCCTCGATGTGTGCGGGACCCAACTTGCTTCCTCTCGAGTGGAGACGGGTATGTCGCAGAACTGCTTGAGTTGCAGCAAGGGTGTGAAGGACCCTTTGGAAGTTCCAGTGGTTATATGTGATTAGCCTCGAGAAGCCTCATCGGAAATGGGCCTCATCTCGCCTGGAGGGCAAAACCTCCTGGATTTTCTCGAGTTGCGGCAAGTGCTCTCGACTTACGACGGGGACCTCAGGGACCCGCTCTGGTGGCCTCAGGAAAGGCCAGTCCCCATGCGAGTTCCTCGGGGGCCTCTCGGGATTCCTCTCCCGTCGATGCCGGGGCCTAAGACCTTGTGTGGAGTCGGGGCCGGAACCTGAGGATTCCTCTCCAGTGCTGACATGGATCTTGGGGTACTTCTGGAGTCTCCCCAGGGGAGTCAGTCCTCGTCTCGAATGCGGGCATGCACTTGCGCTTTCCTCCAGAGCGGTAGCAGCAGTGTCACGCAGACCGCCGTGTGGATCAAAGGATCTATGGTTTTCCCTCGAGTCTTTCCCACGAGGCTTTCCCACGAGGCTTTCCCACAGGGCTGTCCCACGAGCACACGTGGTGGGAGTCGATCCTCGGCTTGAACGTCAAGGCAGTGCAGGGAAAACAGGTTCCTCTGTAATGGACTGACACATATGGGGTCTCTTGGAATGGTGGCACGACCCTGGAGTTCCTCTCGCCTTTCCTGTGGGAGCGCCTCCTCTTGAGATGCGACGGGAACGCCGGGAATTCTTTCCCTACGAAACAGGGAAAGGATCCCTCATCTCGAGCTAGGAGGTGGAAACGGGGCTACCGTGGATGTGTGCGGGACCCTCGTGCTTCCTCTCGAGTGGAGACGTGTATGTTGGGGAACTTCTAGAGTTGCAGCAAGGGTGTGTAGGACCCTTTGGAAGTTCCAGTGGTTAGATGTGATTAGCCTCGAGAAGCCTCAGCGGAAATGGGCTTCATCTCGCCTGGAGGGCAAAATCTCCTGGATTTTCTCGAGTTGCGGCAGGTGCTCACGACTTACGACGGGGACCTCAGGGACCCTTTCTGGTGACCTCAGGAAAGGCCAGTCCCGATGCGAGTTCCGCGGGGGCCTCTCGGGATTTCTCTCCCGTCGATGCCGGGGCCTAAGACCTTGTGTGGAGTCGGGGCCGGGACCTGAGGATTCCTCTCCAGTGCTGACATGGATCTTGGGGTACTTCTGGAGTCTCCCCAGGGGAGTCAGTCCTCGTCTCGAATGCGAGCATGCACTTGCGCTTTCCTCCAGAGCGGTAGCAGCAGTGTCCCGCAGTCCTCCGCGTGGATCAAAGGATCTATGGTTTTCGCTCGAGTCTTTCCCACGTGGCTTTCCCACGAGGCTTTCCCACAGGGCTGTCCCACGTGCACACGTGGTGGGAGTCGATCCTCGGCTTGAACGTCAAGGCAGTGCAGGGAAAACAGGTTCCTCTGGAATGGACTGACACATCTGGGGGACTCTTGGAATGGTGGCACGACCCTGGCGTTCCTCTCGCCTTTCCTGTGGAGAGCGCCTCCTCTTGAGATGCGACGGGAACGCCGGGAATTCTTTCCCTACGAAACAGGGAAAGGATCCCTCATCTCGAGCTAGGAGGCGGAAACGGGGCTCCCCTGGATGTGTGCGGGACCCCACGTGCTTCCTCTGGAGTGGAGACGGGTATGTCGGGGAACTTCTTGAGTTGCAGCAAGGGTGTGAAGGACCCGTTGGAAGTTCCAGTATTTAGACGTGATTAGCCTCGAGAAGCCTCAGCGGAAATGGGCCTCATCTCGCCTGGAGGGCAAAACCTCCTGGATTTTCTCGAGTTGCGGCAGGTGCTCTCGACTTATGACGAGGACCTCAGGGACCCGCTCTGGTCGCCTCAGGAAAGGCCAGTCCCCATGCGAGTTCCTCGGGGGCCTCTCGGGATTCCTCTCCCGTCGATGCCGGGGCCGAAGACCTTGTGTGGAGTCGGGGCCGGAACCTGAGGATTCCTCTCCAGTGGTGACATGGATCTTGGGGTACTTCTGGAGTCTCCCCAGGGGAGTCAGTCCTCGTCTCGAATGCGAGCATGCACTTGCGCTTTCCTCCAGAGCGGTAGCAGCAGTGTCACGCATTCCGCCGCGTGGATCAAAGGATCTATGGTTTTCCCTCGAGTCTTTCCCACGAGGCTTTCCCACGAGGCTTTCCCACAGGGCTGTCCCACGTGCACACGTGGTGGGAGTCGATCCTCGGCTTGAACGTCAAGGCAGTGAAGGGAAAACAGGTTCCTCTGGAATGGACTGACACATCTGGGGGACTCTTGGAATGGTGGCACGACCCTGGAGTTCCTTTCGCCTTTCCTGTGGAGAGCGCCTCCTCTTGAGATGCGACGGGAACGCCGGGAATTCTTTCCCTACGAAACAGGGAAAGGATCCCTCATCTCGAGCTAGGAGGCGGAAACGGGGCTCCCCTGGATGTGTGCGGGACCCCACGTGCTTCCTCTCGAGTGGAGACGGGTATGTCGGGGAACTTCTTGAGTTGCAGCAAGGGTGTGAAGGACCCTTTGGAAGTTCCAGTGGTTAGATGTGATTAGCCTCGAGAAGCCTCATCGGAAATGGGCCTCATCTCGCCTGGAGGGCAAATCCTCCTGGATTTTCTCGAGTTGCGGCAGGTGCTCTCGACTTACGACGGGGACCTCGGGGACCCGCTCTGGTGACCTCAGGAAAGGCCAGTCCCCATGCGAGTTCCTCGGGGGCCTCTCGGGATTCCTCTCCCGTCGATGCCGGGGCCTAAGACCTTGTGTGGAGTCGGGGCCGGAACCTGAGGATTCCTCTCCTGTGCTGACATGGATCTTTGGGTACTTCTGGAGTCTCCCCAGGGGAGTCAGTCCTCGTCTCGAATGCGGGCATGCACTTGTGCTTTCCTCCAGAGCGGTAGCAGCAGTGTCACGCAGTCCGCCGCGTGGATCAAAGGATCTATGGTTTTCCCTCGAGTCTTTCCCACGAGGCTTTCCCACGAGGCTTTCCCACAGGGCTGTCCCACGTGCACACGTGGTGGGAGTCGATCCTCGGCTTGAACGTCAAGGCAGTGCAGGGAAAACAGGTTCCTCTGGAATGGACTGACACATCTGGGGGACTCTTGGAATGGTGGCACGACCCTGGAGTTCCTTTCGCCTTTCCTGTGGAGAGCGCCTCCTCTTGAGATGCAACGGGAACGCCGGGAATTCTTTCCCTACGAAACAGGGAAAGGATCACTCATCTCGAGCTAGGAGGCGGAAACGGGGCTCCCCTGGATGTGTGCGGGACCCCACGTGCTTCCTCTCGAGTGGAGACGGGTATGTCGGGGAACTTCTTGAGTTGCAGCAAGGGTGTGAAGGACCCTTTGGAAGTTCCAGTGGTTAGACGTGATTAGCCTCGAGAAGCCTCAGCGGAAATGGGCCTCATCTCGCCTGGAGGGCAAAACCTCCTGGATTTTCTCGAGTTGCGGCAGGAGCTCTCGACTTACGACGGGGACCTCAGGGACCCGCTCTGGTGGCCTCAGGAAAGGCCAGTCACCATGCGAGTTCCTCGTGGGCCTCTCGGGATTCCTCCCCCGTAGATGCCGGGGCCTAAGACCTTGTGTGGAGTCAGGGCCGGAACCTGAGGATTCCTCTCCAGTGCTGACATGGATCTTGGGGTACTTCTGGAGTCTCCCCAGGGGAGTCAGTCCTCGTCTCGAACGCGGGCATGCACTTGCTCTTTCCTCCAGAGTGGTAGCAGCAGTGTCACGCAATCCGCCGAGTGGATCAAAGGATCTATGGTTTTCCCTCGAGTCTTTCCAACGAGGCTTTCCCACGAGGCTTTCCCACAGGGCTGTCCCACGTGCACACGTGGTTGGAGTGGATCCTCGGCTTGAACGTCAAGGCAGTGCAGGGAAAACAGGTTCCTCTGGAATGGACTGACACATCTGGGGGACTCTTGGAATGGTGGCACGACCCTGGAGTTCCTCTCGCCTTTCCTGTGGAGAGCGCCTCCTCTTGAGATGCGACGGGAACGCCGGGAAATCTTTCCCTACGAAACAGGGAAAGGATCACTCATCTCGAGCTAGGAGGCGGAAACGGGGCTCCCCTGGATGTGTGCGGGACCCCACGTGCTTCCTCTCGAGTGGAGACGGGTATGTCGGGGAACTTCTTGAGTTGCAGCAAGGGTGTGAAGGACCCTTTGGAAGTTCCAGTGGTTAGACGTGATTAGCCTCGAGAAGCCTCATCGGAAATGGGCCTCATCTCGCCTGGAGGGCAAAACCTCCTGGATTTTCTCGAGTTGCGGCAGGTGCTCTCGACTTACGACGGGGACCTCAGGGACCCGCTCTGGTGGCCTCAGGAAAGGCCAGTCCCCATGCAAGTTCCTCGGGGGCCTCTTGGCATTCCTCTCCCGTCGATGCCGGGGCCTAAGACCTTGTGTGTAGTCGGGGCCGGAACCTGAGGATTCCTCTCCACTGCTGACATGGATCTTGGGGTACTTCTGGAGTCTCCCCAGGGGAGTCAGTCCTCGTCTCGAACGCGGGCATGCACTTGCGCTTTCCTCCAGAGCGGTAGCAGCAGTGTCACGCAGTCCGCCGCGTGGATCAAAGGATTTATGGTTTTCCCTCGAGTCTTTCCCACGAGGCTTTCCCACGAGGCTTTCCCACAGGGCTGTCCCACGTGCACACGTGGTGGGAGTCGATCCTCGGCTTGAACGTCAAGGCAGTGCAGGGAAAACAGGTTCCTCTGGAATGGACTGACACATCTGAGGGTCTCTTGGAATGGTGGCACGACCCTGGAGTTCCTCTCGCCTTTCCTGTGGAGAGCGCCTCCTCTTGAGATGCGACGGGAATGCCGGGAATTCTTTCCCTACGAAACAGGGAAAGGATCCCTCATCTCGAGTTAGGAGGCGGAAACCGGGCTCCACTCGATGTGTGCGGGACCCAACTTGCTTCCTCTCGAGTGGAGACGGGTATGTCGCAGAACTGCTTGAGTTGCAGCAAGGGTGTGAAGGACCCTTTTGAAGTTCCAGTGGTTAGATGTGATTAGCCTCGAGAAGCCTCATCGGAAATGGGCCTCATCTCGCCTGGAGGGCAAAACCTCCTGGATTTTCTCGAGTTGCGGCAAGTGCTCTCGACTTACGACGGGGACCTCGGGGACCCGCTCTGGTGACCTCAGGAAAGGCCAGTCCCCATGCGAGTTCCTCGGGGGCCTCTCGGGATTCCTCTCCCATCGATGCCGGGGCCTAAGACCTTGTGTGGAGTCGGGGCCGGAACCTGAGGATTCCTCTCCAGTGCTGACATGGATCTTGGGGTACTTCTGGAGTCTCCCCAGGGGAGTCAGTCCTCGTCTCGAATGCGGGCATGCACTTGCGCTTTCCTCCAGAGCGGTAGCAGAAGTGTCACGCAGTCCGCCGCGTGGATCAAAGGATCTATGGTTTTCCCTCGAGTCTTTCCCACGAGGCTTTCCCACGAGGCTTTCCCACAGGGCTGTCCCACGTGCACACGTGGTGGGAGTGGATCCTCGGCTTGAACGTCAAGGCAGTGCAGGGAAAACATGTTCCTCTGGAATGGACTGACATATCTGGGGGACTCTTTGAATGGTGGCACGACGCTGGAGTCCTCTCGCCTTTCCTGTGGAGAGCGCCTCCTCTTGAGATGCGACGTGAACGCCGGGAATTCTTTCCCTACGAAACAGGGAAAGGATCCCTCATCTCGAGCTAGGAGGCGGAAACGGGGCTCCCCTGGATGTGTGCGGGACCCTCGTGCTTCCTCTCGAGTGGAGACGGGTATGTCGGGGAACTTCTTGATTTGCAGCAAGGGTGTGAAGGACTCTTTGGAAGTTCCAGTGGTTAGACGTGATTAGCCTCGAGAAGCCTCAGCGGAAATGGGCCTCATCTCGCCTGGAGGGCAAAACCTGCTGGATTTTCTCGAGTTGCGGCAGGTGCTCTCGACTTACGACGGGGACCTCAGGGACCCGTTCTGGTGGCCTCAGGAAAGGCCAGTCCCGATGCGAGTTCCTCGTGGGCCTCTGGGGATTACTCTCCCGTCGATGCCGGGGCCTTAGACCTTGTGTGGAGTCGGGGCCGGAACCTGAGGATTCCTCTCCTGTGCTGACATGGATCTTTGGGTACTTCTGGAGTCTCCCCAGGGGAGTCAGTCCTCGTCTCGAATGCGGGCATGCACTTGTGCTTTCCTCCAGAGCGGTAGCAGCAGTGTCACGCAGTCCGCCGCGTGGATCAAAGGATCTATGGTTTTCCCTCGAGTCTTTCCCACGAGGCTTTCCCACGAGGCTTTCCCACAGGGCTGTCCCACGTGCACACGTGGTGGGAGTCGATCCTCGGCTTGAACGTCAAGGCAGTGCAGGGAAAACAGGTTCCTCTGGAATGGACTGACACATCTGGGGGACTCTTGGAATGGTGGCACGACCCTGGAGTTCCTTTCGCCTTTCCTGTGGAGAGCGCCTCCTCTTGAGATGCAACGGGAACGCCGGGAATTCTTTCCCTACGAAACAGGGAAAGG
The DNA here is from genome assembly GCF_042477335.2 of Ovis canadensis. Classification (NCBI taxonomy): domain Eukaryota; kingdom Metazoa; phylum Chordata; class Mammalia; order Artiodactyla; family Bovidae; genus Ovis; species Ovis canadensis. The sequence goes on from NC_091264.1 coordinate 7,952,257, forward strand.
ATCACTCATCTCGAGCTAGGAGGCGGAAACGGGGCTCCCCTGGATGTGTGCGGGACCCCACGTGCTTCCTCTCGAGTGGAGACGGGTATGTCGGGGAACTTCTTGAGTTGCAGCAAGGGTGTGAAGGACCCTTTGGAAGTTCCAGTGGTTAGACGTGATTAGCCTCGAGAAGCCTCAGCGGAAATGGGCCTCATCTCGCCTGGAGGGCAAAACCTCCTGGATTTTCTCGAGTTGCGGCAGGTGCTCTCGACTTACGACGGGGACCTCAGGGACCCGCTCTGGTGGCCTCAGGAAAGGCCAGTCCCCATGCAAGTTCCTCGGGGGCCTCTCGGCATTCATCTCCCGTCGATGCCGGGGCCTAAGACCTTGTGTGGAGTCGGGGCCGGAACCTGAGGATTCCTCTCCACTGCTGACATGGATCTTGGGGTACTTCTGGAGTCTCCCCAGGGGAGTCAGTCCTCGTCTCGAATGCGTGCATGCACTTGCGCTTTCCTCCAGAGCGGTAGCAGCAGTGTCACGCAGTCCGCCGTGTGGATCAAAGGATCTATGGTTTTCCCTCGAGTCTTTCCCACGAGGCTTTCCCACGAGGCTTTCCCACAGGGCTGTCCCACGTGCACACGTGGTGGGAGTCGATCCTCGGCTTGAATGTCAAGGCAGTGCAGGGAAAACAGGTTCCTCTGGAATGGACTGACACATCTGGGGGACTCTTGGAATGGTGGCACGACCCTGGAGTTCCTCTCGCCTTTCCTGTGGAGAGCGCCTCCTCTTGAGATGCGACGGGAACGCCGGGAATTCTTTCCCTACGAAACAGGGAAAGGATCCCTCATCTCGAGCTAGGAGGCGGAAACGGGGCTCCCCTGGATGTGTGCGGGACCCCACGTGCTTCCTCTCGAGTGGAGACGGGTATGTCGGGGAACTTCTTGAGTTGCAGCAAGGGTGTGAAGGACCCATGGAAGTTCCAGTGGTTAGACGTGATTAGCCTCGAGAATCCTCAGCGGAAATGGGCCTCATCTCGCCTGGAGGGCAAAACCTCCTGGATTTTCTCGAGTTGCGGCAGGTGCTCTCGACTTACGACGGGGACCTCAGGGACCCGCTCTGGTGGCCTCAGGAAAGGCCAGTCCCCATGCGAGTTCCTCGGGGGCCTCTCGGGATTCCTCTCCCGTCGATGCCGGGGCCTAAGACCTTGTGTGGAGTCGGGGCCGGAACCTGAGGATTCCTCTCCAGTGCTGACATGGATCTTGGGGTACTTCTGGAGTCTCCCCAGGGGAGTCAGTCCTCGTCTCGAATGCGGGCATGCACTTGCGCTTTCCTCCAGAGAGGTAGCAGCAGTGTCACGCAGTCCGACCCGTGGATCAAAGGATCTATGGTTTTCCCTCGAGTCTTTCCCACGAGGCTTTCCCATGAGGCTTTCCCACAGGGCTGTCCCACGTGCACACGTGGTGGGAGTCGATCTTAGGCTTGAACGTCAAGGCAGTGCAGAGAAAACAGGTTCCTCTGGAATGGACTGACACATCTGGGGGACTCTTGGAATGGTGGCACGACCCTGGAGTTCCTCTCGCCTTTCCTGTGGAGAGCGCCTCCTCTTGAGATGCGACGGGAACGCCGGGAATTCTTTCCCTACGAAACAGGGAAAGGATCCCTCATCTCGAGCTAGGAGGCGGAAACGGGGCTCCCCTGGATGTGTGCGGGACCCCACGTGCTTCCTCTCGAGTGGAGACGGGTATGTCGGGGAACTTCTTGAGTTGCAGCAAGGGTGTGAAGGACCCTTTGGAAGTTCCAGTGGTTAGACGTGATTAGCCTCGAGAAGCCTCAGCGGAAATGGGCCTCATCTCGCCTGGAGGGCAAAACCTCCTGGATTTTCTCGAGTTGCGGCAGGTGCTCTCGACTTATGACGGGGACATCAGGGACACGCTCTGGTGGCCTCAGGAAAGGCCAGTCCCCATGCGAGTTCCTCGGGGGCCTCTCGGGATTCCTCTCCGGTTGATGCCGGGGCCTAAGACCTTGTGTGGAGTCGGGGCCGGAACGTGAGGATTCCTCTCCAGTGCTGACATGGATCTTGGGGTACTTCTGGAGTCTCCCCAGGGGAGTCAGTCCTCGTCTCGAATGCGGGCATGCACTTGCGCTTTCCTCCAGTGCGGTAGCAGCAGTGTCACGCAGTCCGCCGCGTGGATCAAAGGATCTATGGTTTTCCCTCGAGTCTTTCCCACGAGGCTTTCCCACGAGGCTTTCCCACAGGGCTGTCCCACGTGCACACGTGGTGGGAGTGGATCCTCGGCTTGAACGTCAGGGCAGTGCAGGGAAAACAGGTTCCTCTGGAATGGACTGACACATCTGGGGGTCTCTTGGAATGGTGGCAAGACCCTGGAGTTCTTCTCGCCTTTCCTGTGGAGATCGCCTCCTCTTGAGATGCGACGGGAACGCCGGGAATTCTTTCCCTACGTAACAGGGAAAGGATCCCTCATCTCGAGCTAGGAGGCGGAAACGGGGCTCCCCTGGATGTGTGCGGGACCCCACGTGCTTCCTCTCGAGTGCAGACGGGTATGTCGGGGAACTTCTTGAGTTGCAGCAAGGGTGTGAAGGACCGTTTGGAAGTTCCAGTGGTTAGACGTGATTAGCCTCGAGAAGCCTCAGCGGAAATGGGCCTCATCTCGCCTGGAGAGCAAAACCTGCTGGATTTTCTCGAGTTGCGGCAGGTGCTCTCGACTTACGACGGGGACCTCAGGGACCCGCTCTGGTGGCCTCAGGAAAGGCCAGTCCCCATGCGAGTTCCTCGGGGGCCTCTCGGGATTCCTCTCCGGTCGATGCCGGGGCCTAAGACCTTGTGTGGAGTCGGGGCCGGAACGTGAGGATTCCTCTCCAGTGCTGACATGGATCTTGGGGTACTTCTGGAGTCTCCCCAGGGGAGTCAGTCCTCGTCTCGAATGCGGGCATGCACTTGCGCTTTCCTGCAGTGCGGTAGCAGCAGTGTCACGCAGTCCGCCGCGTGGATCAAAGGATCTATGGTTTTCCCTCGAGTCTTTCCCACGAGGCTTTCCCACGAGGCTTTCCCACAGGGCTGTCCCACGTGCACACGTGGTGGGAGTGGATCCTCGGCTTGAACGTCAAGGCAGTGCAGGGAAAACAGGTTCCTCTGGAATGGACTGACACATCTGGGGGACTCTTGGAATGGTGGCACGACCCTGGAGTTCCTCTCGCCTTTCCTGTGGAGAGCGCCTCCTCTTGAGATGCGACGGGAATGCCGGGAATTCTTTCCCTACGATACAGGGAAAGGATCACTCATCTCGAGCTAGGAGGCGGAAACGGGGCTCCCCTGGATGTGTGCGGGACCCACGTGCTTCCTCTCGAGTGGAGACGGGTATGTCGGGGAACTTCTTGAGTTGCAGCAAGGGTGTGAAGGACCCTTTGGAAGTTCCAGTGGTTAGACGTGATTAGCCTCGAGAAGCCTCAGCGGAAATGGGCCTCATCTCGCCTGGAGGGCAAAACCTCCTGGATTTTCTCGAGTTGCGGCAGGAGCTCTCGACTTACGACGGGGACCTCAGGGACACGCTCTGGTGGCCTCAGGAAAGGCCAGTCCCCATGCGAGTTCCTCGGGGGCCTCTCGGGATTCCTCTCCCGTAGATGCCGGGGCCTAAGACCTTGTGTGGAGTCGGGGCCGGAACCTGAGGATTCCTCTCCACTGCTGACATGGATCTTGGGGTACTTCTGGAGTCTCCCCAGGGGAGTCAGTCCTCGTCTCGAACGCGGGCATGCACTTGCGCTTTCCTCCAGAGTGGTAGCAGCAGTGTCACGCAGTCCGCCGCGTGGATCAAAGGATCTATGGTTTTCCCTCGAGTCTTTCCAACGAGGCTTTCCCACGAGGCTTTCCCACAGGGCTGTCCCACGTGCACACGTGGTGGGAGTGAATCCTCGGCTTGAACGTCAAGGCAGTGCAGGGAAAACAGGTTCCTCTGGAATGGACTGACACATCTGGGGGACTCTTGGAATGGTGGCACGACCCTGGAGTTCCTCTCGCCTTTCCTGTGGAGAGCGCCTCCTCTTGAGATGCGACGGGAACGCCGGGAAATCTTTCCCTACGAAACAGGGAAAGGATCACTCATCTCGAGCTAGGAGGCGGAAACGGGGCTCCCCTGGATGTGTGCGGGACCCCACGTGCTTCCTCTCGAGTGGAGACGGGTATGTCGGGGAACTTCTTGAGTTGCAGCAAGGGTGTGAAGGACCCTTTGGAAGTTCCAGTGGTTAGACGTGATTAGCCTCGAGAAGCCTCAGCGGAAATGGGCCTCATCTCGCCTGGAGGGCAAAACCTCCTGGATTTTCTCGAGTTGCGGCAGGTGCTCTCGACTTACGACGGGGACCTCAGGGACCCGCTCTGGTGGCCTCAGGAAATGCCAGTCCCCATGCAAGTTCCTCGGGGGCCTCTCGGCATTCATCTCCCGTCGATGCCGGGGCCTAAGACCTTGTGTGGAGTCGGGGCCGGAACCTGAGGATTCCTCTCCACTGCTGACATGGATCTTGGGGTACTTCTGGAGTCTCCCCAGGGGAGTCAGTCCTCGTCTCGAACGCGGGCATGCACTTGCGCTTTCCTCCAGAGCGGTAGCAGCAGTGTCACGCAGTCCGCCGTGTGGATCAAAGGATCTATGGTTTTCCCTCGAGTCTTTCCCACGAGGCTTTCCCACGAGGCTTTCCCACAGGGCTGTCCCACGTGCACACGTGGTGGGAGTGGATCCTCGGCTTGAATGTCAAGGCAGTGCAGGGAAAACAGGTTCCTCTGGAATGGACTGACACATCTGGGGGACTCTTGGAATGGTGGCACGACCCTGGAGTTCCTCTCGCCTTTCCTGTGGAGAGTGCCACCTCTTGAGTTGCGACGGGAACGCCGGGAATTCTTTCCCTACGAAACAGGGAAAGGATCCCTCATCTCGAGCTAGGAGGCGGAAACGGGGCTCCACTGGATGTGTGCGGGACCCCAAGTGCTTCCTCTCGAGTGGAGACGGGTATGTCGGGGAACTGCTTCAGTTGCAGCAAGGGTGTGAAGGACCCTTTGGAAGTTCCAGTGGTTAGACGTGATTAGCCTCGAGAAGCCTCAGTGGAAATGGGCCTCATCTCGCCTGGAGGGCAAAACCTCCTGGATTTTCTCGAGTTGCGGCAGGTGCTCTCGACTTACGACGGGGACCTCAGGGACCCGCTCTGGTGGCCTCAGGAAAGGCCAGTCCCCATGCGAGTTCCTCGGGGGCCTCTCGGCATTCCTCTCCCTTCGATGCCGGGGCCTAAGACCTTGTGTGGAGTCGGGCCGGAACCTGAGGATTCCTCTCCAGTGCTGACATGGATCTTGGGGTACTTCTGGAGTCTCCCCAGGGGAGTCAGTCCTCGTCTCGAATGCGGGCATGCACATACGCTTTCCTCCAGACAGGTAGCAGCAGTGTCACGCAGTCCGCCGCGTGGATCAAAGGATCTATGGTTTTCCCTCGAGTCTTTCCCACGAGGCTTTCCCACGAGGCTTTCCCACAGGGCTGTCCCACGTGCACACGTGGTGGGAGTCGATCCTCGGCTTGAACGTCAAGGCAGTGCAGGGAAAACAGGTTCCTCTAGAATGGACTGACACATCTGGGGGACTCTTGGAATGGTGGCACGACCCTGGAGTTCCTCTAGCCTTTCCTGTGGAGAGCGACTCCTCTTGACATGCGACGGGAACGCCGGGAATTCTTTCCCTACGAAACAGGGAAAGGATCCCTCATCTCGAGCTAGGAGGCGGAAACGGGGCTCCCCTGGATGTGTGCGGGACCCCACGTGCTTCCACTCGAGTGGAGACGGGTATGTCGGGGAACTTCTTGAGTTGCAGCAAGGGTGTGAAGGACCCTTTGGAAGTTCCAGTAGTTAGATGTGATTAGCCTCGAGAAGCCTCAGCGGAAATGGGCCTCGTCTCGCCTGGAGGGCAAAACCTCCTGGATTTTCTCGAGTTGCGGCAGGTGCTCTCGACTTACGACGGGGACCTCAGGGACCCGCTCTGGTGGCCTCAGGAAAGGCCAGTCCCCATGCGAGTTCCTCGGGGGCCTCTCGGCATTCCTCTCCCTTTGATGCCGGGGCCTAAGACCTTGTGTGGAGTCGGGGCCGGAACCTGAGGATTCCTCTCCAGTGCTGACATGGATCTTGGGGTACTTCTGGAGTCTCCCCAGGGGAGTCAGTCCTCGTCTCGAATGCGGGCATGCGCTTGCGCTTTCCTCCAGAGCGGTAGCAGCAGTGTCACGCAGTCCGCCGCGTGGATCAAAGGATCTATGTTTTTCCCTCGAGTCTTTCCCACGAGGCTTTCCCACGAGGCTTTCCCACAGGGCTGTCCCAGGTGCACACGTGGTGGGAGTCGATCCTCGGCTTGAACGTCAAGGCAGTGCAGGGAAAACAGGTTCCTCTGGAATGGACTGACACATCTGGGGGACTCTTGGAATGGTGACACGACCCTGGAGTTCCTCTCGCCTTTCCTGTGGAGAGCGCCTCCTCTTGAGATGCGAGGGGAACGCTGGGAATTCTTTCCCTACGAAACAGGGAAAGGATCCCTCATCTCGAGCTAGGAGGCGGAAACGGGGCTCCCCTGGATGTGTGCGGGACCCCACGTGCTTCCTCTAGAGTGGAGACGGGTATGTCGCGGAACTGCTTCAGTTGCAGCAAGGGTGCGAAGGACCCATGGAAGTTCCAGTGGTTAGACGTGATTAGCCTCGAGAAGCCTCAGCGGAAATGGGCCTCATCTCGCCTGGAGGGCAAAACCTCCTGGATTTTCTCGAGTTGCGGCAGGTGCTCTCGACTTACGACGGGGACCTCAGGGACCCGCTATGGTGGCCTCAGGAAAGGCCAGTCCCCATGCGAGTTCCTCGGGGGCCTCTGGGGATTCCTCTCCCGTCGATGCCGGGGCCTAAGACCTTGTGTGGAGTCGGGGCCGGAACCTGAGGATTCCTCTCCAGTGCTGACATGGATCTTGGGGTACTTCTGGAGTCTCCCCAGGGGAGTCAGTCCTCGTCTCGTATGCGGGCATGCACTTGCGCTTTCCTTCAGAGCGGTAGCAGCAGTGTCACGCAGTCCGCCGCGTGGATCAAGGATCTATGGTTTTCCCTCAAGTCTTTCCCACGAGGCTTTCCCACGAGGCTTTCCCACAGGGCTGTCCCACGTGCACACGTGGTGGGAGTGGATCCTCGGCTTGAAAGTCAAGGCAGTGCAGGGAAAACAGGTTCCTCTGGAATGGACTGACACATCTGGGGGTCTCTTGGAATGGTGCCACGACCCTGGAGTTCCTCTCGCCTTTCCTGTGGAGAGCGCCACCTCTTGAGATGCGACGGGAACGCCGGGAATTCTTTCCCTACGAAACAGGGAAAGGATCCCTCATCTCGAGCTAGGAGGCGGAAACGGGGCTCCCCTGGATGTGTGCGGGACCCCACGTGCTTCCTCTCGAGTGGAGACGGGTATGTCGCGGAACTGCTTCAGTTGCAGCAAGGGTGTGAAGGACCCTTTGGAAGTTCCAGTGGTTAGATGTGATTAGCCTCGAGAAGCCTCAGCGGAAATGGGCCTCATCTCGCCTGGAGGGCAAAACCTCCTGGATTTTCTCGAGTTGCGGCAGGTGCTCTCGACTTACGACGGGGACCTCAGGGACCCGCTCTGGTGGCCTCAGGAAAGGCCAGTCCCCATGCGAGTTCCTCGGGGGCCTCTCGGCATTCCTCTCCCGTCGATGCCGGGGCCTAAGACCTTGTGTGGAGTCGGGGCCGGAACCTGAGGATTCCTCTCCAGTGCTGACATGGATCTTGGGGTACTTCTGGAGTCTCCCCAGGGGAGTCAGTCCTCGTCTCGAATGCGGGCATGCACATACGCTTTCCTCCAGACAGGTAGCAGCAGTGTCACGCAGTCCGCCGCGTGGATCAAAGGATCTATGGTTTTCCCTCGAGTCTTTCCCACGAGGCTTTCCCACGAGGCTTTCCCACAGGGATGTCCCACGTGCACACGTGTTGGGAGTCGATCCTCGGCTTGAACGTCAAGGCAGTGCAGGGAAAACAGGTTCCTCTGGAATGGACTGACACATCTGGGGGACTCTTGGAATGGTGGCACGACCCTGGAGTTCCTCTCGCCTTTCCTGTGGAGAGCGCCTCCTCTTGAGATGCGAGGGGAACGCCGGGAATTCTTTCCCTACGAAACAGGGAAAGGATCCCTCATCTCGAGCTAGGAGGCGGAAACGGGGCTCCCCTGGATGTGTGCGGGACCCCACGTGCTTCCTCTAGAGTGGAGACGGGTATGTCGCGGAACTGCTTCAGTTGCAGCAAGGGTGCGAAGGACCCATGGAAGTTCCAGTGGTTAGACGTGATTAGCCTCGAGAAGCCTCAGCGGAAATGGGCCTCATCTCGCCTGGAGGGCAAAACCTCCTGGATTTTCTCGAGTTGCGGCAGGTGCTCTCGACTTACGACGGGACCTCAGGGACCCGCTCTGGTGGCCTCAGGAAAGGCCAGTCCCCATGCGAGTTCCACGGGGGCCTCTGGGGATTCCTCTCCCGTCGATGCCGGGGCCTAAGACCTTGTGTGGAGTCGGGGCCGGAACGTGAGGATTCCTCTCCAGTGCTGACATGGATCTTGGGGTACTTCTGGAGTCTCCCCAGGGGAGTCAGTCCTCGTCTCGTATGCGGGCATGCACTTGCGCTTTCCTTCAGAGCGGTAGCAGCAGTGTCACGCAGTCCGCCGCGTGGATCAAGGATCTATGGTTTTCCCTCAAGTCTTTCCCACGAGGCTTTCCCACGAGGCTTTCCCACAGGGCTGTCCCACGTGCACACGTGGTGGGAGTCGATCCTCGGCTTGAACGTCAAGGCAGTGCAGGGAAAACAGGTTTTTCTGGAATGGACTGACACATCTGGGGGACTCTTGGAATGGTGGCACGACCCTGGAGTTCCTTTCGCCTTTACTGTGGAGAGCGCCTCCTCTTGAGATGCGACGGGAACGCCGGGAATTCTTTCCCTACGAAACAGGGAAAGGATCCCTCATCTCGTGCTAGGAGGCCGAAACGGGGCTCCCCTGGATGTGTGCGGGACCCCACGTGCTTCCTCTCGAGTGGAGACGCGTATGTCGGGGAACTTCTTGAGTTGCAGCAAGGGTGTGAAGGACCCTTTGGAAGTTCCAGTGGTTAGACGTGATTAGCCTCGAGAAGACTCAGCGGAAAGGGGCCTCATCTCGCCTGGAGGGCAAAACCTCCTGTATTTTCTCGAGTTGCGGCAGGTGCTCTCGACTTACGACGGGGACCTCAGGGACCCGCTCTGGTGGCCTCAGGAAAGGCCAGTCCACATGCGAGTTCCTCGGGGGCCTCTCGGGATTCCTCTCCAGTCGATGCCGGGGCCTAAGACCTTGTGTGCAGTCGGGGCCGGAACCTGAGGATTCCTCTCCAGTGCTGACATGGATCTTGGGGTACTTCTGGAGTCTCCCCAGGGGAGTCAGTCCTCGTCTCGAATGCGGGCATGCACTTGCGCTTTCCTCCAGAGCGGTAGCAGCAGTGTCACGCAGTCCGCCGCGTGGATCAAAGGATCTATGGTTTTCCCTCGAGTCTTTCCTATGAGGCTTTCCCACGAGGCTTTCCCACAGGGCTGTCCCACGTGCACACGTGGTGGGAGTGGATCCTCGGCTTGAACATCAAGGCAGTTCAGGGAAAACAGGTTCCTCTGGAATGGACTGACACATCTGGGGGACTCTTGGAATGGTGGCACGACCCTGGAGTTCTTCTCGCCTTTCCTGTGGAGAGCGCCTCCTCTTGAGATGCGACGGGAATGCCGGGAATTCTTTCCCTACGAAACAGGGAAAGGATCCCTCATCTCGAGCTAGGAGGCGGAAACGGGGCTCCCCTGGATGTGTGCGGGACCCCACGTGCTTCCTCTCGAGTGGAGACGGGTATGTCGGGGAACTTCTTGAGTTGCAGCAAGGGTGTGAAGGACCCGTTGGAAGTTCCAGTATTTAGACGTGATTAGCCTCGAGAAGCCTCAGCGGAAATGGGCCTCATCTCGCCTGGAGGGCAAAACCTCCTGGATTTTCTCGAGTTGCGGCAGGTGCTCTCGACTTACGACGGGGACCTCAGGGACCCGCTCTGGTGGCCTCAGGAAAGGCCAGTCCCCATGCGAGTTCCTCGGGGGCCTCTCGGGATTCCTCTCCCGTCGATGCCGGGGCCTAATCCCTTGTGTGGAGTCGGGGCCGGAACCTGAGGATTACTCTCCAGTGCTGACATGGATCTTGCGGTACTTCTGGAGTCTCCCCAGGGGAGTCAGTCCTCGTCTCGAATGCGGGCATGCACTTGCGCTTTCCTCCAGAGCGGTAGCAGCAGTGTCACGCAGTCCGCCGCGTGAATCAAAGGATCTATGGTTTTCCCTCGAGTCTTTCCCAAGAGGCTTTCCCACGAGGCTTTCCCACAGGGCTGTCCCACGTGCGCACGTGGTGGGAGTCGATCCTCGGGTTGAACGTCAACGCAGTGCAGGGAAAACAGGTTCCTCTGGAATGGACTGACACATCTGGGGGACTCTTGGAATGGTGGCACGACCCTGGAGTTCCTCTCGCCTTTCCTGTGGAGAGCGCCTCCTCTTGAGATGCGACGGGAACGCCGGGAATTCTTTCCCTACGAAACAGGGAAAGGATCCCTCATCTCGAGCTAGGAGGCGGAAACGGGGCTCCCCTGGATGTGTTCGGGATCCCACGTGCTTCCTCTCGAGTGGAGACGGGTATGTCGCGGAACTGCTTGAGTTGCAGCAAGGGTGTGAAGGACCCTTTGGAAGTTCCAGTGGTTAGATATGATTGGCCTCGAGAAGCCTCAGCGGAAATGGGCCTCATCTCGCCTGGAGGGCAAAACCTCCTGGATTTTCTCGAGTTGCGGCAGGTGCTCTCGACTTACGACGGGGACCTCAGGGACCCACTCTGGTGGCCTCAGGAAAGGCCAGTCCCCATGCGAGTTCCTCGGGGGCCTCTCGGGATTCCTCTCCCGTCGATGCCGGGGCCTAAGACCTTGTGTGGAGTCGGGGCCGGAACCTGAGGATTCCTCTCCAGTGCTGACATGGATCTTGGGGTACTTCTGGAGTCTCCCCAGGGGAGTCAGTCCTCATCTCGAATGCGGGCATGCACTTGCGCTTTCCTCCAGAGCGGTAGCAGCAGTGTCACGCAGTCCGCCGCGTGGATCAAAGGATCTATGGTTTTCCCTCGAGTCTTTCCCACGAGGCTTTCCCACGAGGCTTTCCCACAGGGCTGTCCCACGTGCACACGTGGTGGGAGTCGATCCTCGGCTTGAACGTCAAGGCAGTGCAGGGAAAACAGGTTCCTCTGGAATGGACTGACACATCTGGGGGACTCTTGGAATGGTGGCACGACCCTGGAGTTCCTTTCGCCTTTACTGTGGAGAGCGCCTCCTCTTGAGATGCGACGGGAACGCCGGAAATTCTTTCCCTACGAAACAGGGAAAGGATCCCTCATCTCGTGCTAGGAGGCCGAAACGGGGCTCCCCTGGATGTGTGCGGGACCCCACGTGCTTCCTCTCGAGTGGAGACGGGTATGTCGGGGAACTTCTTGAGTTGCAGCAAGGGTGTGAAGGACCCTTTGGAAGTTCCAGTGGTTAGACGTGATTAGCCTCGAGAAGACTCAGCGGAAAGGGGCCTCATCTCGCCTGGAGGGCAAAACCTCCTGTATTTTCTCGAGTTGCGGCAGGTGCTCTCGACTTACGACGGGGACCTCAGGGACCCGGTCTGGTGGCCTCAGGAAAGGCCAGTCCACATGCGAGTTCCTCGGGGGCCTCTCGGGATTCCTCTCCCGTCGATGCCGGTGCCTAAGACCTTGTGTGCAGTCGGGGCCGGAACCTGAGGATTCCTCTCCAGTGCTGACATGGATCTTGGGGTACTTCTGGAGTCTCCCCAGGGGAGTCAGTCCTCGTCTCGAATGCGGGCATGCACTTGCGCTTTCCTCCAGAGCGGTAGCAGCAGTGTCACGCAGTCCGCCGCGTGGATCAAAGGATCTATGGTTTTCCCTCGAGTCTTTCCTATGAGGCTTTCCTACGAGGCTTTCCCACAGGGCTGTCCCACGTGCACACGTGGTGGGAGTGGATCCTCGGCTTGAACATCAAGGCAGTTCAGGGAAAACAGGTTCCTCTGGAATGGACTGACACATCTGGGGGACTCTTGGAATGGTGGCACGACCCTGGAGTTCCTCTCGCCTTTCCTGTGGAGAGCGCCTCCTCTTGAGATGCGACGGGAATGCCGGGAATTCTTTCCCTACGAAACAGGGAAAGGATCCCTCATCTCGAGCTAGGAGGCGGAAACGGGGCTCCCCTGGATGTGTGCGGGACCCCACGTGCTTCCTCACGATTGGAGACGGGTATGTCGGGGAACTTCTTGAGTTGCAGCAAGGGTGTGAAGGACCCTTTGGAAGTTCCAGTGGTTAGACGTGATTATCCTCGAGAAGCCTCAGCGGAAATGGGCCTCATCTCGCCTGGAGGGCAAAACCTCCTGGATTTTCTCGAGTTGCGGCAGGTGCTCTCGACTTACGACGGGGACCTCAGGGACCCGCTCTGGTGGCCTCAGGAAAGGCCAGTCCCCATGCGAGTTCCTCGGGGGCCTCTCGGCATTCCTCTCCCGTCGATGCCGGGGACTAGGGCCTTGTGTGGAGTCGGGGCCGGAACCTGAGGATTCCTCTCCAGTGCTGACATGGATTTGGGGTACTTCTGGAGTCTCCCCAGGGGAGTCAGTCCTCGTCTCCAATGCGGGCATGCACTTGCGCTTTACTCCAGAGCGGTAGCAGCAGTGTCACGCAGTCCGCCGCGTGGATCAAAGGATCTATGGTTTTCCCTCGAGTCTTTCCCACGAGGCTTTCCCACGAGGCTTTCCCACAGGGCTGTCCCACGTGCACACGTGGTGGGAGTGGATTCTCGGCTTGAACGTCAAGGCAGTGCAGGGAAAACAGGTTCCTCTGGAATGGACTGACACATCTGGGGGACTCTTGGAATGGTGGCACGACCCTGGAGTTCCTCTCGCCTTTCCTGTGGAGAGCGCCTCCTCTTGAGATGCGACGGGAACGCCGGGAATTCTTTCCCTACGAAACAGGGAAAGGATCCCTCATCTCGAGCTTGGAGGCGGAAACGGGGCTCCCCTGGATGTGTGCGGGACCCCACGTGCTTCCTCTCGAGTGGAGACGGGTATGTCGGGGAACATCTTGAGTTGCAGCAAGGGTGTGAAGGACCCTTTGGAATTTCCAGTGGTTAGATGTGATTGGCCTCGAGAAACCTCAGCGGAAATGGGCCTCATCTCGCCTGGAGGGCAAAACCTCCTGGATTTTCTCGAGTTGCGGCAGGTGCTCTCGACTTACGACGGGGACCTCAGGGACCCGCTCTGGTGGCCTCAGGAAAGGCCAGTCCCCATGCGAGTTCCTCGGGGGCCTCTCGGGATTTCTCTCCCGTCGATGCCGGGGACTAAGACCTTGTGTGGAGTCGGGGCCGGAACCTGAGGATTCCTCTCCAGTGCTGACATGGATCTTGGGGTACTTCTGGAGTCTCCCCAGGGAAGTCAGTCCTCGTCTCTAATGCGGGCATGCACTTGCGCTTTCCTCCAGAGCGGTAGCAGCAGTGTCACGCAGTCCGCCGCGTGGATCAAAGGATCTATGGTTTTCCCTCGAGTCTTTCCCATGAGGCTTTCCCACGAGGCTTTCCCACAGGGCTGTCCCACGTGCACACGTGGTGGGAGTCGATCCTCGGGTTGAACGTCAAGGCAGTGCAGGGAAAACAGGCTCCTCTGGAATGGACTGACACATCTGGGGGTCTCTTGGAATGGTGCCACGACCCTAGAGTTCCTCTCGCCTATCCTGTGGAGAGCGCCACCTCTTGAGATGCGACGGGAACGCCGGGAATTCTTTCTCTACGAAACAGGGAAAGGATCCCTCATCTCGAGCTAGGAGGCGGAAACGGGGCTCCCCTGGATGTGCGCGGGACCCCACGTGCTTCCTCTCCAGTGGAGACGGGTATGTCGCGGAACTGCTTGAGTTGCAGCAAGGGTGTGAAGGACCCTTTGGAAGTTCCAGTGTTTAGATGTGATTAGCCTCGAGAAGCCTCAGCGGAAATGGGCCTCATCTCGCCTGGAGGGCAAAACCTCCTGGATTTTCTCGAGTTGCGGCAGGTGCTCTCGACTTACGATGGTGACCTCAGGGACCCGCTCTGGTGGCCTCAGGAATAGCCAGTCCCCATGCGAGTTCCTCGGGGGCCTCTCGGGATTCCTCTCCCGTCGATGCCGGGGCCTAAGACCTTGTGTGGAGTCGGGGCCGGAACCTGAGGATTCCTCTCCAGTGCTGACATGGATCTTGGGGTACTTCTGGAGTCTCCCCAGGGGAGTCAGTCCTTGTCTCGAATGCGGGCATGCACTTGCGCTTTCCTCCAGAGCGGTAGCAGCAGTGTCACGCAGTCCGCCGCGTGGATCAAAGGATCTATGGTTTTCCCTCGAGTCTTTCCCACGAGGCTTTCCCACGAGGCTTTCCCAAGAGGCTTTCCCACGAGGCTTTCCCACAGGGTTGTCCCACGTGCACACTTGGTGGGAGTCGATCCTCGGCTTGAACGTCAAGGCAGTGCAGGGAAAACAGGCTCCTCTGGAATGGACTGACACATCTCGGGGTCCCTTGGAATGGTGCCACGACCCTAGAGTTCCTCTCGCCTATCCTGTGGAGAGCGCCACCTCTTGAGATGCGACGGGAACGCCGGGAATTCTTTCCCTGCGAAACAGGGAAAGGATCCCTCATCTCGAGCTAGGAGGCGGAAACGGGGCTCCCCTGGATGTGTGCGGGACCCCACGTGCTTCCTCTCCAGTGGAGACGGGTATGTCGCGGAACTGCTTGAGTTGCAGCAAGGGTGTGAAGGACCCTTTGGAAGTTCCAGTGGTTAGATGTGATTAGCCTCGAGAAGCCTCAGCGGAAATGGGCCTCATCTCGCCTGGAGGGCAAAACCTCCTGGATTTTCTCGTGTTGCGGCAGGTGCTCTCGACTTACGATGGTGACCTCAGGGACCCGCTCTGGTGGCCTCAGGAAAGGGCAGTCCCCATGTGAGTTCCTCGGGGGCCTCTCGGCATTCCTCTCCCGTCGATGCCGGGGACTAGGGCCTTGTGTGGAGTCGGGGCCGGAAACTGAGGATTCCTCTCCAGTGCTGACATGGATCTTGGGGTACTTCTGGAATCTCCCCAGGGGAGTCAGTCCTCGTCTCGAATGCGGGCATGCACTTGCGCTTTCCTCCAGAGCGGTAGCAGCAGTGTCACGCAGTCCGCCGCGTGGATCAAAGGATCTATGATTTTCCCTCGAGTCTTTCCAACGAGGCTTTCCCACGAGGCTTTCCCACATGGCTGTCCCACGTGCACACGTGGTGGGAGTCGATCCTCGGCTTGAACGTCAAGTCAGTGAAGGGAAAACAGGTTCCTCCTGAATGGACTGACACATCTGGGGGACTCTTGGAATGGTGGCACGACCCTGGAGTTCCTCTCGCCTTTCCTGTGGAGAGGGCCTCCTCTTGAGATGCGACGGGAACGCCGGGAATTCTTTCCCTACGAAACAGGGAAAGGATCCCTCATCTCGAGCTAGGAGGCGGAAACGGGGCTCCCCTGGATGTGTGCGGGACCCACGTGCTTCCTCTCGAGTGGAGACGGGTATGTCGGGGAACTTCTTGAGTTGCAGCAAGGGTGTGAAGGACCCTTTTGAAGTTCCAGTGGTTAGACGTGATTAGCCTCGAGAAGCCTCAGCGGAAATGGGCCTCAACTCGCCTAGAGGGCAAAACCTCCAGGATTTTCTCGAGTTGCGGCAGGTGCTCTCGACTTACGACGGGGTTGTCAGGGACCCGCTCTGGTGGCCTCAGGAAAGGCCAGTCCCCATGCGAGTTCCTCGGGGGCCTCTCGGGATTCCTCTCCCGTCGATGCCGGGGCCTAAGACCTTGTGTGGAGTCGGGGCCGGAACCTGAGGATTCTTTCCAGTGCTGAAATGGATCTTGGGGTACTTCTGGAGTCTCCCCAGGGGAGTCAGTCCTCGTCTCGAATGCGGGCATGCACTTGCGCTTTCCTCCAGAGCGGTAGCAGCAGTGTCACGCAGTCCGCCGTGTGGATCAAAGGATCTATGGTTTTCCCTGGAGTCTTTCCCACGAGGCTTTCCCACGAGGCTTTCCCACAGGGCTGTCCCACGTGCACACGTGGTGGGAGTCGATCCTATTTTTGAACGTCAAGGCAGTGTAGGGAAAACAGGTTTCTCTGGATTGGACTGACACATCTGGGGGACTCTTGGAATGGTGGCACGACCTGGAGTTCCTCTCGCCTTTCCTGTGCAGAGCGCCTCCTCTTGAGATGCGACGGGAACGACGGGAATTCTTTCCCTACGAAACAGGGAAAGGATCCCTCATCTCGAGCTAGGAGGAGGAAACGGGGCTACCCTGGATGTGTGCGGGATCCTCGTGCTTCCTCTCGAGTGGAGACGGGTATGTCGGTGAACTTCTTGAGTTGCAGCAAGTGTGTGAAGGACCCTTTGTAAGTTCCAGTGGTTAGATGTGATTAGCCTCGAGAAGCCTCAGCGAAATGGTCCTCATCGCGCCTGGAGGGCAAAACCTCCTGGATTTTCTCGAGTTGCGGCAGGTGCACTGGACTTACGACGGGGACCTCAGGGACCCGCTCTGGTGGCCTCAGGAAAGGCCAGACCCCATGCGAGTTCCTCGGGGGCCTCTCGGGATTCCTCTCCCGTCGATGCCGGGGCCTAAGACCTTGTGTGGAGTAGGGGCCGGAACCTGAGGATTCCTCTCCAGTGCTAACATGGATCATGGGGTACTTCTGGAGTCTCCCCAGGGGAGTCAGTCCTCGTCTCGAATGCGGGCATGCACTTGCGCTTTCCTCCAGAGCGGTAGCAGCAGTGTCACGCTGTCCACCTCGTGGAGCAAAGGATCTATGGTTTTCACTCGAGTCTTTCCCACGAGGCTTTCCCACGAGGCTTTCCCACAGGGCTGTCCCACGTGCACACGTGTTGGGAGTGGATCCTCGGCTTGAACGTCAAGGCAGTGCAGGGAAAACAGGTTCCTCTGGAATGGACTGACATATCTGGGGGACTCTTGGAATGGTGGCACGACCCTGGAGTTCCTCTCGCCTTTCCTGTGGAGAGCGCCTCCTCTTGAGATGCGATGGGAACGCCGGGAATTCTTTCCCTACGAAACAGGGAAAGGATCCCTCATCTCGAGCTACGAGGCGGAAACGGGGCTCCCCTGGAAGTGTGCGGGACCCTCGTGCTTCCTCTCGAGTGGAGACGGGTATGTCGGGGAACTTCTTGAGTTGCAGCAAGGGTGTGAAGGACCCTTTGGAAGTTCCAGTGGTTAGATGTGATTAGCCTCGAGAAGCCTCAGCGGAAATGGGCCTCATCTCTCCGGAGAGCAAAACCTCCTGGATTTTCTCGAGTTGCGGCAGGTGCTCTCGACGTACGACGGGGACCTCGGGGACCCTCTCTGGTGACCTCAGGAGAGGCCAGTCCACATGCGAGTTCCTCGGGGCCTCTCGGGATTCCTCTCCCGTCGATGCCTGGGCCTAAGACCTTGTGTGGAGTCGGGGCCCGAACCTGAGGATTCCTCTCCAGTGCTGACATGGATCTTGGGGTACTTCTGGAGTCTCCCCAGGGGAGTCAGTCCTCGTCTCGAATGCGGGCATGCACTTGCGCCTTCCTCCAGAGCGGTAGCAGCAGTGTCACGCAGTCCGCCGCGTGGATCAAAGGATCTATGGTTTTCCCTCGAGTCTTTCCCAGGAGGCTTTCCCACGAGGCTTTCCCACAGGGCTGTCCCACGTGCACACGTGGTGGGAGTCGATCCTCGGCTTGAACGTCAAGGCAGTGCAGGGAAAACAGGTTCCTCTGGAATGGACTGACACATCTGGGGGACTCTTGGAATGGTGGCACGACCCTGGAGTTCCTCTCGCCTTTCCTGTGGAGAGCGCCTCCTCTTGAGATGCGACGCGAACGCCGGGAAATCTTTCCCTACGAAACAGGGAAAGGATCCCTCATCTCGAGCTAGGAGGCGGAAACGGGGCTCCCCTGGATGTGTGCGGGACCCTCGTGCTTCCTCTCGAGTGGAGACGGGTATGTCGGGGAACTGCTTGAGTTGCAGCAAGGGTGTGAAGGACCCTCTGGAAGTTTCAGTGTTTAGATGTGATTAGCCTCGAGAAGCCTCAGCGGAAATGGGCCTCATCTCGCCTGGAGGGCAAAACCTCCTGGATTTTCTCGAGGTGCGGTAGGTGCTCTCGACTTACGACGGGGACCTCGGGGACCCGCTCTGGTGGCCTCAGGAAAGGCCAGTCCCCATGCGAGTTCCTCGGGGGCCTCTCGGGATTCCTCTCCCGTCGATGCCTGGGCCTAAGACCTTGTGTGGAGTCGGGGCCGGAACCTGAGGATTCCTCTCCAGTGCTGACATGGATCTTGGGGTACTTCTGGGGTCTCCCCAGGGGAGTCAGTCCTCGTCTCGAATGCGGGCATGCACTTGCGCTTTCCTCCAGAGCGGTAGCAGCAGTGTCACGCAGTCCGCCGCGTGGATCAAAGGATCTATTTTTTTCCCTCTAGACTTTCCCACGAGGCTTTCCCACGAGGATTTCCCACAGGGCTGTCCCACGTGCACACGTGGTGGGAGTCGATCCTCGGCTTGAACGTCAAGGCATTGCAGGGAAAACAGGTTCCTCTGGAATGGACTGACACATCTGGGGGACTCTTGGAATGGTGGCACGACCCTGGAGTTCCTCTCGCCTTTCCTGTGGAGAGCGCCTCCTCTTGAGATGCGACGGGAACGCCGGGAATTCTTTCCCTACGAAACAGGGAAAGGATCCCTCATCTCGAGCTAGGAGACGGAAACGGGGCTCCCCTGGATGTGTGCGGGACCCTCGTGCTTCCTCTCGAGTGGATACGGGTATGTCGGGGAACTTCTTGAGTTGCAACAAGGGTGTGAAGGACCCTTTGGAAGTTTCATTGGTTAGATGTGATTAGCCTCGAGAAGCCTCAGCGGAAATGGGCCTCATCTCGCCTGGAGGGCAAAACCTCCTGGATTTTCTCGAGTTGCGGCAGGTGCTCTCGACTTACGACGGGGACCTCAGGGACCCGCTCTGGTGGCCTCAGGAAAGGCCAGTCCCCATGCGAGTTCCTCGGGGGCCTCTCGGGATTCCTCTCCCGTCGATGCCGGGGCCTAAGACCTTGTGTGGAGTCGGGGCCGGAACCTGAGGATTCCTCTCCAGTGCTGACATGGATCTTGGGGTACTTCTGGAGTCTCCCCAGGGGAGTCAGTCCTCGTCTCGAATGCGCGCATGCACTTGCGCTTTCCTCCAGAGCGGTAGCAGCAGTGTCACGCAGTCCGCCGCGTGGATCAAAGGATCTATGGTTTTCCCTCGAGTCTTTCCCAAGAGGCTTTCCCACGAGGCTTTCCCACAGGGCTGTTCCACGTGCGCACGTGGTGGGAGTCGATCCTCGGTTTGAACGTCAAGGCAGTGCAGGGAAAACAGGTTCCTCTGGAATGGACTGACACATCTGGGGGACTCTTGTAATGGTGGCACGACCCTGGAGTTCCTCTCGCCTTTACTGTGCAGAGCGCCTCCTCTTGAGATGCGACGGGAACGCCGGGAATTCTTTCCCTACGAAACAGGGAAAGGATCCCTCATCTCGAGCTAGGAGGCGGAAACGGGGCTTCCCTGGATGTGTTCGGGACCCTCGTGCTTCCTCTCGAGTGGAGACGGGTATGTCGGGGAACTTCTTGATTTGCAGAAATGGTCTGAAGGACCCTTTGGAAGTTCCAGTGGTTAGATGTGATTAGCCTCGAGAAGCCACAGCGGAAATGGGCCTCATCTCGACTGGAGGGCAAAAACTCCTGGATTTTCTCGAGTTGCGGCAGGTGCTCTCGACTTACGACGGGGACTTCAGGGACCCGCTCTGGTGGCCTCAGGAAAAGCCAGTCCCCATGCGAGTTCCTCGGGGGCCTCTCGGGATTCCTCTCCCGTCGATGCCGGGGCCTACGACCTTGTGTGGAGTCGGGGCTCGAACGTGAGGACTCCTCTCCAGTGCTGACATGGATCTTGGGGTACTTCTGGAGTCTCCCCAGGGGAGTCAGTCCTCGTCTCGAATGCGGGCATGCACTTGCGCTTTCCTCCAGAACGGTAGCAGCAGTGTCATGCAGTCCGCAGCGTGCATCAAATGATCTATGGTTTTCCCTCGAGTCTTTCCCATGAGGCTTTCCCACGAGGCTTTCCCACAGGGCTGTCTAACGTGCAAACGTGGTGCGAGTCGATCCTCGGCTTGAACGTCAAGGCAGTGCAGGGCAAACAGGTTCCTCTGGGATGGACTGACACATCTGGGGGACTCTTGGAATGGTGGCACGACCCTGGAGTTCCTCTCGCCTTTCCTGTGGAGAGCGCCTCCTCTGGAGATGCGACGGGAACGCCGGGAATTCTTTCCCTACGAAACAGGGAAAGGATCCGTCATCTGGAGCTAGGAGGTAGAAACGGGGCTTCCCTGGATGTGCGCGGGACCCCCGTGCTTCTTCTCGAGTGGAGACGGGTATGTCGGGGAACTTCTTGAGTTGCAGCAAGGGTGTGAAGGACCCTTTGGAAATTCCAGTGGTTAGATGTGATTAGCCTCGAGAAGCCTCAGCGGAAATGGGCCTCATCTCGCCTGGAGGGCAAAACCTCCTGGATTTTCTCGAGTTGCGGCAGGTGCTCTCGACTTACGACGGGGACCTCAGGGACCCGCTCTGGTGGCCTCAGGAAAGCCCAGTCCCCATGCGAGTTCTTCGGGGGCCTCTCGGGATTCCTCTCCCGTCGATGCCGGGGCCTAAGACCTTGTGTGGAGTCGGGGCCGGAACCTGAGGATTCCTCTCCAGTGCTGACATGGATCTTGGGGTACTTCTGGAGTCTCCCCAGGGGAGTCAGTCCTCGTCTCGAATGCGGGCATGCACTTGCGCTTTCCTCCAGAGAGGTAGGAGCAGTGTCACGCAGTCCGCCGCGTGGATCAAAGGATCTATGGTTTTCCCTCGAGTCTTTCCCACGAGGCTTTCCCACGAGGCTTTCCCACAGGGCTGTCCCACGTGCACACGTGGTGGGAGTCGATCCTCGGCTTGAACGTCAAGGCAGTGCAGGGAAAACAGTTTCCTCTGGAATGGACTGACACATCTGGGGGACTCTTGGAATTGTGGCACGACCCTGGAGTTCCTCTCGCCTTTCCTGTGGAGAGCGCCTTCTCTTGAGATGCGACGGGAACGCAGGGAATTCTTTCCCTAAGAAACAGGGAAAGGATCCCTCATCTCGAGCTAGGAGGCGGAAACGGGGCTCCCCTGGATGTGTGCGGGACCCTCGTGCTTCCTCTCGAGTGGAGACGGGTATGTCGGGGAACTTCTTGAGTTGCAGCAAGGGTGTGAAGGACCCTTTGGAAGTTCCAGTGGTTAGACGTGATTAGCCTCGAGAAGCCTCAGTGGAAATGGGCCTCATCTCGCCTGGAGGGAAAAACCTCCTGGATTTTCTCGAGTTGCGGCAGGTGCTCTCGACTTACGACGGGGACCACGGGGACCCGCTCTGGTGGCCTCAGGAAGGCCAGTCCCCATGCGAGTTCCTCGGGGGCCTCTCGGGATTCCTCTCCCGTCGATGCCGGGGCCTAAGACCTTGTGTGGAGTTGGGGCCCGAACGTGAGGATTCCTCTCCAGTGCTGACATGGATCTTGGGGTACTTCTGGGGTCTCCCCAGGGGAGTCAGTCCTCGTCTCGAATGCGGACATGCACTTGCACTTTCCTCCAGAGCGGTAGCAGCCGTGTCACGCAGTCCGCCGCGTGGATCAAAGGATATATGGTTTTCCCTCGAGTCTTTCCTATGAGGCTTTCCCACGAGGCTTTCCCACAGGGCTGTCCCACGTGCACACGTGGTGGGAGTCGATCCTCGGCTTGAACGTCAAGGCAGTGCAGGGAAAACAGGTTTCTCTGGAATGGACTGACACATCTGGGGGACACTTGGAATGGTGGCACGACCCTGGAGTTCCTCTCGCCTTTCCTGTGGAGAGCGCCTCCTCTTGAGAGGCGACGGGAACGCCGGGAATTCTTTCCCTACGAAACAGGGAAAGGATCCCTCATCTCGAGCTAGGCGGCGGAAACGGTGCTTCCCTGGATGTGTGCGGGACCACCGTGCTTCCTCTCGAGTGGAGACAGGTATGTCGGGGAACTTCTTGAGTTGCAGCAAGGGTGTGAAGGACCCTTTGGAAGTTCCAGTGGTTAGATATGATTAGCCTCGAGCAGCCTCAGCGGAAATGGGCCTCATCTCGCCTGGAGGGCAAAACCTCCTGGATTTTCTCGAGTTGCGGCAGGTGCTCTCGACTTACGACGGGGACCTCAGGGACCCGCTCTGGTGGCCTCAGGAAAGGCCAGTCCCCATGCGAGTTCCTCGGGGGCCTCTCGGGATTCCTCTCCCGTCGATGCCGGGGCCTAAGACCTTGTGTGGAGTCGGGGCCGGAACTGAGGATTCCTCTCCAGTGCTGACATGGATCTTGGGGTACTTCTGGAGTCTCCCCAGGGGAGTCAGTCCTCGTCTCGAATACGCGCATGCACTTGCACTTTCCTCCAGAGCGGTAGCAGCAGTGTCACGCAGTCCGCCGCGTGGATCAAAGGATCTATGGTTTTCCCTCGAGTCTTTCCCACGAGGCTTTCCCACGAGGCTTTCCCACAGGGCTGTTCCACGTGCGCACGTGGTGGGAGTCGATCCTCGGCCTGAACGTCAAGGCAGTGCAGGGAAAACAGGTTCCTCTGGAATGGACTGACACATCTGGGGGACTCTTGGAATGGTGGCACGACCCTGGAGTTCCTCTCGCCTTTCCTGTGGAGAGCGCCTCCTCTTGAGATGCGACGGGAACGCCGGGAATTCTTTCCCTACGAAAGAGGGAAAGGATCCCTCATCTCGAGCTAGGAGGCGGAAACGGGGCTTCCCTGGATGTGTTCGGGACCCTCGTGCTTCCTCTCGAGTGGAGACGGGTATGTCGGGGAACTTCTTGATTTGCAGAAATGGTCTGAAGGACCCTTTGGAAGTTCCAGTGGTTAGATGTGATTAGCCTCGAGAAGCCACAGCGGAAATGGGCCTCATCTCGACTGGAGGGCAAAAACTCCTGGATTTTCTCGAGTTGTGGCAGGTGCTCTCGACTTACGACGGGGACTTCAGGGACCCGCTCTGGTGGCCTCAGGAAAAGCCAGTCCCCATGCGAGTTCATTGGGGGCCTCTCGGGATTCCTCTCCCGTCGATGCCGGGGCCTACGACCTTGTGTGGAGTCGGGGCCCGAACGTGAGGACTCTTCTCCAGTGCTGACATGGATCTTGGCGTACTTCTGGAGTCTCCCCAGGGGAGTCAGTCCTCGTCTCGAATGCGGGCATGCACTTGCGCTTTCCTCCAGAGCGGTAGCAGCAGTGTCATGCAGTCCGCAGCGTGCATCAAATGATCTATGGTTTTCCCTCGAGTCTTTCCCATGAGGCTTTCCCACGAGGCTTTCCCACAGGGCTGTCTAACGTGCAAACGTGGTGCGAGTCGATCCTCGGCTTGAACGTCAAGGCAGTGCAGGGCAAACAGGTTCCTCTGGAATGGACTGACACATCTGGGGGACTCTTGGAATGGTGGCACGACCCTGGAGTTCCTCTCGCCTTTCCTGTGGAGAGCGCCTCCTCTTGAGATGCGACGGGAACGCCGGGAATTCTTTCCCTACGAAACAGGGAAAGGATCCGTCATCTGGAGCTAGGAGGCAGAAACGGGGCTTCCCTGGATGTGTGCGGGACCCCCGTGCTTCTTCTCGAGTGGAGACGGGTATGTCGGGGAACTTCTTGAGTTGCAGCAAGGGTTTGAAGGACCCTTTGGAAATTCCAGTGGTTAGATGTGATTAGCCTCGAGAAGCCTCAGCGGAAATGGGCCTCATCTCGCCTGGAGGGCAAAACCTCCTGGATTTTCTCGAGTTGCGGCAGGTGCTCTCGACTTACGACGTGGACCTCAGGGACCCGCTCTGGTGGCCTCAGGAAAGCCCAGTCCCCATGCAAGTTCTACGGGGGCCTCTCGGGATTCCTCTCCCGTCGATGCCGGGGCCTAAGACCTTGTGTGGAGTCGGGGCCGGAACCTGAGGATTCCTCTTCAGTGCTGACATGGATCTTGGGATACTTCTGGAGTCTCCCCAGGGGAGTCAGTCCTCGTCTCGAATGCAGGCATGCACTAGCGCTTTCCCCCAGAGCGGTAGCAGCAGTGTCACGCAGTCCGCCGCGTGGATCAAAGGATCTATGGTTTTCCGTCGAGTCTATCCCGGGGCTTTCCCACGAGGCTTACCCACAGGGCTTTCCCACGTGCACACGTGGTGGGAGTAGATCCTCGGCTTGAACGTTAAGGCAGTGCAGGGAAAACAGGTTCCTCTGGAATGGACTGACACATCTGGGGGACTCTTGGAATGGTGGCACGACCCTGGAGTTCCTCTCGCCTTTCCTGTGGAGAGCGCCTCCTCTTGAGATGCGACGGGAACGCCGGGAATTCTTTCCCTACGAAACAGGGGAAGGATCCCTCATCTCGAGTTAGGAGGCGGAAACGAGGCTCCCCTGGATGTGTGCGGAACCCTCGTGCTTCCTCTCGAGTGGAGACGGGTATGTCAGGGAACTTCTTGAGTTGCAGCAAGGGTGTGAAGGACCCTTTGGAATTTCCAGTGGTTAGATGTGATTAGCCTCGAGAAGCCTCAGCGGAAATGGGCCTCATCTCGCCTGGAGGGCAAAACCTCCTGGATTTTCTCGAGTTGCGGCAGGTGCTCTCGACTTACGACGGGGACCTCGGGGACCCGCTCTGGTGGCCTCAGGAAAGGCCAGTCCCCATGCGAGTTCCTCGGGGGCCTCTCGGCATTCCTCTCCCGTCGATGCCGGGGCCTAAGACCTTGTGTGGAGTCGGGGCTGGAACCTGAGGATTCCTCTCCAGTGCTGACATGGATCTTGGGGTAATTCTTTAGTCTCCCCAGGGGAGTCAGTCCTCGTCTCGAATGCGGGCATGCACTTGCGCTTTCCTCCAGAGGGGTAGCAGCAGTGTCACGCAGTCCTCCGCGTGGATTAAAGGATCTATGGTTTTCCCTCGAGACTTTCCCACGAGGCTTTCCCACGAGGCTTTCCCACAGGGCTGTCTCACTTGCACACGTGGTGGGAGTCGATCCTCGGCTTGAACGTCAAGGCAGTGAAGGGAAAACAGGTTCCTCTGGATTGGACTGACAAATCTGGGGGACTCTTGGAATGGTGGCACGACCCTGGAGTTCCTCTCGCCTTTCCTGTGCAGAGCGCCTCCTCTTGAGATGCGACGGGAACGCCGGGAATTCTTTCCCTAAGAAACATGGAAAGGATCCCTCATCTCGAGCTAGGAGGCGGAAACGGGGCTCCCCTGGATGTGTTCGGGACCCTCTTGCTTCCTCTCGAGTGGAGACGGGTATGTCGGGGAACTTCTTGAGTTGCAGCAAGGGTGTGAAGGACCCTTTGGAAGTTCCTGTTCTTAGATGTGATTAGCCTCGAGAAGCCTCAGCGGAAATCGGCCTCATCTCGCCTGGAGGGCAAATCCTCCAGGATTTTCTCGAGTTGCGGCAGGTGCTCTCGACTTACGACGGGGACCTCAGGGACCCGCTCTGGTGGCCTCAGGAAAGGCCAGTCCCCATGCGAGTTCCTCATGGGCCTCTCGGGATTCCTCTCCCGTCGATGCCGGGGCCTAAGACCTTATGTGGAGTCGGGGCCGGAACCTGAGGATTCCTCTCCAGGGCTGACATGGAACTTGGGGTACTTCTGGAGTCTCCCCAGGGGAGTAAGTCCTCGTCTCGAATGGGGGCATGCACGTGCGCTTTCCTCCAGAGCAGTAGCAGCAGTGTCACCCTTCGTGTCGCGTGGATCAAGGAATCTGTGGCTTTCCCACGAGGCTTTCCCACAGGGCTGTCCCACGTGCCACCGTGGTGGGAGTCGATCCTCGGCGTGAAACTCGAGGCAGTGCAGGGAAAACAGGTTTCGCTGGAATGGACTGAGACATCCGGGGGACTCTGGGAATGGCGCAAAGACCCTGGAGTTCCTCTCGCCTTTCCTGTGGAGAGCGCCTCCTCCGAGATGCGCCAGGAACGCCCAGAAATCTTTCCCGGGCAAGCAGCGAAAGGATCCCTCATCTCGAGCTACGAGGCGGAAACGGGACTCCTCTGGATGTGTGCAGGACCCGCGTGCTTCCTCTCGAGTGGAGACGGGTATGTCGGGGAGCTTCTTGAGTTGCAGCAAGGGTGTGAAGGACCTTTTGGAAGTTCCAGAGGTTAGGTGTGACTAGCCTTCAAAAGGAACAGCGGAAATGGGCCTCATCTTGCCTGGAGGGCAAAACCTCCTGGATTTTCTCGAGTTGCGGCAGGTGCTCTCTACTTATGACAGGGACCTCAGGGACCCGCTCTGGTGGCCTCAGGAAAGGCCTGTCCCCATGTGAGTTGGTCGCGGGCCTCTCGGGATTCCTCTCCCTTGGATGCTGGAGCCTAAGACCTTGTGTGGAGTCGGGCCCGGAACCTGAGGATTCCTCTCCAGTGCTGACATGGATCTTGGGGTACTTCTGGAGTCTCCCCAGGGAAGTAAGTCCTCGTTTCGAATGGGGGCATGCACGTGCCCTTTCCTCCAGAGCTGTAGCAGCAGTGTCACGCTTCCTATCAACTGCATCATGGTATCTGTGGCTTTCCCTCAAGGTTTTCCCTCAAGGCTTTCCCATGAGGCTTTCCCACAGGGCTGTCCCATGTGCCACCGTGGTGTGAGTCGATCTGCGGCGTGAAAGTCGAGGCAGTTGAGGGAAAACACCTTCCTCTGGAATGGACTGGGACATCTGGGGGACTCTGAGTATGGTGGCACGACCCTGGAGTTCCTCTCGCCTTTCCTGTGGAGAGCGCCTCCTCTTGAGATGCGACAGGAACGCCCAGAATTCTTTCCCGACCAAGCAGGGAAAGGATCCCTCATCTGGAACTACAATGCGGAAACGGGGCTCCTCTTGATGTGGGCGGGACCATTGTGCTTCCTCTAGAGTGAACAGGGGTAGTCGGGGAACTTCTTGAGTTGCAGCAAGGGTGTGAAGGACCTTTTGGAAGTTCCAGAGGTTAGTTGTGATTAGTGTCGAGAAGCATCGGCGGAAATGGGCCTCATTTCGCCTGGAGGGGAATACCTCCTGGATTTTCTCGAGTTGCGGCAGGTGCTCTCGTCTTACGACGGTGACTTAAGGCACCCGCTCTGGTGGCCTCAGGACTGGCCAGTCCCCATTCGACTTGCTCGGGGGCCGCTCGGGATTCCTCTCCCTTCGATGCCGGGGCCTAAGACCTTGTGTGGAGTCGGAGGCGGAACCTGAGGATTCCTCTCCAGTGCTGACATGGATCTTGCGGTACTTCTGGAGTCTGCCCAGGAGAGTCAGTCCTCGTCTCGAGAGGGGGCATGCACGTGCGCTTTCCTCCCGAGCTGTAGTAGCAGTGTCACGCTTCCCGTCATGTCGATCATGGGATCTGTGGCTTTCCCTCGAGGCTTTCCCATGAGGCTTTCCCACGAGGCTTTCCCACAGGGCTGTCTCACGTGCCACCCTGGTGTGAGTCCATCCTCGGCGTGAAAGTCGAGGCAGTGCAGTTAAAGGAGGTTCCTCTGGAATGGACTGGGACATCTGGGGGACTCTGGGAATGGTGGCACGACCCTGGAGTTCCTCTCGCCTTTCCTTTGGAGATCGCCTGCTCTTGAGATGCGACGGGAACGCCGGGAATTCTTTCCCGACCAAGCAGGGAAAGGATCCCTCATCTCGAGCTACGAGGTGGAAACGGGGCTCCTCTGGATGTGGGCCGAACCCCGTGCTTTCTTTCGACTGGAGACGGGTATGTCGGGGAACTTCTTGAGTTGCAGTAAGGGTGTCAAGGACCCTTTGGAAGTTCCAGATGTTAGATGTGATTAGCCTCGAGACGCCTCAGCCAAAATGGGCCACATCTCGCCCGGAGGGGGGAACCTCCTGGTTTTCTCGAGTTGCGGCTTGTGCTCTCGACTTACGACGGGGACCTCATGGACCCGCTCTGTTGGCCTCAGGAGAGGTCATTCCCCATGCGAGTTGCTCGGTGGCCTCTCAGGATTCCTCGCCCGTCGATGCCGGCGCCTAAGACCTTGTGTGGAGTCGGACCAGAACCTGAGGATTCCTCTCCCGTGCTCACATGGATCTTGGCGTACTTCTGGAGTCTACCAAGGGGCGTCAGTCCTCGTCTCGAGTGGGGTCATGCAGGTGTGCTTTCCTCCTGAGCAGTAGCAGCAGTGTCTCGCCTCCCGTCTTGTGGATCAAGGGATCTGTGTCTTTCCCTCGAGGCTTTTCCATGGGCTTTCCCACAGGGCTATTCCACGTGCCACCATGCAGTGCTGGGAAAACAGGAACCTCCTTCCACACATAGGGGGTACACTGTCCCCTTGGGCGTGTATCTCCGGGGCATTCGCGCTTGGCGGTTGCCACGGATGTTGGCCTCAGGCTCCACATGAGAAAAGCCCCTAATGGCATTAGCTGCCGGTCCAGACGCTGGCCCCTCAGGTCTCTGGCCGGAGCCTTGGGCTCCAGGCAACTCAAAGCCCTCGGGGCTGGTGCTCTGGGACTGCTGTAGGGAAAGGACGCCAGGAGCCCACGGAGGAGTTGGGGAGGCGCAGGTGGCATATGGAGGCGAGGACAGCGTGGGATCTAGGTGAAGGCGCTGGAGAGAGCGTCCGTTGTCCCGGAATGCCTCGGAGGAGCCAGCGGGGGACAGTCCAGGCCCAGGGACCTGTGGTATGTGAAAAGGTGGGAAACCCCAGAACAAGGCAGGCTGGGAAAGGGGGCGTGGGCGGCCAATTCAAAGGGACCTAGGGGGCGTTTCCTGGGCGGTGAGCTCCCTTGGCACTGCTGAGGGCCCCTGATTGATCCACCCGGGGTTGATCCCACCATCCGCTGCGAGGGAGGGCCACAAACCAAAGCCCCCGAACTGCCCACCCACCCCAACGGGGATCTTGGCGGTCCGGGGCACAGCTGTGCCCGGGAAAAGCCCACTCACTCCACGGGACTCCGTCCAGGGTCTCTGCTTGGAAAGAGGCCAGGGGCGGCCCCCTCCATCTACGCACCCAAACCCTATTGACGTCAATGGGGGCGGAGACGCCTCCCGCTCTCCAGAGTCCTGGGCTGCTGGGTCCCCGCCCACTCGGCCAGCAGTCTGCAGCGCTCCGGTGTGCCTCTCCCACCATGGCTTCGTCCAGCTCCTCCAGCACCTCAAGCGCTACGTTTGCCCTCGGTCCCAGGGGTCGGATCACGTCTCAGGGGATTTGCGGGTGGCCCGGGCAAGGGCTCTCGGCCCACGTGTCGACCCCCGCTCCCGCCCGAGAACGGCGGGGACCCATCGGCCGGGCCCGGGGTTCCCAGGTGTCAGGTGTGCCCAAAGTTGGAGGGCGTTGCATCGTTCGTTCATCTTGCTCCTTTGGCACACACATGGCTTCTCCGTTCTCTTTTCTGGGAAGACAGTGTTGTTTTAGGGGGCGTGCTGCGGGAGTCAGGGGCCGGTGGGAGCGGGTGCTGTGCTGGGATGAGGCCCTTTATCCTCACATCTTCCTGTGGGAATGGGAGTCGGGGAGCTCTGTGGCCTTGCCGCCTTCAGTGGCTTCCTCTGCACACGGGCTTAGTGCCTTCTGCCTTCTGTCAGTCGTTACGGGGTTTGGGCTTCGCTTTGGCGGCCTTGGCCTTGGCCCTGGCCTGGGCCTTGGCCTTACCCTTGGCGTTGCCCTTGCCCTTGCCCTTGGCCTTCGGCTTGGCCTTCCCTAGGCCTTGTCCTTGGCCTTACCTTGTCCTTGCCCTTACCTTTTCCTTGCCCTTAAACTTAAACTTGACCTTGACTTTGACCTTGACCTTGAACTTGACCTTGACCTTGAACTTGAAGTTGACCTTGACTTTGACCTTGAACTTGACCTTGAACTTGACCTTGACTTTGACCTTGAACTTGACCTTGACCTTGACCTTGAACTTGAACTTGAACTTGACTTTGACCTTGAACTTGAACTTGAACTTGACTTTGACCTTGACTTTGACCTTGAACTTGAACTTGAACTTGACCTTGACCTTGACCTTGACCTTGAACTTGACCTTGACTTTGACCTTGAACTTGAACTTGACTTTGACCTTGAACTTGAACTTGACCTTGACTTTGACCTTGAACTTGACCTTGACCTTGAACTTGAACTTGACCTTGACCTTGAACTTGAACTTGACCAACAACGGGAGACCAGATTTGCTCAGAGCACCGGAGGTCCAGAGGCAGGGCCGTGTATCTCCCCTTCCCTTTGTGATCATTGCAAAGACATTCCTAGCTGATAGCGGGAGTGCCCATGAAGAAGCAAGCAGTGGGAGTGTGTTTGACACGACTGTGTGCCTCAACTCCACAAGGGGCCTTTCCTCTCGAAGTAGGCCCCATGTCCCCTTGGGGAGGGTGTCATGCCTCTTTTCTCCACACTGCCAAAGGGTGGAGCAAAGCTCGCTCTGTCAGAGGTACAAAAACAGCAATTGAATGGATTTTCAAGCTCTTGCTAGGCTGCACCCTTTCAGGGCCCACTTTACTGAAACAGGTGCTCTGTGGCCCCCGGTTGGGTATGCAGGTTCACAAACAGGGTGAGATCCTGTCCAAGCCAACAATTTTCCTGAAAGACCTAGGCTCACTAAAGCTCTCCTCCAGAGCAAAGGGGATAGAGGAGATGTATGGAGGAGTCTTTGCCTTTCCCTGTGAGTGTGGGGCTACTCCCTACGGCCCCAAGCTCAGGGATAACTGCCTCTAAGAAAGGAATGGCAAGAAGCGCTAATCTTGGAGGTTGGGACAGGGAGTTCGCAGCATGTGGGGAAAGAAAGACTTCTTCGGGGAAGAAGAGGCAACCACCGGGGGTGTGTTCGCAAGCCTCTATTTGGAAGGAACACGTTTGCTTATACAACTCAAGACCTCCAGATCTGCTCAGAGGACTGAAGTTCCAGAGACAGGGCCATGTATCTCCCCTTCCCTTTGAGATCCTTGCCAAGACATTCCTAGCAGATTGTCGGAGTGCCCATGAAGAAGCAAGCAGCGGGAGTGTGCTTGACATCACTGGCTGCCTACCTGGGCTCAGCTCCTCAAGGGGCCTTTCTCTCCTGGTAGGCCCTATGTCCCCTTTGGGAGAGGGTTGTGCCCTCTTCCCTCCACACTGCCAAAGGGTGGAGGTGGAGCAAACTCGTTCTCTCCGAGGTAAAAGAAAGACAAATTGGATGGATCTTTAAGCTCTTGCTATGCTGCACCCCTCCAGGACCCACTCGAGCAAAACAGGTGCCCTGTGGCCCCTAGGTCGGGTATGCAGGTTCACACACCGGGTGTGATCCCGTCAAAGCCAAGAATTTTCCTGACAGACCTAGGCTCACTAGAGCTCTCCTCCAGAGGAAAGGGGACAGAAAAGATGTGTGTGTGGAGGTGGCTCTGCCTTTCCAGGTCCCAATCTCAGGGATAACTGCCCCTAAGAAAGGAACTGCTGCTGCTGCTGCTGCTGCTGCTGCTGCTGCTGCTGCTGCTGCTGCTGCTGTTGCTGCTAAGTTGGTTCAGTCGTGTTCGACTCTGTGCGACGCCATAGACGGTAGCC
Source organism: Ovis canadensis (assembly GCF_042477335.2). Taxonomy (NCBI): domain Eukaryota; kingdom Metazoa; phylum Chordata; class Mammalia; order Artiodactyla; family Bovidae; genus Ovis; species Ovis canadensis. Next base: position 7,983,886 of record NC_091264.1, read on the forward strand.
CACTAGGCTCCCCCGTCCCTGGGATTCTCCAGGCAAGAACAGTAAGTGGGTTGCCATTGCCTTCTCCAATGCATGAAAGTGAAAATGAAAGTGCAGTCGCTCAGTCGTGTCCGACCCTCAGCAACCCCATGGACTGCAGCCTACCAGGCTTCTCTGTCCATAGGATTTTCTGAAAGGAACTGCAAGAAGCACTTTTCCAGGAGGCTGGGAAAGGGAGTTTGCAGGATGTGGGGAAAGAGAGCCTCCTTCGGGGAAGAATAGGCGGCCACTTGTTTTGTGTTGCAAACCTCTATTTGGAAGGAACAGGTTAGCTTATACAAAGGGAGACCTCCAGATCTGCTCAGAGGACCGAAGTTGCAGAGGCAGGTCGGTGTATCTTCCCTTCACTTTGCGATCCTTGCAAAGACATTCCTTGCTGCTAGATGACTCAGCAAGGGCCTTTGAGACTGTTGTTTTCTTTCCTAGGTTCAAAGATTCCTTCAGTTCCTAATATAGATATCCTAGAAATGATATGACATCCGTGAAAATCTGATATGTCCTGGTCAAATGCTGTCAGTTATCATTCTAGTTATCATATTAAAGCATTTCAAGTCGCAGCAGTGACCAGATGACATTGTCAATTTCTATTTCATCAGGTTTTAACCATGTCCTCTGTGGTTTCACACTGATGCCTTTGCAGAAATACTGCTACTTCAAGATATATGGAAAATACTTTTTTTAAGCTTACTGATAATTTGTTTGTTTGTTTGCTTGTCTTCTGGTAAGCTGCTACCAGATGGAATTTAGTCTCCTCTCTAGGTTAAGAGAACTAAGTTTTCTTAGAATGCAATTTTTGATCACAGACTATGAGTTTCTCTACCTTTCATTGATTTATAATTGTTTTCATCATCTGTTTTTTTACTTCGGTAAAGTAAATAAGCCTTATTTAAGATTTTGGTACATGTAGGATGGACTAAGCTTTCCCCTCTCTTGCAAGTTCCCTTAACCCTTCAGATTCTTCTCGTGGGACCAAGATCTCACTTTCCTCCAGAGGGACAATCCAAGCTTTTTATCAGTTGATCTGCCCCTGACATCAGAGTCAAGTTGAGCACGAGTTGGCCTATAATTTAGGCATGAAACTATGACTACATAAAGAAAAGGTGACTTTATGATTCAGGGATGGCCATGATATGCCTTGCACTTCAGAGAAAATGGGTTAAAATGATTTTTTTTTTCCTTCAAAACTGCACACCCAGTTCTTTCAGCATATGCAATTGAAAACATCTAGTCATTAGGTCAGTTTTCATTCCAATCCCAAAGAAAGGCAATGACAAAGATTATTCAAGCTGCTGCACAATTGCACTCATCTCACACACTAGTAAAGTAATGCTCAAAATTCTCCAAGTTCACATGAACTGTGAACTTCCAGATGTTCAAGAGGGATTTAAAAAATGCAGAGAAACCAGAGATCAAATTGCCAACATCCACTGGATCATTGAAAAAGCAAGAGAGTTCCAGAAAAAAAAAACCCATCTATTTCTGCTTTATTGACAATGCCAAAGCCTTTGACTGTGTGGATCACAAGAAACTGGGAAAAATTCTGAAAGAGATGGGAATACCAGACCACCTGACCTGTCTCTTGAGAAACCTGTATGCAGGTCAGGAAGAAACAGTTCGAACTGGACATGGAACAACAGACTGGTTCTACATAGGAAAAGGAACATGTCAAGGCTGTATATTGTCACCCTGCTTATTTAACTTATATGCAGAGTACAGCATGAGAAACACTGGGCTGGAGGAAGCACACGCTGGAATCAAGGTTGCTGGGAGAAATATCAATAATCTCAGATATTCAGATGACACCACCCTTATGGCAGAAAGTGAAGAAGAGCTAAAGAGTCTCCTGATGAAAGTGAAAGAGGAGAGTGAAAAAGTTAGCTTAAAGCTCAGCATTCAGAAAACTACAATCATTGCATCCAGTCTCATCACTTCATGGCAAATAGATGGGAAAACATTGGAAACAGCAGCAGACTATTTTGGGGGGCTTGGAAATCACTGCAGGTGATGGCTGCCTCCATGAACTTAAAACATATCTATGACTTGGAAGAAAAGTGATGACCAAACTAGACAGCATATTAAAAAGCCGAGACGTTGCTTTGCCAACAAAGATCCATCCGGTCAAGGCTATGGTTTTTCCATATGTCATGGATGGATATGAAAGATGCACTATAAAGAAAGTGACAGCTGAAAATGTGATGCTTTTGAACTGTGGTGTTGGAGAAGATGCTTGTAGGTCGCTTAGACTACAAGGAGACGCAACCACTCCATCCTAAAGGAAATCAGGTCTGAATATCCATTGGAAGGACTAATACTGAACCTGAAACTCCAATACTTTGGCCACTTGATGTGAAGAGCTGACTCACTTGGAAGTTGCTTTGATTTGCCTATGAGTGTGGGAGCCCTCCCTGGGCAAAGGGCCTCAGGGGTCATTGCCACTGAATCATGACATCCAAGCAAGCGCATTCCAGCTGTGTGACATGCAGGAAGCAGGAGACTGGGACATCTGTCTTCCTTAGAGGAAGGAAAGTCATCCACAGAGAGTGTGTTTTCAGGCCTCTCTTTGCAGCAAGCGTTTTGCTTCTCAGACATCAGAGCTGCAGGCTTGCTCTGAGGGCCTCAATTCCAGAGTCAGGGCTGTGTGTCTCACTGCACTTTCCAAGCATTGCAGACACATTCCTAGGTTGGAGCAGTGCTTCCCATGAGAAAGAAGCCTCGGGAGTGTGTCTGAGCGGGCTGAGTGCCATGCTAGGGTCACCTAGTCGAGGGCACCTTGCACATCCAATGGGCCCCAGGCGAGTAGCTATGGACCGGCCCCTCGGTTGAGATATCCCAAAGCAGGGAACAAAGCTAGCTCTGTCTGTCAGAAGGAGGAAAACAGCAATGGGATGGATTTTCAAGCAGTTGCTCAGTCACACCACGTGAGGGCTCCGCGGGAAAGAAATGCGAATTTTGGCCTCTAGGCCCAGTATCCAGATGTGTGCACAGGATATTTTCCCCACAGGATCTAAGAATGTTCCAGACAGACCTAAGCTCACTAGCTCTCTCCTGCAGAGGAAATGAAATATTGTTGCTGAGCCACGAAAAGATGCTGGGATTCTTGGCTTATGGAGGAGAAGAATTCAATCCAGGGCCCAAGACGAGGCTTGATTGCTCAGAGCTTTTGTGCAATCGAGTCTTATTCAAGTAGAAAGGAGATAGAGAAAGCTTCTGACAGAGACATCACAAGGGGCAGAAAGTGTACCCCCTTGCTAGTGTTAGTAATGGAGTTATATACTCTCCAATAAGTTATTACAACGAACAAAAGAATGTCTGGAGGTTGTAAAGACTCACTAGACCTACTCCCATCATTTACATTTTAAGATAACAGGATTAGCCAGAAGGTTTTTCCAGAGACCGTCCTCAAGAAGGATGCATGATTGTTATATAATCCGAAGGAATGTAGAGGGAAAAAAGTGTGCCCTTTCTTCCTCCTTGAGAATTCTAGACCCCTCTCTCCTTGGGGACCCTCGAACTTCTTATAAACCTGCCTTGGCAATGACTCTCTCCGAAACATGATTGAACAGCCGTTTGGAGCTTCCTTTGACTTTCCCTGGGAGGGAGGGAGCCCTCCCTGAGCACAGGGCCTCAGGGGCCATGGCCAATGAAAACTAATCTCCCAGTAAGTGCTTTTCAGCCCTGTGTGACTCTCAGCCCACAGGAGGCTGAGAAAACTCTCTTCCTTGGAGGAAGGAAAGGCAGCCCAAGAGTGTGTTTTCAGGCCTGTATCTTGCAGCAAGTGTTTGGCTTGTTAGACATAAGACCTGCAGGCCTGCTCCAACAGACTCCATTCCAGAATCAGGGCCTTGTGTCTCCCTGCAGTTTCCTGGCCTCGCAAACACATTCCTAGGGGAGAGCAGTCCTGCCCATGGGGAAGCAGGCTGCGGGAGTGTGTCTGAGGGGGCCAGGTGCCATGCTGGGGTCACCTGGTCGAGGGCACCTTGCACCTCCAATGGACCCCAGGCAAGGAGTTGCAGGCCACCACCTTGCTTCTGAAATCCCAAAGTGGGGAGCAAAGCTCGCTCTGTCAGAGGGAAGAAAACAGCAACAGGATGGATTTTCAAGCAGTTGCTAGGCTGTACTGCGTTAGGGCTCCAAGGAAGAAAAATGCAGATGTTAGCCCCTACGACTGGTATCCAGGTGGGCTCCCAGGATGATTTCCCCGCAGGATCCAAGAACGTTCCAGACAGACCTGGGCTCACTAGCTCCCTCCTGCAGAGGAAACATGATAGAACAGCTGTTTGGAGGTTGCTTTGACTTCCCCTGGGAGGGTAGGATCCCTCCCTGGGTGCAGGGCCTCAGGGGCCATTGCCGCTGAGAAATGCCCTCTAAGCCAGACCTTTCCAGCCTTGTATGACTCAGCACGGAGGAGACTGGAAAAGCTATCTTCCTTGGAGGAAGGAAAGGCAGCCCCAGAGAGTGTGTTTTCACACCTGTATCTCGCAGCAAGCGTTTGCCGTCTCAGACGTCAGACCTCCAGGCCTGCTCCAACGGCCTCAGTTCCAGAGTCAGGGCCGTGTGTCTTCCTGCATTTTCTGAGCCTTGGGAACACATTCCTAGGTCAGAACAGTCCTGCCCATGGGGAAGGAGGCTGCGGGAGTGTGTCTGAGGGGGTCGGGTGCCATGCTGGGGTCCAGTAGACCTGGTACCTCCAATAGACCCCAGGACAACAGCGGTGGGGCTCCCCCTGGCTTCCGAAATGCCAAAGCGAGAAGCAAAGCTAGCTCTATCAGAAGGAAGAAAAGAGCAATTAGATGGATGTTCAGGCTGTTGCTGGGCCGCACCACTTCAGGTTACCCCCCGAGAGGAGCAGGCGCCCTGTGGCCCCTCGGTCCCATATGCAGGTTAACACACAGGATGTGTCCCCATAGGAGCCAAGAATTTTCCTGACAGACCTAGGCTCACTAGAGCTCTCCTACAGGGCAAAAGGGATAGAACAGACTGTGGATGTGACTCTGCCTTTCCCAGCGAGCATGGGGCCCTCCCTACGGCCCCGGGCTCCAGGGAAAATTGTCCCTGAAAAATGACCTCCAAGAAGTGCTTTTCCAGCAGGCTGGGATGCAGAGTTCACAGGATGTGGGGAAAGTGATCGTCCTTCAGGGAAGAAGAGGCAGCCACCCAGTGTGTGTTTGCAAGCCTGTATTTGGAAGAAACTGGTTTGCTTCTTCAAGGGGAGACCTCCAGGTCTGCTCAGAGGACCGAAATTCCAGAGGCAGCACCATGCATCTCCCCTGTCCTTTCTGAGCCTTGGAAAGACATTCCTAGCTTATAGCGGTATTGCTCATGAAGAAGCAGGATGCAGGAATGTGTCAGACATGACTGGGTGCCTTCCTGGGTTCAGCTCCGTGAGGGGCCTTTCCACTCAAAGTAGGTCCCATGCCTCCTTGGGGAGGAAGTGGGGCCCGCTTGCCTCCAAATTGCCAAAGGCTGGAACAAAGCTAGTTCTATCAGAGGTAAGAAAAGAGCAATTGGATGGATGTGGAAGCTGTTGCTGGGCCGCACTGCTTCAGGCCCCCCACCCCTCCGGCCCCGAGAGAAACAGGCGCCCTGTGGCCCCTCGGTCCTGTATGCAGTTTCACACATAGAATGTGTCCCCATAGGAGCCAAGAATTTTCCTGACAGACCTAGGCTCACTAGAGCTCTCCTACAGAGCAAAGGGGATGGGACAGATGTGTGGCTGTGGCTCTGCCTTTCCCTGGGAGTGTGGAGCCACTCCCTATGGCCCCGGGCTCCAGGGGAAATTGCCCCTGAATAATGACCTCCAAGAAGCGCTTTTCCAACTGGCTGAGACGTGGAGTTCTCAGGATGCAGGGAAAGCGAGTGTCCCTTCGGGGAAGCAAAGGCAGTCACCTGTTATCATTACTTACTAGAATAGTAGGTACCTTCTCTGGTTGGGCAGAGGCCTTCCCTACCTGATCTGAAAAAGAAAATGAAGTAGCTCGCTGATTTGAGAAATAATTCCCAGACTTGGGTTTCCAACCAGTATAGAATCCGACAATGGCCCTGTCTTTGTAGCCGTGTTAATTAACAGGTATGTGAAGCTCTAAATATCAGTGGAAATTACATACAGCATATAGGCCCCAGTGTTCTGGAATGGTGGAAAGAAACAACCAAACTCTTGAAGAGACTCTTTCAAAATGGATCATAGAGACTGACTGTACATGGATGGGCTTACTTCTGGCAGACTTACTCATATTACGGGTAACTGCACGTTCCCATAGTTGTTGTCCTTATGAAATTTTCTATGGGAGAATCCCCCACCCCAAATGAGGCAGGTGTTAGCAGATTTGCCACAAGTAAGGAGGTGGGATTTCACACCAGCTGGAACAATTAGGTAAGGTAATAAATCAGGTAACTAAGTTTGTGTAAAAAAAAATATCATTCCCCCTTGAGGAACAGATTCATGAATTTGTGCTCAGTGATCAGGTGTGGCTCAATGACTGGAAACACAATTCCTTGGCCTGACATCGGAAAGGTCCTTATACTGTTGTTTTAGCCACAATTCTGAAAGAGAAGGGAATACTAGACCACCTAACCTGCCTCTTGAGAAATCTGTATGAAGGTCAGGAAGCAACAGTTAGAGCAGGACATGGAACAACATACTGGTTCCAAAAAGGAAAAGGAGTATGTCAAGGCTGTATATTGTCACCCTGTTTATTTAGCTTATATGCAGACTACATCATGAAAAATGCTGGGATGGAAGATACCTGAGCTGGAATCAAGATTGCCGGAAGAAATAGCAATAAACTTAGATATGCAGATGTCACCACCATTATGGCAGAATGGGAAGAGGAACGCGTAGGTCGGGGAACTTCTTGAGTTGCAGCAAAGGTGTGAAGGACCCTTTCGAAGTTCCAGAGGTTAGGTGTGGTTAGTCTCGAGATGCGTCAGCAGAAATGGGCCTCATGGCGCCTGGAATGGAGAGGCTTCTAGATATTCCCCAGTTTCAGCAGGTGCTCTCAAGTTACCACGGGGACTTCAGGGACCCGCTCTGGCGGCCTCAGGAAAGGCCAGTCATCATGCGTGTTGCTAGGGGGCCTCTCGTGATTCCTCTCCCGTCGGTGCCGGGGCCTAAGACGTTGTGTGGAGTCGGGGCCAGAACCTGAGGATTCCTCACCAATGCCGACATGGATCTTGGGGTAATTATGGAGTCTCCCCAGGGGAGTCAGTCCTCGTCTCGAGAGGGGGCATGCAGGTGCGCTTTCCTCCTGATCTGTAGCAGCAGTGTCACGCTTCCCATCTCGTGAGTCATGGGATCTGTGGCTCTCCCTCCAGGATTTTCCACGAGGCTTTCCCACGAGGCTTTCCCACAGGGCTGTCCCACGAGGCTTTCGCACAGGGCTGTCTCACGTGCCACCTTGGTGGCAGTTGATCCTCGGCGTGAAAGTCGAGGCAGTGCAGGGAAAACAGGTTCCTCTGGAATGGACTGAGACATCTGGGGGACTCTTGGAATGGTGGAACGACGCTGGCGTACCTCTCGCCTTTCCTGTGGAGAGCGCCTCCTCTTGAGATGCGACAGGAACGCCCAGAATTCTTTCCCGGCCACCAGCGAAAGGATCCCTCATCACGAGCTACGAGCGGAAACGGGGCTCTTCTGGATGTGGGCCGGACCCTCGTGCTTCCTCTCGAGTGGAGACGGGTATGTCAGGCAACTTCTTGAGTTGCAGCAAGGGTGTGAAGGACCTTTTGGAAGTTACAGACTTTAGGTTTGATTAGCTTCGAGAAGCCTCAACGGAAATGGGCCTCATCTCGCCTGGAGGGCAAAACCTCCTGGATTTTCTGCAGTTGCGGCAGGTGCTCTCGACTTACGACGGGGACCTCAGGGACCCTCTCTGGTGGCCTCAGGAAAGGCCAATCCCCATGCGAGTTGCTCGGGGGCCTCTCGGCATTCCTCTCCTTTCGATGCCGGGGCCTAAGACCTTGTGTGGAGTCGGGGCCAGAACCTGAGGATTCCTCTCCAGGGCTGACATGGATCTTGGGGGTACTTCTGGAGTCTCCCCAGGGGAGTAAGTCCTCGTCTCGAATGGGGGCATGCACGTGCGCTTTCCTCCAGAGCAGTAGCAGCAGTGTCACCCTTCCTGTCGCGTGGATCAAGGAATCTGTGGCTTTCCCACGAGGCTTTCCCACAGGGCTGTCCCACGTGCCACCGTGGTGGGAGTCGATCCTCGGCGTGAAACTCGAGGCAGTGCAGGGAAAACAGGTTCCGCTGGAATGGACTGAGACATCTGGGGGACTCTGGGAATGGCGCAACGACCCTGGAGTTCCTCTCGCCTTTCCTGTGGAGAGCGCCTCCTCTTGAGATGCGCCAGGAACGCCCAGAAATCTTTCCCGGGCAAGCAGCGAAAGGATCCCTCATCTCGAGCTACGAGGCGGAAATGGGACTCCTCTGGATGTGTGCAGGACCCGCGTGCTTCCTTTCGAGTGGAGACGGGTATGTCGGGGAGCTTCTTGAGTTGCAGCAAGGGTGTGAAGGACCTTTTGGAAGTTCCAGAGGTTAGGTGTGACTAGCCTTCAAAAGGAACAGCGGAAATGGGCCTCATCTTGCCTGGAGGGCAAAACCTCCTGGATTTTCTCGAGTTGCGGCAGGTGCTCTCTACTTATGACAGGGACCTCAGGGACCCGCTCTGGTGGCCTCAGGAAACGCCAGTCCCCATGTGAGTTGGTCGCGGGCCTCTCGGGATTCCTCTCCCTTGGATGCTGGAGCCTAAGACCTTGTGTGGAGTCGGGCCCGGAACCTGAGGATTCCTCTCCAGTGCTGACATGGATCTTGGGGTACTTCTGGAGTCTCCCCAGGGGAGTAAGTCCTCGTCGCCAATGGGGGCATGCACGTGCGCTTTCCTCCAGAGTGGTAGCAGCAGTGTCACGCTACCGTCGCGTGGATCAAGGGATCTGTGGCTTTCCCTCAAAGCTTTCCCACGAGGCTTTCCCACAGGGCTCTCCCACGTGCCACCGTGGTGGTAGTCGATCCTCGGCGTGAAAGTCGAGGCAGTGCAGGGAAAACAGGTTCCTCTAGAATGGACTGAGATATTTGGGGGACTCTTGGAATGGCGGCACGACGCTGGAGTTCCTCTCGCCTTTCCTGTGGAGAGTGCCTCCTCTTGAGATGCGACGGGAATGCCCAGAATTCTTTCCCGACCAAGCAGGGAAAGGATCCCTCATCTCAAGGGGCGAGGCGGAAATGGGGCTCCTCTGGATGTGGGCGGGACCCTCGTGCTTCCTCTAGAGTGGAGAGGGGTATGTCGGGGAACTACTTGAGTTGCAGCAAGGGTGTGAAGGACCTTTTGGAAGTTCCAGAGGTTAGGTGTGATTAGCCTCGAGACTCCTCAGCGAAAATGGGCCTCATCTCGCCTGCAGGGCAAAACCTCCTGGATTTTCTCGAGTTGCGGCAGGTGCTGTCGAATTACGTCGGGGACCTCAGGGACCCGCTCTTGTGGCCTCAGGAAAGGCCAGTCCCCATGCGAGTTGCTCGCGGGCCTCTGGGGATTCCTCACCGTTGGATGCCGGATCCTAAGACCTTGTGTGGAGTCGGGGCCGGAACCTGAGGATTCCTCTCCAGTGCTGACACGGATCTTGGGGTACTTCTGGAGTCTCCCCAGGGGAGTAAGTCCTCGTCTCGAATGGCTGCATGCACGTGTGCTTTCCTCCAGAGCTGTAGCTGCAGTGTCACGCTTCCCGTCCCGTGGATCAAGGGATCTGTGGCTTTCCCTCGAGGCTTTCCCACGAGGCTTTCCACTAGGCTTTCCCACAGGGCTGCTTCACGTGCCACCGTTGTGGCTGTCGATCCTCGGCGAGAAAGTCGAGGCAGTGCAGGGAAAACAGGTTCCTCTGAAATGAACTGAAAAATCTGGGGGACTCGGAATGGTGGCGCGGCCCTGGAGTTCCTCTTGCCTTTCCTGTGGAGACGGCCTCCTCTTGAGATGCAACGGGAACGACGGGAATTCTTTCCCAACCAAGCAGGGACAGGATCCCTCATCTCGAGCTATGAGGCAGAAACGGGGCTCCCCTGGATGTGCGAGGGAGCCTCGTGCTCCCTCTAGAGTGGATACAGGTATGTCGGGGTCCTTCTTGAGTTGCGGCAAGTGTGTGAAGGACCTTTTAGAATTTCCACAAATGAGGTGTGATTAGCCTTGAGAAGCCTCAGAGGAAATGGGCCTCATCTAGCCTGGAGGGCAAAACCTCCTGGTTTTTCTCGAGTTGGGGCAGGTGCTCTCGACTTACGATGGGGACCTCAGGGACCCGCTCTGGTGACTTCAGGAAAGGCCAGTCCCCATGCGAGTTCCTCGGGGGCCTCTCGGGATTCCTCTCCCGTCCTTGCCGGGGTCTAAGACCTTGTGTGGAGTCGGGGCCGGAAAGTGAAGATTCCACTCCAGTGCTGACATGGATCTTGGGGTTCTTCTGATGTCCCCCGAGGGGAGGCAGTACTCGTCTTTAGAGGGGGCATGCACGTTCGCTTTCATCCCGAGGTGTAACAACAGTGTCACGCCTCCCGGCACGCCGATCATGGGATCTGTGGCTTACCCACGAGGTTTTTCCATGAGGCTTTCCCACAGGGCTGTCCCACGTGCCACCGTGGTGTGAGTCGATGCTCGGTGTGAAACTCGAGGCAATGCAGGGAAATCAGGTTCCTCTGGAATGGACTGAGATATCTGGGGGACTCTGGGAATGGTGGCACGACGCTGGAGTTCCTCTCGCCTTTCCTGTGGGGAGCGCCTCAACTTGAGATGCAACAGGAACTCCCAGAATTATTTCCCGAAAAAGCTGTGAAAGGATCCCTCATCTTGAGCTACGAGGCGGACACGGGGCTCCTCTGGATGTGGGCGGGACCGTCGTGCTTCCTCTCGAGTGGAGATGGGTATGTTAGGGAACTTCTTGAGTTGCAGCAAGGGTGTGAAGGACCTTTTAGAAGTTCCAGAGGTTAGATGTGATTACCTTCCAGAAGCCTCAGCGGAAATGGGCGTCATCTCGCCTGGAGTGCCAAACCTCCTTGATTTTCCCGAGTTGCCGCAGGTGCTCTCGACTTACGACGGGGACTTTAGGGACCCGCTCTGGTGGCCTCAAGACTGGCCCGTCCCCATCCGAATTGCTCGGGGTCCTCTCGGGTTTCCTCTTCCGTAGATGCCGGGGCCTAAGTCCTTGTGTGGAGTCGGGGCCGGAACATGAGGATTCCTCTCCAGTACTGACATGGATCTTGGAGTACTTTTGGAGTCTCCCCAAGGGAGTAAGTCCTCGTCTCGAATGGGGGCATGCACGTGCGCTTTCCTCCGAGCTGTAGCACCAGCGTCACGATTCCTGTCGCGTGGATCAAGGGATCTGTGGCTTTCCCTCGAGGCTTTCCCACGAGGCTTTCCCACAGGGCTGTCCCACGTGAGACCGTGGTTGGAGTCGATCCTCCTCGTGAAAGTAAGGCAGTGCAGGGAAAACAGTTTCCTCAGGAATGTTCTGAGACATCTGGGGGACTCTTGGAATGGTGGCACTACGCTGGAGTTGCTCTCAGCTTTCCTGTGGAGAGCCCCTACTCTTGAGATGCGACGGGAACGCCCAGGAATCTCTCCTGAACAAGCAGCGAAAGGATTCCTCATCTCGACCTACGAGGCGGAAATGGAGCTCTTCTGGATGTGGGTGGGACCCACGTGCTTCCTCTCGAGTGGAGAGGGGTATCTCGGGGAACTTCTTGAGTTGCAGCAAGGGTGTCAAGGACCCTTTGAAAGTTCCAGAGCTTAGGTGTGATTAGCCTTGAGAAGCCTCAGCGGAAATGGTCCTCATCTCACCTGGAGGGCAAATCCTCCTGGATTTTCTCGAGTTGCCGCAGGTGCTCTCGACATACGACGGGGACCTCTGGGACCCGCTCTGGTGGCCTCAGGAAAGGCCAGTCCCCATGCGAGTTGCACGTGGGCCTCTCGGGATACCTCTCCCTTCGATGCCTGCGCCTAATACCTTGTGTGGAGGCGGGGCCGGAATCGGAGGATTCCTCTCCAGTGCTGACATGGATAATGGGGTAATTCTGGAGTCTCCCCAGGGGAGTAAGTCCTCGTCTCAAATGGGGGCATGCACGTGTGCTTTCCTCCAGAACAGTAGCAGCAGTGTCATGCTTTCCATCGCCTGGAACAAGGGATCTGTGGCTTTCCCTTGAGGATTTCCCACGAGGCTTTCCCACAGGGCTGTCACACGTGCCACTGTGGTGGGAGTCAATCCTCGGCGTGAAAGTCGAGGCAGTGCAGGGAAAACAGGTTCCACTGGAATGGACTGAGACTTCTGGGGAACTCTTGGAATGGTGGCACGACGCTGGAGTTCCTCTCGCCTTTCCTGTGGAGAGCACCTCCTCTTGAGGTGAGAGTGGAACGCCGGGAATTCTTTCCCGACAAAGCAGCGAAATGTCCCTCATCTCGAGGCGGAAACGGGTCTCCTCTGGATGTGGCCGGGACCCTTGTGCTTCCTCTAGAGTGGAGACGGGTATGTCAGGCAACATCTTGAGTTACAGCAAGGGTGTGAAGGAACTTTTGGAAGTTACAGAGGTTAGGTTTGATTAGCTTCGAGAAGCCTCAGCGGAAATGGGCTCTTCTCGCCTGGAGGGCAATACCTCCTAGATTTTTTCGAGTTGCGGCAGGTGCTCTCGATTTACGACGGGGACCTCAGGGACTCGCTCTGGTGGCCTCAGGCAATGCCAGTCCTCATGCGAGTTGCTCGGGTGCCTCTCGGGATTCCTCTCGCTTCGATGCCGGGGCCTGAGACCTTGTTTGGCGTCGGGGCGGAACATGAGGATTCCTCTTCAGTGCTGACATGGATCTTGGGGGAACTTCTGGAGTCTCCCCAGGGGAGTAAGTCCTCGTCTCGAGAGGGGGTCATGCACGTGCGCTTTCCTCCAGAACGGTAGCAGCAGTGTCTGTTTCCAGGAGCATGGATCATGAGATCTGTGGCTTTCCCTCGAGGTTTTCCAACGAGGATTTTCCACGAGGCTTTCCCACAGGGCGGTCCCAAGTGCCACTGTGGTGGGAGTCGATCCTCGGCGTGAAAGTCAAGGCAGTGCAGGGAAAACAGGTTCCTCTGGAATGGACGAAGACATCTGGGGGACTCTGGGAATGGTCGCACGACACTGGAGTTCTTCTCTCCTTTCCTGTGGAGAGCTTCTCCTCTTAAGATGCGACGGGAATGCCCCGAATTCTTTCTCGACCAAGCAGGGAAAGGATCCCTCATCTCGAGCTACGAGTCGGAAACGGGGCTCTTCTGGATGTGGCCAGGACCCTCGTGCTTCCTCTCTAGTGTAAACGGTTATGTCAGGGAACCTCGTGAGTTGAAGCAAGGGTGTGAAGGACCTTTTTGAAGTTCCAGAGTTTAGGTGTCATTAGCTTCGAGAAGCCTCAGTGGAAATGGGCATCACCTCGCCTGGAGGGCAAAACTTCCTGGATTTTATCCAGTTGTGGCAGCTGCTCTCGACTTACCACGGCGACCTCAGGGACCCTCTCTAGTGGCCTCAGGAAAGGCCAGTCCGTATGCGAGTTGCTCAGGGGCCTCTCGGGATTCCTGTACCATCGATGCCGGGACTCAAGACCTTGTGTGGAGTTGGGGCCGGAACCTGCGGATTCCTCCCCAGTGCTGACATGGATCTTGGGGTACTTCTGGAGTCTCCCCAGGGGAGTCAGTCATTGTCTCCAGAGGGGGTATTCACGTGTGCTGTCCTCCCGAGCTGTACCAGCAGTGTCACGTTTCCTGTCGCGTTGATCATGGGATCTCTGGTTTTCCTTTGAGGATTTCCCACGAGGCTTTCCCAACAGGCTCTCCCACAGTGCTCTCCCACGTATCACCGAGGTGGGAGTCGAACCTCGGCTTGAAAGTCGAGGCAGTGCAGGGAAAACAGGTTCCTCTGGAATGGACTGAGACTTCTGGAGGACTCTTGGAATGGTGGAACGATGCTGTAGTTCCTCCCGCGTTTCCTGTGGAGACCGCCTCCTCTTGAGATTGGACGGGAATGCCCAGAATTCTTTCCCGACAAAGCAGTGAAAGGATCCCTCATCTCGAGCTACGAGGCGGAAACGGGGCTCCTCTGGATGTGGGCGGGACCCTCGTGCTTCCGCTCGAAGGGAGACGGGTATGTCGGGGAACTTCTTGAGTTGCAGCAAGGGTGTGAAGGAACTTTTGGAAGTTCCAGAGCTTAGATGTGATTAGCCTTGAGAAACCTCCGAGGAAATCGGCCCCATCTCTCCTGGAGGGCAAAACCTCCTGGATTTACTCGAGTTGCGGCAGGTGCTCTCGACTTACGACGGGGACCTCAGGGACACACTCTGGTGGCCTCAGGAAAGGCCAGTCCCCATGCGAGTTGAAAGGGGACCTCTCATGATTCCTCTACCTTCTATAACGGGGCCTAAGACATTGTGTGGAGTTGGGGCTGGAACCTGAGGATTCCTCTCCAGTGCTGACATGGATCTTGGGGTACTTCTGGAGTCTCCCCAGGGGAGTAAGTCCTCGTCTCGAATGGGGGCATGCACGTGCCCTTTCCTCCCGAGCGGTAGCAGCAATGTCACGCTTCCCGTTGCGTGGTTCAAGGGATCTGTGGCTTTCCCTCGAGGCTTTCCCACGAGGCTTTCCCACGAGGCTTTCCCACAGGGCTGTCCCACGTGCCACCGTGGTGGAGTCGTACCTCGGCGAGAAAGTCGAGGCAGTGCAGGGAAAACAGGTTCCTCTGGAATGGACCTAGAATTCTGGGGGACTCTTGGAATGGTGGCACGACGCTGGAGTTCCTCTCGCCTTTCCTGTGGAGAGCGGCTCCTCTTGAGAAGCGACGGGAATGCCAAGAATTCTTTCCCGTCCAAGCCGCGAAAGGATCACTCATCTCGAGGTACGAGGCGGAAACAGGGCTTCTCTGAATGTGGCCGGGACCCTCGTGCTTCCTCTAGATTGGAGACGGGTATGTCAGGGAACATCTTGAGTTGCAGCAAGGGTGTGAAGGACCTTTCGGAAGTTCCAGAGGTTAGGTGTGATTAGCCTCGAGAAGCCTCAGTGGAAATGGGCCTCATCTCGCCTGGAGGGCAAAACCTCCTAGATTTTCTCGAGTTGTGGCAGGTGCTCTCGACTTACGACGGCGACCTCAGGGACCCGCTCTGGTGGCCTCAGGAAAGGCCAGTCCCAATGCGAGTTGCTCGGGGGCCTCTCGGGATTCCTCTCCTTTCGATGCCGCGGCCTAAGTCCTTCTGTGGTGTCAGGCCCGGAACCTTAGGATTCCTCTCCTGTGCTGACATGGATCTTCGAGTATGTCTGGAGTCTCCCCAGGGGAGTCAGTCCTCGTCTCGAATGGCGGCATGCACGAGCGCTTTCCTCAAGACTGTACCAGCAGTGCCACGTTTCCCATCGCCTGGATCAAGGGATCTGTATCTTTCCCTCGAGGCTTTCCCCCGAGGTGTTCTCACGAGGCTATCCAACAGGGCTGTCCCACGTGCCACCATTGTGTGAGTAGATCCTCAGCGTGAAAGTCGTGGCAGTGCAAGGAAAACATGTTCCTCTTGAATGGACTGAGATATCTGGGGGACTTTGGGATATCGGCACGGCCCTCGATTTCCCCTCGCTTTTGCTGTCGAGAGCACCTCCTCTTGAGATGCGATGGGAACCCCGGGAATTCTTTCCGGAGGAAGCATGGGAAGGATCCCTCATCTCGAGCTTCAAGGCGTAAACGGGGGCTCCTCTGGATGTGGGCGGGACCCTCGTGCTTCCTCTACAGTGGAGACGGAGATGTCGGGGAACTTCTTGAGTTGCAGCAAGGGTGTGAAGTACCTTTTGGAAGTTCCAGAGGTTAGGTGTGATTAGCCTCGAGAAGCCTCAGCGGAAATGGGCCTCATTTCTCCTGGAGGGCAAAACCTCCTGGATTTTCTCGAGTTGCGGCAGGTGCTCTCGACTTACGACGGGGACCTCAGGGACCCGCTCTGGTGGCCTCAGGAAAGGCCAGTCCCCATGCGAGTTCCTCGGGGGCCTCTCGGGATTCCTCTCCCGTCGATGCCGGGGCCGAAGCCCTTATGTGGAGTCGGGCCCAGAACCTGAGGATTCCTCTGCAGTGCTGACATGGATTTTCGGGTACGTCTGGAGTCTCCCCATTGGAGTAAGTCCTCGTCTCGAATGGGGGCATGCACGTGCGCTTTCCTCAACAGCTGTAGCAGCATTGTCATTCTTCCCATCGCCTACATCAAGTGATCTGTGCCTTTCCCTTGAGGATTTCCAACGAGGTGTTCCCACCAGTCCTTCCCACAGGGCTGTCCCACGTGCCACCGAGTTGTGAGTCGATCCTCGGCTTGAATGTCGAGGCAGTGCAGGGAAAACAGATTCCTCTGGAATGGACTAAGACATCTAGCCGAATCTTGGAATGGTGGCACGACGCTGGAGTTCCTCTCTCCTTCCCTATGGAGAGCGCCTCCTCTTGAGATGTGAAGGGAACGCCGGGAATTCTTGCCCGACGAAGCAGGGAAAGGATCCCACATCTCGAGCAACGAAGCAGAAACGGGGCTCCTCTGGATGTGGGCGTGACCCTCGTGCTTCCTCTACAGTGGAGACCAGGATGTCGAGGAACTTCTTGAGTTGCAGCAAGGTTGTGAAGGACCTCTTGGAAGTTCCAGAGGTTAGGTGTGATTAGCCTCGAGAAGCCTCAGTGGAAATCGGCCTCATCTCGCCTGGAGGGCAAACCTCCTGGATTTTCTCGAGTTGCGGCAGGTGCTCTCGACTTACGACGGGGACCTCAGGGACCCGCTCTGGTGGCCTCAGGAAAGGCCAGTCGCCATGCGAGTTCCTCGGGGTCCTCTCGGGATTCCTCTCCCTTCGATGCCGGGGCATAAGACCTTGTGTGGAGTCGGGGCCGGAACCTGAGGATTCCTCTCCAGTGCTGACATGGATCTTGGGGTACTTCTGGAGTCTCCCCAGGGGAGTCAGTCCTCGTCTCGAATGCAGGCATGCACTTGCGCTTTCCTCCAGAGCGGTAGCAGCAGTGTCACACAGTCCGCCGCGTGGATCAAAGGATCTATGGCTTTCCATCGAGTCTTTCCCACGAGGCTTTCCCACGAGGCTTTCCCACAGGGCTGTCCCACGTGCACACGTGGTGGGAGTCAATCCTTGACTTGAACGTCAAGGCAGTGAAGGGAAAACAGGTTCCTCTGGAATGGACTGACATATCTGGGGGACTCTTGGAACGGTGGCACGACCCTGGAGTTCCTCTCGCCTTTCCTGTGGAGAGCGCCTCGTCTTGAGATGCGACGGGAACGCCGGGAATTCTTTCCCTACGAAACAGGGAAAGGATCCCTCATCTCGAGCTAGGAGGCGGAAACGGGGCTCCCCTGGATGTGTGCGGGATCCTCGTGCTTCCTCTCGAGTGGAGACGGGTATGTCGGGGAACTTCTTGAGTTGCAGCAAGGGTGTGAAGGACCCTTTGGAAGTTCCAGTGGTTAGATGTGATTAGCCTCGAGAAGCCTCAGCGGAAATGGGCCTCATCTCGCCTGGAGGGCAAAACCTCCTGGATTTTCTCGAGTTGCCCCAGGTGCTCTCGACTTACGACGGGAACCTCAGGGACCCTGTCTGGTGGCCTCAGGAAAGGCCAGTCCCCATGCGAGTTCCTCGGGGGCCTCTCGGGATTCCTCTCCCGTCGATGCCAGGGCCTAAGACCTTGTGTGGAGTCGGGGCCGGAACCTGAGGATTCTTCTCCAGTGCTGACATGGATCTTGGGGTACTTCTGGAGTCTCCCCAGGGGAGTCAGTCCTCGTCTCGAATGCGGGCATGCACTTGCGCTTTCCTCCAGAGCGGTAGCAGCCGTGTCTCGCAGTCCGCCGCGTGGATCAAAGGATCTATGGTTTTCCCTCGAGGCTTTCCCACCAGGCTTTCCCACGAGGCTTTCTCACAGGGCTGTCCCACGTGCACACGTGGTGGGAGTCGATCCTCGGCTTGAACGTCAAGGCAGTGCAGGGAAAACAGGTTCCTCTGGAATGGACTGACACATCTGGGGGACTTCTGGAATGGTGGCACGACCCTGTAGTTCCTCTCGCCTTTCCTGTGGAGAGCGCCTCCTCTTGAGATGCGATGGGAACGCCGGGAATTCTTTCCCTACGAAACAGGGAAAGGATCCCTCATCTCGAGCTAGGAGGCGGAAACGGGGCTCCCCTGGATGTGTGCGGAACCCTCGTGCTTCCTCTCGAGTGGAGACGGGTATGTCGGGGAACTTCTTTACTTCCAGCAAGGGTGTGAAGGACCCTTTGGAAGTTCCAGTGGTTAGATGTGATTAGCCTCAAGAAGCCTCAGCGGAAATGGGCCTCATCTCGCCTGGAGGGCAAAACCTCCTGGATTTTCTCGAGTTGAGGCAGGTGCTCTCGACTTACGACGGGGACCTCAGGGACCCGCTCTGGTGGCCTCAGGAAAGGCCAGTCCCCATGCGAGTTCCTCGGGGACCTCTCGGGATTCCCCTCCCGTCGATGCCGGGGCCTAAGACCTTGTGTGGAGTCGGGGCCGGAACCTGAGGATTCCTCTCCAGTGCTGACATGGATCTTGGGGTACTTCTGGAGTCTCCTCAGTGGAGTCAGTCCTCGTCACGAATGCGGACATGCACTTGCGCTTTTCCTCCAGATCGGTAGCAGCAGTGTCACTCAGTCCGCCCCGTGGATCAAAGGATCTATGGTTTTCCCTCGAGTCTTTCCCACGAGGCTTTCCCACGAGGCTTTCCCACAGGGCTTTCCCAAATGCACACGTGGTGGGAGTCGATCCTCGGCTTGAACGTCAAGGCAGTGCAGCGAAAACTGTTTCCTCTTTAATGGACTGACACATCTGGGGAGCTCTTGGAATGGTGGCACGACCCTGGAGTTCCTCTCCCCTTTCCTGTGGAGAGCGCCTCCTCTTGAGATGCGACGGGAACGCCGGGAATTCTTTCCCTACGAAACAGGGAAAGGATCCCTCATCTCGAGCTAGGAGGCGGAAACGGGGCTCCGCTGGATGTGTGCGGGACCCTCGTCCTTCCTCTCGAGTGGAGACGAGTATGTCAGGGAACTTCTTGAGTTGCAGCAAGGGTGTGAAGGACCCTTTGGAAGTTCCAGTATTTAGACGTGATTAGCCTCGAGAAGCTTCAGCGGAAATGGTCCTCATCTCGCCTGGAGGGCAAAACCTCCTGGATTTTGTCGAGTTGCGGCAGGTGCTCTCGACTTACGACGGGGACCTCAGGGACCGGCTCGGGTGGCCTCAGGAAAGGCCAGTCCCCATGCGAGTTCCTCGGGTCCTCTGGGGATTCCTCTCCCATCGATGCCGGTGCCGAAGACCTTGTTTGGAGTTGTGGCCGTAACCTGAGGATTCCTCTCCAGTGCTGACATGGATCTTGGGGTACTTCTGGAGTCTCCCCAGGGGAGTCAGTCCTCGTCTCGAATGCGGGCATGCACTTGCGCTTTCCTCCAGAGCGGTAGCAGCAGTGTCACGCAGTCCGCCGCGTGGATCAAAGGATCTGTGGTTTTCCTTCGAGTCTTTCCCACGAGGCTTTCCCACGAGGCTTTTCCTCAGGGCTGTCCCACGTGCACACGTGATGGGAGTCGATCCTCGGCTTGAACGTCAAGGCAGTGCAGGGAAAACAGGTTCCTCTGGAATGGACTGACACATCTGGGGGACTCTTGGAATGGTGGCACGACCCTGGAGTTCCTCTCGCCTTTCCTGTGGAGAGCGCCTCCTCTTGAGATGCGACGGGAAAGCCGGGAATTCATTCCCTAGGAAACAGGGAAAGGATCCCTCATCTCGAGCTAGGAGGCGGAAACGGGTCACACCTGGATGTGTGCGGGACCCCACGTGCTTCCTTTCGAGTGGAGACGGGTATGTCGGGGAACTTCTTCAGTCGCAGCAAGGGTGTGAAGGACCCTTTGGAAGTTCCAGTGGTTAGATGTGATTAGCCTCGAGAAGACTCAGCGGAAATCGGCCTCATCTCGCCTGGAGGGCAAAACCTCCTGGATTTTCTCGAGTTGCGGCAGGTGCTCTCGACTTACGACGAGGACCTCACGGACCAGCTCTGGTGGCCTCAGGAAAGGCCAGTCCCCATGCGAGTTCTTCGGGGGCCTCTCGGGATTCCTCTCCAGTCGATGCCGGGGCCTAAGACCTTGTGTGGAGTCGGGGCCGGAACCTGAGGATTCCTCTCCAGTGCTGACATGGATCTTGGGGTACTTCTGGAGTCTCCCCAGGGGAGTCAGTCCTCGTCTCGAATGCGGGCATGCACTTGCGCTTTCCTCCAGAGCGGTAGCAGCAGTGTCACGCAGTCCGCCGCGTGGATCAAAGGATCTATGGTTTTCCCTCGAGTCTTTCCCACGAGGCTTTCCCACGAGGCTTTCCCTCAGGGCTGTCCCACGTGCACACGTGGTGGGAGTCGATCCTCGGCTTGAACGTCAAGGCAGTGCAGGGAAAACAGTTTCCTCTGGAATGGACTGACACATCTGGGGGACTCTTGGAATGGTGGCACGACCCTGGAGTTCCTCTCGCCTTTCCTGTGGAGAGCGCCTCCTCTTGAGATGTGACGGGAACGCCGGGAATTCTTTCCCTAGGAAACAGGGAAAGGATCCCTCTTCTCGAGCTAGGAGGCAGAAACGGGGCTCCCCTGGATGTGTGTGGGACACCACGTGCTTCCTCTCGAGTGCAGACGGGTATGTCGGGGAACTTCTTGAGTTGTAGCAAGGGTGTGAAGGACCCTTTGGACGTTCCAGTGGTTAGACGTGATTAGCCTCGAGAAGCCTCAGCGGAAATGGGCCTCATCTCGCCTGGAGGGCAAAACCTCCTGGATTTTCTCGAGTTGCGGCAGGTGCTCTCGACTTACGACGGGGACCTCAGGGACCCGCTCTGGTGGCCTCAGGAAAGGCCAGTCCCCATGCGAGTTCCTCGGGGGCCTCTGGGGATTCCTCTCCCATCGATGCCGGTGCCGAAGACCTTGTGTGGAGTCGGGGCCGGAACCTGAGGATTCCTCTCCAGTGCTGACATGGATCTTGGGGTACTTCTGGAGTCTCCCCAGGGGAGTCAGTCCTCGTCTCGAATGCGGGCATGCACTTGCGCTTTCCTCCAGAGCGGTAGCAGCAGTGTCACGCAGTCCGCCGCGTGGATCAAAGGATCTATGGTTTTCCCTCGAGTCTTTCCCACGAGGCTTTCCCACGAGGCTTTCCACAGGGCTGTCCCACGTGCACACGTGGTGGGAGTCGATCCTCGGCTTGAACGTCAAGGCAGTGCAGGGAAAACAGGTTCCTCTGGAATGGACTGACACATCTGGGGGACTCTTGGAATGGTGGCACGACCCTGGAGTTCCTCTCGCCTTTCCTGTGGAGAGCGCCTCCTCTTCAGATGCGACGGGAACGCCGGGAATTCTTTCCCTACGAAACAGGGAAAGGATCCCTCATCTCTAGCTAGGAGGCGGAAACGGGTCTCCTCTGGATGTGTGCGGGACACCACGTGCTTCCTCTCGAGTGGAGACGGGTATGTCGGGGAACTTCTTGAGTTGCAGCAAGGGTGTGCAGGACCCTTTGAAAGTTCCAGTGGTTAGATGTGATTGGCCTCGAGAAGCCTCAGCGGAAATGGGCCTCATCTCGCCTGGAGGGCAAAACCTCCTGGATTTTCTCGAGATGCGGCAGGTGCTCTCGACTTACGACGGGGACCTCAGGGACCCGCTCTGGTGGCCTCAGGAAAGGCCAGTCCCCTTGCGAGTTCCTCGGGGGCCTCTCGGGATTCCTCTCCCGTCGATGCCGGGGCCTAAGACCTAGTGTGGAGTCCGGGCCGGAACCTGAGGATTCCTCTCCAGTGCTGACATGGACCTTGGGGTATTTCTGGAGTCTCCCCAGGGGAGTCAGTCCTCGTCTCGAATGCGGGCATGCACTTGCGCTTTCCTCCAGAGCGGTAGCAGCAGTGTCACGCAGTCCGCCGCGTGGATCAAAGGATCTATGGTTTTCCCTCGAGTCTTTCCCACGAGGCTTTCCCACGAGGCTTACCCACAGGGCTGTCCCACGTGCACACGTGGTGGGAGTCGATCCTCGGCTTGAACGTCAAGGCAGTGCAGGGAAAACAGGTTCCTCTGGAATGGACTGACACATCTGGGGGACTCTTGGAATGGTGGCATGACCCTGGAGTTCCTCTCGCCTTTCCTGTGGAGAGCGCCTCCTCTTGAGATGCGACGGGAACGCCGGGAATTCTTTCCCTACGAAACAGGGAAAGGATCCCTCATCTCGAGCTAGGAGGCGGAAACGGGGCTCCCCTGGATGTGTGCGGGACACCACGTGCTTCCTCTCCAGTGCAGACGGGTATGTCGGGGAACTTCTTGAGTTGCAGCAAGGGTGTGAAGGACCCTTTGGAAGTTCCAGTGGTTAGATGTGATTGGCCTCGAGAAGCCTCAGCGGAAATGGGCCTCATCTCGCCTGGAGGGCAAAACCTCCTGGATTTTCTCGAGTTGCGGCAGGTGCTCTCGACTTACGACGGGGACCTCAGGGACCCTGTCTGGTGGCCTCAGGAAAGGCCAGTCCCCATGCGAGTTTCTCGGGTCGTCTGGGGATTCCTCTCCCATCGATGCCGGTGCCGAAGACCTTGTTTGGAGTTGTGGCCGTAACCTGAGGATTCCTCTCCAGTGCTGACATGGATCTTGGGGTACTTCTGGAGTCTCCCCAGGGGAGTCAGTCCTCGTCTCGAATGCGGGCATGCACTTGCGCTTTCCTCCAGAGCGGTAGCAGCAGTGTCACGCAGTCCGCCGCGTGGATCAAAGGATCTATGGTTTTCCCTCGAGTCTTTCCCACGAGGCTTTCCCACGAGGCTTTCCCACAGGGCTGTCCCACGTGCACACGTGGTGGGAGTCGATCCTCGGCTTGAACGTCAAGGCAGTGCAGGGAAAACAGGTTCCTCTGGAATGGACTGACACATCTGCGGGACTCTTGGAATGGTGGCACGACCCTGGAGTTCCTCTCGCCTTTCCTGTGGAGAGCGCCTCCTCTTGAGATGCGACGGGAACGCCGGGAATTCTTTCCCTACGAAACAGGGAAAGGATCGATCATCTCGAGTTAGGAGGCGGAAACGGGGCTCCCCTGGATGTGTGCGGGACCCACGTGATTCCTCTCGAGTGGAGACGGGTATGTCGGGGAACTTCTTGAGTTGCAGCAAGGGTGTGAAGGACCCTTTGGAAGTTCCAGTGGTTAGACGTGATTAGCCTCGAGAAGCCTCAGTGGAAATGGGCCTCATCTCGCCTGGAGGGCAAAACCTCCTGGATTTTCTCGAGTTGCGGCAGGTGCTCTCGACATACGAAGGGGACCTCAGGGACCCGCTCTGGTGGCCTCAGGAAAGGCCAGTCCCCATGCGAGTTCCTCGGGGGCCTCTCGGGATTCCTCTCCCGTCGATGCCGGGGCCTAAGACCTTGTGTGGAGTCGGGGCCGGAACCTGAGGATTCCTCTCCAGTGCTGACATGGATCTTGGGGTACTTCTGGAGTCTCCCCAGGGGAGTCAGTCCTCGTCTCGAATGCGGGCATGCACTTGCGCTTTCCTCCAGAGCGGTAGCAGCAGTGTCACGCAGTCCTCCGCGTGGATCAAAGGATCTATGGTTTTCCCTCGAGTCTTTCCCACGAGGCTTTCCCACGAGGCTTACCCACAGGGCTGTCCCACGTGCACACGTGGTGGGAGTCGATCTTCGGCTTGAACGTCAAGGCAGTGCAGGGAAAACAGGTTCCTCTGGAATGGACTGACACATCTGGGGGTCTCTTGGAATGGTGGCACGACCCTGGAGTTCCTATCGCCTTTCCTGTGGAGAGCGCCTCCTCTTGAGATGCGACGCGAACGCCGGGAATTCTTTCCCTACGAAACAGGGAAAGGATCACTCATCTCGAGCTAGGAGGCGGAAACGGGGCTCCCCTGGATGTGTGCGGGACCCACGTGCTTCCTCTCGAGTGCACACGGGTATGTCGGGGAACTTCTTGAGTTGCAGCAAGGGTGTGAAGGACCCTTTGGAAGTTCCAGTGTTTAGACGTGATTGGCCTCGAAAAGCCTCAGCGGAAATGGGCCTCATCTCGCCTGGAGGGCAAAACCTCTGGATTTTCTCGAGTTGCGGCAGGTGCTCTCGACTTACGACGGGGACCTCAGGGACCGGCTCGGGTGGCCTCAGGAAAGGCCAGTCCCCATGCGAGTTCCTCGGGTCCTCTGGGGATTCCTCTCCCATCGATGCCGGTGCCGAAGACCTTGTTTGGAGTTGTGGCCGTAACCTGAGGATTCCTCTCCAGTGCTGAAATGGATCTTGGGGTACTTCTGGAGTCTCCCCAGGGGAGTCAGTCCTCGTCTCGAATGCGGGCATGCACTTGCGCTTTCCTCCAGAGCGGTAGCAGCAGTGTCACGCAGTCCGCCGCGTGGATCAAAGGATCTGTGGTTTTCCCTCGAGTCTTTCCCACGAGGCTTTCCCACGAGGCTTTCCCTCAGGGCTGTCCCACGTGCACACGTGATGGGAGTCGATCCTCGGCTTGAACGTCAAGGCAGTGCAGGGAAAACAGGTTCTTCTGGAATGGACTGACACATCTGGGGGACTCTTGGAATGGTGGCACGACCCTGGAGTTCCTCTCGCCTTTCCTGTGGAGAGCGCCTCCTCTTGAGATGCGACGCGAACGCCGGGAATTCTTTCCCTACGAAACAGGGAAAGGATCCCTCATCTCGAGCTAGGAGGCGGAAACGGGGCTCCCCTGGATGTGTGCGGGACCCACGTGCTTCCTCTCGAGTGCACACGGGTATGTCGGGGAACTTCTTGAGTTGCAGCAAGGGTGTGAAGGACCCTTTGGAAGTTCCAGTGTTTAGACGTGATTGGCCTCGAAAACCTCAGCGGAAATGGGCCTCATCTCGCCTGGAGGGCAAAACCTCTGGATTTTCTCGAGTTGCGGCAGGTGCTCTCGACTTACGACGGGGACCTCAGGGACCGGCTCGGGTGGCCTCAGGAAAGGCCAGTCCCCATGCGAGTTCCTCGGGTCCTCTGGGGATTCCTCTCCCATCGATGCCGGTGCCGAAGACCTTGTTTGGAGTTGTGGCCGTAACCTGAGGATTCCTCTCCAGTGCTGACATGGATCTTGGGGTACTTCTGGAGTCTCCCCAGGGGAGTCAGTCCTCGTCTCGAATGCGGGCATGCACTTGCGCTTTCCTCCAGAGCGGTAGCAGCAGTGTCACGCAGTCCGCCGCGTGGATCAAAGGATCTGTGGTTTTCCCTCGAGTCTTTCCCACGAGGCTTTCCCACGAGGCTTTCCCTCAGGGCTGTCCCACGTGCACACGTGATGGGAGTCGATCCTCGGCTTGAACGTCAAGGCAGTGCAGGGAAAACAGGTTCCTCTGGAATGGACTGACACATCTGGGGGACTCTTGGAATGGTGGCACGACCCTGGAGTTCCTCTCGCCTTTCCTGTGGAGAGCGCCTCCTCTTGAGATGTGACGGGAACGCCGGGAATTCTTTCCCTACGAAACAGGGAAAGGATCCCTCTTCTCGAGCTAGGAGGCAGAAACGGGGCTCCCCTGGATGTTTGCGGGACACCACGTGCTTCCTCTCGAGTGCAGACGGGTATGTCGGGGAACTTCTTGAGTTGCAGCAAGGGTGTGAAGGACCCTTTGGACGTTCCAGTGGTTAGACGTGATTAGCCTCGAGAAGCCTCAGCGGAAATGGGCCTCATCTCGCCTGGAGGGCAAAACCTCCTGGATTTTCTCGAGTTGCGGCAGGTGCTCTCGACTTACGACGGGGACCTCAGGGACCCGCTCTGGTGGCCTCAGGAAAGGCCAGTCCCCATGCGAGTTCCTCGGGGGCCTCTCGGGATTCCTCTCCCGTCGATGCCGGGGCCAAAGACCTTGTTTGGAGTCGGGGCCGGAACCTGAGGATTCCTCTCCAGTGCTGACATGGATCTTGGGGTACTTCTGGAGTCTCCCCAGGGGAGTCAGTCCTCGTCTCGAATGCGGGCATGCATTGCGCTTTCCTCCAGAGCGGTAGCAGCAGTGTCACACAGTCCGCCGCGTGGATCAAGGGATCTATGGTTTTCCCTCGAGTCTTTCCCACGAGGCTTTCCCACGAGGGTTTCCCACAGGGCTGTCCCACGTGCACACGTGGTGGGAGTCGATCTTCGGCTTGAACGTCAAGGCAGTGCAGGGAAAACAGGTTCCTCTGGAATGGACTGACACATCTGGGGGACTCTTGGAATGGTGGCACGACCCTGGAGTTCCTCTCGCCTTTCCTGTGGAGAGCGCCTCCTCTTGAGATGCGACGGGAACGCCGGGAATTCTTTCCCTACGAAACAGGGAAAGGATCCCTCATCTCGAGCTAGGAGGCGGACACGGGTCTCCCCTGGATGTGTGCGGGACCCCACGTGCTTCCTCTCGAGTGGAGACGGGTATGTCGGGGACCTTCTTGAGTTGCAGCAAGGGTGTGAAGGACCCTTTGGAAGTTCCAGTGGTTAGATGTGATTAGCCTCGAGAAGCCTCAGCGGAAATGGGCCTCATCTCGCCTGGAGGGCAAAACCTACTGGATTTTCTCGAGTTGCGGCAGGTGCTCTCGACTTACGACGGGGACCTCGGGGACCCGCTCTCGTGGCCTCAGGAAAGGCCAGTCCCCATGCGAGTTCCTCGGGGGCCTCTCGGGATTCCTCTCCCGTCGATGCCGGGGCCTAAGACTTTGTGTGGAGTCGGGGCCGGAACCTGAGGATTCCTCTCCAGTGCTGACATGGATCTTGGGGTACTTCTGGAGTCTCCCCAGGGGAGTCAGTCCTCGTCTCGAATGCGGGCATGCACTTGTGCTTTCCTCCAGAGCGGTAGCAGCAGTGTCATGCAGTCCGCCCCATGGATCAAAGGATCTATGGTTTTCCCTCGAGTCTTTCCCACGAGGCTTTCCCACGAGGCTTTCCCACAGGGCTGTCCCACTTGCACACGTGGTGGGAGTCGATCCTCGGCTTGAACGTCAAGGCAGTGCAGGGAAAACAGGTTCCTCTGGAATGGACTGACACATCTGGGGGACTCTTGGAATGGTGGCACGACCTTGGAGTTCCTCTCGCCTTTCCTGTGGAGAGCGCCTCCTCTTGAGATGCGACAGGAACGCCGGGAATTCTTTCCCTACGAAACAGGGAAAGAATCCCTCATCTCGAGCTAGGAGGCGGAAACGGGGCTCCCCTGGATGTGTGCGGGACCCCACGTGCTTCCTCTCGAGTGGAGACGGGTATGTCGGGGAACTTCTTGAGTTGCAGCAAGGGTGTGAAGGACCCGTTGGAAGTTCCAGTATTTAGACGTGATTAGCCTCAAGAAGCCTCAGCGGAAATGGGCCTCATCTCGCCTGGAGGGCAAAACCTCCTGGATTTTCTCGAGTTGCGGCAGGTGCTCTCGACTTACGACGAGGACCTCAGGGACCCGCTCTGGTGGCCTCAGGAAAGGCCAGTCCACATGCGAGTTCCTCGGGGGCCTCTGGGGATTCCTCTCCCGTCGATGCCGGGGCCTAAGACCTTGTGTGGAGTCGGGGCCGGAACCTGAGGATTCCTCTCCAGTGCTGACATGGATCTTGGGGTACTTCTGAAGTCTCCCCAGAGGAGTCAGTCCTCGTCTCGAATGCGGGCATGCACTTGCGCTTTCCTCCAGAGCGGTAGCAGCAGTGTCACGCAGTCCGCCGCGTGGATCAAAGAATCTATGGTTTTCCCTCGAGTCTTTCCCACGAGGCTTTCCCACGAGGCTTTCCACAGGGCTGGCCCACGTGCACACGTGGTGGGAGTCGATCCTCGGCTTGAACGTCCAGGCAGTGCAGGGAAAACAGGTTCCTCTGGAATGGACTGACACATCTGGGGGACACTTGGAATGGTGGCACGACCCTGGAGTTCCTCTCGCCTTTCCTGTGGAGAGCGCCTCCTCTTCAGATGCGACGGGAACGCCGGGAATTCTTTCCCTACGAAACAGGGAAAGGATCCCTCATCTCTAGCTAGGAGGCGGAAACGGGTCTCCTCTGGATGTGTGCGGGACACCACGTGCTTCCTCTCGAGTGGAGACGGGTATGTCGGGGAACTTCTTGAGTTGCAGCAAGGTTGTGCAGGACCCTTTGAAAGTTCCAGTGGTTAGATGTGATTGGCCTCGAGAAGCCTCAGCGGAAATGGGCCTGATCTCGCCTGGAGGGCAAAACCTCCTGGATTTTCTCGAGATGCGGCAGGTGCTCTCGACTTACGACGGGGACCTCAGGGACCCGCTCTGGTGGCCTCAGGAAAGGCCAGTCCCCTTGCGAGTTCCTCGGGGGCCTCTCGGGACTCCTCTCCCGTCGATGCCGGGGCCTAAGACCTAGTGTGGAGTCCGGGCCGGAACCTGAGGATTCCTCTCCAGTGCTGACATGGACCTTGGGGTATTTCTGGAGTCTCCCCAGGGGAGTCAGTCCTCGTCTCGAATGCGGGCATGCACTTGCGCTTTCCTCCAGAGCGGTAGCAGCAGTGTCACGCAGTCCGCCGCGTGGATCAAAGGATCTATGGTTTTCCCTCGAGTCTTTCCCACGAGGCTTTCCCACGAGGCTTACCCACAGGGCTGTCCCACGTGCACACGTGGTGGGAGTCGATCCTCGGCTTGAACGTCAAGGCAGTGCAGGGAAAACAGGTTCCTCTGAAATGGACTGACACATCTGGGGGACTCTTGGAATGGTGGCATGACCCTGGAGTTCCTCTCGCCTTTCCTGTGGAGAGCGCCTCCTCTTGAGATGCGACGGGAACGCCGGGAATTCTTTCCCTACGAAACAGGGAAAGGATCCCTCATCTCGAGCTAGGAGGCGGAAACGGGGCTCCCCTGGATGTGTGCGGGACACCACGTGCTTCCTCTCCAGTGCAGACGGGTATGTCGGGGAACTTCTTGAGTTGCAGCAAGGGTGTGAAGGACCCTTTGGAAGTTCCAGTGGTTAGATGTGATTGGCCTCGAGAAGCCTCAGCGGAAATGGGCCTCATCTCGCCTGGAGGGCAAAACCTCCTGGATTTTCTCGAGTTGCGGCAGGTGCTCTCGACTTACGACGGGGACCTCAGGGACCCGCTCTGGTGGCCTCAGGAAAGGCCAGTCCCCATGCGAGTTTCTCGGGTCGTCTGGGGATTCCTCTCCCATCGATGCCGGTGCCGAAGACCTTGTTTGGAGTTGTGG
The DNA here is from genome assembly GCF_042477335.2 of Ovis canadensis. NCBI lineage: Eukaryota > Metazoa > Chordata > Mammalia > Artiodactyla > Bovidae > Ovis > Ovis canadensis. The sequence goes on from NC_091264.1 coordinate 8,013,043, forward strand.
CCGTAACCTGAGGATTCCTCTCCAGTGCTGACATGGATCTTGGGGTACTTCTGGAGTCTCCCCAGGGGAGTCAGTCCTCGTCTCGAATGCGGGCATGCACTTGCGCTTTCCTCCAGAGCGGTAGCAGCAGTGTCACGCAGTCCGCCGCGTGGATCAAAGGATCTATGGTTTTCCCTCGAGTCTTTCCCACGAGGCTTTCCCACGAGGCTTTCCCACAGGGCTGTCCCACGTGCACACGTGGTGGGAGTCGATCCTCGGCTTGAACGTCAAGGCAGTGCAGGGAAAACAGGTTCCTCTGGAATGGACTGACACATCTGCGGGACTCTTGGAATGGTGGCACGACCCTGGAGTTCCTCTCGCCTTTCCTGTGGAGAGCGCCTCCTCTTGAGATGCGACGGGAACGCCGGGAATTCTTTCCCTACGAAACAGGGAAAGGATCGATCATCTCGAGTTAGGAGGCTTAAACGGGGCCCCCTGGATGTGTGCGGGACCCACGTGCTTCCTCTCGAGTGGAGACGGGTATGTCGGGGAATTTCTTGAGTTGCAGCAAGGGTGTGAAGGACCCTTTGGAAGTTCCAGTGGTTAGACGTGATTAGCCTCGAGAAGCCTCAGTGGAAATGGGCCTCATCTCGCCTGGAGGGCAAAACCTCCTGGATTTTCTCGAGTTGCGGCAGGTGCTCTCGACATACGAAGGGGACCTCAGGGACCCGCTCTGGTGGCCTCAGGAAAGGCCAGTCCCCATGCGAGTTCCTCGGGGGCCTCTCGGGATTCCTCTCCCGTCGATGCCGGGGCCTAAGACCTTGTGTGGAGTCGGGGCCGGAACCTGAGGATTCCTCTCCAGTGCTGACACGGATCTTGGGGTACTTCTGGAGTCTCCCCAGGGGAGTCAGTCCTCGTCTCGAATGCGGGCATGCACTTGCGCTTTCCTCCAGAGCGGTAGCAGCAGTGTCACGCAGTCCGCCGCGTGGATCAAAGGATCTGTGGTTTTCCCTCGAGTCTTTCCCACGAGGCTTTCCCACGAGGCTTTCCCTCAGGGCTGTCCCACGTGCACACGTGATGGGAGTCGATCCTCGGCTTGAACGTCAAGGCAGTGCAGGGAAAACAGGTTCCTCTGGAATGGACTGACACATCTGGGGGACTCTTGGAATGGTGGCACGACCCTGGAGTTCCTCTCGCCTTTCCTGTGGAGAGCGCCTCCTCTTGAGATGCGACGCGAACGCCGGGAATTCTTTCCCTACGAAACAGGGAAAGGATCCCTCATCTCGAGCTAGGAGGCGGAAACGGGGCTCCCCTGGATGTGTGCGGGACCCACGTGCTTCCTCTCGAGTGCACACGGGTATGTCGGGGAACTTCTTGAGTTGCAGCAAGGGTGTGAAGGACCCTTTGGAAGTTCCAGTGTTTAGACGTGATTGGCCTCGAAAACCTCAGGGGAAATGGGCCTCATCTCGCCTGGAGGGCAAACCCTCTGGATTTTCTCGAGTTGCGGCAGGTGCTCTCGACTTACGACGGGGACCTCAGGGACCTGCTCGGGTGGCCTCAGGAAAGGCCAGTCCCCATGCGAGTTCCTCGGGTCCTCTGGGGATTCCTCTCCCATCGATGCCGGTGCCGAAGACCTTGTTTGGAGTTGTGGCCGTAACCTGAGGATTCCTCTCCAGTGCTGACATGGATCTTGGGGTACTTCTGGAGTCTCCCCAGGGGAGTCAGTCCTCGTCTCGAATGCGGGCATGCACTTGCGCTTTCCTCCAGAGCGGTAGCAGCAGTGTCACGCAGTCCGCCGCGTGGATCAAAGGATCTGTGGTTTTCCCTCGAGTCTTTCCCACGAGGCTTTCCCACGAGGCTTTCCCTCAGGGCTGTCCCACGTGCACACGTGATGGGAGTCGATCCTCGGCTTGAACGTCAAGGCAGTGCAGGGAAAACAGGTTCCTCTGGAATGGACTGACACATCTGGGGGACTCTTGGAATGGTGGCACGACCCTGGAGTTCCTCTCGCCTTTCCTGTGGAGAGCGCCTCCTCTTGAGATGCGACGGGAAAGCCGGGAATTCATTCCCTAGGAAACAGGGAAAGGATCCCTCATCTCGAGCTAGGAGGCGGAAACGGGTCACACCTGGATGTGTGCGGGACCCCACGTGCTTCCTCTCGAGTGGAGACGGGTATGTCGGGGAACTTCTTGAGTTGCAGCAAGGGTGTGAAGGACCCGTTGGAAGTTCCAGTATTTAGACGTGATTAGCCTCAAGGAGCCTCAGCGGAAATGGGCCTCATCTCGCCTGGAGGGCAAAACCTCCTGGATTTTCTCGAGTTGCGGCAGGTGCTCTCGACTTACGACGAGGACCTCAGGGACCCGCTCTGGTGGCCTCAGGAAAGGCCAGTCCCCATGCGAGTTCCTCGGGGGCCTCTGGGGATTCCTCTCCCGTCGATGCCGGGGCCTAAGACCTTGTGTGGAGTCCGGGCCGGAACCTGAGGATTCCTCTCCAGTGCTGACATGGATCTTGGGGTACTTCTGAAGTCTCCCCAGAGGAGTCAGTCCTCGTCTCGAATGCGGGCATGCACTTGCGCTTTCCTCCAGAGCGGTAGCAGCAGTGTCACGCAGTCCGCCGCGTGGATCAAAGAATCTATGGTTTTCCCTCGAGTCTTTCCCACGAGGCTTTCCCACGAGGCTTTCCCACAGGGCTGTCCCACGTGCACACGTGGTGGGAGTCGACCCTCGGCTTGAACGTCAAGGCAGTGCAGGGAAAACAGGTTCCTCTGTAATGGACTGACATATCTGGGGGTCTCTTGGAATGGTGGCACGACCCTGGAGTTCCTCTCCCCTGTCCTGTGGAGAGCACCTACTCTTGAGATGCGACGGGAATGCCGGGAATTCTGTCCCTATGAAACAGGGAAAGGATCCCTCATCTCGAGCTAGGAGGCGGAAACGGTGCTCCCCTGGATGTGTGCGGGACCCCACGTGCTTCCTCTGGAGTGGAGACGGGTATGTTGGGGAACTTCTTTAGTCGCAGCAAGGGTGTGAAGGACCCGTTGGAAGTTCCAGTATTTAGACGTGATTAGCCTCGAGAAGCCTCAGCGGAAATGGGCCTCATCTCGCCTGGAGGGCAAAACCTCCTGGATTTCTCGAGTTGCGGCAGGTGCTCTCGACTTACGACGGGGACCTCAGGGACCCGCTCTGGTGGCCTCAGGAAAGGCCAGTCCCCATGCGAGTTCCTCGGGGGCCTCTGGGGATTCCTCTCCCATCGATGCCGGTGCCGAAGACCTTGTGTGGAGTCGGGGCCGGAACCTGAGGATTCCTCTCCAGTGCTGACATGGATCTTGGGGTACTTCTGGAGTCTCCCCAGGGGAGTCAGTCCTCGTCTCGAATGCGGGCATGCACTTGCGCTTTCCTCCAGAGCGGTAGCAGCAGTGTCACGCAGTCCGCCGCGTGGATCAAAGGATCTATGGTTTTCCCTCGAGTCTTTCCCACGAGGCTTTCCCACGAGGCTTTCCACAGGGCTGTCCCACGTGCACACGTGGTGGGAGTCGATCCTCGGCTTGAACGTCAAGGCAGTGCAGGGAAAACAGGTTCCTCTGGAATGGACTGACACATCTGGGGGACTCTTGGAATGGTGGCACGACCCTGGAGTTCCTCTCGCCTTTCCTGTGGAGAGCGCCTCCTCTTCAGATGCGACGGGAACGCCGGGAATTCTTTCCCTACGAAACAGGGAAAGGATCCCTCATCTCTAGCTAGGAGGCGGAAACGGGTCTCCTCTGGATGTGTGCGGGACACCACGTGCTTCCTCTCGAGTGGAGACGGGTATGTCGGGGAACTTCTTGAGTTGCAGCAAGGGTGTGCAGGACCCTTTGAAAGTTCCAGTGGTTAGATGTGATTGGCCTCGAGAAGCCTCAGCGGAAATGGGTCTCATCTCGCCTGGAGGGCAAAACCTCCTGGATTTTCTCGAGATGCGGCAGGTGCTCTCGACTTACGACGGGGACCTCAGGGACCCGCTCTGGTGGCCTCAGGAAAGGCCAGTCCCCTTGCGAGTTCCTCGGGGGCCTCTCGGGATTCCTCTCCCGTCGATGCCGGGGCCTAAGACCTAGTGTGGAGTCCGGGCCGGAACCTGAGGATTCCTCTCCAGTGCTGACATGGACCTTGGGGTATTTCTGGAGTCTCCCCAGGGGAGTCAGTCCTCGTCTCGAATGCGGGCATGCACTTGCGCTTTCCTCCAGAGCGGTAGCAGCAGTGTCACGCAGTCCGCCGCGTGGATCAAAGGATCTATGGTTTTCCCTCGAGTCTTTCCCACGAGGCTTTCCCACGAGGCTTACCCACAGGGCTGTCCCACGTGCACACGTGGTGGGAGTCGATCCTCGGCTTGAACGTCAAGGCAGTGCAGGGAAAACAGGTTCCTCTGGAATGGACTGACACATCTGGGGGACTCTTGGAATGGTGGCATGACCCTGGAGTTCCTCTCGCCTTTCCTGTGGAGAGCGCCTCCTCTTGAGATGCGACGGGAACGCCGGGAATTCTTTCCCTACGAAACAGGGAAAGGATCCCTCATCTCGAGCTAGGAGGCGGAAACGGGGCTCCCCTGGATGTGTGCGGGACACCACGTGCTTCCTCTCCAGTGCAGACGGGTATGTCGGGGAACTTCTTGAGTTGCAGCAAGGGTGTGAAGGACCCTTTGGAAGTTCCAGTGGTTAGATGTGATTGGCCTCGAGAAGCCTCAGCGGAAATGGGCCTCATCTCGCCTGGAGGGCAAAACCTCCTGGATTTTCTCGAGTTGCGGCAGGTGCTCTCGACTTACGACGGGGACCTCAGGGACCCGCTCTGGTGGCCTCAGGAAAGGCCAGTCCCCATGCGAGTTTCTCGGGTCGTCTGGGGATTCCTCTCCCATCGATGCCGGTGCCGAAGACCTTGTGTGGAGTCGGGGCCGGAACCTGAGGATTCCTCTCCAGTGCTGACATGGATCTTGGGGTACTTCTGGAGTCTCCCCAGGGGAGTCAGTCGTCGTCTCGAATGAGGGCATGCACTTGCTCTTTCCTCCAGAGCGGTAGCAGCAGTTTCACGCAGTCCTCCTGTTGGATCAAAGGATCTATGGTTTTCCCTCGAGTCTTTCCCACGAGGCTTTCCCACGAGGCTTTCCCACAGGGCTGTCCCACGTGCACACGTGGTGGGAGTCGATCCTCGGCTTGAACGTCAAGGCAGTGCAGGGAAAACAGGTTCCTCTGGAATGGACTGTCACATCTGCGGGACTCTTGGAATGGTGGCACGACCCTGGAGTTCCTCTCGCCTTTCCTGTGGAGAGCGCCTCCTCTTGAGATGCGACGGGAACGCCGGGAATTCTTTCCCTACGAAACAGGGAAAGGATCGATCATCTCGAGTTAGGAGGCGGAAACGGGGCTCCCCTGGATGTGTGCGGGACCCACGTGCTTCCTCTCGAGTGGAGACGGGTATGTCGGGGAACTTCTTGAGTTGCAGCAAGGGTGTGAAGGCCCCTTTGGAAGTTCCAGTGGTTAGACGTGATTAGCCTCGAGAAGCCTCAGTGGAAATGGGCCTCATCTCGCCTGGAGGGCAAAACCTCCTGGATTTTCTCGAGTTGCGGCAGGTGCTCTCGACATACGAAGGGGACCTCAGGGACCCGCTCTGGTGGCCTCAGGAAAGGCCAGTCCCCATGCGAGTTCCTCGGGGGCCTCTCGGGATTCCTCTCCCGTCGATGTCGGGGCCTAAGACCTTGTGTGGAGTCGGGGCCGGAACCTGAGGATTCCTCTCCAGTGCTGACATGGATCTTGGGGTACTTCTGGAGTCTCCCCAGGGGAGTCAGTCCTCGTCTCGAATGCGGGCATGCACTTGCGCTTTCCTCCAGAGCGGTAGCAGCAGTGTCACGCAGTCCGCCGCGTGGATCAAAGGATCTGTGGTTTTCCCTCGAGTCTTTCCCACGAGGCTTTCCCACGAGGCTTTCCCACAGGGCTGTCCCACGTGCACACGTGATGGGAGTCGATCCTCGGCTTGAACGTCAAGGCAGTGCAGGGAAAACAGGTTCCTCTGGAATGGACTGACACATCTGGGGGACTCTTGGAATGGTGGCACGACCCTGGAGTTCCTCTCGCCTTTCCTGTGGAGAGCGCCTCCTCTTGAGATGCGACGCGAACGCCGGGAATTCTTTCCCTACGAAACAGGGAAAGGATCCCTCATCTCGAGCTAGGAGGCGGAAACGGGGCTCCCCTGGATGTGTGCGGGACCCACGTGCTTCCTCTCGAGTGCACACGGGTATGTCGGGGAACTTCTTGAGTTGCAGCAAGGGTGTGAAGGACCCTTTGGAAGTTCCAGTGTTTAGACGTGATTGGCCTCGAAAACCTCAGCGGAAATGGGCCTCATCTCGCCTGGAGGGCAAACCCTCTGGATTTTCTCGAGTTGCGGCAGGTGCTCTCGACTTACGACGGGGACCTCAGGGACCGGCTCGGGTGGCCTCAGGAAAGGCCAGTCCCCATGCGAGTTCCTCGAGTCCTCTGGGGATTCCTCTCCCATCGATGCCGGTGCCGAAGACCTTGTTTGGAGTTGTGGCCGTAACCTGAGGATTCCTCTCCAGTGCTGACATGGATCTTGGGGTACTTCTGGAGTCTCCCCAGGGGAGTCAGTCCTCGTCTCGAATGCGGGCATGCACTTGCGCTTTCCTCCAGAGCGGTAGCAGTAGTGTCACGCAGTCCGCCGCGTGGATCAAAGGATCTGTGGTTTTCCCTCGAGTCTTTCCCACGAGGCTTTCCCACGAGGCTTTCCCTCAGGGCTGTCCCACGTGCACACGTGGTGGGAGTCGATCCTCGGCTTGAACGTCAAGGCAGTGCAGGGAAAACAGGTTCCTCTGGAATGGACTGACACATCTGGGGGACTCTTGGAATGGTGGCACGACCCTGGAGTTCCTCTCGCCTTTCCTGTGGAGAGCGCCTCCTCTTGAGATGTGACGGGAACGCCGGGAATTCTTTCCCTACGAAACAGGGAAAGGATCCCTCTTCTCGAGCTAGGAGGCAGAAACGGGGCTCCCCTGGATGTGTGTGGGACACCACGTGCTTCCTCTCGAGTGCAGACGGGTATGTCGGGGAACTTCTTGAGTTGCAGCAAGGGTGTGAAGGACCCTTTGGACGTTCCAGTGGTTAGACGTGATTAGCCTCGAGAAGCCTCAGCGGAAATGGGCCTCATCTCGCCTGGAGGGCAAAACCTACTGGATTTTCTCGAGTTGCGGCAGGTGCTCTCGACTTACGACGGGGACCTCAGGGACCCGCTCTGGTGGCCTCAGGAAAGGCCAGTCCCCATGCGAGTTCCTCGGGGGCCTCTCGGGATTCCTCTTCCGTCGATGCAGGGGCCTAAGACCTTGTGTGGAGTCGGGGCCGGAACCTGAGGATTCCTCTCCAGTGCTGACATGGATCTTGGGGTACTTCTGGAGTCTCCCCAGGGGAGTCAGTCCTCGTCTCGAATGCGGGCATGCACTTGCGCTTTCCTCCAGAGCGGTAGCAGCAGTGTCACGCAGTCCGCCGCGTGGATCAAAGGATCTATGGTTTTCCCTCGAGTCTTTCCCACGAGGCTTTCCCACGAGGCTTTCCCACAGGGCTGTCCCACGTGCACACGTGGTGGGAGTCGATCCTCGGCTTGAACGTCAAGGCAGTGCAGGGAAAACAGGTTCCTCTGGAATGGACTGACACATCTGCGGGACTCTTGGAATGGTGGCACGACCCTGGAGTTCCTCTCGCCTTTCCTGTGGAGAGCGCCTCCTCTTGAGATGCGACGGGAACGCCGGGAATTCTTTCCCTACGAAACAGGGAAAGGATCCCTCATCTCGAGTTAGGAGGCGGAAACGGGGCTCCCCTGGATGTGTGCGGGACCCACGTGCTTCCTCTCGAGTGGAGACGGGTATGTCGGGGAACTTCTTGAGTTGCAGCAAGGGTGTGAAGGACCCTTTGGAAGTTCCAGTGGTTAGACGTGATTAGCCTCGAGAAGCCTCAGTGGAAATGGGCCTCATCTCGCCTGGAGGGCAAAACCTCCTGGATTTTCTCGAGTTGCGGCAGGTGCTCTCGACATACGAAGGTGACCTCAGGGATCTGCTCTGGTGGCCTCAGGAAAGGCCAGTCCCCATGCGAGTACCTCGGGGGCCACTCGGGATTCCTCACCCGTCGATGCCGGGGCCTAAGACCTTGTGTGGAGACGGGGCCGGAACCTGAGGATTCCTCTCCAGTGCTGACATGAATCTTGGGGTACTTCTGGAGTCTCCCCAGGGGAGTCAGTCCTCGTCTCGAATGCGGGCATGCACTTGCTCTTTCCTCCAGAGCGGTAGCAGCAGTTTCACGCAGTCCTCCGCGTGGATCAAAGGATCTATGGTTTTCCCTCGAGTCTTTCCCACGAGGCTTTCCCACGAGGCTTTCCCACAGGGCTGTCCCACGTGCACACGTGGTGGGAGTCGATCCTCGGCTTGAACGTCAAGGCAGTGCAGGGAAAACAGGTTCCTCTGGAATGGACTGACACATCTGGGGGACTCTTGGAATGGTGTCTCGACCCTGGAGTTCCTCACGCCTTTCCTGTGGAGAGCGCCTCCTCTTGAGATGCGAGGGGAACGCCGGGAATTCTTTCCCTACGAAACAGGGAAAGGATCCCTCATCTCGAGCTAGGAGGCGGAAACGGGGCTCCACTGGATGTGTGCGGGACACCACGTGCTTCCTCTCGAGTGCAGACGGGTATGTCGGGGAACTTCTTGAGTTGCAGCAAGGGTGTGAAGGACCCTTTGGAAGTTCCAGTGGTTAGATGTGATTGGCCTCGAGAAGCCTCAGCGGAAATGGGCCTCATCTCGCCTGGAGGGCAAAACCTCCTGGATTTTCTCGAGTTGCGGCAGGTGCTCTCGACTTACGACGGGGACCTCAGGGACCCGCTCTGGTGGCCTCAGGAAAGGCCAGTCCCCATGCGATTTCCTCGGGGGCCTCTCGGGATTCCTCTCCCGTCGATGCCGGGGCCTAAGACCTTGTGTGGAGTCGGGGCCGGAACCTGAGTATTCCTCTCCAGTGCTGACATGGATCTTGGGGTACTTCTGGAGTCTCCCCAGGGGAGTCAGTCCTCGTCTCGAATGCGGGCATGCACTTGCGCTTTCCTCCAGAGCGGTAGCAGCAGTGTCACGCAGTCCGCCTCGTGGAACAAAGGATCTATGGTTTTCCCTCGAGTCTTTCCCACGAGGCTTTCCCACGAGGCTTTCCCACAGGGCTGTCCCACGTGCACACGTGGTGGGAGTCGATCCTCGGCTTGAACGTCAAGGCAGTGCAGGGAAAACAGGTTCCTCTGGAATGGACTGACACATCTGGGGGACTCTTGGAATGGTGGCACGACCCTGGAGTTCCTCTCGCCTTTCCTGTGAAGAGCGCCTCCTCTTGAGATGCGACGGGAACGCCGGGAATTCTTTCCCTACGAAGCAGGGAAAGGATCCCTCATCTCGAGCTAGGAGGCGGAAACGGGGCTCCCCTGGATGTGTGCGGGACCCACGTGCTTCCTCTCGAGTGGAGACGGGTATGTCGGGGAACTTCTTGAGTTGCAGCAAGGGTGTGAAGGACCCTTTGGAAGTTCCAGTGGTTAGATGTGATTGGCCTCGAGAAGCCTCAGCGGAAATGGGCCTCATCTCGCCTGGAGGGCATAACCTCCTGGATTTTCTCGAGTTGCGGCAGGTGCTCTCGACTTACGACGGGGACCTCAGGGACCCGCTCTGGTGGCCTCAGGAAAGGCCAGTCCCCATGCGAGTTCCTCGGGGGCCTCTCGGGATTCCTCTCCCGTTGATGCCGGGGCCTAAGACCTTGTGTGGAGTCGGGGCCGTAACCTGAGGATTCCTCTCCAGTGCTGACATGGATCTTGGGGTACTTCTGGAGTCTCCCCAGGGGAGTCAGTCCTCGTCTCGAATGCGGGCATGCACTTGCGCTTTCCTCCAGAGAGGTAGCAGCAGTGTCACGCAGTCCTCCGCGTGGATCAAAGTATCTATGGTTTTCCCTCGAGTCTTTCCCACGAGGCTTTCCCACGAGGCTTTCCCACAGGGCTGTCCCACGTGCACACGTGGTGGGAGTCGATCCTCGGCTTGAACGTCAAGGCAGTGCAGGGAAAACAGGTTCCTCTGGAATGGACTGACACATCTGGGGGACTCTTGGAATGGTGGCACGACCCTGGAGTTCCTCTCGCCTTTCCTGTGGAGAGCGCCTCCTCTTGAGATGCGACGGGAACGCCGGGAATTCTTTCCCTACGAAACAGGGAAAGGATCCCTCATCTCGAGCTAGGAGGCGGAAACGGGGCTCCCCTGGATGTGTGCGGGACCCCACGTGCTTCCTCTCGAGTGGAGACGGGTATGTCCGGGAACTTCTTGAGTTGCAGCAAGGGTGTGAAGGATCCTTTGGAAGTTCCAGTGGTTAGATGTGATTGGCCTCGAGAAGCCTCAGCGGAAATGGGCCTCATCTCGCCTGGAGGGCCAAACATCCTGGATTTTCTCGAGTTGCGGCAGGTGCTCTCGACTTTCGACGGGGACCTCAGGGACCCGCTCTGGTGGCCTCAGGAAAGGCCAGTCCCCATGCGAGTTCCTCGGGGGCCTCTCGGGATTCCTCTCCCGTCGATGCCGGGGCCTAAGACCTTGTGTGGAGTCGGGTCCGGAACCTGAGGATTCCTCTCCAGTGCTGACATGGATCTTGGGGTACTTCTGGAGTCTCCCCAGGGGAGTCAGTCCTCGTCTCGAATGCGGGAATGCACTTGCACTTTCCTCCAGAGCGGTAGCAGCAGTGTCACACAGTCCGCCCCGTGGATCACAGGATCTATGGTTTTCCCTCGAGTCTTTCCCACGAGGCTTTCCCACGAGGCTTTCCCACAGGGCTGTCCCACGTGCACACGTGGTGGGAGTCGATCCTCGGCTTGAACGTCAAGGCAGTGCAGGGAAAACAGGTTCCTCTGGAATGGACTGACACATCTGGGGGACTCTTGGAATGGTGGCATGACCCTGGAGTTCCTCTCGCCTTTCCTGTGGAGAGCGCCTCCTCTTGAGATGCGACGGGAACGCCGGGAATTCTTTCCCTACGAAACAGGGAAAGGATCCCTCATCTCGAGCTAGGAGGCGGAAACGGGGTTCCCCTGGATTTGTGCGGGACACCACGTGCTTCCTCTCGAGTGGAGACGGGTATGTCGGGTAACTTCTTGAGTTGCAGCAAGGGTGTGAATGACCCTTTGGAAGTTCCAGTGGTTAGATGTGATTGGCCTCGAGAAGCCTCAGTGGAAATGGGCCTCATCTCGCCTGGAGGGCAAAACCTCCTGGATTTTCTCGAGTTGCGGCACGTGCTCTCGACTTACGACGGGGACCTCAGGGACCCGCTCTGGTCGCCTCAGGAAAGGCCAGTCCCCATGCGAGTTCCTCGGGGGCCTCTCGGGATTCCTCTCCCGTCGATGCCAGGGCCTAAGACCTTGTGTGGAGTCGGGGCCGGAACCTGAGGATTCCTCTCCAGTGCTGACATGGATCTTGGGGTACTTCTGGAGTCTCCGCAGGGGAGTCAGTCCTCGTCTCGAGTGCGGGCATGCACTTGCGCTTTCCTCCAGAGCGGTAGCAGCAGTGTCACGCAGTCCGCCGCGTGGATCAAAGGATCTATGGTTTTCCCTCGAGTCTTTCCCACGAGGCTTTCCCACGAGGCTTTCCCACAGGGCTGTCCCACGTGCACACGTGGTGGGAGTCGATCCTCGGCTTGAACGTCAAGGCAGTGCAGGGAAAACAGGTTCCTCTGGAATGGACTGACACATCTGGGGGACTCTTGGAATGGTGGCACGACCCTGGAGTTCCTCTCGCCTTTCCTGTGGAGAGCGCCTCCTCTTGAGATGCGACGGGAACGCCGGGAATTCTTTCCCTACGAAACAGGGAAAGGATCCCTCATCTCGAGCTAGGAGGCGGAAACGGGGCTCCCCTGGGTGTGTGCGGGACACCACGTGCTTCCTCTCGAGTGCAGACGGGTATGTCGGGGAACTTCTTGAGTTGCAGCAAGGGTGTGAAGGACCCTTTGGAAGTTCCAGTGGTTAGATGTGATTGGCCTCGAGAAGCCTCAGCGGAAATGGGCCTCATCTCGCCTGGAGGGCATAACCTCCTGGATTTTCTCGAGTTGAGGCAGGTGCTCTCGACTTACAACGGGGACCTCAGGGACACGCTCTGGTGGCCTCAGGAAAGGCCAGTCCCCATGCGAGTTCCTCGGGGGCCTCTCGGGATTCCTCTCCCGTCGATGCCAGGGCCTAAGACCTTGTGTGGAGTCGGGGTCGGAACCTGAGGATTCCTCTCCAGTGCAGACATGGATCTTGGGGTACTTCTGGAGTCTCCCCAGGGGAGTCAGTCCTCGTCTCGAATGCGGGCATGCACTTGCGCTTTCCTCCAGAGCGGTAGCAGCAGTGTCACGCAGTCCGCCGCGTGGATCAAAGGATCTATGGTTTTCCCTCGAGTCTTTCCCACGAAGCTTTCCCACGAGGCTTTCCCACAGGGCTGTCCCACGTGCACACGTGGTGGGAGTCGATCCTCGGCTTGAACGTCAAGGCAGTGCAGGGAAAACAGGTTCCTCTGAAATGGACTGACACATCTGGGGGACTCTTGGAATGGTGTCTCGACCCTGGAGTTCCTCTCGCCTTTCCTGTGGAGAGCGCCTCCTCTTGAGATGCAACGGGAACGCCGGGAATTCTTTCCCTAGGAAACAGGGAAAGGATCCCTCATCTCGAGCTAGGAGGCGGAAACGGGGCTCCACTGGATGTGTGCGGGACCCCACGTGCTTCCTCTCGAGTGGAGACGGGTATGTCGGGGAAATTCTGGAGTTGCAGCAAGGGTGTGAAGGACCCTTTGGAAGTTCCAGTGGTTAGATGTGATTGGCCTCGAGAAGCCTCAGCGGAAATGGGCCTCATCTCGCCTGGAGGGCAAAACCTCCTGGATTTTCTCGAGTTGCGGCAGGTGCTCTCGACTTACGACGGGGACCTCAGGGACCCGCTCTGGTGGCCTCAGGAAAGGCCAGTCCCCATGCGAGTTCCTCGGGGGCCTCTCGGGATTCCTCTCCCGTCGATGCCGGGGCCTAAGACCTTGTGTGGAGTCGGGGCCGGAACCTGAAGATTCCTCTCCAGTGCTGACATGGATCTTGGGGTACTTCTGGAGTCTCCCCAGGGGAGTCAGTCCTCGTCTCGAATGAGGGCATGCACTTGCGCTTTCCTCCAGAGCGGTAGCAGAAGTGTCACGCAGTCCGCCGCGTGGATCAAAGGATCTATGGTTTTCCCTCGAGTCTTTCCTACGACGCTTTCCCACGAGGCTTTCCCACAGGGCTGTCCCACGTGCACACGTGGTGGGAGTCGATCCTCGGCTTGAACGTCAAGGCAGTGCAGGGAAAACAGGTTCCTCTGGAATGGACTGACACATCTGGCGGACTCTTGGAATGGTATCAGGACCCTGGAGTTCCTCACGCCTTTCCTGTGGAGAGCGCCTCCTCTTGAGATGCGACGGGAACGCTGGGAATTCTTTCCCTACGAAACAGGGAAAGGATCCCTCATCTCGAGCTAGGAGGCGGAAACGGGGCTCCCCTGGATGTGTGCGGGACCCCACGTGCTTCCTCTCGAGTGGAGACGGGTATGTCGGGGAACTTCTTGAGTTGCAGCAAGGGTGTGAAGGACCCTTTGGAAGTTCCAGTGGTTAGACGTGATTAGCCTCGAGAAGCCTCAGTGGAAATGGGCCTCATCTCGCCTGGAGGGCAAAACCTCCTGGATTTTCTCGAGTTGCGGCAGGTGCTCTCGACTTACGACGGGGACCTCAGGGACCCGCTCTGGTGGCCTCAGGAAAGGCCAGTCCCCATGCGAGTTCCTCGGGGGCCTCTCGGGATTTCTCTCCCGTCGAAGCCGGGGCCTAAGACCTTGTGTGGAGTCGGGGCCGGAACCTGAGGATTCCTCTCCAGTGCTGACATGGATCTTGGGGTACTTCTGGAGTCTCCCCAGGGGAGTCAGTCCTCGTCTCGAATGCGGGCATGCACTTGCGCTTTCCTCCAGAGCGGTAGCAGCAGTGTCACGCAGTCCGCCTCGTGGATCAAAGGATCTATGGTTTTCCCTCGAGTCTTTCCCACGAGGCTTTCCCACGAGGCTTTCCCACAGGGCTGTCCCACGTGCACACGTGGTGGGAGTCGATCCTCGGCTTGAACGTCAAGGCAGTGCAGGGAAAACAGGTTCCTCTGGAATGGACTGACACATCTGGGGGACTCTTGGAATGGTGTCTCGACCCTGGAGTTCCTCTCGCCTTTCCTGTGGAGAGCGCCTCCTCTTGAGATGCGACGGGAACGCCGGGAATTCTTTCCCTACGAAACAGGGAAAGGATCCCTCATCTCGAGCTAGGAGGCCAAAACGGGGCTCCCCTGGATGTGTGCGGGACCCCACGTGCTTCCTCTCGAGTGGAGACGGGTATGTCGGGGAACTTCTTGAGTTGCAGCAATGGTGTGAAGGACCCTTTGGAAGTTCCAGTGGTTAGATGTGATTGGCCTCGAGAAGCCTCAGCGGAAATGGGCCTCATCTCGCCTGGAGGGCAAAACCTCCTGGTTTTTCTTGAGTCGCGGCAGGTGCTCTCGACTTACGACGGGGACCTCAGGGACCCGCTCTGGTGGCCTCAGGAAAGGCCAGTCCCCATGCGAGTTCCTCGGGGGCCTCTGGGGATTCCTCTCCCGTCGATGCCGGGGCCTAAGACCTTGTGTGGAGTCGGGGCCGGAACCTGAGGATTCCTCTCCAGTGCTGACATGGATCTTGGGGTACTTCTGGAGTCTCCCCAGGGGAGTCAGTCCTCGTCTCGAATGCGGGCATGCACTTGCGCTTTCCTCCAGAGCGGTAGCAGCAGTGTCACGCAGTCCGCCACGTGGATCAAAGGATCTATGGTTTTCCCTCGAGTCTTTCCCACGAGGCTTTCCCACGAGGCTTTCCCACAGGGCTGTCCCACGTGCACACGTGGTGGGAGTCGATCCTCGGCTTGAACGTCAAGGCAGTGCAGGGAAAACAGGTTCCTCTGGAATGGACTGACACATCTGGGGGACTCTTGGAATGGTGGCACGACCCTGGAGTTCCTCTCGCCTTTCCTGTGGAGAGCGCCTCCTCTTGAGATGCGACGGGAACACCGGGAATTCTTTCCCTACGAAACAGGGAAAGGATCCCTCATCTCGAGCTAGGAGGCGGAAACGGGGCTCCCCTGGATGTGTGCGGGACCCACGTGCTTCCTCTCGAGGGCAGACGGGTATGTCGGAGAACTTCTTGAGTTGCAGCAAGGGTGTGAAGGACCCTTTGGAAGTTCCAGTGGTTAGACGTGATTAGCCTCGAGAAGCCTCAGTGGAAATGGGCCTCATCTCGCCTGGAGGGCAAAACCTCCTGGATTTTCTCGAGTTGCGGCAGGTGCTCTCGACTTACGACGGGGACCTCAGGGACCCGCTCTGGTGGCCTCAGGAAAGGCCAGTCCCCATGCGAGTTCCTCGGGGGCCTCTCGGGATTCCTCTCCCGTCGATGCCGGGGCCTAAGACCTTGTGTGGAGTCGGGGCCGGAACCTGAGGATTCCTCTCCAGTGCTGACATGGATCTTGGGGTACTTCTGGAGTCTCCCCAGGGGAGTCAGTCCTCGTCTCGAATGCGGGCATGCACTTGCGCTTTCCTAAAGAGCGGTAGCAGAAGTGTCACGAAGTCCGCCGCGTGGATCAAAGGATCTATGTTTTTCCCTCGAGTCTTTCCCACGAGGCTTTCCCACGAGGCTTTCCCACAGGGCTGTCCCACGTGCACACGTGGTGGGAGTCGATCCTCGGCTTGAACGTCAAGGCAGTGCAGGGAAAACAGGTTCCTCTGGAATGGATTGACACATCTGGGGGACTCTTGGAATGGTGGCACGACCCTGGAGTTCCTCTCGCCTTTCCTGTGGAGAGCGCCTCCTCTTGAGATGCGACGGGAACGCCGGGAATTCTTTCCCTACGAAACAGGGAAAGGATCCCTCATCTCGAGTTATGAGGCGGAAACGGGGCTCCCCTGGATGTGTGCGGGACCCACGTGCTTCCTCTCGAGTGGAGACGGGTATGTCGGGGAACTTCTTGAGTTGCAGCAAGGGTGTGAAGGACCCTTTGGAAGTTCCAGTGGTTAGACGTGATTAGCCTCGAGAAGCCTCAGTGGAAATGGGCCTCATCTCGCCTGGAGGGCAAAACCTCCTGGATTTTCTCGAGTTGCGGCAGGTGCTCTCGACTTACGACGGGGACCTCAGGGACCCGCTCTGGTGGCCTCAGGAAAGGCCAGTCCCCATGCGAGTTCCTCGGCGGCGTCTCGGGATTCCTCTCCCGTCGATGCAGGGGCCTAAGACCTTGTGTGGAGTCGGGGCCGGAATCTGAGGATTCCTCTCCAGTGCTGACATGGATCTTGGGGTACTTCTGGAGTCTCCCCAGGGGAGTCAGTCCTCGTCTCGAATGCGGGCATGCACTTGCGCTTTCCTCCAGAGCGGTAGCAGCAGTGTCACGCAGTCCGCCTCGTGGATCAAAGGATCTATGGTTTTCCCTCGAGTCTTTCCCACGAGGCTTTCCCACGAGGCTTTCCCACAGGGCTGTCCCACGTGCACACGTGGTGGGAGTCGATCCTCGGCTTGAACGTCAAGGCAGTGCAGGGAAAACAGGTTCCTCTGGAATGGACTGACACAACTGGGGGACTCTTGGAATGGTGTCTCGACCCTGGAGTTCCTCTCGCCTTTCCTGTGGAGAGCGCCTCCTCTTGAGATGCGACGGGAACGCCAGGAAATCTTTCCCTACGAAACAGGGAAAGGATCCCACATCTCGAGTTAGGAGTCGGAAACGGGGCTCCCCTGGATGTGTGCGGGACCCCACGTGCTTCCCCTCGAGTGGAGACGGGTATGTCGGGGAACTTCTTGAGTTGCAGCAATGGTGTGAAGGACCCTTTGGAAGTTCCAGTGTTTAGATGTGATTGGCCTCGAGAAGCCTCAGCGGAAATGGGCCTCATCTCGCCTGGAGGGCAAAACCTCCTGGATTTTCTCGAGTTGCGGCAGGTGCTCTCGACTTACGACGGGGACCTCAGGGAACCGCTCTGGTGGCCTCAGGAAAGGCCAGTCCCCATGCGAGTTCCTCGGGGGCATCTCGGGATTCCTCTCCCGTCGATGCCGGGGCCTAAGACCTTGTGTGGAGTCGGGGCCGGAACCTGAGGATTCCTCTCCAGTGCTGACATGGATTTGGGGTACTTCTGGAGTCTCCCCAGGGGAGTCAGTCCTCGTCTCGAATGCGGGCATGCACTTGCGCTTTCCTCCAGAGCGGTAGCAGCAGTGTCACGCAGTCCGCCGCGTGGATCAAACGATCTATGGTTTTCCCTCGAGTCTTTCCCACGAGGCTTTCCCACGAGGCTTTCCCACAGGGCTGTCCCACGTGCACACGTGGTAGGAGTCGATCCTCGGCTTGAACGTCAAGGCAGTGCAGGGAAAACAGGTTCCTCTGGAATGGAGTGACACATCTGGGGGACTCTTGGAATGGTGGCACGACCCTGGAGTTCCTCTCGCCTTTCCTGTGGAGAGCGCCTCCTCTTGAGATGCGACGGGAACGCCGGGAATTCTTTCCCTACGAAACAGGGAAAGGATCCCTCATCTCGAGCTAGGAGGCGGAAACGGGGCTCCCCTGGATGTGTGCGGGACCCCACGTGCTTCCTCTCGAGTGGAGACGGGTATGTCGGGTAACTTCTTGAGTTGCAGCAATGGTGTGAAGGATCTTTGGAAGTTCCAGTGGTTAGATGTGATTGGCCTCGAGAAGCCTCAGCGGAAATGGGCCTCATCGCGCCTGGAGGGCAAAATCTCCTGGATTTTCTCGAGTTGCGGCAGGTGCTCTCGACTTACGACGGGGACCTCAGGGAACCGCTCTGGTGGCCTCAGGAAAGGCCAGTCCCCATGCGAGTTCCTCGGGGGCCTCTCGGGATTCCTCTCCCGTCGATGCCGGGGCCTAAGACCTTGTGTGGAGTCGGGGACGGAACCTGAGGATTCCTCTCCAGTGCTGACATGGATCTTGGGGTACTTCTGGAGTCTCCCCAGGGGAGTAAGTCCTCGTCTCGAATGCGGGCATGCACTTGCGCTTTCCTCCAGAGCGGTAGCAGCAGTGTCACGCAGTCCGCCGCGTGGATCAAAGGATCTATGGTTTTCCCTCGAGTCTTTCCCACGAGGCTTTCCCACGAGGCTTTCCCACAGGGCTGTCCCACGTGCACACGTGGTGGGAGTCGATCCTCGGCTTGAACGTCAAGGCAGTGCAGGGAAAACAGGTTCCTCTGGAATGGACTGACACACCTGGGGGACTCTTGGAATGGTGGCATGACCCTGGAGTTCCTCTCGCCTTTCCTGTGGAGAGCGCCTCCTCTTGAGATGCGACGGGAACGCCGGGAATTCTTTCCCTACGAAGCAGGGAAAGGATCCCTCATCTCGAGCTAAGAGGCGGAAACGGGGCTCCCCTGGATGTGTGCGGGACCCCACGTGCTTCCCCTCGAGTGGAGACGGGTATGTCGGGGAACTTCTTGAGTTGCAGCAATGGTTTGAAGGACCCTATGGAGGTTCCAGTGGTTAGATGTGATTGGCCTCGAGAAGCCTCAGTGGAAATGGGCCTCATCTCGCCTGGAGGGCAAAACCTCCTGGATTTTCTCGAGTTGCGGCAGGTGCTCTCGACTTACGACGGGGACCTCAGGGAACCGCTCTGGTGGCCTCAGGAAAGGCCAGTCCCCATGCGAGTTCCTCGGGGGCGTCTCGGGATTCCTCTCCCGTCGATGCCGGGGCCTAAGACCTTGTGTGGAGTCGGGGCCGGAACCTGAGGATTCCTCTCCAGTGCTGACATGGATCTGGGGTACTTCTGGAGTCTCCCCAGGGGAGTCAGTCCTCGTCTCGAATGCGGGCATACACTTGTGCTTTCCTCCAGAGCGGTAGCAGCAGTGTCACGCAGTCCGCCGCGTGGATCAAAGGATCTATGGTTTTCCCTCGAGTCTTTCCCACGAGGCTTTCCCACGAGGCTTTCCCACAGGGCTGTCCCACGTGCACACGTGGTGGGAGTCGATCCTCGGCTTGAACGTCAAGGCAGTGCAGGGAAAACAGGTTCCTCTGGAATGGACTTACACATCTGGGGGACTCTTGGAATGGTGGCACGACCCTGGAGTTCCTCTCGCCTTTCCTGTGGAGAGCGCCTCCTCTTGAGATGCGACGGGAACGCCGGGAAATCTTTCCCTACGAAACAGGGAAAGGATCCCACATCTCGAGTTAGGAGTCGGAAACGGGGCTCCCCTGGATGTGTGCGGGACCCCACGTGCTTCCCCTCGAGTGGAGACGGGTATGTCGGGGAACTTCTTGAGTTGCAGCAATGGTGTGAAGGACCCTTTGGAAGTTCCAGTGGTTAGATGTGATTGGCCTCGAGAAGCCTCAGTGGAAATGGGCCTCATCTCGCCTGGAGGGCAAAACCTCCTGGATTTTCTCGAGTTGCGGCAGGTGCTCTCGACTTACGACGGGGACCTCAGGGAACCGCTCTGGTGGCCTCAGGAAAGGCCAGTCCCCATGCGAGTTCCTCGGGGGCGTCTCGGGATTCCTCTCCCGTCGATGCCGGGGCCTAAGACCTTGTGTGGAGTCGGGGCCGGAACCTGAGGATTCCTCTCCAGTGCTGACATGGATTTGGGGTACTTCTGGAGTCTCCCCAGGGGAGTCAGTCCTCGTCTCGAATGCGGGCATGCACTTGCGATTTCCTCCAGAGCGGTAGCAGCAGTGTCACGCAGTCCGCCGCGTGGATCAAAGGATCTATGGTTTTCCCTCGAGTCTTTCCCACGAGGCTTTCCCACGAGGCTTTCCCACATTGCTGTCCCACGTGCACACGTGGTAGGAGTCGATCCTCGGCTTGAACGTCAAGGCAGTGCAGGGAAAACAGGTTCCTCTGGAATGGAGTGACACATCTGGGGGACTCTTGGAATGGTGGCACGACCCTGGAGTTCCTCTCGCCTTTCCTGTTGAGAGCGCCTCCTCTTGAGATGCGACGGGAACGCCGGGAATTCTTTCCCTACGAAACAGGGAAAGGATCCCTCATCTCGAGCTAGGAGGCGGAAATGGGGCTCCCCTGGATGTGTGCGGGACACTACGTGCTTCCTCTCGAGGGCAGACGGGTATGTCCTGGAACTTCTTGAGTTGCAGCAAGGGTGTGAAGGACCCTTTGGAAGTTCCAGTGGTTAGATGTGATTGGCCTCGAGAAGCCTCAGCGGAAATGGGCCTCATCGCGCCTGGAGGGCAAAACCTCCTGGATTTTCTCGAGTTGCGGCAGGTGCTCTCGACTTACGACGGGGACCTCAGGGACCCGCTCTGGTGGCCTCAGGAAAGGCCAGTCCCCATGCGAGTTCCTCGGGGGCGTCTCGGGATTCCTCTCCCGTCGATGCCGGGGCCTAAGACCTTGTGTGGAGTCGGGGCCGGAACCTGAGGATTCCTCTCCAGTGCTGACATGGATCTTGGGGTACTTCTGGAGTCTCCCCAGGGGAGTAAGTCCTCGTCTCGAATGCGGGCATGCACTTGCGCTTTCCTCCAGAGCGGTAGCAGCAGTGTCACGCAGTCCGCCGCGTGGATCAAAGGATCTATGTTTTTCCCTCGAGTCTTTCCCACGAGGCTTTCCCACGAGGCTTTCCCACAGGGCTGTCCCACGTGCACACGTGGTGGGAGTCGATCCTCGGCTTGAAAGTCAAGGCAGTGCAGGGAAAACAGGTTCCTCTGGAATGGACTGACACACCTGGGGGACTCTTGGAATGGTGGCATGACCCTGGAGTTCCTCTCGCCTTTCCTGTGGAGAGCGCCTCCTCTTGAGATGCGACGGGAACGCCGGGAATTCTTTCCCTACGAAACAGGGAAAGGATCCCTCATCTCGAGCTAAGAGGCGGAAACGGGGCTCCCCTGGATGTGTGCGGGACCCCACGTGCTTCCCCTCGAGTGGAGACGGGTATGTCGGGGAACTTCTTGAGTTGCAGCAATGGTTTGAATGACCCTATGGAGGTTCCAGTGGTTAGATGTGATTGGCCTCGAGAAGCCTCAGTGGAAATGGGCCTCATCTCGCCTGGAGGGCAAAACCTCCTGGATTTTCTCGAGTTGCGGCAGGTGCTCTCGACTTACGACGGGGACCTCAGGGAACCGCTCTGGTGGCCTCAGGAAAGGCCATTCCCCATGCGAGTTCCTCGGGGGCCTCTCGGGATTCCTCTACCGTCGATGCCGGGGCCTAAGACCTTGTGTGGAGTCGGGGCCGGAACCTGAGGATTCCTCTCCAGTGCTGACATGGATCTTGGGGTACTTCTGGAGTCTCCCCAGGGGAGTCAGTCCTCGTCTCGAATGCGGGAATGCACTTGCGCTTTCCTCCAGAGCGATAGCAGCAGTGTCACGCAGTCCGCCGCGTGGATCAAAGGATCTATGGTTTTCCCTCGAGTCTTTCCCACGAGGCTTTCCCACGAGGCTTTCCCACAGGGCTGTCCCACGTGCACACGTGGTGGGATTCGATCCTCGGCTTGAACGTCAAGGCAGTGCAGGGAAAACAGGTTCCTCTGGAATGGACTGAC
Organism: Ovis canadensis; assembly: GCF_042477335.2. Classification (NCBI taxonomy): domain Eukaryota; kingdom Metazoa; phylum Chordata; class Mammalia; order Artiodactyla; family Bovidae; genus Ovis; species Ovis canadensis. The sequence continues at coordinate 8,034,599 of NC_091264.1, forward strand.
ACATCTGGGGGACTCTTGGAATGGTGTCAGGACCCTGGAGTTCCTCACGCCTTTCCTGTGGAGAGCGCCTCCTCTTGAGATGCGACGGGAACGCCGGGAATTCTTTCCCTACGAAACAGGGAAAGGATCCCTCATCTCGAGCTAGGAGGCGGAAACGGGGCTCCCCTGGATGTGTGCGGGACCCACGTGCTTCCTCTCGAGTGGAGACGGGTATGTCGGGGAACTTCTTGAGTTGCAGCAAGGGTGTGAAGGACCCTTTGGAAGTTCCAGTGGTTAGATGTGATTGGCCTCGAGAAGCCTCAGCGGAAATGGGCCTCATCTCGCCTGGAGGGCAAAACCTCCTGGATTTTCTCGAGTTGCGGCAGGTGCTCTCGACTTACGACGGGGACCTCAGGGAACCGCTCTGGTGGCCTCAGGAAAGGCCAGTCCCCATGCGAGTTCCTCGGGGGCTTCTCGGGATTCCTCTCCCGTCGATGCCGGGGCCTAAGACCTTGTGTGGAGTCGGGGCCGGAACCTGAGGATTCCTCTCCAGTGCTGACATGGATCTTGGGGTACTTCTGGAGTCTCCCCAGAGGAGTCAGTCCTCGTCTCGAATGCGGGCATACACTTGTGCTTTCCTCCAGAGCGGTAGCAGCAGTGTCACGCAGTCCGCCGCGTGGATCAAAGGATCTATGGTTTTCCCTCGAGTCGTTCCCACGAGGCTTTCCCACGAGGCTTTCCCACAGGGCTGTCCCACGTGCACACGTGGTGGGAGTCGATCCTCGGCTTGAACGTCAAGGCAGTGCAGGGAAAACAGGTTCCTCTGGAATGGACTGACACATCTGGGGGACTCTTGGAATGGTGGCACGACCCTGGAGTTCCTCTCGCCTTTCCTGTGGAGAGCGCCTCCTCTTGAGATGCGACGGGAACGCCGGGAATTCTTTCCCTACGAAACAGGGAAAGGATCCCTCATCTCGAGCTAGGAGGCGGAAACGGGGCTCCCCTGGATGTGTGCGGGACCCAACGTGCTTCCTCTCGAGTGGAGACGGGTATGTCGGGTAACTTCTTGAGTTGCAGCAATGGTGTGAAGGATCTTTGGAAGTTCCAGTGGTTAGATGTGATTGGCCTCGAGAAGCCTCAGCGGAAATGGGCCTCATCGCGCCTGGAGGGCAAAATCTCCTGGATTTTCTCGAGTTGCGGCAGGTGCTCTCGACTTACGACGTGGACCTCAGGAAACCGCTCTGGTGGCCTCAGGAAAGGACAGTCCCCATGCGAGTTCCTCGGGGGCGTCTCGGGATTCCTCTCCCGTCGATGCCGGGGCCTAAGACCTTGTGTGGAGTCGGGGCCGGAACCTGAGGATTCCTCTCCAGTGCTGACATGGATCTTGGGGTACTTCTGGAGTCTCCCCAGGGGAGTAAGTCCTCGTCTCGAATGCGGGCATGCACTTGCGCTTTCCTCCAGAGCGGTAGCAGCAGTGTCACGCAGTCCGCCGCGTGGATCAAAGGATCTATGTTTTTCCCTCGAGTCTTTCCCACGAGGCTTTCCCACGAGGCTTTCCCACAGGGCTGTCCCACGTGCACACGTGGTGGGAGTCGATCCTCGGCTTGAACGTCAAGGCAGTGCAGGGAAAACAGGTTCCTCTGGAATGGACTGACACACCTGGGGGACTCTTGGAATGGTGGCATGACCCTGGAGTTCCTCTCGCCTTTCCTGTGGAGAGCTCCTCCTCTTGAGATGCGACGGGAACGCCGGGAATTCTTTCCCTACGAAACAGGGAAAGGATCCCTCATCTCGAGCTAAGAGGCGGAAACGGGGCTCCCCTGGATGTGTGCGGGACCCCACGTGCTTCCCCTCGAGTGGAGACGGGTATGTCGGGGAACTTCTTGAGTTGCAGCAATGGTTTGAAGGACCCTATGGATTTTCCAGTGGTTAGATGTGATTGGCCTCGAGAAGCCTCAGTGGAAATGGGCCTCATCTCGCCTGGAGGGCAAAACCTCCTGGATTTTCTCGAGTTGCGGCAGGTGCTCTCGACTTACGACGGGGACCTCAGGGAACCGCTCTGGTGGCCTCAGGAAAGGCCAGTCCCCATGCGAGTTCCTCGGGGGCGTCTCAGGATTCCTCTCCCGTCGATGCCGGGGCCTAAGACCTTGTGTGGAGTCGGGGCCGGAACCTGAGGATTCCTCTCCAGTGCTGACATGGATTTGGGGTACTTCTGGAGTCTCCCCAGAGGAGTCAGTCCTCGTCTCGAATGCGGGCATACACTTGTGCTTTCCTCCAGAGCGGTAGCAGCAGTGTCACGCAGTCCGCCGCGTGGATCAAAGGATCTATGGTTTTCCCTCGAGTCGTTCCCACGAGGCTTTCCCACGAGGCTTTCCCACAGGGCTGTCCCACGTGCACACGTGGTGGGAGTCGATCCTCGGCTTGAACGTCAAGGCAGTGCAGGGAAAACAGGTTCCTCTGGAATGGACTGACACATCTGGGGGACTCTTGGAATGGTGGCACGACCCTGGAGTTCCTCTCGCCTTTCCTGTGGAGAGCGCCTCCTCTTGAGATGCGACGGGAACGCCGGGAAATCTTTCCCTACGAAACAGGGAAAGGATCCCACATCTCGAGTTAGGAGTCGGAAACGGGGCTCCCCTGGATGTGTGCGGGACCCCACGTGCTTCCCCTCGAGTGGAGACGGGTATGTCGGGGAACTTCTTGAGTTGCAGCAATGGTGTGAAGGACCCTTTGGAAGGTCCAGTGGTTAGATGTGATTGGCCTCGAGAAGCCTCAGCGGAAATGGGCCTCATCTCGCCTGGAGGGCAAAACCTCCTGGATTTTCTCGAGTTGCGGCAGGTGCTCTCGACTTACGACGGGGACCTCAGGGAACCGCTCTGGTGGCCTCAGGAAAGGCCAGTCCCCATGCGAGTTCCTCGGGGGCGTCTCGGGATTCCTCTCCCGTCGATGCCGGGGCCTAAGACCTTGTGTGGAGTCGGGGCCGGAACCTGAGGATTCCTCTCCAGTGCTGACATGGATTTGGGGTACATCTGGAGTCTCCCCAGGGGAGTCAGTCCTCGTCTCGAATGCGGGCATGCACTTGCGCTTTCCTCCAGAGCGGTAGCAGCAGTGTCACGCAGTCCGCCGCGTGGATCAAACGATCTATGGTTTTCCCTCGAGTCTTTCCCACGAGGCTTTCCCACGAGGCTTTCCCACAGGGCTGTCCCACGTGCACACGTGGTAGGAGTCGATCCTCGGCTTGAACGTCAAGGCAGTGCAGGGAAAACAGGTTCCTCTGGAATGGAGTGACACATCTGGGGGACTCTTGGAATGGTGGCACGACCCTGGAGTTCCTCTCGCCTTTCTGTGGAGAGCGCCTCCTCTTGAGATGCGACGGGAACGCCGGGAATTCTTTCCCTACGAAACAGGGAAAGGATCCCTCATCTCGAGCTAGAAGGCGGAAACGGGGCTCCCCTGGGTGTGTGCGGGACACCACGTGCTTCCTCTCGAGTGGAGACGGGTATGTCGGTGAACTTCTTGAGTTGCAGCAAGGGTGTGAAGGACCCTTTGGAAGTTCCAGTGGTTAGATGTGATTGGCCTCGAGAAGCCTCAGCGGAAATGGGCCTCATCTCGCCTGGAGGGCAAAACCTCTGGATTTTCTCGAGTTGCGGCAGGTGCTCTCGACTTACGACGGGGACCTCAGGGACCGGCTCGGGTGGCCTCAGGAAAGGCCAGTCCCCATGCGAGTTCCTCGGGTCCTCTGGGGATTCCTCTCCCATCGATGCCGGTGCCGAAGACCTTGTTTGGAGTTGTGGCCGTAACCTGAGGATTCCTCTCCAGTGCTGACATGGATCTTGGGGTACTTCTGGAGTCTCCCCAGGGGAGTCAGTCCTCGTCTCGAATGCGGGCATGCACTTGCGCTTTCCTCCAGAGCGGTAGCAGCAGTGTCACGCAGTCCGCCGCGTGGATCAAAGGATCTGTGGTTTTCCCTCGAGTCTTTCCCACGAGGCTTTCCCACGAGGCTTTCCCTCAGGGCTGTCCCACGTGCACACGTGATGGGAGTCGATCCTCGGCTTGAACGTCAAGGCAGTGCAGGGAAAACAGGTTCGTCTGGAATGGACTGACACATCTGGGCGACTCTTGGAATGGTGGCACGACCCTGGAGTTCCTCTCGCCTTTCCTGTGGAGAGCGCCTCCTCTTGAGATGCGACGGGAAAGCCGGGAATTCATTCCCTAGGAAACAGGGAAAGGATCCCTCATCTCGAGCTAGGAGTCGGAAACGGGTCACACCTGGATGTGTGCGGGAACCCACGTGCTTCCTTTCGAGTGGAGACGGGTATGTCGGGGAACTTCTTGAGTCGCTGCAAGGGTGTGAAGGACCCTTTGGAAGTTCCAGTGGTTAGATGTGATTAGCCTCGAGAAGACTCAGCGGAAATGGGCCTCATCTCGCCTGGAGGGCAAAACCTCCTGGATTTTCTCGAGTTGCGGCAGGTGCTCTCGACTTACGACGAGGACCTCACGGACCAGCTCTGGTGGCCTCAGGAAAGGCCAGTCCCCATGCGAGTTCTTCGGGGGCGTCTCGGGATTCCTCTCCCGTCGATGCCGGGGCCTAAGACCTTGTGTGGAGTCGGGGCCGGAACCTGAGGATTCCTCTCCAGTGCTGACATGGATCTTGGGGTACTTCTGGAGTCTCCCCAGGGGAGTCAGTCCTCGTCTCGAATGCGGGCATGCACTTGCGCTTTCCTCCAGAGCGGTAGCAGCAGTGTCACGCAGTCCGCCGCGTGGATCAAAGGATCTATGGTTTTCCCTCGAGTCTTTCCCACGAGGCTTTCCCACGAGGCTTTCCCTTAGGGCTGTCCCACGTGCACACGTGGTGGGAGTCGATCCTCGGCTTGAACGTCAAGGCAGTGCAGGGAAAACAGGTTCCTCTGGAATGGACTGACACATCTGGGGGACTCTTGGAATGGTGGCACGACCCTGGAGTTCCTCTCGCCTTTCCTGTGGAGAGCGCCTCCTCTTGAGATGTGACGGGAACGCCGGGAATTCTTTCCCTACGAAACAGGGAAAGGATCCCTCTTCTCGAGCTAGGAGGCAGAAACGGGGTCCCCTGGATGTGTGTGGGACACCACGTGCTTCCTCTCGAGTGCAGACGGGTATGTCGGGGAACTTCTTGAGTTGCAGCAAGGGTGTGAAGGACCCTTTGGACGTTCCAGTGGTTAGACGTGATTAGCCTCGAGGAGCCTCAGCGGAAATGGGCCTCATCTCGCCTGGAGGGCAAAACCTCCTGGATTTTCTCGAGTTGCGGCAGGTGCTCTCGACTTACGACGGGGACCTCAGGGACCCGCTCTGGTGGCCTCAGGAAAGGCCAGTCCCCATGCGAGTTCCTCGGGGGCCTCTCGGGATTCCTCTTCCGTCGATGCCGGGGCCTAAGACCTTGTGTGGAGTCGGGGCCGGAACCTGAGGATTCCTCTCCAGTGCTGACATGGATCTTGGGGTACTTCTGGAGTCTCCCCAGGGGAGTCAGTCCTCGTCTCGAATGCGGGCATGCACTTGCGCTTTCCTCCAGAGCGGTAGCAGCAGTGTCACGCAGTCCGCCGCGTGGATCAAAGGATCTATGGTTTTCCCTCGAGTCTTTCCCACGAGGCTTTCCCACGAGGCTTTCCCACAGGGCTGTCCCACGTGCACACGTGGTGGGAGTCGATCCTCGGCTTGAACGTCAAGGCAGTGCAGGGAAAACAGGTTCCTCTGGAATGGACTGACACATCTGCGGGACTCTTGGAATGGTGGCACGACCCTTCAGTTCCTCTCGCCTTTCCTGTGGAGAGCGCCTCCTCTTGAGATGCGACGGGAACGCCGGGAATTCTTTCCCTACGAAACAGGGAAAGGATCCCTCATCTCGAGTTAGGAGGCGGAAACGGGGCTCCCCTGGATGTGTGCGGGACCCACGTGCTTCCTCTCGAGTGGAGACGGGTATGTCGGGGAACTTCTTGAGTTGCAGCAAGGGTGTGAAGGACCCTTTGGAAGTTCCAGTGGTTAGACGTGATTAGCCTCGAGAAGCCTCAGTGGAAATGGGCCTCATCTCGCCTGGAGGGCAAAACCTCCTGGATTTTCTCGAGTTGCGGCAGGTGCTCTCGACATACGAAGGGGACCTCAGGGATCCGCTCTGGTGGCCTCAGGAAAGGCCAGTCCCCATGCGAGTTCCTCGGGGGCCACTCGGGATTCCTTACCCGTCGATGCCGGGGCCTAAGACCTTGTGTGGAGTCGGGGCCGGAACCTGAGGATTCCTCTCCAGTGCTGACATGGATCTTGGGGTACTTCTGGAGTCTCCCCAGGGGAGTCAGTCCTCGTCTCGAATGCGGGCATGCACTTGCTCTTTCCTCCAGAGCGGTAGCAGCAGTTTCACGCAGTCCTCCGCGTGGATCAAAGGATCTATGGTTTTCCCTCGAGTCTTTCCCACGAGGCTTTCCCACAGGGCTGTCCCACGTGCACACGTTGTGGGAGTTGATCCTCGGCTTGAACGTCAAGGCAGTGCAGGGAAAACAGGTTCCTCTGGAATGGACTGACACATCTGGGGGACTCTTGGAATGGTGTCTCGACCCTGGAGTTCCTCTCGCCTTTCCTGTGGAGAGCGCCTCCTCTTGAGATGCGAGGGGAACGCCGGGAATTCTTTCCCTACGAAACAGGGAAAGGATCCCTCATCTCGAGCTAGGAGGCGGAAACGGGGCTCCCCTGGATGTGTGCGGGACACCACGTGCTTCCTCTCGAGTGCAGACGGGTATGTCGGGGAACTTCTTGAGTTGCAGCAAGGGTGTGAAGGACCCTTTGGAAGTTCCAGTGGTTAGATGTGATTGGCCTCGAGAAGCCTCAGCGGAAATGGGCCTCATCTCGCCTGGAGGGCAAAACCTCCTGGATTTTCTCGAGTTGCGGCAGGTGCTCTCGACTTACGACGGGGACTTCAGGGACCCGCTCTGGTGGCCTCAGGAAAGGCCAGTCCCCATGCGAGTTCCTCGGGGGCCTCTGGGGATTCCTCTCCCGTCGATGCCGGGGCCTAAGACCTTGTGTGGAGTCGGGGCGGAACCTGAGTATTCCTCTCCAGTGCTGACATGGATCTTGGGGTACTTCAGGAGTCTCCCCAGGGGAGTCAGTCCTCGTCTCGAATGCGGGCATGCACTTGCGCTTTCCTCCAGAGCGGTAGCAGCAGTGTCACGCAGTCCGCCTCGTGGATCAAAGGATCTATGGTTTTCCCTCGAGTCTTTCCCACGAGGCTTTCCCACGAGGCTTTCCCACAGGGCTGTCCCACGTGCACACGTGGTGGGATTCGATCCTCGGCTTGAACGTCAAGGCAGTGCAGGGAAAACAGGTTCCTCTGGAATGGACTGACACATCTGGGGGACTCTTGGAATGGTGGCACGACCCTGGAGTTCCTCTCGCCTTTCCTGTGGAGAGCGCCTCCTCTTGAGATGCGACGGGAACGCCGGGAATTCTTTCCCTACGAAGCAGGGAAAGGATCCCTCATCTCGAGCTAGGAGGCGGAAACGGGGCTCCCCTGGATGTGTGCGGGACCCACGTGCTTCCTCTCGAGTGGAGACGGGTATGTCGGGGAACTTCTTGAGTTGCAGCAAGGGTGTGAAGGACCCTTTGGAAGTTCCATTGGTTAGACGTGATTAGCCTAGAAAAGCCTCAGTGGAAATGGGCCTCATCTCGCCTGGAGGGCAAAACCTCCTGGATTTTCTCGAGTTGCAGCAGGTGCTCTCGACTTACGACGGGGACCTCAGGGACCCGCTCTGGTGGCCTCAGGAAAGGCCAGTCCCCATGCGAGTTCCTCGGGGGCCTCTCGGGATTCCTCTCCCGTTGATGCCGGGGCCTAAGACCTTGTGTGGAGTCGGGGCCGGAACCTGAGGATTCCTCTCCAGTGCTGACATGGATCTTGGGGTACTTCTGGAGTCTCCCCAGGGGAGTCAGTCCTCGTCTCGAATGCGGGCATGCACTTGCGCTTTCCTCCAGAGCGGTAGCAGCAGTGTCACGCAGTCCTCCGCGTGGATCAAAGGATCTATGGTTTTCCCTCGAGTCTTTCCCACGAGGCTTTCCCACGAGGCTTTCCCACAGGGCTGTCCCACGTGCACACGTGGTGGGAGTCGATCCTCGGCTTGAACGTCAAGGCAGTGCAGGGAAAACAGGTTCCTCTGGAATGGACTGACACATCTGGGGGACTCTTGGAATGGTGGCACGACCCTGGAGTTCCTCTCGCCTTTCCTGTGGAGAGCGCCTCCTCTTGAGATGCGACGGGAACGCCGGGAATTCTTTCCCTACGAAACAGGGAAAGGATCCCTCATCTCGAGCTAGGAGGCGGAAACGGGGCTCCCCTGGATGTGTGCGGGACCCCACGTGCTTCCTCTCGAGTGGAGACGGGTATGTCCGGGAACTTCTTGAGTTGCAGCAAGGGTGTGAAGGATCCTTTGGAAGTTCCAGTGGTTAGATGTGATTGGCCTCGAGAAGCCTCAGCGGAAATGGGCCTCATCTCGCCTGGAGGGCCAAACATCCTGGATTTTCTCGAGTTGCGGCAGGTGCTCTCGACTTTCGACGGGGACCTCAGGGACCCGCTCTGGTGGCCTCAGGAAAGGCCAGTCCCCATGCGAGTTCCTCGGGGGCCTCTCGGGATTCCTCTCCCGTCGATGCCGGGGCCTAAGACCTTGTGTGGAGTCGGGGCCGGAACCTGAGGATTCCTCTCCAGTGCTGACATGGATCTTGGGGTACTTCTGGAGTCTCCCCAGGGGAGTCAGTCCTCGTCTCGAATGCGGGAATGCACTTGCACTTTCCTCCAGAGCGGTAGCAGCAGTGTCACGCAGTCCGCCCCGTGGATCACAGGATCTATGGTTTTCCCTCGAGTCTTTCCCACGAGGCTTTCCCACGAGGCTTTCCCACAGGGCTGTCCCACGTGCACACGTGGTGGGAGTCGATCCTCGGCTTGAACGTCAAGGCAGTGCAGGGAAAACAGGTTCCTCTGGAATGGACTGACACATCTGGGGGACTCTTGGAATGGTGTCAGGACCCTGGAGTTCCTCACGCCTTTCCTGTGGAGAGCGCCTCCTCTTGAGATGCGACGGGAACGCCGGGAATTCTTTCCCTACGAAACAGGGAAAGGATCCCTCATCTCGAGCTAGGAGGCGGAAACGGGGCTCCCCTGGATGTGTGCGGGACCCACGTGCTTCCTCTCGAGTGGAGACGGGTATGTCGGGGAACTTCTTGAGTTGCAGCAAGGGTGTGAAGGACCCTTTGGAAGTTCCAGTGGTTAGATGTGATTGGCCTCGAGAAGCCTCAGCGGAAATGGGCCTCATCGCGCCTGGAGGGCAAAACCTCCTGGATTTTCTCGAGTTGCGGCAGGTGCTCTCGACTTACGACGGGGACCTCAGGGACCCGCTCTGGTGGCCTCAGGAAAGGCCAGTCCCCATGCGAGTTCCTCGGGGGCGTCTCGGGATTCCTCTCCCGTCGATGCCGGGGCCTAAGACCTTGTGTGGAGTCGGGGCCGGAACCTGAGGATTCCTCTCCAGTGCTGACATGGATCTTGGGGTACTTCTGGAGTCTCCCCAGGGGAGTCAGTCCTCGTCTCGAATGCGGGCATACACTTGCTCTTTCCTCCAGAGCGGTAGCAGCAGTTTCACGCAGTCCTCCTGTTGGATCAAAGGATCTATGGTTTTCCCTCGAGTCTTTCCCACGAGGCTTTCCCACGAGGCTTTCCCACAGGGCTGTCCCACGTGCACACGTGGTGGGAGTCGATCCTCGGCTTGAACGTCAAGGCAGTGCAGGGAAAACAGGTTCCTCTGGAATGGACTGACACATCTGGGGGACTCTTGGAATGGTGGCACGACACTGGAGTTCCTCTCGCCTTTCCTGTGGAGAGCGCCTCCTCTTGAGATGCGACGGGAACGCCGGGAATTCTTTCCCTAGGAAACAGGGAAAGGATCCCTCATCTCGAGCTAGGAGGCGGAAACGGGGCTCCCCTGGATGTGTGCGGGACCCCACGTGCTTCCTCTCGAGTGCAGACGGGTATGTCGGGGAACTTCTTGAGTTGCAGCAATGGTGTGAAGGACCCTTTGGAGGTTCCAGTGGTTAGATGTGATTGGCCTCGAGAAGCCTCAGTGGAAATGGGCCTCATCTCGCCTGGAGGGCAAAACCTCCTGGATTTTCTCGAGTTGCGGCAGGTGCTCTCGACTTACGACGGGGACCTCAGGGACCCGCTCTGGTGGCCTCAGGAAAGGCCAGTCCCCATGCGAGTTCCTCGGGGGCCTCTGGGGATTCCTCTCCCGTCGATGCCGGGGCCTAAGACCTTGTGTGGAGTCGGGGCCGGAACCTGAGGATTCCTCTCCAGTGCTGACATGGATCTTGGGGTACTTCTGGAGTCTCCCCAGGGGAGTCAGTCCTCGTCTCGAATGCGGGCATGCACTTGCGCTTTCCTCCAGAGCGGTAGCAGCAGTGTCACGCAGTCCGCCGCGTGGATCAAAGGATCTATGTTTTTCCCTCGAGTCTTTCCCACGAGGCTTTCCCACGAGGCTTTCCCACAGGGCTGTCCCACGTGCACACGTGGTGGGAGTCGATCCTCGGCTTGAACGTCAAGGCAGTGCAGGGAAACAGGTTCCTCTGGAATGGTGTGACACATCTGGGGGACTCTTGGAATGGTGGCACGACCCTGGAGTTCCTCTCGCCTTTCCTGTGGAGAGCGCCTCCTCTTGAGATGCGACGGGAACGCCGGGAATTCTTTCCCTACGAAACAGGGAAAGGATCCCTCATCTCGAGCTAGGAGGCGGAAACGGGGCTCCCCTGGATGTGTGCGGGACCCCACGTGCTTCCTCTCGAGTGCAGACGGGTATGTCGGGGAACTTCTTGAGTTGCAGCAATGGTGTGAAGGACCCTTTGGAAGTTCCAGTGGTTAGATGTGATTGGCCTCGAGAAGCCTCAGCGGAAATGGGCCTCATCTCGCCTGGAGGGCAAAACCTCCTGGATTTTCTCGAGTTGTGGCAGGTGCTCTCGACTTACGACGGGGACCTCAGGGACCCGCTCTGGTGGCCTCAGGAAAGGCCAGTCCCCATGCGAGTTCCTCGGGGGCGTCTCGGGATTCCTCTCCCGTCGATGCAGGGGCCTAAGACCTTGTGTGGAGTCGGGGCCGGAACCTGAGGATTCCTCTCCAGTGCTGACATGGATCTTGGGGTACTTCTGGAGTCTCCCCAGGGGAGTCAGTCCTCGTCTCGAATGCGGGCATGCACTTGCGCTTTCCTCCAGAGCGGTAGCAGCAGTGTCACGCAGTCCGCCGCGTGGATCAAAGGATCTATGGTTTTCCCTCGAGGCTTTCCCACGAGGCTTTCCCACGAGGCTTTCCCACAGGGCTATCCCACGTGCACACGTGGTGGGAGTCGATCCTCGGCTTGAACGTCAAGGCAGTGCAGGGAAAACAGGTTCCCCTGGAATGGACTGACACATCTGGGGGACTCTTGGAATGGTGGCATGACCCTGGAGTTCCTCTCGCCTTTCCTGTGGAGAGCGCCTCCTCTTGAGATGCGACGGGAACGCCGGGAATTCTTTCCCTACGAAACAGGGAAAGGATCCCTCATCTCGAGCTAGGAGGCGGAAACGGGGCTCCCCTGGATGTGTGCGGGACCCACGTGCTTCCTCTCGAGTGGAGACGGGTATGTCGGGGAACTTCTTGAGTTGCAGCAATGGTGTGAAGGACCCTTTGGAAGTTCCAGTGGTTAGATGTGATTGGCCTCGAGAAGCCTCAGCGGAAATGGGCCTCATCTCGCCTGGAGGGCAAAACCTCCTGGATTTTCTCGAGTTGCGGCAGGTGCTCTCGACTTACGACGGGGACCTCAGGGACCCGCTCTGGTGGCCTCAGGAAAGGCCAGTCCCCATGCGAGTTCCTCGGGGGCGTCTCGGGATTCCTCTCCCGTCGATGCAGGGGCCTAAGACCTTGTGTGGAGTCGGGGCCGGAACCTGAGGATTCCTCTCCAGTGCTGACATGGATCTTGGGGTACTTCTGGAGTCTCCCCAGGGGAGTCAGTCCTCGTCTCGAATGCGGGCATGCACTTGCGCTTTCCTCCAGAGCGGTAGCAGCAGTGTCACGCAGTCCGCCGCGTGGATCAAAGGATCTATGGTTTTCCCTCGAGGCTTTCCCACGAGGCTTTCCCACGAGGCTTTCCCACAGGGCTATCCCACGTGCACACGTGGTGGGAGTCGATCCTCGGCTTGAACGTCAAGGCAGTGCAGGGAAAACAGGTTCCCCTGGAATGGACTGACACATCTGGGGGACTCTTGGAATGGTGGCATGACCCTGGAGTTCCTCTCGCCTTTCCTGTGGAGAGCGCCTCCTCTTGAGATGTGACGGGAACGCCGGGAATTCTTTCCCTACGAAACAGGGAAAGGATCCCTCATCTCGAGCTAAGAGGCGGAAACGGGGCTCCCCTGGATGTGTGCGGGACCCCACGTGCTTCCCCTCGAGTGGAGACGGGTATGTCGGGGAACTTCTTGAGTTGCAGCAATGGTGTGAAGGACCCTTTGGAGGTTCCAGTGGTTAGATGTGATTGGCCTCGAGAAGCCTCAGTGGAAATGGGCCTCATCTCGCCTGGAGGGCAAAACCTCCTGGATTTTCTCGAGTTGCGGCAGGTGCTCTCGACTTACGACGGGGACCTCAGGGAACCGCTCTGGTGGCCTCAGGAAAGGCCAGTCCCCATGCGAGTTCCTCGGGGGCCTCTCGGGATTCCTCTACCGTCGATGCCGGGGCCTAAGACCTTGTGTGGAGTCGGGGCCGGAACCTGAGGATTCCTCTCCAGTGCTGACATGGATCTTGGGGTACTTCTGGAGTCTCCCCAGGGGAGTCAGTCCTCGTCTCGAATGCGGGAATGCACTTGCGCTTTCCTCCAGAGCGATAGCAGCAGTGTCACGCAGTCCGCCGCGTGGATCAAAGGATCTATGGTTTTCCCTCGAGTCTTTCCCACGAGGCTTTCCCACGAGGCTTTCCCACAGGGCTGTCCCACGTGCACACGTGGTGGGAGTCGATCCTCGGCTTGAACGTCAAGGCAGTGCAGGGAAAACAGCTTCCTCTGGAATGGACTGACACATCTGGGGGACTCTTGGAATGGTGTCAGGACCCTGGAGTTCCTCACGCCTTTCCTGTGGAGAGCGCCTCCTCTTGAGATGCGACGGGAACGCCGGGAATTCTTTCCCTACGAAACAGGGAAAGGATCCCTCATCTCGAGCTAGGAGGCGGAAACGGGGCTCCCCTGGATGTGTGCGGGACCCACGTGCTTCCTCTCGAGTGGAGACGGGTATGTCGGGGAACTTCTTGAGTTGCAGCAAGGGTGTGAAGGACCCTTTGGAAGTTCCAGTGGTTAGATGTGATTGGCCTCGAGAAGCCTCAGCGGAAATGGGCCTCATCGCGCCTGGAGGGCAAAACCTCCTGGATTTTCTCGAGTTGCGGCAGGTGCTCTCGACTTACGACGGGGACCTCAGGGACCCGCTCTGGTGGCCTCAGGAAAGGCCAGTCCCCATGCGAGTTCCTCGGGGGCGTCTCGGGATTCCTCTCCCGTCGATGCCGGGGCCTAAGACCTTGTGTGGAGTCGGGGCCGGAACCTGAGGATTCCTCTCCAGTGCTGACATGGATTTGGGGTACTTCTGGAGTCTCCCCAGGGGAGTCAGTCCTCGTCTCGAATGCGGGCATGCACTTGCGCTTTCCTCCAGAGCGGTAGCAGCAGTGTCACGCAGTCCGCCGCGTGGATCAAAGGATCTATGGTTTTCCCTCGAGTCTTTCCCACGAGGCTTTCCCACGAGGCTTTCCCACAGGGCTGTCCCACGTGCACACGTGGTGGGAGTCGATCCTCGGCTTGAACGTCAAGGCAGTGCAGGGAAAACAGGTTCCTCTGGAATGGACTGACACATCTGGGGGACTCTTGGAATGGTGGCATGACTCTGGAGTTCCTCTCGCCTTTCCTGTGGAGAGCGCCTCCTCTTGAGATGCGACGGGAACGCCGGGAATTCTTTCCCTACGAAACAGGGAAAGGATCCCTCATCTCGAGCTAGGAGGTGGAAACGGGGCTCCCCTGGATGTGTGCGGGACACCACGTGCTTCCTCTCGAGGGCAGACGGGTATGTCGGGGAACTTCTTGAGTTGCAGCAAGGGTGTGAAGGACCCTTTGGAAGTTCCAGGGGTTAGATGTGATTGGCCTCGAGAAGCCTCAGCGGAAATGGGCCTCATCGCGCCTGGAGGGCAAAACCTCCTGGATTTTCTCGAGTTGCGGCAGGTGCTCTCGACTTACGACTGGGACCTCAGGGACCCGCTCTGGTGGCCTCAGGAAAGGCCAGTCCCCATGCGAGTTCCTCGGGGGCGTCTCGGGATTCCTCTCCCGTCGATGCCGGGGCCTAAGACCTTGTGTGGAGTCGGGGCCGGAACCTGAGGATTCCTCTCCAGTGCTGACATGGATCTTGGGGTACTTCTGGAGTCTCCCCAGGGGAGTAAGTCCTCGTCTCGAATGCGGGCATGCACTTGCGCTTTCCTCCAGAGCGGTAGAAGCAGTGTCACGCAGTCCGCCCCGTGGATCAAAGGATCTATGTTTTTCCCTCGAGTCTTTCCCACGAGGCTTTCCCACGAGGCTTTCCCACAGGGCTGTCCCACGTGCACACGTGGTGGGAGTCGATCCTCGGCTTGAACGTCAAGGCAGTGCAGGGAAAACAGGTTCCTCTGGAATGGAGTGACACACCTGGGGGACTCTTGGAATGGTGGCATGACCCTGGAGTTCCTCTCGCCTTTCCTGTGGAGAGCGCCTCCTCTTGAGATGCGACGGGAACGCCGGGAATTCTTTCCCTACGAAACAGGGAAAGGATCCCTCATCTCGAGCTAAGAGGCGGAAACGGGGCTCCCCTGGATGTGTGCGGGACCCCACGTGCTTCCCCTCAAGTGGAGACGGGTATGTCGGGGAACTTCTTGAGTTGCAGCAATGGTTTGAAGGACCCTATGGAGGTTCCAGTGGTTAGATGTGATTGGCCTCGAGAAGCCTCAGTGGAAATGGGCCTCATCTCGCCTGGAGGGCAAAACCTCCTGGATTTTCTCGAGTTGCGGCAGGTGCTCTCGACTTACGACGGGGACCTCAGGGAACCGCTCTGGTGGCCTCAGGAAAGGCCAGTCCCCATGCGAGTTCCTCGGGGGCCTCTCGGGATTCCTCTACCGTCGATGCCGGGGCCTAAGACCTTGTGTGGAGTCGGGGCCGGAACCTGAGGATTCCTCTCCAGTGCTGACATGGATCTTGGGGTACTTCTGGAGTCTCCCCAGGGGAGTCAGTCCTCGTCTCGAATGCGTGAATGCACTTGCGCTTTCCTCCAGAGCGATAGCAGCAGTGTCACGCAGTCCGCCGCGTGGATCAAAGGATCTATGGTTTTCCCTCGAGTCTTTCCCACGAGGCTTTCCCACGAGGCTTTCCCACAGGGCTGTCCCACGTGCACACGTGGTGGGAGTCGATCCTCGGCTTGAACGTCAAGGCAGTGCAGGGAAAACAGGTTCCTCTGGAATGGACTGACACATCTGGGGGACTCTTGGAATGGTGTCAGGACCCTGGAGTTCCTCACGCCTTTCCTGTGGAGAGCGCCTCCTCTTGAGATGCGACGGGAACGCCGGGAATTCTTTCCCTACGAAACAGGGAAAGGATCCCTCATCTCGAGCTAGGAGGCGGAAACGGGGCTCCCCTGGATGTGTGCGGGACCCACGTGCTTCCTCTCGAGTGGAGACGGGTATGTCGGTGAACTTCTTGAGTTGCAGCAAGGGTGTGAAGGACCCTTTGGAAGTTCCAGTGGTTAGATGTGATTGGCCTCGAGAAACCTCAGCGGAAATGGGCCTCATCTCGCCTGGAGGGCAAAACCTCCTGGATTTTCTCGAGTTGCGGCAGGTGCTCTCGACTTACGACGGGGACCTCAGGGAACCGCTCTGGTGGCCTCAGGAAAGGCCAGTCCCCATGCGAGTTCCTCGGGGGCGTCTCGGGATTCCTCTCCCGTCGATGCCGGGGCCTAAGACCTTGTGTGGAGTCGGGGCCGGAACCTGAGGATTCCTCTCCAGTGCTGACATGGATCTTGGGGTACTTCTGGAG
Source organism: Ovis canadensis (assembly GCF_042477335.2). Classification (NCBI taxonomy): domain Eukaryota; kingdom Metazoa; phylum Chordata; class Mammalia; order Artiodactyla; family Bovidae; genus Ovis; species Ovis canadensis. Next base: position 8,050,675 of record NC_091264.1, read on the forward strand.
TCTCCCCAGGGGAGTCAGTCCTCGTCTCGAATGCGGGCATACACTTGTGCTTTCCTCCAGAGCGGTAGCAGCAGTGTCACGCAGTCCGCCGCGTGGATCAAAGGATCTATGGTTTTCCCTCGAGTCTTTCCCACGAGGCTTTCCCACGAGGCTTTCCCACAGGGCTGTCCCACGTGCACACGTGGTGGGAGTCGATCCTCGGCTTGAACGTCAAGGCAGTGCAGGGAAAACAGGTTCCTCTGGAATGGACTGACACATCTGGGGGACTCTTGGAATGGTGGCACGACCCTGGAGTTCCTCTCGCCTTTCCTGTGGAGAGCGCCTCCTCTTGAGATGCGACGGGAACGCCGGGAAATCTTTCCCTACGAAACAGGGAAAGGATCCCACATCTCGAGTTAGGAGTCGGAAACGGGGCTCCCCTGGATGTGTGCGGGACCCCACGTGCTTCCCCTCGAGTGGAGACGGGTATGTCGGGGAACTTCTTGAGTTGCAGCAATGGTGTGAAGGACCCTTTGGAAGTTCCAGTGGTTAGATGTGATTGGCCTCGAGAAGCCTCAGCGGAAATGGGCCTCATCTCGCCTGGAGGGCAAAACCTCCTGGATTTTCTCGAGTTGCGGCAGGTGCTCTCGACTTACGACGGGGACCTCAGGGACCCGCTCTGGTGGCCTCAGGAAAGGCCAGTCCCCATGCGAGTTCCTCGGGGGCGTCTCGGGATTCCTCTCCCGTCGATGCCGGGGCCTAAGACCTTGTGTGGAGTCGGGGCCGGAACCTGAGGATTCCTCTCCAGTGCTGACATGGATTTGGGGTACTTCTGGAGTCTCCCCAGGGGAGTCAGTCCTCGTCTCGAATGCGGGCATGTACTTGCGCTTTCCTCCAGAGCGGTAGCAGCAGTGTCACGCAGTCCGCCGCGTGGATCAAACGATCTATGGTTTTCCCTCGAGTCTTTCCCACGAGGCTTTCCCACGAGGCTTTCCCACAGGGCTGTCCCACGTGCACACGTGGTAGGAGTCGATCCTCGGCTTGAAAGTCAAGGCAGTGCAGGGAAAACAGGTTCCTCTGGAATGGAGTGACACATCTGGTGGACTCTTGGAATGGTGGCACGACCCTGGAGTTCCTCTCGCCTTTCCTGTGGAGAGCGCCTCCTCTTGAGATGCGACGGGAACGCCGGGAATTCTTTCCCTACGAAACAGGGAAAGGATCCCTCATCTCGAGCTAGGAGGCGGAAACGGGGCTCCCCTGGATGTGTGCGGGACACCACGTGCTTCCTCTCGAGGGCAGACAGGTATGTCCTGGAACTTCTTGAGTTGCAGCAAGGGTGTGAAGGACCCTTTGGAAGTTCCAGTGGTTAGATGTGATTGGCCTCGAGAAGCCTCAGTGGAAATGGGCCTCATCTCGCCTGGAGGGCAAAACCTCCTGGATTTTCTCGAGTTGCGGCAGGGGCTCTCGACTTACGACGGGGACCTCAGGGAACCGCTCTGGTGGCCTCAGGAAAGGCCAGTCCCCATGCGAGTTCCTCGGGGGCATCTCGGGATTCCTCTCCCGTCGATGCCGGGGCCTAAGACCTTGTGTGGAGTCGGGGCCGGAACCTGAGGATTCCTCTCCAGGGCTGACATGGATTTGGGGTACTTCTGGAGTCTCCCCAGGGGAGTCAGTCCTCGTCTCGAATGCGGGCATGCACTTGCGCTTTCTTCCAGAGCGGTAGCAGCAGTGTCACGCAGTCCGCCGCGTGGATCAAACGATCTATGGTTTTCCCTCGAGTCTTTCCCACGAGGCTTTCCCACGAGGCTTTCCCACAGGGCTGTCCCACGTGCACACGTGGTAGGAGTCGATCCTCGGCTTGAACGTCAAGGCAGTGCAGGGAAAACAGGTTCCTCTGGAATGGAGTGACACATCTGGGGGACTCTTGGAATGGTGGCACGACCCTGGAGTTCCTCTCGCCTTTCCTGTGGAGAGCGCCTCCTCTTGAGATGCGACGGGAACGCCGGGAATTCTTTCCCTACGAAACAGGGAAAGGATCCCTCATCTCGAGCTAGGAGGCGGAAACGGGGCTCCCCTGGATGTGTGCGGGACACCACGTGCTTCCTCTCGAGGGCAGACGGGTATGTCCTGGAACTTCTTGAGTTGCAGCAAGGGTGTGAAGGACCCTTTGGAAGTTCCAGTGGTTAGATGTGATTGGCCTCGAGAAGCCTCAGCGGAAATGGGCCTCATCGCGCCTGGAGGGCAAAACCTCCTGGATTTTCTCGAGTTGCGGCAGGTGCTCTCGACTTACGACGGGGACCTCAGGGACCCGCTCTGGTGGCCTCAGGAAAGGCCAGTCCCCATGCGAGTTCCTCGGGGGCGTCTCGGGATTCCTCTCCCGTCGATGCCGGGGCCTAAGACCTTGTGTGGAGTCGGGGCCGGAACCTGAGGATTCCTCTCCAGTGCTGACATGGATCTTGGGGTACTTCTGGAGTCTCCCCAGGGGAGTAAGTCCTCGTCTCGAATGCGGGCATGCACTTGCGCTTTCCTCCAGAGCGGTAGCAGCAGTGTCACGCAGTCCGCCGCGTGGATCAAAGGATCTATGTTTTTCCCTCGAGTCTTTCCCACGAGGCTTTCCCACGAGGCTTTCCCACAGGGCTGTCCCACGTGCACACGTGGTGGGAGTCGATCCTCGGCTTGAACGTCAAGGCAGTGCAGGGAAAACAGGTTCCTCTGGAATGGACTGACACACCTGGGGGACTCTTGGAATGGTGGCATGACCCTGGAGTTCCTCTCGCCTTTCCTGTGGAGAGCGCCTCCTCTTGAGATGTGACGGGAACGCCGGGAATTCTTTCCCTACGAAACAGGGAAAGGATCCCTCATCTCGAGCTAAGAGGCGGAAACGGGGCTCCCCTGGATGTGTGCGGGACCCCACGTGCTTCCCCTCGAGTGGAGACTGGTATGTCGGGGAACTTCTTGAGTTGCAGCAATGGTTTGAAGGACCCTATGGAGGTTCCAGTGGTTAGATGTGATTGGGCTCGAGAAGCCTCAGTGGAAATGGGCCTCATCTCGCCTGGAGGGCAAAACCTCCTGGATTTTCTCGAGTTGCGGCAGGTGCTCTCGACTTACGACGGGGACCTCAGGGAACCGCTCTGGTGGCCTCAGGAAAGGCCAGTCCCCATGCGAGTTCCTCGGGGGCGTCTCGGGATTCCTCTCCCGTCGATGCCGGGGCCTAAGACCTTGTGTGGAGTCGGGGCCGGAACCTGAGGATTCCTCTCCAGTGCTGACATGGATCTTGGGGTACTTCTGGAGTCTCCCCAGGGGAGTCAGTCCTCGTCTCGAATGCGGGAATGCACTTGCGCTTTCCTCCAGAGCGATAGCAGCAGTGTCACGCAGTCCGCCGCGTGGATCAAAGGATCTATGGTTTTCCCTCGAGTCTTTCCAACGAGGCTTTCCCACGAGGCTTTCCCACAGGGCTGTCCCACGTGCACACGTGGTGGGATTCGATCCTCGGCTTGAACGTCAAGGCAGTGCAGGGAAAACAGGTTCCTCTGGAATGGACTGACACATCTGGGGGACTCTTGGAATGGTGTCAGGACCCTGGAGTTCCTCACGCCTTTCCTGTGGAGAGCGCCTCCTCTTGAGATGCGACGGGAACGCCGGGAATTCTTTCCCTACGAAACAGGGAAAGGATCCCTCATCTCGAGCTAGGAGGCGGAAACGGGGCTCCCCTGGATGTGTGCGGGACCCACGTGCTTCCTCTCGAGTGGAGACGGGTATGTCGGGGAACTTCTTGAGTTGCAGCAGGGGTGTGAAGGACCCTTTGGAAGTTCCAGTGGTTAGATGTGATTGGCCTCGAGAAGCCTCAGCGGAAATGGGCCTCATCTCGCCTGGAGGGCAAAACCTCCTGGATTTTCTCGAGTTGCGGCAGGTGCTCTCGACTTACGACGGGGACCTCAGGGAACCGCTCTGGTGGCCTCAGGAAAGGCCAGTCCCCATGCGAGTTCCTCGGGGGCCTCTCGGGATTCCTCTACCGTCGATGCCGGGGCCTAAGACCTTGTGTGGAGTCGGGGCCGGAACCTGAGGATTCCTCTCCAGTGCTGACATGGATCTTGGGGTACTTCTGGAGTCTCCCCAGGGGAGTCAGTCCTCGTCTCGAATGCGGGAATGCACTTGCGCTTTCCTCCAGAGCGATAGCAGCAGTGTCACGCAGTCCGCCGCGTGGATCAAAGGATCTATGGTTTTCCCTCGAGTCTTTCCAACGAGGCTTTCCCACGAGGCTTTCCCACAGGGCTGTCCCACGTGCACACGTGGTGGGATTCGATCCTCGGCTTGAACGTCAAGGCAGTGCAGGGAAAACAGGTTCCTCTGGAATGGACTTACACATCTGGGGGACTCTTGGAATGGTGTCAGGACCCTGGAGTTCCTCACGCCTTTCCTGTGGAGAGCGCCTCCTCTTGAGATGCGACGGGAACGCCGGGAATTCTTTCCCTACGAAACAGGGAAAGGATCCCTCATCTCGAGCTAGGAGGCGGAAACGGGGCTCCCCTGGATGTGTGCGGGACCCACGTGCTTCCTCTCGAGTGGAGACGGGTATGTCGGGGAACTTCTTGAGTTGCAGCAAGGGTGTGAAGGACCCTTTGGAAGTTCCAGTGGTTAGATGTGATTGGCCTCGAGAAGCCTCAGCGGAAATGGGCCTCATCTCGCCTGGAGGGCAAAACCTCCTGGATTTTCTCGAGTTGCGGCAGGTGCTCTCGACTTACGACGGGGACCTCAGGGAACCGCTCTGGTGGCCTCAGGAAAGGCCAGTCCCCATGCGAGTTCCTCGGGGGCGTCTCGGGATTCCTCTCCCGTCGATGCCGGGGCCTAAGACCTTGTGTGGAGTCGGGGCCGGAACCTGAGGATTCCTCTCCAGTGCTGACATGGATCTTGGGGTACTTCTGGAGTCTCCCCAGAGGAGTCAGTCCTCGTCTCGAATGCGGGCATACACTTGTGCTTTCCTCCAGAGCGGTAGCAGCAGTGTCACGCAGTCCGCCGCGTGGATCAAAGGATCTATGTTTTTCCCTCGAGTCGTTCCCACGAGGCTTTCCCACGAGGCTTTCCCACAGGGCTGTCCACGTGCACACGTGGTGGGAGTCGATCCTCGGCTTGAACGTCAAGGCAGTGCAGGGAAAACAGGTTCCTCTGGAATGGACTGACACATCTGGGGGACTCTTGGAATGGTGGCACGACCCTGGAGTTCCTCTCGCCTTTCCTGGGGAGAGCGCCTCCTCTTGAGATGCGACGGGAACGCCGGGAAATCTTTCCCTACGAAACAGGGAAAGGATCCCACATCTCGAGTTAGGAGTCGGAAACGGGGCTCCCCTGGATGTGTGCGGGACCCCACGTGCTTCCCCTCGAGTGGAGACGGGTATGTCGGGGAACTTCTTGAGTTGCAGCAATGGTGTGAAGGACCCTTTGGAAGGTCCAGTGGTTAGATGTGATTGGCCTCGAGAAGCCTCAGCGGAAATGGGCCTCATCTCGCCTGGAGGGCAAAACCTCCTGGATTTTCTCGAGTTGCGGCAGGTGCTCTCGACTTACGACGGGGACCTCAGGGAACCGCTCTGGTGGCCTCAGGAAAGGCCAGTCCCCATGCGAGTTCCTCGGGGGCGTCTCGGGATTCCTCTCCCGTCGATGCCGGGGCCTAAGACCTTGTGTGGAGTCGGGGCCGGAACCTGAGGATTCCTCTCCAGTGCTGACATGGATTTGGGGTACTTCTGGAGTCTCCCCAGGGGAGTCAGTCCTCGTCTCGAATGCGGGCATGCACTTGCGCTTTCCTCCAGAGCGGTAGCAGCAGTGTCACGCAGTCCGCCGCGTGGATCAAACGATCTATGGTTTTCCCTCGAGTCTTTCCCACGAGGCTTTCCCACGAGGCTTTCCCACAGGGCTGTCCCACGTGCACACGTGGTAGGAGTCGATCCTCGGCTTGAACGTCAAGGCAGTGCAGGGAAAACAGGTTCCTCTGGAATGGACTGACACATCTGGGGGACTCTTGGAATGGTGGCACGACCCTGGAGTTCCTTTCGCCTTTCCTGTGGAGAGCGCCTCCTCTTGAGATGCGACGGGAACGCCGGGAATTCTTTCCCTACGAAACAGGGAAAGGATCCCTCATCTCGAGCTAGGAGGCGGACACGGGGCTCCCCTGGATGTGTGCGGGACCCCACGTGCTTCCTCTCGAGTGGAGACGGGTATGTCGGGTAACTTCTTGAGTTGCAGCAATGGTGTGAAGGATCTTTGGAAGTTCCAGTGGTTAGATGTGATTGGCCTCGAGAAGCCTCAGCGGAAATGGGCCTCATCGCGCCTGGAGGGCAAAATCTCCTGGATTTTCTCGAGTTGCGGCAGGTGCTCTCGACTTACGACGGGGACCTCAGGGAACCGCTCTGGTGGCCTCAGGAAAGGACAGTCCCCATGCGAGTTCCTCGGGGGCGTCTCGGGATTCCTCTCCCGTCGATGCCGGGGCCTAAGACCTTGTGTGGAGTCGGGGCCGGAACCTGAGGATTCCTCTCCAGTGCTGACATGGATCTTGGGGTACTTCTGGAGTCTCCCCAGGGGAGTAAGTCCTCGTCTCGAATGCGGGCATGCACTTGCGCTTTCCTCCAGAGCGGTAGCAGCAGTGTCACGCAGTCCGCCGCGTGGATCAAAGGATCTATGGTTTTCCCTCGAGTCTTTCCCACGAGGCTTTCCCACGAGGCTTTCCCACAGGGCTGTCCCACGTGCACACGTGGTGGGATTCGATCCTCGGCTTGAACGTCAAGGCAGTGCAGGGAAAACAGGTTCCTCTGGAATGGACTGACACATCTGGGGGACTCTTGGAATGGTGGCACGACCCTGGAGTTCCTCTCGCCTTTCCTGTGGAGAGCGCCTCCTCTTGAGATGCGACGGGAACGCCGGGAAATCTTTCCCTACGAAACAGGGAAAGGATCCCACATCTCGAGTTAGGAGTCGGAAACGGGGCTCCCCTGGATGTGTGCGGGACCCCACGTGCTTCCCCTCGAGTGGAGACGGGTATGTCGGGGAACTTCTTGAGTTGCAGCAATGGTGTGAAGGACCCTTTGGAAGTTCCAGTGGTTAGATGTGATTGGCCTCGAGAAGCCTCAGCGGAAATGGGCCTCATCTCGCCTGGAGGGCAAAACCTCCTGGATTTTCTCGAGTTGCGGCAGGTGCTCTCGACTTACGACGGGGACCTCAGGGAACCGCTCTGGTGGCCTCAGGAAAGGCCAGTCCCCATGCGAGTTCCTCGGGGGCGTCTCGGGATTCCTCTCCCGTCGATGCCGGGGCCTAAGACCTTGTGTGGAGTCGGGGCCGGAACCTGAGGATTCCTCTCCAGTGCTGACATGGATCTTGGGGTACTTCTGGAGTCTCCCCAGGGGAGTAAGTCCTCGTCTCGAATGCGGGCATGCACTTGCGCTTTCCTCCAGAGCGGTAGCAGCAGTGTCACGCAGTCCGCCGCGTGGATCAAAGGATCTATGTTTTTCCCTCGAGTCTTTCCCACGAGGCTTTCCCACGAGGCTTTCCCACAGGGCTGTCCCACGTGCACACGTGGTGGGAGTCGATCCTCGGCTTGAACGTCAAGGCAGTGCAGGGAAAACAGGTTCCTCTGGAATGGACTGACACACCTGGGGGACTCTTGGAATGGTGGCATGACCCTGGAGTTCCTCTCGCCTTTCCTGTGGAGAGCGCCTCCTCTTGAGATGCGACGGGAACGCCGGGAATTCTTTCCCTACGAAACAGTGAAAGGATCCCTCATCTCGAGCTAGGAGGCGGAAACGGGGCTCCCCTGGATGTGTGCGGGACCCACGTGCTTCCTCTCGAGTGGAGACGGGTATGTCGGTGAACTTCTTGAGTTGCAGCAAGGGTGTGAAGGACCCTTTGGAAGTTCCAGTGGTTAGATGTGATTGGCCTCGAGAAGCCTCAGCGGAAATGGGCCTCATCTCGCCTGGAGGGCAAAACCTCCTGGATTTTCTCGAGTTGCGGCAGGTGCTCTCGACTTACGACGGGGACCTCAGGGAACCGCTCTGGTGGCCTCAGGAAAGGCCAGTCCCCATGCGAGTTCCTCGGGGGCGTCTCGGGATTCCTCTCCCGTCGATGCCGGGGCCTAAGACATTGTGTGGAGTCGGGGCCGGAACCTGAGGATTCCTCTCCAGTGCTGACATGGATCTTGGGGTACTTCTGGAGTCTCCCCAGGGGAGTCAGTCCTCGTCTCGAATGCGGGCATACACTTGTGCTTTCCTCCAGAGCGGTAGCAGCAGTGTCACGCAGTCCGCCGCGTGGATCAAAGGATCTATGGTTTTCCCTCGAGTCTTTCCCACGAGGCTTTCCCACGAGGCTTTCCCACAGGGCTGTCCCACGTGCACACGTGGTGGGAGTCGATCCTCGGCTTGAACGTCAAGGCAGTGCAGGGAAAACAGGTTCCTCTGGAATGGACTGACACATCTGGGGGACTCTTGGAATGGTGGCACGACCCTGGAGTTCCTCTCTCCTTTCCTGTGGAGAGCGCCTCCTCTTGAGATGCGACGGGAACGCCGGGAAATCTTTCCCTACGAAACAGGGAAAGGATCCCTCATCTCGAGTTAGGAGTCGGAAACGGGGCTCCCCTGGATGTGTGCGGGACCCCACGTGCTTCCCCTCGAGTGGAGACGGGTAGGTCGGGGAACTTCTGGAGTTGCAGCAATGGTGTGAAGGACCCTTTGGAAGTTCCAGTGGTTAGATGTGATTGGCCTCGAGAAGCCTCAGCGGAAATGGGCCTCATCTCGCCTGGAGGGCAAAACCTCCTGGATTTTCTCGAGTTGCGGCAGGTGCTCTCGACTTACGACGGGGACCTCAGGGAACCGCTCTGGTGGCCTCAGGAAAGGCCAGTCCCCATGCGAGTTCCTCGGGGGCGTCTCGGGATTCCTCTCCCGTCGATGCCGGGGCCTAAGACCTTGTGTGGAGTCGGGGCCGGAACCTGAGGATTCCTCTCCAGTGCTGACATGGATTTGGGGTACTTCTGGAGTCTCCCCAGGGGAGTCAGTCCTCGTCTCGAATGCGGGCATGTACTTGCGCTTTCCTCCAGAGCGGTAGCAGCAGTGTCACGCAGTCCGCCGCGTGGATCAAACGATCTATGGTTTTCCCTCGAGTCTTTCCCACGAGGCTTTCCCACGAGGCTTTCCCACAGGGCTGTCCCACGTGCACACGTGGTAGGAGTCGATCCTCGGCTTGAAAGTCAAGGCAGTGCAGGGAAAACAGGTTCCTCTGGAATGGAGTGACACATCTGGTGGACTCTTGGAATGGTGGCACGACCCTGGAGTTCCTCTCGCCTTTCCTGTGGAGAGCGCCTCCTCTTGAGATGCGACGGGAACGCCGGGAATTCTTTCCCTACGAAACAGGGAAAGGATCCCTCATCTCGAGCTAGGAGGCGGAAACGGGGCTCCCCTGGATGTGTGCGGGACACCACGTGCTTCCTCTCGAGTGGAGACGGGTATGTCGGGGAACTTCTTGAGTTGCAGCAAGGGTGTGAAGGACCCTTTGGAAGTTCCAGTGGTTAGATGTGATTGGCCTCGAGAAGCCTCAGCGGAAATGGGCCTCATCGCGCCTGGAGGGCAAAACCTCCTGGATTTTCTCGAGTTGCGGCAGGTGCTCTCGACTTACGACGGGGACCTCAGGGACCCGCTCTGGTGGCCTCAGGAAAGGCCAGTCCCCATGCGAGTTCCTCGGGGGCGTCTCGGGATTCCTCTCCCGTCGATGCCGGGGCCTAAGACCTTGTGTGGAGTCGGGGCCGGAACCTGAGGATTCCTCTCCAGTGCTGACATGGATCTTGGGGTACTTCTGGAGTCTCCCCAGGGGAGTAAGTCCTCGTCTCGAATGCGGGCATGCACTTGCGCTTTCCTCCAGAGCGGTAGCAGCAGTGTCACGCAGTCCGCCGCGTGGATCAAAGGATCTATGTTTTTCCCTCGAGTCTTTCCCACGAGGCTTTCCCACGAGGCTTTCCCACAGGGCTGTCCCACGTGCACACGTGGTGGGAGTCGATCCTCGGCTTGAACGTCAAGGCAGTGCAGGGAAAACAGGTTCCTCTGGAATGGACTGACACACCTGGGGGACTCTTGGAATGGTGGCATGACCCTGGAGTTCCTCTCGCCTTTCCTGTGGAGAGCGCCTCCTCTTGAGATGTGACGGGAACGCCGGGAATTCTTTCCCTACGAAACAGGGAAAGGATCCCTCATCTCGAGCTAAGAGGCGGAAACGGGGCTCCCCTGGATGTGTGCGGGACCCCACGTGCTTCCCCTCGAGTGGAGACGGGTATGTCGGGGAACTTCTTGAGTTGCAGCAATGGTTTGAAGGACCCTATGGAGGTTCCAGTGGTTAGATGTGATTGGCCTCGAGAAGCCTCAGTGGAAATGGGCCTCATCTCGCCTGGAGGGCAAAACCTCCTGGATTTTCTCGAGTTGCGGCAGGTGCTCTCGACTTACGACGGGGACCTCAGGGAACCGCTCTGGTGGCCTCAGGAAAGGCCAGTCCCCATGCGAGTTCCTCGGGGGCCTCTCGGGATTCCTCTACCGTCGATGCCGGGGCCTAAGACCTTGTGTGGAGTCGGGGCCGGAACCTGAGGATTCCTCTCCAGTGCTGACATGGATCTTGGGGTACTTCTGGAGTCTCCCCAGGGGAGTCAGTCCTCGTCTAGAATGCGGGAATGCACTTGCGCTTTCCTCCAGAGCGATAGCAGCAGCGTCACGCAGTCCGCCGCGTGGATCAAAGGATCTATTGTTTTCCCTCGAGTCTTTCCCACGAGGCTTTCCCACGAGGCTTTCCCACAGGGCTGTCCCACGTGCACAGGTGGTGGGAGTCGATCCTCGGCTTGAACGTCAAGGCAGTGCAGGGAAAACAGGTTCCTCTGGAATGGAGTGACACATCTGGGGGACTCTTGGAATGGTGTCAGGACCCTGGAGTTCCTCACGCCTTTCCTGTGGAGAGCGCCTCCTCTTGAGATGCGACGGGAACGCCGGGAATTCTTTCCCTACGAAACAGGGAAAGGATCCCTCATCTCGAGCTAGGAGGCGGAATCGGGGCTCCCCTGGATGTGTGCGGGACCCACGTGCTTCCTCTCGAGTGGAGACGGGTATGTCGGGGAACTTCTTGAGTTGCAGCAAGGGTGTGAAGGACCCTTTGGAAGTTCCAGTGGTTAGATGTGATTGGCCTCGAGAAGCCTCAGCGGAAATGGGCCTCATCTCGCCTGGAGGGCAAAACCTCCTGGATTTTCTCGAGTTGCGGCAGGGGCTCTCGACTTACGACGGGGACCTCAGGGAACCGCTCTGGTGGCCTCAGGAAAGGCCAGTCCCCATGCGAGTTCCTCGGGGGCGTCTCGGGATTCCTCTCCCGTCGATGCCGGGGCCTAAGACCTTGTGTGGAGTCGGGGCCGGAACCTGAGGATTCCTCTCCAGTGCTGACATGGATCTGGGGTACTTCTGGAGTCTCCCCAGGGGAGTCAGTCCTCGTCTCGAATGCGGGCATACACTTGTGCTTTCCTCCAGAGCGGTAGCAGCAGTGTCACGCAGTCCGCCGCGTGGATCAAAGGATCTATGGTTTTCCCTCGAGTCTTTCCCACGAGGCTTTCCCACGAGGCTTTCCCACAGGGCTGTCCCACGTGCACACGTGGTGGGAGTCGATCCTCGGCTTGAACGTCAAGGCAGTGCAGGGAAAACAGGTTCCTCTGGAATGGACTGACACATCTGGGGGACTCTTGGAATGGTGGCACGACACTGGAGTTCCTCTCGCCTTTCCTGTGGAGAGCGCCTCCTCTTGAGATGCGACGGGAACGCCGGGAAATCTTTCCCTATGAAACAGGGAAAGGATCCCACATCTCGAGTTAGGAGTCGGAAACGGGGCTCCCCTGGATGTGTGCGGGACACCACGTGCTTCCTCTCGAGGGCAGACGGGTATGTCCTGGAACTTCTTGAGTTGCAGCAAGGGTGTGAAGGACCCTTTGGAAGTTCCAGTGGTTAGATGTGATTGGCCTCGAGAAGCCTCAGCGGAAATGGGCCTCATCGCGCCTGGAGGGCAAAACCTCCTGGATTTTCTCGAGTTGCGGCAGGTGCTCTCGACTTACGACGGGGACCTCAGGGACCCGCTCTGGTGGCCTCAGGAAAGGCCAGTCCCCATGCGAGTTCCTCGGGGGCGTCTCGGGATTCCTCTCCCGTCGATGCCGGGGCCTAAGACCTTGTGTGGAGTCGGGGCCGGAACCTGAGGATTCCTCTCCAGTGCTGACATGGATCTTGGGGTACTTCTGGAGTCTCCCCAGGGGAGTAAGTCCTCGTCTCGAATGCGGGCATGCACTTGCGCTTTCCTCCAGAGCGGTAGCAGCAGTGTCACGCAGTCCGCCGCGTGGATCAAAGGATCTATGTTTTTCCCTCGAGTCTTTCCCACGAGGCTTTCCCACGAGGCTTTCCCACAGGGCTGTCCCACGTGCACACGTGGTGGGATTCGATCCTCGGCTTGAACGTCAAGGCAGTGCAGGGAAAACAGGTTCCTCTGGAATGGACTGACACACCTGGGGGACTCTTGGAATGGTGGCATGACCCTGGAGTTCCTCTCGCCTTTCCTGTGGAGAGCGCCTCCTCTTGAGATGCGACGGGAACGCCGGGAATTCTTTCCCTACGAAACAGGGAAAGGATCCCTCATCTCGAGCTAAGAGGCGGAAACGGGGCTCCCCTGGATGTGTGCGGGACCCCACGTGCTTCCCCTCGAGTGGAGACTGGTATGTCGGGGAACTTCTTGAGTTGCAGCAATGGTTTGAAGGACCCTATGGAGGTTCCAGTGGTTAGATGTGATTGGGCTCGAGAAGCCTCAGTGGAAATGGGCCTCATCTCGCCTGGAGGGCAAAACCTCCTGGATTTTCTCGAGTTGCGGCAGGTGCTCTCGACTTACGACGGGGACCTCAGGGAACCGCTCTGGTGGCCTCAGGAAAGGCCAGTCCCCATGCGAGTTCCTCGGGGGCCTCTCGGGATTCCTCTACCGTCGATGCCGGGGCCTAAGACCTTGTGTGGAGTCGGGGCCGGAACCTGAGGATTCCTCTCCAGTGCTGACATGGATCTTGGGGTACTTCTGGAGTCTCCCCAGGGGAGTCAGTCCTCGTCTCGAATGCGGGAATGCACTTGCGCTTTCCTCCAGAGCGATAGCAGCAGTGTCACGCAGTCCGCCGCGTGGATCAAAGGATCTATGGTTTTCCCTCGAGTCTTTCCAACGAGGCTTTCCCACGAGGCTTTCCCACAGGGCTGTCCCACGTGCACACGTGGTGGGATTCGATCCTCGGCTTGAACGTCAAGGCAGTGCAGGGAAAACAGGTTCCTCTGGAATGGACTGACACATCTGGGGGACTCTTGGAATGGTGTCAGGACCCTGGAGTTCCTCACGCCTTTCCTGTGGAGAGCGCCTCCTCTTGAGATGCGACGGGAACGCCGGGAATTCTTTCCCTACGAAACAGGGAAAGGATCCCTCATCTCGAGCTAGGAGGCGGAAACGGGGTTCCCCTGGATGTGTGCGGGACCCACGTGCTTCCTCTCGAGTGGAGACGGGTATGTCGGGGAACTTCTTGAGTTGCAGCAAGGGTGTGAAGGACCCTTTGGAAGTTCCAGTGGTTAGATGTGATTGGCCTCGAGAAGCCTCAGCGGAAATGGGCCTCATCTCGCCTGGAGGGCAAAACCTCCTGGATTTTCTCGAGTTGCGGCAGGTGCTCTCGACTTACGACGGGGACCTCAGGGAACCGCTCTGGTGGCCTCAGGAAAGGCCAGTCCCCATGCGAGTTCCTCGGGGGCGTCTCGGGATTCCTCTCCCGTCGATGCCGGGGCCTAAGACCTTGTGTGGAGTCAGGGCCGGAACCTGAGGATTCCTCTCCAGTGCTGACATGGATCTTGGGGTACTTCTGGAGTCTCCCCAGAGGAGTCAGTCCTCGTCTCGAATGCGGGCATACACTTGTGCTTTCCTCCAGAGCGGTAGCAGCAGTGTCACGCAGTCCGCCGCGTGGATCAAAGGATCTATGTTTTTCCCTCGAGTCGTTCCCACGAGGCTTTCCCACGAGGCTTTCCCACAGGGCTGTCCCACGTGCACACGTGGTGGGAGTCGATCCTCGGCTTGAACGTCAAGGCAGTGCAGGGAAAACAGGTTCCTCTGGAATGGACTGACACATCTGGGGGACTCTTGGAATGGTGGCACGACCCTGGAGTTCCTCTCGCCTTTCCTGGGGAGAGCGCCTCCTCTTGAGATGCGACGGGAACGCCGGGAAATCTTTCCCTACGAAACAGGGAAAGGATCCCACATCTCGAGTTAGGAGTCGGAAACGGGGCTCCCCTGGATGTGTGCGGGACCCCACGTGCTTCCCCTCGAGTGGAGACGGGTATGTCGGGGAACTTCTTGAGTTGCAGCAATGGTGTGAAGGACCCTTTGGAAGTTCCAGTGGTTAGATGTGATTGGCCTCGAGAAGCCTCAGCGGAAATGGGCCTCATCTCGCTTGGAGGGCAAAACCTCCTGGATTTTCTCGAGTTGCGGCAGGTGCTCTCGACTTACGACGGGGACCTCAGGGAACCGCTCTGGTGGCCTCAGGAAAGGCCAGTCCCCATGCGAGTTCCTCGGGGGCGTCTCGGGATTCCTCTCCCGTCGATGCCGGGGCCTAAGACCTTGTGTGGAGTCGGGGCCGGAACCTGAGGATTCCTCTCCAGTGCTGACATGGATTTGGGGTACTTCTGGAGTCTCCCCAGGGGAGTCAGTCCTCGTCTCGAATGCGGGCATGCACTTGCGCTTTCCTCCAGAGCGGTAGCAGCAGTGTCACGCAGTCCGCCGCGTGGATCAAACGATCTATGGTTTTCCCTCGAGTCTTTCCCACGAGGCTTTCCCACGAGGCTTTCCCACAGGGCTGTCCCACGTGCACACGTGGTAGGAGTCGATCCTCGGCTTGAACGTCAAGGCAGTGCAGGGAAAACAGGTTCCTCTGGAATGGACTGACACATCTGGGGGACTCTTGGAATGGTGGCACGACCCTGGAGTTCCTTTCGCCTTTCCTGTGGAGAGCGCCTCCTCTTGAGATGCGACGGGAACGCCGGGAATTCTTTCCCTACGAAACAGGGAAAGGATCCCTCATCTCGAGCTAGGAGGCGGACACGGGGCTCCCCTGGATGTGTGCGGGACCCCACGTGCTTCCTCTCGAGTGGAGACGGGTATGTCGGGTAACTTCTTGAGTTGCAGCAATGGTGTGAAGGATCTTTGGAAGTTCCAGTGGTTAGATGTGATTGGCCTCGAGAAGCCTCAGCGGAAATGGGCCTCATCGCGCCTGGAGGGCAAAATCTCCTGGATTTTCTCGAGTTGCGGCAGGTGCTCTCGACTTACGACGGGGACCTCAGGGAACCGCTCTGGTGGCCTCAGGAAAGGACAGTCCCCATGCGAGTTCCTCGGGGGCGTCTCGGGATTCCTCTCCCGTCGATGCCGGGGCCTAAGACCTTGTGTGGAGTCGGGGCCGGAACCTGAGGATTCCTCTCCAGTGCTGACATGGATCTTGGGGTACTTCTGGAGTCTCCCCAGGGGAGTAAGTCCTCGTCTCGAATGCGGGCATGCACTTGCGCTTTCCTCCAGAGCGGTAGCAGCAGTGTCACGCAGTCCGCCGCGTGGATCAAAGGATCTATGGTTTTCCCTCGAGTCTTTCCCACGAGGCTTTCCCACGAGGCTTTCCCACAGGGCTGTCCCACGTGCACACGTGGTGGGATTCGATCCTCGGCTTGAACGTCAAGGCAGTGCAGGGAAAACAGGTTCCTCTGGAATGGACTGACACATCTGGGGGACTCTTGGAATGGTGGCACGACCCTGGAGTTCCTCTCGCCTTTCCTGTGGAGAGCGCCTCCTCTTGAGATGCGACGGGAACGCCGGGAAATCTTTCCCTACGAAACAGGGAAAGGATCCCACATCTCGAGTTAGGAGTCGGAAACGGGGCTCCCCTGGATGTGTGCGGGACCCCACGTGCTTCCCCTCGAGTGGAGACGGGTATGTCGGGGAACTTCTTGAGTTGCAGCAATGGTGTGAAGGACCCTTTGGAAGTTCCAGTGGTTAGATGTGATTGGCCTCGAGAAGCCTCAGCGGAAATGGGCCTCATCTCGCCTGTAGGGCAAAACCTCCTGGATTTTCTCGAGTTGCGGCAGGTGCTCTCGACTTACGACGGGGACCTCAGGGAACCGCTCTGGTGGCCTCAGGAAAGGCCAGTCCCCATGCGAGTTCCTCGGGGGCGTCTCGGGATTCCTCTCCCGTCGATGCCGGGGCCTAAGACCTTGTGTGGAGTCGGGGCCGGAACCTGAGGATTCCTCTCCAGTGCTGACATGGATCTTGGGGTACTTCTGGAGTCTCCCCAGGGGAGTAAGTCCTCGTCTCGAATGCGGGCATGCACTTGCGCTTTCCTCCAGAGCGGTAGCAGCAGTGTCACGCAGTCCGCCGCGTGGATCAAAGGATCTATGTTTTTCCCTCGAGTCTTTCCCACGAGGCTTTCCCACGAGGCTTTCCCACAGGGCTGTCCCACGTGCACACGTGGTGGGAGTCGATCCTCGGCTTGAACGTCAAGGCAGTGCAGGGAAAACAGGTTCCTCTGGAATGGACTGACACACCTGGGGGACTCTTGGAATGGTGGCATGACCCTGGAGTTCCTCTCGCCTTTCCTGTGGAGAGCGCCTCCTCTTGAGATGCGACGGGAACGCCGGGAATTCTTTCCCTAAGAAACAGGGAAAGGATCCCTCATCTCGAGCTAGGAGGCGGAAACGGGGCTCCCCTGGATGTGTGCGGGACCCACGTGCTTCCTCTCGAGTGGAGACGGGTATGTCGGGGAACTTCTTGAGTTGCAGCAAGGGTGTGAAGGACCCTTTGGAAGTTCCAGTGGTTAGATGTGATTGGCCTCGAGAAGCCTCAGCGGAAATGGGCCTCATCTCGCCTGGAGGGCAAAACCTCCTGGATTTTCTCGAGTTGCGGCAGGTGCTCTCGACTTACGACGGGGACCTCAGGGAACCGCTCTGGTGGCCTCAGGAAAGGCCAGTCCCCATGCGAGTTCCTCGGGGGCGTCTCGGGATTCCTCTCCCGTCGATGCCGGGGCCTAAGACCTTGTGTGGAGTCGGGGCCGGAACCTGAGGATTCCTCTCCAGTGCTGACATGGATCTTGGGGTACTTCTGGAGTCTCCCCAGGGGAGTAAGTCCTCGTCTCGAATGCGGGCATGCACTTGCGCTTTCCTCCAGAGCGGTAGCAGCAGTGTCACGCAGTCCGCCGCGTGGATCAAAGGATCTATGTTTTTCCCTCGAGTCTTTCCCACGAGGCTTTCCCACGAGGCTTTCCCACAGGGCTGTCCCACGTGCACACGTGGTGGGAGTCGATCCTCGGCTTGAACGTCAAGGCAGTGCAGGGAAAACAGGTTCCTCTGGAATGGACTGACACACCTGGGGGACTCTTGGAATGGTGGCATGACCCTGGAGTTCCTCTCGCCTTTCCTGTGGAGAGCGCCTCCTCTTGAGATGCGACGGGAACGCCGGGAATTCTTTCCCTACGAAACAGGGAAAGGATCCCTCATCTCGAGCTAAGAGGCGGAAACGGGGCTCCCCTGGATGTGTGCGGGACCCCACGTGCTTCCCCTCGAGTGGAGACGGGTATGTCGGGGAACTTCTTGAGTTGCAGCAATGGTTTGAAGGACCCTATGGAGGTTCCAGTGGTTAGATGTGATTGGCCTCGAGAAGCCTCAGTGGAAATGGGCCTCATCTCGCCTGGAGGGCAAAACCTCCTGGATTTTCTCGAGTTGCGGCAGGTGCTCTCGACTTACGACGGGGACCTCAGGGAACCGCTCTGGTGGCCTCAGGAAAGGCCAGTCCCCATGCGAGTTCCTCGGGGGCCTCTCGGGATTCCTCTACCGTCGATGCCGGGGCCTAAGACCTTGTGTGGAGTCGGGGCCGGAACCTGAGGATTCCTCTCCAGTGCTGACATGGATCTTGGGGTACTTCTGGAGTCTCCCCAGGGGAGTCAGTCCTCGTCTCGAATGCGGGAATGCACTTGCGCTTTCCTCCAGAGCGATAGCAGCAGTGTCACGCAGTCCGCCGCGTGGATCAAAGGATCTATGGTTTTCCCTCGAGTCTTTCCCACGAGGCTTTCCCACGAGGCTTTCCCACAGGGCTGTCCCACGTGCACACGTGGTGGGATTCGATCCTCGGCTTGAACGTCAAGGCAGTGCAGGGAAAACAGGTTCCTCTGGAATGGACTGACACATCTGGGGGACTCTTGGAATGGTGTCAGGACCCTGGAGTTCCTCACGCCTTTCCTGTGGAGAGCGCCTCCTCTTGAGATGCGACGGGAACGCCGGGAATTCTTTCCCTACGAAACAGGGAAAGGATCCCTCATCTCGAGCTAGGAGGCGGAAACGGGGCTCCCCTGGATGTGTGCGGGACCCACGTGCTTCCTCTCGAGTGGAGACGGGTATGTCGGGGAACTTCTTGAGTTGCAGCAAGGGTGTGAAGGACCCTTTGGAAGTTCCAGTGGTTAGATGTGATTGGCCTCGAGAAGCCTCAGCGGAAATGGGCCTCATCTCGCCTGGAGGGCAAAACCTCCTGGATTTTCTCGAGTTGCGGCAGGTGCTCTCGACTTACGACGGGGACCTCAGGGAACCGCTCTGGTGGCCTCAGGAAAGGCCAGTCCCCATGCGAGTTCCTCGGGGGCGTCTCGGGATTCCTCTCCCGTCGATGCCGGGGCCTAAGACCTTGTGTGGAGTCGGGGCCGGAACCTGAGGATTCCTCTCCAGTGCTGACATGGATCTTGGGGTACTTCTGGAGTCTCCCCAGAGGAGTCAGTCCTCGTCTCGAATGCGGGCATACACTTGTGCTTTCCTCCAGAGCGGTAGCAGCAGAGTCACGCAGTCCGCCGCGTGGATCAAAGGATCTATGTTTTTCCCTCGAGTCGTTCCCACGAGGCTTTCCCACGAGGCTTTCCCACAGGGCTGTCCCACGTGCACACGTGGTGGGAGTCGATCCTCGGCTTGAACGTCAAGGCAGTGCAGGGAAAACAGGTTCCTCTGGAATGGACTGACACATCTGGGGGACTCTTGGAATGGTGGCACGACCCTGGAGTTCCTCTCGCCTTTCCTGTGGAGAGCGCCTCCTCTTGAGATGCGACGGGAACGCCGGGAAATCTTTCCCTACGAAACAGGGAAAGGATCCCACATCTCGAGTTAGGAGTCGGAAACGGGGCTCCCCTGGATGTGTGCGGGACCCCACGTGCTTCCCCTCGAGTGGAGACGGGTATGTCGGGGAACTTCTTGAGTTGCAGCAATGGTGTGAAGGACCCTTTGGAAGTTCCAGTGGTTAGATGTGATTGGCCTCGAGAAGCCTCAGCGGAAATGGGCCTCATCTCGCCTGGAGGGCCAAACCTCCTGGATTTTCTCGAGTTGCGGCAGGTGCTCTCGACTTACGACGGGGACCTCAGGGAACCGCTCTGGTGGCCTCAGGAAAGGCCAGTCCCCATGCGAGTTCCTCGGGGGCGTCTCGGGATTCCTCTCCCGTCGATGCCGGGGCCTAAGACCTTGTGTGGAGTCGGGGCCGGAACCTGAGGATTCCTCTCCAGTGCTGACATGGATTTGGGGTACTTCTGGAGTCTCCCCAGGGGAGTCAGTCCTCGTCTCGAATGCGGGCATGCACTTGCGCTTTCCTCCAGAGCGGTAGCAGCAGTGTCACGCAGTCCGCCGAGTGGATCAAAGGATCTATGGTTTTCCCTCGAGTCTTTCCCACGAGGCTTTCCCACGAGGCTTTCCCACAGGGCTGTCCCACGTGCACACGTGGTAGGAGTCGATCCTCGGCTTGAACGTCAAGGCAGTGCAGGGAAAACAGGTTCCTCTGGAATGGACTGACACATCTGGGGGACTCTTGGAATGGTGGCACGACCCTGGAGTTCCTTTCGCCTTTCCTGTGGAGAGCGCCTCCTCTTGAGATGCGACGGGAACGCCGGGAATTCTTTCCCTACGAAACAGGGAAAGGATCCCTCATCTCGAGCTAGGAGGCGGACACGGGGCTCCCCTGGATGTGTGCGGGACCCCACGTGCTTCCTCTCGAGTGGAGACGGGTATGTCGGGTAACTTCTTGAGTTGCAGCAATGGTGTGAAGGATCTTTGGAAGTTCCAGTGGTTAGATGTGATTGGCCTCGAGAAGCCTCAGCGGAAATGGGCCTCATCGCGCCTGGAGGGCAAAACCTCCTGGATTTTCTCGAGTTGCGGCAGGTGCTCTCGACTTACGACGGGGACCTCAGGGACCCGCTCTGGTGGCCTCAGGAAAGGCCAGTCCCCATGCGAGTTCCTCGGGGGCGTCTCGGGATTCCTCTCCCGTCGATGCCGGGGCCTAAGACCTTGTGTGGAGTCGGGGCCGGAACCTGAGGATTTCTCTCCAGTGCTGACATGGATCTTGGGGTACTTCTGGAGTCTCCCCAGGGGAGTCAGTCCTCGTCTCGAATGCGGGCATGCACTTGCGCTTTCCTCCAGAGCGGTAGCAGCAGTGTCACACAGTCCGCCGCGTGGATCAAAGGATCTATGGTTTTCCCTCGAGTCTTTCCCACGAGGCTTTCCCACGAGGCTTTCCCACAGGGCTGTCCCACGTGCACACGTGGTGGGAGTCGATCCTCGGCTTGAACGTCAAGGCAGTGCTGGGAAAAGAGTTTCCTCTGGAATGGACTGACACATCTGGGGGACTCTTGGAATGGTGGCATGACCCTGGAGTTCCTCTCGCCTTTCCTGTGGAGAGCGCCTCCTCTTGAGATACGACGGGAACGCCGGGAATTCTTTCCCTAAGAAACAGGGAAAGGATCTTTCATCTCGAGCTAGGAGGCGGAAACGGGGCTCCCCTGGATGTGTGCGGGACACCACGTGCTTCCTCTCGAGTGCAGACGGGTATGTCGGGGAACTTCTAGAGTTGCAGCAAGGGTGTGAAGGACCCTTTGGAAGGTCCAGTGGCTAGATGTGATTGGCCTCGAGAAGCCTCAGCGGAAATGGGCCTCATCTCGCCTGGAGGGCAAAACCTCCTGGATTTTCTCGAGTTGCGGCAGGTGCTCTCGACTTACGACGGGGACCTCAGGGACCCGCTCTGGTGGCCTCAGGAAAGGCCAGTCCCCATGCGAGTTCCTCGGGGGCGTCTCGGGATTCCTCTCCCGTCGATGCCGGGGCCTAAGACCTTGTGTGGAGTCGGGGCCGGAACCTGAGGATTCCTCTCCAGTGCTGACATGGATCTTGGGGTACTTCTGGAGTCTCCCCAGGGGAGTCAGTCCTCGTCTCGAATGCGGGCATGCACTTGCGCTTTCCTCCAGAGCGGTAGCAGCAGTGTCACGCAGTCCGCCGCGTGGATCAAAGGATCTATGTTTTTCCCTCGAGTCTTTCCCACGAGGCTTTCCCACGAGGCTTTCCCACAGGGCTGTCCCACGTGCACACGTTGTGGGAGTCGATCCTCGGCTTGAACGTCAAGGCAGTGCAGGGAAAACAGGTTCCTCTGGAATGGACTGACACATCTGGGGGACTCTTGGAATGGTGGCACGACCCTGGAGTTCCTCTCGCCTTTCCTGTGGAGAGGGCCTCCTCTTGAGATGCGACGGGAACGCCGGGAATTCTTTCCCTACGGAACAGGGAAAGGATCCCTCATCTCGAGCTAGGAGGCGGAAACGGGGCTCCCCTGGATGTGTGCGGGACCCACGTGCTTCCTCTCGAGTGGAGACGGGTATGTCGGGGAACTTCTTGAGTTGCAGCAAAGGTGTGAAGGACCCTTTGGAAGTTCCAGTTGTTAGACGTGATTAGCCTCGAGAAGCCTCAGCGGAAATGGGCCTCATCTCGCCTGGAGGGCAAAACCTCCTGGATTTTCTCGAGTTGCGGCAGGTGCTCTCGACTTACGACGGGGACCTCAGGGACCCGCTCTGGTGGCCTCAGGAAAGGCCAGTCCCCATGCGAGTTCCTCGGGGGGGTCTCGGGATTCCTCTCCCGTCGATGCCGGGGCCTAAGACCTTGTGTGGAGTCGGGGCCGGAACCTGAGGATTCCTCTCCAGTGCTGACATGGATCTTGGGGTACTTCTGGAGTCTCCCCAGGGGAGTCAGTCCTCGTCTCGAATGCGGGCATGCACTTGCGCTTTCCTCCAGAGCGGTAGCAGCAGTGTCACACAGTCCGCCGCGTGGATCAAAGGATCTATGGTTTTCCCTCGAGTCTTTCCCACGAGGCTTTCCCACGAGGCTTTCCCACAGGGCTGTCCCACGTGCACACGTGGTGGGAGTCGATCCTCGGCTTGAACGTCAAGGCAGTGCTGGGAAAAGAGTTTCCTCTGGAATGGACTGACACATCTGGGGGACTCTTGGAATGGTGGCATGACCCTGGAGTTCCTCTCGCCTTTCCTGTGGAGAGCGCCTCCTCTTGAGATACGACGGGAACGCCGGGAATTCTTTCCCTACGAAACAGGGAAAGGATCTTTCATCTCGAGCTAGGAGGCGGAAACGGGGCTCCCCTGGATGTGTGCGGGACACCACGTGCTTCCTCTCGAGTGCACACGGGTATGTCGGGGAACTTCTTGAGTTGCAGCAAGGGTGTGAAGGACCCTTTGGAAGGTCCAGTGGCTAGATGTGATTGGCCTCGAGAAGCCTCAGCGGAAATGGGCCTCATCTCGCCTGGAGGGCAAAACCTCCTGGATTTTCTCGAGTTGCGGCAGGTGCTCTCGACTTACGACGGGGACCTCAGGGACCCGCTCTGGTGGCCTCAGGAAAGGCCAGTCCCCATGCGAGTTCCTCGGGGGCGTCTCGGGATTCCTCTCCCGTCGATGCCGGGGGCTAAGACCTTGTGTGGAGTCGGGGCCGGAACCTGAGGATTCCTCTCCAGTGCTGACATGGATCTTGGGGTACTTCTGGAGTCTCCCCAGGGGAGTCAGTCCTCGTCTCAAATGCGGGCATGCACTTGCGCTTTCCTCCAGAGCGGTAGCAGCAGTGTCACGCACTCCGCCGCGTGGATCAAAGGATCTATGGTTTTCCCTCGAGTCGTTCCCACGAGGCTTTCCCACGAGGCTTTCCCACAGGGCTGTCCCACGTGCACACGTGGTGGGAGTCGATCCTCGGCTTGAACGTCAAGGCAGTGCAGGGAAAACAGGTTCCTCTGGAATGGACTGACACATCTGGGGGACTCTTGGAATGGTGGCACGACCCTGGAGTTCCTCTCGCCTTTCCTGTGGAGAGCGCCTCCTCTTGAGATGCGACGGGAACGCCGGGAATTCTTTCCCTACGAAACAGGGAAAGGATCCCTCATCTCGAGCTAGGAGGCGGAAACGGGGCTCCCCTGGATGTGTTCGGGACCCACGTGCTTCCTCTCGAGTGGAGACGGGTATGTCGGGGAACTTCTTGAGTTGCAGCAAGGGTGTGAAGGACCCTTTGGAAGTTCCAGTTGTTAGACGTGATTAGCCTCGAGAAGCCTCAGCGGAAATGGGCCTCATCTCGCCTGGAGGGCAAAACCTCCTGGATTTTCTCGAGTTGCGGCAGGTGCTCTCGACTTACGACGGGGACCTCAGGGACCCGCTCTGGTGGCCTCAGGAAAGGCCAGTCCCCATGCGAGTTCCTCGGGGGCGTCTCGGGATTCCTCTCCCGTCGATGCCGGGGCCTAAGACCTTGTGTGGAGTCGGGGCCGGAACCTGAGGATTCCTCTCCAGTGCTGACATGGATCTTGGGGTACTTCTGGAGTCTCCACAGGGGAGTCAGTCCTCGTCTCTAATGCGGGCATGCACTTGCGCTTTCCTCCAGAGCGGTAGCAGCAGTGTCACGCAGTCCGCTGCGTGGATCAAAGGATCTATTGTTTTCCCTCGAGTCTTTCCCACGAGGCTTACCCACGAGGCTTTCCCACAGGGCTGTCCCACGTTCACACGTGGTGGGAGTCGATCCTCGGCTTGAACGTCAAGGCAGTGCAGGGAAAACAGGTTCATCTGGAATGGACTGACACATCTGGGGGACTCTTGGAATGGTGTCAGGACCCTGGAGATCCTCTCGCCTTTCCTGTGGAGAGCGCCTCCACTTGAGATGCGACGGGAACGCCGGGAATTCTTTCCCTACGAAACAGGGAAAGGATCCCTCATCTCGAGCTAGGAGGCGGAAACGGGTCTCCCCTGGATGTGTGCGGGACCCCACGTGCTTCCTCTCGAGTGGAGACTGGTATGTCGGGGAACTTCTTGAGTTGCAGCAATGGTGTGAAGGATCTTTGGAAGTTCCAGTGGTTAGATGTGATTGGCCTCGAGAAGCCTCAGCGGAAATGGGCCTCATCGCGCCTGGAGGGCAAAATCTCCTGGATTTTCTCGAGTTGCGGCAGGTGCTCTCGACTTACGACGGGGACCTCAGGGAACCGCTCTGGTGGCCTCAGGAAAGGCCAGTCCCCATGCGAGTTCCTCGGGGGCGTCTCGGGATTCCTCTCCCGTCGATGCCGGGGCCTAAGACCTTGTGTGGAGTCGGGGCCGGAACCTGAGGATTCCTCTCCAGTGCTGACATGGATCTTGGGGTACTTCTGGAGTCTCCCCAGGGGAGTCAGTCCTCGTCTCGAATGCGGGCATGCACTTGCGCTTTCCTCCAGAGCGGTAGCAGCAGTGTCACGCAGTCCGCCGCGTGGATCAAAGGATCTATGTTTTTCCCTCGAGTCTTTCCCACGAGGCTTTCCCACGAGGCTTTCCCACAGGGCTGTCCCACGTGCACACGTGGTGGGAGTCGATCCTCGGCTTGAACGTCAAGGCAGTGCAGGGAAAACAGGTTCCTCTGGAATGGACTGACACATCTGGGGGACTCTTGGAATGGTGGCACGACCCTGGAGTTCCTCTCGCCTTTCCTGTGGAGAGCGCCTCCTCTTGAGATGCGACGGGAACGCCGGGAATTCTTTCCCTACGAAACAGGGAAAGGATCCCTCATCTCGAGCTAGGAGGCGGAAACGGGGCTCCCCTGGATGTGTGCGGGACCCACGTGCTTCCTCTCGAGTGGAGACGGG
The DNA here is from genome assembly GCF_042477335.2 of Ovis canadensis. Classification (NCBI taxonomy): domain Eukaryota; kingdom Metazoa; phylum Chordata; class Mammalia; order Artiodactyla; family Bovidae; genus Ovis; species Ovis canadensis. The sequence continues at coordinate 8,075,659 of NC_091264.1, forward strand.
TATGTCGGGTAACTTCTTGAGTTGCAGCAAAGGTGTGAAGGACCCTTTGGAAGTTCCAGTTGTTAGACGTGATTAGCCTCGAGAAGACTCAGCGGAAATGGGCCTCATCTCGCCTGGAGGGCAAAACCTCCTGGATTTTCTCGAGTTGCGGCAGGTGCTCTCGACTTACGACGGGGACCTCAGGGACCCGCTCTGGTGGCCTCAGGAAAGGCCAGTCCCCATGCGAGTTCCTCGGGGGCGTCTCGGGATTCCTCTCCCGTCGATGCCGGGGCCTAAGACCTTGTGTGGAGTCGGGGCCGGAACCTGAGGATTCCTCTCCAGTGCTGACATGGATCTTGGGGTACTTCTGGAGTCTCCCCAGGTGAGTCAGTCCTCGTCTCGAATGCGGGCATGCACTTGCGCTTTCCTCCAGAGCGGTAGCAGCAGTGTCACACAGTCCGCCGCGTGGATCAAAGGATCTATGGTTTTCCCTCGAGTCTTTCCCACGAGGCTTTCCCACGAGGCTTTCCCACAGGGCTGTCCCACGTGCACACGTGGTGGGAGTCGATCCTCGGCTTGAACGTCAAGGCAGTGCTGGGAAAAGAGTTTCCTCTGGAATGGACTGACACATCTGGGGGACTCTTGGAATGGTGGCATGACCCTGGAGTTCCTCTCGCCTTTCCTGTGGAGAGCGCCTCCTCTTGAGATACGACGGGAACGCCGGGAATTCTTTCCCTACGAAACAGGGAAAGGATCCCTCATCTCGAGCTAGGAGGCGGAAACGTGTCTCCCATGGATGTGTGCGGGACACCACGTGCTTCCTCTCGAGTGCACACGGGTATGTCGGGGAACTTCTTGAGTTGCAGCAAGGGTGTGAAGGACCCTTTGGAAGGTCCAGTGGCTAGATGTGATTGGCCTCGAGAAGCCTCAGCGGAAATGGGCCTCATCTCGCCTGGAGGGCAAAACCTCCTGGATTTTCTCGAGTTGCGGCAGGTGCTCTCGACTTACGACGGGGACCTCAGGGACCCGCTCTGGTGGCCTCAGGAAAGGCCAGTCCCCATGCGAGTTCCTCGGGGGCGTCTCGGGATTCCTCTCTCGTCGATGCCGGGGCCTAAGACCTTGTGTGGAGTCGGGGCCGGAACCTGAGGATTCCTCTCCAGTGCTGACATGGATTTGGGGTACTTCTGGAGTCTCCCCAGGGGAGTCAGTCCTCGTCTCGAATGCGGGCATGCACTTGCGCTTTCCTCCAGAGCGGTAGCAGCAGTGTCACACAGTCCGCCGCGTGGATCAAAGGATCTATGGTTTTCCCTCGTGTCTTTCCCACGAGGCTTTCCCACGAGGCTTTCCCACAGGGCTGTCCCACGTGCACACGTGGTGGGAGTCGATCCTCCGCTTGAACGTCAAGGCAGTGCTGGGAAAAGAGTTTCCTCTGGAATGGACTGACACATCTGGGGGAATCTTGGAATGGTGGCATGACCCTGGAGTTCCTCTCGCCTTTCCTGTGGAGAGCGCCTCCTCTTGAGATACGACAGGAACGCCGGGAATTCTTTCCCTACGATACAGGGAAAGGATCCCTCATCTCGAGCTAGGAGGCGGAAACGGGTCTCCCCTGGATGTGTGCGGGACCCCACGTGCTTCCTCCAGAGTGGAGACGGGTATGTCGGGTAACTTCTTGAGTTGCAGCAATGGTGTGAAGGATCTTTGGAAGTTCCAGTGGTTAGATGTGATTGGCCTCGAGAAGCCTCAGCGGAAATGGGCCTCATCGCGCCTGGAGGGCAAAATCTCCTGGATTTTCTCGAGTTGCGGCAGGTGCTCTCGACTTACGACGGGGACCTCAGGGAACCGCTCTGGTGGCCTCAGGAAAGGCCAGTCCCCATGCGAGTTCCTCGCGGGCCTCTCGGGATTCCTCTCCCGTCGATGCCGGGGCCTAAGACCTTGTGTGGAGTTGGGTCCGGAACCTGAGGATTCCTGTCCAGTGCTGACATGGATCTTGGGGTACTTCTGGAGTCTCCCCAGGGGAGTCAGTCCTCGTCTCGAATGCGGGCATGCACTTGCGCTTTCCTCCAGAGCGGTAGCAGCAGTGTCACGCAGTCCTCCGCGTGGATCAAAGGACCTATGGTTTTCCCTCGAGTCTTTCCCACGAGGCTTTCCCACGAGGCTTTCCCACAGGGCTGTCCCACGTGCACACGTGGTGGGAGTCGATCCTCGGCTTGAACGTCAAGGCAGTGCAGGGAAAACAAGTTCCTCTGGAATGGACTGACACATCTGGGGGACTTTTGGAATGGTGTCACGACCCTGGAGCTCCTCTCGCCTTTCCTGTGGAGAGCGCCTCCACTTGAGATGCGACGGGAACGCCGGGAATTCTTTCCCTACGAAACAGGGAAAGGATCCCTCATCTCGCGCTAGGAGGCGGAAACGGGTCTCCCCTGGATGTGTGCGGGACCCCACGTGCTTCCTCTCGAGTGGAGACGGGTATGTCGGGTAACTTCTTGAGTTGCAGCAATGGTGTGAAGGATCTTTGGAAGTTCCAGTGGTTAGATGTGATTGGCCTCGAGAAGCCTCGGCGGAAATGGGCCTCATCGCGCCTGGAGGGCAAAATCTCCTGGATTTTCTCGAGTTGCGGCAGGTGCTCTCGACTTACGACGGGGACCTCAGGGAACCGCTCTGGTGGCCTCAGGAAAGGCCAGTCCCCATGCGAGTTCCTCGGGGGCGTCTCGGGATTCCTCTCCCGTCGATGCCGGGGCCTAAGACCTTGTGTGGAGTCGGGACCGGAACCTGAGGATTCCTCTCCAGTGCTGACATGGATCTAGGGGTACTTCTGGAGTCTCCCCAGGGGAGTCAGTCCTCGTCTCGAATGCGGGCATGCACTTGCGCTTTCCTCCAGAGCGGTAGCAGCAGTGTCACGCAGTCCGCCGCGTGGATCAAAGGATCTATGGTTTTCCCTCGAGTCTCCCACGAGGCTTTCCCACGAGGCTTTCCCACAGGGCTGTCCCACGTGCACACGTGGTGGGAGTCGATCCTCGGCTTGAACGTCAAGGCAGTGCAGGGAAAACAGGTTCCTCTGGAATGGACTGAAACATCTGGGGGACTCTTGGAGTGGTGTCACGACCCTGGAGTTCCTCTCGCCTTTCCTGTGGAGAGCGCCTCCTCTTGAGATGCGACGGGAACGCCGGGAATTCTTTCCCTACGAAACAGGGAAAGGATCCCTCATCTCGAGCAAGGAGGCGGAAACGGGGCTCACCTGAATGTGTGCGGGACCCACGTGTTTCCTCTCGAGTGGAGACGGGTATGTCGGGGAACTTCTTGAGTTGCAGCAAGGGTGTGAAGGACCCTTTGGAAGTTCCAGTGGTTTGATGTGATTGGCCTCGAGAAGCCTCAGTGGAAATGGGCCTCATCTCGCCTGGAGGGCAAAACCTCCTGGATTTTCTCGAGTTGCGGCAGGTGCTCTCGACTTACGACGGGGACCTCAGGGAACCGCTCTGGTGGCCTCAGGAAAGGCCAGTCCCCATGCGAGTTCCTCGGGGGCCTCTCGGGATTCCTCTCCCGTCGATGCCGGGGCCTAAGACCATGTGTGCAGTCGGGGCCGGAACCTGAGGATTCCTCTCCAGTGCTGACATGGATCTTGGGGTACTTCTGGAGTCTCCCCAGGGGAGTCAGTCCTCGTCTCGAATGCGGGCATGCACTTGCGCTTTCCTCCACAGCGGTAGCAGCAGTGTCACGCAGTCCGCCGCGTGGATCAAAGGATCTATGGTTTTCCCTCGAGTCTTTCCCACGAGGCTTTCCCACAGGGCTGTCCCACGTGCACACGTGGTGGGAGTCGATCCTCGGCTTGAACGTCAAGGCAGTGCAGGGAAAACAGGTTCCTCTGGAATGGACTGACACATCTGGGGTACTCTTGGAATGGTGGCACGACCCTGGAGTTCCTCTCGCCTTTCCTGTGGAGAGCGACTCCTCTTGAGATGCGACGGGAACGCCGGGAATTCTTTCCCTACGAAACAGGGAAAGGATCCCTCATCTCGAGCTAGGAGGCGAAAACGGGGCTCCCCTGGATGTGTGCGGGACCAACGTGCTTCCTCTCGAGTGGAGACGGGTATGTCGGGGAACTTCTTGAGTTGCAGCAAGGGTGTGAAGGACCCTTTGGAAGTTCCAGTGGTTAGACGTGATTAGCCTCGAGAAGCCTCAGCGGAAATGGGCCTCATCGCGCCTGGAGGGCACAACCTCCTGGATTTTCTCGAGTTGCGGCAGGTGCTCTCGACTTACGACGGGGACCTCAGGGACCCGCTCTGGTGGCCTCAGGAAAGGCCAGTCCCCATGCGAGTTCCTCGGGGGCCTCTCGGGATTCCTCTCCCGTCGATGCCGGGGCCTAAGACCTTGTGTGGAGTCGGGGCCGGAACCTGAGGATTCCTCTCCAGTGCTGACATGGATCTTGGGGTACTTCTGGAGTCTCCCCAGGGGAGTCAGTCCTCGTCTCGAATGCGGGCATGCACTTGCGCTTTCCTCCAGAGCGGTAGCAGCAGTGTCACGCAGTCCGCCGCGTGGATCAAAGGACCTATGGTTTTCCCTCGAGTCTTTCCCACGAGGCTTTCCCACGAGGCTTTCCCACAGGGCTGTCCCACGTGCACACGTGGTGGGAGTCGATCCTCGGCTTGAACGTCAAGGCAGTGCAGGGAAAACAAGTTCCTCTGGAATGGACTGACACATCTGGGGGACTTTTGGAATGGTGTCACGACCCTGGAGCTCCTCTCGCCTTTCCTGTGGAGAGCGCCTCCACTTGAGATGCGACGGGAACGCCGGGAATTCTTTCCCTACGAAACAGGGAAAGGATCCCTCATCTCGAGCTAGGAGGCGGAAACGGGTCTCCCCTGGATGTGTGCGGGACCCCACGTGCTTCCTCTCGAGTGGAGACGGGTATGTCGGGTAACTTCTTGAGTTGCAGCAATGGTGTGAAGGATCTTTGGAAGTTCCAGTGGTTAGATGTGATTGGCCTCGAGAAGCCTCAGCGGAAATGGGCCTCATCGCGCCTGGAGGGCAAAATCTCCTGGATTTTCTCGAGTTGCGGCAGGTGCTCTCGACTTACGACGGGGACCTCAGGGAACCGCTCTGGTGGCCTCAGGAAAGGCCAGTCCCCATACGAATTCCTCGGGGGCGTCTCGGGATTCCTCTCCCGTCGATGCCGGGGCCTAAGACCTTGTGTGGAGTCGGGACCGGAACCTGAGGATTCCTCTCCAGTGCTGACATGGATCTTGGGGTACTTCTGGAGTCTCCCCAGGGGAGTCAGTCCTCGTCTCGAATGCGGGCATGCACTTGCGCTTTCCTCCAAAGCGGTAGCAGCAGTGTCACGCTGTCCGCCGCGTGGATCAAAGGATCTATGGTTTTCCCTCGAGTCTTTCCCACGAGGCTTTCCCACGAGGCTTTCCCACAGGGCTGTCCCACGTGCACACGTGGTGGGAGTCGATCCTCGGCTTGAACGTCAAGGCAGTGCAGGGAAAACAGGTTCCTCTGGAATGGACTGACACATCTGGGGGACTCTTGGAGTGGTGTCACGACTCTGGAGTTCCTCTCGCCTTTCCTGTGGAGAGCGCCTCCTCTTGAGATGCGATGCGAACGCCGGGAATTCTTTCCCTAAGAAACAGGGAAAGGATCCCTCATCTCGAGCTAGGAGGCGGAAACGGGGCTCCCCTGGATGTGTGCGGGACCCACGTGCTTCCTCTCGAGTGGAGACGGGTATGTCGGGGAACTTCTTGAGTTGCAGCAAGGGTGTGAAGGACCCTTTGGAAGTTCCAGTGGTTAGATGTGATTGGCCTCGAGAAGCCTCAGCGGAAATGGGCCTCATCTCGCCTGGAGGGCAAAACCTCCTGGATTTTCTCGAGTTGCGGCAGGTGCTCTCGACTTACGACGGGGACCTCAGGGAACCGCTCTGGTGGCCTCAGGAAAGGCCAGTCCCCATGCGAGTTCCTCGGGGGCCTCTCGGGATTCCTCTCCCGTTGATGCCGGGGCCTAAGACCATGTGTGGAGTCGGGGCCGGAACCTGAGGATTCCTCTCCAGTGCTGACATGGATCTTGGGGTACTTCTGGAGTCTCCCCAGGGGAGTCAGTCCTCGTCTCGAATGTGGGCATGCACTTGCGCTTTCCTCCAGAGCGGTAGCAGCAGTGTCACGCAGTCCACCGCGTGGATCAAAGGATCTATGGTTTTCCCTCGAGTCTTTCCCACGAGGCTTTCCCACAGGGCTGTCCCACGTGCACACGTGGTGGGAGTCGATCCTCGGCTTGAACGTCAAGGCAGTGCAGGGAAAACAGGTTCCTCTGGAATGGACTGACACATCTGGGGGACTCTTGGAATGGTGGCACGACCCTGGAGTTCCTCTCGCCTTTCCTGTGGAGAGCGCCTCCTCTTGAGATGCGACGGGAACGCCGGGAATTCTTTCCCTACGAAACAGGGAAAGGATCCCTCATCTCGAGCTAGGAGGCGGAAACGGGGCTCCCCTGGATGTGTGCGGGACACCACGTGCTTCCTCTCGAGGGCAGACGGGTATGTCCTGGAACTTCTTGAGTTGCAGCAAGGGTGTGAAGGACCCTTTGGAAGTTCCAGTGGTTAGATGTGATTGGCCTCGAGAAGCCTCAGCGGAAATGGGCCTCATCTCGCCTGGAGGGCAAAACCTCCTGGATTTTCTCGAGTTGCGGCAGGTGCTCTCGACTTACGACGGGGACCTCAGGGACCCGCTCTGGTGGCCTCAGGAAAGGCCAGTCCCCATGCGAGTTCCTCGGGGGCGTCTCGGGATTCCTCTCCCGTCGATGCCGGGGCCTAAGACCATGTGTGGAGTCAGGGCCGGAACCTGAGGATTCCTCTCCAGTGCTGACATGGATCTTGGGGTACTTCTGGAGTCTCCCCAGGGGAGTCAGTCCTCGTCTCGAATGCGGGCATGCACTTGCGCTTTCCTCCAGAGCGGTAGCAGCAGTGTCAAGCAGTCCGCCGCGTGGATCAAAGGATCTATGTTTTTCCCTCGAGTCTTTCCCACGAGGCTTTCCCACGAGGCTTTCCCACAGGGCTGTCCCACGTGCACACGTGGTGGGAGTCGATCCTCGGCTTGAACGTCAAGGCAGTGCAGGGAAAACAGGTTCCTCTGGAATGGACTGACACACCTGGGGGACTCTTGGAATGGTGGCATGACCCTGGAGTTCCTCTCGACTTTCCTGTGGAGAGCGCCTCCTCTTGAGATGCGACGGGAACGCCGGGAATTCTTTCCCTACGAAACAGGGAAAGGATCCCTCATCTCGAGCTAAGAGGCGGAAACGGGGCTCCCCTGGATATGTGCGGGACCCCACGTGCTTCCCCTCGAGTGGAGACGGGTATGTCGGGGAACTTCTTGAGTTGCAGCAATGGTGTGAAGGACCCTTTGGAAGTTCCAGTGGTTAGATGTGATTGGCCTCGAGAAGCCTCAGCGGAAATGGGCCTCATCTCGCCTGGAGGGCAAAACCTCCTGGATTTTCTCGAGTTGCGGCAGGTGCTCTCGACTTACGACGGGGACCTCAGCGACCCGCTCTGGTGGCCTCAGGAAAGGCCAGTCCCCATGCGAGTTCCTCGGGGGCGTCTCGGGATTCCTCTCCCGTCGATGCCGGGGCCTAAGACCTTGTGTGGAGTCAGGGCCGGAACCTGAGGAATCCTCTCCAGTGCTGACATGGATTTGGGGTACTTCTGGAGTCTCCCCAGGGGAGTCAGTCCTCGTCTCGAATGCGGGCATGCACTTGCCCTTTCATCCAGAGCGGTAGCAGCAGTGTCACGCAGTCCGCCGCGTGGATCAAAGGATCTATGGTTTTCCCTCGAGTCTTTCCCACGAGGCTTTCCCACGAGGCTTTCCCACAGGGCTGTCCCACGTGCACACGTGGTGGGAGTCGATCCTCGGCTTGAACGTCAAGGCAGTGCAGGGAAAACAGGTTCCTCTGGAATGGACTGACACATCTGGGGGACTCTTGGAGTGGTGTCACGACCCTGGAGTTCCTCTCGCCTTTCCTGTGGAGAGCGCCTCCTCTTGAGATGCGACGGGAACGCCGGGAATTCTTTCCCTAAGAAACAGGGAAAGGATCCCTCATCTCGAGCAAGGAGGCGGAAACGGGGCTCCCCTGGATGTGTGCGGGACCCACGTGCTTCCTCTCGAGTGGAGACGGGTATGTCGGGGAACTTCTTGAGTTGCAGCAAGGGTGTGAAGGACCCTTTGGAAGTTCCAGTGGTTAGATGTGATTGGCCTCGAGAAGCCTCAGCGGAAATGGGCCTCATCTCGCCTGGAGGGCAAAACCTCCTGGATTTTCTCGAGTTGCGGCAGGTGCTCTCGACTTACGACGGGGACCTCAGGGAACCGCTCTGGTGGCCTCAGGAAAGGCCAGTCCCCATGCGAGTTCCTCGGGGGCCTCTCGGGATTCCTCTCCCGTTGATGCCGGGGCCTAAGACCATGTGTGGAGTCGGGGCCGGAACCTGAGGATTCCTCTCCAGTGCTGACATGGATCTTGGGGTACTTCTGGAGTCTCCCCAGGGGAGTCAGTCCTCGTCTCGAATGTGGGCATGCACTTGCGCTTTCCTCCAGAGCGGTAGCAGCAGTGTCACGCAGTCCACCGCGTGGATCAAAGGATCTATGGTTTTCCCTCGAGTCTTTCCCACGAGGCTTTCCCACAGGGCTGTCCCACGTGCACACGTGGTGGGAGTCGATCCTCGGCTTGAACGTCAAGGCAGTGCAGGGAAAACAGGTTCCTCTGGAATGGACTGACACATCTGGGGGACTCTTGGAATGGTGGCACGACCCTGGAGTTCCTCTCGCCTTTCCTGTGGAGAGCGCCTCCTCTTGAGATGCGACGGGAACGCCGGGAATTCTTTCCCTACGAAACAGGGAAAGGATCCCTCATCTCGAGCTAGGAGGCGGAAACGGGGCTCCCCTGGATGTGTGCGGGACACCACGTGCTTCCTCTCGAGGGCAGACGGGTATGTCCTGGAACTTCTTGAGTTGCAGCAAGGGTGTGAAGGACCCTTTGGAAGTTCCAGTGGTTAGATGTGATTGGCCTCGAGAAGCCTCAGCGGAAATGGGCCTCATCTGGCCTGGAGGGCAAAACCTCCTGGATTTTCTCGAGTTGCGGCAGGTGCTCTCGACTTACGACGGGGACCTCAGGGACCCGCTCTGGTGGCCTCAGGAAAGGCCAGTCCCCATGCGAGTTCCTCGGTGGCGTCTCGGGATTCCTCTCCCGTCGATGCCGGGGCCTAAGACCATGTGTGGAGTCAGGGCCGGAACCTGAGGATTCCTCTCCAGTGCTGACATGGATCTTGGGGTACTTCTGGAGTCTCCCCAGGGGAGTCAGTCCTCGTCTCGAATGCGGGCATGCACTTGCGCTTTCCTCCAGAGCGGTAGCAGCAGTGTCAAGCAGTCCGCCGCGTGGATCAAAGGATCTATGTTTTTCCCTCGAGTCTTTCCCACGAGGCTTTCCCACGAGGCTTTCCCACAGGGCTGTCCCACGTGCACACGTGGTGGGAGTCGATCCTCGGCTTGAACGTCAAGGCAGTGCAGGGAAAACAGGTTCCTCTGGAATGGACTGACACACCTGGGGGACTCTTGGAATGGTGGCATGACCCTGGAGTTCCTCTCGACTTTCCTGTGGAGAGCGCCTCCTCTTGAGATGCGACGGGAACGCCGGGAATTCTTTCCCTACGAAACAGGGAAAGGATCCCTCATCTCGAGCTAAGAGGCGGAAACGGGGCTCCCCTGGATATGTGCGGGACCCCACGTGCTTCCCCTCGAGTGGAGACGGGTATGTCGGGCAACTTCTTGAGTTGCAGCAAGGGTGTGAAGGACCCTTTGGAAGTTCCAGTGGTTAGATGTGATTGGCCTCGAGAAGCCTCAGCGGAAATGGGCCTCATCTCGCCTGGAGGGCAAAACCTCCTGGATTTTCTCGAGTTGCGGCAGGTGCTCTCGACTTACGACGGGGACCTCAGGGAACCGCTCTGGTGGCCTCAGGAAAGGCCAGTCCCCATGCGAGTTCCTCGGGGGCCTCTCGGGATTCCTCTCCCGTCGATGCCGGGGCCTAAGACCATGTGTGGAGTCGGGGCCGGAACCTGAGGATTCCTCTCCAGTGCTGACATGGATCTTGGGGTACTTCTGGAGTCTTCCCAGGGGAGTCAGTCCTCGTCTCGAATGCGGGCATGCACTTGCGCTTTCCTCCAGAGCGGTAGCAGCAGTGTCACGCAGTCCGCCGCGTGGATCAAAGGATCTATGGTTTTCCCTCGAGTCTTTCCCACGAGGCTTTCCCACAGGGCTGTCCCACGTGCACACGTGGTGGGAGTCGATCCTCGGCTTGAACGTCAAGGCAGTGCAGGGAAAACAGGTTCCTCTGGAATGGACTGACACAACTGGGGGACTCTTGGAATGGTGGCACGACCCTGGAGTTCCTCTCGCCTTTCCTGTGGAGAGCGCCTCCTCTTGAGATGCGACGGGAACGCCGGGAAATCTTTCCCTACGAAACAGGGAAAGGATCCCTCATTTCGAGTTAGGAGTCGGAAACGGGGCTCCCCTGGATGTGTGCGGGACCCCACGTGCTTCCCCTCGAGTGGAGACGGGTATGTCGGGGAACTTCTTGAGTTGCAGCAATGGTGTGAAGGACCCTTTGGAAGTTCCAGTGGTTAGATGTGATTGGCCTCGAGAAGCCTCAGCGGAAATGGGCCTCATCTCGCCTGGAGGGCAAAACCTCCTGGATTTTCTCGAGTTGCGGCAGGTGCTCTCGACTTACGACGGGGACCTCAGCGACCCGCTCTGGTGGCCTCAGGAAAGGCCAGTCCCCATGCGAGTTCCTCGGGGGCGTCTCGGGATTCCTCTCCCGTCGATGCCGGGGCCTAAGACCTTGTGTGGAGTCAGGGCCGGAACCTGAGGAATCCTCTCCAGTGCTGACATGGATTTGGGGTACTTCTGGAGTCTCCCCAGGGGAGTCAGTCCTCGTCTCGAATGCGGGCATGCACTTGCGCTTTCCTCCAGAGCGGTAGCAGCAGTGTCACGCAGTCCGCCGCGTGGATCAAAGGATCTATGGTTTTCCCTCGAGTCTTTCCCACGAGGCTTTCCCACGAGGCTTTCCCACGGGCACACGTGGTGGGAGTCGATCCTCGGCTTGAACGTCAAGGCAGTGCAGGGAAAACAGGTTCCTCTGGAATGGACTGACACATCTGGGGGACTCTTGGAATGGTGGCATGACCCTGGAGTTCCTCTCGCCTTTCCTGTGGAGAGCGCCTCCTCTTGAGATGCGACGGGAACGCCGGGAATTCTTTCCCTACGAAACAGGGAAAGGATCCCTCATCTCGAGTTAGGAGGCGGAAACGGGGCTCCCCTGGATGTGTGCGGGACACCACGTGCTTCCTCTCGAGTGCAGACGGGTGTGTCGGGGAACTTCTTGAGTTGCAGCAAGGGTGTGAAGGACCCTTTGGAAGTTCCAGTGGTTACATGTGATTGGCCTCGAGAAGCCTCAGCGGAAATGGGCCTCATCTCGCCTGGAGGGCAAAACCTCCTGGATTTTCTCGAGTTGCGGCAGGTGCTCTCGACTTACGACGAGGACCTCAGGGACCCGCTCTGGTGGCCTCAGGAAAGGCCAGTCCCCATGCGAGTTCCTCGGGGGCCTCTCGGGATTCCTCTCCCGTCAATGCCGGGGCCTAAGACCTTGTGTGGAGTCGGGGCCGGAACCTGAGGTTTCCTCTACAGTGCTGACATGGATCTTGGGGTACTTCTGGAGTCTACCCAGGGGAGTTAGTCCTCGTCTCGAATGCGGGCATGCACTTGCGCTTTCCTCCAGAGCGGTAGCAGCAGTGTCACGCAGTCCGCCACGTGGATCAAAGGATCTATGGTTTTCCCTCGAGTCTTTCCCACGAGGCTTTACCACAAGGCTTTCCCACAGGGCTGTCCCACGGGCACACGTGGTGGGAGTCGATCCTCGGCTTGAACGTCAAGGCAGTGCAGGGAAAACAGGTTCCTCTGGAATGGACTGACACATCTGGGGGACTCTTGGAATGGTGGCACGACCCTGGAGTTCCTCTCGCCTTTCCTGTGGAGAGCGCCTCCTCTTGAGATGCGACGGGAACGCGGGGAATTCTTTCCCTACGAAAAAGGGAAAGGATCCATCATCTCGAGCTAGGAGGCGGAAACGGGGCTCCCCTGGATGTGTGCGGGACCCCACGTGCTTCCTCTCGAGTGAAAACGGGTATGTCGGGGAACTTCTTGAGTTGCAGCAAGGGTGTGAAGGACCCTTTGGAAGTTCCAGGGGTTAGATGTGATTGGCCTCGAGAAGCCTCAGCGGAAATGGGCCTCATCTCGCCTGGAGGGCAAAACCTCCTGGATTTTCTCGAGTTGCGGCAGGTGCTCTCGACTTACGACGGGGACCTCAGGGACCCGCTCTGGTGGCCTCAGGAAAGGCCAGTCCCCATGCGAGTTCCTCGGGGGCCTCTCGGGATTCCTCTCCCGTCGATGCCGGGGCCTAAGACCTTGTGTGGAGTCGTGTCCGGAACCTGAGGATTCCTCTCCAGTGCTGACATGGATCTTGGGGTACTTCTGGAGTCTCCCCAGGGGAGTCAGTCCTCGTCTCGAATGCGGGCATGCACTTGCGCTTTCCTCCAGAGCGGTAGCAGCAGTGTCACGCAGTCCGCCGCGTGGATCAAAGGATCTATGGTTTTCCCTCGAGTCTTTCCCACGAGGCTTTCCCACAAGGCTTTCCCACAGGGCTGTCCCACGTGCACACGTGGTGGGAGTCGATCCTCGGCTTGAACGTCAAGGCAGTGCAGGGAAAACAGGTTCCTCTGGAATGGACTGACACATCTGGGGGACTCTTGGAATGGTGGCACGACCCTGGAGTTCCTCTCGCCTTTCCTGTGGAGAGCGCCTCCTCTTGAGATGCGACGGGAACGCCGGGAATTCTTTCCCTACGAAACAGGGAAAGGATCCCTCATCTCGAGCTAGGAGGCGGAAACAGGGCTCCCCTGGATGTGTGCGGGACCCACGTGCTTCCTCTCGAGTGCAGACGTGTGTGTCGGGGAACTTCTTGAGTTGCAGCAAGGGTGTGAAGGACCCTTTGGAAGTTCCAGTGGTTAGATGTGATTGGCCTCGAGAAGCCTCAGCGGAAATGGGCCTCATCTCGCCTGGAGGGCAAAACCTCCTGGATTTTCTCGAGTTGCGGCAGGTGCTCTCGACTTACGACGGGGACCTCAGGGAACCGCTCTGGTGGCCTCAGGAAAGGCCAGTCCCCATGCGAGTTCCTCGGGGGCCTCTCGGGATTCCTCTCCCGTCGATGCCGTGGCCTAAGACCTTGTGTGGAGTCGGGGCCGGAACCTGAGGATTCCTCTCCAGTGCTGACATGGATCTTGGGGTACTTCTGGAGTCTCCCCAGGGGAGTCAGTCCTCGTCTCGAATGCGGGCATGCACTTGCGCTTTCCTCCAGAGCGGTAGCAGCAGTGTCACGCAGTCCGCCGCGTGGATCAAAGGATCTATGGTTTTCCCTCGTGTCTTTCCCACGAGGCTTTAGCACGAGGCTTTCCCACAGGGCTGTCCCACGGGCACACGTGGTGGGAGTCGATCCTCGGCTTGAACGTCAAGGCAGTGCAGGGAAAACAGGTTCCTCTGGAATGGACTGACACATCTGGGGGACTCTTGGAATGGTGTCACGACATTGGAGTTCCTCTCGCCTTTCCTGTGGAGAGCGCCTCCTCTTGAGATGCGACGGGAACGCCGGGAATTCTTTCCCTACGAAACAGGGAAAGGATCCCTCATCTCGAGCTAGGAGGTGGAAACGGGGCTCCCCTGGATGTGTGCGGAACAACACGTGCTTCCTCTCGAGTGCAGACGGGTATGTCGGGGAACTTCTTGAGTTGCAGCAAGGGTGTGAAGGACCCTTTGGAATTTCCAGTGGTTAGATGTGATTGGCCTCGAGAAGCCTCAGCGGAAATGGGCCTCATCTCGCCTGGAGGGCAAAACCTCCTGGATTTTCTCGAGTTGCGGCAGGTGCTCTCGACTTACGACGGGGACCTCAGGGACCCGCTCTGGTGGCCTCAGGAAAGGCCAGTCCCCATGCGAGTTCCTCGGGGGCCTCTCGGGATTCCTCTCCCGTCGATGCCGGGGCCTAAGACCTTGTGTGGAGTCGGGGCCGGAACCTGAGGATTCCTCTCCAGTGCTGACATGGATCTTGGGGTACTTCTGGAGTCTCCCCAGGGGAGTCAGTCCTCGTCTCGAATGCGGGCATGCACTTGCGCTTTCCTCCAGAGCGGTAGCAGCAGTGTCACGCAGTCCGCCGCGTGGATCAAAGGATCTATGGTTTTCCCTCGAGTCTTTCCCACGAGGCTTTCCCACGAGGCTTTCCCACAGGGCTGTCCCACGTGCACACGTGGTGGGAGTCGATCCTCGGCTTGAACGTCAAGGCAGTGCAGGGAAAACAGGTTCCTCTGGAATGGACTGACACATCTGGGGGACTCTTGGAATGGTGGCACGACCCTGGAGTTCCTCTCGCCTTTCCTGTGGAGAGCGCCTCCTCTTGAGATGCGACTGGAACGCCGGGAATTCTTTCCCTACGAAACAGGGAAAGGATCCCTCATCTCGAGCTAGGAGGCGGAAACGGGGCTCCCCTGGATGTGTGCGGGACACCACGTGCTTCCTCTCGAGTGCAGACGGGTATGTCGGGGAACTTCTTGAGTTGCAGCAAGGGTGTGAAGGACCCTTTGGAAGTTCCAGTGGTTAGATGTGATTGGCCTCGAGAAGCCTCAGCGGAAATGGGCCTCATCTCGCCTGGAGGGCAAAACCTCCTGGATTTTCTCGAGTTGCGGCAGGTGCTCTCGACTTACGACGGGGACTTCAGGAACCCGCTCTGGTGGCCTCAGAAAAGGCCAGTCCCCATGCGAGTTCCTCGGGGGCCTCTCGGGATTCCTCTCCCGTCGATGCCGGGGCCTAAGACCTTGTGTGGAGTCGGGGCCGGAACCTGAGGATTCCTCTCCAGTGCTGACATGGATCTTGGGGTACTTCTGGAGTCTCCCCAGGGGAGTCAGTCCTCGTCTCGAATGCGGGCATGCACTTGCGCTTTCCTCCAGAGCGGTAGCAGCAGTGTCACGCATTCCGCCGCGTGGATCAAAGGATCTATGGTTTTCCCTGGAGTCTTTCCCACGAGGCTTTCCCACGAGGCTTTCCCACAGGGCTGTCCCACGTGCACACGTGGTGGGAGTCGATCCTCGGCTTGAACGTCAAGGCAGTGCAGGGAAAACAGGTTCCTCTGGAATGGACTGACACATCTGGGGGACTCTTGGAATGGTGGCACGACCCTGGAGTTCCTCTCGCCTTTCCTGTGGAGAGCGCCTCCTCTTGAGATGCGACGGGAACGCCGGGAATTCTTTCCCTACGAAACAGGGAAAGGATCCCTCATCTCGAGCTAGGAGGCGGAAACGGGGCTCCCCTGGATGTGTGCGGGACCCCACGTGCTTCCTCTCGAGTGGAGACGGGTATGTCGGGGAACTTCTTGAGTTGCAGCAAGGGTGTGAAGGACCCTTTGGAAGTTCCAGTGGTTAGATGTGATTGGCCTCGAGAAGCCTCAGCGGAAATGGGCCTCATCTCGCCTGGAGGGCAAAACCTCCTGGATTTTCTCGAGTTGCGGCAGGTGCTCTCGACTTACGACGGGTACCTCAGGGACCCGCTCTGGTGGCCTCAGGAAAGGCCAGTCCCCATGCGAGTTCCTCGGGGGCCTCTCGGGATTCCTCTCCCGTCGATGCCGGGGCCTAAGACCTTGTGTGGAGTCGGGGCCGGAACCTGAGGATTCCTCTCCAGTGCTGACCTGGAATTTGGGGTACTTCTGGAGTCTCCCCAGGGGAGTCAGTCCTCGTCTCGAATGCGGGCATGCACTTGCGCTTTCCTCCAGAGCGGTATCAGCAGTGTCACGCAGTCCGCCGCGTGGATCAAAGGATCTATGGTTTTCCCTCGAGTCTTTCCCACGAGGCTTTCCCACGAGGCTTTCCCACAGGGCTGTCCCACGTGCACACGTGGTGGGAGTCGATCCTCGGCTTGAACGTCAAGGCAGTGCAGGGAAAACAGGTTCCTCTGGAATGGACTGACACATCTGGGGGACTCTTGGAATGGTGTCACGACCCTGGAGTTCCTCTCGCCTTTCCTGTGGAAAGCGCCTCCTCTTGAGATGCGACGGGAACGCCGGGAATTCTTTCCCTACGAAACAGGGAAAGGATCCCTCATCTCGAGCTAGGAGGCGGAAACGGATCTCCCCTGGATGTGTGCGGGACCCCACGTGCTTCCTCTCGAGTGGAGACGGGTATGTCGGGGAACTTCTTGAGTTGCAGCAAGGGTGTGAAGGACCCTTTGGAAGTTCCAGTGGTTAGATGTGATTGGCCTCGAGAAGCCTCAGCGGAAATGGGCCTCATCTCGCCTGGAGGGCAAAACCTCCTGGATTTTCTCGAGTTGCGGCAGGTGCTCTCGACTTACGAAGGGGACCTCAGGGACCCGCTCTGGTGGCCCCAGGAAAGGCCAGTCCCCATGCGAGTTCCTCGGGGGCCTCACGGGATTCTTCTCCCGTCGATGCCGGGGCCTATGACCTTGTGTGGAGTCGGGGCCGGAACCTGAGGATTCCTCTCCAGTGCTGACATGGATCTTGGGGTACTTCTGGAGTCTCCCCAGGGGAGTCAGTCCTCGTCTCGAATGCGGGCATGCACTTGCGCTTTCCTCCAGAGCGGTAGCAGCAGTGTCACGCAGTCCGCCGCGTGGATCAAAGGATCTATGGTTTTACCTCGAGTCTTTCCCACGAGGCTTTCCCACGAGGCTTTCCCACAGGGCTGTCCCACGTGCACACGTGGTGGGAGTCGATCCTCGGCTTGAACGTCAAGGCAGTGCAGGGAAAACAGGTTCCTCTGGAATGGACTGACACATCTGGGGGACTCTTGGAATGGTGTCACGACCCTGGAGTTCCTCTCGCCTTTCCTGTGGAGAGCGCCTCCTCTTGAGATGCGACGGGAACGCCGGAATTCTTTCCCTACGAAACAGGGAAAGGATCCCTCATCTCGAGCTAGGAGGCGGAAACAGGGCTCCCCTGGATGTGTGCGGGACCCACGTGCTTCCTCTCGAGTGCAGACGGGTGTGTCGGGGAACTTCTTGAGTTGCAGCAAGGGTGTGAAGGACCCTTTGGAAGTTCCAGTGGTTAGATGTGATTGGCCTCGAGAAGCCTCAGCGGAAATGGGCCTCATCTCGCCTGGAGGGCAAAACCTCCTGGATTTTCTCGAGTTGCGGCAGGTGCTCTCGACTTACGACGGTGACCTCAGGGAACCGCTCTGGTGGCCTCAGGAAAGGCCAGTCCCCATGCGAGTTCCTTGGGGGCCTCTCGGGATTCCTCTCCCGTCGATGCCGGGGCCTAAGACCTTGTGTGGAGTCGGGGCCAGAACCTGAGGATTCCTCTCCAGTGCTGACATGGATCTTGGGGTACTTCTGGAGTCTCCCCAGGGGAGTCAGTCCTCGGCTCGAATGCGGGCATGCACTTGCGCTTTCCTCCAGAGCGGTAGCAGCAGTGTCACGCAGTCCGCCGCGTGGATCAAAGGATCTATGGTTTTACCTCGAGTCTTTCCCACGAGGCTTTCCCACGAGGCTTTCCCACAGGGCTGTCCCACGTGCACACGTGGTGGGAGTCGATCCTCGGCTTGAACGTCAAGGCAGTGCAGGGAAAACAGGTTCCTCTGGAATGGACTGACACATCTGGGGGACTCTTGGAATGGTGGCACGACCCTGGAGTTCCTCTCGCCTTTCCTGTGGAGAGCGCCTCCTTTGAGATGCGACGGGAACGCCGGGAATTCTTTCCCTACGAAACAGGGATAGTATCCCTCATCTCGAGCTAGGAGGCGGAAACAGGGCTCCCCTGGATGTGTGCGGGACCCACGTGCTTCCTCTCGAATGCAGACGGTTGTGTCGGGGAACTTCTTGAGTTGCAGCAAGGGTGTGAAGGACCCTTTGGAAGTTCCAGTGGTTAGATGTGATTGGCCTCGAGAAGCCTCAGCGGAAATGGGCCTCATCTCGCCTGGAGGGCAAAACCTCCTGGATTTTCTCGAGTTGCGGCAGGTGCTCTCGACTTACGACGGGGACCTCAGGGACCCGCTCTGGTGGCCTCAGGAAAGGCCAGTCCCCATGCGAGTTCCTCGGGGGCCTCTCGGGATTCCTCTCCCGTCGATGCCGGGGCCTAAGACCTTGTGTGGAGTCGGGGCCGGAACCTGAGGATTCCTCTCCAGTGCTGACATGGATCTTGGGGTACTTCTGGAGTCTCCCCAGGGGAGTCAGTCCTCGTCTCGAATGCGGGCATGCACTTGCGCTTTCCTCCAGAGCGGTAGCAGCAGTGTCACGCAGTCCGCCGCGTGGATCAAAGGATCTATGGTTTTACCTCGAGTCTTTCCCACGAGGCTTTCCCACGAGGCTTTCCCACAGGGCTGTCCCACGTGCACACGTGGTGGGAGTCGATCCTCGGCTTGAACGTCAAGGCAGTGCAGGGAAAACAGGTTCCTCTGGAATGGACTGACACATCTGGGGGACTCTTGGAATGGTGTCACGACCCTGGAGTTCCTCTCGCCTTTCCTGTGGAGAGCGCCTCCTCTTGAGATGCGACGGGAACGCCGGGAATTCTTTCCCTACGAAACAGGGAAAGGATCCCTCATCTCGAGCTAGGAGGCGGAAACGGGGCTCCCCTGGATGTGTGCGGGACCCACGTGCTTCCTCTCGAGTGCAGACGGGTGTGTCGGGGAACTTCCTGAGTTGCAGCAAGGGTGTGAAGGACCCTTTGGAAGTTCCAGTGGTTAGATGTGATTGCCTCGAGAAGCCTCAGCGGAAATGGGCCTCATCTCGCCTGGAGGGCAAAACCTCCTGGATTTTCTCGAGTTGCGGCAGGTGCTCTCGACTTACGACCGGGACCTCAGGGACCCGCTCTGGTGGCCCCAGGAAAGGCCAGTCCCCATGCGAGTTCCTCGGGGGCCTCACGGGATTCCTCTCCCGTCGATGCCGGGGCCTATGACCTTGTGTGGAGTCGGGGCCGGAACCTGAGGATTCTTCTCCAGTGCTGACATGGATCTTGGGGTACTTCTGGAGTCTCCCCAGGGGAGTCAGTCCTCGTCTCGAATGCGGGCATGCACTTGCGCTTTCCTCCAGAGCGGTAGCAGCAGTGTCACGCAGTCCGCCGCGTGGATCAAAGGATCTATGGTTTTTCCTCGAGTCTTTCCCACGAGGCTTTCCCACGAGGCTTTCCCACAGGGCTGTCCCACGTGCACACGTGGTGGGAGTCGATCCTCGGCTTGAACTTCAAGGCAGTGCAGGGAAAACAGGTTCCTCTGGAATGGACTGACTCATCTGGGGGACTCTTGGAATGGTGTCACGACCCTGGAGTTCCTCTCTCCTTTCCTGTGGAGAGCGCCTCCTCTTCAGATGCGACGGGAACGCCGGGAATTCTTTCCCTACGAAACAGGGATAGTATCCCTCATCTCGAGCTAGGAGGCGGAAACAGGGCTCCCCTGGATGTGTGCGGGACCCACGTGCTTCCTCTCGAATGCAGACGGGTGTGTCGGGGAACTTCTTGAGTTGCAGCAAGGGTGTGAAGGACCCTTTGGAAGTTCCAGTGGTTAGATGTGATTGTCCTCGAGAAGCCTCAGCGGAAATGGGCCTCATCTCGCCTGGAGGGCAAAACCTCCTGGATTTTCTCGAGTTGCGGCAGGTGCTCTCGACTTACGACGGGGACCTCAGGGAACCGCTCTGGTGGCCTCAGGAAAGGCCACTCCCCATGCTAGTTCCTCGGGGGCCTCTCGGGATTCCTCTCCCGTCGATGCCGGGGCCTAAGACCTTGTGTGGAGTCGGGGCAGGAACCTGAGGATTCCTCTCCAGTGCTGACATGGATCTTGGGGTACTTCTGGAGTCTCCCCAGGGGAGTCAGTCCTCGTCTCGAATGCGGGCATGCACTTGCGCTTTCCTCCAGAGCGGTAGCAGCAGTGTCACGCAGTCCGCCGCGTGGATCAAAAGATCTATGGTTTTCCCTCGAGTCTTTCCCACGAGGCTTTCCCACGAGGCTTTCCCACAGGGCTGTCCCACGTGCACACGTGGTGGGAGTCGATCCTCGGCTTGAACGTCAAGGCAGTGCAGGGAAAACAGGTTCCTCTGAAATGGACTGACACATCTGGGGGACTCTTGGAATGGTGTCACGACCCTGGATTTCCTCTCGCCTTTCCTGTGGAAAGCGCCTCTTCTTGAGATGCGACGGGAACGCCGGGAATTCTTTCCCTACGAAACAGGGATAGTATCCCTCATCTCGAGCTAGGAGGCGGAAACAGGGCTCCCCTGGATGTGTGCGGGACCCACGTGCTTCCTCTCGAATGCAGACGGGTGTGTCGGGGAACTTCTTGAGTTGCAGCAAGGGTGTGAAGGACCCTTTGGAAGTTCCAGTGGTTAGATGTGATTGGCCTCGAGAAGCCTCAGCGGAAATGGGCCTCATCTCGCCTGGAGGGCAAAACCTCCTGGATTTTCTCGAGTTGCGGCAGGTGCTCTCGACTTACGACGGGGACCTCAGGGACCCGCTCTGGTGGCCTCAGGAAAGGCCAGTCCCCATGCGAGTTCCTCGGGGGCCTCTCGGGATTCCTCTCCCGTCGATGCCGGGGCCTAAGACCTTGTGTGGAGTCGGGGCCGGAACCTGAGGATTCCTCTCCAGTGCTGACATGGATCTTGGGGTACTTCTGGAGTCTCCCCAGGGGAGTCTGTCCTCGTCTCGAATGCGGGCATGCACTTGCGCTTTCCTCCAGAGCGGTAGCAGCAGTGTCACGCAGTCCGCCGCGTGGATCAAAGGATCTATGGTTTTACCTCGAGTCTTTCCCACGAGGCTTTCCCACGAGGCTTTCCCACAGGGCTGTCCCACGTGCACACGTGGTGGGAGTCGATCCTCGGCTTGAACGTCAAGGCAGTGCAGGGAAAACAGGTTCCTCTGGAATGGACTGACACATCTGGGGGACTCTTGGAATGGTGTCACGACCCTGGAGTTCCTCTCGCCTTTCCTGTGGAGAGCGCCTCCTCTTGAGATGCGACGGGAACGCCGGGAATTCTTTCCCTACGAAACAGGGAAAGGATCCCTCATCTCGAGCTAGGAGGCGGAAACAGGGCTCCCCTGGATGTGTGCGGGACCCACGTGCTTCCTCTCGAGTGGAGACGGGTGTGTCGGGGAACTTCTTGAGTTGCAGCAAGGGTGTGAAGGACCCTTTGGAAGTTCCAGTGGTTAGATGTGATTGGCCTCGAGAAGCCTCAGCGGAAATGGGCCTCATCTCGCCTGGAGGGCAAAACCTCCTGGATTTTCTCGAGTTGCGGCAGGTGCTCTCGACTTACGACGGGGACCTCAGGGACCCGCTCTGATGGCCTCAGGAAAGGCCAGTCCCCATGCGAGTTCCTCGGGGGCCTCTCGGGATTCCTCTCCCGTCGATGCCGGGGCCTAAGACCTTGTGTGGAGTCGGGGCCGGAACCTGAGGATTCCTCTCCAGTGCTGACATGGATCTTGGGGTACTTCTGGAGTCTCCCCAGGGGAGTCAGTCCTCGTCTCGAATGCGGGCATGCACTTGCGCTTTCCTCCAGAGCGGTAGCAGCAGTGTCACGCAGTCCGCCGCGTGGATCAAAGGATCTATGGTTTTACCTCGAGTCTTTCCCACGAGGCTTTCCTACGAGGCTTTCCCACAGGGCTGTCCCACGTGCACACGTGGTGGGAGTCGATCCTCGGCTTGAACGTCAAGGCAGTGCAGGGAAAACAGGTTCCTCTGGAATGGACTGACACATCTGGGGGACTCTTGGAATGGTGGCACGACCCTGGAGTTCCTCTCGCCTTTCCTGTGGAGAGCGCCTCCTCTTGAGATGCGACGGGAACGCCGGGAATTCTTTCCCTACGAAACAGGGAAAGGATCCCTCATCTCGAGCTAGGAGGCGGAAACGGGGCTCCACTGGATGTGTGCGGGACACCACGTGCTTCCTCTCGAGTGCAGACGGGTGTGTCCGGGAACTTCTTGAGTTGCAGCAAGGGTGTGAAGGACCCTTTGGGATGTCCAGTGGTTAGATGTGATTGGCCTCGAGAAGCCTCAGCGGAAATGGGCCTCATCTCGCCTGGAGGGCAAAACCTCCTGGATTTTCTCTAGTTGCGGCAGGTGCTCTCGACTTACGACGGGGACCTCAGGGACCCGCTCTGGTGGCCTCAGGAAAGGCCAGTCCCCATGCGAGTTCCTCGGGGGCCTCTCAGGATTCCTCTCCCGTCGATGCCGGGGCCTAAGACCTTGTGTGGAGTCGGGGCCGGAACCTGAGGATTCCTCTCCAGTGCTGACATGGAATTTGGGGTACTTCTGGAGTCTCCCCAGGGGAGTCAGTCCTCGTCTCGAATGCGGGCATGCACTTGCGCTTTCCTCCAGAGCGGTAGCAGCAGTGTCACGCAGTCCGCCGCGTGGATCAAAGGATCTATGGTTTTACCTCGACTCTTTCCCACGAGGCTTTCCCACGAGGCTTTCCCACAGGGCTGTCCCACGTGCACACGTGGTGGGAGTCGATCCTCGGCTTGAACGTCAAAGCAGTGCAGGGAAAACAGGTTCCTCTGGAATGGACTGACACATCTGGGGGACTCTTGGAATGGTGTCACGACCCTGGAGTTCCTCTCGCCTTTCCTGTGGAGAGCGCCTCCTCTTGAGATGCGTCGAGAACGCCGGGAATTCTTTCCCTACGAAACAGGGAAAGGATCCCTCATCTCGAGCTAGGAGGCGGAAACAGGGCTCCCCTGGATGTGTGCGGGACCCACGTGCTTCCTCTCGAGTGGAGACGGGTTTGTCGGGGAACTTCTTGAGTTGCAGCAAGGGTGTGAAGGACCCTTTGGAAGTTCCAGTGGTTAGATGTGATTGGCCTCGAGAAGCCTCAGCGGAAATGGGCCTCATCTCGCCTGGAGGGCAAAACCTCCTGGATTTTCTCGAGTTGCGGAAGGTGCTCTCGACTTACGACGGGGACCTCAGGGACCCGCTCTGGTGGCCTCAGGAAAGGCCAGTCCCCATGCGAGTTCCTCGGGGGCCTCTCGGGATTCCTCTCCCGTCGATGCCGGGGCCTAAGACCTTGTGTGGAGTCGGGGCCGGAACCTGAGGATTCCTCTCCAGTGCTGACATGGAATTTGGGGTACTTCTGGAGTCTCCCCAGGGGAGTCAGTCCTCGTCTCGAATGCGGGCATGCACTTGCGCTTTCCTCCAGAGCGGTAGCAGCAGTGTCACGCAGTCCGCCGCGTGGATCAAAGGATCTATGGTTTTACCTCGAGTCTTTCCCACGAGGCTTTCCCACGAGGCTTTCCCACAGGGCTGTCCCACGTGCACACGTGGTGGGAGTCGATCCTCGGCTTGAACGTCAAGGCAGTGCAGGGAAAACAGGTTCCTCTGGAATGGACTGACACATCTGGGTGACTCTTGAAATGGTGGCACGACCCTGGAGTTCCTCTCGCCTTTCCTGTGGAGAGCGCCTCCTCTTGAGATGCGACGGGAACGCCGGGAATTCTTTCCCTACGAAACAGCGAAAGGATCCCTCATCTCGAGCTAGGAGGCGGAAACGGGGCTCCCCTGGATGTGTGCGGGACACCACGTGCTTCCTCTCGAGTGCAGACGGGTATGTCGGGGAACTTCTTCAGTTGCAGCAAGGGTGTGAAGGACCCTTTGGAATGCCCAGTGGTTAGATGTGATTGGCCTCGAGATGCCTCAGCGGAAATAGGCCTCATCTCGCCTGGAGGGCAAAACCTCCTGGATTTTCTCGAGTTGCGGCAGGTGCTCTCGACTTACGACGGGGACCACTCGGACCCGCTCTGGTGGCCTCAGGAAAGGACAGTCCCCATGCGAGTTCCTCGGGGGCCTCTCGGGATTCCTCTCCCGTCGATGCCGGGGCCTAAGACCTTGTGTGGAGTCGGGGCCGGAACCTGAGGATTCCTCTCCAGTGCTGACATGGATCTTGGGGTACTTCTGGAGTCTCCCCAGGGGAGTCAGTCCTCGTCTCGAATGCGGGCATGCACTTGCGCTTTCCTCTAGAGCGGTAGCAGCAGTGTCACGCAGTCCGCCGCGTGGATCAAAGGATCTATGGTTTTCCCTCGAGTCTTTCCCACGAGGCTTTCCCACATTGCTGTCCCACGTGCACACGTGGTGGGAGTCGATCCTTGGCTTGAACGTCAAGGCAGTGCAGGGAAAACAGGTTCCTCTGGAATGGACTGACACATCTGGGGGACTCTTGGAATGGTGTCACGACCCTGGAGTTCCTCTCGCCTTTCCTGTGGAGAGCGCCTCCTCTTGAGATGCGACGGGAACGCCGGGAATTCTTTCCCTGCGAAACAGGGAAAGGATCCCTCACCTCGAGCTAGGGGGCGGAAACGGGGCTCCCCTGGATGTGTGCGGGACCCCACGTGCTTCCTCTCGAGTGAAGACGGGTATGTCGGGGAACTTCTTGAGTTGCAGCAATGGTGTGAAGTACCCTTTGGAAGTTCCAGTGGTTAGATGTGATTGGCCTCGAGAAACCTCAGCGGAAATGGGCCTCATCTCGCCTGGAGGGCAAAACCTCCTGGATTTTCTCGAGTTGCGGCAGGTGATCTCGACTTACGACGGGGACCTCAGGGACCCGCTCTGGTGGCCTCAGGAAAGGCCAGTCCCCATGCGAGTTCCTCGGGGGCCTCTCGGGATTCCTCTCCCGTCGATGCCGGGGCCTAAGACCTTGTGTGGATTCGGAGCCGGAACCTGAGGATTCCTCTCCAGTGCTGACATGGATCTTGGGGTACTTCTGGAGTCTCCCCAGGGGAGTCAGTCCTCGTCTCGAATGCGGGCATGCGCTTGCGCTTTCCTCCAAAGCGGTAGCAGCAGTGTCACGCAGTCCGCCGCGTGGATCAAAGGATCTATGGTTTTCCCTCGAGTCTTTCCCACGAGGCTTTCCCACTAGGCTTTCCCACAGGGCTGTCCCACGTTCACACGTGGTGGGAGTCGATCCTCGGCTTGAACGTCAAGGCAGTGCAGGGAAAACAGGTTCCTCTGGAATGGACTGACACATCTGGGGGACTCTTTGAATGGTGGCACGACCCTGGAGTTCCTCTCGTCTTTCCTGTGGAGAGCGCCTCCTCTTGAGATGCAACGGGAACGCCGGGAATTCTTTCCCTACGAAACAGGGAAAGGATCCCTCATCTCGAGCTAGGAGGCGGAAACCGGGCTCCCCTGGATGTGTGCGGGACCCACGTGCTTCCTCTCGAGTGGAGACGGGTATGTTGGGGAACTTCTTGAGTTGCAGCAAGGGTGTGAAGGACCCTTTGGAAGTTCCAGTGGTTAGACGTGATTAGCCTCGAGAAGCCTCAGCTGAAATGGGCCTCATCTCGCCTGGAGGGCAAAACCTCCTGGATTTTCTCGAGTTGCGGCAGGTGCTCTCGACTTACGACGGGGACCTCAGGGACCCTCTCTGGTGGCCTCAGGAAAGGCCAGTCCCCATGCGAGTTCCTCGGGGGCCTCTCGGGATTCCTCTCCCGTCGATGCCGGGGCCTAAGACCTTGTGTGGAGTCGGGGCCGGAACCTGAGGATTCCTCTCCAGTGCTGACATGGATCTTGGGGTACTTCTGGAGTCTCCCCAGGGGAGTCAGTCCTCGTCTCGAATGCGGGCATGCACTTGCGCTTTCCTCCAGAGCGGTAGCAGCAGTGTCACGCAGTCCGCCGCGTGGATCAAAGGATCTATGGTTTTCCCTCGAGTCTTTCCCACGAGGCTTTCCCACGAGGCTTTCCCACAGGGCTGTCCCACGTGCACACGTGGTGGGAGTCGATCCTCGGCTTGAACGTCAAGGCAGTGCAGGGAAAACAGGTTCCTCTGGAATGGACTGACACATCTGGGGGACTCTTGGAATGGTTGCATGACCCTGGAGTTCCTCTCGCCTTTCCTGTGGAGAGCGCCTCCTCTTGAGATGCGACGGGAACGCCGGGAATTCTTTCCCTACGAAACAGGGAAAGGATCCCTCACCTCGAGCTAGGGGGTGGAAACGGAGCTCCCCTGTATGTGTGCGGGACCCCACGTGCTTCCTCTCGAGTGCAGACGGGTATGTCGGGGAACTTCTTGAGTTGCAGCAATGGTGTGAAGGACCCTTTGGAAGTTCCAGTGGTTAGATGTGATTGCACTCGAGAAGCCTCAGCGGAAATGGGCCTCATCTCGCCTGGAAGGCAAAACCTCCTGGATTTTCTCGAGTTGCGGCAGGTGCTCTCGACTTACGACGGGGACCTCAGGGAACCGCTCTGGTGGCCTCAGGAAAGGCCAGTCCCCATGCGAGTTCCACGGGGGCCTCTCGGGATTCCTCTCCCGTCGTTTCCGGGGCCTAAGACCTTGTGTGGAGTCGGTGCCGGAACCTGAGGATTCCTCTCCAGTGCTGACATGGATCTTGGGGTATTTCTGGAGTCTCCCCAGGGGAGTCAGTCCTCGTCTCGAATGCGGGCATGCACTTGCGCTTTCCTCCAGAGCGGTAGCAGCAGTGTCACGCAGTCTGCCGCATGGATCAAAGGATCTATGGTTTTCCCTCGAGTCTTTCCCACGAGGCTTTCCCACGAGGCTTTCCCACAGGGCTGTCCCACGTGCACACGTGGTGGGATTCGATGCTCGGCTTGAACGTCAATGCAGTGCAGGGAAAACAGGTTCCTCTGGAACGGACTGACACATCTGGGGGACTCTTGGAATGGTAGCACGACCCTGGAGTTCCTCTCGCCTTTCCTGTGGAGAGCGCCTCCTCTTGAGATGCGACGGGAACGCCGGGAATTCTTTCCCTACGAAACAGGGAAAGGATCCCTCATCTCGAGCTAGGAGGCGGAAACGGGGCTCCCCTGGATGTGTGCGGGACCCCACGTGCTTCCTCTCGAGTGGAGACGGGTATGTCGGGGAAGTTCTTGAGTTGCAGCAAGGGTGTGAAGGACCCTTTGGAAGTTCCAGCGGTTAGACGTGATTAGCCTCGAGAAGCCTCAGCGGAAATGAGCCTCATCTCGCCTGGAGGGCAAAACCTCCTGGATTTTCTCGAGTTGCGGCAGGTGATCTCGACTTACCACGAGGACCTCAGGGACCCGCTCTGGTGGCCTCAGGAAAAGCCAGTCTCCATGCGAGTTCCTCGGGGGCGTCTCGGGATCCCTCTCCCGTCGATGCCGGGGCCTAAGACCTTGTTTGGAGTCGGGGCCGGAACCTGAGGATTCCTCTCCAGTGCTGACATGGATCTTGGGGTACTTCTGGAATCTCCCCAGGGGAGTCAGTCCTCGTCTCGAATGCGGGCCTGCACTTGCGCTTTCCTCCAGAGCGGTAGCAGCAGTGTCACGCAGTCCGCCGCGTGGATCAAAGGATCTATGGTTTTCCCTCGAGTCTTTCCCACGAGGCCTTCCCACGAGGCTTTCCCACAGGGCTGTCCCACGTGCACACGTGGTGGGAGTCGATCCTCGGCTTGAACGTCAAGGCAGTGCAGGGAAAACAGGTTCCTCTGTAATGGACTGACACATCTGGGGGTCTCTTGGAATGGTGGCACGACCCTGGAGTTCCTCTCGCCTTTCCTGTGGAGAGCGCCTCCTCTTGAGATGCGACGGGAACGCCGGGAATTCTTTCCCTACGAAACAGGGAAAGGATCCCTCATCTCGAGCTAGGAGGCGGAAACGGGGCTCCCCTGGATGTGTGCGGGACACCACGTGCTTCCTCTCGAGTGCAGACGGGTATGACGTTGAACTTCTTGAGTTGCAGCAAGGGTGTGAAGGACCCTTTGGAAGTTCCAGCGGTTAGACGTGATTAGCCTCGAGAAGCCTCAGCGGAAATGGGCCTCATCTCGCTTGGAGGGCAAAACCTCCTGGATTTTCTCGAGTTGCGGCAGGTGCTCTCGACTTACGACGGGGACCTCAGGGACCCGCTCTGGTGGCCTCAGGAAAGGCCAGTCCCCATGCGAGTTCCTCGGGGGCCTCTCGGGATTCCTCTCCCGTCGATGCCGGGGCCTAAGTCCTTGTGTGGAGTCGGGGTCGGAACCTGAGGATTCCTCTCCAGTGCTGACATGGATCTTGGGGTATTTCTGGAGTCTCCCCAGGGGAGTCAGTCCTCGTCTCGAATGCGGGCATGCACTTGCGCTTTCCTCCAGAGCGGTAGCAGCAGTGTCACGCAGTCTGCCGCATGGATCAAAGGATCTATGGTTTTCCCTCGAGTCTTTCCCACGAGGCTTTCCCACGAGGCTTTCCCACAGGGCTGTCCCACGTGCACACGTGGTGGGAGTCGATCCTCGGCTTGAACGTCAAGGCAGTGCAGGGAAAACAGGTTCCTCTGGAACGGACTGACACATCTGGGGGACACTTGGAATGGTAGCACGACCCTGGAGTTCCTCTCGCCTTTCCTGTGGAGAGCGCCTCCTCTTGAGATGCGACGGGAACGCCGGGAATTCTTTCCCTACGAAACAGGGAAAGGATCCCTCATCTCGAGCTAGGAGGCGGAAACGGGGCTCCGCTGGATGTGTGCGGGACCCCACGTGCTTCCTCTCGATTGGAGACGGGTATGTCGGGGAAGTTCTTGAGTTGCAGCAAGGGTGTGAAGGACCCTTTGGAAGTTCCAGCGGTTAGACGTGATTAGCCTCGAGAAGCCTCAGCGGAAATGGGCCTCATCTCGCCTGGAGGGCAAAACCTCCTGGATTTTCTCGAGTTGCGGCAGGTGCTCTCGACTTACGACGGGGACCTCAGGGACCCGCTCTGGTGGCCTCAGGAAAGGCCAGTCCCCATGCGAGTTCCTCGGGGGCCTCTCGGGATTCCTCTCCCGTCGATGCCGGGGCCTAAGACCTTGTGTGGAGTCGGGGCCGGAACCTGAGGATTCCTCTCCAGTGCTGACATGGATCTTGGGGTACTTCTGGAGTCTCCCCAGGGGAGTCAGTCCTCGTCTCGAATGCGGGCATGCACTTGCGCTTTCCTCCAGAGCGGTAGCAGCAGTGTCACGCAGTCCGCCGCGTGGATCAAAGGATGTTTGCTTTTCCCTCGAGTCTTTCCCACGAGGCTTTCCCACGAGGCTTTCCCACGAGGCTTTCCCACAGGGCTGTCCCACGTGCACACGTGTTGGGAGTCGATCCTCGGCTTGAACGTCAAGGCAGTGTAGGGAAAACAGGTTCCTCTGGAATGGACTGACACATCTGGGGGACTATTGGAATGGTGGCACGACCCTGGAGTTCCTCTCGCCTTTCCTGTGGAGAGCGCCTCCTCTTGAGATGCGACGGGAACGCCGGGAATTCTTTCCCTACGAAACAGGGAAAGGATCCCTCATCTCGAGCTAGGAGGCGGAAACGGGGCTCCCCTGGATGTGTGCGGGACCCCACGTGCTTCCTCTCGAGTGGAGACGGGTATGACGGGGAACTTCTTGAGTTGCAGCAAGGGTGTGAAGGACCCTTTGGAAGTTCCAGTGGTTAGACGTGACTAGCCTCGAGAAGCCTCAGCGGAAATGGGCCTCATCTCGCCTGGAGGGCAAAACCTCCTGGATTTTCTCGAGTTGCGGCAGGTGCTCTCGACTTAGACGGGGAACTCAGGGACCCGCTCTGGTGGCCTCAGGAAAGGCCAGTCCCCATGCGAGTTCCACGGGGGCCTCTCAGGATTCCTCTCCCGTCGATGCCGGGGCCTAAGACCTTGTGTGGAATCGGGGCCGGAACCTGAGGATTCCTCTCCAGTGCTGACATGGATCTTGGGGTACTTCTGGAGTCTCCCCAGGGGAATCAGTCCTCGTCTCGAATGCGGGCATGCACTTGCGCTTTCCTCCAGAGCGGTAGCAGCAGTGTCACGCAGTCTGCCGCGTGGATCAAAGGATCTATGGTTTTCCCTCGAGTCTTTCCCACGAGGCTTTCCCACGAGGCTTTCCCACAGGGCTGTCCCACGTGCACACGTGGTGGGAGTCGATCCTCGGCTTGAACGTCAAGGCAGTGCAGGGAAAACAGGTTCCTCTGGAATGGACTGACACATCTGGGGGACTCTTGGAATGGTGGCATGACCCTGGAGTTCCTCTCGCCTTTCCTGTGGAGAGCGCCTCCCCTTGAGATGCGACGGGAACGCCGGGAATTCTTTCCCTACGAAACAGGGAAAGGATCCCTCATCTCGAGCTAGGAGTCGGAAACGGGGCTCCCCTGGATGTGTGTGGGACACCACGTGCTTCCTCTCGAGTGGAGACGGGTATGTCGGGGAACTTCTTGAGTTGCAGCAAGGGTGTGAAGGACCCTTTGGAAGTTTCAGTGGTTAGATGTGATTGGCCTCGAGAAGCCTCAGCGGAAATGGGCCTCATCTCGCCTGGAGGGCAAAACCTCCTGGATTTTCTCGAGTTGCGGCAGGTGCTCTCGACTTACGACGGGGACCTCAGGGACCCGCTCTGGTGGCCTCAGGAAAGGCCAGTCCCCATGCGAGTTCCTCGGGGGCCTCTCGGGATTCCTCCCCCGTCGATGCCGGGGCCTAAGACCTTGTGTGGAGTCGGGGCCGGAACCTGAGGATTCCGCTCCAGTGCTGACATGGATCTTGGGGTACTTCTGGAGTCTCCCCAGGGGAGTCAGTCCTCGTCTCGAATGCGGGCATGCACTTGCGCTTTCCTCCAGAGCGGTAGCAGCAGTGTCACGCAGTCCGCCGCGTGGATCAAAGGATCTATGGTTTTCCCTCGAGTCTTTCCCACGAGGCTTTCCCACGAGGCTTTCCCACAGGGCTGTCCCACGTGCACACGTGGTGGGAGTCGATCCTCGGCTTGAACGTCAAGGCAGTGCAGGGAAAACAGGTTCCTCTGGAATGGACTGACACATCTGGGGGACTCTTGGAATGGTGGCACGACACTGGAGTTCCTCTCGCCTTTCCTGTGGAGAGCGCCTCCTCTTGAAATGCGACGGGAACGCCGGGAATTCTTTCCCTACGAAACAGGGAAAGGATATCTCATCTCGAGCTAGGAGGCGGAAACGGGGCTCCCCTGGATGTGTGCGGGACACCACGTGCTTCTTCTCGAGTGGAGACGGGTTTGTCAGGGAACTTCTTGAGTTGCAGCAAGGGTGTGAAGGACCCTTTGGAAGTTCCAGTGGTTAGATGTGATTGGCCTCGAGAAGCCTCAGCGGAAATGGGCCTCATCTCGCCTGGAGGGCAAAACCTCCTGGATTTTCTCGAGTTGCGGCAGGTGCTCTCGACTTACGACGGGGACCTCAGGGACCCGCTCTGGTGGCCTCAGGAAAGGCCAGTCCCCATGCGAGTTCCTCGGGGGCCTCTGGGGATTCCTCTCCCGTCGATGCCGGGGCCTAAGACCTTGTGTGGAGTCGGGGCCGGAACCTGAGGATTCCTCTCCAGTGCTGACATGGATCTTGGGGTACTTCTGGAGTCTCCCCAGGGGAGTCAGTCCTCGTCTCTAATGCGGGCATGCACTTGCGCTTTCCTCCAGGGCGGTAGCAGCAGTGTCACGCAGTTCTCCGCGTGGATCAAAGAATCTATGGTTTTCCCTCGAGTCTTTCCCACGAGGCTTTGCCACGAGGCTTTCCCACAGGGCTGTCCCACGTGCACACGTGGTGGGAGTCGATCCTCGGCTTGAACGTCAAGGCAGTGCAGGGAAAACAGGTTCCTCTGGAATGGACTGACACATCTGGGGGACTCTTGGAATGGTGGCATGACCCTGGAGTTCCTCTCGCCTTTCCTGTGGAGAGCGCCTCCCCTTGAGATGCGACGGGAACGCCGGGAATTCTTTCCCTACGAAACAGGGAAAGGATCCCTCATCTCGAGCTAGGAGGCGGAAACGGGGCTCCCCTGGATGTGTGCGGGAACCCACGTGCTTCCTCTCGAGTGGAGACGGGTATGTCGGGGAACTTCTTGAGTTGCAGCAATGGTGTGAAGGACCCTTTGGAAGTCCCAGTGGTTAGATGTGACTGGCCTCGAGAAGCCTCAGCGGAAATGGGCCTCATCTCGCCTGGAGGGCAAAACCTCCTGGATTTTCTCGAGTTGTGGCAGGTGCTCTCGACTTACGACGGGGACCTCAGGGACCCGCTCTGGTGGCCTCAGGAAAGGCCAGTCCCCATGCGAGTTCCTCGGGGGCCTCTCGGGATTCCTCTCCCGTCGATGCCGCGGCCTAAGACCTTGTGTGGAGTCGGGGCCGGAACCTGAGGATTCCTCTCCAGTGCTGACATGGATCTTGGGGTACTTCTGGAGTCTCCCCAGGGGAGTCAGTCCTCGTCTCGAATGCGGGCATGCACTTGCGCTTTCCTCCAGGGCGGTAGCAGCAGTGTCACGCAGTCCGCCGCGTGGATCAAAGGATCTATGGTTTTCCCTCGAGTCTTTCCCACGAGGCTTTCCCACGAGGCTTTGCTACAGGGCTGTCCCACGTGCACACGTGGTGGGAGTCGATCCTCGGCTTGAACGTCAAGGCAGTGCAGGGAAAACATTTTCCTCTGGAATGGACTGACACATCTGGGGGACTCTTGGAATGGTGGCACGACCCTGGAGTTCCTCTCGCCTTTCCTGTGGAGAGCGCCTCCTCTTGAGATGCGACGGGAACGCCGGGAATTCTTTCCCTAC
Organism: Ovis canadensis; assembly: GCF_042477335.2. Taxonomy (NCBI): domain Eukaryota; kingdom Metazoa; phylum Chordata; class Mammalia; order Artiodactyla; family Bovidae; genus Ovis; species Ovis canadensis. The sequence goes on from NC_091264.1 coordinate 8,108,189, forward strand.
GAAACAGGGAAAGGATCCCTCATCTCGAGCTAGGAGGCGGAAACGGGGCTCCCCTGGATGTGTGCGGGACACCACGTGCTTCCTCTCGAGTGCAGACGGGTATGTCGGGGAACTTCTTGAGTTGCAGCAAGGGTGTGAAGGACCTTTTGTAAGTTCCAGTGGTTAGATGTGATTGGCCTCGAGAAGCCTCAGCGGAAATGGGCCTCATCTCGCCTGGAAGGCAAAACCTCCTTGATTTTCTCGAGTTGCGGCAGGTGCTCTCGACTTACGACGGGGACCTCAGGGACCCGCTCTGGTGGCCTCAGGAAAGGCCAGTCCCCATGCGAGTTCCTCGGGGGCCTCTCGGGATTCCTCTCCCGTCAATGCCGGGGCCTAAGACCTTGTGTGGAGTCGGGGCCGGAACCTGAGGATTCCTCTCCAGTGCTGACATGGATCTTGGGGTACTTCTGGAGTCTCCCCAGGGGAGTCAGTCCTCGTCTCGAATGCGGGCATGCACTTGCGCTTTCCTCCAGGGCGGTAGCAGCAGTGTCACGCAGTCCGCCGCGTGGATCAAAGGATCTATGGTTTTCCCTCGAGTCTTTCCCACGAGGCTTTCCCACGAGGCTTTCCCACAGGGCTGTCCCACGTGCACACGTGGTGGGAGTCGATCCTCGGCTTGAACGTCAAGGCAGTGCAGGGAAAACAGGTTCCTCTGGAATGGACTGACACATCTGGGGGACTCTTGGAATGGTGTCATGACCCTGGAGTTCCTCTCGCCTTTCCTGTGGAGAGCACCTCCCCTTGAGATGCGACGGGAACGCCGGGAATTCTTTCCCTACGAAACAGGGAAAGGATCCCTCATCTCGAGCTAGGAGGCGGAAACGGGGCTCCCCTGGATGTGTGCGGGAACCCACGTGCTTCCTCTCGAGTGGAGACGGGTATGTCGGGGAACTTCTTGAGTTGCAGCAATGGTGTGAAGGACCCTTTGGAAGTTCCAGTGGTTAGATGTGACTGGCCTCGAGAAGCCTCAGCGGAAATGGGCCTCATCTCGCCTGGAGGGCAAAACCTCCTGGATTTTCTCGAGTTGTGGCAGGTGCTCTCGACTTACGACGGGGACCTCAGGGACCCGCTCTTGTGGCCTCAGGAAAGGCCAGTCCCCATGCGAGTTCCTCGGGGGCCTCTCGGGATTCCTCTCCCGTCGATGCTGGGGCCTAAGACCTTGTGTGGAGTCGGGGCCGGAACCTGAGGATTCCTCTCCAGTGCTGACATGGATCTTGGGGTACTTCTGGAGTCTCCCCAGGGGAGTCAGTCCTCGTCTCGAATGCGGGCATGCACTTGCACTTTCCTCCAGAGCGGTAGCAGCAGTGTCACGCAGTCCGCCTCGTGGATCAAAGGATCTATGGTTTTCCCTCGAGTCTTTCCCACGAGGCTTTCCCACGAGGCTTTCCCACAGTGCTGTCCCACGTGCACACGTGGTGGGAGTCGATCCTCGGCTTGAACGTCAACGCAGTGCAGGGAAAACAGGTTCCTCTGGAATGGACTGACACAACTGGGGGACTCTTGGAATGGTGGCACGACCCTGGAGTTCCTCTCGCCTTTCCTGTGGAGAGCGCCTCCTCTTGAGATGCGACGGGAACGCCGGAAATTCTTTCCCTACGAAACAGGGCAAGGATCCCTCATCTCGAGCTAGGAGGCGGAAACGGGGCTCCCCTGGATGTGTGCGGGACCCCACGTGCTTCCTCTCGAGTGGAGACGGGTATGTCGGGGAACTTCTTGATTTGCAGCAAGGGTGTGAAGGACCCTTTGGAAGTTCCAGTGGTTAGACGTGATTAGCCTCGAGAAGCCTCAGCGGAAATGGGCCTCATCTCGCCTGGAGGGCAAAACCTCCTGGATTTTCTCGAGTTGCGGCAGGTGCTCTCGACTTACGACGGGGACCTCAGGGAACCGCTCTGGTGGCCTCAGGAAAGGCCAGTCCCCATGCGAGTTCCTCGGGGGCCTCTCGGGATTCCTCTCCCGTCGATGCCAGGGCCTAAGACCTTGTGTGGAGTCGGGGCCGGAACCTGAGGATTCCTCTCCAGTGCTGACAAGGATCTTGGGGTACTTCTGGAGTTTCCCCAGGGGAGTCAGTCCTTGTCTCGAATGCGGGCATGCACTTGCGCTTTCCTCCAGGGCGGTAGCAGCAGTGTCACGCAGTCCGCCGCGTGGATCAAAGGATCTATGGTTTTCCCTGGAGTCTTTCCCACGAGGCTTTCCCACGAGGCTTTCCCACAGGGCTGTCCCACGTGCACACGTGGTGGGAGTCGATCCTCGGCTTGAACGTCAAGGCAGTGCAGGGAAAACAGGTTCCTCTGGAATGGACTGACACATCTGGGGGACTCTTGGAATTGTGGCACGACCCTGGAGTTCCTCTCGCCTTTCCTGTGGAGATCGCCTCCTCTTGAAATGCGACGGGAACGCCGGAAATTCTTTCCCTACGAAACAGGGAAAGGATCCCTCATCTCGAGCTAGGAGGCGGAAACGGGGCTCCCCTGGATGTGTGCGGGACACCACGTGCTTCTTCTCGAGTGGAGACGGGTTTGTCGGGGAACTTCTTGAGTTGCAGCAAGGGTGTGAAGGACCCTTTGGAAGTTCCAGTGGTTAGATGTGATTGGCCTCGAGAAGCCTCAGCGGAAATGGGCCTCATCTCGCCTGGAGGGCAAAACCTCCTGGATTTTCTCGAGTTGCGGCAGGTGCTCTCGACTTACGACGGGGACCTCAGGGACCCGCTCTGGTGGCCTCAGGAAAGGCCAGTCCCCATGCGAGTTCCTCGGGGGCCTCTCGGGATTCCTCTCCCGTCGATGCCGGGGCCTAAGACCTTGTGTGGAGTCGGGGCCGGAACCTGAGGATTCCTCTCCAGTGCTGACATGGATCTTAGGGTACTTCTGGAGTCTCCCCAGGGGAGTCAGTCCTCGTCTCGAATGCGGGCATGCACTTGCGCTTTCCTCCAGGGCGGTAACTGCAGTGTCACGCAGTCCGCCGCGTGGATCAAAGGATCTATGGTTTTCCCTCGAGTCTTTCCCACGAGGCTTTCCCACGAGGCTTTCCCACAGGGCTGTCCCACGTGCACACGTGGTGGTAGTCGATCCTCGGCTTGAACGTCAAGGCAGTGCAGGGAAAACATTTTCCTCTGGAATGGACTGACACATCTGGGGGACTCTTGGAATGGTGGCACGACCCTGGAGTTCCTCTCGCCTTTCCTGTGGAGAGCGCCTCCTCTTGAGATGCGACGGGAACGCCGGGAATTCTTTCCCTACGAAACAGGGAAAGGATTCCTCATCTCGAGCTAGGAGGCGGAAACGGGGCTCCCCTGGATGTGTGCGGGACCCCACGTGCTTCCTCTCGAGTGCAGACGGGTATGTCGGGGAACTTCTTGAGTTGCAGCAAGGGTGTGAAGGACCCTTTGGAAGTTCCAGTGGTTAGATGTGATTGGCCTCGAGAAGCCTCAGCGGAAATGGGCCTCATCTCGCCTGGAGGGCAAAACCTCCTGGATTTTCTCGAGTTGCGGCAGTTGCTCTCGACTTACGACGGGGACCTCAGGGACCCGCTCTGGTGGCCTCAGGAAAGGCCAGTCCCCATGCGAGTTCCTCGGGGGCCTCTCGGGATTCCTCTCCCGTCGATGCCGGGGCCTAAGACCTTGTGTGGAGTCGTGTCTGGAACCTGAGGATTCCTCTCCAGTGCTGACATGGATCTTGGGGTACTTCTGGAGTCTCCCCAGGGGAGTCAGTCCTCGTCTCGAATGCGGGCATGCACTTGCGCTTTCCTCCAGGGCGGTAGCAGCAGTGTCACGCAGTCCGCCGCGTGGATCAAAGGATCTATGGTTTTCCCTCGAGTCTTTCCCACGAGGCTTTCCCACGAGGCTTTCCCACATTGCTGTCCCACGTGCACACGTGGTTGGAGTCGATCCTCGGCTTGAACGTCAAGGCAGTGCAGGGAAAACAGGTTCCTCTGGAATGGACTGACACATCTGGGTGACTCGTGGAATGGTGTCATGACCCTGGAGTTCCTCTCGCCTTTCCTGTGGAGAGCGCCTCCCCTTGAGATGCGACGGGAACGCCGGGAATTCTTTCTCTACGAAACAGGGAAAGGATCCCTCATCTCGAGCAAGGAGGCGGAAACGGGGCTCCCCTGGATGTGTGCGGGACACCACGTGCTTCCTCTCGAGTGCAGACGGGTATGTCGGGGAACTTCTTGAGTTGCAGCAAGGGTGTGAAGGACCCTTTGGAAGTTCCAGTGGTTAGATGTGATTGACCTCGAGAAGCCTCAGCGGAAATGGGCCTCATCTCGCCTGGAGGGCAAAACCTCCTGGATTTTCTCGAGTTGCGGCAGGTGCTCTCGACTTACGACGGGGACCTCAGGGACACGCTCTGGTGGCCTCAGGAAAGGCCAGTCCCCATGCGAGTTCCTCGGGGGCCTCTCGGGATTCCTCTCCCGTCGATGCCGGGGCCTAAGACCTTGTGTGGAGTCGGGGCCGGAACCTGAGGATTCCTCTCCAGTGCTGACATGGATCTTGGGGTACTTCTGGAGTCTCCCCAGGGGAGTCAGTCCTCGTCTCGAATGCGGGCATGCACTTGCGCTTTCCTCCAGAGCGGTAGCAGCAGTGTCACGCAGTCCGCCGCGTGGATCAAAGGATCTATGGTTTTCCCTCGAGTCTTTCCCACGAGGCTTTCCCACGAGGCTTTCCCACAGGGCTGTCCCACGTGCACACGTGGTGGGAGTCGATCCTCGGCTTGAACGTCAATGCAGTGCAGGGAAAACAGGTTCCTCTGGAATGGACTGACACATCTGGGGGACTCTTGGAATGGTGGCACGACCCTGGAGTTCCTCTCGCCTTTCCTGTGGAGAGCGCCTCCTCTTGAGATGCGACGGGAACGCCGGGAATTCTTTCCCTACGAAACAGGGCAAGGATCCCTCATCTCGAGCTAGGAGGCGGAAACGGGGCTCCCCTGGATGTGTGCGGGACCCCACGTGCTTCCTCTCGAGTGGAGACGGGTATGTCGGGGAACTTCTTGAGTTGCAGCAAGGGTGTGAAGGACTCTTTGGAAGTTCCAGTGGTTAGATGTGATTGGCCTCGAGAAGCCTCAGCAGAAATGGGCCTCATCTCTCCTGGAGGGCAAAACCTCCTGGATTTTCTCGAGTTGCGGCAGGTGCTCTCGACTTACGACGGGGACCTCAGGGACCCGCTCTGGTGGCCTCAGGAAAGGCCAGTCCCCATGCGAGTTCCTCGGGGGCCTCTCGGGATTCCTCTCCCGTCGATGCCGGGGCCTAAGACCTTGTGTGGAGTCGGGGCCGGAACCTGAGGATTCCTCTCCAGTGCTGACATGGATCTTGGGGTACTTCTGGAGTCTCCCCAGGGGAGTCAGTCCTCGTCTCGAATGCGGGCATGCACTTGCGCTTTCCTCCAGAGCGGTAGCAGCAGTGTCACGCAGTCCGCCGCGTGGATCAAAGGATCTATGGTTTTCCCTCGAGTCTTTCCCACGAGGCTTTCCCACAGGGCTGTCCCACGTGCACACGTGGTGGGAGTCGATCCTCGGCTTGAACGTCAAGGCAGTGCAGGGAAAACAGGTTCCTCTGGAATGGACTGACACATCTGGGGGACTCTTGGAATGGTGGCACGACTCTGGAGTTCCTCTCGCCTTTCCTGTGGAGAGCGCCTCCTCTTGAGATGCGACGGGAACGCCAGGAATTCTTTCCCTACGAAACAGGGCAAGGATCCCTCATCTCGATCTAGGAGGCGGAAACGGGGCTCCCCTGGATGTGTGCGGGACACCACGTGCTTCCTCTCGAGTGCAGACGGGTATGTCGGGGAACTTCTTGAGTTGCAGCAAGGGTGTGAAGGACCCTTTGGAAGGTCCAGTGGTTAGATGTGATTGGCCTCGAGAAGCCTCAGCGGAAATGGGCCTCATCTCGCCTGGAGGGCAAAACCTCCTGGATTTTCTCGAGTTGCGGCAGGTGGTCTCGACTTGCGACGGGGACCTCAGGGAACCGCTCTGGTGGCCTCAGGAAAGGCCAGTCCCCATGCGAGTTCCTCGGGGGCCTCTCGGGATTCCTCTCCCGTCGATGCCGGGGCCTAAGACCTTGTGTGGAGTCGGGGCCGGAACCTGAGGATTCCTCTCCAGTGCTGACATGGATCTTGGGGTACTTCTGGAGTCTCCCCAGGGGAGTCAGTCGTCGTCTCGAATGCGGGCATGCACTTGCGCTTTCCTCCAGAGCGGTAACAGCAGTGTCACGCAGTCCGCCGCGTGGATCAAAGGATGTATGGTTTTCCCTCGAGTCTTTCCCACGAGGCTTTCCCACGAGGCTTTCCCACAGGGCTGTCCCACGTGCACACGTGGTGGGAGTCGATCCTCTGCTTGAACGTCAAGGCAGTGCAGGGAAAACAGGTTCCTCTGGAATGGACTGACACATCTGGGGGACTCTTGGAATGGTGGCACGACCCTGGAGTTCCTCTCGCCTTTCCTGTGGAGAGCGCCTCCTCTTGAGATGCAACGGGAACGCCGGGAATTCTTTCCCTAGGAAACAGGGAAAGGATCCCTCATCTCGAGCTAGGAGGCAGAAACGGGGCTCCACTGGATGTGTGCGGGACCCCACGTGCTTCCTCTCGAGTGGAGACGGGTATGTCGGGGAACTTCTGGAGTTGCAGCAACGGTGTGAAGGACCCTTTGGAAGTTCCAGTGGTTAGATGTGATTGGCCTCGAGAAGCCTCTGCGAACATGGGCCTCATCTCGCCTGGAGGGCAAAACCTCCTGGATTTTCTCGAGTTGCGGCAGGTGCTCTCGACTTACGACGGGGACCTCAGGGACCCGCTCTGGTGGCCTCAGGAAAGGCCAGTCCCCATGCGAGTTCCTCGGGGGCCTCTGGGGATTCCTCTCCCGTCGATGCTGGGGCCTAAGACCTTGTGTGGAGTCGGGGCCGGAACCTGAGGATTCCTCTCCAGTGCTGACATGGATCTTGGGGTACTTCTGGAGTCTCCCCAGGGGAGTCAGTCCTCGTCTCGAATGCGGGCATGCACTTGCACTTTCCTCCAGAGCGGTAGCAGAAGTGTCACGCAGTCCGCCGCGTGGATCAAAGGATCTATGGTTTTCCCTCGAGTCTTTCCCACGAGGCTTTCCCACGAGGCTTTCCCACAGGGCCGTCCCACGTGCACACGTGGTGGGAGTCGATCCTCGGCTTGAACGTCAAGGCAGTGCAGGGAAAACAGGTTCCTCTGGAATGGACTGACACATCTGGGGGACTCTTGGAATGGTGGCACGACCCTGGAGTTCCTCTCGCCTTTCCTGTGGAGAGCGCCTCCTCTTGAGATGCGACGGGAACGCCGGGAATTCTTTCCCTACAAAACAGTGAAAGGATCCCTCATCTCGAGCTAGGAGGCGGAAACGGGGCTCCCCTGGATGTGTGCGGGACCCTCGTGCTTCCTCTCGAGTGGATACGGGTATGTCGGGGAACTTCTTGAGTTGCAACAAGGGTGTGAAGGACCCTTTGGAAGTTTCATTGGTTAGATGTGATTAGCCTCGAGAAGCCTCAGAGGAAATGGGCCTCATCTCGCCTGGAGGGCAAAACCTCCTGAATTTTCTCGAGTTGCGGCAGGTGCTCTCGACTTACGACGGGGACCTCAGGGACCCGCTCTGGTGGCCTCAGGAAAGGCCAGTCCCCATGCGAGTTCCTCGGGGGCCTCTCGGGATTCCTCTCCCGTCGATGCCGGGGCCTAAGACCTTGTGTGGAGTCGGGGCCGGAACCTGAGGATTCCTCTCCAGTGCTGACATGGATCTTGGGGTACTTCTGCAGTCTCCCCAGGGGAGTCAGTCCTCGTCTCGAATGCGGGCATGCACTTGCGCTTTCCTCCAGAGCGGTAGCAGCAGTGTCACGCAGTCCGCCGCGTGGATCAAAGGATCTGTGGTTTTCCCTCGAGACTTTCCCACGAGGCTGTCCCACGAGGCTTTCCCACAGGGCTGTCCCACGTGCACACGTGGTGGGAGTCGATCCTCGGCTTGAACGTCAAGGCAGTGCAGGGAAAACAGGTTCCTCTGGAATGGACTGACACATCTGGGGGACTCTTGGAATGGTGGCACGACCCAGGAGTTCCTCTCGCCTTTCCTGTGGAGAGCGCCTCCTCTTGAGATGCGACGGGAACGCCGGGAATTCTTTCCCTACGAAACAGGGCAAGGATCCCTCATCTCGAGCTAGGAGGCGGAAACGGGGCTCCCCTGGATGTGTGCGGGACCCTCGTGCTTCCTCTCGAGTGGAGACGGTTATGTCGGGGAACTTCTTGAGTTGCAGCAAGGGTGTGAAGGACCTTTGGAAGTTCCAGTGGTTAGATGTGATTGGCCTCGAGAAACCTCAGCGGAAATGGGCCTCATCTCGCCTGGAGGGCATAACCTCCTGGATTTTCTCGAGTTGCGGCAGGTGCTCTCGACTTACAACGGGGACCTCAGGGACCCGCTCTGGTGGACTCAGGAAAGTCCAGTCCCCATGCGAGTTCCTCGGGGGCCTCTCGGCATTCCTCTCCCGTCGATGCCGGGGCCTAAGACCTTGTGTGGAGTCGGGGCCGGAACCTGAGGATTCCTCTCCAGTGCAGACATGGATCTTGGGGTACTTCTGGAGTCTCCCCAGGGGAGTCAGTCCTCGTCTCGAATGCGGGCATGCACTTGCGCTTTCCTCCAGAGCGGTAGCAGCAGTGTCTTGCAGTCCGCAGCGTGCATCAAATGATCTATGGTTTTCCCTCGAGTCTTTCCCATGAGGCTTTCCCACGAGGCTTTCCCACAGGGCTGTCTAACGTGCAAACGTGGTGCGAGTCGATCCTCGGCTTGAACGTCAAGGCAGTGCAGGGAAAACAGGTTCCTCTGGAATGGACTGACACATCTGGGGGACTCTTGGAATGGTGTCTCGACCCTGGAGTTCCTCTCGCCTTTCCTGTGGAGAGCGCCTCCTCTTGAGATGCAACGGGAACGCCGGGAATTCTTTCCCTAGGAAACAGGGAAAGGATCCCTCATCTCGAGCTAGGAGGCGGAAACGGGGCTCCACTGGATGTGTGCGGGACCCCACGTGCTTCCTCTCGAGTGGAGACGGGTATGTCGGGGAAATTCTGGAGTTGCAGCAATGGTGTGAAGGACCCTTTGGAAGTTCCAGTGGTTAGATGTGATTGGCCTCGAGAAGCCTCAGCGGAAATGGGCCTCATCTCGCCTGGAGGGCAAAACCTCCTGGATTTTCTCGAGTTGCGGCAGGTGCTCTCGACTTACGACGGGGACCTCAGGGACCCGCTGTGGTGGCCTCAGGAAAGGCCAGTCCCCATGCGAGTTCCTCGGGGGCCTCTGGGGATTCCTCTCCCGTCGATGCCGGGGCCTGAGACCTTGTGTGGAGTCGGGGCCGGAACCTGAGGATTCCTCTCCAGTGCTGACATGGATCTTGGGGTACTTCTGGAGTCTCCCCAGGGGAGTCAGTCCTCGTCTCGAATGCGGGCATGCACTTGCGCTTTCCTCCAGAGCGGTAGCAGAAGTGTCACGCAGTCCGCCGCGTGGATCAAAGGATCTATGGTTTTCCCTCGAGTCTTTCCCACGAGGCTTTCCCACGAGGCTTTCCCACAGGGCTGTCCCACGTGCACACGTTGTGGGAGTCGATCCTCGGCTTGAACGTCAAGGCAGTGCAGGGAAAACAGGTTCCTCTGGAATGGACTGACACATCTCGGGGACTCTTGGAATGGTGGCACGACCCTGGAGTTCCTCTCGCCTTTCCTGTGGAGAGCGCCTCCTCTTGAGATGCGACGGGAACACCGGGAATTCTTTCCCTACGAAACAATGAAAGGATCCCCCATCTCGAGCTAGGAGGCGGAAACGGGGCTCCCCTGGATGTGTGCGGGACCCACGTGCTTCCTCTCGAGGGCAGACGGGTATATCGGTGAACTTCTTGAGTTGCAGCAAGGGTGTGAAGGACCCTTTGGAAGTTCCAGTGGTTAGACGTGATTAGCCTCGAGAAGCCTCAGTGGAAATGGGCCTCATCTCGCCTGGAGGGCAAAACCTCCTGGATTTTCTCGAGTTGCGGCAGGTGCTCTCGACTTACGACGGGGACCTCAGGGACCCGCTCTGGTGGCCTCAGGAAAGGCCAGTCCCCATGCGAGTTCCTCGGGGGCCTCTCGGGATTCCTCTCCCGTCGATGCCGGGGCCTAAGACCTTGTGTGGAGTCGGGGTCGGAACCTGAGGATTCCTCTCCAGTGCTGACATGGATCTTGGGGTACTTCTGGAGTCTCCCCAGGGGAGTCAGTCCTCGTCTCGAATGCGGGCATGCACTTGCGCTTTCCTAAAGAGCGGTAGCAGAAGTGTCACGCAGTCCGCCGCGTGGATCAAAGTATCTATGTTTTTCCCTCGAGTCTTTCCCACGAGGCTTTCCCACGAGGCTTTCCCACAGGGCTGTCCCACGTGCACACGTGGTGGGAGTCGATCCTCGGCTTGAACGTCAAGGCAGTGCAGGGAAAACAGTTTCCTCTGGAATGGACTGACACATCTGGGGGACTCTTGGAATGGTGGCACGACCCTGGAGTTCCTCTCGCCTTTCCTGTGGAGAGCGCCTCCTCTTGAGATGCGACGGGAACGCCGGGAATTCTTTCCCTACGAAACAGGGAAAGGATCCCTCATCTCGAGCTAGGAGGCAGAAACGGGGCTCCCCTGGATCTGTGCGGGACCCCACGTGCTTCCTCTCGAGTGGAGTCGGGTATGTCGGGGAACTTCTTGAGTTGCAGCATGGGTGTGAAGGACCCTTTGGAAGTTCCAGTGGTTAGACGTGATTGGCCTCGAGAAGCCTCAGCGGAAATGGGCCTCATCTCGCCTGGAGGGCAAAACCTCCTGGATTTTCTCGAGTTGCGGCAGGTGCTCTCGACTTACGACGGGGACCTCAGGGACCCGCTCTGGTGGCCTCAGGAAAGGCCAGTCCCCATGCGAGTTCCTCGGGGGCCTCTCGGGATTCCTCTCCCGTCGATGCCGGGGCCTAAGACCTTGTGTGGAGTCGGGGCCGGAACCTGAGGATTCCTCTCCAGTGCTGACATGGATCTTGGGGTACTTCTGGAGTCTCCCCAGGGGAGTCAGTCCTCGTCTCGAATGCGGGCATGCACTTGCGCTTTCCTCCAAAGCGGTAGCAGCAGTGTCACGCAGTCCGCCGCGTGGATCAAAGGATCTATGTTTTTCCCTCGAGTCTTTCCCACGAGGCTTTCCCACGAGGCTTTCCCACAGGGTTGTCCCACGTGCACACGTGGTGGGAGTCGATCCTCGGCTTGAACGTCAAGGCAGTGCAGGGAAAACAGGTTCCTCTGGAATGGACTGACACATCTGGGGGACTCTTGGAATGGTGGCACGACCCTGGAGTTCCTCTCGCCTTTCCTGTGGAGAGCGCCTCCTCTTGAGATGCGACGGGAACGCCGGGAATTCTTTCCCTACGAAACAGGGAAAGGATCCCTCATCTCGAGTTATGAGGCGGAAACGGGGCTCCCCTGGATGTGTGCGGGACCCACGTGCTTCCTCTCGAGTGGAGACGGGTATGTCGGGGAACTTCTTGAGTTGCAGCAAGGGTGTGAAGGACCCTTTGGAAGTTCCAGTGGTTAGACGTGATTAGCCTCGAGAAGCCTCAGTGGAAATGGGCCTCATCTCGCCTGGAGGGCAAAACCTCCTGGATTTTCTCGAGTTGCGGCAGGTGCTCTCGACTTACGACGGGGACCTCAGGGACCCGCTCTGGTGGCCTCAGGAAAGGCCAGTCCCCATGCGAGTTCCTCGGGGGCCTCTCGGGATTCCTCTCCCGTCGATGCCGGGGCCTAAGACCTTGTGTGGAGTCGGGGCCGGAATCTGAGGATTCCTCTCCAGTGCTGACATGGATCTTGGGGTACTTCTGGAGTCTCCCCAGGGGAGTCAGTCCTCGTCTCGAATGCGGGCATGCACTTGCGCTTTCCTCCAGAGCGGTAGCAGCAGTGTCACGCACTCCGCCGCGTGGATCAAAGGATCTATGGTTTTCCCTCGAGTCTTTCCCACGAGGCTTTCCCACGAGGCTTTCCCACAGGACTGTCCCACGTGCACACGTGGTGGGAGTCGATCCTCGGCTTGAACGTCAAGGCAGTGCAGGGAAAACAGGTTCCTCTCGAATGGACTGACACATCTGGGGGACTCTTGGAATGGTGTCTCGACCCTGGAGTTCCTCTCGCCTTTCCTGTGGAGAGCGCCTCCTCTTGAGATGCGACGGGAACGCCGGGAATTCTTTCCCTACGAAACAGGGAAAGGATCCCTCATCTCGAGCTAGGAGGCGGACACGGGGCTCCCCTGGATGTGTGCGGGACCCCACGTGCTTCCTCTCGAGTGGAGTCGGGTATGTCGGGGAACTTCTTGAGTTGCAGCAATGGTGTGAAGGACCCTTTGGAAGTTCCAGTGGTTAAATGTGATTGGCCTCGAGAAGCCTCAGCGGAAATGGGCCTCACCTCGCCTGGAGGGCAAAACCTCCTGGATTTTCTCGAGTTGCGGCAGGTGCTCTCGACTTACGACGGGGACCTCAGGGACCCCCTCTGGTGGCCTCAGGAAAGGCCAGTCCCCATGCGAGTTCCTCGGGGGCCTCTGGGGATTCCTCTCCCGTCGATGCCGGGGCCTAAGACCTTGTGTGGAGTCGGGGCTGGAACCTGAGGATTCCTCTCCAGTGCTGACATGGATCTTGGGGTAATTCTGGAGTCTCCCCAGGGGAGTCAGTCCTCGTCTCGAATGCGGGCATGCACTTGCGCTTTCCTCCAGAGCGGTAGCAGCAGTGTCACGCACTCCGCCGCGTGGATCAAAGGATCTATGGTTTTCCCTCGAGTTTTCCCACGAGGCTTTCCCACGAGGCTTTCCCACAGGGCTGTCCCACGTGCACACGTGGTGGGAGTCCATCCTCGGCTTGAACGTCAAGGCAGTGCAGGGAAAACAGGTTCCTCTGGAATGGACTGACACATCTGGGGGACTCTTGGAATGGTGGCACGACCCTGGAGTTCCTCTCGCCTTTCCTTTGGAGAGCGCCTCCTCTTGAGATGCGACGGGAACGCCGGGAATTCTTTCCCTACGAAACAGGGAAAGGATCCCTCATCTCGAGTTATGAGGCGGAAACGGGGCTCCCCTGGATGTGTGCGGGACCCACGTGCTTCCTCTCGAGTGGAGACGGGTATGTCGGGGAACTTCTTGAGTTGCAGCAAGGGTGTGAAGGACCCTTTGGAAGTTCCAGTGGTTATACGTGATTAGCCTCGAGAAGCCTCAGTGGAAATGGGCCTCATCTCGCCTGGAGGGCAAAACCTCCTGGATTTTCTCGAGTTGCGGCAGGTGCTCTCGACTTACGACGGGGACCTCAGGGACCCGCTCTGGTGGCCTCAGGAAAGGCCAGTCCCCATGCGAGTTCCTCGGGGGCCTCTCGGGATTCCTCTCCCGTCGATGCCGGGGCCTAAGACCTTGTGTGGAGTCGGGGCCGGAACTTGAGGATTCCTCTCCAGTGCTGACATGGATCTTGGGGTACTTCTGGAGTCTCCCCAGGGGAGTCAGTCGTCGTCTCGAATGAGGGCATGCACTTGCTCTTTCCTCCAGAGCGGTAGCAGCAGTGTCACGCAGTCCGCTGCGTGCATCAAAGGATCTATGGTTTTCCCTTGAGTCTTTCCCACGAGGCTTTCCCACGAGGCTTTCCCACAGGGCTGTCCCACGTGCACACGTGGTGGGAGTCGATCCTCGGCTTGAACGTCAAGGCAGTGCAGGGAAAACAGGTTCCTCTGGAATGGACTGACACATCTGGGGGACTCTTGGAATGGTGGCACGACCCTGGAGTTCCTCTAGCCTTTCCTGTGGAGAGCGCCTCCTCTTGAGATGCGATGGGAACGCCGGGAATTCTTTCCCTACGAAACAGGGATAGGATCACTCATCTCGAGCTAGGAGGCGAAAAAGGGGCTTCCCTGGATGGGTTCGGGACCCTCGTGCTTCCTCTCGAGTGGAGACGTGTATGTCGGGGAACTTCATGAGTTGCAGCAAGGGTGTGAAGGACCCTTTGGAAGTTCCAGTGGTTAGATGTGATTAGCCTCGAGAAGCCTCAGCGGAAATGGGCCTCATCTCGCCTGGAGGGCAAAAACTCCTGGATTTTCTCGAGTTGCGGTAGGTGCTCTCGACTTACGACGGGGACCTCAGGGACCCGCTCTTGTGGCCTCAGGAAAGGCCTGTCCCTATGCGAGTTCCTAGGGGGCCTCTCGGGATTCCTCTCCCGTCGATGCCGGGGCCTACGACCCTGGGTGGAGTCGGGGCCCGAACGTGAGGATTCCTCTCCAGTGCTGACATGGATATTGGGGTACTTCTGGAGTCTCCCCAGGGGAGTCAGTCCTCGTTTCGAATGCGGGCATGCACTTGGGCTTTCCTCCAGAGCGGTAGCAGCAGTGTTACGCAGTCCGCTGCGTGCATCAAAGGATCTATGGTTTTCCCTTGAGTCTTTCCCACGAGGCTTTCCCACGAGGCTTTCCCACAGGGCTGTTCCACGTGCGCACGTGGTGGGAGTCGATCCTCGGCTTGAACGTCAAGGCAGTGCATGGAAAACAGGTTCCTCTGGAATGGACTGACACATCTAGGGGACTCTTGGAATGGTGGCACGACCCTGGAGTTCCTCTCGCCTTTCCTGTGGAGAGCGCCTCCTCTTGAGATGCGACGGGAACGCCGGGAATTCTTTCCCTACGAAACAGGGAAAGGATCCGTCATCTGGAGCTAGGAGGCAGAAACGGGGCTTCCCTGGATGTGTGCGGGACACCCGTGCTTCTTCTCGAGTGGAGACGGGTATGTCGGGGAACTTCTTGAGTTGCAGCAATGTGTGAAGGACCCTTTGGAAGTTCCAGTGGTTATATGTGATTAGCCTCGAGAAGCCTCAGCGGAAATGGGCCTCATCTCGCCTGGAGGGCAAAACCTCCTGGATTTTCTCGAGTTGCGGCAGGTGCTCTCGACTTACGACGTGGACCTCAGGGACCCGCTCTGGTGGCCTCAGGAAAGCCCAGTCCCCATGCGAGTTCTTCGGGGGCCTCTCGGGATTCCTCTCCCATCCATGCCGGGGCCTAAGACCTTGTGTGGAGTCGGGGCCGGAACCTGGGAATTCCTCTCCAGTGCTGACATGGATCTTGGGCTACTTCTGGAGTCTCCCCAGGGGAGTCAGTCCTCGTCTCGAATGCTTGCATGCACTTGCGCTTTCCTCCAGAGCGGTAGGAGCAGTGTCACGCAGTCCGCCGCATGGATCAAAGGATCTATGGTTTTCCCTCGAGTCTTTCCCACGAGGCTTTCAGACGAGGCTTTCCCACAGGGCTGTCTAACGTGCAAACGTGGTGGGAGTCGATCCTCGGCTTGAACGTCAAGGCAGTGCAGGGCAAACAGGTTCCTCTGGAATGGACTGACACATCTGGGGGACTCTTGGAATGGTGGCACGACCCTGGAGTTCCTCTCGCCATTCCTGTGCAGAGCGCCTCCTCTTGAGATGCGACGGGAACGCCGGGAATTCTTTCCCTACGAAACAGGGAAAGGATCCGTCATCTGGACCTAGGAGGCAGAAACGGGGCTTCCCTGGATGTGTGCGGGACCCCCGTGCTTCCTCTCGAGTGGAGACGGGTATGTTGGGGAACTTCTTGAGTTGCAGCAAGGGTGTGAAGGACCCTTTGGAAATTCCAGTGGTTAGATGTGATTAGCCTCGAGAAGCCTCAGCGGAAATGGGCCTCATCTCGCCTGGAGGGCAAAACCTCCTGGATTTTCTCGAGTTGCGGCAGGTGCTCTCGACTTACGACGTGGACCTCAGGGACCCGCTCTGGTGGCCTCAGGAAAGACCAGTCCCCATGCGAGTTCTTCGGGGGCCTCTCGGGATTCCTCTCCCGTCGATGCCGGGGCCTAAGACCTTGTGTGGAGTCGGGGCCGGAACCTGAGGATTCCTCTCCAGTGCTGACATGGATCTTGGGGTACTTCTGGAGTCTCCCCAGGGGAGTCAGTCCTCGTCTCGAATGCGGGCATGCACTTGCGCTTTCCTCCAGAGCGGTAGGAGCAGTGTCACGCAGTCCGCCGCGTGGATCAAAGGATCTATGGTTTTCCCTCGAGTCTTTCCCACGAGGCTTTCCCACGAGGCTTTCCCACAGGGCTGTCCCACGTGCACACGTGGTGGGAGTCGATCCTCGGCTTGAACGTCAAGGCAGTGCAGGGAAAACAGTTTCCTCTGGAATGGACTGACACATCTGGGGGACTCTTGGAATTGTGGCACGACCCTGGAGTTCCTCTCGCCTTTCCTGTGGAGAGCGCCTTCTCTTGAGATGCGACGGGAACGCCGGGAATTCTTTCCCTAAGAAACAGGGAAAGGATCCCTCATCTCGAGCTAGGAGGCGGAAACGGGGCTCCCCTGGATGTGTGCGGGACACTCTTGCTTCCTCTCGAGTGGAGACGGGTATGTCGGGGAACTTCTTGAGTTGCAGCAAGGGTGTGAAGGACCCTTTGGAAGTTCCAGTGGTTAGATGTGATTAGCCTCGAGAAGCCTCAGCGGAAATGGGCCTCATCTCGCCTGGAGGGCAAAACCTCCTGGATTTTCTCGAGTTGCGGCAGGTGCTCTCGACTTACGACGGGGACCACGGGGACCCGCTCTGGTGGCCTCAGGAAAGGCCAGTCCCCATGCGAGTTCCTCGGGGGCCTCTCGGGATTCCTCTCCCGTCGATGCCGGGGCCTAAGACCTTGTGTGGAGTTGGGGCCCGAACGTGAGGATTCCTCTCCAGTGCTGACATGGATCTTGGGGTACTTCTGGAGTCTCCCCAGGGGAGTCAGTCCTCGTCTCGAATGCGGACATGCACTTGCACTTTCCTCCAGAGCGGTAGCAGCAGTGTCACGCAGTCCGCCGCGTGGATCAAAGGATATATGGTTTTCCCTCTAGTCTTTCCTATGAGGCTTTCCCACGAGGCTTTCCCACAGGGCTGTCCCACGTGCACACGTGGTGGGAGTCGATCCTCGGCTTGAACGTCAAGGCAGTGCAGGGAAAACAGGTTTCTCTGGAATGGACTGACACATCTGGGGGACACTTGGAATGGTGGCACGACCCTGGAGTTCCTCTCGCCTTTTCTGTGGAGAGCGCCTCCTCTTGAGAGGCGACGGGAACGCCGGGAATTCTTTCCCTACGAAACAGGGAAAGGATCCCTCATCTCGAGCTAGGCGGCGGAAACGGGGCTTCCCTGGATGTGTGCGGGACCACCGTGCTTCCTCTCGAGTGGAGACGGGTATGTCGGGGAACTTCTTGAGTTGCAGCAAGGGTGTGAAGGACCCTTTGGAAGTTCCAGTGGTTAGATGTGATTAGCCTCGAGCCGCCTCAGCGGAAATGGGCCTCATCTCGCCTGGAGGGCAAAACCTCCTGGATTTTCTCGAGTTGCGGCAGGTGCTCTCGACTTACGACGGGGACCTCAGGGACCCGCTCTGGTGGCATCAGGAAAGGCCAGTCCCCATGCGAGTTCCTCGGGGGCCTCTCGGGATTCCTCTCCCTTCGATGCCGGGGCCTAAGACCTTGTGTGGAGTCGGGGCCGGAACTGAGGATTCCTCTCCAGTGCTGACATGGATCTTGGGGTACTTCTGGAGTCTCCCCAGGGGAGTCAGTCCTCGTCTCGAATGCGCGCATGCACTTGCACTTTCCTCCAGAGCGGTAGCAGCAGTGTCATGCAGTCCGCCGCGTGGATCAAAGGATCTATGGTTTTCCCTCGAGTCTTTCCCACGAGGCTTCCCCACGAGGCTTTCCCACAGGGCTGTTCCACGTGCGCACGTGGTGGGAGTCGATCCTCGGCTTGAACGTCAAGGCAGTGCAGGGAAAACAGGTTCCTCTGGAATGGACTGACACATCTGGGGGACTCTTGGAATTGTGGCACGACCCTGGAGTTCCTCTCGCCTTTCCTGTGGAGAGCGCCTCCTCTTGAGATGCGACGGGAACGCCGGGAATTCTTTCCCTATGAAACAGGGAAAGGATCCCTCATCTCGAGTTAGGAGGCGGAAACGGGTCTCCCCTGGATGTGTGCGGAACCCTCGTGCTTCCTCTCGAGTGGAGACGGGTATGTCGGGGAACTTCTTGAGTTGCAGCAAGGGTGTGAAGGACCCTTTGGAATTTCCAGTGGTTAGATGTGATTAGCCTCGAGAAGCCACAGCGGAAATGGGCCTCATCTCGACTGGAGGGCAAAAACTCCTGGATTTTCTCGAGTTGCGGCAGGTGCTCTCGACTTACGACGGGGACTTCAGGGACCCGCTCTGGTGGCCTCAGGAAAAGCCAGTCCCCATGCGAGTTCCTTGGGAGCCTCTCGGGATTCCTCTCCCGTCGATGCCGGGGCCTACGACCTTGTGTGGATTCGGGGCCCGAACGTGAGGACTCCTCTCCAGTGCTGACATGGATCTTGGGGTACTTCTGGAGTCTCCCCAGGGGAGTCAGTCCTCGTCACGAATGCGGGCATGCACTTGCGCTTTCCTCCAGAGCGGTAGCAGCAGTGTCATGCAGTCCGCAGCGTGCATCAAATGATCTATGGTTTTCCCTCGAGTCTTTCCCATGAGGCTTTCCCACGAGGCTTTCCCACAGGGCTGTCTAACGTGCAAACGTGGTGCGAGTCGATCCTCGGCTTGAACGTCAAGGCAGGGCAGGGAAAACAGGTTCCTCTGGAATGGACTGACACATCTGGGGGACTCTTGGAATGGTGGCACGACCCTGGAGTTCCTCTCGCCTTTCCTGTGGAGAGCGCCTCCTCTTGAGATGCGACGGGAACGCCGGGAATTCTTTCCCTACGAAACAGGGAAAGGATCCCTCATCTCGAGTTAGGAGGCGGAAACGGGTCTCCCCTGGATGTGTGCGGAACCCTCGTGCTTCCTCTCGAGTGGAGACGGGTATGTCGGGGAACTTCTTGAGTTGCAGCAAGGGTGTGAAGGACCCTTTGAAATTTCCAGTGGTTAGATGTGATTAGCCTCGAGAAGCCTCAGCGGAAATGGGCCTCATCTCGCCTGGAGGGCAAAACCTCCTGGATTTTCTCGAGTTGCGGCAGGTGCTCTCGACTTACGACGGGGACCTCGGGGACCCGCTCTGGTGGCCTCAGGAAAGGCCAGTCCCCATGCGAGTTCCTCGGGGGCCTCTCGGGAGTCCTCTCCCGTCGATGCCGGGGCCTAAGACCATGTGGGGAGTCGGGGCTGGAACCTGAGGATTCCTATCCAGTGCTGACATGGATCTTGGGGTAATTCTTTAGTCTCCCCAGGGGAGTCAGTCCTCGTCTCGAATGCGGGCATGCACTTGCGCTTTCCTCCAGAGGGGTAGCAGCAGTGTCACGCAGTCCTCCGCGTGGATTAAAGGATCTATGGTTTTCCCTCGAGACTTTCCCACGAGGCTTTCCCACGAGGCTTTCCCACAGGGCTGTCCCACTTGCACACGTGGTGGGAGTCGATCCTCGGCTTGAACGTCAAGGCAGTGAAGGGAAAACAGGTTCCTCTGGATTGGACTGACAAATCTGGGGGACTCTTGGAATGGTGGCACGACCCTGGAGTTCCTCTCGCCTTTCCTGTGCAGAGCGCCTCCTCTTGAGATGCGACGGGAACGCCGGGAATTCTTTCCCTAAGAAACACGGAAAGGATCCCTCATCTCGAGCTAGGAGGCGGAAACGGGGCTCCCCTGGATGTGTTCGGGACCCTCTTGCTTCCTCTCGAGTGGAGACGGTTATGTCGGGGAACTTCTTGAGTTGCAGCAAGGGTGTGAAGGACCCTTTGGAAGTTCCTGTTGTTAGATGTGATTAGCCTCGAGAAGCCTCAGCGGAAATGGGCCTCATCTCGCCTGGAGGGCAAATCCTCCAGGATTTTCTCGAGTTGCGGCAGGTGCTCTCGACTTACGACGGGGACCTCAGGGACCCGCTCTGGTGGCCTCAGGAAAGGCCAGTCCCCATGCTAGTTCCTCATGGGCCTCTCGGGATTCCTCTCCCGTCGATGCCGGGGCCTAAGACCTTATGTGGAGTCGGGGCCGGAACCTGAGGATTCCTCTCCAGGGCTGACATGGAACTTGGGGTACTTCTGGAGTCTCCCCAGGGGAGTAAGTCCTCGTCTCGAATGGGGGCATGCACGTGCGCTTTCCTCCAGAGCAGTAGCAGCAGTGTCACCCTTCCTGTCGCGTGGATCAAGGAATCTGTGGCTTTCCCACGAGGCTTTCCCACAGGGCTGTCCCACGTGCCACCGTGGTGGGAGTCAATCCTCGGCGTGAAACTCGAGGCAGTGCAGGGAAAACAGGTTCCGCTGGAATGGACTGAGACATCTGGGGTCTCTGGGAATGGCGCAAAGACCCTGGAGTTCCTCTCGCCTTTCCTGTGGAGAGTGCCTCCTCCGAGATGCGCCAGGAACGCCCAGAAATCTTTCCCGGGCAAGCAACGAAAGGATCCCTCATCTCGAGCTACGAGGCGGAAACGGGACTCCTCTGGATGTGTGCAGGACCCGCGTGCTTCCTCTCGAGTGGAGACGGGTATGTCGGGGAGCTTCTTGAGTTGCAGCAAGGGTGTGAAGGACCTTTTGGAAGTTCCAGAGGTTAGGTGTGACTAGCCTTCAAAAGGAACAGCGGAAATGGGCCTCATCTTGCCTGGAGGGCAAAACCTCCTGGATTTTCTCGAGTTGCGGCAGGTGCTCTCTACTTATGACAGGGACCTCAGGGACCCGCTCTGGTGGCCTCAGGAAAGGCCTGTCCCCATGTGAGTTGGTCGCGGGCCTCTCGGGATTCCTCTCCCTTGGATGCTGGAGCCTAAGACCTTGTGTGGAGTCGGGCCCGGAACCTGAGGATTCCTCTCCAGTGCTGACATGGATCTTGGGGTACTTCTGGAGTCTCCCCAGGGAAGTAAGTCCTCGTTTCGAATGGGGGCATGCACGTGCCCTTTCCTCCAGAGCTGTAGCAGCAGTGTCACGCTTCCTATCAACTGCATCATGGTATCTGTGGCTTTCCCTCAAGGTTTTCCCACAAGGCTTTCCCATGAGGCTTTCCCACAGGGCTGTCCCATGTGCCACCGTGGTGTGAGTCGATCTGCGGCGTGAAAGTCGAGGCAGTGGAGGGAAAACACCTTCCTCTGGAATGGACTGGGACATCTGGGGGACTCTGAGAATGGTGGCACGACCCTGGAGTTCCTCTCGCCTTTCCTGTGGAGAGCGCCTCCTCTTGAGATGCGACAGGAACGCCCAGAATTCTTTCCCAACCAAGCAGGGAAAGGATCCCTCATCTGGAACTACAATGCGGAAACGGGGCTCCTCTTGATGTGGGCGGGACCATTGTGCTTCCTCTAGAGTGAACAGGGGTAGTCGGGGAACTTCTTGAGTTGCAGCAAGGGTGTGAAGGACCTTTTGGAAGTTCCAGAGGTTAGTTGTGATTAGTGTCGAGAAGCATCGGCGGAAATGGGCCTCATTTCGCCTGGAGGGGAATACCTCCTGGATTTTCTCGAGTTGCGGCAGGTGCTCTCGTCTTACGACGGTGACTTAAGGCACCCGCTCTGGTGGCCTCAGGACTGGCCAGTCCCCATTCGACTTGCTCGGGGGCCGCTCGGGATTCCTCTCCCTTCGATGCCGGGGCCTAAGACCTTGTGTGGAGTCGGAGGCGGAACCTGAGGATTCCTCTCCAGTGCTGACATGGATCTTGCGGTACTTCTGGAGTCTGCCCAGGAGAGTCAGTCCTCGTCTCGAGAGGGGGCATGCACGTGCGCTTTCCTCCCGAGCTGTAGTAGCAGTGTCACGCTTCCCGTCGTGTCGATCATGGGATCTGTGGCTTTCCCTCGAGGCTTTCCCATGAGGCTTTCCCACGAGGCTTTCCCACAGGGCTGTCTCACGTGCCACCCTGGTGTGAGTCCATCCTCGGCGTGAAAGTCGAGGCAGTGCAGTTAAAGGAGGTTCCTCTGGAATGGACTGGGACATCTGGGGGACTCTGGGAATGGTGGCACGACCCTGGAGTTCCTCTCGCCTTTCCTTTGGAGAGCGCCTGCTCTTGAGATGCGACGGGAACGCCGGGAATTCTTTCCCGACCAAGCAGGGAAAGGATCCCTCATCTCGAGCTACGAGGTGGAAACGGGGCTCCTCTGGATGTGGGCCGAACCCCGTGCTTTCTTTCGACTGGAGACGGGTATGTCGGGGAACTTCTTGAGTTGCAGTAAGGGTGTCAAGGACCCTTTGGAAGTTCCAGATGTTAGATGTGATTAGCCTCGAGACGCCTCAGCCAAAATGGGCCACATCTCGCCCGGAGGGGGGAACCTCCTGGTTTTCTCGAGTTGCGGCTTGTGCTCTCGACTTACGACGGGGACCTCATGGACCCGCTCTGTTGGCCTCAGGAGAGGTCCTTCCCCATGCGAGTTGCTCGGTGGCCTCTCAGGATTCCTCGCCCGTCGATGCCGGCGCCTAAGACCTTGTGTGGAGTCGGACCAGAACCTGAGGATTCCTCTCCCGTGCTCACATGGATCTTGGCGTACTTCTGGAGTCTACCAAGGGGCGTCAGTCCTCGTCTCGAGTGGGGTCATGCAGGTGTGCTTTCCTCCTGAGCAGTAGCAGCAGTGTCTCGCCTCCCGTCTTGTGGATCAAGGGATCTGTGTCTTTCCCTCGAGGCTTTTCCATGGGCTTTCCCACAGGGCTATTCCACGTGCCACCATGCAGTGCTGGGAAAACAGGAACCTCCTTCCACACATAGGGGGTACACTGTCCCCTTGGGCGTGTATCTCCGGGGCATTCGCGCTTGGCGGTTGCCACGGATGTTGGCCTCAGGCTCCACATGAGAAAAGCCCCTAATGGCATTAGCTGCCGGTCCAGACGCTGGCCCCTCAGGTCTCTGGCCGGAGCCTTGGGCTCCAGGCAACTCAAAGCCCTCGGGGCTGGTGCTCTGGGACTGCTGTAGGGAAAGGACGCCAGGAGCCCACGGAGGAGTTGGGGAGGCGCAGGTGGCATATGGAGGCGAGGACAGCGTGGGATCTAGGTGAAGGCGCTGGAGAGAGCGTCCGTTGTCCCGGAATGCCTCGGAGGAGCCAGCGGGGGACAGTCCAGGCCCAGGGACCTGTGGTATGTGAAAAGGTGGGAAACCCCAGAACAAGGCAGGCTGGGAAAGGGGGCGTGGGCGGCCAATTCAAAGGGACCTAGGGGGCGTTTCCTGGGCGGTGAGCTCCCTTGGCACTGCTGAGGGCCCCTGATTGATCCACCCGGGGTTGATCCCACCATCCGCTGCGAGGGAGGGCCACAAACCAAAGCCCCCGAACTGCCCACCCACCCCAACGGGGATCTTGGCGGTCCGGGGCACAGCTGTGCCCGGGAAAAGCCCACTCACTCCACGGGACTCCGTCCAGGGTCTCTGCTTGGAAAGAGGCCAGGGGCGGCCCCCTCCATCTACGCACCCAAACCCTATTGACGTCAATGGGGGCGGAGACGCCTCCCGCTCTCCAGAGTCCTGGGCTGCTGGGTCCCCGCCCACTCGGCCAGCAGTCTGCAGCGCTCCTGTGTGCCTCTCCCACCATGGCTTCGTCCAGCTCCTCCAGCACCTCAAGCGCTACGTTTGCCCTCGGTCCCAGGGGTCGGATCACGTCTCAGGGGATTTGCGGGTGGCCCGGGCAAGGGCTCTCGGCCCACGTGTCGACCCCCGCTCCCGCCCGAGAACGGCGGGGACCCATCGGCCGGGCCCGGGGTTCCCAGGTGTCAGGTGTGCCCAAAGTTGGAGGGCGTTGCATCGTTCGTTCATCTTGCTCCTTTGGCACACACATGGCTTCTCCGTTCTCTTTTCTGGGAAGACAGTGTTGTTTTAGGGGGCGTGCTGCGGGAGTCAGGGGCCGGTGGGAGCGGGTGCTGTGCTGGGATGAGGCCCTTTATCCTCACATCTTCCTGTGGGAATGGGAGTCGGGGAGCTCTGTGGCCTTGCCGCCTTCAGTGGCTTCCTCTGCACACGGGCTTAGTGCCTTCTGCCTTCTGTCAGTCGTTACGGGGTTTGGGCTTCGCTTTGGCGGCCTTGGCCTTGGCCCTGGCCTGGGCCTTGGCCTTACCCTTGGCGTTGCCCTTGCCCTTGCCCTTGGCCTTCGGCTTGGCCTTCCCTAGGCCTTGTCCTTGGCCTTACCTTGTCCTTGCCCTTACCTTTTCCTTGCCCTTAAACTTAAACTTGACCTTGACTTTGACCTTGAACTTGACCTTGACCTTGAACTTGAACTTGACCTTGACCTTGACCTTGAAGTTGACCTTGACTTTGACCTTGAACTTGACCTTGAACTTGACCTTGACTTTGACCTTGAACTTGACCTTGACCTTGAACTTGAACTTGACCTTGACTTTGACCTTGAACTTGAACTTGAACTTGACTTTGACCTTGAACTTGAACTTGACCTTGACTTTGACCTTGACCTTGAACTTGAACTTGACCTTGAACTTGAACTTGACCTTGACCTTGTACTTGAACTTGACCAACAACGGGAGACCAGATTTGCTCAGAGCACCGGAGGTCCAGAGGCAGGGCCGTGTATCTCCCCTTCCCTTTGTGATCATTGCAAAGACATTCCTAGCTGATAGCGGGAGTGCCCATGAAGAAGCAAGCAGTGGGAGTGTGTTTGACACGACTGTGTGCCTCAACTCCACAAGGGGCCTTTCCTCTCGAAGTAGGCCCCATGTCCCCTTGGGGAGGGTGTCATGCCTCTTTTCTCCACACTGCCAAAGGGTGGAGCAAAGCTCGCTCTGTCAGAGGTACAAAAACAGCAATTGAATGGATTTTCAAGCTCTTGCTAGGCTGCACCCTTTCAGGGCCCACTTTACTGAAACAGGTGCTCTGTGGCCCCCGGTTGGGTATGCAGGTTCACAAACAGGGTGAGATCCTGTCCAAGCCAACAATTTTCCTGAAAGACCTAGGCTCACTAAAGCTCTCCTCCAGAGCAAAGGGGATAGAGGAGATGTATGGAGGAGTCTTTGCCTTTCCCTGTGAGTGTGGGGCTACTCCCTACGGCCCCAAGCTCAGGGATAACTGCCTCTAAGAAAGGAATGGCAAGAAGCGCTAATCTTGGAGGTTGGGACAGGGAGTTCGCAGCATGTGGGGAAAGAAAGACTTCTTCGGGGAAGAAGAGGCAACCACCGGGGGTGTGTTCGCAAGCCTCTATTTGGAAGGAACACGTTTGCTTATACAACTCAAGACCTCCAGATCTGCTCAGAGGACTGAAGTTCCAGAGACAGGGCCATGTATCTCCCCTTCCCTTTGAGATCCTTGCCAAGACATTCCTAGCAGATTGTCGGAGTGCCCATGAAGAAGCAAGCAGCGGGAGTGTGCTTGACATCACTGGCTGCCTACCTGGGCTCAGCTCCTCAAGGGGCCTTTCTCTCCTGGTAGGCCCTATGTCCCCTTTGGGAGAGGGTTGTGCCCTCTTCCCTCCACACTGCCAAAGGGTGGAGGTGGAGCAAACTCGTTCTCTCCGAGGTAAAAGAAAGACAAATTGGATGGATCTTTAAGCTCTTGCTATGCTGCACCCCTCCAGGACCCACTCGAGCAAAACAGGTGCCCTGTGGCCCCTAGGTCGGGTATGCAGGTTCACACACCGGGTGTGATCCCGTCAAAGCCAAGAATTTTCCTGACAGACCTAGGCTCACTAGAGCTCTCCTCCAGAGGAAAGGGGACAGAAAAGATGTGTGTGTGGAGGTGGCTCTGCCTTTCCAGGTCCCAATCTCAGGGATAACTGCCCCTAAGAAAGGAACTGCTGCTGCTGCTGCTGCTGCTGCTGCTGCTGCTGCTGCTGCTGCTGCTGCTGCTGCTGCTGCTGCTGCTAAGTTGGTTCAGTCGTGTTCGACTCTGTGCGACGCCATAGACGGTAGCCCACTAGGCTCCCCCGTCCCTGGGATTCTCCAGGCAAGAACAGTAAGTGGGTTGCCATTGCCTTCTCCAATGCATGAAAGTGAAAATGAAAGTGCAGTCGCTCAGTCGTGTCCGACCCTCAGCGACCCCATGGACTGCAGCCTACCAGGCTTCTCTGTCCATAGGATTTTCTGAAAGGAACTGCAAGAAGCACTTTTCCAGGAGGCTGGGAAAGGGAGTTTGCAGGATGTGGGGAAAGAGAGCCTCCTTCGGGGAAGAATAGGCGGCCACTTGTTTTGTGTTGCAAACCTCTATTTGGAAGGAACAGGTTAGCTTATACAAAGGGAGACCTCCAGATCTGCTCAGAGGACCGAAGTTGCAGAGGCAGGTCGGTGTATCTTCCCTTCACTTTGCGATCCTTGCAAAGACATTCCTTGCTGCTAGATGACTCAGCAAGGGCCTTTGAGACTGTTGTTTTCTTTCCTAGGTTCAAAGATTCCTTCAGTTCCTAATATAGATATCCTAGAAATGATATGACATCCGTGAAAATCTGATATGTCCTGGTCAAATGCTGTCAGTTATCATTCTAGTTATCATATTAAAGCATTTCAAGTCGCAGCAGTGACCAGATGACATTGTCAATTTCTATTTCATCAGGTTTTAACCATGTCCTCTGTGGTTTCACACTGATGCCTTTGCAGAAATACTGCTACTTCAAGATATATGGAAAATACTTTTTTTAAGCTTACTGATAATTTGTTTGTTTGTTTGCTTGTCTTCTGGTAAGCTGCTACCAGATGGAATTTAGTCTCCTCTCTAGGTTAAGAGAACTAAGTTTTCTTAGAATGCAATTTTTGATCACAGACTATGAGTTTCTCTACCTTTCATTGATTTATAATTGTTTTCATCATCTGTTTTTTTACTTCGGTAAAGTAAATAAGCCTTATTTAAGATTTTGGTACATGTAGGATGGACTAAGCTTTCCCCACTCTTGCAAGTTCCCTTAACCCTTCAGATTCTTCTCGTGGGACCAAGATCTCACTTTCCTCCAGAGGGACAATCCAAGCTTTTTATCAGTTGATCTGCCCCTGACATCAGAGTCAAGTTGAGCACGAGTTGGCCTATAATTTAGGCATGAAACTATGACTACATAAAGAAAAGGTGACTTTATGATTCAGGGATGGCCATGATATGCCTTGCACTTCAGAGAAAATGGGTTAAAATGATTTTTTTTTTCCTTCAAAACTGCACACCCAGTTCTTTCAGCATATGCAATTGAAAACATCTAGTCATTAGGTCAGTTTTCATTCCAATCCCAAAGAAAGGCAATGACAAAGATTATTCAAGCTGCTGCACAATTGCACTCATCTCACACACTAGTAAAGTAATGCTCAAAATTCTCCAAGTTCACATGAACTGTGAACTTCCAGATGTTCAAGAGGGATTTAAAAAATTCAGAGAAACCAGAGATCAAATTGCCAACATCCACTGGATCATTGAAAAAGCAAGAGAGTTCCGGAAAAAAAAAACCCATCTATTTCTGCTTTATTGACAATGCCAAAGCCTTTGACTGTGTGGATCACAAGAAACTGGGAAAAATTCTGAAAGAGATGGGAATACCAGACCACCTGACCTGTCTCTTGAGAAACCTGTATGCAGGTCAGGAAGAAACAGTTCGAACTGGACATGGAACAACAGACTGGTTCTACATAGGAAAAGGAACATGTCAAGGCTGTATATTGTCACCCTGCTTATTTAACTTATATGCAGAGTACAGCATGAGAAACACTGGGCTGGAGGAAGCACACGCTGGAATCAAGGTTGCTGGGAGAAATATCAATAATCTCAGATATTCAGATGACACCACCCTTATGGCAGAAAGTGAAGAAGAGCTAAAGAGTCTCCTGATGAAAGTGAAAGAGGAGAGTGAAAAAGTTAGCTTAAAGCTCAGCATTCAGAAAACTACAATCATTGCATCCAGTCTCATCACTTCATGGCAAATAGATGGGAAAACATTGGAAACAGCAGCAGACTATTTTGGGGGGCTTGGAAATCACTGCAGGTGATGGCTGCCTCCATGAACTTAAAACATATTTATGACTTGGAAGAAAAGTGATGACCAAACTAGACAGCATATTAAAAAGCCGAGACGTTGCTTTGCCAACAAAGATCCATCCGGTCAAGGCTATGGTTTTTCCATATGTCATGGATGGATATGAAAGATGCACTATAAAGAAAGTGACAGCTGAAAATGTGATGCTTTTGAACTGTGGTGTTGGAGAAGATGCTTGTAGGTCGCTTAGACTACAAGGAGACGCAACCACTCCATCCTAAAGGAAATCAGGTCTGAATATCCATTGGAAGGACTAATACTGAACCTGAAACTCCAATACTTTGGCCACTTGATGTGAAGAGCTGACTCACTTGGAAGTTGCTTTGATTTGCCTATGAGTGTGGGAGCCCTCCCTGGGCAAAGGGCCTCAGGGGTCATTGCCACTGAATCATGACATCCAAGCAAGCGCATTCCAGCTGTGTGACATGCAGGAAGCAGGAGACTGGGACATCTGTCTTCCTTAGAGGAAGGAAAGTCATCCACAGAGAGTGTGTTTTCAGGCCTCTCTTTGCAGCAAGTGTTTTGCTTCTCAGACATCAGAGCTGCAGGCTTGCTCTGAGGGCCTCAATTCCAGAGTCAGGGCTGTGTGTCTCACTGCACTTTCCAAGCATTGCAGACACATTCCTAGGTTGGAGCAGTGCTTCCCATGAGAAAGAAGCCTCGGGAGTGTGTCTGAGCGGGCTGAGTGCCATGCTAGGGTCACCTAGTCGAGGGCACCTTGCACATCCAATGGGCCCCAGGCGAGTAGCTATGGACCGGCCCCTCGGTTGAGATATCCCAAAGCAGGGAACAAAGCTAGCTCTGTCTGTCAGAAGGAGGAAAACAGCAATGGGATGGATTTTCAAGCAGTTGCTCAGTCACACCACGTGAGGGCTCCGCGGGAAAGAAATGCGAATTTTGGCCTCTAGGCCCAGTATCCAGATGTGTGCACAGGATATTTTCCCCACAGGATCCAAGAATGTTCCAGACAGACCTAAGCTCACTAGCTCTCTCCTGCAGAGGAAATGAAATGTTGTTGCTGAGCCACGAAAAGATGCTGGGATTCTTGGCTTATGGAGGAGAAGAATTCAATCCAGGGCCCAAGACGAGGCTTGATTGCTCAGAGCTTTTGTGCAATCGAGTCTTATTCAAGTAGAAAGGAGATAGAGAAAGCTTCTGACAGAGACATCACAAGGGGCAGAAAGTGTACCCCCTTGCTAGTGTTAGTAATGGAGTTATATACTCTCCAATAAGTTATTACAACGAACAAAAGAATGTCTGGAGGTTGTAAAGACTCACTAGACCTACTCCCATCGTTTACATTTTAAGATAACAGGATTAGCCAGAAGGTTTTTCCAGAGACCGTCCTCAAGAAGGATGCATGATTGTTATATAATCCGAAGGAATGTAGAGGGAAAAAAGTGTGCCCTTTCTTCCTCCTTGAGAATTCTAGACCCCTCTCTCCTTGGGGACCCTCGAACTTCTTATAAACCTGCCTTGGCAATGACTCTCTCCGAAACATGATTGAACAGCCGTTTGGAGCTTCCTTTGACTTTCCCTGGGAGGGAGGGAGCCCTCCCTGAGCACAGGGCCTCAGGGGCCATGGCCAATGAAAACTAATCTCCCAGTAAGTGCTTTTCAGCCCTGTGTGACTCTCAGCCCACAGGAGGCTGAGAAAACTCTCTTCCTTGGAGGAAGGAAAGGCAGCCCAAGAGTGTGTTTTCAGGCCTGTATCTTGCAGCAAGTGTTTGGCTTGTTAGACATAAGACCTGCAGGCCTGCTCCAACAGACTCCATTCCAGAATCAGGGCCTTGTGTCTCCCTGCAGTTTCCTGGCCTCGCAAACACATTCCTAGGGGAGAGCAGTCCTGCCCATGGGGAAGCAGGCTGCGGGAGTGTGTCTGAGGGGGCCAGGTGCCATGCTGGGGTCACCTGGTCGAGGGCACCTTGCACCTCCAATGGACCCCAGGCAAGGAGTTGCAGGCCACCACCTTGCTTCTGAAATCCCAAAGTGGGGAGCAAAGCTCGCTCTGTCAGAGGGAAGAAAACAGCAACAGGATGGATTTTCAAGCAGTTGCTAGGCTGTACTGCGTTAGGGCTCCAAGGAAGAAAAATGCAGATGTTAGCCCCTACGACTGGTATCCAGGTGGGCTCCCAGGATGATTTCCCCGCAGGATCCAAGAACGTTCCAGACAGACCTGGGCTCACTAGCTCCCTCCTGCAGAGGAAACATGATAGAACAGCTGTTTGGAGGTTGCTTTGACTTCCCCTGGGAGGGTAGGATCCCTCCCTGGGTGCAGGGCCTCAGGGGCCATTGCCGCTGAGAAATGCCCTCTAAGCCAGACCTTTCCAGCCTTGTATGACTCAGCACGGAGGAGACTGGAAAAGCTATCTTCCTTGGAGGAAGGAAAGGCAGCCCCAGAGAGTGTGTTTTCACACCTGTATCTCGCAGCAAGCGTTTGCCGTCTCAGACGTCAGACCTCCAGGCCTGCTCCAACGGCCTCAGTTCCAGAGTCAGGGCCGTGTGTCTCCCTGCATTTTCTGAGCCTTGGGAACACATTCCTAGGTCAGAACAGTCCTGCCCATGGGGAAGGAGGCTGCGGGAGTGTGTCTGAGGGGGTCGGGTGCCATGCTGGGGTCCAGTAGACCTGGTACCTCCAATAGACCCCAGGACAACAGCGGTGGGGCTCCCCCTGGCTTCCGAAATGCCAAAGCGAGAAGCAAAGCTAGCTCTATCAGAAGGAAGAAAAGAGCAATTAGATGGATGTTCAGGCTGTTGCTGGGCCGCACCACTTCAGGTTACCCCCCGAGAGGAGCAGGCGCCCTGTGGCCCCTCGGTCCCATATGCAGGTTAACACACAGGATGTGTCCCCATAGGAGCCAAGAATTTTCCTGACAGACCTAGGCTCACTAGAGCTCTCCTACAGGGCAAAAGGGATAGAACAGACTGTGGATGTGACTCTGCCTTTCCCAGCGAGCATGGGGCCCTCCCTACGGCCCCGGGCTCCAGGGAAAATTGTCCCTGAAAAATGACCTCCAAGAAGTGCTTTTCCAGCAGGCTGGGATGCAGAGTTCACAGGATGTGGGGAAAGTGATCGTCCTTCAGGGAAGAAGAGGCAGCCACCCAGTGTGTGTTTGCAAGCCTGTATTTGGAAGAAACTGGTTTGCTTCTTCAAGGGGAGACCTCCAGGTCTGCTCAGAGGACCGAAATTCCAGAGGCAGCACCATGCATCTCCCCTGTCCTTTCTGAGCCTTGGAAAGACATTCCTAGCTTATAGCGGTATTGCTCATGAAGAAGCAGGATGCAGGAATGTGTCAGACATGACTGGGTGCCTTCCTGGGTTCAGCTCCGTGAGGGGCCTTTCCACTCAAAGTAGGTCCCATGCCTCCTTGGGGAGGAAGTGGGGCCCGCTTGCCTCCAAATTGCCAAAGGCTGGAACAAAGCTAGTTCTATCAGAGGTAAGAAAAGAGCAATTGGATGGATGTGGAAGCTGTTGCTGGGCCGCACTGCTTCAGGCCCCCCACCCCTCCGGCCCCGAGAGAAACAGGCGCCCTGTGGCCCCTCGGTCCTGTATGCAGTTTCACACATAGAATGTGTCCCCATAGGAGCCAAGAATTTTCCTGACAGACCTAGGCTCACTAGAGCTCTCCTACAGAGCAAAGGGGATGGGACAGATGTGTGGCTGTGGCTCTGCCTTTCCCTGGGAGTGTGGAGCCACTCCCTATGGCCCCGGGCTCCAGGGGAAATTGCCCCTGAATAATGACCTCCAAGAAGCGCTTTTCCAACTGGCTGAGACGTGGAGTTCTCAGGATGCAGGGAAAGCGAGTGTCCCTTCGGGGAAGCAAAGGCAGTCACCTGTTATCATTACTTACTAGAATAGTAGGTACCTTCTCTGGTTGGGCAGAGGCCTTCCCTACCTGATCTGAAAAAGAAAATGAAGTAGCTCGCTGATTTGAGAAATAATTCCCAGACTTGGGTTTCCAACCAGTATAGAATCCGACAATGGCCCTGTCTTTGTAGCCGTGTTAATTAACAGGTATGTGAAGCTCTAAATATCAGTGGAAATTACATACAGCATATAGGCCCCAGTGTTCTGGAATGGTGGAAAGAAACAACCAAACTCTTGAAGAGACTCTTTCAAAATGGATCATAGAGACTGACTGTACATGGATGGGCTTACTTCTGGCAGACTTACTCATATTACGGGTAACTGCACGTTCCCATAGTTGTTGTCCTTATGAAATTTTCTATGGGAGAATCCCCCACCCCAAATGAGGCAGGTGTTAGCAGATTTGCCACAAGTAAGGAGGTGGGATTTCACAGCAGCTGGAACAATTAGGTAAGGTAATAAATCAGGTAACTAAGTTTGTGTAAAAAAAAATATCATTCCCCCTTGAGGAACAGATTCATGAATTTGTGCTCAGTGATCAGGTGTGGCTCAATGACTGGAAACACAATTCCTTGGCCTGACATCGGAAAGGTCCTTATACTGTTGTTTTAGCCACAATTCTGAAAGAGAAGGGAATACTAGACCACCTAACCTGCCTCTTGAGAAATCTGCATGAAGGTCAGGAAGCAACAGTTAGAGCAAGACATGGAACAACATACTGGTTCCAAAAAGGAAAAGGAGTATGTCAAGGCTGTATATTGTCACCCTGTTTATTTAGCTTATATGCAGACTACATCATGAAAAATGCTGGGATGGAAGATACCTGAGCTGGAATCAAGATTGCCGGAAGAAATAGCAATAAACTTAGATATGCAGATGTCACCACCATTATGGCAGAATGGGAAGAGGAACGCGTATGTCGGGGAACTTCTTGAGTTGCAGCAAAGGTGTGAAGGACCCTTTCGAAGTTCCAGAGGTTAGGTGTGGTTAGTCTCGAGATGCATCAGCAGAAATGGGCCTCATGGCGCCTGGAATGGAGAGGCTTCTAGATATTCCCCAGTTTCAGCAGGTGCTCTCAAGTTACCACGGGGACTTCAGGGACCCGCTCTGGCGGCCTCAGGAAAGGCCAGTCATCATGCGTGTTGCTAGGGGGCCTCTCGTGATTCCTCTCTCGTCGGTGCCGGGGCCTAAGACGTTGTGTGGAGTCGGGGCCAGAACCTGAGGATTCCTCACCAATGCCGACATGGATATTGGGGTAATTATGGAGTCTCCCCAGGGGAGTCAGTCCTCGTCTCGAGAGGGGGCATGCAGGTGCGCTTTCCTCCTGATCTGTAGCAGCAGTGTCACGCTTCCCATCTCGTGAGTCATGGGATCTGTGGCTCTCCCTCCAGGATTTTCCACGAGGCTTTCCCACGAGGCTTTCCCACAGGGCTGTCCCAAGAGGCTTTCGCACAGGGCTGTCTCACGTGCCACCTTGGTGGCAGTTGATCCTCGGCGTGAAAGTCGAGGCAGTGCAGGGAAAACAGGTTCCTCTGGAATGGACTGAGACATCTGGGGGACTCTTGGAATGGTGGAACGACGCTGGCGTACCTCTCGCCTTTCCTGTGGAGAGCGCCTCCTCTTGAGATGCGACAGGAACGCCCAGAATTCTTTCCCGGCCACCAGCGAAAGGATCCCTCATCACGAGCTACGAGCGGAAACGGGGCTCTTCTGGATGTGGGCCGGACCCTCGTGCTTACTCTCGAGTGGAGACGGGTATGTCAGGCAACTTCTTGAGATGCAGCAAGGGTGTGAAGGACCTTTTGGAAGTTCCAGAGTTTAGGTGTCATTAGCTTCGAGAAGCCTCAACGGAAATGGGCCTCATCTCGCCTGGAGGGCAAAACCTCCTGGATTTTCTGGAGTTGCGGCAGGTGTTCTCGACTTACGACGGGGACCTCAGGGACCCTCTCTGGTGGCCTCAGGAAAGGCCAATCCCCATGCGAGTTGCTCGGGGGCCTCTCGGCATTCCTCTCCTTTCGATGCCGGGGCCTAAGACCTTGTGTGGAGTCGGGGCCAGAACCTGAGGATTCCTCTCCAGGGCTGACATGGATCGTGGGGTACTTCTGGAGTCTCCCCAGGGGAGTAAGTCCTCGTCTCGAATGGGGGCATGCACGTGCGCTTTCCTCCAGAGCAGTAGCAGCAGTGTCACCCTTCCTGTCGCGTGGATCAAGGAATCTGTGGCTTTCCCACGAGGCTTTCCCACAGGGCTGTCCCACGTGCCACCGTGGTGGGAGTCGATCCTCGGCGTGAAACTCGAGGCAGTGCAGGGAAAACAGGTTCCGCTGGAATGGACTGAGACATCTGGGGGACTCTGGGAATGGCGCAACGACCCTGGAGTTCCTCTCGCCTTTCCTGTGGAGAGCGCCTCCTCTTGAGATGCGCCAGGAACGCCCAGAAATCTTTCCCGGGCAAGCAGCGAAAGGATCCCTCATCTCGAGCTACGAGGCGGAAACGGGACTCCTCTGGATGTGTGCAGGACCTGCGTGCTTCCTTTCGAGTGGAGACGGGTATGTCGGGGAGCTTCTTGAGTTGCAGCAAGGGTGTGAAGGACCTTTTGGAAGTTCCAGAGGTTAGGTGTGACTAGCCTTCAAAAGGAACAGCGGAAATGGGCCTCATCTTGCCTGGAGGGCAAAACCTCCTGGATTTTCTCGAGTTGCGGCAGGTGCTCTCTACTTATGACAGGGACCTCAGGGACCCGCTCTGGTGGCCTCAGGAAAGGCCTGTCCCCATGTGAGTTGGTCGCGGGCCTCTCGGGATTCCTCTCCCTTGGATGCTGGAGCCTAAGACCTTGTGTGGAGTCGGGCCCGGAACCTGAGGATTCCTCTCCAGTGCTGACATGGATCTTGGGGTACTTCTGGAGTCTCCCCAGGGGAGTAAGTCCTCGTCTCCAATGGGGGCATGCACGTGCGCTTTCCTCCAGAGTGGTAGCAGCAGTGTCACGCTACCGTCGCGTGGATCAAGGGATCTGTGGCTTTCCCTCGAAGCTTTCCCACGAGGCTTTCCCACAGGGCTCTCCCACGTGCCACCGTGGTGGTAGTCGATCCTCGGCGTGAAAGTCGAGGCAGTGCAGGGAAAACAGGTTCCTCTAGAATGGACTGAGATATTTGGGGGACTCTTGGAATGGCGGCACGACGCTGGAGTTCCTCTCGCCTTTCCTGTGGAGAGTGCCTCCTCTTGAGATGCGACGGGAATGCCCAGAATTCTTTCCCGACCAAGCAGGGAAAGGATCCCTCATCTCAAGGGGCGAGGCGGAAATGGGGCTCCTCTGGATGTGGGCGGGACCCTCGTGCTTCCTCTAGAGTGGAGAGGGGTATGTCGGGGAACTACTTGAGTTGCAGCAAGGGTGTGAAGGACCTTTTGGAAGTTCCAGAGGTTAGGTGTGATTAGCCTCGAGACTCCTAAGCGAAAATGGGCCTCATCTCGCCTGCAGGGCAAAACCTCCTGGATTTTCTCGAGTTGCGGCAGGTGCTGTCGAATTACGTCGGGGACCTCAGGGACCCGCTCTTGTGGCCTCAGGAAAGGCCAGTCCCCATGCGAGTTGCTCGCGGGCCTCTGGGGATTCCTCACCGTTGGATGCCGGATCCTAAGACCTTGTGTGGAGTCGGGGCCGGAACCTGAGGATTCCTCTCCAGTGCTGACACGGATCTTGGGGTACTTCTGGAGTCTCCCCAGGGGAGTAAGTCCTCGTCTCAAATGGGTGCATGCACGTGTGCTTTCCTCCAGAGCTGTAGCTGCAGTGTCACGCTTCCCGTCCCGTGGATCAAGGGATCTGTGGCTTTCCCTCGAGGCTTTCCCACGAGGCTTTCCACTAGGCTTTCCCACAGGGCTGCTTCACGTGCCACCGTTGTGGCTGTCGATCCTCGGCGAGAAAGTCGAGGCAGTGCAGGGAAAACAGGTTCCTCTGAAATGAACTGAGAAATCTGGGGGACTCGGAATGGTGGCGCGGCCCTGGAGTTCCTCTTGCCTTTCCTGTGGAGACGGCCTCCTCTTGAGATGCAACGGGAACGACGGGAATTCTTTCCCAACCAAGCAGGGACAGGATCCCTCATCTCGAGCTATGAGGCAGAAACGGGGCTCCCCTGGATGTGCGAGGGAGCCTCGTGCTCCCTCTAGAGTGGATACAGGTATGTCGGGGTCCTTCTTGAGTTGCGGCAAGTGTGTGAAGGACCTTTTAGTATTTCCACAAATGAGGTGTGATTAGCCTTGAGAAGCCTCAGAGGAAATGGACCTCATCTAGCCTGGAGGGCAAAACCTCCTGGTTTTTCTCGAGTTGGGGCAGGTGCTCTCGACTTACGATGGGGACCTCAGGGACCCGCTCTGGTGACTTCAGGAAAGGCCAGTCCCCATGCGAGTTGCTCGGGGGCCTCTCGGGATTCCTCTCCCGTCCTTGCCGGGGTCTAAGACCTTGTGTGGAGTCGGGGCCGGAAAGTGAAGATTCCACTCCAGTGCTGACATGGATCTTGGGGTTCTTCTGATGTCCCCCGAGGGGAGGCAGTACTCGTCTTTAGAGGGGGCATGCACGTTCGCTTTCATCCCGAGGTGTAACAACAGTGTCACGCCTCCCGGCACGCCGATCATGGGATCTGTGGCTTACCCATGAGGCTTTCCCATGAGGCTTTCCCACAGGGCTGTCCCACGTGCCACCGTGGTGTGAGTCGATGCTCGGTGTGAAACTCGAGGCAATGCAGGGAAAACAGGTTCCTCTGGAATGGACTGAGATATCTGGGGGACTCTGGGAATGGTGGCACGACCCTGGAGTTCCTCTCGCCTTTCCTGTGGGGAGCGCCTCCACTTGAGATGCAACAGGAACTCCCAGAATTATTTCCCGAAAAAGCTGTGAAAGGATCCCTCATCTTGAGCTACGAGGCGGACACGGGGCTCCTCTGGATGTGGGCGGGACCGTCGTGCTTCCTCTCGAGTGGAGATGGGTATGTTAGGGAACTTCTTGAGTTGCAGCAAGGGTGTGAAGGACCTTTTAGAAGTTCCAGAAGTTAGATGTGATTACCTTCCAGAAGCCTCAGCGGAAATGGGCGTCATCTCGCCTGGAGTGCCAAACCTCCTTGATTTTCCCGAGTTGCCGCAGGTGCTCTCGACTTACGACGGGGACTTTAGGGACCCGCTCTGGTGGCCTCAAGACTGGCCCGTCCCCATCCGAATTGCTCGGGGTCCTCTCGGGTTTCCTCTTCCGTAGATGCCGGGGCCTAAGTCCTTGTGTGGAGTCGGGGCCGGAACATGAGGATTCCTCTCCAGTACTGACATGGATCTTGGAGTACTTTTGGAGTCTCCCCAAGGGAGTAAGTCCTCGTCTCGAATGGGGGCATGCACGTGCGCTTTCCTCCGAGCTGTAGCACCAGCGTCACGATTCCTGTCGCGTGGATCAAGGGATCTGTGGCTTTCCCTCGAGGCTTTCCCACGAGGCTTTCCCACAGGGCTGTCCCACGTGAGACCGTGGTGGTAGTCGATCCTCGGCGTGAAAGTCGAGGCAGTGCAGGGAAAACAGGTTCCTCTAGAATGGACTGAGATATTTGGGGGACTCTTGGAATGGCGGCACGACGCTGGAGTTCCTCTCGCCTTTCCTGTGGAGAGTGCCTCCTCTTGAGATGCGACGGGAATGCCCAGAATTCTTTCCCGACCAAGCAGGGAAAGGATCCCTCATCTCAAGGGGCGAGGCGGAAATGGGGCTCCTCTGGATGTGGGCGGGACCCTCGTGCTTCCTCTAGAGTGGAGAGGGGTATGTCGGGGAACTACTTGAGTTGCAGCAAGGGTGTGAAGGACCTTTTGGAAGTTCCAGAGGTTAGGTGTGATTAGCCTCGAGACTCCTAAGCGAAAATGGGCCTCATCTCGCCTGCAGGGCAAAACCTCCTGGATTTTCTCGAGTTGCGGCAGGTGCTGTCGAATTACGTCGGGGACCTCAGGGACCCGCTCTTGTGGCCTCAGGAAAGGCCAGTCCCCATGCGAGTTGCTCGCGGGCCTCTGGGGATTCCTCACCGTTGGATGCCGGATCCTAAGACCTTGTGTGGAGTCGGGGCCGGAACCTGAGGATTCCTCTCCAGTGCTGACACGGATCTTGGGGTACTTCTGGAGTCTCCCCAGGGGAGTAAGTCCTCGTCTCAAATGGGTGCATGCACGTGTGCTTTCCTCCAGAGCTGTAGCTGCAGTGTCACGCTTCCCGTCCCGTGGATCAAGGGATCTGTGGCTTTCCCTCGAGGCTTTCCCACGAGGCTTTCCACTAGGCTTTCCCACAGGGCTGCTTCACGTGCCACCGTTGTGGCTGTCGATCCTCGGCGAGAAAGTCGAGGCAGTGCAGGGAAAACAGGTTCCTCTGAAATGAACTGAGAAATCTGGGGGACTCGGAATGGTGGCGCGGCCCTGGAGTTCCTCTTGCCTTTCCTGTGGAGACGGCCTCCTCTTGAGATGCAACGGGAACGACGGGAATTCTTTCCCAACCAAGCAGGGACAGGATCCCTCATCTCGAGCTATGAGGCAGAAACGGGGCTCCCCTGGATGTGCGAGGGAGCCTCGTGCTCCCTCTAGAGTGGATACAGGTATGTCGGGGTCCTTCTTGAGTTGCGGCAAGTGTGTGAAGGACCTTTTAGTATTTCCACAAATGAGGTGTGATTAGCCTTGAGAAGCCTCAGAGGAAATGGGCCTCATCTAGCCTGGAGGGCAAAACCTCCTGGTTTTTCTCGAGTTGGGGCAGGTGCTCTCGACTTACGATGGGGACCTCAGGGACCCGCTCTGGTGACTTCAGGAAAGGCCAGTCCCCATGCGAGTTGCTCGGGGGCCTCTCGGGATTCCTCTCCCGTCCTTGCCGGGGTCTAAGACCTTGTGTGGAGTCGGGGCCGGAAAGTGAAGATTCCACTCCAGTGCTGACATGGATCTTGGGGTTCTTCTGATGTCCCCCGAGGGGAGGCAGTACTCGTCTTTAGAGGGGGCATGCACGTTCGCTTTCATCCCGAGGTGTAACAACAGTGTCACGCCTCCCGGCACGCCGATCATGGGATCTGTGGCTTACCCATGAGGCTTTCCCATGAGGCTTTCCCACAGGGCTGTCCCACGTGCCACCGTGGTGTGAGTCGATGCTCGGTGTGAAACTCGAGGCAATGCAGGGAAAACAGGTTCCTCTGGAATGGACTGAGATATCTGGGGGACTCTGGGAATGGTGGCACGACGCTGGAGTTCCTCTCGCCTTTCCTGTGGGGAGCGCCTCCACTTGAGATGCAACAGGAACTCCCAGAATTATTTCCCGAAAAAGCTGTGAAAGGATCCCTCATCTTGAGCTACGAGGCGGACACGGGGCTCCTCTGGATGTGGGCGGGACCGTCGTGCTTCCTCTCGAGTGGAGATGGGTATGTTAGGGAACTTCTTGAGTTGCAGCAAGGGTGTGAAGGACCTTTTAGAAGTTCCAGAAGTTAGATGTGATTACCTTCCAGAAGCCTCAGCGGAAATGGGCGTCATCTCGCCTGGAGTGCCAAACCTCCTTGATTTTCCCGAGTTGCCGCAGGTGCTCTCGACTTACGACGGGGACTTTAGGGACCCGCTCTGGTGGCCTCAAGACTGGCCCGTCCCCATCCGAATTGCTCGGGGTCCTCTCGGGTTTCCTCTTCCGTAGATGCCGGGGCCTAAGTCCTTGTGTGGAGTCGGGGCCGGAACATGAGGATTCCTCTCCAGTACTGACATGGATCTTGGAGTACTTTTGGAGTCTCCCCAAGGGAGTAAGTCCTCGTCTCGAATGGGGGCATGCACGTGCGCTTTCCTCCGAGCTGTAGCACCAGCGTCACGATTCCTGTCGCGTGGATCAAGGGATCTGTGGCTTTCCCTCGAGGCTTTCCCACGAGGCTTTCCCACAGGGCTGTCCCACGTGAGACCGTGGTTGGAGTCGATCCTCCTCGAGAAAGTAAGGCAGTGCAGGGAAAACAGTTTCCTCAGGAATGTTCTGAGACATCTGGGGGACTCTTGGAATGGTGGCACTACGCTGGAGTTGCTCTCAGCTTTCCTGTGGAGAGCCCCTACTCTTGAGATGCGACGGGAACGCCCAGGAATCTCTCCTGAACAAGCAGCGAAAGGATTCCTCATCTCGACCTACGAGGCGGAAATGGAGCTCTTCTGGATGTGGGTGGGACCCACGTGCTTCCTCTCGAGTGGAGAGGGGTATCTCGGGGAACTTCTTGAGTTGCAGCAAGGGTGTCAAGTACCCTTTGAAAGTTCCAGAGCTTAGGTGTGATTAGCCTTGAGAAGCCTCAGCGGAAATGGTCCTCATCTCACCTGGAGGGCAAATCCTCCTGGATTTTCTCGAGTTGCCGCAGGTGCTCTCGACATACGACGGGGACCTCTGGGACCCGCTCTGGTGGCCTCAGGAAAGGCCAGTCCCCATGCGAGTTGCACGTGGGCCTCTCGGGATACCTCTCCCTTCGATGCCTGCGCCTAATACCTTGTGTGGAGGCGGGGCCGGAATCGGAGGATTCCTCTCCAGTGCTGACATGGATAATGGGGTAATTCTGGAGTCTCCCCAGGGGAGTAAGTCCTCGTCTCAAATGGGGGCATGCACGTGTGCTTTCCTCCAGAACAGTAGCAGCAGTGTCATGCTTTCCATCGCCTGGAACAAGGGATCTGTGGCTTTCCCTTGAGGATTTCCCACGAGGCTTTCCCACAGGGCTGTCACACGTGCCACTGTGGTGGGAGTCAATCCTCGGCGTGAAAGTCGAGGCAGTGCAGGGAAAACAGGTTCCACTGGAATGGACTGAGACTTCTGGGGAACTCTTGGAATGGTGGCACGACGCTGGAGTTCCTCTCGCCTTTCCTGTGGAGAGCACCTCCTCTTGAGGTGAGAGTGGAACGCCGGGAATTCTTTCCCGACAAAGCAGCGAAATGTCCCTCATCTCGAGGCGGAAACGGGTCTCCTCTGGATGTGGCCGGGACCCTTGTGCTTCCTCTAGAGTGGAGACGGGTATGTCAGGCAACTTCTTGAGTTACAGCAAGGGTGTGAAGGAACTTTTGGAAGTTACAGAGGTTAGGTTTGATTAGCATCGAGAAGCCTCAGCGGAAATGGGCTCTTCTCGCCTGGAGGGCAATACCTCCTAGATTTTTTCGAGTTGCGGCAGGTGCTCTCGATTTACGACGGGGACCTCAGGGACTCGCTCTGGTGGCCTCAGGCAATGCCAGTCCTCATGCGAGTTGCTCGGGTGCCTCTCGGGATTCCTCTCGCTTCGATGCCGGGGCCTGAGACCTTGTTTGGCGTCGGGGCGGAACATGAGGATTCCTCTTCAGTGCTGACATGGATCTTGGGGGAACTTCTGGAGTCTCCCCAGGGGAGTAAGTCCTCGTCTCGAGAGGGGGTCATGCACGTGCGCTTTCCTCCAGAACGGTAGCAGCAGTGTCTGTTTCCAGGAGCATGGATCATGAGATCTGTGGCTTTCCCTCGAGGTTTTCCAACGAGGATTTTCCACGAGGCTTTCCCACAGGGCGGTCCCAAGTGCCACTGTGGTGGGAGTCGATCCTCGGCGTGAAAGTCAAGGCAGTGCAGGGAAAACAGGTTCCTCTGGAATGGACGAAGACATCTGGGGGACTCTGGGAATGGTCGCACGACACTGGAGTTCTTCTCTCCTTTCCTGTGGAGAGCTTCTCCTCTTAAGATGCGACGGGAATGCCCCGAATTCTTTCTCGACCAAGCAGGGAAAGGATCCCTCATCTCGAGCTACGAGTCGGAAACGGGGCTCTTCTGGATGTGGCCAGGACCCTCGTGCTTCCTCTCTAGTGTAAACGGTTATGTCAGGGAACCTCGTGAGTTGAAGCAAGGGTGTGAAGGACCTTTTTGAAGTTCCAGAGTTTAGGTGTCATTAGCTTCGAGAAGCCTCAGTGGAAATGGGCATCACCTCGCCTGGAGGGCAAAACTTCCTGGATTTTATCCAGTTGTGGCAGCTGCTCTCGACTTACCACGGCGACCTCAGGGACCCTCTCTAGTGGCCTCAGGAAAGGCCAGTCCGTATGCGAGTTGCTCAGGGGCCTCTCGGGATTCCTGTACCATCGATGCCGGGAC
Source organism: Ovis canadensis (assembly GCF_042477335.2). Lineage (NCBI taxonomy): Eukaryota > Metazoa > Chordata > Mammalia > Artiodactyla > Bovidae > Ovis > Ovis canadensis. Next base: position 8,150,039 of record NC_091264.1, read on the forward strand.
TCAAGACCTTGTGTGGAGTTGGGGCCGGAACCTGCGGATTCCTCCCCAGTGCTGACATGGATCTTGGGGTACTTCTGGAGTCTCCCCAGGGGAGTCAGTCATTGTCTCCAGAGGGGGTATTCACGTGTGCTGTCCTCCCGAGCTGTACCAGCAGTGTCACGTTTCCTGTCGCGTTGATCATGGGATCTCTGGTTTTCCTTTGAGGATTTCCCACGAGGCTTTCCCAACAGGCTCTCCCACAGTGCTCTCCCACGTATCACCGAGGTGGGAGTCGAACCTCGGCTTGAAAGTCGAGGCAGTGCAGGGAAAACAGGTTCCTCTGGAATGGACAGAGACTTCTGGAGGACTCTTGGAATGGTGGAACGATGCTGTAGTTCCTCCCGCGTTTCCTGTGGAGACCGCCTCCTCTTGAGATTGGACGGGAATGCCCAGAATTCTTTCCCGACAAAGCAGTGAAAGGATCCCTCATCTCGAGCTACGAGGCGGAAACGGGGCTCCTCTGGATGTGGGCGGGACCCTCGTGCTTCCGCTCGAAGGGAGACGGGTATGTCGGGGAACTTCTTGAGTTGCAGCAAGGGTGTGAAGGAACTTTTGGAAGTTCCAGAGCTTAGATGTGATTAGCCTTGAGAAACCTCCGAGGAAATCGGCCCCATCTCTCCTGGAGGGCAAAACCTCCTGGATTTACTCGAGTTGCGGCAGGTGCTCTCGACTTACGACGGGGACCTCAGGGACACACTCTGGTGGCCTCAGGAAAGGCCAGTCCCCATGCGAGTTGAAAGGGGACCTCTCATGATTCCTCTACCTTCTATAACGGGGCCTAAGACATTGTGTGGAGTTGGGGCTGGAACCTGAGGATTCCTCTCCAGTGCTGACATGGATCTTGGGGTACTTCTGGAGTCTCCCCAGGGGAGTAAGTCCTCGTCTCGAATGGGGGCATGCACGTGCCCTTTCCTCCCGAGCGGTAGCAGCAATGTCACGCTTCCCGTTGCGTGGTTCAAGGGATCTGTGGCTTTCCCTCGAGGCTTTCCCACGAGGCTTTCCCACGAGGCTTTCCCACAGGGCTGTGCCACGTGCCACCGTGGTGGAGTCGTACCTCGGCGAGAAAGTCGAGGCAGTGCAGGGAAAACAGGTTCCTCTGGAATGGACCTAGAATTCTGGGGGACTCTTGGAATGGGGGCACGACGCTGGAGTTCCTCTCGCCTTTCCTGTGGAGAGCGGCTCCTCTTGAGAAGCGACGGGAATGCCAAGAATTCTTTCCCGTCCAAGCCGCGAAAGGATCACTCATCTCGAGGTACGAGGCGGAAACAGGGCTTCTCTGAATGTGGCCGGGACCCTCGTGCTTCCTCTAGATTGGAGACGGGTATGTCAGGGAACATCTTGAGTTGCAGCAAGGGTGTGAAGGACCTTTCGGAAGTTCCAGAGGTTAGGTGTGATTAGCCTCGAGAAGCCTCAGTGGAAATGGGCCTCATCTCGCCTGGAGGGCAAAACCTCCTAGATTTTCTCGAGTTGTGGCAGGTGCTCTCGACTTACGACGGGGACCTCAGGGACCCGCTCTGGTGGCCTCAGGAAAGGCCAGTCCCAATGCGAGTTGCTCGGGGGCCTCTCGGGATTCCTCTCCCGTCGATGCCGCGGCCTAAGTCCTTGTGTGGTGTCAGGCCCGGAACCTTAGGATTCCTCTCCTGTGCTGACATGGATCTTCGAGTATGTCTGGAGTCTCCCCAGGGGAGTAAGTCCTCGTCTCGAATGGTGGCATGCACGAGCGCTTTCCTCAAGACTGTACCAGCAGTGCCACGTTTCCCATCGCCTGGATCAAGGGATCTGTATCTTTCCCTCGAGGCTTTCCCTCGAGGTGTTCTCACGAGGCTATCCAACAGGGCTGTCCCACGTGCCACCATTGTGTGAGTAGATCCTCAGCGTGAAAGTCGTGGCAGTGCAAGGAAAACATGTTCCTCTTGAATGGACTGAGATATCTGGGGGACTTTGGGATATCGGCACGGCCCTCGATTTCCCCTCGCTTTTGCTGTCGAGAGCACCTCCTCTTGAGATGCGATGGGAACCCCGGGAATTCTTTCCGGAGGAAGCATGGGAAGGATCCCTCATCTCGAGCTAGGAGGCGGAAACGGGGGCTCCCCTGGATGTGTGCGGGATCCTCGTGCTTCCTCTACAGTGGAGACGGGTATGTCGGGGAACTTCTTGAGTTGCAGCAAGGGTGTGAAGGACCCTTTGGAAGTTCCAGTGGTTAGATGTGATTAGCCTCGAGAAGCCTCAGCGGAAATGGGCCTCATCTCGCCTGGAGGGCAAAACCTCCTGGATTTTCTCGAGTTGCCCCAGGTGCTCTCGACTTACGACGGGAACCTCAGGGACCCTGTCTGGTGGCCTCAGGAAAGGCCAGTCCCCATGCGAGTTCCTCGGGGGCCTCTCGGGATTCCTCTCCCGTCGATGCCAGGGCCTAAGACCTTGTGTGGAGTCGGGGCTGGAACCTGAGGATTCTTCTCCAGTGCTGACATGGATCTTGGGGTACTTCTGGAGTCTCCCCAGGGGAGTCAGTCCTCGTCTCGAATGCGGGCATGCATTGCGCTTTCCTCCAGAGCGGTAGCAGCAGTGTCACACAGTCCGCCGCGTGGATCAAGGGATCTATGGTTTTCCCTCGAGTCTTTCCCACGAGGCTTTCCCACGAGGCTTTCCCACAGGGCTGTTCCACGTGCACACGTGGTGGGAGTCGACCCTCGGCTTGAACGTCAAGGCAGTGCAGGGAAAACAGGTTCCTCTGTAATGGACTGACATATCTGGGGGTCTCTTGGAATGGTGGCACGACCCTGGAGTTCCTCTCCCCTTTCCTGTGGAGAGCACCTACTCTTGAGATGCGACGGGAATGCCGGGAATTCTGTCCCTATGAAACATGGAAAGGATCCCTCATCTCGAGCTAGGAGGCGGAAACGGTGCTCCCCTGGATGTGTGCGGGACCCCACGTGCTTCCTCTGGAGTGGAGACGGGTATGATGGGGAACTTCTTTAGTCGCAGCAAGGGTGTGAAGGACCCGTTGGAAGTTCCAGTATTTAGACGTGATTAGCCTCGAGAAGCCTCAGCGGAAATGGGCCTCATCTCGCCTGGAGGGCAAAACCTCCTGGATTTTCTCGAGTTGCGGCAGGTGCTCTCGACTTACGACGGGCACCTCAGGGACCCGCTCTGGTGGCCTCAGGAAAGGCCAGTCCCCATGAGAGTTCCTCGGGGGCCTCTGGGGATTCCTCTCCCATCGATGCCGGTGCCGAAGACGTTGTGTGGAGTCGGGGCCGGAACCTGAGGATTCCTCTCCAGTGCTGACATGGATCTTGGGGTACTTCTGGAGTCTCCCCAGGGGAGTCAGTCCTCGTCTCGAATGCGGGCATGCACTTGCGCTTTCCTCCAGAGCGGTAGCAGCAGTGTCACGCAGTCCGCCGCGTGGATCAAAGGATCTATGGTTTTCCCTCGAGTCTTTCCCACGAGGCTTTCCTACGAGGCTTTCCACAGGGCTGTCCCACGTGCACACGTGGTGGGAGTCGATCCTCGGCTTGAACGTCAAGGCAGTGCAGGGAAAACAGGTTCCTCTGGAATGGACTGACACATCTGGGGGACTCTTGGAATGGTGGCACGACCCTGGAGTTCCTCTCGCCTTTCCTGTGGAGAGCGCCTCCTCTTCAGATGCGACGGGAACGCCGGGAATTCTTTCCCTACGAAACAGGGAAAGGATCCCTCATCTCTAGCTAGGAGGCGGAAACGGGTCTCCTCTGGATGTGTGCGGGACACCACGTGCTTCCTCTCGAGTGGAGACGGGTATGTCGTGGAACTTCTTGAGTTGCAGCAAGGGTGTGCAGGACCCTTTGAAAGTTCCAGTGGTTAGATGTGATTGGCCTCGAGAAGCCTCAGCGGAAATGGGCCTCATCTCGCCTGGAGGGCAAAACCTCCTGGATTTTCTCGAGTTGCGGCAGGTGCTCTCGACTTACGACGGGGACCTCAGGGACCCGCTCTGGTGGCCTCAGGAAAGGCCAGTCCCCTTGCGAGTTCCTCGGGGGCCTCTCGGGATTCCTCTCCCGTCGATGCCGGGGCCTAAGACCTTGTGTGGAGTCGGGGCCGGAACCTGAGGATTCCTCTCCAGTGCTGACATGGATCTTGGGGTATTTCTGGAGTCTCCCCAGGGGAGTCAGTCCTCGTCTCGAATGCGGGCATGCACTTGCGCTTTCCTCAAGAGCGGTAGCAGCAGTGTCACGCAGTCCGCCGCGTGGATCAAAGGATCTATGGTTTTCCCTCGAGTCTTTCCCACGAGGCTTTCCCACGAGGCTTACCCACAGGGCTGTCCCACGTGCACACGTGGTGGGAGTCGATCCTCGGCTTGAACGTCAAGGCAGTGCAGGGAAAACAGGTTCCTCTGGAATGGACTGACACATCTGGGGGACTCTTGGAATGGTGGCATGACCCTGGAGTTCCTCTCGCCTTTCCTGTGGAGAGCGCCTCCTCTTGAGATGCGACGGGAACGCCGGGAATTCTTTCCCTACGAAACAGGGAAAGGATCCCTCATCTCGAGCTAGGAGCCGGAAACGGGGCTCCCCTGGATGTGTGCGGGACACCACGTGCTTCCTCTCGAGTGCAGACGGGTATGTCGGGGAACTTCTTGAGTTGCAGCAAGGGTGTGAAGGACCCTTTGGAAGTTCCAGTGGTTAGATGTGATTGGCCTCGAGAAGCCTCAGCGGAAATGGGCCTCATCTCGCCTGGAGGGCAAAACCTCCTGGATTTTCTCGAGTTGCGGCAGGTGCTCTCGACTTACGACGGGGACCTCAGGGACCCGCTCTGGTGGCCTCAGGAAAGGCCAGTCCCCATGCGAGTTCCTCGGGGGCCTCTCGGGATTACTCTCCCGTCGATGCCGGGGCCTAAGACCTTGTGTGGAGTCGGGGCCGGAACCTGAGGATTCCTCACCAGTGCTGACATGGATCTTGGGGTACTTCTGGAGTCTCCCCAGGGGAGTCAGTCCTCGTCTCGAATGCGGGCATGCACTTGCGCTTTCCTCCAGAGCGGTAGCAGCAGTGTCACGCAGTCCGCCGCGTGGATCAAAGGATCTATGGTTTTCCCTCGAGTCTTTCCCACGAGGCTTTCCCACGAGGCTTTCCCACAGGGCTGTCCCACGTGCACACGTGGTGGGAGTCGATCCTCGGCTTGAACGTCAAGGCAGTGCAGGGAAAACAGGTTCCTCTCGAATGGACTGACACGTCTGGGGGACTCTTGGAATGGTGGCACGGCCCTGGAGTTCCTCTCGCCTTTCCTGTGGAGAGCGCCTCCACTTGAGATGCAACGGGAACGCCGGGAATTCTTTCCCTAGGAAACAGGGAAAGGATCCCTCATCTCGAGCTAGGAGGCGGAAACGGGGCTCCACTGGATGTGTGCGGGACCCCACGTGCTTCCTATCGAGTGGAGACGGGTATGTCGCGGAACTTCTTGTGTTGCAGCAAGGGTGTGAAGGACCCTTTGGAAGTTCCAGTGGTTAGATGCGATTGGCCTCGAGAAGCCTCTGCGGAAATGGGCCTCATCTCGCCTGGAGGGCAAAACCTCCTGGATTTTCTCGAGTTGCGGCAGGTGCTCTCGACTTACGACGGGGACCTCAGGGACCCGCTCTGGTGGCCTCAGGAAAGGCCAGTCCCCATGCGAGTTCCTCGGGGGCCTCTGGGGATTCCTCTCCCGTCGATGCTGGGGCCTAAGACCTTGTGTGGAGTCGGGGCCGGACCTGAGGATTCCTCTCCAGTGCTGACATGGATCTTGGGGTACTTCTGGAGTCTCCCCAGGGGAGTCAGTCCTCGTCTCGAATGCGGGCATGCATTTGCACTTTCCTCCAGAGCGGTAGCAAAAGTTTCACGCAGTCCACCGCGTGGATCAAAGGATCTATGGTTTTCCCTCGAGTCTTTCCCACGAGGCTTTCCCACGAGGCTTTCCCACGAGGCTTTCCCACAGGGCTGTCCCACGTGCACACGTGGTGAGAGTCAATCCTCGGCTTGAACGTCAAGGCAGTGCAGGGAAAACAGGTTCCTCTGGAATGGACTGACACATCTGGGGGACTCTTGGAATGGTGGCACGACCCTGGAGTTCCTCTCGCCTTTCCTGTGGAGACCGCCTCCTCTTGAGATGCAACGGGAACGCCGGGAATTCTTTCCCTACGAAACAGGGAAAGGATCCCTCATCTCGAGCTAGGAGGCGGAAACGGGGCTCCACTGGATGTGTGCGGGACCCCACGTGCTTCCTCTCGAGTGGAGACGGGTATGTCCCGGAACTTCTGGAGTTGCAGCAATGGTGTGAAGGACCCTTTGGAAGTTCCAGTGGTTAGATGTGATTGGCCTCGAGAAGCCTCAGCGGAAATGGGCCTCATCTCGCCTGGAGGGCAAAACCTCCTGGATTTTCTCGAGTTGCGGCAGGTGCTCTCGACTTACGACGGGGACCTCAGGGACCCGCTCTGGTGGCCTCAGGAAAGGCCAGTCCCCATGCGAGTTCCTCGGGGGCCTCTGGGGATTCCTCTCCCGTCGATGCTGGGGCCTAAGACCTTGTGTGGAGTCGGGGCCGGAACCTGAGGATTCCTCTCCAGTGCTGACATGGATCTTGGGGTACTTCTGGAGTCTCCCCAGGGGAGTCAGTCCTCGTCTCGAATGCGGGCATGCATTTGCACTTTCCTCCAGAGCGGTAGCAGAAGTGTCACGCAGTCCGCCGCGTGGATCAAAGGATCTATGATTTTCCCTCGAGTCTTTCCCACGAGGCTTTCCCACGAGGCTTTCCCACAGGGCTGTCCCACGTGCACACGTGGTGGGAGTCCATCCTCGGCTTGAACGTCAAGGCAGTGCAGGGAAAACAGGTTCCTCTGGAATGGACTGACACATCTGGGGGACTCTTGGAATGGTGTCTCGACCCTGGAGTTCCTCACGCCTTTCCTGTGGAGAGCGCCTCCTCTTGAGATGCGACGGGAACGCCGGGAATTCTTTCCCTACGAAACAGGGAAAGGATCCCTCATCTCGAGCTAGGAGGCGGAAACGGGGCTCCCCTGGATGTGTGCGGGACCCCACGTGCTTCCTCTCGAGTGGAGACGGGTATGTCGGGGAACTTCCTGAGTTGCAGCAATGGTGTGCAGGACCCTTTGGAAGTTCCAGTGGTTAGATGTGATTGGCCTCGAGAAGCCTCAGCGGAAATGGGCCTCATCTCGCCTGGAGGGCAAAACCTCCTGGATTTTCTCGAGTTGCGGCAGGTGCTCTCGACTTACGACGGGGACCTCAGGGACCCGCTCTGGTGGCCTCAGGAAAGGCCAGTCCCCATGCGAGTTCCCCGGAGGCCTCTCGGGATTCCTCTCCCGACGATGCCGGGGCCTAAGACCTTGTGTGGAGTCGGGGCCGGAACCTGAGGATTCATCCCCAGTGCTGACATGGATCTTGGGGTATTTCTGGAGTCTCCCCAGGGGAGTCAGTCCTCGTGTCGAATGCGGGCATGCACTTGCGCTTTCCTCCAGAGCGGTAGCAGCAGTGTCACGCAGTCCGCCGCGAGGATCAAAGGATCTATGGTTTTCCCTCGAGTCTTTCCTACGAGGCTTTCCCACGAGGCTTTCCACAGGGCTGTCCCACGTGCACACGTGGTGGGAGTCGATCCTCGGCTTGGACGTCAAGGCAGTGCAGGGAAAACAGGTTCCTCTGGAATGGACTGACACATCTGGGGGACTCTTGGAATGGTGGCACGACCCTGGAGTTCCTCTCGCCTTTCCTGTGGAGAGTGCCTCCTCTTGAGATGCGACGGGAACGCCGGGAATTCTTTCCCTACGAAACAGGGAAAGGATCCCTCATCTCGAGCTAGGAGGCGGAAACGGGGCTCCTCTGGATGTGTGCGGGACACCACGTGCTTCCTCTCGAGTGGAGACGGGTATGTCGGGGAACTTCTTGAGTTGCAGCAAGGGTGTGCAGGACCCTTTGAAAGTTCCAGTGGTTAGATGTGATTGGCCTCGAGAAGCCTCAGCGGAAATGGGCCTCATCTCGCCTGGAGGGCAAAACCTCCTGGATTTTCTCGAGTTGCGGCAGGTGCTCTCGACTTACGACGGGGACCACAGGGACCCGCTCTGGTGGCCTCAGGAAAGGCCAGTCCCCTTGCGAGTTCCTCGGGGGCCTCTCGGGATTCCTCTCCCGTTGATGCCGGGGCCTAAGACCTTGTGTGGAGTCGGGGCCGGAACCTGAGGATTCCTCTCCAGTGCTGACATGGATCTTGGGGTATTTCTGGAGTCTCCCCAGGGGAGTCAGTCATCGTCTCGAATGCGGGCATGCACTTGCGCTTTCCTCCAGAGCGGTAGCAGCAGTGTCACGCAGTCCGCCGCGTGGATCAAAGGATCTATGGTTTTCCCTCGAGTCTTTCCCACGAGGCTTTCCCACGAGGCTTTCCCACAGGGCTGTCCCACGTGCACACGTGGTGGGAGTCGATCCTCGGCTTGAACGTCAAGGCAGTGCAGGGAAAACAGGTTCCTCTCGAATGGACTGACACATCTGGGGGACTCTTGGAATGGTGTCTCGACCCTGGAGTTCCTCTCGCCTTTCCTGTGGAGAGCGCCTCCTCTTGAGATGCGACGGGAACGCCGTGAATTCTTTCCCTACGAAACAGGGAAAGGATCCCTCATCTCGAGCTAGGAGGCGGACACGGGGCTCCCCTGGATGTGTGCGGGACCCCACGTGCTTCCTCTCGAGTGGAGTCGGGTATGTCGGGGAACTTCTTGAGTTGCAGCAATGGTGTGAAGGACCCTTTGGAAGTTCCAGTGGTTAAATGTGATTGGCCTCGAGAAGCCTCAGCGGAAATGGGCCTCACCTCGCCTGGAGGGCAAAACCTCCTGGATTTTCTCGAGTTGCGGAAGGTGCTCTCGACTTATGACGGGGACCTCAGGGACCCGCTCTGGTGGCCTCAGGAAAGGCCAGTCCCCATGCGAGTTCCTCGGGGGCCTCTGGGGATTCCTCTCCCGTCGATGCCGGGGCCTAAGACCTTGTGTGGAGTCGGGGCCGGAACCTGAGGATTCCTCTCCAGTGCTGACATGGATCTTGGGGTACTTCTGGAGTCTCCCCAGGGGAGTCAGTCCTCGTCTCGAATGCGGGCATGCACTTGCGCTTTCCTCCAGAGCGGTAGCAGCAGTGTCACGCAGTCCGCCGCGTGGATCAAAGGATCTATGGTTTTCCCTCGAGTCTTTCCCACGAGGCTTTCCCACGAGGCTTTCCCACAGGGCTGTCCCACGTGCACACGTGGTGGGAGTCGATCCTCGGCTTGAACGTCAAGGCAGTGCAGGGAAAACAGGTTCCTCTGGAATGGACTGACACATCTGGGGGACTCTTGGAATGGTGGCACGACCCTGGAGTTCCTCTCGCCTTTCCTGTGGAGAGCGCCTCCTCTTGAGATGCGACGGGAACGCCCGGAATTCTTTCCCTACGAAACAGGGAAAGGATCCCTCATCTCGAGTTATGAGGCGGAAACGGGGCTCCCCTGGATGTGTGCGGGACCCACGTGCTTCCTCTCGAGTGGAGACGGGTATGTCGGGGAACTTCTTGAGTTGCAGCAAGGGTGTGAAGGACCCTTTGGAAGTTCCAGTGGTTAGACGTGATTAGCCTCGAGAAGCCTCAGTGGAAATGGGCCTCATCTCGCCTGGAGGGCAAAACCTCCTGGATTTTCTCGAGTTGCGGCAGGTGCTCTCGACTTACGACGGGGACCTCAGGGACCTGCTCTGGTGGCCTCAGGAAAGGCCAGTCCCCATGCGAGTTCCTCGGGGGCCTCTCGGGATTCCTCTCCCGTCGATGCCGGGGCCTAAGACCTTGTGTGGGGTCGGGGCCGGAACCTGAGGATTCCTCTCCAGTGCTGACATGGATCTTGGGGTACTTCTGGAGTCTCCCCAGGGGAGTCAGTCGTCCTCTCGAATGAGGGCATGCACTTGCTCTTTCCTCCAGAGCGGTAGCAGCAGTTTCACGCAGTCCTCCTGTTGGATCAAAGGATCTATGGTTTTCCCTCGAGTCTTTCCCACGAGGCTTTCCCACGAGGCTTTCCCACAGGGATGTCCCACGTGCACACGTGGTGGGAGTCGATCCTCGGCTTGAACGTCAAGGGAGTGCAGGGAAAACAGGTTCCTCTCGAATGGACTGACACATCTGGGGGACACTTGGAATGGTGTCTCGACCCTGGAGTTCCTCTCGCCTTTCCTGTGGAGAGCGCCTCCTCTTGAGATGCGACGGGAACGCCGGGAATTCTTTCCCTACGAAACAGGGAAAGGATCCCTCATCTCGAGCTAGGAGGCGGAAACGGGGCTCCCCTGGATGTGTGCGGGACCCCACGTGCTTCCTCTCGAGTGGAGACGGGTATGTCGGGGAACTTCTTGAGTTGCAGCAATGATGTGAAGGACCCTTTGGAAGTTCCAGTGGTTAGATGTGATTGGCCTCGAGAAGCCTCAGCGGAAATGGGCCTCATCTCGCCTGGAGGGCAAAACCTCCTGGATTTTCTCGAGTTGCGGCAGGTGCTCTCGACTTACGACGGGGACCTCAGGGACCCGCTCTGGTGGCCTCAGGAAAGGCCAGTCCCCATGCGAGTTCCTCGGGGGCCTCTGGGGATTCCTCTCCCGTCGATGCCGGGGCCTAAGACCTTGTGTGGAGTCGGGGCCGGAACCTGAGGATTCCTCTCCAGTGCTGACATGGATCTTGGGGTACTTCTGGAGTCTCCCCAGGGGAGTCAGTCCTCGTCTCGAATGCGGGCATGCACTTGCGCTTTCCTCCAGAGCGGTAGCAGCAGTGTCACGCAGTCCGCCGCGTGGATCAAAGGATCTATGGTTTTCCCTCGAGTCTTTCCCACGAGGCTTTCCCACGAGGCTTTCCCACAGGGCTGTCCCACGTGCACACGTGGTGCGAGTCGATCCTCGGCTTGAACGTCAAGGCAGTGCAGGGAAAACAGGTTCCTCTCGAATGGACTGACACATCTGGGGGACTCTTGGAATGGTGTCTCGACCCTGGAGTTCCTCTCGCCTTTCCTGTGGAGAGCGCCTCCTCTTGAGATGCGACGGGAACGCCGTGAATTCTTTCCCTACGAAACAGGGAAAGGATCCCTCATCTCGAGCTAGGAGGCGGACACGGTGCTCCCCTGGATGTGTGCGGGACCCCACGTGCTTCCTCTCGAGTGGAGTCGGGTATGTCGGGGAACTTCTTGAGTTGCAGCAATGGTGTGAAGGACCCTTTGGAAGTTCCAGTGGTTAAATGTGATTGGCCTCGAGAAGCCTCAGCGGAAATGGGCCTCACCTCGCCTGGAGGGCAAAACCTCCTGGATTTTCTCGAGTTGCGGAAGGTGCTCTCGACTTATGACGGGGACCTCAGGGACCCGCTCTGGTGGCCTCAGGAAAGGCCAGTCCCCATGCGAGTTCCTCGGGGGCCTCTGGGGATTCCTCTCCCGTCGATGCCGGGGCCTAAGACCTTGTGTGGAGTCGGGGCCGGAACCTGAGGATTCCTCTCCAGTGCTGACATGGATCTTGGGGTACTTCTGGAGTCTCCCCAGGGGAGTCAGTCCTCGTCTCGAATGCGGGCATGCACTTGCGCTTTCCTCCAGAGCGGTAGCAGCAGTGTCACGCAGTCCGCCGCGTGGATCAAAGGATCTATGTTTTTCCCTCGAGTCTTTCCCACGAGGCTTTCCCACGAGGCTTTCCCACAGGGCTGTCCCACGTGCACACGTGGTGGGAGTCGATCCTCGGCTTGAACGTCAAGGCAGTGCAGGGAAAACAGGTTCCTCTGGAATGGACTGACACATCTGGGGGACTCTTGGAATGGTGGCACGACCCTGGAGTTCCTCTCGCCTTTCCTGTGGAGAGCGCCTCCTCTTGAGATGCGACGGGAACGCCCGGAATTCTTTCCCTACGAAACAGGGAAAGGATCCCTCATCTCGAGTTATGAGGCGGAAACGGGGCTCCCCTGGATGTGTGCGGGACCCACGTGCTTCCTCTCGAGTGGAGACGGGTATGTCGGGGAACTTCTTGAGTTGCAGCAAGGGTGTGAAGGACCCTTTGGAAGTTCCAGTGGTTAGACGTGATTAGCCTCGAGAAGCCTCAGTGGAAATGGGCCTCATCTCGCCTGGAGGGCAAAACCTCCTGGATTTTCTCGAGTTGCGGCAGGTGCTCTCGACTTACGACGGGGACCTCAGGGACCTGCTCTGGTGGCCTCAGGAAAGGCCAGTCCCCATGCGAGTTCCTCGGGGGCCTCTCGGGATTCCTCTCCCGTCGATGCCGGGGCCTAAGACCTTGTGTGGGGTCGGGGCCGGAACCTGAGGATTCCTCTCCAGTGCTGACATGGATCTTGGGGTACTTCTGGAGTCTCCCCAGGGGAGTCAGTCGTCCTCTCGAATGAGGGCATGCACTTGCTCTTTCCTCCAGAGCGGTAGCAGCAGTTTCACGCAGTCCTCCTGTTGGATCAAAGGATCTATGGTTTTCCCTCGAGTCTTTCCCACGAGGCTTTCCCACGAGGCTTTCCCACAGGGATGTCCCACGTGCACACGTGGTGGGAGTCGATCCTCGGCTTGAACGTCAAGGGAGTGCAGGGAAAACAGGTTCCTCTCGAATGGACTGACACATCTGGGGGACACTTGGAATGGTGTCTCGACCCTGGAGTTCCTCTCGCCTTTCCTGTGGAGAGCGCCTCCTCTTGAGATGCGACGGGAACGCCGGGAATTCTTTCCCTACGAAACAGGGAAAGGATCCCTCATCTCGAGCTAGGAGGCGGAAACGGGGCTCCCCTGGATGTGTGCGGGACCCCACGTGCTTCCTCTCGAGTGGAGACGGGTATGTCGGGGAACTTCTTGAGTTGCAGCAATGATGTGAAGGACCCTTTGGAAGTTCCAGTGGTTAGATGTGATTGGCCTCGAGAAGCCTCAGCGGAAATGGGCCTCATCTCGCCTGGAGGGCAAAACCTCCTGGATTTTCTCGAGTTGCGGCAGGTGCTCTCGACTTACGACGGGGACCTCAGGGACCCGCTCTGGTGGCCTCAGGAAAGGCCAGTCCCCATGCGAGTTCCTCGGGGGCCTCTGGGGATTCCTCTCCCGTCGATGCCGGGGCCTAAGACCTTGTGTGGAGTCGGGGCCGGAACCTGAGGATTCCTCTCCAGTGCTGACATGGATCTTGGGGTACTTCTGGAGTCTCCCCAGGGGAGTCAGTCCTCGTCTCGAATGCGGGCATGCACTTGCGCTTTCCTCCAGAGCGGTAGCAGCAGTGTCACGCAGTCCGCCGCGTGGATCAAAGGATCTATGTTTTTCCCTCGAGTCTTTCCCACGAGGCTTTCCCACGAGGCTTTCCCACAGGGCTGTCCCACGTGCACACGTGGTGGGAGTCGATCCTCGGCTTGAACGTCAAGGCAGTGCAGGGAAAACAGGTTCCTCTGGAATGGTGTGACACATCTGGGGGACTCTTGGAATGGTGGCACGACCCTGGAGTTCCTCTCGCCTTTCCTGTGGATAGCGCCTCCTCTTGAGATGCGACGGGAACGCCGGGAATTCTTTCCCTACGAAACAGGGAAAGGATCCCTCATCTCGAGCTAGGAGGCGGACACGGGGCTCCCCTGGATGTGTGCGGGACCCCACGTGCTTCCTCTCGAGTGCAGACGGGTATGTCGGGGAACTTCTTGAGTTGCAGCAATGGTGTGAAGGACCCTTTGGAAGTTCCAGTGGTTAGATGTGATTGGCCTCGAGAAGCCTCAGCGGAAATGGGCCTCACCTCGCCTGGAGGGCAAAACCTCCTGGATTTTCTCGAGTTGCGGCAGGTGCTCTCGACTTACGACGGGGATCACAGGGACCCGCTCTGTTGGCCTCAGGAAAGGCCAGTCCCCATGCGAGTTCCTCGGGGGCCTCTCGGGATTCCTCTCCCGTCGATGCCGGGGCCTAAGACCTTGTGTGGAGTCGGGGCCGGAACCTGAGGATTCCTCTCCAGTGCTGACATGGATCTTGGGGTACTTCTGGAGTCTCCCCAGGGGAGTCAGTCCTCGTCTCGAATGCGGGCATGCACTTGCGCTTTCCTCCAGAGCGGTAGCAGCAGTGTCACGCAGTCCGCCGCGTGGATCAAAGGATCTATGGTTTTCCCTCGAGGCTTTCCCACGAGGCTTTCCCACGAGGCTTTCCCACAGGGCTGTCCCACGTGCACACGTGGTGGGAGTCGATCCTCGGCTTGAACGTCAAGGCAGTGCAGGGAAAACAGGTTCCTCTCGAATGGACTGACACATCTGGGGGACTCTTGGAATGGTGTCTCGACCCTGGAGTTCCTCTCGCCTTTCCTGTGGAGAGCGCCTCCTCTTGAGATGCGACGGGAACGCCGTGAATTCTTTCCCTACGAAACAGGGAAAGGATCCCTCATCTCGAGCTAGGAGGCGGACACGGGGCTCCCCTGGATGTGTGCGGGACCCCACGTGCTTCCTCTCGAGTGGAGTCGGGTATGTCGGGGAACTTCTTGAGTTGCAGCAATGGTGTGAAAGACCCTTTGGAAGTTCCAGTGGTTAAATGTGATTGGCCTCGAGAAGCCTCAGCGGAAATGGCCCTCACCTCGCCTGGAGGGCAAAACCTCCTGGATTTTCTCGAGTTGCGGAAGGTGCTCTCGACTTACGACGGGGACCTCAGGGACCCGCTCTGGTGGCCTCAGGAAAGGCCAGTCCCCATGCGAGTTCCTCGGGGGCCTCTGGGGATTCCTCTCCCGTCGATGCCGGGGCCTAAGACCTTGTGTGGAGTCGGGGCCGGAACCTGAGGATTCCTCTCCAGTGCTGACATGGATCTTGGGGTACTTCTGGAGTCTCCCCAGGAGAGTCAGTCCTCGTCTCGAATGCGGGCATGCACTTGCGCTTTCCTCCAGAGCGGTAGCAGCAGTGTCACGCAGTCCGCCGCGTGGATCAAAGGATCTATGGTTTTCCCTCGAGTCTTTCCCACGAGGCTTTCCCACGAGGCTTTCCCACAGGGCTGTCCCACGTGCACACGTGGTGGGAGTCGATCCTCGGCTTGAACGTCAAGGCAGTGCAGGGAAAACAGGTTCCTCTGGAATGGACTGACACATCTGGGGGACTCTTGGAATGGTGGCACGACCCTGGAGTTCCTCTCGCCTTTCCTGTGGAGAGCGCCTCCTCTTGAGATGCGACGGGAACGCCCGGAATTCTTTCCCTACGAAACAGGGAAAGGATCCCTCATCTCGAGTTATGAGGCGGAAACGGGGCTCCCCTGGATGTGAGCGGGACCCACGTGCTTCCTCTCGAGTGGAGACGGGTATGTCGGGGAACTTCTTGAGTTGCAGCAAGGGTGTGAAGGACCCTTTGGAAGTTCCAGTGGTTATACGTGATTAGCCTCGAGAAGCCTCAGTGGAAATGGGCCTCATCTCGCCTGGAGGGCAAAACCTCCTGGATTTTCTCGAGTTGCGGCAGGTGCTCTCGACTTACGACGGGGACTTCAGGGACCCGCTCTGGTGGCCTCAGGAAAGGCCAGTCCCCATGCGAGTTCCTCGGGGGCCTCTGGGGATTCCTCTCCCGTCGATGCCGGGGCCTGAGACCTTGTGTGGGGTCGGGGCCGGAACCTGAGGATTCCTCTCCAGTGCTGACATGGATCTTGGGGTACTTCTGGAGTCTCCCCAGGGGAGTCAGTCGTCCTCTCGAATGAGGGCATGCACTTGCTCTTTCCTCCAGAGCGGTAGCAGCAGTTTCACGCAGTCCTCCTGTTGGATCAAAGGATCTATGGTTTTCCCTCGAGTCTTTCCCACGAGGCTTTCCCACGAGGCTTTCCCACAGGGATGTCCCACGTGCACACGTGGTGGGAGTCGATCCTCGGCTTGAACGTCAAGGGAGTGCAGGGAAAACAGGTTCCTCTCGAATGGACTGACACATCTGGGGGACACTTGGAATGGTGTCTCGACCCTGGAGTTCCTCTCGCCTTTCCTGTGGAGAGCGCCTCCTCTTGAGATGCGACGGGAACGCCGGGAATTCTTTCCCTACGAAACAGGGAAAGGATCCCTCATCTCGAGCTAGGAGGCGGAAACGGGGCTCCCCTGGATGTGTGCGGGACCCCACGTGCTTCCTCTCGAGTGGAGACGGGTATGTCGGGGAACTTCTTGAGTTGCAGCAATGATGTGAAGGACCCTTTGGAAGTTCCAGTGGTTAGATGTGATTGGCCTCGAGAAGCCTCAGCGGAAATGGGCCTCATCTCGCCTGGAGGGCAAAACCTCCTGGATTTTCTCGAGTTGCGGCAGGTGCTCTCGACTTACGACGGGGACCTCAGGGACCCGCTCTGGTGGCCTCAGGAAAGGCCAGTCCCCATGCGAGTTCCTCGGGGGCCTCTGGGGATTCCTCTCCCGTCGATGCCGGGGCCTAAGACCTTGTGTGGAGTCGGGGCCGGAACCTGAGGATTCCTCTCCAGTGCTGACATGGATCTTGGGGTACTTCTGGAGTCTCCCCAGGGGAGTCAGTCCTCGTCTCGAATGCGGGCATGCACTTGCGCTTTCCTCCAGAGCGGTAGCAGCAGTGTCACGCAGTCCGCCGCGTGGATCAAAGGATCTATGTTTTTCCCTCGAGTCTTTCCCACGAGGCTTTCCCACGAGGCTTTCCCACAGGGCTGTCCCACGTGCACACGTGGTGGGAGTCGATCCTCGGCTTGAACGTCAAGGCAGTGCAGGGAAAACAGGTTCCTCTGGAATGGTGTGACACATCTGGGGGACTCTTGGAATGGTGGCACGACCCTGGAGTTCCTCTCGCCTTTCCTGTGGATAGCGCCTCCTCTTGAGATGCGACGGGAACGCCGGGAATTCTTTCCCTACGAAACAGGGAAAGGATCCCTCATCTCGAGCTAGGAGGCGGAAACGGGGCTCCCCTGGATGTGTGCGGGACCCCACGTGCTTCCTCTCGAGTGGAGTCGGGTATGTCGGGGAACTTCTTGAGTTGCAGCAATGATGTGAAGGACCCTTTGGAAGTTC
The DNA here is from genome assembly GCF_042477335.2 of Ovis canadensis. Lineage (NCBI taxonomy): Eukaryota > Metazoa > Chordata > Mammalia > Artiodactyla > Bovidae > Ovis > Ovis canadensis. The sequence goes on from NC_091264.1 coordinate 8,167,002, forward strand.
CAGTGGTTAGATGTGATTGGCCTCGAGAAGCCTCAGCGGAAATGGGCCTCATCTCGCCTGGAGGGCAAAACCTCCTGGATTTTCTCGAGTTGCGGCAGGTGCTCTCGACTTACGACGGGGACCTCAGGGACCCGCTCTGGTGGCCTCAGGAAAGGCCAGTCCCCATGCGAGTTCCTCGGGGGCCTCTGGGGATTCCTCTCCCGTCGATGCCGGGGCCTAAGACCTTGTGTGGAGTCGGGGCCGGAACCTGAGGATTCCTCTCCAGTGCTGACATGGATCTTGGGGTACTTCTGGAGTCTCCCCAGGGGAGTCAGTCCTCGTCTCGAATGCGGGCATGCACTTGCGCTTTCCTCCAGAGCGGTAGCAGCAGTGTCACGCAGTCCGCCGCGTGGATCAAAGGATCTATGGTTTTCCCTCGAGGCTTTCCCACGAGGCTTTCCCACGAGGCTTTCCCACAGGGCTGTCCCACGTGCACACGTGGTGGGAGTCGATCCTCGGCTTGAACGTCAAGGCAGTGCAGGGAAAACAGGTTCCTCTGGAATGGACTGACACATCTGGGGGACTCTTGGAATGGTGGCATGACCCTGGAGTTCCTCTCGCCTTTCCTGTGGAGAGCGCCTCCTCTTGAGATGCGACGGGAACGCCGGGAATTCTTTCCCTACGAAACAGGGAAAGGATCCCTCATCTCGAGCTAAGAGGCGGAAACGGGGCTCCCCTGGATGTGTGCGGGACCCCACGTGCTTCCTCTCGAGTGGAGACGGGTATGTCGGGGAACTTCTTGAGTTGCAGCAATGGTTTGAAGGACCCTATGGAGGTTCCAGTGGTTAGATGTGATTGGCCTCGAGAAGCCTCAGTGGAAATGGGCCTCATCTCGCCTGGAGGGCAAAACCTCCTGGATTTTCTCGAGTTGCGGCAGGTGCTCTCGACTTACGACGGGGACCTCAGGGAACCGCTCTGGTGGCCTCAGGAAAGGCCAGTCCCCATGCGAGTTCCTCGGGGGCCTCTCGGGATTCCTCTACCGTCGATGCCGGGGCCTAAGACCTTGTGTGGAGTCGGGGCCGGAACCTGAGGATTCCTCTCCAGTGCTGACATGGATCTTGGGGTACTTCTGGAGTCTCCCCAGGGGAGTCAGTCCTCGTCTCGAATGCGGGAATGCACTTGCGCTTTCCTCCAGAGCGATAGCAGCAGTGTCACGCAGTCCGCCGCGTGGATCAAAGGATCTATGGTTTTCCCTCGAGTCTTTCCCACGAGGCTTTCCCACGCGGCTTTCCCACAGGGCTGTCCCACGTGCACACGTGGTGGGAGTCGATCCTCGGCTTGAACGTCAAGGCAGTGCAGGGAAAACAGGTTCCTCTGGAATGGACTGACACATCTGGGGGACTCTTGGAATGGTGTCAGGACCCGGGAGTTCCTCACGCCTTTCCTGTGGAGAGCGCCTCCTCTTGAGATGCGACGGGAACGCCGGGAATTCTTTCCCTACGAAACAGGGAAAGGATCCCTCATCTCGAGCTAGGAGGCGGAAACTGGGCTCCCCTGGATGTGTGCGGGACCCACGTGCTTCCTCTCGAGTGGAGACGGGTATGTCGGGGAACTTCTTGAGTTGCAGCAAGGGTGTGAAGGACCCTTTGGAAGTTCCAGTGGTTAGATGTGATTGGCCTCGAGAAGCCTCAGCGGAAATGGGCCTCATCTCGCCTGGAGGGCAAAACCTCCTGGATTTTCTCGAGTTGCGGCAGGTGCTCTCGACTTACGACGGGGACCTCAGGGAACCGCTCTGGTGGCCTCAGGAAAGGCCAGTCCCCATGCGAGTTCCTCGGGGGCGTCTCGGGATTCCTCTCCCGTCGATGCCGGGGCCTAAGACCTTGTGTGGAGTCGGGGCCGGAACCTGAGGATTCCTCTCCAGTGCTGACATGGATCTTGGGGTACTTCTGGAGTCTCCCCAGGGGAGTCAGTCCTCGTCTCGAATGCGGGCATACACTTGTGCTTTCCTCCAGAGCGGTAGCAGCAGTGTCACGCAGTCCGCCGCGTGGATCAAAGGATCTATGGTTTTCCCTCGAGTCGTTCCCACGAGGCTTTCCCACGAGGCTTTCCCACAGGGCTGTCCCACGTGCACACGTGGTGGGAGTCGATCCTCGGCTTGAACGTCAAGGCAGTGCAGGGAAAACAGGTTCCTCTGGAATGGACTGACACATCTGGGGGACTCTTGGAATGGTGGCACGACCCTGGAGTTCCTCTCGCCTTTCCTGTGGAGAGCGCCTCCTCTTGAGATGCGACGGGAACGCCGGGAAATCTTTCCCTACGAAACAGGGAAAGGATCCCACATCTCGAGTTAGGAGGCGGAAACGGGGCTCCCCTGGATGTGTGCGGGACCCCACGTGCTTCCCCTCGAGTGGAGACGGGTATGTCGGGGAACTTCTTGAGTTGCAGCAATGGTGTGAAGGACCCTTTGGAAGTTCCAGTGGTTAGATGTGATTGGCCTCGAGAAGCCTCAGCGGAAATGGGCCTCATCTCGCCTGGAGGGCAAAACCTCCTGGATTTTCTCGAGTTGCGGCAGGTGCTCTCGACTTACGACGGGGACCTCAGGGAACCGCTCTGGTGGCCTCAGGAAAGGCCAGTCCCCATGCGAGTTCCTCGGGGGCGTCTCGGGATTCCTCTCCCGTCGATGCCGGGGCCTAAGACCTTGTGTGGAGTCGGGGCCGGAACCTGAGGATTCCTCTCCAGTGCTGACATGGATTTGGGGTACTTCTGGAGTCTCCCCAGGGGAGTCAGTCCTCGTCTCGAATGCGGGCATGCACTTGCGCTTTCCTCCAGAGCGGTAGCAGCAGTGTCACGCAGTCCGCCGCGTGGATCAAACGATCTATGGTTTTCCCTCGAGTCTTTCCCACGAGGCTTTCCCACGAGGCTTTCCCACAGGGCTGTCCCACGTGCACACGTGGTAGGAGTCGATCCTCGGCTTGAACGTCAAGGCAGTGCAGGGAAAACAGGTTCCTCTGGAATGGAGTGACACATCTGGGGGACTCTTGGAATGGTGGCACGACCGTGGAGTTCCTCTCGCCTTTCCTGTGGAGAGCGCCTCCTCTTGAGATGCGACGGGAACGCCGGGAATTCTTTCCCTACGAAACAGGGAAAGGATCCCTCATCTCGAGATAGGAGGCGGAAACGGGGCTCCCCTGGATGTGTGCGGGACCCAACGTGCTTCCTCTCGAGTGGAGACGGGTATGTCGGGTAACTTCTTGAGTTGCAGCAATGGTGTGAAGGATCTTTGGAAGTTCCAGTGGTTAGATGTGATTGGCCTCGAGAAGCCTCAGCGGAAATGGGCCTCATCGCGCCTGGAGGGCAAAATCTCCTGGATTTTCTCGAGTTGCGGCAGGTGCTCTCGACTTACGACGGGGACCTCAGGGAACCGCTCTGGTGGCCTCAGGAAAGGCCAGTCCCCATGCGAGTTCCTCGGGGGCGTCTCGGGATTCCTCTCCCGTCGATGCCGGGGCCTAAGACCTTGTGTGGAGTCGGGACCGGAACCTGAGGATTCCTCTCCAGTGCTGACATGGATCTTGGGGTACTTCTGGAGTCTCCCCAGGGGAGTCAGTCCTCGTCTCGAATGCGGGCATGCACTTGCGCTTTCCTCCAGAGCGGTAGCAGCAGTGTCACGCAGTCCGCCGCGTGGATCAAAGGATCTATGGTTTTCCCTCGAGTCTTTCCCACGAGGCTTTCCCACGAGGCTTTCCCACAGGGCTGTCCCACGTGCACACGTGGTGGGAGTCGATCCTCGGCTTGAACGTCAAGGCAGTGCAGGGAAAACAGGTTCCTCTGGAATGGACTGACACATCTGGGGGACTCTTGGAATGGTGGCATGACTCTGGAGTTCCTCTCGCCTTTCCTGTGGAGAGCGCCTCCTCTTGAGATGCGACGGGAACGCCGGGAATTCTTTCCCTACGAAACAGGGAAAGGATCCCTCATCTCGAGCTAGGAGGCGGAAACGGGGCTCCCCTGGATGTGTGCGGGACACCACGTGCTTCCTCTCGAGGGCAGACGGGTATGTCGGGGAACTTCTTGAGTTGCAGCAAGGGTGTGAAGGACCCTTTGGAAGTTCCAGTGGTTAGATGTGATTGGCCTCGAGAAGCCTCAGCGGAAATGGGCCTCATCTCGCCTGGAGGGCAAAACCTCCTGGATTTTCTCGAGTTGCGGCAGGTGCTCTCGACTTACGACGGGGACCTCAGGGACCCGCTCTGGTGGCCTCAGGAAAGGCCAGTCCCCATGCGAGTTCCTCGGGGGCCTCTCGGGATTCCTCTCCCGTCGATGCCGGGGCCTAAGACCTTGTGTGGAGTCGGGGCCGGAACCTGAGGATTCCTCTCCAGTGCTGACATGGATTTGGGGTACTTCTGGAGTCTCCCCAGGGGAGTCAGTCCTCGTCTCGAATGCGGGCATGCACTTGCGCTTTCCTCCAGAGCGGTAGCAGCAGTGTCACGCAGTCCGCCGCGTGGATCAAAGGATCTATGGTTTTCCCTCGAGTCTTTCCCACGAGGCTTTCCCACGAGGCTTTCCCACAGGGCTGTCCCACGTGCACACGTGGTGGGAGTCGATCCTCGGCTTGAACGTCAAGGCAGTGCAGGGAAAACAGGTTCCTCTGGAATGGAGTGACACATCTGGGGGACTCTTGGAATGGTGGCATGACTCTGGAGTTCCTCTCGCCTTTCCTGTGGAGAGCGCTTCCTCTTGAGATGCGACGGGAACGCCGGGAATTCTATCCCTACGAAACAGGGAAAGGATCCCTCATCTCGAGCGAGGAGGCGGAAACGGGGCTCCCCTGGATGTGTGCGGGACCCCACGTGCTTCCTCTCGAGGGCAGACGGGTATGTCGGGGAACTTCTTGAGTTGCAGCAAGGGTGTGAAGGACCCTTTGGAAGTTCCATTGGTTAGATGTGATTGGCCTCGAGAAGCCTCAGCGGAAATGGGCCTCATCTCGCCTGGAGGGCAAAACCTCCTGGATTTTCTCGAGTTGCGGCAGGTGCTCTCAACTTACGACGGGGACCACAGGGACCCGCTCTGGTGGCCTCAGGAAAGGCCAGTCCCCATGCGAGTTCCTCGGGGGCGTCTCGGGATTCCTCTCCCGTCGATGCCGGGGCCTAAGACCTTGTGTGGAGTCGGGGCCGGAACCTGAGGATTCCTCTCCAGTGCTGACATGGATCTTGGGGTACTTCTGGAGTCTCCCCAAGGGAGTAAGTCCTCGTCTCGAATGCGGGCATGCACTTGCGCTTTCCTCCAGAGCGGTAGCAGCAGTGTCACGCAGTCCGCCGCGTGGATCAAAGGATCTATGTTTTTCCCTCGAGTCTTTCCCACGAGGCTTTCCCACGAGGCTTTCCCACAGGGCTGTCCCACGTGCACACGTGGTGGGAGTCGATCCTCGGCTTGAACGTCAAGGCAGTGCAGGGAAAACAGGTTCCTCTGGAATGGACTGACACATCTGGGGGACTCTTGGAATGGTGGCATGACCCTGGAGTTCCTCTCGCCTTTCCTGTGGAGAGCGCCTCCTCTTGAGATGCGACGGGAACACCGGGAATTCTTTCCCTACGAAACAGGGAAAGGATCCCTCATCTCGAGCTAAGAGGCGGAAACGGGGCTCCCCTGGATGTGTGCGGGACCCCACGTGCTTCCCCTCGAGTGGAGACGGGTATGTCGGGGAACTTCTTGAGTTGCAGCAATGGTTTGAAGGACCCTATGGAGGTTCCAGTGGTTAGATGTGATTGGCCTCGAGAAGCCTCAGTGGAAATGGGCCTCATCTCGCCTGGAGGGCAAAACCTCCTGGATTTTCTCGAGTTGCGGCAGGTGCTCTCGACTTACGACGGGGACCTCAGGGAACCGCTCTGGTGGCCTCAGGAAAGGCCAGTCCCCATGCGAGTTCCTCGGGGGCCTCTCGGGATTCCTCTACCGTCGATGCCGGGGCCTAAGACCTTGTGTGGAGTCGGGGCCGGAACCTGAGGATTCCTCTCCAGTGCTGACATGGATCTTGGGGTACTTCTGGAGTCTCCCCAGGGGAGTCAGTCCTCGTCTCGAATGCGGGCATACACTTGTGCTTTCCTCCAGAGCGGTAGCAGCAGTGTCATGCAGTCCGCCGCGTGGATCAAAGGATCTATGGTTTTCCCTCGAGTCGTTCCCACGAGGCTTTCCCACGAGGCTTTCCCACAGGGCTGTCCCACGTGCACACGTGGTGGGAGTCGATCCTCGGCTTGAACGTCAAGGCAGTGCAGGGAAAACAGGTTCCTCTGGAATGGACTGACACATCTGGGGGACTCTTGGAATGGTGGCACGACCCTGGAGTTCCTCTCGCCTTTCCTGTGGAGAGCGCCTCCTCTTGAGATGCGACGGGAACGCCGGGAATTCTTTCCCTACGAAACAGGGAAAGGATCCCTCATCTCGAGATAGGAGGCGGAAACGGGGCTCCCCTGGATGTGTGCGGGACCCAACGTGCTTCCTCTCGAGTGGAGACGGGTATGTCGGGTAACTTCTTGAGTTGCAGCAATGGTGTGAATGATCTTTGGAAGTTCCAGTGGTTAGATGTGATTGGCCTCGAGAAGCCTCAGCGGAAATGGGCCTCATCGCCCCTGGAGGGCAAAATCTCCTGGATTTTCTCGAGTTGCGGCAGGTGCTCTCGACTTACGACGGGGACCTCAGGGAACCGCTCTGGTGGCCTCAGGAAAGGCCAGTCCCCATGCGAGTTCCTCGGGGGCGTCTCGGGATTCCTCTCCCGTCGATGCCGGGGCCTAAGACCTTGTGTGGAGTCGGGACCGGAACCTGAGGATTCCTCTCCAGTGCTGACATGGATCTTGGGGTACTTCTGGAGTCTCGCCAGGGGAGTCAGTCCTCGTCTCGAATGCGGGCATGCACTTGCGCTTTCCTCCAGAGCGGTAGCAGCAGTGTCACGCAGTCCGCCGCGTGGATCAAAGGATCTATGGTTTTCCCTCGAGTCTTTCCCACGAGGCTTTCCCACGAGGCTTTCCCACAGGGCTGTCCCACGTGCACACGTGGTGGGAGTCGATCCTCGGCTTGAACGTCAAGGCAGTGCAGGGAAAACAGGTTCCTCTGGAATGGACTGACACATCTGGGGGACTCTTGGAATGGTGGCACGACCCTGGAGTTCCTCTCGCCTTTCCTGTGGAGAGCGCCTCCTCTTGAGATGCGACGGGAACGCCGGGAATTCTTTCCCTACGAAACAGGGAAAGGATCCCTCATCTCGAGCTAGGAGGCGGAAACGGGGCTCCCCTGGATGTGTGCGGGACACCACGTGCTTCCTCTCGAGTGCAGACGGGTATGTCGGGGAACTTCTTGAGTTGCAGCAAGGGTGTGAAGGACCCTTTGGAAGTTCCAGTGGTTAGATGTGATTGACCTCGAGAAGCCTCAGCGGAAATGGGCCTCATCTCGCCTGGAGGGCAAAACCTCCTGGATTTTCTCGAGTTGCGGCAGGTGCTCTCGACTTACGACGGGGACCTCAGGGACACGCTCTGGTGGCCTCAGGAAAGGCCAGTCCTCATGCGAGTTCCTCGGGGGCCTCTCGGGATTCCTCTCCCGTCGATGCCGGGGCCTAAGACCTTGTGTGGAGTCGGGGCCGGAACCTGAGGATTCCTCTCCAGTGCTGACATGGATCTTGGGGTACTTCTGGAGTCTCCCCAGGGGAGTCAGTCCTCGTCTCGAATGCGGGCATGCACTTGCGCTTTCCTCCAGAGCGGTAGCAGCAGTGTCACGCAGTCCGCCGCGTGGATCAAAGGATCTATGGTTTTCCCTCGAGTCTTTCCCACGAGGCTTTCCCACGAGGCTTTCCCACAGGGCTGTCCCACGTGCACACGTGGTGGGAGTCGATCCTCGGCTTGAACGTCAAGGCAGTGCAGGGAAAACAGGTTCCTCTGGAATGGACTGACACATCTGGGGGACTCTTGGAATGGTGGCACGACCCTGGAGTTCCTCTCGCCTTTCCTGTGGAGAGCGCCTCCTCTTGAGATGCGACGGGGACGCCGGGAATTCTTTCCCTACGAAACAGGGAAAGGATCCCTCATCTCGAGCTAGGAGGCGGAAACGGGGCTCCCCTGGATGTGTGCGGGACACCACGTGCTTCCTCTCGAGTGGAGACGGGTATGTCGGGGAACTACTTGAGTTGCAGCAAGGGTGTGAAGGACCCTTTGGAAGTTCCAGTGGTTAGATGTGATTGGCCTCGAGAAGCCTCAGCGGAAATGGGCCTCATCTCGCCTGGAGGGCAAAACCTCCTGGATTTTCTCGAGTTGCGGCAGGTGCTCTCGACTTACGACGGGGACCTCAGGGACCCGCTCTGGTGGCCTCAGGAAAGGCCAGTCCCCATGCGAGTTCCTCGGGGGCCTCTCGGGATACCTCTCCCGTCGATGCCGGGGCCTAAGACCTTGTGTGGAGTCGGGGCCGGAACCTGAGGATTCCTCTCCAGTGCTGACATGGATCTTGGGGTACTTCTTGAGTCTCGCCAGGGGAGTCAGTCCTCGTCTCGAATGTGGGCATGCACTTGCGCTTTCCTCCAGAGCGGTAGCAGCAGTGTCACGCAGTCCGCCGCGTGGATCAAAGGATCTATGGTTTTCCCTCGAGTCTTTCCCACGAGGCTTTCCCACGAGGCTTTCCCACAGGGCTGTCCCACGTGCACACGTGGTGGGAGTCGATCCTCGGCTTGAACGTCAAGGCAGTGCAGGGAAAACAGGTTCCTCTGGAATGGACTGACACATCTGGGGGACTCTTGGAATGGTGGCACGACCCTGGAGTTCCTCTCGCCTTTCCTGTGGAGAGCGCCTCCTCTTGAGATGCGACGGGAACGCCGGGAATTCTTTCCCTACGAAACAGGGAAAGGATCCCTCATCTCGAGCTAGGAGCCGGAAACGGGGCTCCCCTGGATGTGTGCGGGACACCACGTGCTTCCTCTCGAGTGCAGACGGGTATGTCGGGGAACTTCTTGAGTTGCAGCAAGGGTGTGAAGGACCCTTTGGAAGTTCCAGTGGTTAGATGTGATTGACCTCGAGAAGCCTCAGCGGAAATGGGCCTCATCTCGCCTGGAGGGCAAAACCTCCTGGATTTTCTCGAGTTGCGGCAGGTGCTCTCGACTTACGACGGGGACCTCAGGGACCCGCTCTGGTGGCCTCAGGAAAGGCCAGTCCCCATGCGAGTTCCTCGGGGGCCTCTCGGGATTCCTCTCCCGTCGATGCCAGGGCGTAAGACCTTGTGTGGAGTCGGGGCCGGAACCTGAGGATTCCTCTCCAGTGCTGACATGGATCTTGGGGTACTTCTGGTGTCTCCCCAGGGGAGTCAGTCCTTGTCTCGAATGCGGGCATGCACTTGCGCTTTCCTCCAGGGCGGTAGCAGCAGTGTCACGCAGTCCGCCGGGTGGATCAAAGGATGTATGGTTTTCCCTCGAGTCTTTCCCACGAGGCTTTCCCACGAGGCTTTCCCACAGGTCTGTCCCACGTGCACACGTGGTGGGAGTCGATCCTCGGCTTGAACGTCAAGGCAGTGCAGGGAAAACAGGTTCCTCTGGAATGGACTGACACATCTGGGGGACTCTTGGAATGGTGGCACGACCCTGGAGTTCCTCTCGCCTTTCCTGTGGAGAGCGCCTCCTCTTGAGATGCGACGGGAACGCCGGGAATTCTTTCCCTCCGAAACAGGGCAAGGATCCCTCATCTCGAGCTAGGAGGCGGAAACGGGGCTCCCCTGGATGTGTGCGGGACACCATGTGCTTCCTCTCGAGTGGAGACGGGTATGTCGGGGAACTTCTTGAGTTGCAGCAAGGGTGTGAAGGACCCTTTGGAAGTTCCAGTGGTTAGATGTGATTGGCCTCGAGAAGCCTCAGCGGAAATGGGCCTCATCGCCCCTGGAGGGCAAAATCTCCTGGATTTTCTCGAGTTGCGGCAGGTGCTCTCGACTTACGACGGGGACCTCAGGGAACCGCTCTGGTGGCCTCAGGAAAGGCCAGTCCCCATGCGAGTTCCTCGGGGGCGTCTCGGGATTCCTCTCCCGTCGATGCCGGGGCCTAAGACCTTGTGTGGAGTCGGGACCGGAACCTGAGGATTCCTCTCCAGTGCTGACATGGATCTTGGGGTACTTCTGGAGTCTCCCCAGGGGAGTCAGTCCTCGTCTCGAATGCGGGCATGCACTTGCGCTTTCCTCCAGAGCGGTAGCAGCAGTGTCACGCAGTCCGCCGCGTGGATCAAAGGATCTATGGTTTTCCCTCGAGTCTTTCCCACGAGGCTTTCCCACGAGGCTTTCCCACAGGGCTGTCCCACGTGCACACGTGGTGGGAGTCGATCCTCGGCTTGAACGTCAAGGCAGTGCAGGGAAAACAGGTTCCTCTGGAATGGACTGACACATCTGGGGGACTCTTGGAATGGTGGCATGACTCTGGAGTTCCTCTCGCCTTTCCTGTGGAGAGCGCCTCCTCTTGAGATGCGACGGGAACGCCGGGAATTCTTTCCCTACGAAACAGGGAAAGGATCCCTCATCTCGAGCTAGGAGGCGGAAACGGGGCTCCCCTGGATGTGTGCGGGACACCACGTGCTTCCTCTCGAGGGCAGACGGGTATGTCCTGGAACTTCTTGAGTTGCAGCAAGGGTGTGAAGGACCCTTTGGAAGTTCCAGTGGTTAGATGTGATTGGCCTCGAGAAGCCTCAGCGGAAATGGGCCTCATCTCGCCTGGAGGGCAAAACCTCCTGGATTTTCTCGAGTTGCGGCAGGTGCTCTCGAATTACGACGGGGACCTCAGGGACCCGCTCTGGTGGCCTCAGGAAAGGCCAGTCCCCATGCGAGTTCCTCGGGGGCCTCTCGGGATTCCTCTCCCGTCGATGCCGGGGCCTAAGACCTTGTGTGGAGTCGGGGCCGGAACCTGAGGATTCCCCTCCAGTGCTGACATGGATTTGGGGTACTTCTGGAGTCTCCCCAGGGGAGTCAGTCCTCGTCTCGAATGCGGGCATGCACTTGCGCTTTCCTCCAGAGCGGTAGCAGCAGTGTCACGCAGTCCGTCGCGTGGATCAAAGGATCTATGGTTTTCCCTCGAGTCTTTCCCACGAGGCTTTCCCACGAGGCTTTCCCACAGGGCTGTCCCACGTGCACACGTGGTGGGAGTCGATCCTCGGCTTGAACGTCAAGGCAGTGCAGGGAAAACAGGTTCCTCTGGAATGGACTGACACATCTGGGGGACTCTTGGAATGGTGGCATGACTCTGGAGTTCCTCTCGCCTTTCCTGTGGAGAGCGCTTCCTCTTGAGATGCGACGGGAACGCCGGGAATTCTTTCCCTACGAAACAGGGAAAGGATCCCTCATCTCGAGCTAGGAGGCGGAAACGGGGCTCCCCTGGATGTGTGCGGGACACCACGTGCTTCCTCTCGAGGGCAGACGGGTATGTCGGGGAACTTCTTGAGTTGCAGCAATGGTGTGAAGGATCTTTGGAAGTTCCAGTGGTTAGATGTGATTGGCCTCGAGAAGCCTCAGCGGAAATGGGCCTCATCGCGCCTGGAGGGCAAAATCTCCTGGATTTTCTCGAGTTGCGGCAGGTGCTCTCGACTTACGACGGGGACCTCAGGGAACCGCTCTGGTGGCCTCAGGAAAGGCCAGTCCCCATGCGAGTTCCTCGGGGGCCTCTCGGGATTCCTCTACCGTTGATGCCGGGGCCTAAGACCTTGTGTGGAGTCGGGGCCGGAACCTGAGGATTCCTCTCCAGTGCTGACATGGATCTTGGGGTACTTCTGGAGTCTCCCCAGGGGAGTCAGTCCTCGTCTCGAATGCGGGAATGCACTTGCGCTTTCCTCCAGAGCGATAGCAGCAGTGTCACGCAGTCCGCCGCGTGGATCAAAGGATCTATGGTTTTCCCTCGAGTCTTTCCCACGAGGCTTTCCCACGAGGCTTTCCCACAGGGCTGTCCCACGTGCACACGTGGTGGGAGTCGATCCTCGGCTTGAACGTCAAGGCAGTGCAGGGAAAACAGGTTCCTCTGGAATGGACTGACACATCTGGGGGACTCTTGGAATGGTGTCAGGACCCTGGAGTTCCTCACGCCTTTCCTGTGGAGAGCGCCTCCTCTTGAGATGCGACGGGAACGCCGGGAATTCTTTCCCTATGAAACAGGGAAAGGATCCCTCATCTCGAGCTAGGAGGCGGAAACGGGGCTCCCCTGGATGTGTGCGGGACCCACGTGCTTCCTCTCGAGTGGAGACGGGTATGTCGGGGAACTTCTTGAGTTGCAGCAAGGGTGTGAAGGACCCTTTGGAAGTTCCAGTGGTTAGATGTGATTGGCCTCGAGAAGCCTCAGCGGAAATGGGCCTCATCTCGCCTGGAGGGCAAAACCTCCTGGATTTTCTCGAGTTGCGGCAGGTGCTCTGGACTTACGACGGGGACCTCAGGGAACCGCTCTGGTGGCCTCAGGAAAGGCCAGTCCCCATGCGAGTTCCTCGGGGGCGTCTCGGGATTCCTCTCCCGTCGATGCCGGGGCCTAAGACCTTGTGTGGAGTCGGGGCCGGAACCTGAGGATTCCTCTCCAGTGCTGACATGGATCTTGGGGTACTTCTGGAGTCTCCCCAGGGGAGTCAGTCCTCGTCTCGAATGCGGGCATACACTTGTGCTTTCCTCCAGAGCGGTAGCAGCAGTGTCACGCAGTCCGCCGCGTGGATCAAAGGATCTATGGTTTTCCCTCGAGTCGTTCCCACGAGGCTTTCCCACGAGGCTTTCCCACAGGGCTGTCCCACGTGCACACGTGGTGGGAGTCGATCCTCGGCTTGAACGTCAAGGCAGTGCAGGGAAAACAGGTTCCTCTGGAATGGACTGACACATCTGGGGGACTCTTGGAATGGTGGCACGGCCCTGGAGTTCCTCTCGCCTTTCCTGTGGAGAGCGCCTCCTCTTGAGATGCGACGGGAACGCCGGGAAATCTTTCCCTACGAAACAGGGAAAGGATCCCACATCTCGAGTTAGGAGTCGGAAACGGGGCTCCCCTGGATGTGTGCGGGACCCCACGTGCTTCCCCTCGAGTGGAGACGGGTATGTCGGGGAACTTCTTGAGTTGCAGCAATGGTGTGAAGGACCCTTTGGAAGTTCCAGTGGTTAGATGTGATTGGCCTCGAGAAGCCTCAGCGGAAATGGGCCTCATCTCGCCTGGAGGGCAAAACCTCCTGGATTTTCTCGAGTTGCGGCAGGTGCTCTCGACTTACGACGGGGACCTCAGGGAACCGCTCTGGTGGCCTCAGGAAAGGCCAGTCCCCATGCGAGTTCCTCGGGGGCGTCTCGGGATTCCTCTCCCGTCGATGCCGGGGCCTAAGACCTTGTGTGGAGTCGGGGCCGGAACCTGAGGATTCCTCTCCAGTGCTGACATGGATTTGGGGTACTTCTGGAGTCTCCCCAGGGGAGTCAGTCCTCGTCTCGAATGCGGGCATGCACTTGCGCTTTCCTCCAGAGCGGAAGCAGCAGTGTCACGCAGTCCGCCGCGTGGATCAAAGGATCTATGGTTTTCCCTCGAGTCTTTCCCACGAGGCTTTCCCACAGGGCTGTCCCACGTGCACACGTGGTGGGAGTCGATCCTCGGCTTGAACGTCAAGGCAGTGCAGGGAAAACAGGTTCCTCTGGAATGGACTGACACATCTGGGGGACTCTTGGAATGGTGGCACGACCCTGGAGTTCCTCTCGCCTTTCCTGTGGAGAGCGCCTCCTCTTGAGATGCGACGGGAACGCCGGGAATTCTTTCCCTACGAAACAGGGCAAGGATCCCTCATCTCGAGCTAGGAGGCGGAAACGGGGCTCCCCTGGATGTGTGCGGGACACCACGTGCTTCCTCTCGAGTGGAGACGGGTATGTCGGGGAACTACTTGAGTTGCAGCAAGGGTGTGAAGGACCCTTTGGAAGTTCCAGTGGTTAGATGTGATTGGCATCGAGAAGCCTCAGCGGAAATGGGCCTCATCTCGCCTGGAGGGCAAAACCTCCTGGATTTTCTCGAGTTGCGGCAGGTGCTCTCGACTTACGACGGGGACCTCAGGGACCCGCTCTGGTGGCCTCAGGAAAGGCCAGTCCCCATGCGAGTTCCTCGGGGGCTTCTCGGGATTCCTCTCCCGTCGATGCCGGGGCCTAAGACCTTGTGTGGAGTCGGGGCCGGAACCTGAGGATTCCTCTCCAGTGCTGACATGGATCTTGGGGTACTTCTGGAGTCTCGCCAGGGGAGTCAGTCCTCGTCTCGAATGCGGGCATGCACTTGCGCTTTCCTCCAGAGCGGTAGCAGCAGTGTCACGCAGTCCGCCGCGTGGATCAAAGGATCTATGGTTTTCCCTCGAGTCTTTCCCACGAGGCTTTCCCACGAGGCTTTCCCACAGGGCTGTCCCACGTGCACACGTGGTGGGAGTCGATCCTCGGCTTGAACGTCAAGGCAGTGCAGGGAAAACAGGTTCCTCTGGAATGGACTGACACATCTGGGGGACTCTTGGAATGGTGGCACGACCCTGGAGTTCCTCTCGCCTTTCCTGTGGAGAGCGCCTCCTCATTAGATGCGACGGGAACGCCGGGAATTCTTTCCCTACGAAACAGGGCAAGGATCCCTCATCTCGAGCTAGGAGGCGGAAACGGGGCTCCCCTGGATGTGTGCGGGACACCACGTGCTTCCTCTCGAGTGGAGACGGGTATATCGGGGAACTACTTGAGTTGCAGCAAGGGTGTGAAGGACCCTTTGGAAGTTCCAGTGGTTAAATGTGATTGGCCTCGAGAAGCCTCAGCGGAAATGGGCCTCATCTCGCCTGGAGGGCAAAACCTCCTGGATTTTCTCGAGTTGCGGCAGGTGCTCTCGACTTACGACGGGGACCTCAGGGACCCGCTCTGGTGGCCTCAGGAAAGGCCAGTCCCCATGCGAGTTCCTCGGGGGCCTCTCGGGATTCCTCTCCCGTCGATGCCGGGGCCTAAGACCTTGTGTGGAGTCGGGGCCGGAACCTGAGGATTCCTCTCCAGTGCTGACTTGGATCTTGGGGTACTTCTGGAGTCTCGCCAGGGGAGTCAGTCCTCGTCTCGAATGCGGGCATGCACTTGCGCTTTCCTCCAGAGCGGTAGCAGCAGTGTCACGCAGTCCGCCGCGTGGATCAAAGGATCTATGGTTTTCCCTCGAGTCTTTCCCACGAGGCTTTCCCACGAGGCTTTCCCACAGGGCTGTCCCACGTGCACACGTGGTGGGAGTCGATCCTCGGCTTGAACGTCAAGGCAGTGCAGGGAAAACAGGTTCCTCTGGAATGGACTGACACATCTGGGGGACTCTTGGAATGGTGGCACGACCCTGGAGTTCCTCTCGCCTTTCCTGTGGAGAGCGCCTCCTCTTGAGATGCGACGGGAACGCCGGGAATTCTTTCCCTACGAAACAGGGAAAGGATCCCTCATCTCGAGCTAGGAGGCGGAAACGGGGCTCCCCTGGATGTGTGCGGGACACCACGTGCTTCCTCTCGAGTCCAGACGGGTATGTCGGGGAACTTCTTGAGTTGCAGCAAGGGTGTGAAGGACCCTTTGGAAGTTCCAGTGGTTAGATGTGATTGACCTCGAGAAGCCTCAGCGGAAATGGGCCTCATCTCGCCTGGAGGGCAAAACCTCCTGGATTTTCTCGAGTTGCGGCAGGTGCTCTCGACTTACGACGGGGACCTCAGGGACACGCTCTGGTGGCCTCAGGAAAGGCCAGTCCTCATGCGAGTTCCTCGGGGGCCTCTCGGGATTCCTCTCCCGTCGATGCCGGGGCCTAAGACCTTGTGTGGAGTCGGGGCCGGAACCTGAGGATTCCTCTCCAGTGCTGACATGGATCTTGGGGTACTTCTGGAGTCTCCCCAGGGGAGTCAGTCCTCGTCTCGAATGCGGGCATGCACTTGCGCTTTCCTCCAGAGCGGTAGCAGCAGTGTCACGCAGTCCGCCGCGTGGATCAAAGGATCTATGGTTTTCCCTCGAGTCTTTCCCACGAGGCTTTCCCACGAGGCTTTCCCACAGGGCTGTCCCACGTGCACACGTGGTGGGAGTCGATCCTCGGCTTGAACGTCAAGGCAGTGCAGGGAAAACAGGTTCCTCTGGAATGGACTGACACATCTGGGGGACTCTTGGAATGGTGGCACGACCCTGGAGTTCCTCTCGCCTTTCCTGTGGAGAGCGCCTCCTCTTGAGATGCGACGGGAACGCCGGGAATTCTTTCCCTACGAAACAGGGAAAGGATCCCTCATCTCGAGCTAGGAGGCGGAAACGGGGCTCCCCTGGATGTGTGCGGGACACCACGTGCTTCCTCTCGAGTGCAGACGGGTATGTCGGGGAACTACTTGAGTTGCAGCAAGGGTGTGAAGGACCCTTTGGAAGTTCCAGTGGTTAGATGTGATTGGCCTCGAGAAGCCTCAGCGGAAATGGGCCTCATCTCGCCTGGAGGGCAAAACCTCCTGGATTTTCTCGAGTTGCGGCAGGTGCTCTCGACTTACGACGGGGACCTCAGGGACCCGCTCTGGTGGCCTCAGGAAAGGCCAGTCCCCATGCGAGTTCCTCGGGGGCCTCTCGGGATACCTCTCCCGTCGATGCCGGGGCCTAAGACCTTGTGTGGAGTCGGGGCCGGAACCTGAGGATTCCTCTCCAGTGCTGACATGGATCTTGGGGTACTTCTTGAGTCTCGCCAGGGGAGTCAGTCCTCGTCTCGAATGTGGGCATGCACTTGCGCTTTCCTCCAGAGCGGTAGCAGCAGTGTCACGCAGTCCGCCGCGTGGATCAAAGGATCTATGGTTTTCCCTCGAGTCTTTCCCACGAGGCTTTCCCACGAGGCTTTCCCACAGGGCTGTCCCACGTGCACACGTGGTGGGAGTCGATCCTCGGCTTGAACGTCAAGGCAGTGCAGGGAAAACAGGTTCCTCTGGAATGGACTGACACATCTGGGGGACTCTTGGAATGGTGGCACGACCCTGGAGTTCCTCTCGCCTTTCCTGTGGAGAGCGCCTCCTCTTGAGATGCGACGGGAACGCCGGGAATTCTTTCCCTACGAAACAGGGAAAGGATCCCTCATCTCGAGCTAGGAGGCGGAAACGGGGCTCCCCTGGATGTGTGCGGGACACCACGTGCTTCCTCTCGAGTGCAGACGGGTATGTCGGGGAACTTCTTGAGTTGCAGCAAGGGTGTGAAGGACCCTTTGGAAGTTCCAGTGGTTAGATGTGATTGACCTCGAGAAGCCTCAGCGGAAATGGGCCTCATCTCGCCTGGAGGGCAAAACCTCCTGGATTTTCTCGAGTTGCGGCAGGTGCTCTCGACTTACGACGGGGACCTCAGGGACCCGCTCTGGTGGCCTCAGGAAAGGCCAGTCCCCATGCGAGTTCCTCGGGGGCCTCTCGGGATTCCTCTCCCGTCGATGCCAGGGCGTAAGACCTTGTGTGGAGTCGGGGCCGGAACCTGAGGATTCCTCTCCAGTGCTGACATGGATCTTGGGGTACTTCTGGTGTCTCCCCAGGGGAGTCAGTCCTTGTCTCGAATGCGGGCATGCACTTGCGCTTTCCTCCAGGGCGGTAGCAGCAGTGTCACGCAGTCCGCCGGGTGGATCAAAGGATGTATGGTTTTCCCTCGAGTCTTTCCCACGAGGCTTTCCCACGAGGCTTTCCCACAGGTCTGTCCCACGTGCACACGTGGTGGGAGTCGATCCTCGGCTTGAACGTCAAGGCAGTGCAGGGAAAACAGGTTCCTCTGGAATGGACTGACACATCTGGGGGACTCTTGGAATGGTGGCACGACCCTGGAGTTCCTCTCGCCTTTCCTGTGGAGAGCGCCTCCTCTTGAGATGCGACGGGAACGCCGGGAATTCTTTCCCTCCGAAACAGGGCAAGGATCCCTCATCTCGAGCTAGGAGGCGGAAACGGGGCTCCCCTGGATGTGTGCGGGACACCATGTGCTTCCTCTCGAGTGGAGACGGGTATGTCGGGGAACTTCTTGAGTTGCAGCAAGGGTGTGAAGGACCCTTTGGAAGTTCCAGTGGTTAGATGTGATTGGCCTCGAGAAGCCTCAGCGGAAATGGGCCTCATCTCGCCTGGAGGGCAAAACCTCCTGGATTTTCTCGAGTTGCGGCAGGTGCTCTCGACTTACGACGGGGACCTCAGGGAACCGCTCTGGTGGCCTCAGGAAAGGCCAGTCCCCATGCGAGTTCCTCGGGGGCCTCTCGGGATTCCTCTCCCGTCGATGCCGAGGCATAAGACCTTGTGTGAAATCGGGGCCGGAACCTGAGGATTCCTCTCCAGTGCTGACATGGATCTTGGGGTACTTCTGGAGTCTCCCCAGGGGAGTCAGTCCTCGTCTCGAATGCGGGCATGCACTTGCGCTTTCCTCCAGAGCGGTAGCAGCAGTGTCACGCAGTCTGCCGCGTGGATCAAAGGATCTATGGTTTTCCCTCGAGTCTTTCCCACGAGGCTTTCCCACAGGGCTGTCCCACGTGCACACGTGGTGGGAGTCGATCCTCGGCTTGAACGTCAAGGCAGTGCAGGGAAAACAGGTTCCTCTGGAATGGACTGACACATCTGGGGGACTCTTGGAATGGTGGCACGACCTTGGAGTTCCTCTCGCCTTTCCTGTGGAAAGCGCCTCCTCTTGAGATGCGACGGGAACGCCGGGAATTCTTTCCCTACGAAACAGGGAAAGGATCCCTCATCTCGAGCTAGGAGGCGGAAACGGGGCTCCCCTGGATGTGTGCTGGACCCACGTGATTCCTCTCGAGTGGAGACTGGTATGTCGGGGAACTTCTTGAGTTGCAGCAAGGGTGTGAAGGACCCTTTGGAAGTTCCAAGGTTAGACGTGATTAGCCTCGAGAAGCCTCAGCGGAAATGGGCCTCATCTCGCCTGGAGGGCAAAACCTCCTGGATTTTCTCGAGTTGCGGCAGGTGCTCTCGACTTACGACGGGGACCTCAGGGAACCGCTCTGGTGGCCTCAGGAAAGGCCAGTCCCCATGCGAGTTCCTCGGGGGCCTCTCGGGATTCCTCTCCCGTCGATGCCGGGGCCTAAGACCTTGTGTGGAGTCGGGGCCGGAACCTGAGGATTCCTCTCCAGTGCTGACATGGATCTTGGGGTACTTCTGGAGTCTCCCCAGGGGAGTCAGTCCTCGTCTCGAATGCGGGCATGCACTTGCGCTTTCCTCCAGAGCGGTAGCAGCAGTGTCACGCAGTCCGCCGAGTGGATCAAAGGATCTATGGTTTTCCCTCGAGTCTTTCCCACGAGGCTTTCCCACGAGGCTTTCCCACAGGGCTGTCCCACGTGCACAGGTGGTGGGAGTCGATCCTCGGCTTGAACGTCAAGGCAGTGCAGGGAAAACAGGTTCCTCTGGAATGGACTGACACATCTGGGGGACTCTTGGAATGGTGGCACGACCCTGGAGTTCCTCTCGCCTTTCCTGTGGAGAGCGCCTCCTCTTGAGATGCGACGGGAACGCCGGGAATTCTTTTCCTACGAAACAGGGCAAGGATCCCTCATCTCGAGCTAGGAGGCGGAAACGGGGCTCCCCTGGATGTGTGCGGGACACCACGTGCTTCCTCTCGAGTGCAGACGGGTATGTCGGGGAACTTCTTGAGTTGCAGCAAGGGTGTGAAGGACCCTTTGGAAGTTCCAGTGGTTAGATGTGATTGGCCTCGAGAAGCCCCAGCGGAAATGGGCCTCATCTCGCCTGGAGGGCAAAACCTCCTGGATTTTCTCGAGTTGCGGCAGGTGCTCTCGACTTACGACGGGGACCTCAGGGACCCGCTCTGGTGGCCTCAGGAAAGGCCAGTCCCCATGCGAGTTCCTCGGGGGCCTCTCGGGATTCCTCTCCCGTCGATGCCGGGGCCTAAGACCTTGTGTGGAGTCGGGGCCGGAACCTGAGGATTCCTCTCCAGTGCTGACATGGATCTTGGGGTACTTCTGGAGTCTCCCCAGGGGAGTCAGTCCTCGTCTCGAATGCGGGCATGCACTTGCTCTTTCCTCCAGAGCGGAAGCAGCAGTGTCACGCAGTCCGCCGCGTGGATCAAAGGATCTATGGTTTTCCCTCGAGTCTTTCCCACGAGGCTTTCCCACGAGGCTTTCCCACAGGGCTGTCCCACGTGCACACGTGGTGGGAGTCGATCCTCGGCTTGAACGTCAAGGCAGTGCAGGGAAAACAGGTTCCTCTGGAATGGACTGACACATCTGGGGGACTCTTGGAATGGTGGCACGACCCTGGAGTTCCTCTCGCCTTTCCTGTGGAGAGCGCCTCCTCTTGAGATGCGACGGGAACGCCGGGAATTCTTTTCCTATGAAACAGGGCAAGGATCCCTCATCTCGAGCTAGGAGGCGGAAACGGGGCTCCCCTGGATGTGTGCGGGACACCACGTGCTTCCTCTCGAGTGCAGACGGGTATGTCAGGGAACTTCTTGAGTTGCAGCAAGGGTGTGAAGGACCCTTTGGAAGGTCCAGTGGTTAGATGTGATTGGCCTCGAGAAGCCTCAGCGGAAATGGGCCTCATCTCGCCTGGAGGGCAAAACCTCCTGGATTTTCTCGAGTTGCGGCAGGTGCTCTCGACTTACGACGGGGACCTCAGGGAACCGCTCTGGTGGCCTCAGGAAAGGCCAGTCCCCATGCGAGTTCCTTGGGGGCCTCTCGGGATTCCTCTCCCGTCGATGCCGGGGCCTAAGACCTTGTGTGGAATCGGGGCCGGAACCTGAGGATTCCTCTCCAGTGCTGACATGAATCTTGGGGTACTTCTGGAGTCTCCCCAGGGGAGTCAGTCCTCGTCTCGAATGCGGGCATGCACTTGCGCTTTCCTCCAGAGCGGTAGCAGCAGTGTCACGCAGTCTGCCGCGTGGATCAAAGGATCTATGGTTTTCCCTCGAGTCTTTCCCACGAGGCTTTCCCACAGGGCTGTCCCACGTTCACACGTGGTGGGAGTCGATCCTCGGCTTGAACGTCAAGGCAGTGCAGGGAAAACAGGTTCCTCTGGAATGGACTGACACATCTGGGGGACTCTTGGAATGGTGGCACGACCCTGGAGTTCCTCTCGCCTTTCCTGTGGAGAGCGCCTCCTCTTGAGATGCGACGGGAACGCCGGGAATTCTTTCCCTACGAAACAGGGCAAGGATCCCTCATCTCGAGCTAGGAGGCGGAAACGGGGCTCCCCTGGATGTGTGCGGGACACCATGTGCTTCCTCTCGAGTGGAGACGGGTATGTCGGGGAACTTCTTGAGTTGCAGCAAGGGTGTGAAGGACCCTTTGGAAGTTCCAGTGGTTAGACGTGATTGGCCTCGAGAAGCCTCAGCGGAAATGGGCCTCATCTCGCCTGGAGGGCAAAACCTCCTGGATTTTCTCGAGTTGCGGCAGGTGCTCTCGACTTACGACGGGGACCTCAGGGACCCGCTCTGGTGGCCTCAGGAAAGGCCAGTCCCCATGCGAGTTCCTCGGGGGCCTCTCGGGATTCCTCTCCCGTCGATGCCGGGGCCTAAGACCTTGTGTGGAATCGGGGCCGGAACCTGAGGATTCCTCTCCAGTGCTGACATGGATCTTGGGGTACTTCTGGAGTCTCCCCAGGGGAGTCAGTCCTCGTCTCGAATGCGGGCATGCACTTGCGCTTTCCTCCAGAGCGGTAGCAGCAGTGTCACGCAGTCTGCCGCGTGGATCAAAGGATCTATGGTTTTCCCTCGAGTCTTTCCCACGAGGCTTTCCCACAGAGCTGTCCCACGTGCACACGTGGTGGGAGTCGATCCTCGGCTTGAACGTCAAGGCAGTGCAGGGAAAACAGGTTCCTCTGGAATGGACTGACACATCTGGGGGACTCTTGGAATGGTGTCACGACTCTGGAGTTCCTCTCGCATTTCCTGTGGAGAGCGCCTCCTCTTGAGATGCGACGGGAATGCCGGGAATTCTTTCCCTACGAAACAGGGAAAGGATCCCTAATCTCGAGCTAGGAGGCGGAAACGGGGCTCCCCTGGATGTGTGCGGGACCCCACGTGCTTCCTCTCGAGTGGAGACGGGTATGTCGGGGAACTTCTTGAGTTGCAGCAAGGGTGTGAAGGACCCTTTGGAAGTTCCAGTGGTTAGATGTGATTGGCCTCGAGAAGCCTCAGCGGAAATGGGCCTCATCTCGCCTGGAGGGCAAAACCTCCTGGATTTTCTCGAGTTGCGGCAGGTGCTCTCGACTTACGACGGGGACCTCAGGGAACCGCTCTGGTGGCATCAGGAAAGGCCAGTCCCCATGCGAGTTCCTCGGGGGCCTCTCGGGATTCCCCTCCCGTCGATGCCGGGGCCTAAGACCTTGTGTGGAGTCGGGGCCGGAACCTGAGGATTCCTCTCCAGTGCTGACATGGATCTTGGGGTACTTCTGGAGTCTCCCCAGGGGAGTCAGTCCTCGTCTCGAATGCGGTCATGCACTTGCGCTTTCCTCCAGAGCGGTAGCAGCAGTGTCACGTAGTCCGCCGCGTGGATCAAAGGATCTATGGTTTTCCCTCGAGTCTTTCCCACGAGGCTTTCCCACGAGGCTTTCCCACAGGGCTGTCCCACGTGCACACGTGGTGGGAGTCGATCCTCGGTTTGAACGTCAAGGCAGTGCAGGGAAAACAGGTTCCTCTGGAATGGACTGACACATCTGGGGGACTCTTGGAATGGTGTCATGACCCTGGAGTTCCTCTCGCCTTTCCTGTGGAGAGCGCCTCCTCTTGAGATGCGACGGGAACGCCGGGAATTCTTTCCCTACGAAACAGGGAAAGGATCCCTCATCTGGAGCTAGGAGGCGGAAACGGGGCTCCCCTGGATGTGTGCGGGACCCCACGTGCTTCCTCTCGAGTGGAGACGGGTATGTCGGGGAACTTCTTGAGTTGCAGCAAGGGTGTGAAGGACCCTTTGGAAGTTCCAGTGGTTAGATGTGATTGGCCTCGAGAAGCCTCAGCGGAAATGGGCCTCATCTCGCCTGGAGGGCAAAACCTCCTGGATTTTCTCGAGTTGCGGCAGGTGCTCTCGACTTACGACGGGGACCTCAGGGAACCGCTCTGGTGGCCTCAGGAAAGGCCAGTCCCCATGCGAGTTCCTCGGGGGCCTCTCGGGATTCCTCTCCCGTCGATGCCGGGGCCTAAGACCTTGTGTGGAGTCGGGGCCGGAACCTGAGGATTCCTCTCCAGTGATGACATGGATCTTGGGGTACTTCTGGAGTCTCCCCAGGGGAGTCAGTCCTCGTCTCGAATGCGGGCAAGCACTTGCGCTTTCCTCCAGAGCGGTAGCAGCAGTGTCACGCAGTCCGCCGCGTGGATCAAAGGATCTATGGTTTTCCCTCGAGTCTTTCCCACGAGGCTTTCCCACGAGGCTTTCCCACAGGGCTGTCCCACGTGCACACGTGGTGGGAGTCGATCCTCGGCTTGAACGTCAAGGCAGTGCAGGGAAAACAGGTTCCTCTGGAATGGACTGACACATCTGGGGGACTCTTGGAATGGTGGCATGACCCTGGAGTTCATCTCGCCTTTCCTGTGGAGAGCGCCTCCTCTTGAGATGCGACGGGAACGCCGGGAATTCTTTCCCTACGAAACACTGAAAGGATCCCTCATCTCGAGCTAGGAGGCGGAAACGGGGCTCCCCTGGATGTGTGCGGGACACCACGTGCTTCCTCTCGAGTGCAGACGGGTATGTCGGGGAACTTCTTGAGTTGCAGCAATGGTGTGAAGGACCCTTTGGAAGTTCCAGTGGTTAGATGTGATTGGCCTCGAGAAGCCTCAGCGGAAATGGGCCTCATCTCGCCTGGAGGGCAAAACCTCCTGGATTTTCTCGAGTTGCGGCAGGTGCTCTCGACTTACAACGGGGACCTCAGGGACCTGCTCTGGTGGCCTCAGGAAAGGCCAGTCCCCATGCGAGTTCCTCGGGGGCCTCTTGGGATTCCTCTCCCGTCGATGCCGGGGCCTAAGCCCTTGTGTGGAGTCGGGGCCGGAACCTGAGGATTCCTCTCCAGTGCTAACATGGATCTTGGGGTACTTCTGAAGTCTCCCCAGGGGAGTCAGTACTCCTCTCGAATGCGGGCATGCACTTGCGCTTTCCTCCAGAGCGGTAGCAGCAGTGTCACGCAGTCCGCCGCGTGGATCAAAGGATCTATGGTTTTCCCTCGAGTCTTTCCCACGAGGCTTTCCCACGAGGCTTTCCCACAGGGCTGTCCCACGTGCACACGTGGTGGGAGTCGATCCTCGGCTTGAACGTCAAGGCAGTGCAGGGAAAACAGGTTCCTCTGGAATGGACTGACACATCTGGGGGACTCTTGGAATGGTGGCACGACCCTGGAGTTCCTCTCGCCTTTCCTGTGGAGAGCGCCTCCTCTTGAGATGCGACGGGAACGCCGGGAATTCTTTCCCTACGAAACAGGGAAAGGATCCCTCATCTCGAGCTAGGAGGCGGAAACGGGGCTCCCCTGGATGTGTGCGGGACCCACGTGATTCCTCTCGAGTGCAGACGGGTATGTCGGGGAACTTCTTGAGTTGCAGCAAGGGTGTGAAGGACCCTTTGGAAGTTCCAGTGGTTAGATGTGATTGGCCTCGAGAAGCCTCAGCGGAAATGGGCCTCATCTCGCCTGGAGGGCAAAACCTCCTGGATTTTCTCGAGTTGCGGCAGGTGCTCTCGACTTACGACGGGGACCTCAGGGACCCGCTCTGGTGGCCTCAGGAAAGGCCAGTCCCCATGCGAGTTCCTCGGGGGCCTCTCGGGATTCCTCTCCCGTCGATGCCGGGGCCTAAGACCTTGTGTGGAGTCGGGGCCGGAACCTGAGGATTCCTCTCCAGTGCTGACATGGATCTTGGGGTACTTCTGGAGTCTCCCCAGGGGAGTCAGTCCTCGTCTCGAATGCGGGCATGCACTTGCGCTTTCCTCCAGAGCGGTAGCAGCAGTGTCACGTAGTCCGCCGCGTGGATCAAAGGATCTATGGTTTTCCCTCGAGTCTTTCCCACGAGGCTTTCCCACGAGGCTTTCCCACAGGGCTGTCCCACGTGCACACGTGGTGGGAGTCGATCCTCGGTTTGAACGTCAAGGCAGTGCAGGGAAAACAGGTTCCTCTGGAATGGACTGACACATCTGGGGGACTCTTGGAATGGTGTCATGACCCTGGAGTTCCTCTCGCCTTTCCTGTGGAGAGCGCCTCCTCTTGAGATGCGACGGGAACGCCGGGAATTCTTTCCCTACGAAACAGGGAAAGGATCCTTCATCTGGAGCTAGGAGGCGGAAACGGGGCTCCCCTGGATGTGTGCGGGACCCCACGTGCTTCCTCTCGAGTGGAGACGGGTATGTCGGGGAACTTCTTGAGTTGCAGCAATGGTGTGAAGGACCCTTTGGAAGTTCCAGTGGTTAGATGTGATTGGCTTCGAGAAGCCTCAGCGGAAATGGGCCTCATCTCGCCTGGAGGGCAAAACCTCCTGGATTTTCTCGAGTTGTGGCAGGTGCTCTCGACTTACGACGGGGACCTCAGGGACCCGCTCTGGTGGCCTCAGGAAAGGCCAGTCCCCATGCGAGTTCCTCGGGGGCCTCTCAGGATTCCTCTCCCGTCGATGCCGGGGCCTAAGACCTTGTGTGGAGTCGGGGCCGGAACCTGAGGATTCCTCTCCAGTGCTGACATGGATCTTGGGGTACTTCTGGAGTCTCCCCAGGGGAGTCAGTCCTCGTCTCGAATGTGGGCATGCACTTGCGCTTTCCTCCAGAGCGGTAGCAGCAGTGTCACGTAGTCCGCCGCGTGGATCAAAGGATCTATGGTTTTCCCTCGAGTCTTTCCCACGAGGCTTTCCCACGAGGCTTTCCCACAGGGCTGTCCCACGTGCACACGTGGTGGGAGTCGATCCTCGGTTTGAACGTCAAGGCAGTGCAGGGAAAACAGGTTCCTCTGGAATGGACTGACACATCTGGGTGACTCTTGGAATGGTGTCATGACCCTGGAGTTCCTCTCGCCTTTCCTGTGGAGAGCGCCTCCTCTTGAGATGCGACGGGAACGCCGGGAATTCTTTCCCTACGAAACAGGGAAAGGATCCTTCATCTGGAGCTAGGAGGCGGAAACGGGTCTCCCCTGGATGTGTGCGGGACCCCACGTGCTTCCTCTCGAGTGGAGACGGGTATGTCGGGGAACTTCTTGAGTTGCAGCAATGGTGTGAAGGACCCTTTGGAAGTTCCAGTGGTTAGATGTGATTGGCCTCGAGAAGCCTCAGCGGAAATGGGCCTCATCTCGCCTGGAGGGCAAAACCTCCTGGATTTTCTCGAGTTGCGGCAGGTGCTCTCGACTTAAAACGGGGACCTCAGGGACCCGCTCTGGTGGCCTCAGGAAAGGCCAGTCCCCATGCGAGTTCCTCGGGGGCCTCTTGGGATTCCTCTCCCGTCGATGCCGGGGCCTAAGCCCTTGTGTGGAGTCGGGGCCGGAACCTGAGGATTCCTCTCCAGTGCTGACATGGCTCTTGGGGTACTTCTGGAGTCTCCCCAGGGGAGTCAGTCCTCCTCTCGAATGCGGGCATGCACTTGCGCTTTCCTCCAGACCGGTAGCAGCAGTGTCACGCAGTCCGCCGCGTGGATCAAAGGATCTATGGTTTTCCCTCGAGTCTTTCCCACGAGGCTTTCCCACGAGGCTTTCCCACAGGGCTGTCCCACGTGCACACGTGGTGGGAGTCGATACGCGGCTTGAACGTCAAGGCAGTGCAGGGAAAACAGGTTCCTCTGGAATGGACTGACACATCTGGGGGACTCTTGGAATGGTGGCACGACCCTGGAGTTCCTCTCGCCTTTCCTGTGGAGAGCGCCTCCTCTTGAGATGCGACGGGAACGCCGGGAATTCTTTCCCTACGAAACAGGGAAAGGATCCCTCATCTCGAGCTAGGAGGCGAAAACGGGGCTCCCCTGGATGTGTGCGGGACCCACGTGCTTCCTCTCGAGTGGAGACGGGTATGTGGGGGAACTTCTTGAGTTGCAGCAATGTTGTGAAGGACCCTTTGGAAGTTCCAGTGGTTAGATGTGATTAGCCTCGAGAAGCCACAGCGGAAAAGGGCCTCATCGCTCCTGGAGGGCAAAACCTCCTGGATTTTCTCGAGTTGCGGCAGGTGCTCTCGACTTACGACGGGGACCTCAGGGACCCGCTCTGGTGGACTCAGGAAAGGCCAGTCCCCATGCTAGTTCCTCGGGGGCCTCTCGGGATTCCTCTCCCGTCGATGCCGGGGCCTAAGACCTTGTGTGGAGTCGGGGCCGGAACCTGAGGATTCCTCTCCACTGCTGACATGGATCTTGGGGTACTTCTGGAGTCTCCCCAGGGGAGTCAGTCCTCGTCTCGAATGCGGGCATGCACTTGCGCTTTCCTCCAGAGCGGTAGCAGCAGTGTCACGCAGTCTGCCGCGTGGATTAAAGGATGTATGGTTTTCCCTCGAATCTTTCCCACGAGGCTTTCCCACAAGGCTTTCCCACAGGGCTGTCCCACGTGCACACGTGGTGGGAGTCGATTCTCGGCTTGAACGTCAAGGCAGTGCAGGGAAAACAGGTTCCTCTGGAATGGACTGACACATCTGGGGGACTCTTGGAATGGTGGCACGACCCTGGAGTTCCTCTCGCCTTTCCTGTGGAGAGCGCCTCCTCTTGAGATGCGACGGGAACGCCGGGAATTGTTTCCCTACGAAACAGGGAAAGGATCCCTCATCTCGAGCTAGGAGGAGGATCGGGGCTCCCCTGGATGTGTGCGGGACCCCACGTGCTTCCTCTCGAGTGGAGACGGGTATGTCGGGGAACTTCTTGAGTTGCAGCAAGGGTGTGAAAGACCCTTTGGAAGTTCCAGTGGTTAGACGTGATTGGCCTCGAGAAGACTCAGCGGAAATGGGCCTCATCTCGCCTGGAGGGCAAAACCTCCTGGATTTTCTCGAGTTGCGGCAGGTGCTCTCGACTTACGACGGGGACCTCAGGGACCCGCTCTGGTGGCCTCAGGAAAGGCCAGTCCCCATGCGAGTTCCTCGGGGGCCTCTCGGGATTCCTCTCCCGTCGATGCCGGGGCCTAAGACCTTGTGTGGAGTCGGGGCCGGAACCTGAGGATTCCTCTCCAGTGCTGACATGGATCTTGGGGTACTTCTGGAGTCTCCCCAGGGGAGTCAGTCCTCGTCTCGAATGCGGGCATGCACTTGCGCTTTCCTCCAGAGCGGTAGCAGCAGTGTCACGTAGTCCACCGCGTGGATCAAAGGATCTATGGTTTTCCCTCGAGTCTTTCCCACGAGGCTTTCCCACGAGGCTTTCCCACAGGGCTGTCCCACGTGCACACGTGGTGGGCATCGATCCTCGGTTTGAACGTCAAGGCAGTGCAGGGAAAACAGGTTCCTCTGGAATGGACTGACACATCTGGGGGACTCTTGGAATGGTGTCACGACTCTGGAGTTCCTCTCGCATTTCCTGTGGAGAGCGCCTCCTCTTGAGATGCGACGGGAATGCCGGGAATTCTTTCCCTACGAAACAGGGAAAGGATCCCTCATCTCGAGCTAGGAGGCGGAAACGGGGCTCCCCTGGATGTGTGCGGGACCCCACGTGCTTCCTCTCGAGTGGAGACGGGTATGTCGGGGAACTTCTTGAGTTGCAGCAAGGGTGTGAAGGACCCTTTGGAAGTTCCAGTGGTTAGATGTGATTAGCCTCGAGAAGCCACAGCGGAAAAGGGCCTCATCGCTCCTGGAGGGCAAAACCTCCTGGATTTTCTCGAGTTGCGGCAGGTGCTCTCGACTTACGACGGGGACCTCAGGGACCCGCTCTGGTGGCCTCAGGAAAGGCCAGTCCCCATGCGAGTTCCTCGGGGGCCTCTCGGGATTCCTCTCCCGTCGATGCCGGGGCCTAAGACCTTGTGTGGAGTCGGGGCCGGAACCTGAGGATTCCTCTCCACTGCTGACATGCATCTTGGGGTACTTCTGGAGTCTCCCCAGGGGAGTCAGTCCTCGTCTCCAATGCGGGCATGCACTTGCGCTTTCCTCCAGAGCGGTAGCAGCAGTGTCACGCAGTCTGCCGCGTGGATCAAAGGATGTATGGTTTTCCCTCGAATCTTTCCCACGAGGCTTTCCCACGAGGCTTTCCCACAGGGCTGTCCCACGTGCACACGTGGTGGGAGTCGATCCTCGGCTTGAACGTCAAGGCAGTGCAGGGAAAACAGGTTCCTCTGGAATGGACTGACACATCTGGGGGACTCTTGGAATGGTGGCACGACCCTGGAGTTCCTCTCGCCTTTCCTGTGGAGAGCGCCTCCTCTTGAGATGCGACGGGAACGCCGGGAATTCTTTCCCTAAGAAACAGGGAAAGGATCCCTCATCTCGAGCTAGGAGGCGGATCGGGGCTCCCCTGGATGTGTGCAGGACCCCACGTGCTTCCTCTCGAGTGGAGACGGGTTTGTCGGGGAACTTCTTGAGTTGCAGCAAGGGTGTGAAAGACCCTTTGGAAGTTCCAGTGGTTAGACGTGATTGGCCTGGAGAAGACTCAGCGGAAATGGGCCTCATCTCGCCTGGAGGGCAAAACCTCCTGGATTTCCTCGAGTTGCGGCAGGTGCTCTCGACTTACGACGGGGACCTCAGGGACCCGCTCTGGTGGCCTCAGGAAAGGCCAGTCCCCATGCGAGTTCCTCGGGGGCCTCTCGGGATTCCTCTCCCGTCGATGCCGGGGCCTAAGACCTTGTGTGGAGTCGGGGCCGGAACCTGAGGATTCCTCTCCAGTGCTGACATGGATCTTGGGGTACTTCTGGAGTCTCCCCAGGGGAGTCAGTCCTCGTCTCGAATGCGGGCATGCACTTGCGCTTTCCTCCAGAGCGATAGCAGCAGTGTCACGCAGTCCGCCGCGTGGATCAAAGGATCTATGGTTTTCCCTCGAGTCTTTCCCACGAGGCTTTCCCACGAGGCTTTCCCACAGGGCTGTCCCACGTGCACACGTGGTGGGAGTCGATCCTCGGCTTGAACGTCAAGGCAGTGCAAGGAAAACAGGTTCCTCTGGAATGGACTGACACATCTTGGGGACTCTTGGAGGGTGGCACGACCCTGGAGTTCCTCTCGCCTTTCCTGTGGAGAGCGCCTCCTCTTAAGATGCGACGGGAACGCCGGGAATTCTTTCCCTACGAAACAGGGAAAGGATCCCTCATCTCGAGCTAGGAGGCGGAAACGGGGCTCCCCTGGATGTGTGCGGGACCCTCGTGCTTCCTCTCGAGTGGAGATGGTTATGTCGGGGTACTTCTTGAGTTGCAGCAATGGTGTGAAGGACCCTTTGGAAGTTCCAGTGGTTAGATGTGATTGGCCTAGAGAAGCCTCAGCGGAAATGGGCCTCATCTCGCCTTGAGGGCATAACCTCCTGGATTTTCTCGAGTTGCGGCAGGTGCTCTCGACTTACGACGGGGACCTCAGGGAACCGCTCTGGTGGCCTCAGGAAAGGCCAGTCCCCATGCGAGTTCCTCGGGGGCGTCTCGGGATTCCTCTCCCGTCGATGCCGGGGCCTAAGACCTTGTGTGGAGTCGGGGCCGAAACCTGAGGATTCCTCTCCAGTGCTGACATGGATCTTGGGGTATTCTGGAGTCTCCCCAGGGGAGTCAGTCCTCGTCTCGAATGCGGGCATGCACTTGCGCTTTCCTCCAGAGCGGTAGCAGCAGTGTCACGCCGTCCGCCGCGTGGAACAAAGGATCTATGGTTTTCCCTCGAGTCTTTCCCACGAGGCTTTCCCACGAGGCTTTCCCACAGGGCTGTCCCACGTGCACACGTGGTGGGAGTCGATCCTCGGCTTGAACGTCAAGGCAGTGCAGGGAAAACAGGTTCCTCTGGAATGGACTGACACATCTGGGGGACTCTTGGAATGGTGGCACGACCCTGGAGTTCCTCTCGCCTTTCCTGTGGAGAGCGCCTCCTCTTGAGAAGCGACGGGAACGCCGGGAATTCTTTCCCTACGAAACAGGGAAAGGATCCCTCATCTCGAGCTAGGAGGCGGAAACGGGGCTCCCCTGGATGTGTGCGGGACCCACGTGCTTCCTCTCGAGTGGAGACGGGTATGTCGGGGAACTTCTTGAGTTGCAGCAAGGGTGTGAAGGACCCTTTGGAAGTTCCAGTGGTTAGACGTGATTAGCCTCGAGAAGCCTCAGCGGAAATGGGCCTCATCTCGCCTGGAGGGCAAAACCTCCTGGATTTTCTCGAGTTGCGGCAGGTGCTCTCGACTTACGACGGGGACCTCAGGGACCCGCTCTGGTGGCCTCAGGAAAGGCCAGTCCCCATGCGAGTTCCTCGGGGGCCTCTCGGGATTCCTCTCCCGTCGATGCCGGGGCCTAAGACCTTGTGTGGAGTCGGGGCCGGAACCTGAGGATTCCTCTCCAGTGCTGACATGGATCTTGGGGTACTTCTGGAGTCTCCCCAGGGGAGTCAGTCCTCGTCTCGAATGCGGGCATGCACTTGCGCTTTCCTCCAGAGCGGTAGCAGCAGTGTCACGTAGTCCGCCGCGTGGATCAAAGGATCTATGGTTTTCCCTCGAGTCTTTCCCACGAGGCTTTCCCACGAGGCTTTCCCACAGGGCTGTCCCACGTGCACACGTGGTGGGAGTCGATCCTCGGTTTGAACGTCAAGGCAGTGCAGGGAAAACAGGTTCCTCTGGAATGGACTGACACATCTGGGGGACTCTTGGAATGGTGTCATGACCCTGGAGTTCCTCTCGCCTTTCCTGTGGAGAGCGCCTCCTCTTGAGATGCGACGGGAACGCCGGGAATTCTTTCCCTACGAAACAGGGAAAGGATCCTTCATCTGGAGCTAGGAGGCGGAAACGGGGCTCCCCTGGATGTGTGCGGGACCCCACGTGCTTCCTCTCGAGTGGAGACGGGTATGTCGGGGAACTTCTTGAGTTGCAGCAATGGTGTGAAGGACCCTTTGGAAGTTCCAGTGGTTAGATGTGATTGGCTTCGAGAAGCCTCAGCGGAAATGGGCCTCATCTCGCCTGGAGGGCAAAACCTCCTGGATTTTCTCGAGTTGTGGCAGGTGCTCTCGACTTACGACGGGGACCTCAGGGACCCGCTCTGGTGGCCTCAGGAAAGGCCAGTCCCCATGCGAGTTCCTCGGGGGCCTCTCAGGATTCCTCTCCCGTCGATGCCGGGGCCTAAGACCTTGTGTGGAGTCGGGGCCGGAACCTGAGGATTCCTCTCCAGTGCTGACATGGATCTTGGGGTACTTCTGGAGTCTCCCCAGGGGAGTCAGTCCTCGTCTCGAATGTGGGCATGCACTTGCGCTTTCCTCCAGAGCGGTAGCAGCAGTGTCACGTAGTCCGCCGCGTGGATCAAAGGATCTATGGTTTTCCCTCGAGTCTTTCCCACGAGGCTTTCCCACGAGGCTTTCCCACAGAGCTGTCCCACGTGCACACGTGGTGGGAGTCGATCCTCGGTTTGAACGTCAAGGCAGTGCAGGGAAAACAGGTTCCTCTGGAATGGACTGACACATCTGGGTGACTCTTGGAATGGTGTCATGACCCTGGAGTTCCTCTCGCCTTTCCTGTGGAGAGCGCCTCCTCTTGAGATGCGACGGGAACGCCGGGAATTCTTTCCCTACGAAACAGGGAAAGGATCCTTCATCTGGAGCTAGGAGGCGGAAACGGGTCTCCCCTGGATGTGTGCGGGACCCCACGTGCTTCCTCTCGAGTGGAGACGGGTATGTCGGGGAACTTCTTGAGTTGCAGCAATGGTGTGAAGGACCCTTTGGAAGTTCCAGTGGTTAGATGTGATTGGCCTCGAGAAGCCTCAGCGGAAATGGGCCTCATCTCGCCTGGAGGGCAAAACCTCCTGGATTTTCTCGAGTTGCGGCAGGTGCTCTCGACTTAAAACGGGGACCTCAGGGACCCGCTCTGGTGGCCTCAGGAAAGGCCAGTCCCCATGCGAGTTCCTCGGGGGCCTCTTGGGATTCCTCTCCCGTCGATGCCGGGGCCTAAGCCCTTGTGTGGAGTCGGGGCCGGAACCTGAGGATTCCTCTCCAGTGCTGACATGGATCTTGGGGTACTTCTGGAGTCTCCCCAGGGGAGTCAGTCCTCCTCTCGAATGCGGGCATGCACTTGCGCTTTCCTCCAGACCGGTAGCAGCAGTGTCACGCAGTCCGCCGCGTGGATCAAAGGATCTATGGTTTTCCCTCGAGTCTTTCCCACGAGGCTTTCCCACGAGGCTTTCCCACAGGGCTGTCCCACGTGCACACGTGGTGGGAGTCGATACGCGGCTTGAACGTCAAGGCAGTGCAGGGAAAACAGGTTCCTCTGGAATGGACTGACACATCTGGGGGACTCTTGGAATGGTGGCACGACCCTGGAGTTCCTCTCGCCTTTCCTGTGGAGAGCGCCTCCTCTTGAGATGCGACGGGAACGCCGGGAATTCTTTCCCTACGAAACAGGGAAAGGATCCCTCATCTCGAGCTTGGAGGCGAAAACGGGGCTCCCCTGGATGTGTGCGGGACCCACGTGCTTCCTCTCGAGTGGAGACGGGTATGTGGGGGAACTTCTTGAGTTGCAGCAATGTTGTGAAGGACCCTTTGGAAGTTCCAGTGGTTAGATGTGATTAGCCTCGAGAAGCCACAGCGGAAAAGGGCCTCATCGCTCCTGGAGGGCAAAACCTCCTGGATTTTCTCGAGTTGCGGCAGGTGCTCTCGACTTACGACGGGGACCTCAGGGACCCGCTCTGGTGGACTCAGGAAAGGCCAGTCCCCATGCTAGTTCCTCGGGGGCCTCTCGGGATTCCTCTCCCGTCGATGCCGGGGCCTAAGACCTTGTGTGGAGTCGGGGCCGGAACCTGAGGATTCCTCTCCAGTGCTGACATGGATCTTTGGGTACTTCTGGAGTCTCCCCAGGGGAGTCAGTCCTCGTCTCGAATGCGGGCATGCACTTGCGCTTTCCTCCAGAGCGGTAGCAGCAGTGTCACGCAGTCTGCCGCGTGGATTAAAGGATGTATGGTTTTCCCTCGAATCTTTCCCACGAGGCTTTCCCACGAGGCTTTCCCACAGGGCTGTCCCACGTGCACACGTGGTGGGAGTCGATTCTCGGCTTGAACGTCAAGGCAGTGCAGGGAAAACAGGTTCCTCTGGAATGGACTGACACATCTGGGGGACTCTTGGAATGGTGGCACGACCCTGGAGTTCCTCTCGCCTTTCCTGTGGAGAGCGCCTCCTCTTGAGATGCGACGGGAACGCCGGGAATTGTTTCCCTACGAAACAGGGAAAGGATCCCTCATCTCGAGCTAGGAGGAGGATCGGGGCTCCCCTGGATGTGTGCGGGACCCCACGTGCTTCCTCTCGAGTGGAGACGGGTATGTCGGGGAACTTCTTGAGTTGCAGCAAGGGTGTGAAAGACCCTTTGGAAGTTCCAGTGGTTAGACGTGATTGGCCTCGAGAAGACTCAGCGGAAATGGGCCTCATCTCGCCTGGAGGGCAAAACCTCCTGGATTTTCTCGAGTTGCGGCAGGTGCTCTCGACTTACGACGGGGACCTCAGGGACCCGCTCTGGTGGCCTCAGGAAAGGCCAGTCCCCATGCGAGTTCCTCGGGGGCCTCTCGGGATTCCTCTCCCGTCGATGCCGGGGCCTAAGACCTTGTGTGGAGTCGGGGCCGGAACCTGAGGATTCCTCTCCAGTGCTGACATGGATCTTGGGGTACTTCTGGAGTCTCCCCAGGGGAGTCAGTCCTCGTCTCGAATGCGGGCATGCACTTGCGCTTTCCTCCAGAGCGGTAGCAGCAGTGTCACGTAGTCCACCGCGTGGATCAAAGGATCTATGGTTTTCCCTCGAGTCTTTCCCACGAGGCTTTCCCACGAGGCTTTCCCACAGGGCTGTCCCACGTGCACACGTGGTGGGCATCGATCCTCGGTTTGAACGTCAAGGCAGTGCAGGGAAAACAGGTTCCTCTGGAATGGACTGACACATCTGGGGGACTCTTGGAATGGTGTCACGACTCTGGAGTTCCTCTCGCATTTCCTGTGGAGAGCGCCTCCTCTTGAGATGCGACGGGAATGCCGGGAATTCTTTCCCTACGAAACAGGGAAAGGATCCCTCATCTCGAGCTAGGAGGCGGAAACGGGGCTCCCCTGGATGTGTGCGGGACCCCACGTGCTTCCTCTCGAGTGGAGACGGGTATGTCGGGGAACTTCTTGAGTTGCAGCAAGGGTGTGAAGGACCCTTTGGAAGTTCCAGTGGTTAGATGTGATTAGCCTCGAGAAGCCACAGCGGAAAAGGGCCTCATCGCTCCTGGAGGGCAAAACCTCCTGGATTTTCTCGAGTTGCGGCAGGTGCTCTCGACTTACGACGGGGACCTCAGGGACCCGCTCTGGTGGCCTCAGGAAAGGCCAGTCCCCATGCGAGTTCCTCGGGGGCCTCTCGGGATTCCTCTCCCGTCGATGCCGGGGCCTAAGACCTTGTGTGGAGTCGGGGCCGGAACCTGAGGATTCCTCTCCACTGCTGACATGCATCTTGGGGTACTTCTGGAGTCTCCCCAGGGGAGTCAGTCCTCGTCTCCAATGCGGGCATGCACTTGCGCTTTCCTCCAGAGCGGTAGCAGCAGTGTCACGCAGTCTGCCGCGTGGATCAAAGGATGTATGGTTTTCCCTCGAATCTTTCCCACGAGGCTTTCCCACGAGGCTTTCCCACAGGGCTGTCCCACGTGCACACGTGGTGGGAGTCGATCCTCGGCTTGAACGTCAAGGCAGTGCAGGGAAAACAGGTTCCTCTGGAATGGACTGACACATCTGGGGGACTCTTGGAATGGTGGCACGACCCTGGAGTTCCTCTCGCCTTTCCTGTGGAGAGCGCCTCCTCTTGAGATGCGACGGGAACGCCGGGAATTCTTTCCCTAAGAAACAGGGAAAGGATCCCTCATCTCGAGCTAGGAGGCGGATCGGGGCTCCCCTGGATGTGTGCAGGACCCCACGTGCTTCCTCTCGAGTGGAGACGGGTTTGTCGGGGAACTTCTTGAGTTGCAGCAAGGGTGTGAAAGACCCTTTGGAAGTTCCAGTGGTTAGACGTGATTGGCCTGGAGAAGACTCAGCGGAAATGGGCCTCATCTCGCCTGGAGGGCAAAACCTCCTGGATTTCCTCGAGTTGCGGCAGGTGCTCTCGACTTACGACGGGGACCTCAGGGACCCGCTCTGGTGGCCTCAGGAAAGGCCAGTCCCCATGCGAGTTCCTCGGGGGCCTCTCGGGATTCCTCTCCCGTCGATGCCGGGGCCTAAGACCTTGTGTGGAGTCGGGGCCGGAACCTGAGGATTCCTCTCCAGTGCTGACATGGATCTTGGGGTACTTCTGGAGTCTCCCCAGGGGAGTCAGTCCTCGTCTCGAATGCGGGCATGCACTTGCGCTTTCCTCCAGAGCGATAGCAGCAGTGTCACGCAGTCCGCCGCGTGGATCAAAGGATCTATGGTTTTCCCTCGAGTCTTTCCCACGAGGCTTTCCCACGAGGCTTTCCCACAGGGCTGTCCCACGTGCACACGTGGTGGGAGTCGATCCTCGGCTTGAACGTCAAGGCAGTGCAAGGAAAACAGGTTCCTCTGGAATGGACTGACACATCTTGGGGACTCTTGGAGGGTGGCACGACCCTGGAGTTCCTCTCGCCTTTCCTGTGGAGAGCGCCTCCTCTTAAGATGCGACGGGAACGCCGGGAATTCTTTCCCTACGAAACAGGGAAAGGATCCCTCATCTCGAGCTAGGAGGCGGAAACGGGGCTCCCCTGGATGTGTGCGGGACCCTCGTGCTTCCTCTCGAGTGGAGATGGTTATGTCGGGGTACTTCTTGAGTTGCAGCAATGGTGTGAAGGACCCTTTGGAAGTTCCAGTGGTTAGATGTGATTGGCCTAGAGAAGCCTCAGCGGAAATGGGCCTCATCTCGCCTTGAGGGCATAACCTCCTGGATTTTCTCGAGTTGCGGCAGGTGCTCTCGACTTACGACGGGGACCTCAGGGAACCGCTCTGGTGGCCTCAGGAAAGGCCAGTCCCCATGCGAGTTCCTCGGGGGCGTCTCGGGATTCCTCTCCCGTCGATGCCGGGGCCTAAGACCTTGTGTGGAGTCGGGGCCGAAACCTGAGGATTCCTCTCCAGTGCTGACATGGATCTTGGGGTATTCTGGAGTCTCCCCAGGGGAGTCAGTCCTCGTCTCGAATGCGGGCATGCACTTGCGCTTTCCTCCAGAGCGGTAGCAGCAGTGTCACGCCGTCCGCCGCGTGGAACAAAGGATCTATGGTTTTCCCTCGAGTCTTTCCCACGAGGCTTTCCCACGAGGCTTTCCCACAGGGCTGTCCCACGTGCACACGTGGTGGGAGTCGATCCTCGGCTTGAACGTCAAGGCAGTGCAGGGAAAACAGGTTCCTCTGGAATGGACTGACACATCTGGGGGACTCTTGGAATGGTGGCACGACCCTGGAGTTCCTCTCGCCTTTCCTGTGGAGAGCGCCTCCTCTTGAGAAGCGACGGGAACGCCGGGAATTCTTTCCCTACGAAACAGGGAAAGGATCCCTCATCTCGAGCTAGGAGGCGGAAACGGGGCTCCCCTGGATGTGTGCGGGACCCACGTGCTTCCTCTCGAGTGGAGACGGGTATGTCGGGGAACTTCTTGAGTTGCAGCAAGGGTGTGAAGGACCCTTTGGAAGTTCCAGTGGTTAGACGTGATTGGCCTCGAGAAGCCTCAGCGGAAATGGGCCTCATCTCGCCTGGAGGGCAAAACCTCCTGGATTTTCTCGAGTTGCGGCAGGTGCTCTCGACTTACGACGGGGACCTCAGGGACCCGCTCTGGTGGCCTCAGGAAAGGCCAGTCCCCATGCGAGTTCCTCGGGGGCCTCTCGGGATTCCTCTCCCGTCGATGCCGGGGCCTAAGACCTTGTGTGGAGTCGGGGCCGGAACCTGAGGATTCCTCTCCAGTGCTGACATGGATCTTGGGGTACTTCTGGAGTCTCCCCAGGGGAGTCAGTCCTCCTCTCGAATGCGGGCATGCACTTGCGCTTTCCTCCAGAGCGGTAGCAGCAGTGTCACGCAGTCCGCCGCGTGGATCAAAGGATCTATGGTTTTCCCTCGAGTCTTTCCCACGAGGCTTTCCCACGAGGCTTTCCCACAGGGCTGTCCCACGTGCACACGTGGTGGGAGTCGATCCTCGGCTTGAACGTCAAGGCAGTGCAAGGAAAACCGGTTCCTCTGGAATGGACTGACACATCTGGGGGACTCTTGGAATGGTGGCACGACCCTGGAGTTCCTCTCGCCTTTCCTGTGGAGAGCGCCTCCTCTTGAGATGCGACGGGAACGCCGGGAATTCTTTCCCTACGAAACAGGGAAAGGATCCCTCATCTCGAGCTAGGAGGCGGAAACGGGGCTCCCCTGGATGTGTGCGGGACCCTCGTGCTTCCTCTCGAGTGGAGACGGTTATGTCGGGGTACTTCTTGAGTTGCAGCAATGGTGTGAAGGACCCTTTGGAAGTTCCAGTGGTTAGATGTGATTGGCCTCGAGAAGCCTCAGCGGAAATGGGCCTCATCTCGCCTTGAGGGCATAACCTCCTGGATTTTCTCGAGTTGCGGCAGGTGCTCTCGACTTACGACGGGGACCTCAGGGAACCGCTCTGGTGGCCTCAGGAAAGGCAGGTCCCCATGCGAGTTCCTCGGGGGCGTCTCGGGATTCCTCTCCCGTCGATGCCGGGGCCTAAGACCTTGTGTGGAGTCGGGGCCGAAACCTGAGGATTCCTCTCCAGTGCTGACATGGATCTTGGGGTATTCTGGAGTCTCCCCAGGGGAGTCAGTCCTCGTCTCGAATGCGGGCATGCACTTGCGCTTTCCTCCAGAGCGGTAGCAGCAGTGTCACGCCGTCCGCCGCGTGGAACAAAGGATCTATGGTTTTCCCTCGAGTCTTTCCCACGAGGCTTTCCCACGAGGCTTTCCCACAGGGCTGTCCCACGTGCACACGTGGTGGGAGTCGATCCTCGGCTTGAACGTCAAGGCAGTGCAGGGAAAACAGGTTCCTCTGGAATGGACTGACACATCTGGGGGACTCTTGGAATGGTGGCACGACCCTGGAGTTCCTCTCGCCTTTCCTGTGGAGAGGGCCTCCTCTTGAGATGCGACGGGAACGCCGGGAATTCTTTCCCTACGAAACAGGGAAAGGATCCCTCATCTCGAGCTAGGAGGCGGAAACGGGGCTCCCCTGGATGTGTGCGGGACCCACGTGCTTCCTCTCGAGTGGAGACGGGTATGTCGGGGAACTTCTTGAGTTGCAGCAAGGGTGTGAAGGACCCTTTGGAAGTTCCAGTGGTTAGATGTGATTGGCCTCGAGAAGCCTCAGCGGAAATGGGCCTCATCTCGCCTGGAGGGCAAAACCTCCTGGATTTTCTCGAGTTGCGGCAGGTGCTCTCGACTTACGACGGGGACCTCAGGGACCCGC
The DNA here is from genome assembly GCF_042477335.2 of Ovis canadensis. Lineage (NCBI taxonomy): Eukaryota > Metazoa > Chordata > Mammalia > Artiodactyla > Bovidae > Ovis > Ovis canadensis. The sequence goes on from NC_091264.1 coordinate 8,206,320, forward strand.
TCTGGTGGCCTCAGGAAAGGCCAGTCCCCATGCGAGTTCCTCGGGTGCCTCTCGGGATTCCTCTCCCGTCGATGCCGGGGCCTAAGACCTTGTGTGGAGTCGGGGCCGGAACCTGAGGATTCCTCTCCAGTGCTGACATGGATCTTGGGGTACTTCTGGAGTCTCCCCAGGGGAGTCAGTCCTCGTCTCGAATGCGGGCATGCACTTGCGCTTTCCTCCAGACCGGTAGCAGCAGTGTCACGCAGTCCGCCGCGTGGATCAAAGGATCTATGGTTTTCCCTCGAGTCTTTCCCACGAGGCTTTCCCACGAGGCTTTCCCACAGGGCTGTCCCACGTGCACACGTGGTGGGAGTCGATCCTCGGCTTGAACGTCAAGGCAGTGCAAGGAAAACAGGTTCCTCTGGAATGGACTGACACATCTGGGGGACTCTTGCAATGGTGGCACGACCCTGGAGTTCCTCTCGCCTTTCCTGTGGAGAGCGCCTCCTCTTGAGATGCGACGGGAACGCCGGGAATTCTTTCCCTACGAAACAGGGAAAGGATCCCTCATCTCGAGCTAGGAGGCGGAAACGGGGCTCCCCTGGATGTGTGCGGGACCCTCGTGCTTCCTCTCGAGTGGAGACGGTTATGTCGGGGTACTTCTTGAGTTGCAGCAATGGTGTGAAGGACCCTTTGGAAGTTCCAGTGGTTAGATGTGATTGGCCTCGAGAAGCCTCAGCGGAAATGGGCCTAATCTCGCCTTGAGGGCATAACCTCCTGGATTTTCTCGAGTTGCGGCAGGTGCTCTCGACTTACGACGGGGACCTCAGGGAACCGCTCTGGTGGCCTCAGGAAAGGCCAGTCCCCATGTGAGTTCCTCGGGGGCGTCTCGGGATTCCTCTCCCGTCGATGCCGGGACCTAAGACCTTGTGTGGAGTCGGGGCCGAAACCTGAGGATTCCTCTCCAGTGCTGACATGGATCTTGGGGTATTCTGGAGTCTCCCCAGGGGAGTCAGTCCTCGTCTCGAATGCGGGCATGCACTTGCGCTTTCCTCCAGAGCGGTAGCAGCAGTGTCACGCCGTCCGCCGCGTGGAACAAAGGATCTATGGTTTTCCCTCGAGTCTTTCCCACGAGGCTTTCCCACGAGGCTTTCCCACAGGGCTGTCCCACGTGCACACGTGTTGGGAGTCGATCCTCGGCTTGAACGTCAAGGCAGTGCAGGGAAAACAGGTTCCTCTGGAATGGACTGACACATCTGGGGGACTCTTGGAATGGTGGCACGACCCTGGAGTTCCTCTCGCCTTTCCTGTGGAGAGGGCCTCCTCTTGAGATGCGACGGGAACGCCGGGAATTCTTTCCCTACGAAACAGGGAAAGGATCCCTCATCTCGAGCTAGGAGGCGGAAACGGGGCTCCCCTGGATGTGTGCGGGACCCACGTGCTTCCTCTCGAGTGCAGACGGGTATGTCGGGGAACTTCTTGAGTTGCAGCAAGGGTGTGAAGGACCCTTTGGAAGTTCCAGTGGTTAGACGTGATAAGCCTCGAGAAGCCTCAGCAGAAATGGGCCTCATCTCGCCCTGAGGGCAAAACCTCCTGGATTTTCTCGAGTTGCGGCAGGTGCTCTCGACTTACGACGGGGACCTCAGGGACCCGCTCTGGTGGCCTCAGGAAAGGCCAGTCCCCATGCGAGTTCCACGGGGGCCTCTCGGGATTCCTCTCCCTTCGATGCCGGGGCCTAAGACCTTGTGTGGAGTTGGGGCCGGAACCTGAGGATTCCTCTCCAGTGCTGACATGGATCTTGGGGTACTTCTGGAGTCTCCCCAGGGGAGTCAGTCCTCGTCTCGAATGCGGGCATGCACTTGCGCTTTCCTCCAGAGCGGTAGCAGCAGTGTCACGCAGTCCGCCGCGTGGATCAAAGGATCTATGGTTTTCCCTCGAGTCTTTCCCACGAGGCTTTCCCACGAGGCTTTCCCACAGGGCTGTCCCACGTGCACACGTGGTGGGAGTCGATCCTCGGCTTGAACGTCAAGGCAGTGCAGGGAAAACAGGTTCCTCTGGAATGGACTGACACATCTGGGGGACTCTTGGAATGGTGGCATGACCCTGGAGTTCCTCTCGCCTTTCCTGTGGAGAGCGCCTCCTCTTGAGATGCGACGGGAACGCCGGGAATTCTTTCCCTACGAAACAGGGAAAGGATCCCTCATCTCGAGCTAGGAGGCGGAAACGGGGCTCCCCTGGATGTGTGCGGGACCCCACGTGCTTCCTCTCGAGTGGAGACGGGTATGTCGGGGAACTTCTTGAGTTGCAGCAAGGGTGTGAAGGACCCTTTGGAAGTTCCAGTGGTTAGATGTGATTGGCCTCGAGAAGCCTCAGCGGAAATGGGCCTCATCTCGCCTGGAGGGCAAAACCTCCTGGATTTTCTCGAGTTGCGGCAGGTGCTCTCGACTTACGACGGGGACCTCAGGGACCCGCTCTGGTGGCCTCAGGAAAGGCCAGTCCCTATGCGAGATCCTCGTTGGCCTCTCGGGATTCCTCTCCCGTCGATGCCGGGGCCTAAGACCTTGTGTGGAGTCGGGGCCGGAACCTGATGATTCGTCTCCAGTGCTGACATGGATCTTGGGGTACTTCTGGAGTCTCCCCAGGGGAGTCAGTCCTCGTCTCGAATGCGGGCATGCACTTCCGCTTTCCTCCAGAGCGGTAGCAGCAGTGTCACGCAGTCCGCCGCGTGGATCAAAGGATCTATGGTTTTCCCTCGAGTCTTTCCCACGAGGCTTTCCCACGAGGCTTTCCCACAGGGCTGTCCCACGTGCACACGTGGTGGGAGTCGATCCTCGGCTTGAACGTCAAGGCAGTGCAGGGAAAACAGGTTCCTCTGGAATGGACTGACACATCTGGGGGACTCTTGGAATGGTGGCACGACCCTGGAGTTCCTCTCGCCTTTCCTGTGGAGAGCGCCTCCTCTTGAGATGCGACGGGAACGCCGGGAATTCTTTCCCTACGAAACAGGGAAAGGATCCCTCATCTCGAGCTAGGAGGCGGAAACGGGGCTCCCCTGGATGTGTGCGGGACCCACGTGCTTCCTCTCGAGTGCAGACGGGTATGTCGGGGAAATTCTTGAGATGCAGCAAGGGTGTGAAGGACCCTTTGGAAGTTCCAGTGGTTAGACGTGATTAGCCTCGAGAAGCCTCAGCGGAAATGGGCCTCATCTCGCCTGGAGGGCAAAACCTCCTGGATTTTCTCGAGTTGCGGCAGGTGCTCTCGACTTACGACGGGGACCTCAGGGACCCGCTCTGGTGGCCTCAGGAAAGGCCAGTCCCCATGCAAGTTCCTCGGGGGCCTCTCGGGAATCCTCTCCCGTCGATGCCGGGGCCTAAGACCTTGTGTGGAGTCGGGGCCGGAACCTGAGGATTCCTCTCCAGTGCTGACATGGATCTTGGGGTACTTCTGGAGTCTTCCCAGGGGAGTCAGTCCTCGTCTCGAATGCGGGCATGCCCTTGCGCTTTCCTCCAGAGCGGTAGCAGCAGTGTCACGCAGTCCGCCGCGTGGATCAAAGGATCTATGGTTTTCCCTCGAGTCTTTCCCACGAGGCTTTCCCACGAGGCTTTCCCACAGGGCTGTCCCACGTGCACACGTGGTGGGAGTCGATCCTCGGCTTGAACGTCAAGGCAGTGCAGGGAAAACAGTTTCCTCTGGAATGGACTGACACATCTGGGGGACTCTTGGAATGGTGGCATGACCCTGGAGTTCCTCTCGCATTTCCTGTGGAGAGCGCCTCCTCTTGAGATGCGACGGGAACGCCGGGAATTCTTTCCCGACGAAACAGGGAAAGGATCCCTCATCTCGAGCTAGGAGGCGGAAACGGGGCTCCCCTGGATGTTTGCGCGACACCACGTGCTTCCTCTCGAGTGCAGACGGGTATGTCGGGGAACTTCTTGAGTTGCAGAAGGGTGTGAAGGACCCTTTGGAAGGTCCAGTGGTTAGATGTGATTGGCCTCGAGAAGCCTCAGCGGAAATGGGCCTCATCTCGCCTGGAGGGCAAAACCTCCTGGATTTTCTCGAGTTGCGGCAGGTGCTCTCGACTTACGACGGGGACCTCAGGGACCCGCTCTGGTGGCCTCAGGAAAGGCCAGTCCCCATGTGAGTTCCTCGTGGGCCTCTCGGGATTCGTCTCCCGTCGATGCCGGGGCCTAAGACCTTGTGTGGAGTCCGGGCCGGAACCTGAGGATTCCTCTCCAGTGCTGACATGGATCTTGGGGTACTTCAGGAGTCTCCCCAGGGGAGTCAGTCCTCATCTCGAATGCGGGCATGCACTTGCGCTTTCCTCCAGAGCAGTAGCAGCAGTGTCACGCAGTCCGCCGCGTGGATCAAAGGATCTATGGTTTTCCCTCGAGTCTTTCCCACGAGGCTTTCCCACGAGGCTTTCCCACAGGGCTGTCCCACGTGCACACGTGGTGGGAGTCGATACTCGGCTTGAACGTCAAGGCAGTGCAGGGAAAACAGGATCCTCTGGAATGGACTGACACATCTGGGGGACTCTTGGAATGGTGGCACGACCCTGGAGTTCCTCTCGCCTTTCCTGTGGAGAGCGCCTCCTCTTGAGATGCGACGGGAACGCCGGGAATTATTTCCCTACGAAACAGGGAAAGGATCCCTCATCTCGAGCTAGGAGGCGGAAACGGGGCTCCCCTGGATGTGTGCGGGACCCCACGTGCTTCCTCTCGAGTGGAGACGGGTATGTCGGGGAACTTCTTGAGTTGCAGCAAGGGTGTGAAGGACCCTTTGGAAGTTCCAGTGGTTAGATGTGATTGGCCTCGAGAAGCCTCAGCGGAAATGGGCCTCATCTCGCCCTGAGGGCAAAACCTCCTGGATTTTCTCGAGTTGCGGCAGGTGCTCTCGACTTATGACGGGGACCTCAGGGACCCGCTCTGGTGGCCTCAGGAAAGGCCAGTCCCCATGCGAGTTCCTCGGGGGCCTCTCAGGATTCCTCTCCCGTCGATGCCGGGGCCTAAGACCTTGTGTGGAGTCGGGGCCGGAATCTGAGGATTCCTCTCCAGTGCTGACATGGATCTTGGGGTACTTCTGGAGTCTTCCCAGGGGAGTCAGTCCTCGTCTCGAATGCGGGCATGCACTTGCGCTTTCCTCCAGAGCGGTAGCAGCAGTGTCACGCAGTCCGCCGCGTGGATCAAAGGATCTATGGTTTTCCCTCGAGTCTTTCCCACGAGGCTTTCCCACGAGGCTTTCCCACAGGGCTGTCCCACGTGCACACGTGGTGGGAGTCGATCCTCGGCTTGAACGTCAAGGCAGTGCAGGGAAAACAGGTTCCTCTGGAATGGACTGACACATCTGGGGGACTCTTGGAATGGTGGCACGACCCTGGAGTTCCTCTCGCCTTTCCTGTGGAGAGCGCCTCGTCTTGAGATGCGACGGGAAGGCCGGGAATTCTTTCCCTACGAAACAGGGAAAGGATCCCTCATCTCGAGCTAGGAGGCGGAAACGGGGCTCCCCTGGATGTGTGCGGGACACCACGTGCTTCCTCTCGAGTGCAGACGGGTATGTCGGGGAACTTCTTGAGTTGCAGCAAGGGTGTGAAGGACCCTTTGGAAGTTCCAGTGGTTAGATGTGATTGGCCTCGAGAAGCCTCAGCGGAAATGGGCCTCATCTCTCCTGGAGGGCAAAACCTCCTGGATTTTCTCGAGTTGCGGCAGGTGCTCTCGACTTACGACGGGGACCTCAGGGACCCCCTCTGGTGGCCTCAGGAAAGGCCAGTCCCCATGCGAGTTCCTCGTGGGCCTCTCGGGATTCTTCTCCCTTAGATGCCGGGGCCTAAGACCTTGTGTGGAGTCGGGGCCGGAACCTGAGGATTCCTCTCCAGTGCTGACATGGATCTTGGGGTACTTCTGGAGTCTCCCCAGGGGAGTCAGTCCTCGTCTCGAATGCGGGCATGCACTTGCGCTTTCCTCCAGAGCGGTAGCAGCAGTGTCACGCAGTCCGCCGCGTGGATTAAAGGATCTATGGTTTTTCCTCGAGTCTTTCCCACGAGGCTTTCCCACGAGGCTTTCCCACAGGGCTGTCCCACGTGCACACGTGGTGGGAGTCGATCCTCGGCTTGAACGTCAAGGCAGTGCAGGGAAAACAGGTTCCTCTGGAATGGACTGACACATCTGGGGGACTCTTGGAATGGTGTCACGACCCTGGAGTTCCTCTCGCCTTTCCTGTGGAGAGCGCCTCCTCTTGAGATGCGACGGGAACGCCGGGAATTCTTTCCCTACGAAACAGGGAAAGGATCCCTCATCTCGAGCTAGGAGGCGGAAACGGGGCTCCCCTGGATGTGTGCGGGACCCCACGTGCTTCCTCTCGAGTGGAGACGGGTATGTCGGGGAACTTCTTGAGTTGCAGCAATGGTGTGAAGGACCCTTTGGAAGTTCCAGTGGTTAGATGTGATTGGCCTCGAGAAGCCTCAGCGGAAATGGGCCTCATCTCGCCCTGAGGGCAAAACCTCCTGGATTTTCTCGAGTTGCGGCAGGTGCTCTCGACTTACGACGGGGACCTCAGGGACCCGCTCTGGTGGCCTCAGGAAAGGCCAGTCCCCATGCGAGTTCCTCGGGGGCCTCTCGGGATTCCTCTCCCGTCGATGCCGGGGCCTAAGACCTTGTGTGGAGTCGGGGCCGGAACCTGAGGATTCCTCTCCAGTGCTGACATGGATCTTGGGGTACTTCTGCAGTCTCCCCAGGGGAGTCAGTCCTCGTCTCGAATGCGGGCATGCACTTGCGCTTTCCTCCAGAGCGGTAGCAGCAGTGTCACGCAGTCCGCCGCGTGGATCAAAGGATCTATGGTTTTCCCTCGAGTCTTTCCCACGAGGCTTTCCCACGAGGCTTTCCCACAGGGCTGTCCCACGTGCACACGTGGTGGGAGTCGATCCTCGGCTTGAACGTCAAGGCAGTGCAGGGAAAACAGGTTCCTCTGGAATGGACTGACACATCTGGGGGACTCTTGGAATGGTGTCACGACCCTGGAGTTCCTCTCGCCTTTCCTGTGGAGAGCGCCTCCTCTTGAGATGCGACGGGAACGCCGGGAAATCTTTCCCTACGAAACAGCGAAAGGATCCCTCATCTCGAGCTACGAGGCGGAAATGGGGCTCCCCTGGATGTGTGCGGGACCCCACGTGCTTCCTTTCGAGTGGAGACGGGTATGTCGGGGAACTTCTTGAGTTGCAGCAATGGTGTGAAGGACCCTTTGGAAGTTCCAGTGGTTAGATGTGATTGGCCTCGAGAAGCCTCAGCGGAAATGGGCCTCATCTCGCCTGGAGGGCAAAACCTCCTGGATTTTCTCGAGTTGCGGCAGGTGCTCTCGACTTACTACGGGGACTTCAGGAACCCGCTCTGGTGGCCTCAGGAAAGGCCAGTCCCCATGCGAGTTCCTCGGGGGCCTCTCGGGATTCCTCTCCCGTCGATGCCGGGGCCTAAGACCTTGTGTGGAGTCGGGGCCGGAACCTGAGGATTCCTCTCCAGTGCTGACATGGATCTTGGGGTACTTCTTGAGTCTCGCCAGGGGAGTCAGTCCTCGTCTCGAATGCGGGCATGCACTTGCGCTTTCCTCCAGAGTGGTAGCAGCAGTGTCACGCAGTCCGCCGCGTGGATCAAAGGATCTATGGTTTTCCCTCGAGTCTTTCCCACGAGGCTTTCCCACGAGGCTTTCCCACAGGGCTGTCCCACGTGCACACGTGGTGGGAGTCGATCCTCGGCTTGAACGTCAAGGCAGTGCAGGGAAAACAGGTTCCTCTGGAATGGACTGACACATCTGGGGGACTCTTGGAATGGTGGCACGACCCTGGAGTTCCTCTCGCCTTTCCTGTGGAGAGCGCCTCCTCTTGAGATGCGACGGGAACGCCGGGAATTCTTTCCCTATGAAACAGGGAAAGGATCCCTCATCTCGAGCTAGGAGGCGGAAACGGGGCTCCCCTGGATGTGTGCGGGACACCACGTGCTTCCTCTCGAGGGCAGACGGGTATGTCGGGGAACTTCTTGAGTTGCAGCAAGGGTGTGAAGGACCCTTTGGAAGTTCCAGTGGTTAGACGTGATTGGCCTCGAGAAGCCTCAGCGGAAATGGGCCTCATCTCGCCTGGAGGGCAAAACCTCCTGGATTTTCTCGAGTTGCGGCAGGTGCTCTCGACTTACGACGTTGACCTCAGGGACCCGCTCTGGTGGCCTCAGGAAAGGCCAGTCCCCATGCGAGTTCCTCGGGGGCCTCTCGGGATTCCTCTCCCGTCGATGCCGGGGCCTAAGACCTTGTGTGGAGTCGGGGCCGGAACCTGAGGATTCCTCTCCAGTGCTGACATGGATCTTGGGGTACTTCTGGAGTCTCCCCAGGGGAGTCAGTCCTCGTCTCGAATGCGGGCATGCACTTCCGCTTTCCTCCAGAGCGGTAGCAGCAGTGTCACGCAGTCCGCCGCGTGGATCAAAGGATCTATGGTTTTCCCTCGAGTCTTTCCCACGAGGCTTTCCCACGAGGCTTTCCCACAGGGCTGTCCCACGTGCACACGTGGTGGGAGTCGATCCTCGGCTTGAACGTCAAGGCAGTGCAGGGAAAACAGGTTCCTCTGGAATGGACTGACACATCTGGGGGACTCTTGGAATGGTGGCACGACCCTGGAGTTCCTCTCGCCTTTCCTGTGGAGAGCGCCTCCTCTTGAGATGCGACGGGAACGCCGGGAATTCTTTCCCTACGAAACAGGGAAAGGATCCCTCATCTCGAGCTAGGAGGCGGAAACGGGGCTCCCCTGGATGTGTGCGGGACCCACGTGCTTCCTCTCGAGTGCAGACAGGTATGTCGGGGAACTTCTTGAGATGCAGCAAAGGTGTGAAAGACCCTTTGGAAGTTCCAGTGGTTAGACGTGATTAGCCTCGAGAAGCCTCAGCGGAAATGGGCCTCATCTCGCCTGGAGGGCAAAACCTCCTGGATTTTCTCGAGTTGCGGCAGGTGCTCTCGACTTACGACGGGGACCTCAGGGACCCGCTCTGGTGGCCTCAGGAAAGGCCAGTCCCCATGCAAGTTCCTCGGGGGCCTCTCGGGAATCCTCTCCCGTCGATGCCGGGGCCTAAGACCTTGTGTGGAGTCGGGGCCGGAACCTGAGGATTCCTCTCCAGTGCTGACATGGATCTTCGGGTACTTCTGGAGTCTTCCCAGGGGAGTCAGTCCTCGTCTCGAATGCGGGCATGCACTTGCGCTTTCCTCCAGGGCGGTAGCAGCAGTGTCACGCAGTCCGCCGCGTGGATCAAAGGATCTATGGTTTTCCCTCGAGTCTTTCCCACGAGGCTTTCCCACGAGGCTTTCCCACAGGGCTGTCCCACGTGCACACGTGGTGGGAGTCGATCCTCGGCTTGAACGTCAAGGCAGTGCAGGGAAAACAGGTTCCTCTGGAATGGACTGACACATCTGGGGGACTCTTGGAATGGTGGCACGACCCTGGAGTTCCTCTCGCCTTTCCTGTGGAGAGCGCCTCCTCTTGAGATGCGACGGGAACGCCGGGAATTCTTTCCCTACGAAACAGGGAAAGGATCCCTCATCTCGAGCTAGGAGGCGGAAACGGGGCTCCCCTGGATGTGTGCGGGACACCACGTGCTTCCTCTCGAGTGCAGACGGGTATGTCGGGGAACTTCTTGAGTTGCAGCAAGGGTGTGAAGGAACCTTTGGAAGTTCCAGTGGTTAGATGTGATTGGCCTCGAGAAACCTCAGCGAAATGGGCCTCATCTCGCCTGGAGGGCAAAACCTCCTGGATTTTCTCGAGTTGCGGCAGGTGCTCTCGACTTACGACGGGGACCTCAGGGACCCCCTCTGGTGGCCTCAGGAAAGGCCAGTCCCCATGCGAGTTCCTCGTGGGCCTCTCGGAATTCCTCTCCCGTAGATGCCGGGGCCTAAGACCTTGTGTGGAGTCGGGGCCGGAACCTGAGGATTCCTCTCCAGTGCTGACATGGATCTTGGGGTACTTCTGGAGTCTCCCCAGGGGAGTCAGTCCTCGTCTCGAATGCGGGCATGCACTTGCGCTTTCCTCCAGAGCGGTAGCAGCAGTGTCACGCAGTCCGCCGCGTGGATTAAAGGATCTATGGTTTTTCCTCGAGTCTTTCCCACGAGGCTTTCCCACGAGGCTTTCCCACAGGGCTGTCCCACGTGCACACGTGGTGGGAGTCGATCCTCGGCTTGAACGTCAAGGCAGTGCAGGGAAAACAGTTTCCTCTGGAATGGACTGACACATCTGGGGGACTCTTGGAATGGTGTCACGACCCTGGAGTTCCTCTCGCCTTTCCTGTGGAGAGCGCCTCCTCTTGAGATGCGACGGGAACGCCGGGAATTCTTTCCCTACGAAACAGGGAAAGGATCCCTCATCTCGAGCTAGGAGGCGGAAACGGGGCTCCCCTGGATGTGTGCGGGACCCCACGTGCTTCCTCTCGAGTGGAGACGGGTATGTCGGGGAACTTCTTGAGTTGCAGCAATGGTGTGAAGGACCCTTTGGAAGTTCCAGTGGTTAGATGTGATTGGCCTCGAGAAGCCTCAGCGGAAATGGGCCTCATCTCGCCCTGAGGGCAAAACCTCCTGGATTTTCTCGAGTTGCGGCAGGTGCTCTCGACTTACGACGGGGACCTCAGGGACCCGCTCTGGTGGCCTCAGGAAAGGCCAGTCCCCATGCGAGTTCCTCGGGGGCCTCTCAGGATTCCTCTCCCGTCGATGCCGGGGCCTAAGACCTTGTGTGGAGTCGGGGCCGGAACCTGAGGATTCCTCTCCAGTGCTGACATGGATCTTGGGGTACTTCTGGAGTCTCCCCAGGGGAGTCAGTCCTCGTCTCGAATGCGGGCATGCACTTGCGCTTTCCTCCAGAGCGGTAGCAGCAGTGTCACGCAGTCCGCCGCGTGGATCAAAGGATCTATGGTTTTCCCTCGAGTCTTTCCCACGAGGCTTTCCCACGAGGCTTTCCCACAGGGCTGTCCCACGTGCACACGTGGTGGGAGTCGATCCTCGGCTTGAACGTCAAGGCAGTGCAGGGAAAACAGGTTCCTCTGGAATGGACTGACACATCTGGTGGACTCTTGGAATGGTGGCACGACCCTGGAGTTCCTCTCGCCTTTCCTGTGGAGAGCGCCTCCTCTTGAGATGCGACGGGAACGCCGGGAATTCTTTCCCTACGAAACAGGGAAATGATCCCTCATCTCGAGCTAGGAGGCGGAAACGGGGCTCCCCTGGATGTGTGCGGGACACCACGTGCTTCCTCTCGAGGGCAGACGGGTATGTCGGGGAACTTCTTGAGTTGCAGCAAGGGTGTGAAGGACCCTTTGGAAGTTCCAGTGGTTAGACGTGATTGGCCTCGAGAAATCTCAGCGGAAATGGGCCTCATCTCGCCTGGAGGGCAAAACCTCCTGGATTTTCTCGAGTTGCGGCAGGTGCTCTCGACTTACGACGTTGACCTCAGGGACCCGCTCTGGTGGCCTCAGGAAAGGCCAGTCCCCATGCGAGTTCCTCGGGGGCCTCTCGGGATTCCTCTCCCGTCGATGCCGGGGCCTAAGACCTTGTGTGGAGTCGGGGCCGGAACCTGAGGATTCCTCTCCAGTGCTGACATGGATCTTGGGGTACTTCTGGAGTCTCCCCAGGGGAGTCAGTCCTCGTCTCGAATGCGGGCATGCACTTGCGCTTTCCTTCAGAGCGGTAGCAGCAGTGTCACGCAGTCCGCCGCGTGGATCAAAGGATCTATGGTTTTCCCTCGAGTCTTTCCCACGAGGCTTTCCCACGAGGCTTTCCCACAGGCCTGTCCCACGTGAACACGTGGTGGGAGTCGATCCTCGGCTTGAACGTCAAGGCAGTGCAGGGAAAACAGGTTCCTCTGGAATGGACTGACACATCTGGGGGACTCTTGGAATGGTGTCACGACCCTGGAGTTCCTCTCGCCTTTCCTGTGGAGAGCGCCTCCTCTTGAGATGCGACGGGAACGCCGGGAATTCTTTCCCTACGAAACAGCGAAAGGATCCCTCATCTCGAGCTACGAGGCGGAAATGAGGCTCCCCTGGATGTGTGCGGGACCCCACGTGCTTCCTTTCGAGTGGAGACGGGTATGTCGGGGAACTTCTTGAGTTGCAGCAATGGTGTGAAGGACCCTTTGGAAGTTCCAGTGGTTAGATGTGATTGGCCTCGAGAAGCCTCAGCGAAATGGGCCTCATCTCGCCTGGAGGGCAAAACCTCCTGGATTTTCTCGAGTTGCGGCAGGTGCTCTCGACTTATGACGGGGACCTCAGGGACCCCCTCTGGTGGCCTCAGGAAAGGCCAGTCCCCATGCGAGTTCCTCGGGGGCCTCTCGGGATTCCTCTCCCGTAGATGCCGGGGCCTAAGACCTTGTGTGGAGTCGGGGCCGGAACCTGAGGATTCCTCTCCAGTGCTGACATGGATCTTGGGGTACTTCTGGAGTCTCCCCAGGGGAGTCAGTCCTCGTCTCGAATGCGGGCATGCACTTGCGCTTTCCTCCAGAGCGGTAGCAGCAGTGTCACGCAGTCCGCCGCGTGGATTAAAGGATCTATGGTTTTTCCTCGAGTCTTTCCCACGAGGCTTTCCCACGAGGCTTTCCCACAGGGCTGTCCCACGTGCACACGTGGTGGGAGTCGATCCTCGGCTTGAACGTCAAGGCAGTGCAGGGAAAACAGGTTCCTCTGGAATGGACTGACACATCTGGGGGACTCTTGGAATGGTGTCACGACCCTGGAGTTCCTCTCGCCTTTCCTGTGGAGAGCGCCTCCTCTTGAGATGCGACGGGAACGCCGGGAATTCTTTCCCTACGAAACAGGGAAAGGATCCCTCATCTCGAGCTAGGAGGCGGAAACGGGGCTCCCCTGGATGTGTGCGGGACCCCACGTGCTTCCTCTCGAGTGGAGACGGGTATGTCGGGGAACTTCTTGAGTTGCAGCAAGGGTGTGAAGGACCCTTTGGAAGGTCCAGTGGTTAGACGTGATTGGCCTCGAGAAGCCTCAGCGGAAATGGGCCTCATCTCGCCTGGAGGGCAAAACCTCCTGGATTTTCTCGAGTTGCGGCAGGTGCTCTCGACTTACGACGTTGACCTCAGGGACCCGCTCTGGTGGCCTCAGGAAAGGCCAGTCCCCATGCGAGTTCCTCGGGGGCCTCTCGGGATTCCTCTCCCGTCGATGCCGGGGCCTAAGACCTTGTGTGGAGTCGGGGCCGGAACCTGAGGATTCCTCTCCAGTGCTGACATGGATCTTGGGGTACTTCTGGAGTCTCCCCAGGGGAGTCAGTCCTCGTCTCGAATGCGGGCATGCACTTGCGCTTTCCTCCAGAGCGGTAGCAGCAGTGTCACGCAGTACGCCGCGTGGATCAAAGGATCTATGGTTTTCCCTCGAGTCTTTCCCACGAGGCTTTCCCACGAGGCTTTCATACAGGCCTGTCCTACGTGAACACGTGGTGGGAGTCGATCCTCGGATTGAACGTCAAGGCAGTGCAGGGAAAACAGGTTCCTCTGGAATGGACTGACACATCTGGGGGACTCTTGGAATGGTGGCACGACCCTGGAGTTCCTCTCGCCTTTCCTGTGGAGAGCGTCTCCTCTTGAGATGCGACGGGAACGCCGGGAATTCTTTCCCTACGAAACAGCGAAAGGATCCCTTATCTCGAGCTAGGAGGCGGAAATGGGGCTCCCCTGGATGTGTGCGGGACCCCACGTGCTTCCTTTCGAGTGGAGACGTGTATGTCGGGGAACTTCTTGAGTTGCAGCAAAGGTGTGAAGGACCCTTTGGAAGTTCCAGTGGTTAGATGTGATTGGCCTCGAGAAGCCTCAGCGGAATTGGGCCTCATCTCGCCCTGAGGGCAAAACCTCCTGCATTTTCTCGAGTTGCGGCAGGTGTTCTCGACTTACGACGGGGACCTCAGGGACCCGCTCTGGTGGCCTCAGGAAAGGCCAGTCCCCATGCGAGTTCCTCGGGGGCCTCTCAGGATTCCTCTCCCGTCGATGCCGGGGCCTAAGACCTTGTGTGGAGTCGGGGCCGGAACCTGAGGATTCCTCTCCAGTGCTGACATGGATCTTGGGGTACTTCTGGAGTCTTCCCAGGGGAGTCAGTCCTCGTCTCGAATGCGGGCATGCACTTGCGCTTTCCTCCAGAGCGGTAGCAGCAGTGTCACGCAGTCCGCCGCGTGGATCAAAGGATCTACGGTTTTCCCTCGAGTCTTTCCCACGAGGCTTTCCCACGAGGCTTTCCCACAGGGCTGTCCCACGTGCACACGTGGTGGGAGTCGATCCTCGGCTTGAACGTCAAGGCAGTGCAGGGAAAACAGGTTCCTCTGGAATGGACTGACACATCTGGGGGACTCTTGGAATGGTGGCACGACCCTGGAGTTCCTCTCGCCTTTCCTGTGGAGAGCGCCTCCTCTTGAGATGCGACGGGAACGCCGGGAATTCTTTCCCTACGAAACAGGGAAAGGATCCCTCATCTCGAGCTAGGAGGCGGAAACGGGGCTCCCCTGGATGTGTGCGGGACACCACGTGCTTCCTCTCGAGGGCAGACGGGTATGTCGGAGAACTTCTTGAGTTGCAGCAAGGGTGTGAAGGACCCTTTGGAAGTTCCAGTGGTTAGACGTGATTGGCCTCGAGAAGCCTCAGCGGAAATGGGCCTCATCTCGCCTGGAGGGCAAAACCTCCTGGATTTTCTCGAGTTGCGGCAGGTGCTCTCGACTTACGACGTTGACCTCAGGGACCCGCTCTGGTGGCCTCAGGAAAGGCCAGTCCCCATGCGAGTTCCTCGGGGGCCTCTCGGGATTCCTCTCCCGTCGATGCCGGGGCCTAAGACCTTGTGTGGAGTCGGGGCCGGAACCTGAGGATTCCTCTCCAGTGCTGACATGGATATTGGGGTACTTCTGGAGTCTCCCCAGGGGAGTCAGTCCTCGTCTCGAATGCGGGCATGCACTTGCGCTTTCCTCCAGAGCGGTAGCAGCAGTGTCACGCAGTCCGCCGCGTGGATCAAAGGATCTATGGTTTTCCCTCGAGTCTTTCCCACGAGGCTTTCCCACGAGGCTTTCCCACAGGGCTGTCCCACGTGCACACGTGGTGGGAGTCGATCCTCGGCTTGAACGTCAAGGCAGTGCAGGGAAAACAGGTTCCTCTGGAATGGACTGACACATCTGGGGGACTCTTGGAATGGTGTCACGACCCTGGAGTTCCTCTCGCCTTTCCTGTGGAGAGCGCCTCCTCTTGAGATGCGACGGGAACGCCGGGAATTCTTTCCCTACGAAACAGGGAAATGATCCCTCATCTCGAGCTAGGAGGCGGAAACGGGGCTCCCCTGGATGTGTGCGGGACACCACGTGCTTCCTCTCGAGTGCAGACGGGTATGTCGGGGAACTTCTTGAGTTGCAGCAAGGGTGTGAAGGACCCTTTGGAAGTTCCAGTGGTTAGACGTGATTGGCCTCGAGAAATCTCAGCGGAAATGGGCCTCATCTCGCCTGGAGGGCAAAACCTCCTGGATTTTCTCGAGTTGCGGCAGGTGCTCTCAACTTACGACGTTGACCTCAGGGACCCGCTCTGGTGGCCTCAGGAAAGGCCAGTCCCCATGCGAGTTCCTCGGGGGCCTCTCGGGATTCCTCTCCCGTCGATGCCGGGGCCTAAGACCTTGTGTGGAGTCGGGGCCGGAACCTGAGGATTCCTCTCCAGTGCTGACATGGATCTTGGGGTACTTCTGGAGTCTCCCCAGGGGAGTCAGTCCTCGTCTCGAATGCGGGCATGCACTTGCGCTTTCCTCCAGAGCGGTAGCAGCAGTGTCACGCAGTCCGCCGCGTGGATCAAAGGATCTATGGTTTTCCCTCGAGTCTTTCCCACGAGGCTTTCCCACGAGGCTTTCCCACAGGGCTGTCCCACGTGCACACGTGGTGGGAGTCGATCCTCGGCTTGAACGTCAAGGCAGTGCAGGGAAAACAGGTTCCTCTGGAATGGACTGACACATCTGGGGGACTCTTGGAATGGTGGCACGACCCTGGAGTTCCTCTCGCCTTTCCTGTGGAGAGCGCCTCCTCTTGAGATGCGACGGGAACGCCGGGAATTCTTTCCCTACGAAACAGCGAAAGGATCCCTCATCTCGAGCTAGGAGGCGGAAACGGGGCTCCCCTGGATGTGTGCGGGACCCACGTGCTTCCTCTCGAGTGCAGACAGGTATGTCGGGGAACTTCTTGAGATGCAGCAAGGGTGTGAAAGACCCTTTGGAAGTTCCAGTGGTTAGACGTGATTAGCCTCGAGAAGCCTCAGCGGAAATGGGCCTCATCTCGCCTGGAGGGCAAAACCTCCTGGATTTTCTCGAGTTGCGGCAGGTGCTCTCGACTTACGACGGGGACCTCAGGGACCCGCTCTGGTGGCCTCAGGAAAGGCCAGTCCCCATGCAAGTTCCTCGGGGGCCTCTCGGGAATCCTCTCCCGTCGATGCCGGGGCCTAAGACCTTGTGTGGAGTCGGGGCCGGAACCTGAGGATTCCTCTCCAGTGCTGACATGGATCTTCGGGTACTTCTGGAGTCTTCCCAGGGGAGTCAGTCCTCGTCTCGAATGCGGGCATGCACTTGCGCTTTCCTCCAGGGCGGTAGCAGCAGTGTCACGCAGTCCGCCGCGTGGATCAAAGGATCTATGGTTTTCCCTCGAGTCTTTCCCACGAGGCTTTCCCACGAGGCTTTCCCACAGGGCTGTCCCACGTGCACACGTGGTGGGAGTCGATCCTCGGCTTGAACGTCAAGGCAGTGCAGGGAAAACAGGTTCCTCTGGAATGGACTGACACATCTGGGGGACTCTTGGAATGGTGGCACGACCCTGGAGTTCCTCTCGCCTTTCCTGTGGAGAGCGCCTCCTCTTGAGATGCGACGGGAACGCCGGGAATT
This sequence comes from Ovis canadensis, assembly GCF_042477335.2. Taxonomy (NCBI): domain Eukaryota; kingdom Metazoa; phylum Chordata; class Mammalia; order Artiodactyla; family Bovidae; genus Ovis; species Ovis canadensis. The sequence continues at coordinate 8,223,188 of NC_091264.1, forward strand.
CTTTCCCTACGAAACAGGGAAAGGATCCCTCATCTCGAGCTAGGAGGCGGAAACGGGGCTCCCCTGGATGTGTGCGGGACCCCACGTGCTTCCTCTCGAGTGGAGACGGGTATGTCGGGGAACTTCTTGAGTTGCAGCAATGGTGTGAAGGACCCTTTGGAAGTTCCAGTGGTTAGATGTGATTGGCCTCGAGAAGCCTCAGCGGAAATGGGCCTCATCTCGCCCTGAGGGCAAAACCTCCTGGATTTTCTCGAGTTGCGGCAGGTGCTCTCGACTTACGACGGGGACCTCAGGGACCCGCTCTGGTGGCCTCAGGAAAGGCCAGTCCCCATGCGAGTTCCTCGGGGGCCTCTCAGGATTCCTCTCCCGTCGATGCCGGGGCCTAAGACCTTGTGTGGAGTCGGGGCCGGAACCTGAGGATTCCTCTCCAGTGCTGACATGGATCTTGGGGTACTTCTGGAGTCTCCCCAGGGGAGTCAGTCCTCGTCTCGAATGCGGGCATGCACTTGCGCTTTCCTCCAGAGCGGTAGCAGCAGTGTCACGCAGTCCGCCGCGTGGATCAAAGGATCTATGGTTTTCCCTCGAGTCTTTCCCACGAGGCTTTCCCACGAGGCTTTCCCACAGGGCTGTCCCACGTGCACACGTGGTGGGAGTCGATCCTCGGCTTGAACGTCAAGGCAGTGCAGGGAAAACAGGTTCCTCTGGAATGGACTGACACATCTGGTGGACTCTTGGAATGGTGGCACGACCCTGGAGTTCCTCTCGCCTTTCCTGTGGAGAGCGCCTCCTCTTGAGATGCGACGGGAACGCCGGGAATTCTTTCCCTACGAAACAGGGAAAGGATCCCTCATCTCGAGCTAGGAGGCGGAAACGGGGCTCCCCTGGATGTGTGCGGGACACCACGTGCTTCCTCTCGAGGGCAGACGGGTATGTCGGGGAACTTCTTGAGTTGCAGCAAGGGTGTGAAGGACCCTTTGGAAGGTCCAGTGGTTAGACGTGATTGGCCTCGAGAAGCCTCAGCGGAAATGGGCCTCATCTCGCCTGGAGGGCAAAACCTCCTGGATTTTCTCGAGTTGCGGCAGGTGCTCTCGACTTACGACGTTGACCTCAGGGACCCGCTCTGGTGGCCTCAGGAAAGGCCAGTCCCCATGCGAGTTCCTCGGGGGCCTCTCGGGATTCCTCTCCCGTCGATGCCGGGGCCTAAGACCTTGTGTGGAGTCGGGGCCGGAACCTGAGGATTCCTCTCCAGTGCTGACATGGATCTTGGGGTACTTCTGGAGTCTCCCCAGGGGAGTCAGTCCTCGTCTCGAATGCGGGCATGCACTTGCGCTTTCCTCCAGAGCGGTAGCAGCAGTGTCACGCAGTCCGCCGCGTGGATCAAAGGATCTATGGTTTTCCCTCGAGTCTTTCCCACGAGGCTTTCCCACGAGGCTTTCCCACAGGGCTGTCCCACGTGCACACGTGGTGGGAGTCGATCCTCGGCTTGAACGTCAAGGCAGTGCAGGGAAAACAGGTTCCTCTGGAATGGACTGACACATCTGGGGGACTCTTGGAATGGTGGCACGACCCTGGAGTTCCTCTCGCCTTTCCTGTGGAGAGCGCCTCCTCTTGAGATGCGACGGGAACGCCGGGAATTCTTTCCCTACGAAACAGGGAAAGGATCCCTCATCTCGAGCTAGGAGGCGGAAACGGGGCTCCCCTGGATGTGTGCGGGACCCCACGTGCTTCCTCTCGAGGGCAGACGGGTATGTCGGGGAACTTCTTGAGTTGCAGCAAGGGTGTGAAGGACCCTTTGGAAGTTCCAGTGGTTAGATGTGATTGGCCTCGAGAAGCCTCAGCGGAAATGGGCCTCATCTCGCCCTGAGGGCAAAACCTCCTGGATTTTCTCGAGTTGCGGCAGGTGCTCTCGACTTACGACGGGGACCTCAGGGACCCGCTCTGGTGGCCTCAGGAAAGGCCAGTCCCCATGCGAGTTCCTCGGGGGCCTCTCAGGATTCCTCTCCCGTCGATGCCGGGGCCTAAGACCTTGTGTGGAGTCGGGGCCGGAACCTGAGGATTCCTCTCCAGTGCTGACATGGATCTTGGGGTACTTCTGGAGTCTCCCCAGGGGAGTCAGTCCTCGTCTCGAATGCGGGCATGCACTTGCGCTTTCCTCCAGAGCGGTAGCAGCAGTGTCACGCAGTCCGCCGCGTGGATCAAAGGATCTATGGTTTTCCCTCGAGTCTTTCCCACGAGGCTTTCCCACGAGGCTTTCCCACAGGGCTGTCCCACGTGCACACGTGGTGGGAGTCGATCCTCGGCTTGAACGTCAAGGCAGTGCAGGGAAAACAGGTTCCTCTGGAATGGACTGACACATCTGGGGGACTCTTGGAATGGTGGCACGACCCTGGAGTTCCTCTCGCCTTTCCTGTGGAGAGCGCCTCCTCTTGAGATGCGACGGGAACGCCGGGAATTCTTTCCCTACGAAACAGGGAAAGGATCCCTCATCTCGAGCTAGGAGGCGGAAACGGGGCTCCCCTGGATGTGTGCGGGACACCACGTGCTTCCTCTCGAGGGCAGACGGGTATGTCGGGGAACTTCTTGAGTTGCAGCAAGGGTGTGAAGGACCCTTTGGAAGGTCCAGTGGTTAGACGTGATTGGCCTCGAGAAGCCTCAGCGGAAATGGGCCTCATCTCGCCTGGAGGGCAAAACCTCCTGGATTTTCTCGAGTTGCGGCAGGTGCTCTCGACTTACGACGTTGACCTCAGGGACCCGCTCTGGTGGCCTCAGGAAAGGCCAGTCCCCATGCGAGTTCCTCGGGGGCCTCTCGGGATTCCTCTCCCGTCGATGCCGGGGCCTAAGACCTTGTGTGGAGTCGGGGCCGGAACCTGAGGATTCCTCTCCAGTGCTGACATGGATCTTGGGGTACTTCTGGAGTCTCCCCAGGGGAGTCAGTCCTCGTCTCGAATGCGGGCATGCACTTGCGCTTTCCTCCAGAGCGGTAGCAGCAGTGTCACGCAGTCCGCCGCGTGGATCAAAGGATCTATGGTTTTCCCTCGAGTCTTTCCCACGAGGCTTTCCCACGAGGCTTTCAAACAGGCCTGTCCTACGTGAACACGTGGTGGGAGTCGATCCTCGGCTTGAACGTCAAGGCAGTGCAGGGAAAACAGGTTCCTCTGGAATGGACTGACACATCTGGGGGACTCTTGGAATGGTGTCACGACCCTGGAGTTCCTCTCGCCTTTCCTGTGGAGAGCGCCTCCTCTTGAGATGCGACGGGAACGCCGGGAATTCTTTCCCTACGAAACAGCGAAAGGATCCCTTATCTCGAGCTAGGAGGCGGAAATGGGGCTCCCCTGGATGTGTGCGGGACCCCACGTGCTTCCTTTCGAGTGGAGACGTGTATGTCGGGGAACTTCTTGAGTTGCAGCAAAGGTGTGAAGGACCCTTTGGAAGTTCCAGTGGTTAGATGTGATTGGCCTCGAGAAGCCTCAGCGGAAATGGGCCTCATCTCGCCTGGAGGGCAAAACCTCCTGGATTTTCTCGAGTTGCGGCAGGTGCTCTCGACTTACGACGTTGACCTCAGGGACCCGCTCTGGTGGCCTCAGGAAAGGCCAGTCCCCATGCGAGTTCCTCGGGGGCCTCTCGGGATTCCTCTCCCGTCGATGCCGGGGCCTAAGACCTTGTGTGGAGTCGGGGCCGGAACCTGAGGATTCCTCTCCAGTGCTGACATGGATCTTGGGGTACTTCTGGAGTCTCCCCAGGGGAGTCAGTCCTCGTCTCGAATGCGGGCATGCACTTGCGCTTTCCTCCAGAGCGGTAGCAGCAGTGTCACGCAGTCCGCCGCGTGGATCAAAGGATCTATGGTTTTCCCTCGAGTCTTTCCCACGAGGCTTTCCCACGAGGCTTTCCCACAGGGCTGTCCCACGTGCACACGTGGTGGGAGTCGATCCTCGGCTTGAACGTCAAGGCAGTGCAGGGAAAACAGGTTCCTCTGGAATGGACTGACACATCTGGGGGACTCTTGGAATGGTGGCACGACCCTGGAGTTCCTCTCGCCTTTCCTGTGGAGAGCGCCTCCTCTTGAGATGCGACGGGAACGCCGGGAATTCTTTCCCTACGAAACAGGGAAAGGATCCCTCATCTCGAGCTAGGAGGCGGAAACGGGGCTCCCCTGGATGTGTGCGGGACCCCACGTGCTTCCTCTCGAGGGCAGACGGGTATGTCGGGGAACTTCTTGAGTTGCAGCAAGGGTGTGAAGGACCCTTTGGAAGTTCCAGTGGTTAGATGTGATTGGCCTCGAGAAGCCTCAGCGGAAATGGGCCTCATCTCGCCCTGAGGGCAAAACCTCCTGGATTTTCTCGAGTTGCGGCAGGTGCTCTCGACTTACGACGGGGACCTCAGGGACCCGCTCTGGTGGCCTCAGGAAAGGCCAGTCCCCATGCGAGTTCCTCGGGGGCCTCTCAGGATTCCTCTCCCGTCGATGCCGGGGCCTAAGACCTTGTGTGGAGTCGGGGCCGGAACCTGAGGATTCCTCTCCAGTGCTGACATGGATCTTGGGGTACTTCTGGAGTCTCCCCAGGGGAGTCAGTCCTCGTCTCGAATGCGGGCATGCACTTGCGCTTTCCTCCAGAGCGGTAGCAGCAGTGTCACGCAGTCCGCCGCGTGGATCAAAGGATCTATGGTTTTCCCTCGAGTCTTTCCCACGAGGCTTTCCCACGAGGCTTTCCCACAGGGCTGTCCCACGTGCACACGTGGTGGGAGTCGATCCTCGGCTTGAACGTCAAGGCAGTGCAGGGAAAACAGGTTCCTCTGGAATGGACTGACACATCTGGTGGACTCTTGGAATGGTGGCACGACCCTGGAGTTCCTCTCGCCTTTCCTGTGGAGAGCGCCTCCTCTTGAGATGCGACGGGAACGCCGGGAATTCTTTCCCTACGAAACAGGGAAAGGATCCCTCATCTCGAGCTAGGAGGCGGAAACGGGGCTCCCCTGGATGTGTGCGGGACACCACGTGCTTCCTCTCGAGGGCAGACGGGTATGTCGGGGAACTTCTTGAGTTGCAGCAAGGGTGTGAAGGACCCTTTGGAAGGTCCAGTGGTTAGACGTGATTGGCCTCGAGAAGCCTCAGCGGAAATGGGCCTCATCTCGCCTGGAGGGCAAAACCTCCTGGATTTTCTCGAGTTGCGGCAGGTGCTCTCGACTTACGACGTTGACCTCAGGGACCCGCTCTGGTGGCCTCAGGAAAGGCCAGTCCCCATGCGAGTTCCTCGGGGGCCTCTCGGGATTCCTCTCCCGTCGATGCCGGGGCCTAAGACCTTGTGTGGAGTCGGGGCCGGAACCTGAGGATTCCTCTCCAGTGCTGACATGGATCTTGGGGTACTTCTGGAGTCTCCCCAGGGGAGTCAGTCCTCGTCTCGAATGCGGGCATGCACTTGCGCTTTCCTCCAGAGCGGTAGCAGCAGTGTCACGCAGTCCGCCGCGTGGATCAAAGGATCTATGGTTTTCCCTCGAGTCTTTCCCACGAGGCTTTCCCACGAGGCTTTCCCACAGGGCTGTCCCACGTGCACACGTGGTGGGAGTCGATCCTCGGCTTGAACGTCAAGGCAGTGCAGGGAAAACAGGTTCCTCTGGAATGGACTGACACATCTGGGGGACTCTTGGAATGGTGGCACGACCCTGGAGTTCCTCTCGCCTTTCCTGTGGAGAGCGCCTCCTCTTGAGATGCGACGGGAACGCCGGGAATTCTTTCCCTACGAAACAGGGAAAGGATCCCTCATCTCGAGCTAGGAGGCGGAAACGGGGCTCCCCTGGATGTGTGCGGGACCCCACGTGCTTCCTCTCGAGGGCAGACGGGTATGTCGGGGAACTTCTTGAGTTGCAGCAAGGGTGTGAAGGACCCTTTGGAAGTTCCAGTGGTTAGATGTGATTGGCCTCGAGAAGCCTCAGCGGAAATGGGCCTCATCTCGCCCTGAGGGCAAAACCTCCTGGATTTTCTCGAGTTGCGGCAGGTGCTCTCGACTTACGACGGGGACCTCAGGGACCCGCTCTGGTGGCCTCAGGAAAGGCCAGTCCCCATGCGAGTTCCTCGGGGGCCTCTCAGGATTCCTCTCCCGTCGATGCCGGGGCCTAAGACCTTGTGTGGAGTCGGGGCCGGAACCTGAGGATTCCTCTCCAGTGCTGACATGGATCTTGGGGTACTTCTGGAGTCTCCCCAGGGGAGTCAGTCCTCGTCTCGAATGCGGGCATGCACTTGCGCTTTCCTCCAGAGCGGTAGCAGCAGTGTCACGCAGTCCGCCGCGTGGATCAAAGGATCTATGGTTTTCCCTCGAGTCTTTCCCACGAGGCTTTCCCACGAGGCTTTCCCACAGGGCTGTCCCACGTGCACACGTGGTGGGAGTCGATACGCGGCTTGAACGTCAAGGCAGTGCAGGGAAAACAGGTTCCTCTGGAATGGACTGACACATCTGGGGGACTCTTGGAATGGTGGCACGACCCTGGAGTTCCTCTCGCCTTTCCTGTGGAGAGCGCCTCCTCTTGAGATGCGACGGGAACGCCGGGAATTCTTTCCCTACGAAACAGGGAAAGGATCCCTCATCTCGAGCTAGGAGGCGGAAACGGGGCTCCCCTGGATGTGTGTGGGACACCACGTGCTTCCTCTCGAGGGCAGACGGGTATGTCGGGGAACTTCTTGAGTTGCAGCAAGGGTGTGAAGGACCCTTTGGAAGGTCCAGTGGTTAGACGTGATTGGCCTCGAGAAGCCTCAGCGGAAATGGGCCTCATCTCGCCTGGAGGGCAAAACCTCCTGGATTTTCTCGAGTTGCGGCAGGTGCTCTCGACTTACGACGTTGACCTCAGGGACCCGCTCTGGTGGCCTCAGGAAAGGCCAGTCCCCATGCGAGTTCCTCGGGGGCCTCTCGGGATTCCTCTCCCGTCGATGCCGGGGCCTAAGACCTTGTGTGGAGTCGGGGCCGGAACCTGAGGATTCCTCTCCAGTGCTGACATGGATCTTGGGGTACTTCTGGAGTCTCCCCAGGGGAGTCAGTCCTCGTCTCGAATGCGGGCATGCACTTGCGCTTTCCTCCAGAGCGGTAGCAGCAGTGTCACGCAGTCCGCCGCGTGGATCAAAGGATCTATGGTTTTCCCTCGAGTCTTTCCCACGAGGCTTTCCCACGAGGCTTTCAAACAGGCCTGTCCTACGTGAACACGTGGTGGGAGTCGATCCTCGGCTTGAACGTCAAGGCAGTGCAGGGAAAACAGGTTCCTCTGGAATGGACTGACACATCTGGGGGACTCTTGGAATGGTGTCACGACCCTGGAGTTCCTCTCGCCTTTCCTGTGGAGAGCGCCTCCTCTTGAGATGCGACGGGAACGCCGGGAATTCTTTCCCTACGAAACAGCGAAAGGATCCCTTATCTCGAGCTAGGAGGCGGAAATGGGGCTCCCCTGGATGTGTGCGGGACCCCACGTGCTTCCTTTCGAGTGGACACGTGTATGTCGGGGAACTTCTTGAGTTGCAGCAAAGGTGTGAAGGACCCTTTGGAAGTTCCAGTGGTTAGATGTGATTGGCCTCGAGAAGCCTCAGCGGAATTGGGCCTCATCTCGCCCTGAGGGCAAAACCTCCTGCATTTTCTCGAGTTGCGGCAGGTGCTCTCGACTTACGACGGGGACCTCAGGGACCCGCTCTGGTGGCCTCAGGAAAGGCCAGTCCCCATGCGAGTTCCTCGGGGGCCTCTCAGGATTCCTCTCCCGTCGATGCCGGGGCCTAAGACCTTGTGTGGAGTCAGGGCCGGAACCTGAGGATTCCTCTCCAGTGCTGACATGGATCTTGGGGTACTTCTGGAGTCTTCCCAGGGGAGTCAGTCCTCGTCTCGAATGCGGGCATGCACTTGCGCTTTCCTCCAGAGCGGTAGCAGCAGTGTCACGCAGTCCGCCGCGTGGATCAAAGGATCTACGGTTTTCCCTCGAGTCTTTCCCACGAGGCTTTCCCACGAGGCTTTCCCACAGGGCTGTCCCACGTGCACACGTGGTGGGAGTCGATCCTCGGCTTGAACGTCAAGGCAGTGCAGGGAAAACAGGTTCCTCTGGAATGGACTGACACATCTGGGGGACTCTTGGAATGGTGGCACGACCCTGGAGTTCCTCTCGCCTTTCCTGTGGACAGCGCCTCCTCTTGAGATGCGACGGGAACGCCGGGAATTCTTTCCCTACGAAACAGGGAAAGGATCCCTCATCTCGAGCTAGGAGGCGGAAACGGGGCTCCCCTGGATGTGTGCGGGACACCACGTGCTTCCTCTCGAGGGCAGACGGGTATGTCGGAGAACTTCTTGAGTTGCAGCAAGGGTGTGAAGGACCCTTTGGAAGTTCCAGTGGTTAGAAGTGATTGGCCTCGAGAAGCCTCAGCGGAAATGGGCCTCATCTCGCCTGGAGGGCAAAACCTCCTGGATTTTCTCGAGTTGCGGCAGGTGCTCTCGACTTACGACGTTGACCTCAGGGACCCGCTCTGGTGGCCTCAGGAAAGGCCAGTCCCCATGCGAGTTCCTCGGGGGCCTCTCGGGATTCCTCTCCCGTCGATGCCGGGGCCTAAGACCTTGTGTGGAGTCGGGGCCGGAACCTGAGGATTCCTCTCCAGTGCTGACATGGATCTTGGGGTACTTCTGGAGTCTCCCCAGGGGAGTCAGTCCTCGTCTCGAATGCGGGCATGCACTTGCGCTTTCCTCCAGAGCGGTAGCAGCAGTGTCACGCAGTCCGCCGCGTGGATCAAAGGATCTATGGTTTTCCCTCGAGTCTTTCCCACGAGGCTTTCCCACGAGGCTTTCCCACAGGGCTGTCCCACGTGCACACGTGGTGGGAGTCGATCCTCGGCTTGAACGTCAAGGCAGTGCAGGGAAAACAGGTTCCTCTGGAATGGACTGACACATCTGGTGGACTCTTGGAATGGTGGCACGACCCTGGAGTTCCTCTCGCCTTTCCTGTGGAGAGCGCCTCCTCTTGAGATGCGACGGGAACGCCGGGAATTCTTTCCCTACGAAACAGGGAAAGGATCCCTCATCTCGAGCTAGGAGGCGGAAACGGGGCTCCCCTGGATGTGTGCGGGACACCACGTGCTTCCTCTCGAGGGCAGACGGGTATGTCGGGGAACTTCTTGAGTTGCAGCAAGGGTGTGAAGGACCCTTTGGAAGGTCCAGTGGTTAGACGTGATTGGCCTCGAGAAGCCTCAGCGGAAATGGGCCTCATCTCGCCTGGAGGGCAAAACCTCCTGGATTTTCTCGAGTTGCGGCAGGTGCTCTCGACTTACGACGTTGACCTCAGGGACCCGCTCTGGTGGCCTCAGGAAAGGCCAGTCCCCATGCGAGTTCCTCGGGGGCCTCTCGGGATTCCTCTCCCGTCGATGCCGGGGCCTAAGACCTTGTGTGGAGTCGGGGCCGGAACCTGAGGATTCCTCTCCAGTGCTGACATGGATCTTGGGGTACTTCTGGAGTCTCCCCAGGGGAGTCAGTCCTCGTCTCGAATGCGGGCATGCACTTGCGCTTTCCTCCAGAGCGGTAGCAGCAGTGTCACGCAGTCCGCCGCGTGGATCAAAGGATCTATGGTTTTCCCTCGAGTCTTTCCCACGAGGCTTTCCCACGAGGCTTTCCCACAGGGCTGTCCCACGTGCACACGTGGTGGGAGTCGATCCTCGGCTTGAACGTCAAGGCAGTGCAGGGAAAACAGGTTCCTCTGGAATGGACTGACACATCTGGGGGACTCTTGGAATGGTGGCACGACCCTGGAGTTCCTCTCGCCTTTCCTGTGGAGAGCGCCTCCTCTTGAGATGCGACGGGAACGCCGGGAATTCTTTCCCTACGAAACAGGGAAAGGATCCCTCATCTCGAGCTAGGAGGCGGAAACGGGGCTCCCCTGGATGTGTGCGGGACCCCACGTGCTTCCTCTCGAGGGCAGACGGGTATGTCGGGGAACTTCTTGAGTTGCAGCAAGGGTGTGAAGGACCCTTTGGAAGTTCCAGTGGTTAGATGTGATTGGCCTCGAGAAGCCTCAGCGGAAATGGGCCTCATCTCGCCCTGAGGGCAAAACCTCCTGGATTTTCTCGAGTTGCGGCAGGTGCTCTCGACTTACGACGGGGACCTCAGGGACCCGCTCTGGTGGCCTCAGGAAAGGCCAGTCCCCATGCGAGTTCCTCGGGGGCCTCTCAGGATTCCTCTCCCGTCGATGCCGGGGCCTAAGACCTTGTGTGGAGTCGGGGCCGGAACCTGAGGATTCCTCTCCAGTGCTGACATGGATCTTGGGGTACTTCTGGAGTCTCCCCAGGGGAGTCAGTCCTCGTCTCGAATGCGGGCATGCACTTGCGCTTTCCTCCAGAGCGGTAGCAGCAGTGTCACGCAGTCCGCCGCGTGGATCAAAGGATCTATGGTTTTCCCTCGAGTCTTTCCCACGAGGCTTTCCCACGAGGCTTTCCCACAGGGCTGTCCCACGTGCACACGTGGTGGGAGTCGATCCTCGGCTTGAACGTCAAGGCAGTGCAGGGAAAACAGGTTCCTCTGGAATGGACTGACACATCTGGTGGACTCTTGGAATGGTGGCACGACCCTGGAGTTCCTCTCGCCTTTCCTGTGGAGAGCGCCTCCTCTTGAGATGCGACGGGAACGCCGGGAATTCTTTCCCTACGAAACAGGGAAAGGATCCCTCATCTCGAGCTAGGAGGCGGAAACGGGGCTCCCCTGGATGTGTGCGGGACACCACGTGCTTCCTCTCGAGGGCAGACGGGTATGTCGGGGAACTTCTTGAGTTGCAGCAAGGGTGTGAAGGACCCTTTGGAAGGTCCAGTGGTTAGACGTGATTGGCCTCGAGAAGCCTCAGCGGAAATGGGCCTCATCTCGCCTGGAGGGCAAAACCTCCTGGATTTTCTCGAGTTGCGGCAGGTGCTCTCGACTTACGACGTTGACCTCAGGGACCCGCTCTGGTGGCCTCAGGAAAGGCCAGTCCCCATGCGAGTTCCTCGGGGGCCTCTCGGGATTCCTCTCCCGTCGATGCCGGGGCCTAAGACCTTGTGTGGAGTCGGGGCCGGAACCTGAGGATTCCTCTCCAGTGCTGACATGGATCTTGGGGTACTTCTGGAGTCTCCCCAGGGGAGTCAGTCCTCGTCTCGAATGCGGGCATGCACTTGCGCTTTCCTCCAGAGCGGTAGCAGCAGTGTCACGCAGTCCGCCGCGTGGATCAAAGGATCTATGGTTTTCCCTCGAGTCTTTCCCACGAGGCTTTCCCACGAGGCTTTCAAACAGGCCTGTCCTACGTGAACACGTGGTGGGAGTCGATCCTCGGCTTGAACGTCAAGGCAGTGCAGGGAAAACAGGTTCCTCTGGAATGGACTGACACATCTGGGGGACTCTTGGAATGGTGTCACGACCCTGGAGTTCCTCTCGCCTTTCCTGTGGAGAGCGCCTCCTCTTGAGATGCGACGGGAACGCCGGGAATTCTTTCCCTACGAAACAGCGAAAGGATCCCTTATCTCGAGCTAGGAGGCGGAAATGGGGCTCCCCTGGATGTGTGCGGGACCCCACGTGCTTCCTTTCGAGTGGAGACGTGTATGTCGGGGAACTTCTTGAGTTGCAGCAAAGGTGTGAAGGACCCTTTGGAAGTTCCAGTGGTTAGATGTGATTGGCCTCGAGAAGCCTCAGCGGACATGGGCCTCATCTCGCCCTGAGGGCAAAACCTCCTGCATTTTCTCGAGTTGCGGCAGGTGCTCTCGACTTACGACGGGGACCTCAGGGACCCGCTCTGGTGGCCTCAGGAAAGGCCAGTCCCCATGCGAGTTCCTCGGGGGCCTCTCAGGATTCCTCTCCCGTCGATGCCGGGGCCTAAGACCTTGTGTGGAGTCAGGGCCGGGACCTGAGGATTCCTCTCCAGTGCTGACATGGATCTTGGGGTACTTCTGGAGTCTTCCCAGGGGAGTCAGTCCTCGTCTCGAATGCGGGCATGCACTTGCGCTTTCCTCCAGAGCGGTAGCAGCAGTGTCACGCAGTCCGCCGCGTGGATCAAAGGATCTACGGTTTTCCCTCGAGTCTTTCCCACGAGGCTTTCCCACGAGGCTTTCCCACAGGGCTGTCCCACGTGCACACGTGGTGGGAGTCGATCCTCGGCTTGAACGTCAAGGCAGTGCAGGGAAAACAGGTTCCTCTGGAATGGACTGACACATCTGGGGGACTCTTGGAATGGTGGCACGACCCTGGAGTTCCTCTCGCCTTTCCTGTGGAGAGCGCCTCCTCTTGAGATGCGACGGGAACGCCGGGAATTCTTTCCCTACGAAACAGGGAAAGGATCCCTCATCTCGAGCTAGGAGGCGGAAACGGGGCTCCCCTGGATGTGTGCGGGACACCACGTGCTTCCTCTCGAGGGCAGACGGGTATGTCGGAGAACTTCTTGAGTTGCAGCAAGGGTGTGAAGGACCCTTTGGAAGTTCCAGTGGTTAGAAGTGATTGGCCTCGAGAAGCCTCAGCGGAAATGGGCCTCATCTCGCCTGGAGGGCAAAACCTCCTGGATTTTCTCGAGTTGCGGCAGGTGCTCTCGACTTACGACGTTGACCTCAGGGACCCGCTCTGGTGGCCTCAGGAAAGGCCAGTCCCCATGCGAGTTCCTCGGGGGCCTCTCGGGATTCCTCTCCCGTCGATGCCGGGGCCTAAGACCTTGTGTGGAGTCGGGGCCGGAACCTGAGGATTCCTCTCCAGTGCTGACATGGATCTTGGGGTACTTCTGGAGTCTCCCCAGGGGAGTCAGTCCTCGTCTCGAATGCGGGCATGCACTTGCGCTTTCCTCCAGAGCGGTAGCAGCAGTGTCACGCAGTCCGCCGCGTGGATCAAAGGATCTATGGTTTTCCCTCGAGTCTTTCCCACGAGGCTTTCCCACGAGGCTTTCCCACAGGCCTGTCCCACGTGAACACGTGGTGGGAGTCTATCCTCGGCTTGAACGTCAAGGCAGTGCAGGGAAAACAGGTTCCTCTGGAATGGACTGACACATCTGGGGGACTCTTGGAATGGTGTCACGACCCTGGAGTTCCTCTCGCCTTTCCTGTGGAGAGCGCCTCCTCTTGAGATGCGACGGGAACGCCGGGAATTCTTTCCCTACGAAACAGCGAAAGGATCCCTCATCTCGAGCTACGAGGCGGAAATGAGGCTCCCCTGGATGTGTGCGGGACCCCACGTGCTTCCTCTCGAGTGGAGACGGGTATGTCGGGGAACTTCTTGAGTTGCAGCAATGGTGTGAAGGACCCTTTGGAAGTTCCAGTGGTTAGATGTGATTGGCCTCGAGAAGCCTCAGCGGAAATGGGCCTCATCTCGCCTGGAGGGCAAAACCTCCTGGATTTTCTCGAGTTGCGGCAGGTGCTCTCGACTTACTACGGGGACTTCAGGAACCCGCTCTGGTGGCCTCAGGAAAGGCCAGTCCCCATGCGAGTTCCTCGGGGGCCTCTCGGGATTCCTCTCCCGTCGATGCCGGGGCCTAAGACCTTGTGTGGAGTCGGGGCCGGAACCTGAGGATTCCTCTCCAGTGCTGACATGGATCTTGGGGTACTTCTGGAGTCTCCCCAGGGGAGTCAGTCCTCGTCTCGAATGCGGGCATGCACTTGCGCTTTCCTCCAGAGCGGTAGCAGCAGTGTCACGCAGTCCGCCGCGTGGATCAAAGGATCTATGGTTTTCCCTCGAGTCTTTCCCACGAGGCTTTCCCACGAGGCTTTCCCACAGGGCTGTCCCACGTGCACACGTGGTGGGAGTCGATCCTCGGCTTGAACGTCAAGGCAGTGCAGGGAAAACAGGTTCCTCTGGAATGGACTGACACATCTGGGGGACTCTTGGAATGGTGGCACGACCCTGGAGTTCCTCTCGCCTTTCCTGTGGAGAGCGCCTCCTCTTGAGATGCGACGGGAACGCCGGGAATTCTTTCCCTACGAAACAGGGAAATGATCCCTCATCTCGAGCTAGGAGGCGGAAACGGGGCTCCCCTGGATGTGTGCGGGACACCACGTGCTTCCTCTCGAGGGCAGACGGGTATGTCGGGGAACTTCTTGAGTTGCAGCAAGGGTGTGAAGGACCCTTTGGAAGTTCCAGTGGTTAGACGTGATTGGCCTCGAGAAATCTCAGCGGAAATGGGCCTCATCTCGCCTGGAGGGCAAAACCTCCTGGATTTTCTCGAGTTGCGGCAGGTGCTCTCGACTTACGACGTTGACCTCAGGGACCCGCTCTGGTGGCCTCAGGAAAGGCCAGTCCCCATGCGAGTTCCTCGGGGGCCTCTCGGGATTCCTCTCCCGTCGATGCCGGGGCCTAAGACCTTGTGTGGAGTCGGGGCCGGAACCTGAGGATTCCTCTCCAGTGCTGACATGGATCTTGGGGTACTTCTGGAGTCTCCCCAGGGGAGTCAGTCCTCGTCCCGAATGCGGGCATGCACTTGCGCTTTCCTCCAGAGCGGTAGCAGCAGTGTCACGCAGTCCGCCGCGTGGATCAAAGATCTATGGTTTTCCCTCGAGTCTTTCCCACGAGGCTTTCCCACGAGGCTTTCCCACAGGCCTGTCCCACGTGAACACGTGGTGGGAGTCGATCCTCGGCTTGAACGTCAAGGCAGTGCAGGGAAAACAGGTTCCTCTGGAATGGACTGACACATCTGGGGGACTCTTGGAATGGTGTCACGACCCTGGAGTTCCTCTCGCCTTTCCTGTGGAGAGCGCCTCCTCTTGAGATGCGACGGGAACGCCGGGAATTCTTTCCCTACGAAACAGCGAAAGGATCCCTCATCTCGAGCTACGAGGCGGAAATGGGGCTCCCCTGGATGTGTGCGGGACCCCACGTGCTTCCTTTCGAGTGGAGACGGGTATGTCGGGGAACTTCTTGAGTTGCAGCAATGGTGTGAAGGACCCTTTGGAAGTTCCAGTGGTTAGATGTGATTGGCCTCGAGAAGCCTCAGCGGAAATGGGCCTCATCTCGCCTGGAGGGCAAAACCTCCTGGATTTTCTCGAGTTGCGGCAGGTGCTCTCGTCTTACTACGGGGACTTCAGGAACCCGCTCTGGTGGCCTCAGGAAAGGCCAGTCCCCATGCGAGTTCCTCGGGGGCCTCTCGGGATTCCTCTCCCGTCGATGCCGGGGCCTAAGACCTTGTGTGGAGTCGGGGCCGGAACCTGAGGATTCCTCTCCAGTGCTGACATGGATCTTGGGGTACTTCTGGAGTCTCCCCAGGGGAGTCAGTCCTCGTCTCGAATGCGGGCATGCACTTGCGCTTTCCTCCAGAGTGGTAGCAGCAGTGTCACGCAGTCCGCCGCGTGGATCAAAGGATCTATGGTTTTCCCTCGAGTCTTTCCCACGAGGCTTTCCCACGAGGCTTTCCCACAGGGCTGTCCCACGTGCACACGTGGTGGGAGTCGATCCTCGGCTTGAACGTCAAGGCAGTGCAGGGAAAACAGGTTCCTCTGGAATGGACTGACACATCTGGGGGACTCTTGGAATGGTGGCACGACCCTGGAGTTCCTCTCGCCTTTCCTGTGGAGAGCGCCTCCTCTTGAGATGCGACGGGAACGCCGGGAATTCTTTCCCTACGAAACAGGGAAAGGATCCCTCATCTCGAGCTAGGAGGCGGAAACGGGGCTCCCCTGGATGTGTGCGGGACACCACGTGCTTCCTCTCGAGTGCAGACGGGTATGTCGGGGAACTTCTTGAGTTGCAGCAAGGGTGTGAAGGACCCTTTGGAAGTTCCAGTGGTTAGATGTGATTGGCCTCGAGAAGCCTCAGCGGAAATGGGCCTCATCTCGCCTGGAGGGCAAAACCTCCTGGATTTTCTCGAGTTGCGGCAGGAGCTCTCGACTTACGACGGGGACCTCAGGGACCCCCTCTGGTGGCCTCAGGAAAGGCCAGTCCCCATGCGAGTTCCTCGGGGGCCTCTCGGGATTCCTCTCCCGTAGATGCCGGGGCCTAAGACCTTGTGTGGAGTCGGGGCCGGAACCTGAGGATTCCTCTCCAGTGCTGACATGGATCTTGGGGTACTTCTGGAGTCTCCCCAGGGGAGTCAGTCCTCGTCTCGAATGCGGGCATGCACTTGCGCTTTCCTCCAGAGCGGTAGCAGCAGTGTCACGCAGTCCGCCGCGTGGATCAAAGGATCTATGGTTTTTCCTCGAGTCTTTCCCACGAGGCTTTCCCACGAGGCTTTCCCACAGGGCTGTCCCACGTGCACACGTGGTGGGAGTCGATCCTCGGCTTGAACGTCAAGGCAGTGCAGGGAAAACAGGTTCCTCTGGAATGGACTGACACATCTGGGGGACTCTTGGAATGGTGTCACGACCCTGGAGTTCCTCTCGCCTTTCCTGTGGAGAGCGCCTCCTCTTGAGATGCGACGGGAACGCCGGGAATTCTTTCCCTACGAAACAGGGAAAGGATCCCTCATCTCGAGCTAGGAGGCTGAAACGGGGCTCCCCTGGATATGTGCGGGACCCCACGTGCTTCCTCTCGAGTGGAGACGGGTATGTAGGGGAACTTCTTGAGTTGCAGCAATGGTGTGAAGGACCCTTTGGAAGTTCCAGTGGTTAGATGTGATTGGCCTCGCGAAGCCTCAGCGGAAATGGGCCTCATCTCGCCCTGAGGGCAAAACCTCCTGGATTTTCTCGAGTTGCGGCAGGTGCTCTCGACTTACGACGGGGACCTCAGGGACCCGCTCTGGTGGCCTCAGGAAAGGCCAGTCCCCATGCGAGTTCCTCGTGGGCCTCTCAGGATTCCTCTCCCGTCGATGCCGGGCCCTAAGACCTTGTGTGGAGTCGGGGCCGGAACCTGAGGATTCCTCTCCAGTGCTGACATGGATCTTGGGGTACTTCTGGAGTCTCCCCAGGGGAGTCAGTCCTCGTCTCGAATGCGGGCATGCACTTGCGCTTTCCTCCAGAGCGGTAGCAGCAGTGTCACGCAGTCCGCCGCGTGGATCAAAGGATCTATGGTTTTCCCTCGAGTCTTTCCCACGAGGCTTTCCCACGAGGCTTTCCCACAGGGCTGTCCCACGTGCACACGTGGTGGGAGTCGATCCTCGGCTTGAACGTCAAGGCAGTGCAGGGAAAACAGGTTCCTCTGGAATGGACTGACACATCTGGGGGACTCTTGGAATGGTGGCACGACCCTGGAGTTCCTCTCGCCTTTCCTGTGGAGAGCGCCTCCTCTTGAGATGCGACGGGAACGCCGGGAATTCTTTCCCTACGAAACAGGGAAATGATCCCTCATCTCGAGCTAGGAGGCGGAAACGGGGCTCCCCTGGATGTGTGCGGGACACCACGTGCTTCCTCTCGAGGGCAGACGGGTATGTCGGGGAACTTCTTGAGTTGCAGCAAGGGTGTGAAGGACCCTTTGGAAGTTCCAGTGGTTAGACGTGATTGGCCTCGAGAAATCTCAGCGGAAATGGGCCTCATCTCGCCTGGAGGGCAAAACCTCCTGGATTTTCTCGAGTTGCGGCAGGTGCTCTCGACTTACGACGTTGACCTCAGGGACCCGCTCTGGTGGCCTCAGGAAAGGCCAGTCCCCATGCGAGTTCCACGGGGCCTCTCGGGATTCCTCTCCCGTCGATGCCGGGGCCTAAGACCTTGTGTGGAGTCGGGGCCGGAACCTGAGGATTCCTCTCCAGTGCTGACATGGATCTTGGGGTACTTCTGGAGTCTCCCCAGGGGAGTCAGTCCTCGTCTCGAATGCGGGCATGCACTTGCGCTTTCCTCCAGAGCGGTAGCAGCAGTGTCACGAAGTCCGCCGCGTGGATCAAAGGATCTATGGTTTTCCCTCGAGTCTTTCCCACGAGGCTTTCCCACGAGGCTTTCCCACAGGGCTGTCCCACGTGCACACGTGGTGGGAGTCGATCCTCGGCTTGAACGTCAAGGCAGTGCAGGGAAAACAGGTTCCTCTGGAATGGACTGACACATCTGGGGGACTCTTCGAATGGTGGCACGACCCTGGAGTTCCTCTCGCCTTTCCTGTGGAGAGCGCCTCCTCTTGAGATGCGACGGGAACGCCGGGAATTCTTTCCCTACGAAACAGGGAAAGGATCCCTCATCTCGAGCTAGGAGGCGGAAACGGGGCTCCCCTGGATGTGTGCGGGACCCACGTGCTTCCTCTCGAGTGGAGACGGGTATGTCGGGGAACTTCTTGAGTTGCAGCAAGGGTGTGAAGGACCCTTTGGAAGTTCCAGTGGTTAGACGTGATTGGCCTCGAGAAGCCTCAGCGGAAATGGGCCTCATCTCGCCTGGAGGGCAAAACCTCCTGGATTTTCTCGAGTTGCGGCAGGTGCTCTCGACTTACGACGGGGACCTCAGGGACCCGCTCTGGTGGCCTCAGGAAAGGCCAGTCCCCATGCGAGTTCCTCGGGTGCCTCTCGGGATTCCTCTCCCGTCGATGCCGGGGCCTAAGACCTTGTGTGGAGTCGGGGCCGGAACCTGAGGATTCCTCTCCAGTGCTGACATGAATCTTGGGGTACTTCTGGAGCCTCCCCAGGGGAGTCAGTCCTCGTCTCGAATGCGGGCATGCACTTGCGCTTTCCTCCAGAGCGGTAGCAGCAGTGTCACGCAGTCCGCCGCGTGGATCAAAGGATCTATGGTTTTCCCTCGAGTCTTTCCCACGAGGCTTTCCCACGAGGCTTTCCCACAGGGCTGTCCCACGTGCACACGTGGTGGGAGTCGATCCTCGGCTTGAACGTCAAGGCAGTGCAGGGAAAACAGGTTCCTCTGGAATGGACTGACACATCTGGGGGACTCTTGGAATGGTGTCACGACCCTGGAGTTCCTCTCGCCTTTCCTGTGGAGAGCGCCTCCTCTTGAGATGCGACGGGAACGCCGGGAATTCTTTCCCTACGAAACAGCGAAAGGATCCCTCATCTCGAGCTAGGAGGCGGAAATGGGGCTCCCCTGGATGTGTGCGGGACCCCACGTGCTTCCTTTCGAGTGGAGACGGGTATGTCGGGGAACTTCTTGAGTTGCAGCAATGGTGTGAAGGACCCTTTGGAAGTTCCAGTGGTTAGATGTGATTGGCCTCGAGAAGCCTCAGCGGAAATGGGCCTCATCTCTCCTGGAGGGCAAAACCTCCTGGATTTTCTCGAGTTGCGGCAGGTGCTCTCGACTTACTACGGGGACTTCAAGAACCCGCTTTGGTGGCCTCAGGAAAGGCCAGTCCCCATGAGAGTTCCTCGGGGGCCTCTCGGGATTCCTCTCCCGTCGATGCCGGGGCCTAAGACCTTGTGTGGAGTCGGGGCCGGAACCTGAGGATTCCTCTCCAGTGCTGACATGGATCTTGGGGTACTTCTGGAGTCTCCCCAGGGGAGTCAGTCCTCGTCTCGAATGCGGGCATGCACTTGCGCTTTCCTCCAGAGTGGTAGCAGCAGTGTCACGCAGTCCGCCGCGTGGATCAAAGGATCTATGGTTTTCCCTCGAGTCTTTCCCACGAGGCTTTCCCACGAGGCTTTCCCACAGGGCTGTCCCACGTGCACACGTGGTGGGAGTCGATCCTCGGCTTGAACGTCAAGGCAGTGCAGGGAAAACAGGTTCCTCTGGAATGGACTGACACATCTGGGGGACTCTTGGAATGGTGGCATGACCCTGGAGTTCCTCTCGCCTTTCCTGTGGAGAGCGCCTCCTCTTGAGATGCGACGGGAACGCTGGGAATTCTTTCCCTGCGAAACAGGGAAAGGATCCCTCATCTCGAGCTAGGAGGCGGAAACGGGGCTCCCCTAGATGTGTTCGGAACACCACGTGCTTCCTCTCGAGTGCAGACGGGTATGTCGGGGAACTTCTTGAGTTGCAGCAAGGGTGTGAAGGACCCTTTAGAAGTTCCAGTGGTTAGATGTGATTGGCCTCGAGAAGCCTCAGCGGAAATGGGCCTCATCTCGCCTGGAGGGCAAAACCTCCTGGATTTTCTCGAGTTGCGGCAGGTGCTCTTGACTTACGACGGGGACCTCAGGGACCCGATCTGGTGGCCTCAGGAAAGGCCAGTCCCCATGCGAGTTCCTCGGGGGCCTCTCAGGATTCCTCTCCCGTCGATGCCGGGGCCTAAGACCTTGTGTGGAGTCGGGGCCGGAACCTGAGGATTCCTCTCCAGTGCTGACATGGATCTTGGGGTACTTCTGGAGTCTTCCCAGGGGAGTCAGTCCTCGTCACGAATGCGGGCATGCACTTGCGCTTTCCTCCAGAGCGGTAGCAGCAGTGTCACGCAGTCCGCCGCGTGGATCAAAGGATCTATGGTTTTCCCTCGAGTCTTTCCCACGAGGCTTTCCCACGAGGCTTTCCCACAGGTCTGTCCCACGTGCACACGTGGTGGGAGTCGATCCTCGGCTTGAACGTCAAGGCAGTGCAGGGAAAACAGGTTCCTCTGGAATGGACTGACACATCTGGGGGACTCTTGGAATGGTGGCACGACCCTGGAGTTCCTCTCGCCTTTCCTGTGGAGAGCGCCTCCTCTTGAGATGCGACGGGAACGCCGGGAATTCTTTCCCTACGAAACAGGGAAAGGATCCCTCATCTCGAGCTAGGAGGCGGAAACGGGGCTCCCCTGGATGTGTGCGGGACACCACGTGCTTCCTCTCGAGGGCAGACGGGTATGTCGGGGAACTTCTTGAGTTGCAGCAAGGGTGTGAAGGACCCTTTGGAAGTTCCAGTGGTTAGACGTGATTGGCCTCGAGAAGCCTCAGCGGAAATGGGCCTCATCTCGCCTGGAGGGCAAAACCTCCTGGATTTTCTCGAGTTGCGGCAGGTGCTCTCGACTTACGACGGGGACCTCAGGGACCCGCTCTGTTGGCCTCAGGAAAGGCCAGTCCCCATGCGAGTTCCTCGGGGGCCTCTCGGGATTCCTCTCCCGTCGATGCCGGGGCCTAAGACCTTGTGTGGAGTCGGGGCCGGAACCTGAGGATTCCTCTCCAATGCTGACATGGATCTTGGGGTACTTCTGGAGTCTCCCCAGGGGAGTCAGTCCTCGTCTCGAATGCGGGCATGCACTTGCGCTTTCCTCCAGAGCGGTAGCAGCAGTGTCACGCAGTCCGCCGCGTGGATCAAAGGATCTATGGTTTTCCCTCGAGTCTTTCCCACGAGGCTTTCCCACGAGGCTTTCCCACAGGCCTGTCCCACGTGAACACGTGGTGGGAGTCGATCCTCGGCTTGAACGTCAAGGCAGTGCAGGGAAAACAGGTTCCTCTGGAATGGACTGACACATCTGGGGGACTCTTGGAATGGTGTCACGACCCTGGAGTTCCTCTCGCCTTTCCTGTGGAGAGCGCCTCCTCTTGAGATGCGACGGGAACGCCGGGAATTCTTTCCCTACGAAACAGCGAAAGGATCCCTCATCTCGAGCTACGAGGCGGAAATGGGGCTCCCCTGGATGTGTGCGGGACCCCACGTGCTTCCTCTCGAGTGGAGACGGGTATGTCGGGGAACTTCTTGAGTTGCAGCAATGGTGTGAAGGACCCTTTGGAAGTTCCAGTGGTTAGATGTGATTGGCCTCGAGAAGCCTCAGCGGAAATGGGCCTCATCTCGCCTGGAGGGCAAAACCTCCTGGATTTTCTCGAGTTGCGGCAGGTGCTCTCGACTTACTACGGGGACTTCAGGAACCCGCTCTGGTGGCCTCAGGAAAGGCCAGTCCCCATGCGAGTTCCTCGGGGGCCTCTCGGGATTCCTCTCCCGTCGATGCCGGGGCCTAAGACCTTGTGTGGAGTCGGGGCCGGAACCTGAGGATTCCTCTCCAGTGCTGACATGGATCTTGGGGTACTTCTGGAGTCTCCCCAGGGGAGTCAGTCCTCGTCTCGAATGCGGGCATGCACTTGCGCTTTCCTCCAGAGCGGTAGCAGCAGTGTCACGCAGTCCGCCGCGTGGATCAAAGGATCTATGTTTTTCCCTCGAGTCTTTCCCACGAGGCTTTCCCACGAGGCTTTCCCACAGGGCTGTCCCACGTGCACACGTGGTGGGAGTCGATCCTCGGCTTGAACGTCAAGGCAGTGCAGGGAAAACAGGTTCCTCTGGAATGGACTGACACATCTGGGGGACTCTTGGAATGGTGGCACGACCCTGGAGTTCCTCTCGCCTTTCCTGTGGAGAGCGCCTCCTCTTGAGATGCGACGGGAACGCCGGGAATTCTTTCCCTACGAAACAGGGAAATGATCCCTCATCTCGAGCTAGGAGGCGGAAACGGGGCTCCCCTGGATGTGTGCGGGACACCACGTGCTTCCTCTCGAGGGCAGACGGGTATGTCGGGGAACTTCTTGAGTTGCAGCAAGGGTGTAAAGGACCCTATAGAAGTTCCAGTGGTTAGATGTGATTGGCCTCGAGAAGCCTCAGCGGAAATGGGCCTCATCTCGCCTGGAGGGCAAAACCTCCTGGATTTTCTCGAGTTGCGGCAGGTGCTCTCGACTTACTACGGGGACTTCAGGAACCCGCTCTGGTGGCCTCAGGAAAGGCCAGTCCCCATGCGAGTTCCTCGGGGGCCTCTCGGGATTCCTCTCCCGTCGATGCCGGGGCCTAAGACCTTGTGTGGAGTCGGGGCCGGAACCTGAGGATTCCTCTCCAGTGCTGACATGGATCTTGGGGTACTTCTGGAGTCTCCCCAGGGGAGTCAGTCCTCGTCTCGAATGCGGGCATGCACTTGCGCTTTCCTCCAGAGTGGTAGCAGCAGTGTCACGCAGTCCGCCGCGTGGATCAAAGGATCTATGGTTTTCCCTCGAGTCTTTCCCACGAGGCTTTCCCACGAGGCTTTCCCACAGGGCTGTCCCACGTGCACACGTGGTGGGAGTCGATCCTCGGCTTGAACGTCAAGGCAGTGCAGGGAAAACAGGTTCCTCTGGAATGGACTGACACATCTGGGGGACTCTTGGAATGGTGGCACGACCCTGGAGTTCCTCTCGCCTTTCCTGTGGAGAGCGCCTCCTCTTGAGATGCGACGGGAACGCCGGGAGTTCTTTCCCTAGGAAACAGGGAAAGGATCCCTCATCTCGAGCTAGGAGGCGGAAACGGGGCTCCCCTGGATGTGTGCGGGACACCACGTGCTTCCTCTCGAGGGCAGACGGGTATGTCGGGGAACTTCTTGAGTTGCAGCAAGGGTGTGAAGGACCCTTTGGAAGTTCCAGTGGTTAGACGTGATTGGCCTCGAGAAGCCTCAGCGGAAATGGGCCTCATCTCGCCTGGAGGGAAAAACCTCCTGGATTTTCTCGAGTTGCGGCAGGTGCTCTCGACTTACGACGTTGACCTCAGGGACCCGCTCTGGTGGCCTCAGGAAAGGCCAGTCCCCATGCGAGTTCCTCGGGGGCCTCTCGGGATTCCTCTCCCATCGATGCCGGGGCCTAAGACCTTGTGTGGAGTCGGGGCCGGAACCTGAGGATTCCTCTCCAGTGCTGACATGGATCTTGGGGTACTTCTGGAGTCTCCCCAGGGGAGTCAGTCCTCGTCTCGAATGCGGGCATGCACTTGCGCTTTCCTCCAGAGCGGTAGCAGCAGTGTCACGCAGTCCGCCGCGTGGATCAAAGGATCTATGGTTTTCCCTCGAGTCTTTCCCACGAGGCTTTCCCACGAGGCTTTCCCACAGGCCTGTCCCACGTGAACACGTGGTGGGAGTCGATCCTCGGCTTGAACGTCAAGGCAGTGCAGGGAAAACAGGTTCCTCTGGAATGGACTGACACATCTGGGGGACTCTTGGAATGGTGTCACGACCCTGGAGTTCCTCTCGCCTTTCCTGTGGAGAGCGCCTCCTCTTGAGATGCGACGGGAACGCCGGGAATTCTATCCCTACGAAACAGCGAAAGGATCCCTCATCTCGAGCTAGGAGGCGGAAATGGGGCTCCCCTGGATGTGTGCGGGACCCCACGTGCTTCCTTTCGAGTGGAGACGGGTATGTCGGGGAACTTCTTGAGTTGCAGCAAGGGTGTGAAGGACCCTTTGGAAGTTCCAGTGGTTAGATGTGATTGGCCTCGAGAAGCCTCAGCGGAAATGGGCCTCATCTCGCCTGGAGGGCAAAACCTCCTGGATTTTCTCGAGTTGCGGCAGGTGCTCTCGACTTACTACGGGGACTTCAAGAACCCGCTCTGGTGGCCTCAGGAAAGGCCAGTCCCCATGAGAGTTCCTCGGGGGCCTCTCGGGATTCCTCTCCCGTCGATGCCGGGGCCTAAGACCTTGTGTGGAGTCGGGGCCGGAACCTGAGGATTCCTCTCCAGTGCTGACATGGATCTTGGGGTACTTCTGGAGTCTCCCCAGGGGAGTCAGTCCTCGCCTCGAATGCGGGCATGCACTTGCGCTTTCCTCCAGAGTGGTAGCAGCAGTGTCACGCAGTCCGCCGCGTGGATCAAAGGATCTATGGTTTTCCCTCGAGTCTTTCCCACGAGGCTTTCCCACGAGGCTTTCCCACAGGGCTGTCCCACGTGCACACGTGGTGGGAGTCGATCCTCGGCTTGAACGTCAAGGCAGTGCAGGGAAAACAGGTTCCTCTGGAATGGACTGAAACATCTGGGGGACTCTTGGAATGGTGGCATGACCCTGGAGTTCCTCTCGCCTTTCCTGTGGAGAGCGCCTCCTCTTGAGATGCGACGGGAACGCCGGGAATTCTTTCCCTGCGAAACAGGGAAAGGATCCCTCATCTCGAGCTAGGAGGCGGAAACGGGGCTCCCCTGGATGTGTTCGGAACACCACGTGCTTCCTCTCGAGTGCAGACGGGTATGTCGGGGAACTTCTTGAGTTGCAGCAAGGGTGTGAAGGACCCTTTAGAAGTTCCAGTGGTTAGATGTGATTGGCCTCGAGAAGCCTCAGCGGAAATGGGCCTCATCTCGCCTGGAGGGCAAAACCTCCTGGATTTTCTCGAGTTGCGGCAGGTGCTCTCGACTTACGACGGGGACCTCAGGGACCCGATCTGGTGGCCTCAGGAAAGGCCAGTCCCCATGCGAGTTCCACAGGGGCCTCTCGGGATTCCTCTCCCGTCGATGCCGGGGCCTAAGACCTTGTGTGGAGTCGGGGCCTGAACCTGAGGATTCCTCTCCAGTGCTGACAAGGACCTTGGGGTACTTCTGGAGTCTCCCCAGGGGAGTCAGTCCTCGTCTCGAATGCGGGCATGCACTTGGGCTTTCCTCCAGAGCGGTAGCAGCAGTGTCACGCAGTCCGCCGCGTGGATCAAAGGATCTATGGTTTTCCCTCGTGTCTTTCCCACGAGGCTTTCCCACGAGGCTTTCCCACAGGGCTGTCCCACGTGCACACGTGGTGGGAGTCGATCCTCGGCTTGAACGTCAAGGCAGTGCAGGGAAAACAGGTTCCTCTGGAATGGACTGACACATCTGGGGGACTCTTGGAATGGTGTCACGACCCTGGAGTTCCTCTCGCCTTTCCTGTGGAGAGCGCCTCCTCTTGAGATGCGACGGGAACGCCGGGAATTCTTTCCCTACGAAACAGGGAAAGGATCCCTCATCTCGAGCTAGGAGGCGGAAACGGGGCTCCCCTGGATGTGTGCGGGACACCACGTGCTTCCTCTCGAGAGGAGACGGGTATGTCGGGGAACTTCTTGAGTTGCAGCAAGGGTGTGAAGGACCCTTTGGAAGTTCCAGTGGTTAGATGTGATTGGCCTCGAGAAGCCTCAGCGGAAATGGGCCTCATCTCGCCTGGAGGGCAAAACCTCCTGCATTTTCTCGAGTTGCGGCAGGTGCTCTCGACTTACGACGGGGACCTCAGGGAACCGCTCTGGTGGCCTCAGGAAAGGCCAGTCCCCATGCGAGTTCCTCGGGGGCCTCTCGGGATTCCTCTCCCGTCGATGCCGGGGCCTAAGACCTTGTGTGGAGTCGGGGCCGGAACCTGAGGATTCCTCTCCAGTGCTGACATGGATCTTGGGGTACTTCTGCAGTCTCCCCAGGGGAGTCAGTCCTCGTCTCGAATGCGGGCATGCACTTGCGCTTTCCTCCAGAGCGGTAGCAGCAGTGTCACGCAGTTCGCCGCGTGGATCAAAGGATCTATGGTTTTCCCTCGAGTCTTTCCCACGAGGCTTTCCCACGAGGCTTTCCCACAGGGCTGTCCCACGTGCACACGTGGTGGGAGTCGATCCTCGGCTTGAACGTCAAGGCAGTGCAGGGTAAACAGGTTCCTCTGGAATGGACTGACACATCTGGGGGACTCTTGGAATGGTGACATGACCCTGGAGTTCCTCTCGCCTTTCCTGTGGAGAGCGCCTCCTCTTGAGATGCGACGGGAACGCTGGGAATTCTTTCCCTGCGAAACAGGGAAAGGATCCCTCATCTCGAGCTAGGAGGCGGAAACGGGGCTCCCCTGGATGTGTTCGGAACACCACGTGCTTCCTCTCGAGTGCAGACGGGTATGTCGGGGAACTTCTTGAGTTGCAGCAAGGGTGTGAAGGACCCTTTAGAAGTTCCAGTGGTTAGATGTGATTGGCCTCGAGAAGCCTCAGCGGAAATGGGCCTCATCTCGCCTGGAGGGCAAAACCTCCTGGATTTTCTCGAGTTGCGGCAGGTGCTCTCGACTTACGACGGGGACCTCAGGGACCCGATCTGGTGGCCTCAGGAAAGGCCAGTCCCCATGCGAGTTCCACAGGGGCCTCTCGGGATTCCTCTCCCGTCGATGCCGGGGCCTAAGACCTTGTGTGGAGTCGGGGCCTGAACCTGAGGATTCCTCTTCAGTGCTGACAAGGATCTTGGGGTACTTCTGGAGTCTCCCCAGGGGAGTCAGTCCTCGTCTCGAATGCGGGCATGCACTTGGGCTTTCCTCCAGAGCGGTAGCAGCAGTGTCACGCAGTCCGCCGCGTGGATGAAAGGATCTATGGTTTTCCCTCGTGTCTTTCCCACGAGGCTTTCCCACGAGGCTTTCCCACAGGGCTGTCCCACGTGCACACGTGGTGGGAGTCGATCCTCGGCTTGAACGTCAAGGCAGTGCAGGGAAAACAGGTTCCTCTGGAATGGACTGACACATCTGGGGGACTCTTGAAATGGTGGCACGACCCTGGAGTTCCTCTCGCCTTTCCTGTGGAGAGCGCCTCCTCTTGAGATGCGACGGGAACGCCGGGAATTCTTTCCCTACGAAACAGGGAAAGGATCCCTCATCTCGAGCTAGGAGGCGGAATCGGGGCTCCACTGGATGTGTGCGGGACACCACGTGATTCCTCTCGAGTGCAGACGGGTATGTCGGGGAACTTCTTGAGTTGCAGCAAGGGTGTGAAGGACCCTTTGGAAGTTCCAGTGGTTAGATGTGATTGGCCTCGAGAAGCCTCAGAGGAAATGGGCCTCATCTCGCCTGGAGGGCAAAACCTCCTGGATTTTCTCGAGTTGCGGCAGGTGCTCTCGACTTACGACGGGGACCTCAGGGACCCGCTCTGGTGGCCTCAGGAAAGGCCAGTCCCCATGCGAGTTCCTCGGGGGCCCTTCGGGATTCCTCTCCCGTCGATGCCGGGGCCTAAGACCTTGTGTGGAGTCGGGGCCGGAACCTGAGGATTCCTCTCCAGTGCTGACATGGATCTTGGGGTACTTCTGGAGTCTCCCCAGGGGAGTCAGTCCTCTTCTCAAATCGGGCATGCACTTGCGCTTTCCTCCAGAGCGGTAGCAGCAGTGTCACACAGTCCGCCGCGTGGATCAAAGGATCTATGGTTTTCCCTCGAGTCTTTCCCACGAGGCTTTCCCACGAGGCTTTCCCACAGGGCTGTCCCACGTGCACACGAGGTGGGAGTCGATCCTCGGCTTGAACGTCAAGGCAGTGCAGGGAAAACAGATTCCTCTGGAATGGACTGACACATCTGGGGGACTCTTGGAATGGTGTCACGACCCTGGAGTTCCTCTCGCCTTTCCTGTGGAGAGCGCCTCCTCTTGAGATGCGACGGGAACGCCGGGAATTCTTTCCCTACGAAACAGGGAAAGGATCCCTCATCTCGAGCTAGGAGGCGGAAACGGGGCTCCCCTGGATGTGTGCGGGACACCACGTGCTTCCTCTCGAGAGGAGACGGGTATGTCGGGGAACTTCTTGAGTTGCAGCAAGGGTGTGAAGGACCCTTTGGAAGTTCCAGTGGTTAGATGTGATTGGCCTCGAGAAGCCTCAGCGGAAATGGGCCTCATCTCGCCTGGAGGGCAAAACCTCCTGGATTTTCTCGAGTTACGGCAGGTGCTCTCGACTTACGACGGGGACCTCAGGGAACCGCTCTGGTGGCCTCAGGAAAGGCCAGTCCCCATGCGAGTTCCTCGGGGGCCTCTCGGGATTCCTCTCCCGTCGATGCCGGGGCCTAAGACCTTGTGTGGAGTCGGGGCCGGAACCTGAGGATTCCTCTCCAGTGCTGACATGGATCTTGGGGTACTTCTGCAGTCTCCCCAGGGGAGTCAGTCCTCGTCTCGAATGCGGGCATGCACTTGCGCTTTCCTCCAGAGCGGTAGCAGCAGTGTCACGCAGTCCGCCGCGTGGATCAAAGGATCTATGGTTTTCCCTCGAGTCTTTAACACGAGGCTTTCCCACGAGGCTTTCCCACAGGGCTGTCCCACGTGCACACGTGGTGGGAGTCGATCCTCGGCTTGAACGTCAAGGCAGTGCAGGGAAAACAGGTTCCTCTGGAATGGACTGACACATCTGGGGGACTCTTGGAATGGTGGCACGACCCTGGAGTTCCTCTCGCCTTTCCTGTGGAGAGCGCCTCCTCTTGAGATGCGACGGGAACGCCGGGAATTCTTTCCCTACGAAACAGGGAAAGGATCCCTCATCTCGAGCTAGGAGGCGGAAACGGGGCTCCCCTGGATGTGTGCGGGACCCACGGGCTTCCTCTCGAGTGCAGACGGGTATGTCGGGGAACTTCTTGAGTTGCAGCATGGGTGTGAAGGACCCTTTTGAAGTTCCAGTGGTTAGACGTGATTAGCCTCGAGAAGCCTCAGCGGAAATGGGCCTCATCTCGCCTGGAGGGCAAAACCTCCTGGATTTTCTCGAGTTGCGGCAGGTGCTCTCGACTTACGACGGGGACCTCAGGGATCTGCTCTGGTGGCCTCAGGAAAGGCCAGTCCCCATGCGAGTTCCTCGGGGGCCTCTCGGGATTCCTCTCCAGTCGATGCCGGGGCCTAAGACCTTGTGTGGAGTCGGGGCCGGAACCTGAGGATTCCTCTCCAGTGCTGACATGGATCTTGGGGTACTTCTGGAGTCTCCCCAGGGGAGTCAGTCCTCGTCTCGAATGCGGGCATGCACTTGCGCTTTCCTCCAGAGCGGTAGAAGCAGCGTCACGCAGTCCGCCGCGTGGATCAAAGGATCTATGGTTTTCCCTCGAGTCTTTCCCACGAGGCTTTCCCACGAGGCTTTCCCACAGGGCTGTCCCACGTGCACACGTGGTGGGAGTCGATCCTCGGCTTGAACGTCAAGGCAGTGCAGGGAAAACAGGTTCCTCTGGAATGGACTGACACATCTGGGGGACTCTTGTAATGGTGTCACGACCCTGGAGTTCCTCTCGCCTTTCCTGTGGAGAGCGCCTCCTCTTGAGATGCGACGGGAACGCTGGGAATTCTTTCCCTACGAAACAGGGAAAGGATCCCTCATTTCGAGCTAGGAGGCGGAAACGGGGCTCCCCTGGATGTGTGCGGGACCCCACGTGCTTCCTCTCGAGTGGAGACGGGTATGTCGGGGAACTTCTTGAGTTGCAGCAAGGGTGTGAAGGACCCTTTGGAAGTTCCAGTGGTTATACGTGATTAGCCTCGAGAAGCCTCAGCGGAAATGGGCCTCATCTCGCCTGGAGGGCAAACCTCCTGGATTTTCTCGAGTTGCGGCAGGTGCTCTTGACTTACGACGGGGACCTCAGGGACCCGCTCTGGTGGCCTCAGGAAAGGCCAGTCCCCATGCGAGTTCCTCGGGGGCCTCTCGGGATTCCTCTCCCGTCGATGCCGGGGCCTAAGACCTTGTGTGGAGTCGGGGCCGGAACCTGAGGATTCCTCTCCAGTGCTGACATGGATCTTGGGGTACTTCTGGAGTCTCCCCAGGGGAGTCAGTTCTCGTCTCGAATGCGGGCATGCACTTGCGCTTTCCTCCAGAGTGGTAGCAGCAGTGTCACGCAGTCCGCCGCGTGGATCAAAGGATCTATGGTTTTCCCTCGAGTCTTTCCCACGAGGCTTTCCCACGAGGCTTTCCCACAGGGCTGTCCCACGTGCACAACTGGTGGGAGTCGATCCTCGGCTTGAACGTCAAGGCAGTGCAGGGAAAACAGGTTCCTCTGGAATGGACTGACACATCTGGGGGACTCTTGGAATGGTGGCACGACCCTGGAGTTCCTCTCGCCTTTCCTGTGGAGAGCGCCTCCTCTTGAGATGCGACGGGAACGCCGGGAATTCTTTCCCTGCGAAACAGGGAAAGGATCCCTCATCTCGAGCTAGGAGGCGGAAACGGGGCTCCCCTGGATGTGTGCGGAACACCACGTGCTTCCTCTCGAGTGCAGACGGGTATGTCGGGGAACTTCTTGAGTTGCAGCAAGGGTGTGAAGGACCCTTTGGAAGTTCCAGTGGTTAGATGTGATTGGCCTCGAGAAGCCTCAGCGGAAATGGGCCTCATCTCGCCTGGAGGGCAAAACCTCCTGGATTTTCTCGAGTTGCGGCAGGTGCTCTCGACTTAAGACGGGGACCTCAGGGACCCGCTCTGGTGGCCTCAGGAAAGGCCAGTCCCCATGCGAGTTCCACGGGGGCCTCTCGGGATTCCTCTCCCGTCGATGCCGGGGCCTAAGACCTTGTGTGGAGTCGGGGCCGGAAGCTGAGGATTCCTCTCCCGTGCTGACATGGATCTTGGGGTTCTTCTGGAGTCTCCTCAGGGGAGTCAGTCCTCGTCTCGAATGCGGGCATGCACTTGCGCTTTCCTCCAGAGCGGTAGCAGCAGTGTCACGCAGTCCACCGCGTGGATCAAAGGATCTATGGTTTTCCCTCGAGTCTTTCCCACGAGGCTTTCCCACGAGGCTTTCCCACAGGGCTGTCCCACGTGCACACGTGGTGGGAGTCGATCCTCGGCTTGAACGTCAAGGCAGTGCAGGGAAAACAGGTTCCTCTGGAATGGACTGACACATCTGGGGGACTCTTGGAATGGTGTCACGACCCTGGAGTTCCTCTCGCCTTTCCTGTGGAGAGCTCCTCCTCTTGAGATGCGACGGGAACGCCGGGAATTCTTTCCCTACGAAACAGGGAAAGGATCCCTCATTTCGAGCTAGGATTCGGAAACGGGGCTCCCCTGGATGTGTGCGGGACCCCACGTGCTTTTTCTCGAGTGGAGACGGGTATGTCGGGGAACTTCTTGAGTTGCAGCAAGGGTGTGAAGGACCCTTTGGAAGTTCCAGTGGTTAGATGTGATTGGCCTCGAGAAGCCTCAGCGGAAATTGGCCTCATCTCGCCTGGAGGGCAAACCTCCTGGATTTTCTCGAGTTGCGGCAGGTGCTCTCGACTTACGACGGGGACCTCAGGGACCCACTCTGGTGGCCTCAGGAAAGGCCAGTCCCCATGCGAGTTCCTCGGGGGCCTCTCGGGATTCCTCTCCCGTCGATGCCGGGGCCTAAGACCTTGTGTGGAGTCGGCGCCGGAACCTGAGGATTCCTCTCCAGTGCTGACATGAATCTTGGGGTACTTCTGGAGTCTCCCCAGCGGAGTCAGTTCTCGTCTCGAATGCGGGCATGCACTTGCGCTTTCCTCCAGAGTGGTAGCAGCAGTGTCACGCAGTCCGCCGCGTGGATCAAAGGATCTATGGTTTTCCCTCGAGTCTTTCCCACGAGGCTTTCCCACGAGGCTTTCCCACAGGGCTGTCCCACGTGCACACGTGGTGGGAGTCGATCCTCGGCTTGAACGTCAAGGCAGTGCAGGGAAAACAGGTTCCTCTGGAATGGACTGACACATCTGGGGGACTCTTGGAATGGTGGCACGACCCTGGAGTTCCTCTCGCCTTTCCTGTGGAGAGCGCCTCCTCTTGAGATGCGACGGGAACGCCGGGAATTCTTTCCCTGCGAATCAGGGAAAGGATCCCTCATCTCGAACTAGGAGGCGGCAACGGGGCTCCCCTGGATGTGTGCGGAACACCACGTGCTTCCTCTCGAGTGCAAACGGGTATGTCGGGGAACTTCTTGAGTTGAAGCAAGGGTGTGAAGGACCCTTTGGAAGTTCCAGTGGTTATATGTGATTGGCCTCGAGAAGCCTCAGCGGACATGGGCCTCATCTCGCCTGGAGGGCAAAACCTCCTGGATTTTCTCAAGTTGCGGCAGGTGCTCTCGACTTAAGACGGGGACCTCAGGGACCCGCTCTGGTGGCCTCTGGAAAGGCCAGTCCCCATGCGAGTTCCTCGGGTGCGTCTCGGGATTCCTCTCCCGTCGATGCCGGGGCCTAAGACCTTGTGTGGAGTCGGGGCCGGAAGCTGAGGATTCCTCTCCCGTGCTGACATGGATCTTGGGGTACTTCTGGAGTCTCCCCAGGGGAGTCAGTCCTCGTCTCGAATGCGGGCATGCACTTGCGCGTTCCTCCAGAGCGGTAGCAGCAGTGTCACGCAGTCCGCCGCGTGGATCAAAGGATCTATGGTTTTCCCTCGAGTCTTTCCCACGAGTCTTTCCCACGAGGCTTTCCCACAGGGCTGTCCCACGTGCACACGTGGTGTGAGTCGATCCTCGGCTTGAACGTCAAGGCAGTGCAGGGAAAACAGGTTCCTCTGGAATGGACTCACACATCTGGGGGACTCTTGGAATGGTGGCACGACCCTGGAGTTCCTCTCGCCTTTCCTGTTGATAGCGCCTACTCTTGAGATGCGACGGGAACGCCGGGAATTCTTTCCCTACGAAACAGGGAAAGGATCCCACATCTCGAGCTAGGAGGCAGAAACGGGGCTCCCCTGGATGTGTGCGGGACCCCACGTGCTTCCTCTCGAGTGGAGACGGGTATGTCGGGGAACTTCTTGAGTTGCTGCAAGGGTGTGAAGGACCCTTTGGAAGTTCCAGTGGTTAGACGTGATTGGCCTCGAGAAGCCTCAGCGGAAATGGGCCTCATCTCGCCTGGAGGGCAAACCCTCCTGGATTTTCTCCAGTTGCGGCAGGTGCTCTCGACTTACGACGGGGACCTCAGGGACCCGCTCTGGTGGCCTCAGGAAAGGCCAGTCCCCATGCGAGTTCCTCGGGGGCCTCTCGGGATTCCTCTCCCGTCGATGCCGGGGCCTAAGACCTTGTGTGGAGTCGGGGCCGGAACCTGAGGATTCCTCTCCAGTGCTGACATGGATCTTGGGGTACTTCTGGAGTCTCCCCAGGGGAGTCAGTCCTCGTCTCGAATGCGGGCATGCACTTGCGCTTTCCTCCAGAGCGGTAGCAGCAGTGTCACGCAGTCCGCCGCGTGGATCAAAGGATCTATGGTTTTCCCTCGAGTCTTTCCCACGAGGCTTTCCCACGAGGCTTTCCCACAGGGCTGTCCCACGTGCACACGTGGTGGGAGTCGATCCTCGGCTTGAACGTCAAGGCAGTGCAGGGAAAACAGGTTCCTCTGGAATGGACTGACACATCTGGGGGACTCTTGGAATGGTGGCACGACCCTGGAGTTCCTCTCGCCTTTCCTGTGGAGAGCGCCTCCTCTTGAGATGCGACGGGAACGCCGGGAATTCTTTCCCTACGAAACAGGGAAAGGATCCCTCATCTCGAGCTAGGAGGCGGAAACGGGGCTCCCCTGGATGTGTGCGGGACCCACGGGCTTCCTCTCGAGTGCAGACGGGTATGTCGGGGAACTTCTTGAGTTGCAGCAAGGGTGTGAAGGACCCTTTGGAAGTTCCAGTGGTTAGATGTGATTGGCCTCGAGAAGCCTCAGCGGAAATGGGCCTCATCTCGCCTGGAGGGCAAAACCTCCTGGATTTTCTCGAGTTGCGGCAGGTGCTCTCGACTTACGACGGTTACCTCAGGGAACCGCTCTGGTGGCCTCAGGAAAGGCCAGTCCCCATGCGAGTTCCTCGGGGGCCTCTCGGGATTCCTCTCCCGTCGATGCCGGGGCCTAAGACCTTGTGTGGAGTCGGGGCCGGAACCTGAGGATTCCTCTCCAGTGCTGACATGGATCTTGGGGTACTTCTGGAGTCTCCCCAGGGGAGTCAGTCCTCGTCTCGAATGCGGGCATGCACTTGCGCTTTCCTCCAGAGCGGTAGCAGCAGTGTCACGCAGTCCGCCGCGTGGATCAAAGGATCTATGGTTTTCCCTCGAGTCTTTCCCACGAGGCTTTCCCACGAGGCTTTCCCACAGGGCTGTCCCACGTGCACACGTGGTGGGAGTCGATCCTCGGCTTGAACGTCAAGGCAGTGCAGGGAAAACAGGTTCCTCTGGAATGGACTGACACATCTGGGGGACTCTTGGAATGGTGGCACGACCCTGGAGTTCCTCTCGCCTTTCCTGTGGAGAGCGCCTCCTCTTGAGATGCGACGGGAACGCCGGGAATTCTTTCCCTACGAAACAGGGAAAGGATCCCTCATCTCGAGCTAGGAGGCGGAAACGGGGCTCCCCTGGATGTGTGCGGGACCCACGGGCTTCCTCTCGAGTGCAGACGGGTATGTCGGGGAACTTCTTGAGTTGCAGCAAGGGTGTGAAGGACCCTTTGGAAGTTCCAGTGGTTAGATGTGATTGTCCTCGAGAAGCCTCAGCGGAAAAGGGCCTCATCTCGCCTGGAGGGCAAAACCTCCTGGATTTTCTCGAGTTGCGGCAGGTGCTCTCGACTTACGACGGGGACCTCAGGGACCCGATCTGGTGGCCTCAGGAAAGGCCAGTCCCCATGCGAGTTCCACAGGGGCCTCTCGGGATTCCTCTCCCGTCGATGCCGGGGCCTAAGACCTTGTGTGGAGTCGGGGCCTGAACCTGAGGATTCCTCTCCAGTGCTGACAAGGATCTTGGGGTACTTCTGGAGTCTCCCCAGGGGAGTCAGTCCTCGTCTCGAATGCGGGCATGCACTTGGGCTTTCCTCCAGAGCGGTAGCAGCAGTGTCACGCAGTCCGCCGCGTGGATGAAAGGATCTATGGTTTTCCCTCGTGTCTTTCCCACGAGGCTTTCCCACGAGGCTTTCCCACAGGGCTGTCCCACGTGCACACGTGGTGGGAGTCGATCCTCGGCTTGAACGTCAAGGCAGTGCAGGGAAAACAGGTTCCTCTGGAATGGACTGACACATCTGGGGGACTCTTGGAATGGTGGCACGACCCTGGAGTTCCTCTCGCCTTTCCTGTGGAGAGCGCCTCCTCTTGAGATGCGACGGGAACGCCGGGAATTCTTTCCCTACGAAACAGCGAAAGGATCCCTCATCTCGAGCTAGGAGGCGGAAATGGGGCTCCCCTGGATGTGTGCGGGACCCCACGTGCTTCGTTTCGAGTGGAGACGGGTATGTCGGGGAACTTCTTGAGTTGCAGCAATGGTGTGAAGGACCCTTTGGAAGTTCCAGTGGTTAGATGTGATTGGCCTCGAGAAGCCTCAGCGGAAATGGGCCTCATCTCGCCTGGAGGGCAAAACCTCCTGGATTTTCTCGAGTTGCGGCAGGTGCTCTCGACTTACTACGGGGACTTCAAGAACCCGCTCTGGTGGCCTCAGGAAAGGCCAGTCCCCATGAGAGTTCCTCGGGGGCCTCTCGGGATTCCTCTCCCGTCGATGCCGGGGCCTAAGACCTTGTGTGGAGTCGGGGCCGGAACCTGAGGATTCCTCTCCAGTGCTGACATGGATCTTGGGGTACTTCTGGAGTCTCCCCAGGGGAGTCAGTCCTCGTCTCGAATGCGGGCATGCACTTGCGCTTTCCTCCAGAGTGGTAGCAGCAGTGTCACGCAGTCCGCCGCGTGGATCAAAGGATCTATGGTTTTCCCTCGAGTCTTTCCCACGAGGCTTTCCCACGAGGCTTTCCCACAGGGCTGTCCCACGTGCACACGTGGTGGGAGTCGATCCTCGGCTTGAACGTCAAGGCTGTGCAGGGAAAACAGGTTCCTCTGGAATGGACTGACACATCTGGGGGACTCTTGGAATGGTGGCATGACCCTGGAGTTCCTCTCGCCTTTCCTGTGGAGAGCGCCTCCTTTTGAGATGCGACGGGAACGCCGGGAATTCTTTCCCTGCGAAACAGGGAAAGGATCCCTCATCTCGAGCTAGGAGGCGGAAACGGGGCTCCCCTGGATGTGGTCGGAACACCACGTGCTTCCTCTCGAGTGCAGACGGGTATGTCGGGGAACTTCTTGAGTTGCAGCAAGGGTGTGAAGGACCCTTTGGAAGTTCCAGTGGTTAGATGTGATTGTCCTCGAGAAGCCTCAGCGGAAAAGGGCCTCATCTCGCCTGGAGGGCAAAACCTCCTGGATTTTCTCGAGTTGCGGCAGGTGCTCTCGACTTACGACGGGGACCTCAGGGACCCGATCTGGTGGCCTCAGGAAAGGCCAGTCCCCATGCGAGTTCCACAGGGGCCTCTCGGGATTCCTCTCCCGTCGATGCCGGGGCCTAAGATCTTGTGTGGAGTCGGGGCCTGAACCTGAGGATTCCTCTCCAGTGCTGACAAGGATCTTGGGGTACTTCTGGAGTCTCCCCAGGGGAGTCAGTCCTCGTCTCGAATGCGGGCATGCACTTGGGCTTTCCTCCAGAGCGGTAGCAGCAGTGTCACGCAGTCCGCCGCGTGGATCAAAGGATCTATGGTTTTCCCTCGAGTCTTTCCCACGAGGCTTTCCCACGAGGCTTTCCCACAGGGCTGTCCCACGTGCACACGTGGTGGGAGTCGATCCTCGGCTTGAACGTCAAGGCAGTGCAGGGAAAACAGGTTCCTCTGGAATGGACTGACACATCTGGGGGACTCTTGGAATGGTGGCATGACCCTGGAGTTCCTCTCGCCTTTCCTGTGGAGAGCGCCTCCTTTTGAGATGCGACGGGAACGCCGGGAATTCTTTCCCTGCGAAACAGGGAAAGGATCCCTCATCTCGAGCTAGGAGGCGGAAACGGGGCTCCCCTGGATGTGTTCGGAACACCACGTGCTTCCTCTCGAGTGCAGACGGGTATGTCGGGGAACTTCTTGAGTTGCAGCAAGGGTGTGAAGGACCCTTTGGAAGTTCCAGTGGTTAGATGTGATTGTCCTCGAGAAGCCTCAGCGGAAAAGGGCCTCATCTCGCCTGGAGGGCAAAACCTCCTGGATTTTCTCGAGTTGCGGCAGGTGCTCTCGACTTACGACGGGGACCTCAGGGACCCGATCTGGTGGCCTCAGGAAAGGCCAGTCCCCATGCGAGTTCCACAGGGGCCTCTCGGGATTCCTCTCCCGTCGATGCCGGGGCCTAAGATCTTGTGTGGAGTCGGGGCCTGAACCTGAGGATTCCTCTCCAGTGCTGACAAGGATCTTGGGGTACTTCTGGAGTCTCCCCAGGGGAGTCAGTCCTCGTCTCGAATGCGGGCATGCACTTGGGCTTTCCTCCAGAGCGGTAGCAGCAGTGTCACGCAGTCCGCCGCGTGGATGAAAGGATCTATGGTTTTCCCTCGTGTCTTTCCCACGAGGCTTTCCCACGAGGCTTTCCCACAGGGCTGTCCCACGTGCACACGTGGTGGGAGTCGATCCTCGGCTTGAACGTCAAGGCAGTGCAGGGAAAACAGGTTCCTCTGGAATGGACTGACACATCTTGGGGACTCTTGGAATGGTGGCACGACCCTGGAGTTCCTCTCGCCTTTCCTGTGGAGAGCGCCTCCTCTTGAGATGCGACGGGAACGCCGGGAATTCTTTCCCTACGAAACAGGGAAAGGATCCCTCATCTCGAGCTAGGAGGCGGAATCGGGGCTCCCCTGGATGTGTGCGGGACACCACGTGCTTCCTCTCGAGTGCAGACGGGTATGTCGGGGAACTTCTTGAGTTGCAGCAAGGGTGTGAAGGACCCTTTGGAAGTTCCAGTGGTTAGATGTGATTGGCCTCGAGAAGCCTCAGAGGAAATGGGCCTCATTTCGCCTGGAGGGCAAAACCTCCTGGATTTTCTCGAGTTGCGGCAGGTGCTCTCGACTTACGACGGGGACCTCAGGGACCCGCTCTGGTGGCCTCAGGAAAGGCCAGTCCCCATGCGAGTTCCTCGGGGGCCTCTCGGGATTCCTCTCCCGTCGATGCTGGGGCCTAAGACCTTGTGTGGAGTCGGGGCCGGAACCTGAGGATTCCTCTCCAGTGCTGACATGGATCTTGGGGTACTTCTGGAGTCTCCCCAGGGGAGTCAGTCCTCTTCTCAAATCCGGCATGCACTTGCGCTTTCCTCCAGAGCGGTAGCAGCAGTGTCACACAGTCCGCCGCGTGGATCAAAGGATCTATGGTTTTCCCTCGAGTCTTTCCCACGAGGCTTTCCCACGAGGCTTTCCCACAGGGCTGTCCCACGTGCACACGAGGTGGGAGTCGATCCTCGGCTTGAACGTCAAGGCAGTGCAGGGAAAACAGGTTCCTCTGGAATGGACTGACACATCTGGGGGACTCTTGGAATGGTGTCACGACCCTGGAGTTCCTCTCGCCTTTCCTGTGGAGAGCGCCTCCTCTTGAGATGCGACGGGAACTCCGGGAATTCTTTCCCTACGAAACAGGGAAAGGATCCCTCATTTCGAGCTAGGAGTCGGAAACGGGGCTCCCCTGATGTGTGCGGGACCCCACGTGCTTCCTCCCGAGTGGAGACGGGTATGTCGGGGAACTTCTTGAGTTGCAGCAACGGTGTGAAGGACCCTTTGGAAGTTCCAGTGGTTAGATGTGATTGGCCTCGAGAAGCCTCAGCGGAAATGGGCCTCATCTCGCCTGGAGGGCAAAACCTCCTGGATTTTCTCGAGTTGCGGCAGGTGCTCTCGACTTACGACGGGGACCTCAGGAACCCGCTCTGGTGGCCACAGGAAAGGCCAGTCCCCATGCGAGTTCCTCGGGGGCCTCTCAGGATTCCTCTCCCGTCGATGCCGGGGCCTAAGACCTTGTGTGGAGTGGGGGCCGGAACCTGAGGATTCCTCTCCAGTGCTGACATGGATCTTGGGGTACTTCTGGAGTCTCCCCAGGGGAGTCAGTCCTCGTCTCGAATGCGGGCATGCACTTGCGCTTTCCTCCAGAGTGGTAGCAGCAGTGTCACGCAGTCTGCCGCGTGGATCAAAGGATCTATGGTTTTCCCTCGAGTCTTTCCCACGAGGCTTTCCTACGAGGCTTTCCCACAGGGCTGTCCACGTGCACAGGTGGTGGGAGTCGATCCTCGGCTTGAACGTCAAGGCAGAGCAGGGAAAACAGGTTCCTCTGGAATGGACTGACACATCTGGGGGACTCTTGGAATGGTGGCATGACCCTGGAGTTCCTCTCGCCTTTCCTGTGGAGAGCGCCTCCTCTTGAGATGCGACGGGAACGCCGGGAATTCTTTCCCTACGAAACAGGGAAAGGATCCCTCATCTCGAGCTAGGAGGCAGAAACGGGGCTCCCCTGGATGTGTGCGGCACCCCACGTGCTTCCTCTCGAGTGCAGACGGGTATGTCGGGGAACTTCTTGAGTTGCAGCAAGGGTGTGAAGGACCCTTTGGAAGTTCCAGTGGTTAGACGTGATTGGCCTCGAGAAGCCTCAGCGGAAATGGGCCTCATCTCGCCTGGAGCCAAAACCTCCTGGATTTTCTCGAGTTGCGGCAGGTGCTCTCGACTTACGACGGGGACCTCAGGGACCCGCTCTGGTGGCCTCAGGAAAGGCCAGTCCCCATGCGAGTACCTCGGGGGCCCTTCGGGATTCCTCTCCCGTCGATGCCGGGGCCTAAGACCTTGTGTGGAGTCGGGGCCGGAACCTGAGGATTCCTCTCCAGTGCTGACATGGATCTTGGGGTACTTCTGGAGTCTCCCCAGGGGAGTCAGTCCTCTTCTCAAATCGGGCATGCACTTGCGCTTTCCTCCAGAGCGGTAGCAGCAGTGTCACACAGTCCGCCGCGTGGATCAAAGGATCTATGGTTTTCCCTCGAATCTTTCCCACGAGGCTTTCCCACGAGGCTTTCCCACAGGGCTGTCCCACGTGCACACGAGGTGGGAGTCGATCCTCGGCTTGAACGTCAAGGCAGTGCAGGGAAAACAGGTTCCTCTGGAATGGACTGACACATCTGGGGGACTCTTGGAATGGTGGCACGACCCTGGAGTTCCTCTCGCCTTTCCTGTGGAGAGCGCCTCCTCTTGAGATGCGACGGGAACGCCGGGAATTCTTTCCCTGCGAAACAGGGAAAGGATCCCTCATCTCGAGCTAGGAGGCGGAAACGGGTCTCCGCTGGATGTGTGCGGAACACCACGTGCTTCCTCTCGAGTGCAGACGGGTATGTCGGGGAACTTCTTGAGTTGCAGCAAGGGTGTGAAGGACCCTTTGGAAGTTCCAGTGGTTAGATGTGATTGGCCTCGAGAAGCCTCAGCGGAAATGGGCCTCAACTCGCCTGGAGGGCAAAACCTCCTGGATTTTCTCGAGTTGCGGTAGGTGCTCTCGACTTAAGACGGGGACCTCAGGGACCCGCTCTGGTGGCCTCAGGAAAGGCCAGTCCCCATGCGAGTTCCTCGGGGGCCTCTCGGGATTCCTCTCCCGTCGATGCCGGGGCCTAAGACCTTGTGTGGAGTCGGGGCCGGAAGCTGAGGATTCCTCTCCCGTGCTGACATGGATCTTGGGGTTCTTCTGGAGTCTCCTCAGGGGAGTCAGTCCTCGTCTCGAATGCGGGCATGCACTTGCGCTTTCCTCCAGAGCGGTAGCAGCAGTGTCACGCAGTCCGCCGCGTGGATCAAAGGATCTATGGTTTTCCCTCGAGTCTTTCCCACGAGGCTTTCCCACGAGGCTTTCCCACAGGGCTGTCCCACGTGCACACGTGGTGGGAGTCGATCCTCGGCTTGAACGTCAAGGCAGTGCAGGGAAAACAGGTTCCTCTGGAATGGACTGACACATCTGGGGGACTCTTGGAATGGTGTCACGCCCCTGGAGTTCCTCTCGCCTTTCCTGTGGAGAGCTTCTCCTCTTGAGATGCGACGGGAACGCCGGGAATTCTTTCCCTACGAAACAGGGAAAGGATCCCTCATTTCGACCTAGGAGTCGGAAACGGGGCTCCCCTGGATGTGTGCGGGACCCCACGTGCTTTTTCTCGAGTGGAGACGGGTATGTCGGGGAACTTCTTGAGTTGCAGCAAGGGTGTGAAGGACCCTTTGGAAGTTCCAGTGGTTAGATGTGATTGGCCTCGAGAAGCCTCAGCGGAAATTGGCCTCATCTCGCCTGGAGGGCAAACCTCCTGGATTTTCTCGAGTTGCGGCAGGTGCTCTCGACTTACGACGGGGACCTCAGGGACCCGCTCTGGTGGCCTCAGGAAAGGCCAGTCCCCATGCGAGTTCCTCGGGGGCCTCTCGGGATTCCTCTCCCGTCGATGCCGGGGCCTAAGACCTTGTGTGGAGTCGGCGCCGGAACCTGAGGATTCCTCTAAAGTGCTGACATGGATCTTGGGGTACTTCTGGAGTCTCCCCAGGGGAGTCAGTTCTCGTCTCGAATGCGGGCATGCACTTGCGCTTTCCTCCAGAATGGTAGCAGAAGTGTCACGCAGTCCGCCGCGTGGATCAAAGGATCTATGGTTTTCCCTCGAGTCTTTCCCACGAGGCTTTCCCACGAGGCTTTCCCACAGGGCTGTCCCACGTGCACACGTGGTGGGAGTCGATCCTCGGCTTGAACGTCAAGGCAGTGCAGGGAAAACAGGTTCCTCTGGAATGGACTGACACATCTGGGGGACTCTTGGAATGGTGGCACGACCCTGGAATTCCTCTCGCCTTTCCTGTGGAGAGCGCCTCCTCTTGAGATGCGACGGGAACGCCGGGAATTCTTTCTCTACGAAACAGGGAAAGGATCCCTCATCTCGAGCTAGGAGGCGGAAACGGGGCTCCCCTGGATGTGTGCGGGACCCCACGTGCTTCCTCTCGAGTGCAGACGGGTATGTCGGGGAACTTCTTGAGTTGCAGCAATGGTGTGAAGGACCCTTTGGAAGTTCCAGTGGTTAGACGTGATTAGCCTCGAGAAGCCTCTGCGGAAAAGGGCCTCATCTCGCCTGGAGGGCAAAACCTCCTGGATTTTCTCGAGTTGCGGCAGGTGCTCTCGACTTACGACGGGGACCTCAGGGACCCGCTCTGGTGGCCTCAGGAAAGGCCAGTCCCCATGCGAGTTCCTCGGGGGCCCTTCGGGATTCCTCTCCCGTCGATGCCGGGGCCTAAGACCTTGTGTGGAGTCGGGGCCGGAACCTGAGGATTCCTCTCCAGTGCTGACATGGATCTTGGGGTACTTCTGGAGTCTCCCCAGGGGAGTCAGTCCTCTTCTCAAATCGGGCATGCACTTGCGCTTTCCTCCAGAGCGGTAGCAGCAGTGTCACACAGTCCGCCGCGTGGATCAAAGGATCTATGGTTTTCCCTCGAGTCTTTCCCACGAGGCTTTCCCACGAGGCTTTCCCACAGGGCTGTCCCACGTGCACACGAGGTGGGAGTCGATCCTCGGCTTGAACGTCAAGGCAGTGCAGGGAAAACAGGTTCCTCTGGAATGGACTGACACATCTGGGGGACTCTTTGAATGGTGGCACGACCCTGGAGTTCCTCTCGCCTTTCCTGTGGAGAGCGCCTCCTCTTGAGATGCGACGGGAACGCCGGGAATTCTTTCCCTGCGAAACAGGGAAAGGATCCCTCATCTCGAGCTAGGAGGCGGAAACGGGGCTCCCCTGGATGTGTGCGGAACACCACGTGCTTCCTCTCGAGTGCAGACGGGTATGTCGGGGAACTTCTTGAGTTGCAGCAAGGGTGTGAAGGACCCTTTGGAAGTTCCAGTGGTTAGATGTGATTGGCCTCGAGAAGCCTCAGCGGAAATGGGCCTCATCTCGCCTGGAGGGCAAAACCTCCTGGATTTTCTCGAGTTGCGGCAGGTGCTCTCGACTTAAGACGGGGACCTCAGGGACCCGCTCTGGTGGCCTCAGGAAAGGCCAGTCCCCATGCGAGTTCCTCGGGGG
Source organism: Ovis canadensis (assembly GCF_042477335.2). Lineage (NCBI taxonomy): Eukaryota > Metazoa > Chordata > Mammalia > Artiodactyla > Bovidae > Ovis > Ovis canadensis. Next base: position 8,266,056 of record NC_091264.1, read on the forward strand.
CCTCTCGGGATTCCTCTCCCGTCGATGCCGGGGCCTAAGACCTTGTGTGGAGTCGGGGCCGGAAGCTGAGGATTCCTCTCCCGTGCTGACATGGATCTTGGGGTTCTTCTGGAGTCTCCTCAGGGGAGTCAGTCCTCGTCTCGAATGCGGGCATGCACTTGCGCTTTCCTCCAGAGCGGTAGCAGCAGTGTCACGCAGTCCGCCGCGTGGATCAAAGGATCTATGGTTTTCCCTCGAGTCTTTCCCACGAGGCTTTCCCACGAGGCTTTCCCACAGGGCTGTCCCACGTGCACACGTGGTGGGAGTCGATCCTCGGCTTGAACGTCAAGGCAGTGCAGGGAAAACAGGTTCCTCTGGAATGGACTGACACATCTGGGGGACTCTTGGAATGGTGTCACGACCCTGGAGTTCCTCTCGCCTTTCCTGTGGAGAGCTTCTCCTCTTGAGATGCGACGGGAACGCCGGGAATTCTTTCCCTACGAAACAGGGAAAGGATCCCTCATTTCGAGCTAGGAGTCGGAAACGGGGCTCCCCTGGATGTGTGCGGGACCCCACGTGCTTTTTCTCGAGTGCAGACGGGTATGTCGGGGAACTTCTTGAGTTGCAGCAAGGGTGTGAAGGACCCTTTGGAAGTTCCAGTGGTTAGATGTGATTGGCCTCGAGAAGCCTCAGCGGAAATTGGCCTCATCTCGCCTGGAGGGCAAACCTCCTGGATTTTCTCGAGTTGCGGCAGGTGCTCTCGACTTACGACGGGGACCTCAGGGACCCGCTCTGGTGGCCTCAGGAAAGGCCAGTCCCCATGCGAGTTCCTCGGGGGCCTCTCGGGATTCCTCTCCCGTCGATGCCGGGGCCTAAGACCTTGTGTGGAGTCGGCGCCGGAACCTGAGGATTCCTCTCCAGTGCTGACATGGATCTTGGGGTACTTCTGGAGTCTCCCCAGGGGAGTCAGTTCTCGTCTCGAATGCGGGCATGCACTTGCGCTTTCCTCCAGAATGGCAGCAGAAGTGTCACGCAGTCCGCCGCGTGGATCAAAGGATCTATGGTTTTCCCTCGAGTCTTTCCCACGAGGCTTTCCCACGAGGCTTTCCCACAGGGCTGTCCCACGTGCACACGTGGTGGGAGTCGATCCTCGGCTTGAACGTCAAGGCAGTGCAGGGAAAACAGGTTCCTCTGGAATGGACTGACACATCTGGGGGACTCTTGGAATGGTGGCACGACCCTGGAATTCCTCTCGCCTTTCCTGTGGAGAGCGCCTCCTCTTGAGATGCGACGGGAACGCCGGGAATTCTTTCCCTACGAAACAGGGAAAGGATCCCTCATCTCGAGCTAGGAGGCGGAAACGGGGCTCCCCTGGATGTGTGCGGGACCCCACGTGCTTCCTCTCGAGTACAGACGGGTATGTCGGGGAACTTCTTGAGTTGCAGCAATGGTGTGAAGGACCCTTTGGAAGTTCCAGTGGTTAGACGTGATTAGCCTCGAGAAGCCTCAGCGGAAATGGGCCTCATCTCGCCTGGAGGGCAAAACCTCCTGGATTTTCTCGAGTTGCGGCAGGTGCTCTCGACTTACGACGGGGACCTCAGGGACCCGCTCTGGTGGCCTCAGGAAAGGCCAGTCCCCATGCGAGTTCCTCGGGGGCCTCTCGGGATTCCTCTCCCGTCGATGCCGGGGCCTAAGACCTTGTGTGGAGTCGGGGCCGGAACCTGAGGATTCCTCTCCAGTGCTGACATGGATCTTGGGGTACTTCTGCAGTCTCCCCAGGGGAGTCAGTCCTCGTCTCGAATGCGGACATGCACTTGCGCTTTCCTCCAGAGCGGTAGCAGCAGTGTCACGCAGTCCGCCACGTGGATCAAAGGATCTATGGTTTTCCCTCGAGTCTTTCCCACGAGGCTTTCCCACGAGGCTTTCCCACAGGGCTGTCCCACGTGCACACGTGGTGGGAGTCGATCCTCGGCTTGAACGTCAAGGCAGTGCAGGGAAAACAGGTTCCTCTGGAATGGACTGACACATCTGGGGGACTCTTGGAATGGTGGCACGACCCTGGAGTTCCTCTCGCCTTTCCTGTGGAGAGCTTCTCCTCTTGAGATGCGACGGGAACGCCGGGAATTCTTTCCCTACGAAACAGGGAAAGGATCCCTCATTTCGACCTAGGAGTCGGAAACGGGGCTCCCCTGGATGTGTGCGGGACCCCACGTGCTTTTTCTCGAGTGGAGACGGGTATGTCGGGGAACTTCTTGAGTTGCAGCAAGGGTGTGAAGGACCCTTTGGAAGTTCCAGTGGTTAGATGTGATTGGCCTTGAGAAGCCTCAGCGGAAATTGGCCTCATCTCGCCTGGAGGGCAAACCTCCTGGATTTTCTCGAGTTGCGGCAGGTGCTCTCGACTTACGACGGGGACCTCAGGGACCCGCTCTGGTGGCCTCAGGAAAGGCCAGTCCCCATGCGAGTTCCTCGGGGGCCTCTCGGGATTCCTCTCCCGTCGATGCCGGGGCCTAAGACCTTGTGTGGAGTCGGCGCCGGAACCTGAGGATTCCTCTCCAGTGCTGACATGGATCTTGGGGTACTTCTGGAGTCTCCCCAGGGGAGTCAGTTCTCGTCTCGAATGCGGGCATGCACTTGCGCTTTCCTCCAGAATGGTAGCAGAAGTGTCACGCAGTCCGCCGCGTGGATCAAAGGATCTATGGTTTTCCCTCGAGTCTTTCCCACGAGGCTTTCCCACGAGGCTTTCCCACAGGGCTGTCCCACGTGCACACGTGGTGGGAGTCGATCCTCGGCTTGAACGTCAAGGCAGTGCAGGGAAAACAGGTTCCTCTGGAATGGACTGACACATCTGGGGGACTCTTGGAATGGTGGCACGACCCTGGAATTCCTCTCGCCTTTCCTGTGGAGAGCGCCTCCTCTTGAGATGCGACGGGAACGCCGGGAATTCTTTCCCTACGAAACAGGGAAAGGATCCCTCATCTCGAGCTAGGAGGCGGAAACGGGGCTCCCCTGGATGTGTGCGGGACCCCACGTGCTTCCTCTCGAGTGCAGACGGGTATGTCGGGGAACTTCTTGAGTTGCAGCAATGGTGTGAAGGACCCTTTGGAAGTTCCAGTGGTTAGACGTGATTAGCCTCGAGAAGCCTCAGCGGAAATGGGCCTCATCTCGCCTGGAGGGCAAAACCTCCTGGATTTTCTCGAGTTGCGGCATGTGCTCTCGACTTACGACGGGGACCTCAGGGACCCGCTCTGGTGGCCTCAGGAAAGGCCAGTCCCCATGCGAGTTCCTCGGGGGCCCTTCGGGATTCCTCTCCCGTCGATGCCGGGGCCTAAGACCTTGTGTGGAGTCGGGGCCGGAACCTGAGGATTCCTCTCCAGTGCTGACATGGATCTTGGGGTACTTCTGGAGTCTCCCCAGGGGAGTCAGTCCTCTTCTCAAATCGGGCATGCACTTGCGCTTTCCTCCAGAGCGGTAGCAGCAGTGTCACACAGTCCGCCGCGTGGATCAAAGGATCTATGGTTTTCCCTCGAGTCTTTCCCACGAGGCTTTCCCACGAGGCTTTCCCACAGGGCTGTCCCACGTGCACACGAGGTGGGAGTCGATCCTCGGCTTGAACGTCAAGGCAGTGCAGGGAAAACAGGTTCCTCTGGAATGGACTGACACATCTGGGGGACTCTTTGAATGGTGGCACGACCCTGGAGTTCCTCTCGCCTTTCCTGTGGAGAGCGCCTCCTCTTGAGATGCGACGGGAACGCCGGGAATTCTTTCCCTGCGAAACAGGGAAAGGATCCCTCATCTCGAGCTAGGAGGCGGAAACGGGGCTCCCCTGGATGTGTGCGGAACACCACGTGCTTCCTCTCGAGTGCAGACGGGTATGTCGGGGAACTTCTTGAGTTGCAGCAAGGGTGTGAAGGACCCTTTGGAAGTTCCAGTGGTTAGATGTGATTGGCCTCGAGAAGCCTCAGCGGAAATGGGCCTCATCTCGCCTGGAGGGCAAAACCTCCTGGATTTTCTCGAGTTGCGGCAGGTGCTCTCGACTTAAGACGGGGACCTCAGGGACCCGCTCTGGTGGCCTCAGGAAAGGCCAGTCCCCATGCGAGTTCCTCGGGGGCCTCTCGGGATTCCTCTCCCGTCGATGCCGGGGCCTAAGACCTTGTGTGGAGTCGGGGCCGGAAGCTGAGGATTCCTCTCCCGTGCTGACATGGATCTTGGGGTTCTTCTGGAGTCTCCTCAGGGGAGTCAGTCCTCGTCTCGAATGCGGGCATGCACTTGCGCTTTCCTCCAGAGCGGTAGCAGCAGTGTCACGCAGTCCGCCGCGTGGATCAAAGGATCTATGGTTTTCCCTCGAGTCTTTCCCACGAGGCTTTCCCACGAGGCTTTCCCACAGGGCTGTCCCACGTGCACACGTGGTGGGAGTCGATCCTCGGCTTGAACGTCAAGGCAGTGCAGGGAAAACAGGTTCCTCTGGAATGGACTGACACATCTGGGGGACTCTTGGAATGGTGTCACGACCCTGGAGTTCCTCTCGCCTTTCCTGTGGAGAGCTTCTCCTCTTGAGATGCGACGGGAACGCCGGGAATTCTTTCCCTACGAAACAGGGAAAGGATCCCTCATTTCGAGCTAGGAGTCGGAAACGGGGCTCCCCTGGATGTGTGCGGGACCCCACGTGCTTTTTCTCGAGTGCAGACGGGTATGTCGGGGAACTTCTTGAGTTGCAGCAAGGGTGTGAAGGACCCTTTGGAAGTTCCAGTGGTTAGATGTGATTGGCCTCGAGAAGCCTCAGCGGAAATTGGCCTCATCTCGCCTGGAGGGCAAACCTCCTGGATTTTCTCGAGTTGCGGCAGGTGCTCTCGACTTACGACGGGGACCTCAGGGACCCGCTCTGGTGGCCTCAGGAAAGGCCAGTCCCCATGCGAGTTCCTCGGGGGCCTCTCGGGATTCCTCTCCCGTCGATGCCGGGGCCTAAGACCTTGTGTGGAGTCGGCGCCGGAACCTGAGGATTCCTCTCCAGTGCTGACATGGATCTTGGGGTACTTCTGGAGTCTCCCCAGGGGAGTCAGTTCTCGTCTCGAATGCGGGCATGCACTTGCGCTTTCCTCCAGAATGGTAGCAGAAGTGTCACGCAGTCCGCCGCGTGGATCAAAGGATCTATGGTTTTCCCTCGAGTCTTTCCCACGAGGCTTTCCCACGAGGCTTTCCCACAGGGCTGTCCCACGTGCACACGTGGTGGGAGTCGATCCTCGGCTTGAACGTCAAGGCAGTGCAGGGAAAACAGGTTCCTCTGGAATGGACTGACACATCTGGGGGACTCTTGGAATGGTGGCACGACCCTGGAATTCCTCTCGCCTTTCCTGTGGAGAGCGCCTCCTCTTGAGATGCGACGGGAACGCCGGGAATTCTTTCCCTACGAAACAGGGAAAGGATCCCTCATCTCGAGCTAGGAGGCGGAAACGGGGCTCCCCTGGATGTGTGCGGGACCCCACGTGCTTCCTCTCGAGTACAGACGGGTATGTCGGGGAACTTCTTGAGTTGCAGCAATGGTGTGAAGGACCCTTTGGAAGTTCCAGTGGTTAGACGTGATTAGCCTCGAGAAGCCTCAGCGGAAATGGGCCTCATCTCGCCTGGAGGGCAAAACCTCCTGGATTTTCTCGAGTTGCGGCAGGTGCTCTCGACTTACGACGGGGACCTCAGGGACCCGCTCTGGTGGCCTCAGGAAAGGCCAGTCCCCATGCGAGTTCCTCGGGGGCCTCTCGGGATTCCTCTCCCGTCGATGCCGGGGCCTAAGACCTTGTGTGGAGTCGGGGCCGGAACCTGAGGATTCCTCTCCAGTGCTGACATGGATCTTGGGGTACTTCTGCAGTCTCCCCAGGGGAGTCAGTCCTCGTCTCGAATGCGGACATGCACTTGCGCTTTCCTCCAGAGCGGTAGCAGCAGTGTCACGCAGTCCGCCACGTGGATCAAAGGATCTATGGTTTTCCCTCGAGTCTTTCCCACGAGGCTTTCCCACGAGGCTTTCCCACAGGGCTGTCCCACGTGCACACGTGGTGGGAGTCGATCCTCGGCTTGAACGTCAAGGCAGTGCAGGGAAAACAGGTTCCTCTGGAATGGACTGACACATCTGGGGGACTCTTGGAATGGTGGCACGACCCTGGAGTTCCTCTCGCCTTTCCTGTGGAGAGCTTCTCCTCTTGAGATGCGACGGGAACGCCGGGAATTCTTTCCCTACGAAACAGGGAAAGGATCCCTCATTTCGACCTAGGAGTCGGAAACGGGGCTCCCCTGGATGTGTGCGGGACCCCACGTGCTTCCTCTCGAGTGGAGACGGGTATGTCGGGGAACTTCTTGAGTTGCAGCACGGGTGTGAAGGACCCTTTGGAAGTTCCAGTGGTTAGATGTGATTGGCCTCGAGAAGCCTCAGCGGAAATTGGCCTCATCTCGCCTGGAGGGCAAAACCTCCTGGATTTTCTCGAGTTGCGGCAGGTGCTCTCGACTTACGACGGGGACCTCAGGGACCCGCTCTGGTGGCCTCAGGAAAGGCCAGTCCCCATGCGAGTTCCTCGGGGGCCTCTCGGGATTCCTCTCCCGTCGATGCCGGGGCCTAAGACCTTGTGTGGAGTCGGCGCCGGAACCTGAGGATTCCTCTCCAGTGCTGACATGGATCTTGGGGTACTTCTGGAGTCTCCCCAGGGGAGTCAGTTCTCGTCTCGAATGCGGGCATGCACTTGCGCTTTCCTCCAGAATGGTAGCAGAAGTGTCACGCAGTCCGCCGCGTGGATCAAAGGATCTATGGTTTTCCCTCGAGTCTTTCCCACGAGGCTTTCCCACGAGGCTTTCCCACAGGGCTGTCCCACGTGCACACGTGGTGGGAGTCGATCCTCGGCTTGAACGTCAAGGCAGTGCAGGGAAAACAGGTTCCTCTGGAATGGACTGACACATCTGGGGGACTCTTGGAATGGTGGCACGACCCTGGAATTCCTCTCGCCTTTCCTGTGGAGAGCGCCTCCTCTTGAGATGCGACGGGAACGCCGGGAATTCTTTCCCTACGAAACAGGGAAAGGATCCCTCATCTCGAGCTAGGAGGCGGAAACGGGGCTCCCCTGGATGTGTGCGGGACCCCACGTGCTTCCTCTCGAGTGCAGACGGGTATGTCGGGGAACTTCTTGAGTTGCAGCAATGGTGTGAAGGACCCTTTGGAAGTTCCAGTGGTTAGACGTGATTAGCCTCGAGAAGCCTCAGCGGAAATGGGCCTCATCTCGCCTGGAGGGCAAAACCTCCTGGATTTTCTCGAGTTGCGGCATGTGCTCTCGACTTACGACGGGGACCTCAGGGACCCGCTCTGGTGGCCTCAGGAAAGGCCAGTCCCCATGCGAGTTCCTCGGGGGCCCTTCGGGATTCCTCTCCCGTCGATGCCGGGGCCTAAGACCTTGTGTGGAGTCGGGGCCGGAACCTGAGGATTCCTCTCCAGTGCTGACATGGATCTTGGGGTACTTCTGGAGTCTCCCCAGGGGAGTCAGTCCTCTTCTCAAATCGGGCATGCACTTGCGCTTTCCTCCAGAGCGGTAGCAGCAGTGTCACACAGTCCGCCGCGTGGATCAAAGGATCTATGGTTTTCCCTCGAGTCTTTCTCACGAGGCTTTCCCACGAGGCTTTCCCACAGGGCTGTCCCACGTGCACACGAGGTGGGAGTCGATCCTCGGCTTGAACGTCAAGGCAGTGCAGGGAAAACAGGTTCCTCTGGAATGGACTGACACATCTGGGGGACTCTTGGAATGGTGGCACGACCCTGGAGTTCCTCTCGCCTTTCCTGTGGAGAGCGCCTCCTCTTGAGATGCGACGGGAACGCCGGGAATTCTTTCCCTGCGAAACAGGGAAAGGATCCCTCATCTCGAGCTAGGAGGCGGAAACGGGGCTCCCCTGGATGTGTGCGGAACACCACGTGCTTCCTCTCGAGTGCAGACGGGTATGTCGGGGAACTTCTTGAGTTGCAGCAAGGGTGTGAAGGACCCTTTGGAAGTTCCAGTGGTTAGATGTGATTGGCCTCGAGAAGCCTCAGCGGAAATGGGCCTCATCTCGCCTGGAGGGCAAAACCTCCTGGATTTTCTCGAGTTGCGGCAGGTGCTCTCGACTTACGACGGGGACCTCAGGGACCCCCTCTGGTGGCCTCAGGAAAGGCCAGTCCCCATGCGAGTTCCTTGGGGGCCTCTCGGGATTCCTCTCCCGTCGATGCCGGGGCCTAAGACCTTGTGTGGAGTCGGGGCCGGAACCTGAGGATTCCTCTCCAGTGCTGACATGGATCTTGGGGTACTTCTGGAGTCTCCCCAGGGGAGTCAGTCCTCGTCTCGAATGCGGGCATGCACTTGCGCTTTCCTCCAGAGTGGTAGCAGCAGTGTCACGCAGTCCGCCGCGTGGATCAAAGGATCTATGGTTTTCCCTCGAGTCTTTCCCACGAGGCTTTCCCACGAGGCTTTCCCACAGGGCTGTCCCACGTGCACACGTGGTGGGAGTCGATCCTCGGCTTGAACGTCAAGGCAGTGCAGGGAAACAGGTTCCTCTGGAATGGACTGACACATCTGGGGGACTCTTGGAATGGTGGCACGACCCTGGAGTTCCTCTCGCCTTTCCTGTGGAGAGCGCCTCCTCTTGAGATGCGATGGGAACGCCGGGAATTCTTTCCCTACGAAACAGGGAAAGGATCCCTCATCTCGAGCTAGGGGGCGGAAACGGGGCTCCCCTGGATGTGTGCGGGACCCCACGTGCTTCCTCTCGAGTGGAGACGGGTATGTCGGGGAACTTCTTGAGTTGCAGCAAGGGTGTGAAGGACCCTTTGGAAGTTCCAGTGGTTAGGTTTGATTGGCCTCGAGAAGCCTCAGCGGAAATGGGCCTCATCTCGCCTGGAGGGCAAAACCTCCTGGATTTTCTCGAGTTGCGGCAGGTGCTCTCGACTTACGACGGGGACCTCAGGGAACCGCTCTGGTGGCCTCAGGAAAGGCCAGTCCCCATGCGAGTTCCTCGGGGGCGTCTCGGGATTCCTCTCCCGTCGATGCCGGGGCCTAAGACCTTGTGTGGAGTCGGGGCCGGAACCTGAGGATTCCTCTCCAGTGCTGACATGGATCTTGGGGTACTTATGGAGTCTCCCCAGGGGAGTCAGTTCTCGTCTCGAATGCGGGCATGCACTTGCGCTTTCCTCCAGAGCGGTAGCAGCAGTGTCACGCAGTCCGCCGCGTGGATCAAAGGATCTATGGTTTTCCCTCGAGTCTTTCCCACGAGGCTTTCCCACGAGGCTTTCCCACAGGGCTGTCCCACGTGCACACGTGGTGGGAGTCGATCCTCGGCTTGAACGTCAAGGCAGTGCAGGGAAAACAGGTTCCTCTGGAATGGACTGACACATCTGGGGGACTCTTGGAATGGTGTCACGACCCTGGAGTTCCTCTCGCCTTTCCTGTGGAGAGCGCCTCCTCTTAAGATACGACGGGAACGCCGGGAATTCTTTCCCTGCGAAACAGGGAAAGGATCCCTCATCTCGAGCTAGGAGGCGGAAACGGGGCTCCCCTGGATGTGTGCGGAACACTACGTGCTTCCTCTCGAGTGCAGACGGGTATGTCGGGGAACTTCTTGAGTTGCAGCAAGGGTGTGAAGGACCCTTTGGAAGTTCCAGTGGTTAGATGTGATTGGCCTCAAGAAGCCTCAGCGGAAATTGGCCTCATCTCGCCTGGAGGGCAAACCTCCTGGATTTTCTCGAGTTGCGGCAGGTGCTCTCGACTTACGACGGGGACCTCAGGGACCCGCTCTGGTGGCCTCAGGAAAGGCCAGTCCCCATGCGAGTTCCTCGGGGGCCTCTCGGGATTCCTCTCCCGTCGATGCCGGGGCCTAAGACCTTGTGTGGAGTCGGCGCCGGAACCTGAGGATTCCTCTCCAGTGCTGACATGGATCTTGGGGTACTTCTGGAGTCTCCCCAGGGGAGTCAGTTCTCGTCTCGAATGCGGGCATGCACTTGCGCTTTCCTCCAGAATGGTAGCAGAAGTGTCACGCAGTCCGCCGCGTGGATCAAAGGATCTATGGTTTTCCCTCGAGTCTTTCCCACGAGGCTTTCCCACGAGGCTTTCCCACAGGGCTGTCCCACGTGCACACGTGGTGGGAGTCGATCCTCGGCTTGAACGTCAAGGCAGTGCAGGGAAAACAGGTTCCTCTGGAATGGACTGACACATCTGGGGGACTCTTGGAATGGTGGCACGACCCTGGAATTCCTCTCGCCTTTCCTGTGGAGAGCGCCTCCTCTTGAGATGCGACGGGAACGCCGGGAATTCTTTCCCGACGAAACAGGGAAAGGATCCCTCATCTCGAGCTAGGAGGCGGAAACGGGGCTCCCCTGGATGTGTGCGGGACCCCACGTGCTTCCTCTCGAGTGCAGACGGGTATGTCGGGGAACTTCTTGAGTTGCAGCAATGGTGTGAAGGACCCTTTGGAAGTTCCAGTGGTTAGACGTGATTAGCCTCGAGAAGCCTCAGCGGAAATGGGCCTCATCTCGCCTGGAGGGCAAAACCTCCTGGATTTTCTCGAGTTGCGGCAGGTGCTCTCGACTTACGACGGGGACCTCAGGGACCCGCTCTGGTGGCCTCAGGAAAGGCCAGTCCCCATGCGAGTTCCTCGGGGGCCTCTCGGGATTCCTCTCCCGTCGATGCCGGGGCCTAAGACCTTGTGTGGAGTCGGGGCCGGAACCTGAGGATTCCTCTCCAGTGCTGACATGGATCTTGGGGTACTTCTGGAGTCTCCCCAGGGGAGTCAGTCCTCGTCTCGAATGCGGGCATGCACTTGCGCTTTCCTCCAGAGCGGTAGCAGCAGTGTCACGCAGTCCGCCGCGTGGATCAAAGGATCTATGGTTTTCCCTCGAGTCTTTCCCACGAGGCTTTCCCACGAGGCTTTCCCACAGGGCTGTTCAACGTGCACACGTGGTGGGAGTCGATCCTCGGCTTGAACGTCAAGGCAGTGCAGGGAAAACAGGTTCCTCTGGAATGGACTGACACATCTGGGGGACTCTTGGAATGGTGGCATGACCCAGGAGTTCCTCTCGCCTTTCCTGTGGAGAGCGCCTCCTCTTGAGATGCGACGGGAACGCCGGGAATTCTTTCCTTACGAAACAGGGAAAGGATCCCTCATCTCGAGCAAGAGGCGGAAACGGGGCTCCCCTGGATGTGTGCGGGACACCACGTGCTTCCTCTCGAGTGCAGACGGGTATGTCGGGGAACTTCTTGAGTTGCAGCAAGGGTGTGAAGGACCCTTTGGAAGTTCCAGTTGTTAGATGTGATTGGCCTCGAGAAGCCTCAGCGGAAATGGGCCTCATCTCGCCTGGAGGGCAAAACCTCCTGGATTTTCTCGAGTTGCGGCAGGTGCTCTCGACTTACGACGGGGACCTCAGGGACCCGCTCTGGTGGCCTCAGGAAAGGCCAGTCCTCATGCGAGTTCCTCGGGGGCCCTTCGGGATTCCTCTCCCGTCGATGCCGGGGCCTAAGACCTTGTGTGGAGTCGGGGCCGGAACCTGAGGATTCCTCTCCAGTGCTGACATGGATCTTGGGGTACTTCTGGAGTCTCCCCAGGGGAGTCAGTCCTCTTCTCAAATCGGGCATGCACTTGCGCTTTCCTCCAGAGCGGTAGCAGCAGTGTCACACAGTCCGCCGCGTGGATCAAAGGATCTATGGTTTTCCCTCGAGTCTTTCCCACGAGGCTTTCCCACGAGGCTTTCCCACAGGGCTGTCCCACGTGCACACGAGGTGGGAGTCGATCCTTGGCTTGAACGTCAAGGCAGTGCAGGGAAAACAGGTTCCTCTGGAATGGACTGACACATCTGGGGGACTCTTGGAATGGTGGCACGACCCTGGAATTCCTCTCGCCTTTCCTGTGGAGAGCGCCTCCTCTTGAGATGCGACGGGAACGCCGGGAATTCTTTCCCTACGAAACAGGGAAAGGATCCCTCATTTCGAGCTAGGAGGCGGAAACGGGGCTCCCCTGGATGTGTGCGGGACCCCACGTGCTTTTTCTCGAGTGGAGACGGGTATGTCGGGGAACTTCTTGAGTTGCAGCAAGGGTGTGAAGGACCCTTTGGAAGTTCCAGTGGTTAGATGTGATTGGCCTCGAGACGCCTCAGCGGAAATTGGCCTCATCTCGCCTGGAGGGCAAACCTCCTGGATTTTCTCGAGTTGCGGCAGGTGCTCTCGACTTACGACGGGGACCTCAGGGACCCGCTCTGGTGGCCTCAGGAAAGGCCAGTCCCCATGCGAGTTCCTCGGGGGCCTCTCGGGATTCCTCTCCCGTCGATGCCGGGGCCTAAGACCTTGTGTGGAGTCGGCGCCGGAACCTGAGGATTCCTCTCCAGTGCTGACATGGATCTTGGGGTACTTCTGGAGTCTCCCCAGGGGAGTCAGTTCTCGTCTCGAATGCGGGCATGCACTTGCGCTTTCCTCCAGAATGGTAGCAGAAGTGTCACGCAGTCCGCCGCGTGGATCAAAGGATCTATGGTTTTCCCTCGAGTCTTTCCCACGAGGCTTTCCCACGAGGCTTTCCCACAGGGCTGTCCCACGTGCACACGTGGTGGGAGTCGATCCTCGGCTTGAACGTCAAGGTAGTGCAGGGAAAACAGGTTCCTCTGGAATGGACTGACACATCTGGGGGACTCTTGGAATGGTGGCACGACCCTGGAATTCCTCTCGCCTTTCCTGTGGAGAGCGCCTCCTCTTGAGATGCGACGGGAACGCCGGGAATTCTTTCCCTACGAAACAGGGAAAGGATCCCTCATCTCGAGCTAGGAGGCGGAAACGGGGCTCCCCTGGATGTGTGCGGGACCCCACGTGCTTCCTCTCGAGTGCAGACGGGTATGTCGGGGAACTTCTTGAGTTGCAGCAATGGTGTGAAGGACCCTTTGGAAGTTCCAGTGGTTAGACGTGATTAGCCTCGAGAAGCCTCAGCGGAAATGGGCCTCATCTCGCCTGGAGGGCAAAACCTCCTGGATTTTCTCGAGTTGCGTCAGGTGCTCTCGACTTACGACGGGGACCTCAGGGACCCGCTCTGGTGGCCTCAGGAAAGGCCAGTCCCCATGCGAGTTCCTCGGGGGCCTCTCGGGATTCCTCTCCCGTCGATGCCGGGGCCTAAGACCTTGTGTGGAGTCGGGGCCGGAACCTGAGGATTCCTCTCCAGTGCTGACATGGATCTTGGGGTACTTCTGGAGTCTCCCCAGGGGAGTCAGTCCTCGTCTCGAATGCGGGCATGCACTTGCGCTTTCCTCCAGAGCGGTAGCAGCAGTGTCACGCAGTCCGCCGCGTGGATCAAAGGATCTATGGTTTTCCCTCGAGTCTTTCCCACGAGGCTTTCCCACGAGGCTTTCCCACAGGGCTGTCCAACGTGCACACGTGGTGGGAGTCGATCCTCGGCTTGAACGTCAAGACAGTGCAGGGAAAACAGGTTCCTCTGGAATGGACTGACACATCTGGGGGACTCTTGGAATGGTGGCACGACCCTGGAGTTCCTCTCGCCTTTCCTGTGAAGAGCGCCTCCTCTTGAGATGCGACGGGAACGCCGGGAATTCTTTCCCTACGAAACAGGGAAAGGATCCCTCATCTCGAGCTAGGAGGCAGAAACGGGGCTCCCCTGGATGTGTGCGGGACCCCACGTGCTTCCTCTCGAGTGGAGACGGGTATGTCGGGGAACTTCTTGAGTTGCAGCAAGGGTGTGAAGGACCCTTTGGAAGTTCCAGTGGTTAGACGTGATTGGCCTCGAGAAGCCTCAGCGGAAATGGGCCTCATCTCGCCTGGAGGGCAAAACCTCCTGGATTTTCTCGAGTTGCGGCCGGTGCTCTCGACTTACGACGGGGACCTCAGGGACCCGCTCTGGTGGCCTCAGGAAAGGCCAGTCCCCATGCGAGTTCCTCGGGGGCCTCTCGGGATTCCTCTCCCGTCGATGCCGGGGCCTAAGACCTTGTGTGGAGTCGGGGCCGGAACCTGAGGATTCCTCTCCAGTGCTGACATGGATCTTGGGGTACTTCTGCAGTCTCCCCAGGGGAGTCAGTCCTCGTCTCGAATGCGGACATGCACTTGCGCTTTCCTCCAGAGCGGTAGCAGCAGTGTCACGCAGTCCGCCGCGTGGATCAAAGGATCTATGGTTTTCCCTCGAGTCTTTCCCACGAGGCTTTCCCACGAGGCTTTCCCACAGGGCTGTCCCACGTGCACACGTGGTGGGAGTCGATCCTCGGCTTGAACGTCAAGGCAGTGCAGGGAAAACAGGTTCCTCTGGAATGGACTGACACATCTGGGGGACTCTTGGAATGGTGTCACGACCCTGGAGTTCCTCTCGCCTTTCCTGTGGAGAGCGCCTCCTCTTGAGATGCGACGGGAACGCCGGGAATTCTTTCCCTACGAAACAGGGAAAGGATCCCTCATTTCGAGCTAGGAGTCGGAAACGGGGATCCCCTGGATGTGTGCGGGAACCCACGTGCTTTTTCTCGAGTGGAGACGGGTATGTCGGGGAACTTCTTGAGTTGCAGCAAGGGTGTGAAGGACCCTTTGGAAGTTCCAGTGGTTAGATGTGATTGGCCTCGAGAAGCCTCAGCGGAAATTGGCCTCATCTCGCCTGGAGGGCAAACCTCCTGGATTTTCTCGAGTTGCGGCAGGTGCTCTCGACTTACGACGGGGACCTCAGGGACCCGCTCTGGTGGCCTCAGGAAAGGCCAGTCCCCATGCGAGTTCCTCGGGGGCCTCTCGGGATTCCTCTCCCGTCGATGCCGGGGCCTAAGACCTTGTGTGGAGTCGGCGCCGGAACCTGAGGATTCCTCTCCAGTGCTGACATGGATCTTGGGGTACTTCTGGAGTCTCCCCAGGGGAGTCAGTTCTCGTCTCGAATGCGGGCATGCACTTGCGCTTTCCTCCAGAATGGTAGCAGAAGTGTCACGCAGTCCGCCGCGTGGATCAAAGGATCTATGGTTTTCCCTCGAGTCTTTCCCACGAGGCTTTCCCACGAGGCTTTCCCACAGGGCTGTCCCACGTGCACACGTGTTGGGAGTCGATCCTCGGCTTGAACGTCAAGGCAGTGCAGGGAAAACAGGTTCCTCTGGAATGGACTGACACATCTGGGGGACTCTTGGAATGGTGGCACGACCCTGGAATTCCTCTCGCCTTTCCTGTGGAGAGCGCCTCCTCTTGAGATGCGACGGGAACGCCGGGAATTCTTTCCCTACGAAACAGGGAAAGGATCCCTCATCTCGAGCTAGGAGGCGGAAACGGGGCTCCCCTGGATGTGTGCGGGACCCCACGTGCTTCCTCTCGAGTGCAGACGGGTATGTCGGGGAACTTCTTGAGTTGCAGCAATGGTGTGAAGGACCCTTTGGAAGTTCCAGTGGTTAGACGTGATTAGCCTCGAGAAGCCTCAGCGGAAATGGGCCTCATCTCGCCTGGAGGGCAAAACCTCCTGGATTTTCTCGAGTTGCGTCAGGTGCTCTCGACTTACGACGGGGACCTCAGGGACCCGCTCTGGTGGCCTCAGGAAAGGCCAGTCCCCATGCGAGTTCCTCGGGGGCCTCTCGGGATTCCTCTCCCGTCGATGCCGGGGCCTAAGACCTTGTGTGGAGTCGGGGCCGGAACCTGAGGATTCCTCTCCAGTGCTGACATGGATCTTGGGGTACTTCTGGAGTCTCCCCAGGGGAGTCAGTCCTCGTCTCGAATGCGGGCATGCACTTGCGCTTTCCTCCAGAGCGGTAGCAGCAGTGTCACGCAGTCCGCCGCGTGGATCAAAGGATCTATGGTTTTCCCTCGAGTCTTTCACACGAGGCTTTCCCACGAGGCTTTCCCACAGGGCTGTCCAACGTGCACACGTGGTGGGAGTCGATCCTCGGCTTGAACGTCAAGGCAGTGCAGGGAAAACAGGTTCCTCTGGAATGGACTGACACATCTGGGGGACTCTTGGAATGGTGGCACGACCCTGGAGTTCCTCTCGCCTTTCCTGTGGAGAGCGCCTCCTCTTGAGATGCGACGGGAACGCCGGGAATTCTTTCCCTACGAAACAGGGAAAGGATCCCTCATCTCGAGCTAGGAGGCAGAAACGGGGCTCCCCTGGATGTGTGCGGGACCCCACGTGCTTCCTCTCGAGTGGAGACGGGTATGTCGGGGAACTTCTTGAGTTGCAGCAAGGGTGTGAAGGACCCTTTGGAAGTTCCAGTGGTTAGACGTGATTGGCCTCGAGAAGCCTCAGCGGAAATGGGCCTCATCTCGCCTGGAGGGCAAACCTCCTGGATTTTCTCGAGTTGCGGCAGGTGCTCTCGACTTACGACGGGGACCTCAGGGACCCGCTCTGGTGGCCTCAGGAAAGGCCAGTCCCCATGCGAGTTCCTCGGGGGCCTCTCGGGATTCCTCTCCCGTCGATGCCGGGGCCTAAGACCTTGTGTGGAGTCGGCGCCGGAACCTGAGGATTCCTCTCCAGTGCTGACATGGATCTTGGGGTACTTCTGGAGTCTCCCCAGGGGAGTCAGTTCTCGTCTCGAATGCGGGCATGCACTTGCGCTTTCCTCCAGAATGGTAGCAGAAGTGTCACGCAGTCCGCCGCGTGGATCAAAGGATCTATGGTTTTCCCTCGAGTCTTTCCCACGAGGCTTTCCCACGAGGCTTTCCCACAGGGCTGTCCCACGTGCACACGTGGTGGGAGTCGATCCTCGGCTTGAACGTCAAGGCAGTGCAGGGAAAACAGGTTCCTCTGGAATGGACTGACACATCTGGGGGACTCTTGGAATGGTGGCACGACCCTGGAATTCCTCTCGCCTTTCCTGTGGAGAGCGCCTCCTCTTGAGATGCGACGGGAACGCCGGGAATTCTTTCCCTACGAAACAGGGAAAGGATCCCTCATCTCGAGCTAGGAGGCGGAAACGGGGCTCCCCTGGATGTGTGCGGGACCCCACGTGCTTCCTCTCGAGTGCAGACGGGTATGTCGGGGAACTTCTTGAGTTGCAGCAATGGTGTGAAGGACCCTTTGGAAGTTCCAGTGGTTAGACGTGATTAGCCTCGAGAAGCCTCAGCGGAAATGGGCCTCATCTCGCCTGGAGGGCAAAACCTCCTGGATTTTCTCGAGTTGCGGCAGGTGCTCTCGACTTACGACGGGGACCTCAGGGACCCGCTCTGGTGGCCTCAGGAAAGGCCAGTCCCCATGCGAGTTCCTCGGGGGCCTCTCGGGATTCCTCTCCCGTCGATGCCGGGGCCTAAGACCTTGTGTGGAGTCGGGGCCGGAACCTGAGGATTCCTCTCCAGTGCTGACATGGATCTTGGGGTACTTCTGCAGTCTCCCCAGGGGAGTCAGTCCTCGTCTCGAATGCGGACATGCACTTGCGCTTTCCTCCAGAGCGGTAGCAGCAGTGTCACGCAGTCCGCCACGTGGATCAAAGGATCTATGGTTTTCCCTCGAGTCTTTCCCACGAGGCTTTCCCACGAGGCTTTCCCACAGGGCTGTCCCACGTGCACACGTGGTGGGAGTCGATCCTCGGCTTGAACGTCAAGGCAGTGCAGGGAAAACAGGTTCCTCTGGAATGGACTGACACATCTGGGGGACTCTTGGAATGGTGGCACGACCCTGGAGTTCCTCTCGCCTTTCCTGTGGAGAGCTTCTCCTCTTGAGATGCGACGGGAACGCCGGGAATTCTTTCCCTACGAAACAGGGAAAGGATCCCTCATTTCGACCTAGGAGTCGGAAACGGGGCTCCCCTGGATGTGTGCGGGACCCCACGTGCTTTTTCTCGAGTGGAGACGGGTATGTCGGGGAACTTCTTGAGTTGCAGCAAGGGTGTGAAGGACCCTTTGGAAGTTCCAGTGGTTAGATGTGATTGGCCTTGAGAAGCCTCAGCGGAAATTGGCCTCATCTCGCCTGGAGGGCAAACCTCCTGGATTTTCTCGAGTTGCGGCAGGTGCTCTCGACTTACGACGGGGACCTCAGGGACCCGCTCTGGTGGCCTCAGGAAAGGCCAGTCCCCATGCGAGTTCCTCGGGGGCCTCTCGGGATTCCTCTCCCGTCGATGCCGGGGCCTAAGACCTTGTGTGGAGTCGGCGCCGGAACCTGAGGATTCCTCTCCAGTGCTGACATGGATCTTGGGGTACTTCTGGAGTCTCCCCAGGGGAGTCAGTTCTCGTCTCGAATGCGGGCATGCACTTGCGCTTTCCTCCAGAATGGTAGCAGAAATGTCACGCAGTCCGCCGCGTGGATCAAAGGATCTATGGTTTTCCCTCGAGTCTTTCCCACGAGGCTTTCCCACGAGGCTTTCCCACAGGGCTGTCCCACGTGCACACGTGGTGGGAGTCGATCCTCGGCTTGAACGTCAAGGCAGTGCAGGGAAAACAGGTTCCTCTGGAATGGACTGACACATCTGGGGGACTCTTGGAATGGTGGCACGACCCTGGAATTCCTCTCGCCTTTCCTGTGGAGAGCGCCTCCTCTTGAGATGCGACGGGAACGCCGGGAATTCTTTCCCTACGAAACAGGGAAAGGATCCCTCATCTCGAGCTAGGAGGCGGAAACGGGGCTCCCCTGGATGTGTGCGGGACCCCACGTGCTTCCTCTCGAGTGCAGACGGGTATGTCGGGGAACTTCTTGAGTTGCAGCAATGGTGTGAAGGACCCTTTGGAAGTTCCAGTGGTTAGACGTGATTAGCCTCGAGAAGCCTCAGCGGAAATGGGCCTCATCTCGCCTGGATGGCAAAACCTCCTGGATTTTCTCGAGTTGCGGCAGGTGCTCTCGACTTACGACGGGGACCTCAGGGACCCGCTCTGGTGGCCTCAGGAAAGGCCAGTCCCCATGCGAGTTCCTCGGGGGCCCTTCGGGATTCCTCTCCCGTCGATGCCGGGGCCTAAGACCTTGTGTGGAGTCGGGGCCGGAACCTGAGGATTCCTCTCCAGTGCTGACATGGATCTTGGGGTACTTCTGGAGTCTCCCCAGGGGAGTCAGTCCTCTTCTCAAATCGGGCATGCACTTGCGCTTTCCTCCAGAGCGGTAGCAGCAGTGTCACACAGTCCGCCGCGTGGATCAAAGGATCTATGGTTTTCCCTCGAGTCTTTCCCACGAGGCTTTCCCACGAGGCTTTCCCACAGGGCTGTCCCACGTGCACACGAGGTGGGAGTCGATCCTCGGCTTGAACGTCAAGGCAGTGCAGGGAAAACAGGTTCCTCTGGAATGGACTGACACATCTGGGGGACTCTTGGAATGGTGGCACGACCCTGGAGTTCCTCTCGCCTTTCCTGTGGAGAGCGCCTCCTCTTGAGATGCGACGGGAACGCCGGGAATTCTTTCCCTGCGAAACAGGGAAAGGATCCCTCATCTCGAGCTAGGAGGCGGAAACGGGGCTCCCCTGGATGTGTGCGGAACACCACGTGCTTTTTCTCGAGTGCAGACGGGTATGTCGGGGAACTTCTTGAGCTGCAGCAAGGGTGTGAAGGACCCTTTGGAAGTTCCAGTGGTTAGATGTGATTGGCCTCGAGAAGCCTCAGCGGAAATGGGCCTCATCTCGCCTGGAGGGCAAAACCTCCTGGATTTTCTCGAGTTGCGGCAGGTGCTCTCGACTTACGACGGGGACCTCAGGGACCCCCTCTGGTGGCCTCAGGAAAGGCCAGTCCCCATGCGAGTTCCTTGGGGGCCTCTCGGGATTCCTCTCCCGTCGATGCCGGGGCCTAAGACCTTGTGTGGAGTCGGGGCCGGAACCTGAGGATTCCTCTCCAGTGCTGACATGGATCTTGGGGTACTTCTGGAGTCTCCCCAGGGGAGTCAGTCCTCGTCTCGAATGCGGGCATGCACTTGCGCTTTCCTCCAGAGTGGTAGCAGCAGTGTCACGCAGTCCGCCGCGTGGATCAAAGGATCTATGGTTTTCCCTCGAGTCTTTCCCACGAGGCTTTCCCACGAGGCTTTCCCACAGGGCTGTCCCACGTGCACACGTGGTGGGAGTCGATCCTCGGCTTGAACGTCAAGGCAGTGCAGGGAAACAGGTTCCTCTGGAATGGACTGACACATCTGGGGGACTCTTGGAATGGTGGCACGACCCTGGAGTTCCTCTCGCCTTTCCTGTGGAGAGCGCCTCCTCTTGAGATGCGACGGGAACGCCGGGAATTCTTTCCCTACGAAACAGGGAAAGGATCCCTCATCTCGAGCTAGGGGGCGGAAACGGGGCTCCCCTGGATGTGTGCGGGACCCCACGTGCTTCCTCTCGAGTGGAGACGGGTATGTCGGGGAACTTCTTGAGTTGCAGCAAGGGTGTGAAGGACCCTTTGGAAGTTCCAGTGGTTAGGTTTGATTGGCCTCGAGAAGCCTCAGCGGAAATGGGCCTCATCTCGCCTGGAGGGCAAAACCTCCTGGATTTTCTCGAGTTGCGGCAGGTGCTCTCGACTTACGACGGGGACCTCAGGGAACCGCTCTGGTGGCCTCAGGAAAGGCCAGTCCCCATGCGAGTTCCTCGGGGGCGTCTCGGGATTCCTCTCCCGTCGATGCCGGGGCCTAAGACCTTGTGTGGAGTCGGGGCCGGAACCTGAGGATTCCTCTCCAGTGCTGACATGGATCTTGGGGTACTTATGGAGTCTCCCCAGGGGAGTCAGTTCTCGTCTCGAATGCGGGCATGCACTTGCGCTTTCCTCCAGAGCGGTAGCAGCAGTGTCACGCAGTCCGCCGCGTGGATCAAAGGATCTATGGTTTTCCCTCGAGTCTTTCCCACGAGGCTTTCCCACGAGGCTTTCCCACAGGGCTGTCCCACGTGCACACGTGGTGGGAGTCGATCCTCGGCTTGAACGTCAAGGCAGTGCAGGGAAAACAGGTTCCTCTGGAATGGACTGACACATCTGGGGGACTCTTGGAATGGTGTCACGACCCTGGAGTTCCTCTCGCCTTTCCTGTGGAGAGCGCCTCCTCTTAAGATACGACGGGAACGCCGGGAATTCTTTCCCTGCGAAACAGGGAAAGGATCCCTCATCTCGAGCTAGGAGGCGGAAACGGGGCTCCCCTGGATGTGTGCGGAACACTACGTGCTTCCTCTCGAGTGCAGACGGGTATGTCGGGGAACTTCTTGAGTTGCAGCAATGGTGTGAAGGACCCTTTGGAAGTTCCAGTGGTTAGATGTGATTGGCCTCAAGAAGCCTCAGCGGAAATTGGCCTCATCTCGCCTGGAGGGCAAACCTCCTGGATTTTCTCGAGTTGCGGCAGGTGCTCTCGACTTACGACGGGGACCTCAGGGACCCGCTCTGGTGGCCTCAGGAAAGGCCAGTCCCCATGCGAGTTCCTCGGGGGCCTCTCGGGATTCCTCTCCCGTCGATGCCGGGGCCTAAGACCTTGTGTGGAGTCGGGGCCGGAACCTGAGGATTCCTCTCCAGTGCTGACATGGATCTTGGGGTACTTCTGGAGTCTCCCCAGGGGAGTCAGTCCTCGTCTCGAATGCGGGCATGCACTTGCGCTTTCCTCCAGAGTGGTAGCAGCAGTGTCACGCAGTCCGCCGCGTGGATCAAAGGATCTATGGTTTTCCCTCGAGTCTTTCCCACGAGGCTTTCCCACGAGGCTTTCCCACAGGGCTGTCCCACGTGCACACGTGGTGGGAGTCGATCCTCGGCTTGAACGTCAAGGCAGTGCAGGGAAACAGGTTCCTCTGGAATGGACTGACACATCTGGGGGACTCTTGGAATGGTGGCACGACCCTGGAGTTCCTCTCGCCTTTCCTGTGGAGAGCGCCTCCTCTTGAGATGCGACGGGAACGCCGGGAATTCTTTCCCTACGAAACAGGGAAAGGATCCCTCATCTCGAGCTAGGGGGCGGAAACGGGGCTCCCCTGGATGTGTGCGGGACCCCACGTGCTTCCTCTCGAGTGGAGACGGGTATGTCGGGGAACTTCTTGAGTTGCAGCAAGGGTGTGAAGGACCCTTTGGAAGTTCCAGTGGTTAGGTTTGATTGGCCTCGAGAAGCCTCAGCGGAAATGGGCCTCATCTCGCCTGGAGGGCAAAACCTCCTGGATTTTCTCGAGTTGCGGCAGGTGCTCTCGACTTACGACGGGGACCTCAGGGAACCGCTCTGGTGGCCTCAGGAAAGGCCAGTCCCCATGCGAGTTCCTCGGGGGCGTCTCGGGATTCCTCTCCCGTCGATGCCGGGGCCTAAGACCTTGTGTGGAGTCGGGGCCGGAACCTGAGGATTCCTCTCCAGTGCTGACATGGATCTTGGGGTACTTATGGAGTCTCCCCAGGGGAGTCAGTTCTCGTCTCGAATGCGGGCATGCACTTGCGCTTTCCTCCAGAGCGGTAGCAGCAGTGTCACGCAGTCCGCCGCGTGGATCAAAGGATCTATGGTTTTCCCTCGAGTCTTTCCCACGAGGCTTTCCCACGAGGCTTTCCCACAGGGCTGTCCCACGTGCACACGTGGTGGGAGTCGATCCTCGGCTTGAACGTCAAGGCAGTGCAGGGAAAACAGGTTCCTCTGGAATGGACTGACACATCTGGGGGACTCTTGGAATGGTGTCACGACCCTGGAGTTCCTCTCGCCTTTCCTGTGGAGAGCGCCTCCTCTTAAGATACGACGGGAACGCCGGGAATTCTTTCCCTGCGAAACAGGGAAAGGATCCCTCATCTCGAGCTAGGAGGCGGAAACGGGGCTCCCCTGGATGTGTGCGGAACACTACGTGCTTCCTCTCGAGTGCAGACGGGTATGTCGGGGAACTTCTTGAGTTGCAGCAAGGGTGTGAAGGACCCTTTGGAAGTTCCAGTGGTTAGATGTGATTGGCCTCAAGAAGCCTCAGCGGAAATTGGCCTCATCTCGCCTGGAGGGCAAACCTCCTGGATTTTCTCGAGTTGCGGCAGGTGCTCTCGACTTACGACGGGGACCTCAGGGACCCGCTCTGGTGGCCTCAGGAAAGGCCAGTCCCCATGCGAGTTCCTCGGGGGCCTCTCGGGATTCCTCTCCCGTCGATGCCGGGGCCTAAGACCTTGTGTGGAGTCGGCGCCGGAACCTGAGGATTCCTCTCCAGTGCTGACATGGATCTTGGGGTACTTCTGGAGTCTCCCCAGGGGAGTCAGTTCTCGTCTCGAATGCGGGCATGCACTTGCGCTTTCCTCCAGAATGGTAGCAGAAGTGTCACGCAGTCCGCCGCGTGGATCAAAGGATCTATGGTTTTCCCTCGAGTCTTTCCCACGAGGCTTTCCCACGAGGCTTTCCCACAGGGCTGTCCCACGTGCACACGTGGTGGGAGTCGATCCTCGGCTTGAACGTCAAGGCAGTGCAGGGAAAACAGGTTCCTCTGGAATGGACTGACACATCTGGGGGACTCTTGGAATGGTGGCACGACCCTGGAATTCCTCTCGCCTTTCCTGTGGAGAGCGCCTCCTCTTGAGATGCGACGGGAACGCCGGGAATTCTTTCCCTACGAAACAGGGAAAGGATCCCTCATCTCGAGCTAGGAGGCGGAAACGGGGCTCCCCTGGATGTGTGCGGGACCCCACGTGCTTCCTCTCGAGTGCAGACGGGTATGTCGGGGAACTTCTTGAGTTGCAGCAATGGTGTGAAGGACCCTTTGGAAGTTCCAGTGGTTAGACGTGATTAGCCTCGAGAAGCCTCAGCGGAAATGGGCCTCATCTCGCCTGGAGGGCAAAACCTCCTGGATTTTCTCGAGTTGCGGCAGGTGCTCTCGACTTACGACGGGGACCTCAGGGACCCGCTCTGGTGGCCTCAGGAAAGGCCAGTCCCCATGCGAGTTCCTCGGGGGCCTCTCGGGATTCCTCTCCCGTCGATGCCGGGGCCTAAGACCTTGTGTGGAGTCGGGGCCGGAACCTGAGGATTCCTCTCCAGTGCTGACATGGATCTTGGGGTACTTCTGGAGTCTCCCCAGGGGAGTCAGTCCTCGTCTCGAATGCGGGCATGCACTTGCGCTTTCCTCCAGAGCGGTAGCAGCAGTGTCACGCAGTCCGCCGCGTGGATCAAAGGATCTATGGTTTTCCCTCGAGTCTTTCCCACGAGGCTTTCCCACGAGGCTTTCCCACAGGGCTGTTCAACGTGCACACGTGGTGGGAGTCGATCCTCGGCTTGAACGTCAAGGCAGTGCAGGGAAAACAGGTTCCTCTGGAATGGACTGACACATCGGGGGACTCTTGGAATGGTGGCATGACCCAGGAGTTCCTCTCGCCTTTCCTGTGGAGAGCGCCTCCTCTTGAGATGCGACGGGAACGCCGGGAATTCTTTCCTTACGAAACAGGGAAAGGATCCCTCATCTCGAGCAAGAGGCGGAAACGGGGCTCCCCTGGATGTGTGCGGGACACCACGTGCTTCCTCTCGAGTGCAGACGGGTATGTCGGGGAACTTCTTGAGTTGCAGCAAGGGTGTGAAGGACCCTTTGGAAGTTCCAGTTGTTAGATGTGATTGGCCTCGAGAAGCCTCAGCGGAAATGGGCCTCATCTCGCCTGGAGGGCAAAACCTCCTGGATTTTCTCGAGTTGCGGCAGGTGCTCTCGACTTACGACGGGGACCTCAGGGACCCGCTCTGGTGGCCTCAGGAAAGGCCAGTCCCCATGCGAGTTCCTCGGGGGCCCTTCGGGATTCCTCTCCCGTCGATGCCGGGGCCTAAGACCTTGTGTGGAGTCGGGGCCGGAACCTGAGGATTCCTCTCCAGTGCTGACATGGATCTTGGGGTACTTCTGGAGTCTCCCCAGGGGAGTCAGTCCTCTTCTCAAATCGGGCATGCACTTGCGCTTTCCTCCAGAGCGGTAGCAGCAGTGTCACACAGTCCGCCGCGTGGATCAAAGGATCTATGGTTTTCCCTCGAGTCTTTCCCACGAGGCTTTCCCACGAGGCTTTCCCACAGGGCTGTCCCACGTGCACACGAGGTGGGAGTCGATCCTTGGCTTGAACGTCAAGGCAGTGCAGGGAAAACAGGTTCCTCTGGAATGGACTGACACATCTGGGGGACTCTTGTAATGGTGGCACGACCCTGGAATTCCTCTCGCCTTTCCTGTGGAGAGCGCCTCCTCTTGAGATGCAACGGGAACGCCGGGAATTCTTTCCCTACGAAACAGGGAAAGGATCCCTCATTTCGAGCTAGGAGGCGGAAACGGGGCTCCCCTGGATGTGTGCGGGACCCCACGTGCTTTTTCTCGAGTGGAGACGGGTATGTCGGGGAACTTCTTGAGTTGCAGCAAGGGTGTGAAGGACCCTTTGGAAGTTCCAGTGGTTAGATGTGATTGGCCTCGAGAAGCCTCAGCGGAAATTGGCCTCATCTCGCCTGGAGGGCAAACCTCCTGGATTTTCTCGAGTTGCGGCAGGTGCTCTCGACTTACGACGGGGACCTCAGGGACCCGCTCTGGTGGCCTCAGGAAAGGCCAGTCCCCATGCGAGTTCCTCGGGGGCCTCTCGGGATTCCTCTCCCGTCGATGCCGGGGCCTAAGACCTTGTGTGGAGTCGGCGCCGGAACCTGAGGATTCCTCTCCAGTGCTGACATGGATCTTGGGGTACTTCTGGAGTCTCCCCAGGGGAGTCAGTTCTCGTCTCGAATGCGGGCATGCACTTGCGCTTTCCTCCAGAATGGTAGCAGAAGTGTCACGCAGTCCGCCGCGTGGATCAAAGGATCTATGGTTTTCCCTCGAGTCTTTCCCACGAGGCTTTCCCACGAGGCTTTCCCACAGGGCTGTCCCACGTGCACACGTGGTGGGAGTCGATCCTCGGCTTGAACGTCAAGGTAGTGCAGGGAAAACAGGTTCCTCTGGAATGGACTGACACATCTGGGGGACTCTTGGAATGGTGGCACGACCCTGGAATTCCTCTCGCCTTTCCTGTGGAGAGCGCCTCCTCTTGAGATGCGACGGGAACGCCGGGAATTCTTTCCCTACGAAACAGGGAAAGGATCCCTCATCTCGAGCTAGGAGGCGGAAACGGGGCTCCCCTGGATGTGTGCGGGACCCCACGTGCTTCCTCTCGAGTGCAGACGGGTATGTCGGGGAACTTCTTGAGTTGCAGCAATGGTGTGAAGGACCCTTTGGAAGTTCCAGTGGTTAGACGTGATTAGCCTCGAGAAGCCTCAGCGGAAATGGGCCTCATCTCGCCTGGAGGGCAAAACCTCCTGGATTTTCTCGAGTTGCGTCAGGTGCTCTCGACTTACGACGGGGACCTCAGGGACCCGCTCTGGTGGCCTCAGGAAAGGCCAGTCCCCATGCGAGTTCCTCGGGGGCCTCTCGGGATTCCTCTCCCGTCGATGCCGGGGCCTAAGACCTTGTGTGGAGTCGGGGCCGGAACCTGAGGATTCCTCTCCAGTGCTGACATGGATCTTGGGGTACTTATGGAGTCTCCCCAGGGGAGTCAGTTCTCGTCTCGAATGCGGGCATGCACTTGCGCTTTCCTCCAGAGCGGTAGCAGCAGTGTCACGCAGTCCGCCGCGTGGATCAAAGGATCTATGGTTTTCCCTCGAGTCTTTCCCACGAGGCTTTCCCACGAGGCTTTCCCACAGGGCTGTCCCACGTGCACACGTGGTGGGAGTCGATCCTCGGCTTGAACGTCAAGGCAGTGCAGGGAAAACAGGTTCCTCTGGAATGGACTGACACATCTGGGGGACTCTTGGAATGGTGTCACGACCCTGGAGTTCCTCTCGCCTTTCCTGTGGAGAGCGCCTCCTCTTAAGATACGACGGGAACGCCGGGAATTCTTTCCCTGCGAAACAGGGAAAGGATCCCTCATCTCGAGCTAGGAGGCGGAAACGGGGCTCCCCTGGATGTGTGCGGAACACTACGTGCTTCCTCTCGAGTGCAGACGGGTATGTCGGGGAACTTCTTGAGTTGCAGCAAGGGTGTGAAGGACCCTTTGGAAGTTCCAGTGGTTAGATGTGATTGGCCTCAAGAAGCCTCAGCGGAAATTGGCCTCATCTCGCCTGGAGGGCAAACCTCCTGGATTTTCTCGAGTTGCGGCAGGTGCTCTCGACTTACGACGGGGACCTCAGGGACCCGCTCTGGTGGCCTCAGGAAAGGCCAGTCCCCATGCGAGTTCCTCGGGGGCCTCTCGGGATTCCTCTCCCGTCGATGCCGGGGCCTAAGACCTTGTGTGGAGTCGGGGCCGGAACCTGAGGATTCCTCTCCAGTGCTGACATGGATCTTGGGGTACTTCTGGAGTCTCCCCAGGGGAGTCAGTCCTCGTCTCGAATGCGGGCATGCACTTGCGCTTTCCTCCAGAGTGGTAGCAGCAGTGTCACGCAGTCCGCCGCGTGGATCAAAGGATCTATGGTTTTCCCTCGAGTCTTTCCCACGAGGCTTTCCCACGAGGCTTTCCCACAGGGCTGTCCCACGTGCACACGTGGTGGGAGTCGATCCTCGGCTTGAACGTCAAGGCAGTGCAGGGAAACAGGTTCCTCTGGAATGGACTGACACATCTGGGGGACTCTTGGAATGGTGGCACGACCCTGGAGTTCCTCTCGCCTTTCCTGTGGAGAGCGCCTCCTCTTGAGATGCGACGGGAACGCCGGGAATTCTTTCCCTACGAAACAGGGAAAGGATCCCTCATCTCGAGCTAGGGGGCGGAAACGGGGCTCCCCTGGATGTGTGCGGGACCCCACGTGCTTCCTCTCGAGTGGAGACGGGTATGTCGGGGAACTTCTTAAGTTGCAGCAAGGGTGTGAAGGACCCTTTGGAAGTTCCAGTGGTTAGGTTTGATTGGCCTCGAGAAGCCTCAGCGGAAATGGGCCTCATCTCGCCTGGAGGGCAAAACCTCCTGGATTTTCTCGAGTTGCGGCAGGTGCTCTCGACTTACGACGGGGACCTCAGGGAACCGCTCTGGTGGCCTCAGGAAAGGCCAGTCCCCATGCGAGTTCCTCGGGGGCGTCTCGGGATTCCTCTCCCGTCGATGCCGGGGCCTAAGACCTTGTGTGGAGTCGGGGCCGGAACCTGAGGATTCCTCTCCAGTGCTGACATGGATCTTGGGGTACTTATGGAGTCTCCCCAGGGGAGTCAGTTCTCGTCTCGAATGCGGGCATGCACTTGCGCTTTCCTCCAGAGCGGTAGCAGCAGTGTCACGCAGTCCGCCGCGTGGATCAAAGGATCTATGGTTTTCCCTCGAGTCTTTCCCACGAGGCTTTCCCACGAGGCTTTCCCACAGGGCTGTCCCACGTGCACACGTGGTGGGAGTCGATCCTCGGCTTGAACGTCAAGGCAGTGCAGGGAAAACAGGTTCCTCTGGAATGGACTGACACATCTGGGGGACTCTTGGAATGGTGGCACGACCCTGGAGTTCCTCTCGCCTTTCCTGTGGAGAGCGCCTCCTCTTAAGATACGACGGGAACGCCGGGAATTCTTTCCCTGCGAAACAGGGAAAGGATCCCTCATCTCGAGCTAGGAGGCGGAAACGGGGCTCCCCTGGATGTGTGCGGAACACTACGTGCTTCCTCTCGAGTGCAGACGGGTATGTCGGGGAACTTCTTGAGTTGCAGCACGGGGGTGAAGGACCCTTTGGAAGTTCCAGTGGTTAGATGTGATTGGCCTCAAGAAGCCTCAGCGGAAATTGGCCTCATCTCGCCTGGAGGGCAAACCTCCTGGATTTTCTCGAGTTGCGGCAGGTGCTCTCGACTTACGACGGGGACCTCAGGGACCCGCTCTGGTGGCCTCAGGAAAGGCCAGTCCCCATGCGAGTTCCTCGGGGGCCTCTCGGGATTCCTCTCCCGTCGATGCCGGGGCCTAAGACCTTGTGTGGAGTCGGCGCCGGAACCTGAGGATTCCTCTCCAGTGCTGACATGGATCTTGGGGTACTTCTGGAGTCTCCCCAGGGGAGTCAGTTCTCGTCTCGAATGCGGGCATGCACTTGCGCTTTCCTCCAGAATGGTAGCAGAAGTGTCACGCAGTCCGCCGCGTGGATCAAAGGATCTATGGTTTTCCCTCGAGTCTTTCCCACGAGGCTTTCCCACGAGGCTTTCCCACAGGGCTGTCCCACGTGCACACGTGGTGGGAGTCGATCCTCGGCTTGAACGTCAAGGCAGTGCAGGGAAAACAGGTTCCTCTGGAATGGACTGACACATCTGGGGGACTCTTGGAATGGTGGCACGACCCTGGAATTCCTCTCGCCTTTCCTGTGGAGAGCGCCTCCTCTTGAGATGCGACGGGAACGCCGGGAATTCTTTCCCTATGAAACAGGGAAAGGATCCCTCATCTCGAGCTAGGAGGCGGAAACGGGGCTCCCCTGGATGTGTGCGGGACCCCACGTGCTTCCTCTCGAGTGCAGACGGGTATGTCGGGGAACTTCTTGAGTTGCAGCAATGGTGTGAAGGACCCTTTGGAAGTTCCAGTGGTTAGACGTGATTAGCCTCGAGAAGCCTCAGCGGAAATGGGCCTCATCTCGCCTGGAGGGCAAAACCTCCTGGATTTTCTCGAGTTGCGGCAGGTGCTCTCGACTTACGACGGGGACCTCAGGGACCCGCTCTGGTGGCCTCAGGAAAGGCCAGTCCCCATGCGAGTTCCTCGGGGGCCTCTCGGGATTCCTCTCCCGTCGATGCCGGGGCCTAAGACCTTGTGTGGAGTCGGGGCCGGAACCTGAGGATTCCTCTCCAGTGCTGACATGGATCTTGGGGTACTTCTGGAGTCTCCCCAGGGGAGTCAGTCCTCGTCTCGAATGCGGGCATGCACTTGCGCTTTCCTCCAGAGCGGTAGCAGCAGTGTCACGCAGTCCGCCGCGTGGATCAAAGGATCTATGGTTTTCCCTCGAGTCTTTCCCACGAGGCTTTCCCACGAGGCTTTCCCACAGGGCTGTTCAACGTGCACACGTGGTGGGAGTCGATCCTCGGCTTGAACGTCAAGGCAGTGCAGGGAAAACAGGTTCCTCTGGAATGGACTGACACATCGGGGGACTCTTGGAATGGTGGCATGACCCAGGAGTTCCTCTCGCCTTTCCTGTGGAGAGCGCCTCCTCTTGAGATGCGACGGGAACGCCGGGAATTCTTTCCTTACGAAACAGGGAAAGGATCCCTCATCTCGAGCAAGAGGCGGAAACGGGGCTCCCCTGGATGTGTGCGGGACACCACGTGCTTCCTCTCGAGTGCAGACGGGTATGTCGGGGAACTTCTTGAGTTGCAGCAAGGGTGTGAAGGACCCTTTGGAAGTTCCAGTTGTTAGATGTGATTGGCCTCGAGAAGCCTCAGCGGAAATGGGCCTCATCTCGCCTGGAGGGCAAAACCTCCTGGATTTTCTCGAGTTGCGGCAGGTGCTCTCGACTTACGACGGGGACCTCAGGGACCCGCTCTGGTGGCCTCAGGAAAGGCCAGTCCCCATGCGAGTTCCTCGGGGGCCCTTCGGGATTCCTCTCCCGTCGATGCCGGGGCCTAAGACCTTGTGTGGAGTCGGGGCCGGAACCTGAGGATTCCTCTCCAGTGCTGACATGGATCTTGGGGTACTTCTGGAGTCTCCCCAGGGGAGTCAGTCCTCTTCTCAAATCGGGCATGCACTTGCGCTTTCCTCCAGAGCGGTAGCAGCAGTGTCACACAGTCCGCCGCGTGGATCAAAGGATCTATGGTTTTCCCTCGAGTCTTTCCCACGAGGCTTTCCCACGAGGCTTTCCCACAGGGCTGTCCCACGTGCACACGAGGTGGGAGTCGATCCTTGGCTTGAACGTCAAGGCAGTGCAGGGAAAACAGGTTCCTCTGGAATGGACTGACACATCTGGGGGACTCTTGTAATGGTGGCACGACCCTGGAATTCCTCTCGCCTTTCCTGTGGAGAGCGCCTCCTCTTGAGATGCGACGGGAACGCCGGGAATTCTTTCCCTACGAAACAGGGAAAGGATCCCTCATTTCGAGCTAGGAGGCGGAAACGGGGCTCCCCTGGATGTGTGCGGGACCCCACGTGCTTTTTCTCGAGTGGAGACGGGTATGTCGGGGAACTTCTTGAGTTGCAGCAAGGGTGTGAAGGACCCTTTGGAAGTTCCAGTGGTTAGATGTGATTGGCCTCGAGAAGCCTCAGCGGAAATTGGCCTCATCTCGCCTGGAGGGCAAACCTCCTGGATTTTCTCGAGTTGCGGCAGGTGCTCTCGACTTACGACGGGGACCTCAGGGACCCGCTCTGGTGGCCTCAGGAAAGGCCAGTCCCCATGCGAGTTCCTCGGGGGCCTCTCGGGATTCCTCTCCCGTCGATGCCGGGGCCTAAGACCTTGTGTGGAGTCGGCGCCGGAACCTGAGGATTCCTCTCCAGTGCTGACATGGATCTTGGGGTACTTCTGGAGTCTCCCCAGGGGAGTCAGTTCTCGTCTCGAATGCGGGCATGCACTTGCGCTTTCCTCCAGAATGGTAGCAGAAGTGTCACGCAGTCCGCCGCGTGGATCAAAGGATCTATGGTTTTCCCTCGAGTCTTTCCCACGAGGCTTTCCCACGAGGCTTTCCCACAGGGCTGTCCCACGTGCACACGTGGTGGGAGTCGATCCTCGGCTTGAACGTCAAGGTAGTGCAGGGAAAACAGGTTCCTCTGGAATGGACTGACACATCTGGGGGACTCTTGGAATGGTGGCACGACCCTGGAATTCCTCTCGCCTTTCCTGTGGAGAGCGCCTCCTCTTGAGATGCGACGGGAACGCCGGGAATTCTTTCCCTACGAAACAGGGAAAGGATCCCTCATCTCGAGCTAGGAGGCGGAAACGGGGCTCCCCTGGATGTGTGCGGGACCCCACGTGCTTCCTCTCGAGTGCAGACGGGTATGTCGGGGAACTTCTTGAGTTGCAGCAATGGTGTGAAGGACCCTTTGGAAGTTCCAGTGGTTAGACGTGATTAGCCTCGAGAAGCCTCAGCGGAAATGGGCCTCATCTCGCCTGGAGGGCAAAACCTCCTGGATTTTCTCGAGTTGCGTCAGGTGCTCTCGACTTACGACGGGGACCTCAGGGACCCGCTCTGGTGGCCTCAGGAAAGGCCAGTCCCCATGCGAGTTCCTCGGGGGCCTCTCGGGATTCCTCTCCCGTCGATGCCGGGGCCTAAGACCTTGTGTGGAGTCGGGGCCGGAACCTGAGGATTCCTCTCCAGTGCTGACATGGATCTTGGGGTACTTCTGGAGTCTCCCCAGGGGAGTCAGTCCTCGTCTCGAATGCGGGCATGCACTTGCGCTTTCCTCCAGAGCGGTAGCAGCAGTGTCACGCAGTCCGCCGCGTGGATCAAAGGATCTATGGTTTTCCCTCGAGTCTTTCCCACGAGGCTTTCCCACGAGGCTTTCCCACAGGGCTGTCCCACGTGCACACGTGGTGGGAGTCGATCCTCGGCTTGAACGTCAAGACAGTGCAGGGAAAACAGGTTCCTCTGGAATGGACTGACACATCTGGGGGACTCTTGGAATGGTGGCACGACCCTGGAGTTCCTCTCGCCTTTCCTGTGAAGAGCGCCTCCTCTTGAGATGCGACGGGAACTCCGGGAATTCTTTCCCTACGAAACAGGGAAAGGATCCCTCATCTCGAGCTAGGAGGCAGAAACGGGGCTCCCCTGGATGTGTGCGGGACCCCACGTGCTTCCTCTCGAGTGGAGACGGGTATGTCGGGGAACTTCTTGAGTTGCAGCAAGGGTGTGAAGGACCCTTTGGAAGTTCCAGTGGTTAGACGTGATTGGCCTCGAGAAGCCTCAGCGGAAATGGGCCTCATCTCGCCTGGAGGGCAAAACCTCCTGGATTTTCTCGAGTTGCGGCCGGTGCTCTCGACTTACGACGGGGACCTCAGGGACCCGCTCTGGTGGCCTCAGGAAAGGCCAGTCCCCATGCGAGTTCCTCGGGGGCCTCTCGGGATTCCTCTCCCGTCGATGCCGGGGCCTAAGACCTTGTGTGGAGTCGGGGCCGGAACCTGAGGATTCCTCTCCAGTGCTGACATGGATCTTGGGGTACTTCTGCAGTCTCCCCAGGGGAGTCAGTCCTCGTCTCGAATGCGGACATGCACTTGCGCTTTCCTCCAGAGCGGTAGCAGCAGTGTCACGCAGTCCGCCGCGTGGATCAAAGGATCTATGGTTTTCCCTCGAGTCTTTCCCACGAGGCTTTCCCACGAGGCTTTCCCACAGGGCTGTCCCACGTGCACACGTGGTGGGAGTCGATCCTCGGCTTGAACGTCAAGGCAGTGCAGGGAAAACAGGTTCCTCTGGAATGGACTGACACATCTGGGGGACTCTTGGAATGGTGTCACGACCCTGGAGTTCCTCTCGCCTTTCCTGTGGAGAGCGCCTCCTCTTGAGATGCGACGGGAACGCCGGGAATTCTTTCCCTACGAAACAGGGAAAGGATCCCTCATTTCGAGCTAGGAGTCGGAAACGGGGATCCCCTGGATGTGTGCGGGAACCCACGTGCTTTTTCTCGAGTGGAGACGGGTATGTCGGGGAACTTCTTGAGTTGCAGCAAGGGTGTGAAGGACCCTTTGGAAGTTCCAGTGGTTAGATGTGATTGGCCTCGAGAAGCCTCAGCGGAAATTGGCCTCATCTCGCCTGGAGGGCAAACCTCCTGGATTTTCTCGAGTTGCGGCAGGTGCTCTCGACTTACGACGGGGACCTCAGGGACCCGCTCTGGTGGCCTCAGGAAAGGCCAGTCCCCATGCGAGTTCCTCGGGGGCCTCTCGGGATTCCTCTCCCGTCGATGCCGGGGCCTAAGACCTTGTGTGGAGTCGGCGCCGGAACCTGAGGATTCCTCTCCAGTGCTGACATGGATCTTGGGGTACTTCTGGAGTCTCCCCAGGGGAGTCAGTTCTCGTCTCGAATGCGGGCATGCACTTGCGCTTTCCTCCAGAATGGTAGCAGAAGTGTCACGCAGTCCGCCGCGTGGATCAAAGGATCTATGGTTTTCCCTCTAGTCTTTCCCACGAGGCTTTCCCACGAGGCTTTCCCACAGGGCTGTCCCACGTGCACACGTGGTGGGAGTCGATCCTCGGCTTGAACGTCAAGGCAGTGCAGGGAAAACAGGTTCCTCTGGAATGGACTGACACATCTGGGGGACTCTTGGAATGGTGGCACGACCCTGGAATTCCTCTCGCCTTTCCTGTGGAGAGCGCCTCCTCTTGAGATGCGACGGGAACGCCGGGAATTCTTTCCCTACGAAACAGGGAAAGGATCCCTCATCTCGAGCTAGGAGGCGGAAACGGGGCTCCCCTGGATGTGTGCGGGACCCCACGTGCTTCCTCTCGAGTGCAGACGGGTATGTCGGGGAACTTCTTGAGTTGCAGCAATGGTGTGAAGGACCCTTTGGAAGTTCCAGTGGTTAGACGTGATTAGCCTCGAGAAGCCTCAGCGGAAATGGGCCTCATCTCGCCTGGAGGGCAAAACCTCCTGGATTTTCTCGAGTTGCGTCAGGTGCTCTCGACTTACGACGGGGACCTCAGGGACCCGCTCTGGTGGCCTCAGGAAAGGCCAGTCCCCATGCGAGTTCCTCGGGGGCCTCTCGGGATTCCTCTCCCGTCGATGCCGGGGCCTAAGACCTTGTGTGGAGTCGGGGCCGGAACCTGAGGATTCCTCTCCAGTGCTGACATGGATCTTGGGGTACTTCTGGAGTCTCCCCAGGGGAGTCAGTCCTCGTCTCGAATGCGGGCATGCACTTGCGCTTTCCTCCAGAGCGGTAGCAGCAGTGTCACGCAGTCCGCCGCGTGGATCAAAGGATCTATGGTTTTCCCTCGAGTCTTTCCCACGAGGCTTTCCCACGAGGCTTTCCCACAGGGCTGTCCCACGTGCACACGTGGTGGGAGTCGATCCTCGGCTTGAACGTCAAGACAGTGCAGGGAAAACAGGTTCCCTCGAGTCTTTCACACGAGGCTTTCCCACGAGGCTTTCCCACAGGGCTGTCCAACGTGCACACGTGGTGGGAGTCGATCCTCGGCTTGAACGTCAAGGCAGTGCAGGGAAAACAGGTTCCTCTGGAATGGACTGACACATCTGGGGGACTCTTGGAATGGTGGCACGACCCTGGAGTTCCTCTCGCCTTTCCTGTGGAGAGCGCCTCCTCTTGAGATGCGACGGGAACGCCGGGAATTCTTTCCCTACGAAACAGGGAAAGGATCCCTCATCTCGAGCTAGGAGGCAGAAACGGGGCTCCCCTGGATGTGTGCGGGACCCCACGTGCTTCCTCTCGAGTGGAGACGGGTATGTCGGGGAACTTCTTGAGTTGCAGCAAGGGTGTGAAGGACCCTTTGGAAGTTCCAGTGGTTAGACGTGATTGGCCTCGAGAAGCCTCAGCGGAAATGGGCCTCATCTCGCCTGGAGGGCAAAACCTCCTGGATTTTCTCGAGTTGCGGCCGGTGCTCTCGACTTACGACGGGGACCTCAGGGACAAGCTCTGGTGGCCTCAGGAAAGGCCAGTCCCCATGCGAGTTCCTCGGGGGCCTCTCGGGATTCCTCTCCCGTCGATGCCGGGGCCTAAGACCTTGTGTGGAGTCGGGGCCGGAACCTGAGGATTCCTCTCCAGTGCTGACATGGATCTTGGGGTACTTCTGCAGTCTCCCCAGGGGAGTCAGTCCTCGTCTCGAATGCGGACATGCACTTGCGCTTTCCTCCAGAGCGGTAGCAGCAGTGTCACGCAGTCCGCCGCCTGGATCAAAGGAACTATGGTTTTCCCTCGAGTCTTTCCCACGAGGCTTTCCCACGAGGCTTTCCCACAGGGCTGTCCCACATGCACACGTGGTGGGAGTCGATCCTCGGCTTGAACGTCAAGGCAGTGCAGGGAAAACAGGTTCCTCTGGAATGGACTGACAAATCGGGGGGACTCTTGGAATGGTGGCACGACCCTGGAGTTCCTCTCGCCTTTCCTGTGGAGAGCGCCTCCTCTTGAGATGCGACGGGAACGCCGGGAATTCTTTCCCTACGAAACAGGGAAAGGATCCCTCATCTCGAGCTAGGAGGCAGAAACGGGGCTCCCCTGGATGTGTGCGGGACCCCACGTGCTTCCTCTCGAGTGCAGACGGGTATGTCGGGGAACTTCTTGAGTTGCAGCAAGGGTGTGAAGGACCCTTTGGAAGTTCCAGTGGTTAGACGTGATTGGCCTCGAGAAGCCTCAGCGGAAATGGGCCTCATCTCGCCTGGAGGGCAAAACCTCCTGGATTTTCTCGAGTTGCAGCAGGTGCTCTCGACTTACGACGGGGACCTCAGGGACCCGCTCTGGTGGCCTCAGGAAAGGCCAGTCCCCATGCGAGTTCCTCGGGGGCCTCTCGGGATTCCTCTCCCGTCGATGCCGGGGCCTAAGACCTTGTGTGGAGTCGGGGCCGGAACCTGAGGATTCCTCTTCAGTGCTGACATGGATCTTGGGGTACTTCTGGAGTCTCCCCAGGGGAGTCAGTCCTCGTCTCGAATGCGGGCATGCACTTGCGCTTTCCTCCAGAGCGGTAGCAGCAGTGTCACGCAGTCCGCCGCGTGGATCAAAGGATCTATGGTTTTCCCTCTAGTCTTTCCCACGAGGCTTTCCCACGAGGCTTTCCCACAGGGCTGTCCCACGTGCACACGTGGTGGGAGTCGATCCTCGGCTTGAACGTCAAGGCAGTGCAGGGAAAACAGGTTCCTCTGGAATGGACTGACACATCTGGGGGACTCTTGGAATGGTGGCACGACCCTGGAGTTCCTCTCGCCTTACCTGTGGAGAGCGCCTCCTCTTGAGATGCGACGGGAACGCCGGGAATTCTTTCCCTACGAAACAGGGAAAGGATCCCTCATCTCGAGCTAGGGGGCGGAAACGGGGCTCCCCTGGATGTGTGCGGGACCCCACGTGCTTCCTCTCGAGTGGAGACGGGTATGTCGGGGAACTTCTTGAGTTGCAGCAAGGGTGTGAAGGACCCTTTGGAAGTTCCAGTGGTTAGATTTGATTGGCCTCGAGAAGCCTCAGCGGAAATGGGCCTCATCTCGCCTGGAGGGCAAAACCTCCTGGATTTTCTCGAGTTGCGGCAGGTGCTCTCGACTTACGACGGGGACCTCAGGGAACCGCTCTGGTGGCCTCAGGAAAGGCCAGTCCCCATGCGAGTTCCTCGGGGGCCTCTCGGGATTCCTCTCCCGTCGATGCCGGGGCCTAAGACCTTGTGTGGAGTCGGGGCCGGAACCTGAGGATTCCTCTCCAGTGCTGACATGGATCTTGGGGTACTTCTGGAGTCTCCCCAGGGGAGTCAGTTCTCGTCTCGAATGCGGGCATGCACTTGCGCTTTCCTCCAGAGCGGTAGCAGCAGTGTCACGCAGTGCGCCGCGTGGATCAAAGGATCTATGGTTTTCACTCGTGTCTTTCCCACGAGGCTTTCCCACGAGGCTTTCCCACAGGGCTGTCCCACGTGCACACGTGGTGGGAGTCGATCCTCGGCTTGAACGTCAAGGCAGTGCAGGGAAAACAGGTTCCTCTGGAATGGACTGACACATCTGGGGGACTCTTGGAATGGTGGCACGACCCTGGAGTTCCTCTCGCCTTTCCTGTGGAGAGCGCCTCCTCTTGAGATACGACGGGAACGCCGGGAATTCTTTCCCTGCGAAACAGGGAAAGGATCCCTCATCTCGAGCTAGGAGGCGGAAACGGGGCTCCCCTGGATGTGTGCGGAACACCACGTGCTTCCTCTCGAGTGCAGACGGGTATGTCGGGGAACTTCTTGAGTTGCAGCAAGGGTGTGAAGGACCCTTTGGAAGTTCCAGTGGTTAGATGTGATTGGCCTCGAGAAGCCTCAGCGGAAATGGGCCTCATCTCGCCTGGAGGGCAAAACCTCCTGGATTTTCTCGAGTTGCGGCAGGTGCTCTCGACTTAAGACGGGGACCTCAGGGACCCGCTCTGGTGGCCTCAGGAAAGGCCAGTCCCCATGCGAGTTCCTCGGGGGCGTCTCGGGATTCCTCTCCCGTCGATGCCGGGGCCTAAGACCTTGTGTGGAGTCGGGGCCGGAAGCTGGGGATTCCTCTCCAGTGCTGACATGGATCTTGGGGTACTTCTGGAGTCTCCTCAGGGGAGTCAATCCTCGTCTCGAATGCGGGCATGCACTTGCGCTTTCCTCCAGAGCGGTAGCAGCAGTGTCACGCAGTCCGCCGCGTGGATCAAAGGATCT
The DNA here is from genome assembly GCF_042477335.2 of Ovis canadensis. NCBI lineage: Eukaryota > Metazoa > Chordata > Mammalia > Artiodactyla > Bovidae > Ovis > Ovis canadensis. Next base: position 8,303,996 of record NC_091264.1, read on the forward strand.
ATGGTTTTCCCTCGAGTCTTTCCCACGAGGCTTTCCCACGAGGCTTTCCCACAGGGCTGTCCCACGTGCACACGTGGTGGGAGTCGATCCTCGGCTTTAACGTCAAGGCAGTACAGGGAAAACAGTTTCCTCTGGAATGGACTGACACATCTGGGGGACTCTTGGAATGGTGGCACGACCCTGGAGTTCCTCTCGCCTTTCCTGTGGAGATCGCCTCCTCTTGAGATGCGACGGGAACGCCGGGAATTCTTTCCCTACGAAACAGGGAAAGGATCCCTCATCTCGAGCTAGGAGGCGGAAACGGGGCTCCCCTGGATGTGTGCGGGACCCCACGTGCTTCCTCCCGAGTGGAGACGGGTATGTCGGGGAACTTCTTGAGTTGCAGCAACGGTGTGAAGGACCCTTTGGAAGTTCCAGTGGTTAGATGTGATTGGCCTCGAGAAGCCTCAGCGGAAATGGGCCTCATCTCGCCTGGAGTGCAAAACCTCCTGGATTTTCTCGAGTTGCGGCAGGTGCTCTCGACTTACGACGGGGACTTCAGGAACCCGCTCTGGTGGCCTCAGGAAAGGCCAGTCCCCATGCGAGTTCCTCGGGGGCCTCTCAGGATTCCTCTCCCGTCGATGCCGGGGCCTGAGACCTTGTGTGGAGTGGGGGCCGGAACCTGAGGATTCCTCTCCAGTGCTGACATGGATCTTGGGGTACTTCTGGAGTCTCCCCAGGGGAGTCAGTCCTCGTCTCGAATGCGGGCATGCACTTGCGCTTTCCTCCAGAGTGGTAGCAGCAGTGTCACGCAGTCTGCCGCGTGGATCAAAGGATCTATGGTTTTCCCTCGAGTCTTTCCCGCGAGGCTTTCCTACGAGGCTTTCCCACAGGGCTGTCCCACGTGCACAGGTGGTGGGAGTCGATCCTCGGCTTGAACGTCAAGGCAGTGCAGGGAAAACAGGTTCCTCTGGAATGGACTGACACATCTGGGGGACTCTTGGAATGGTGGCATGACCCTGGAGTTCCTCTCGCCTTTCCTGTGGAGAGCGCCTCCTCTTGAGATGCGACGGGAACGCCGGGAATTCTTTCCCTACGAAACAGGGAAAGGATCCCTCATCTCGAGCTAGGAGGCAGAAACGGGGCTCCCCTGGATGTGTGCGGGACCCCACGTGCTTCCTCTCGAGTGCAGACGGGTATGTCGGGGAACTTCTTGAGTTGCAGCAAGGGTGTGAAGGACCCTTTGGAAGTTCCAGTGGTTAGACGTGATTGGCCTCGAGAAGCCTCAGCGGAAATGGGCCTCATCTCGCCTGGAGCCAAAACCTCCTGGATTTTCTCGAGTTGCGGCAGGTGCTCTCGACTTACGACGGGGACCTCAGGGACCCGCTCTGGTGGCCTCAGGAAAGGCCAGTCCCCATGCGAGTTCCTCGGGGGCCTCTCGGGATTCCTCTCCCGTCGATGCCGGGGCCTAAGACCTTGTGTGGAGTCGGGGCCGGAACCTGAGGATTCCTCTCCAGTGCTGACATGGATCTTGGGGTACTTCTGCAGTCTCCCCAGGGGAGTCAGTCCTCGTCTCGAATGCGGGCAAGCACTTGCGCATTCCTCCAGAGCGGTAGCAGCAGTGTCACGCAATTCGCCGCGTGGATCAAAGGATCTATGGTTTTCCCTCGAGTCTTTCCCACGAGGCTTTCCCACGAGGCTTTCCCACAGGGCTGTCCCACGTGCACACGTGGTGGGAGTCGATCCTCGGCTTGAACGTCAAGGCAGTGCAGGGAAAACAGGTTCCTCTGGAATGGACTGACACATCTGGGGGACTCTTGGAATGGTGGCACGACCCTGGAGTTCCTCTCGCCTTTCTGTGGAGAGCGCCTCCTCTTGAGATGCGACGGGAACGCCGGGAATTCTTTCCCTACGAAACAGGGAAAGGATCCCTCATCTCGAGCTAGGAGGCGGAAACGGGGCTCCCCTGGATGTGTGCGGGACCCCACGTGCTTCCTCCCGAGTGGAGACGGGTATGTCGGGGAACTTCTTGAGTTGCAGCAACGGTGTGAAGGACCCTTTGGAAGTTCCAGTGGTTAGATGTGATTGGCCTCGAGAAGCATCAGCGGAAATGGGCCTCATCTCGCCTGGAGTGCAAAACCTCCTGGATTTTCTCGAGTTGCGGCAGGTGCTCTCGACTTACGACGGGGACTTCAGGAACCCGCTCTGGTGGCCTCAGGAAAGGCCAGTCCCCATGCGAGTTCCTCGGGGGCCTCTCAGGATTCCTCTCCCGTCGATGCCGGGGCCTGAGACCTTGTGTGGAGTGGGGGCCGGAACCTGAGGATTCCTCTCCAGTGCTGACATGGATCTTGGGGTACTTCTGGAGTCTCCCCAGGGGAGTCAGTCCTCGTCTCGAATGCGGGCATGCACTTGCGCTTTCCTCCAGAGTGGTAGCAGCAGTGTCACGCAGTCTGCCGCGTGGATCAAAGGATCTATGGTTTTCCCTCGAGTCTTTCCCACGAGGCTTTCCTACGAGGCTTTCCCACAGGGCTGTCCCACGTGCACAGGTGGTGGGAGTCGATCCTCGGCTTGAACGTCAAGGCAGTGCAGGGAAAACAGGTTCCTCTGGAATGGACTGACACATCTGGGGGACTCTTGGAATGGTGGCATGACCCTGGAGTTCCTCTCGCCTTTCCTGTGGAGAGCGCCTCCTCTTGAGATGCGACGGGAACGCCGGGAATTCTTTCCCTACGAAACAGGGAAAGGATCCCTCATCTCGAGCTAGGAGGCAGAAACGGGGCTCCCCTGGATGTGTGCGGGACCCCACGTGCTTCCTCTCGAGTGCAGACGGGTATGTCGGGGAACTTCTTGAGTTGCAGCAAGGGTGTGAAGGACCCTTTGGAAGTTCCAGTGGTTAGACGTGATTGGCCTCGAGAAGCCTCAGCGGAAATGGGCCTCATCTCGCCTGGAGCCAAAACCTCCTGGATTTTCTCGAGTTGCGGCAGGTGCTCTCGACTTACGACGGGGACCTCAGGGACCCGCTCTGGTGGCCTCAGGAAAGGCCAGTCCCCATGCGAGTTCCTCGGGGGCCTCTCGGGATTCCTCTCCCGTCGATGCCGGGGCCTAAGACCTTGTGTGGAGTCGGGGCCGGAACCTGAGGATTCCTCTCCAGTGCTGACATGGATCTTGGGGTATTTCTGCAGTCTCCCCAGGGGAGTCAGTCCTCGTCTCGAATGCGGGCAAGCACTTGCGCATTCCTCCAGAGCGGTAGCAGCAGTGTCACGCAATTCGCCGCGTGGATCAAAGGATCTATGGTTTTCCCTCGAGTCTTTCCCACGAGGCTTTCCCACGAGGCTTTCCCACAGGGCTGTCCCACGTGCACACGTGGTGGGAGTCGATCCTCGGCTTGAACGTCAAGGCAGTGCAGGGAAAACAGGTTCCTCTGGAATGGACTGACACATCTGGGGGACTCTTGGAATGGTGGCACGACCCTGGAGTTCCTCTCGCCTTTCTGTGGAGAGCGCCTCCTCTTGAGATGCGACGGGAACGCCGGGAATTCTTTCCCTACGAAACAGGGAAAGGATCCCTCAGCTCGAGCTAGGAGGCGGAATCGGGGCTCCCCTGGATGTGTGCGGGACCCACGTGCTTCCTCTCGAGTGGAGACGGGTATGTCGGGGAACTTCTTGAGTTGCAGCAAGGGTGTGAAGGACCCTTTGGAAGTTCCAGTGGTTAGACGTGATTAGCCTCGAGAAGCCTCAGCGGAAATGGACCTCATCTCGCCTGGAGGGCAAAACCTCCTGGATTTGCTCGAGTTGCGGCAGATGCTCTCGACTTATGACGGGGACCTCAGGGAACCGCTCTGGTGGCCTCAGGAAAGGCCAGTCCCCATGCGAGTTCCTCGGGGGCCTCTCGGGATTCCTCTCCCGTCGATGCCGGGGCCTAAGACCTTGTGTGGAGTTGGGGCCGGAACCTGAGGATTCCTCTCCAGTGCTGACATGGATCTGGGGTACTTCTGGAGTCTCCCCAGGGGAGTCAGTCCTCGTCTCGAATGCGGGCATGCACTTGCGCTTTCCTCCAGAGCGGTAGCAGCAGTGTCACGCAGTCCGCCGCGTGGATCAAAGGATCTATGGTTTTCCCTCGAGTCTTTCCCACGAGGCTTTCCCACGAGGCTTTCCCACAGGGCTGTCCCACGTGCACACGTGGTGGGAGTCGATCCTCGGCTTGAACGTCAAGGCAGTGCAGGGAAAACAGGTTCCTCTGGAATGGACTGACACATCTGGGGGACTCTTGGAATGGTGGCATGACCCAGGAGTTCCTCTCGCCTTTCCTGTGGAGAGCGCCTCCTCTTGAGATGCGACGGGAACGCCGGGAATTCTTTCCTTACGAAACAGGGAAAGGATCCCTCATCTCGAGCAAGAGGCGGAAACGGGGCTCCCCTGGATGTGTGGGGGACACCACGTGCTTCCTCTCGAGTGCAGACGGGTATGTCGGGGAACTTCTTGAGTTGCAGCAAGGGTGTGAAGGACCCTTTGGAAGTTCCAGTTGTTAGATGTGATTGGCCTCGAGAACCCTCAGCGGAAATGGGCCTCATTTCGCCTGGAGGTGAAAACCTCCTGGATTTTCTCGAGTTGCGGTAGGTGCTCTCGACTTACGACGGGGACCTCAGGGACCCGCTCTGGTGGCCTCAGGAAAGGCCAGTCCCCATGAGAGTTCCTCCGCGGCCTCTCGGGATTCCACTCCCGTCGATGCCGGGGCCTAAGACCTTGTGTGGAATCGGGGCCGGAACCTGAGGATTCCTCTCCAGTGCTGACATGGATCTTGGGGTACTTCTGGAGTCTCCCCAGGGGAGTCAGTCCCCGTCTCGAATGCGGTCATGCACTTGCGCTTTCCTCCAGAGCGGTAGCAGCAGTGTCACGCAGTCCGCCGCGTGGATCAAAGGATCTATGGTTTTCCCTCGAGTCTTTCCCACGAGGCTTTCCCACGAGGCTTTCCCACAGGACTGTCCCACGTGCACACGTGGTGGGAGTCGATCCTCGGCTTGAACGTCAAGGCAGTGCAGGGAAAACAGGTTCCTCTGGAATGGACTGACACATCTGGGGGACTCTTGGAATGGTGTCACGGCCCTGGAGTTCCTCTCGCCTTTCCTGTGGAGAGCGCCTCCTCTTGAGATGCGACGGGAACGCCGGGAATTCTTTCCCTACGAAACAGGGAAAGGATCCCTCATCTCGAGCTGGGAGGCGGAAACGGGGCTCCCCTGGATGTGTGCGGGACCCCACGTGCTTCCTCTCGAGTGGAGACGGGTATGTCGGGGAACTTCTTGAGTTGCAGCAATGGTGTGAAGGACCCTTTGGAAGTTCCAGTGGTTAGATGTGATTGGCCTCGAGAAGCCTCAGCGGAAATGGGCCTCATCTCGCCTGGAGGGGAAAACTTCCTGGATTTTCTCGAGTTGCGGCAGGTGCTCTCGACTTACGACGGGGACCTCAGGGACCCGCTCTGGTGGCCTCAGGAAAGGCCTGTCCCCATGCGAGTTCCTCGGGCGCCTCTCGGGATTCCTCTCCCGTCGATTCCGGGGCCTAAGACCTTGTGTGCAGTCGGGGCTGGAACCTGAGGATTCCTCTCCAGTGCTGACATGGATCTTTGGGTACTTCTGGAGTCTCCCCAGGGGAGTCAGTCCTCGTCTCGAATGCGGGCATGCACTTGCGCTTTCCTCCAGAGCGGTAGCAGCAGTGTCACGCAGTCTGCCGCGTGGATCAAAGGATCTATGGTTTTCCCTCGAGTCTTTCCCACGAGGCTTTCCCACGAGGCTTTCCCACAGGGCTGTCCCACGTGCACACGTGGTGGGAGTCGATCCTCGGCTTGAACGTCAAGGCAGTGCAGGGAAAACAGGTTCCTCTGGAATGGACTGACACATCTGGGGGACTCTTGGAATGGTGGCATGACCCTGGAGTTCCTCTCGCCTTTCCTGTGGAGAGCGCCTCCCCTTGAGATGCGACGGGAACGCCGGGAATTCTTTCCCTACGAAACAGGGAAAGGATCCCTCATCTCGAGCTAGGAGGGGGAAACGGGGCTCCCCTGGATGTGTGCGGGCACCACGTGCTTCCTCTCGAGTGCAGACGGGTATGTCGGGGAACTTCTTGAGTTGCAGCAAGGGTGTGAAGGACCCTTTGGAAGTTCCAGTGGTTAGATGTGATTGGCCTCGAGAAGCCTCAGGGGAAATGGGCCTCATCTCGCCTGGAGGGCAAAACCTCCTGGATTTTCTCGAGTTGCGGCAGGTGCTCTCGACTTACGACGGGGACCTCAGGGAACCTCTCTGGTGGCCTCAGGAAAGGCCAGTCCCCATGCGAGTTCCTCGGGGGCCTCTCGGGATTCCTCTCCCGTCGATGCCGGGGCCTAAGACCTTGTGTGGAGTCGGGGCCGGAACCTGAGGATTCCTCTCCAGTGCTGACATGGATCTTTGGGTACTTCTGGAGTCTCCCCAGGGGAGTCAGTCCTCGTCTCGAATGCGGGCATGCACTTGCGCTTTCCTCCAGAGCGGTAGCAGCAGTGTCACGCAGTCCGCCGCGTGGATCAAAGGATCTATGGTTTTCCCTCGAGTCTTTCCCACGAGGCTTTCCCACGAGGCTTTCCCACAGGGCTGTCCCACGTGCACACGTGGTGGGAGTCGATCCTCGGCTTGAACGTCAAGGCAGTGCAGGGAAAACAGGTTCCTCTGGAATGGACTGACACATCTGGGGGACTCTTGGAATGGTGGCATGACCCTGGAGTTCCTCTCGCCTTTCCTGTGGAGAGCGCCTCCTCTTGAGATGCGACGGGAACGCCGGGAATTCTTTCCCTACGAAACAGGGAAAGGATCCCTCATCTCGAGCTAGGAGGCGGAAACGGGGCTCCCTGGATGTGTGCGGGACACCACGTGCTTCCTCTCGAGTGCAGACGGGTGTGTCGGGGAACTTCTTGAGTTGCAGCAAGGGTGTGAAGGACCCTTTGGAAGTTCCAGTGGTTAGATGTGATTGGCCTCGAGAAGCCACATTGGAAATGGGCCTCATCTCGCCTGGAGGGCAAAACCTCCTGGATTTTCTCGAGTTGCGGCAGGTGCTCTCGACTTACGACGGGGACCTCAGGGACCCGCTCTGGTGGCCTCAGGAAAGGCCAGTCCCCATGCGAGTTCCTCGGGGGCCTCTCGGGATTCCTCTCCCGTCGATGCCGGGGCCTAAGACCTTGTGTGGAGTCGGGGCCGGAACCTGAGGATTCCTCTCCAGTGCTGACATGGATCTTGAGGTACTTATGAAGTCTCCCCAGGGGAGTCAGTCCTCGTCTCGAATGCGGGCATGCACTTGCGCTTTCCTCCAGAGCGGTAGCAGCAGTGTCACGCAGTCCGCCGCGTGGATCAAAGGATCTATGGTTTTCCCTCGAGTCTTTCCCATGAGGCTTTCCCACGAGGCTTTCCCACAGGGCTGTCCCACGTGCACACGTGGTGGGAGTCGATCCTCGGCTTGAACGTCAAGGCAGTGCAGGGAAAACAGGTTCCTCTGGAATGGACTGACACATCTGGGGGACTCTTGGAATGGTGTCACGACCCTGGAGTTCCTCTCGGCTTTCCTGTGGAGAGCGCCTCCTCTTGAGATGCGACGGGAACGCCGGGAATTCTTTCCCTACGAAACAGGGAAAGGATCCCTCATCTCGAGCTAGGAGGCGGAAACGGGGCTCCCCTGGATGTGTGCGGGACCCCACGTGCTTCCTCTCGAGTGGAGACGGGTATGTCGGGGAACTTCTTGAGTTGCAGCAAGGGTGTGAAGGACCCTTTGGAAGTTCCAGTGGTTAGATGTGATTGGCCTCGAGAAGCCTCAGCGGAAATGGGCCTCATCTCGCCTGGAGGGCAAAACCTCCTGGATTTTCTCGAGTTGCGGCAGGTGCTCTCGACTTACGACGGGGACCTCAGGGACCCGCTCTGGTGGCCTCAGGAAAGGCCAGTCCCCATGCGAGTTCCTCGGGGGCCTCTCGGGATTCCTCTCCCGTCGATGCCGGGGCCTAAGACCTTGTGTGGAGTCGGGGCCGGAACCTGAGGATTCCTCTCCAGTGCTGACATGGATCTTGAGGTACTTCTGGAGTCTCCCCAGGGGAGTCAGTCCTCGTCTCGAATGCGGGCATGCACTTGCGCTTTCCTCCAGAGCGGTAGCAGCAGTGTCACGCAGTCCGCCGCATGGATCAAAGGATCTATGGTTTTCCCTCGAGTCTTTCCCACGAGGCTTTCCCACGAGGCTTTCCCACAGGGCTGTCCCACGTGCACACGTGGTGGGAGTCGATCCTCGGCTTGAACGTCAAGGCAGTGCAGGGAAAACAGGTTCCTCTGGAATGGACTGACACATCTGCGGGACTCTTGGAATGGTGTCACGACCCTGGAGTTCCTCTCGGCTTTCCTGTGGAGAGCGCCTCCTCTTGAGATGCGACGGGAACGCCGGGAATTCTTTCCCTACGAAACAGGGAAAGGATCCCTCATCTCGAGCTAGGAGGCGGAAACGGGGCTCCCCTGGATGTGTGCGGGACCCCACGTGCTTCCTCTCGAGTGGAGACGGGTATGTCGGGGAACTTCTTGAGTTGCAGCAATGGTGTGAAGGACCCTTTGGAAGTTCCAGTGGTTAGATGTGATTGGCCACGAGAAGCCTCAGCGGAAATGGGCCTCATCTCGCCTGGAGGGCAAAACCTCCTGGATTTTCTCGAGTTGCGGCAGGTGCTCTCGACTTACGACGGGGACCTCAGGGAACCGCTCTGGTGGCCTCAGGAAAGGCCAGTCCCCATGCGAGTTCCTCGGGGGCCTCTCGGGATTCCTCTCCCGTCGATGCCGGGGCCTAAGACCTTGTGTGGAGTCGGGGCCGGAACCTGAGGATTCCTCTCCAGTGCTGACATGGATCTTGAGGTACTTCTGGAGTCTCCCCAGGGGAGTCAGTCCTCGTCTCGAATGCGGGCATGCACTTGCGCTTTCCTCCAGAGCGGTAGCAGCAGTGTCACGCAGTCCGCCGCGTGGATCAAAGGATCTATGGTTTTCCCTCGAGTCTTTCCCACGAGGCTTTCCCACGAGGCTTTCCCACAGGGCTGTCCCACGTGCACACGTGGTGGGAGTCGATCCTCGGCTTGAACGTCAAGGCAGTGCAGGGAAAACAGGTTCCTCTGGAATGGACTGACACATCTGGGGGACTCTTGGAATGGTGTCACGACCCTGGAGTTCCTCTCGGCTTTCCTGTGGAGAGCGCCTCCTCTTGAGATGCGACGGGAACGCCGGGAATTCTTTCCCTACGAAACAGGGAAAGGATCCCTCATCTCGAGCTAGGAGGCAGAAACGGGGCTCCCCTGGATGTGTGCGGGACCCCACGTGCTTCCTCTCGAGTGGAGACGGGTATGTCGGGGAACTTCTTGAGTTGCAGCAATGGTGTGAAGGACCCTTTGGAAGTTCCAGTGGTTAGATATGATTGGCCACGAGAAGCCTCAGCGGAAATGGGCCTCATCTCGCCTGGAGGGCAAAACCTCCTGGATTTTCTCGAGTTGCGGCAGGTGCTCTCGACTTACGACGGGGACCTCAGGGACCCGCTCTGGTGGCCTCAGGAAAGGCCAGTCCCCATGCGAGTTCCTCGGGGGCCTCTCGGGATTCCTCTCCCGTCGATGCCGGGGCCTAAGACCTTGTGTGGAGTCGGGGCCGGAACCTGAGGATTCCTCTCCAGTGCTGACATGGATCTTGAGGTACTTCTGGAGTCTCCCCAGGGGAGTCAGTCCTCGTCTCGAATGCGGGCATGCACTTGCGCTTTCCTCCAGAGCAGTAGCAGCAGTGTCACACAGTCCGCCGCGTGGATCAAAGGATCTATGGTTTTCCCTCGAGTCTTTCCCACGAGGCTTTCCCACGAGGCTTTCCCACAGGGCTGTCCCACGTGCACACGTGGTGGGAGTCGATCCTCGGCTTGAACGTCAAGGCAGTGCAGGGAAAACAGGTTCCTCTGGAATGGACTGACACATCTGGGGGACTCTTGGAATGGTGTCACGACCCTGGAGTTCCTCTCGGCTTTCCTGTGGAGAGCGCCTCCTCTTGAGATGCGACGGGAACGCCGGGAATTCTTTCCCTACGAAACAGGGAAAGGATCCCTCATCTCGAGCTAGGAGGCGGAAACGGGGCTCCCCTGGATGTGTGCGGGACCCCACGTGCTTCCTCTCGAGTGGAGACGGGTATGTCGGGGAACTTCTTGAGTTGCAGCAATGGTGTGAAGGACCCTTTGGAAGTTCCAGTGGTTAGATGTGATTGGCCACGAGAAGCCTCAGCGGAAATGGGCCTCATCTCGCCTGGAGGGCAAAACCTCCTGGATTTTCTCGAGTTGCGGCAGGTGCTCTCGACTTACGACGGGGACCTCAGGGACCCGCTCTGGTGGCCTCAGGAAAGGCCAGTCCCCATGCGAGTTCCTCGGGGGCCTCTCGGGATTCCTCTCCCGTCGATGCCGGGGCCTAAGACCTTGTGTGGAGTCGGGGCCGGAACCTGAGGATTCCTCTCCAGTGCTGACATGGATCTTGAGGTACTTCTGGAGTCTCCCCAGGGGAGTCAGTCCTCGTCTCGATGCGGGCATGCACTTGCGCTTTCCTCCAGAGCAGTAGCAGCAGTGTCACGCAGTCCGCCGCGTGGATCAAAGGATCTATGGTTTTCCCTCGAGTCTTTCCCACGAGGCTTTCCCACGAGGCTTTCCCACAGGGCTGTCCCACGTGCACACGTGGTGGGAGTCGATCCTCGGCTTGAACGTCAAGGCAGTGCAGGGAAAACAGGTTCCTCTGGAATGGACTGACACATCTGGGGGACTCTTGGAATGGTGTCACGACCCTGGAGTTCCTCTCGGCTTTCCTGTGGAGAGCGCCTCCTCTTGAGATGCGACGGGAACGCCGGGAATTCTTTCCCTACGAAACAGGGAAAGGATCCCTCATCTCGAGCTAGGAGGCGGAAACGGGGCTCCCCTGGATGTGTGCGGGACCCCACGTGCTTCCTCTCGAGTGGAGACGGGTATGTCGGGGAACTTCTTGAGTTGCAGCAATGGTGTGAAGGACCCTTTGGAAGTTCCAGTGGTTAGATGTGATTGGCCACGAGAAGCCTCAGCGGAAATGGGCCTCATCTCGCCTGGAGGGCAAAACCTCCTGGATTTTCTCGAGTTGCGGCAGGTGCTCTCGACTTACGACGGGGACCTCAGGGACCCGCTCTGGTGGCCTCAGGAAAGGCCAGTCCCCATGCGAGTTCCTCGGGGGCCTCTCGGGATTCCTCTCCCGTCGATGCCGGGGCCAAAGACCTTGTGTGGAGTCGGGGCCGGAACCTGAGGATTCCTCTCCAGTGCTGACATGGATCTTGGGGTACTTCTGGAGTCTCCCCAGGGGAGTCATTCCTCGTCTCGAATGCGGGCATGCACTTGCGCTTTCCTCCAGAGCGGTAGCAGCAGTGTCACGCAGTCCGCCGCGTGGATCAAAGGATCTATGATTTTCATTCGAGTCTTTCCCACGAGGCTTTCCCACGAGGCTTTCCCACAGGGCTGTCCCACGTGCACACGTGGTGGGAGTCGATCCTCGGCTTGAACGTCAAGGCAGTGCAGGGAAAACAGGTTCCTCTGGAATGGACTGACAAATCTGGGGGACACTTGGAATGGTGGCATGACCCTGGAGTTCCTCTCGCCTTTCCTGTGGAGAGCGCCTCCTCTTGAGATGCGACGGGAACGCCGGGAATTCTTTCCCTACGAAACAGGGAAAGGATCCCTCATCTCGAGCTAGGAGGCGGAAACGGGGCACCCCTGGATGTGTACGGGACACCACGTGCTTCCTCTCGAGTGCAGACGGGTATGTCGGGGCACTTCTTGAGTTGCAGCAAGGGTGTGAAGGACCCTTTGGAAGTTCCAGTGGTTAGATGTGATTGGCCTCGAGCAGCCTCAGTGGAAATGGGCCTCATCTCGCCTGGAGGTGAAAACCTCCTGGATTTTCTCGAGTTGCGGCAGGTGCTCTCGACTTACGACGGGGACCTCAGGGACCCGCTCTGGTGGCCTCAGGAAAGGCCAGTCCCCATGCGAGTTCCTCGGGGGCGTCTCGGGATTCCGCTCCCGTCGATGCCGGGGCCTCAGACCTTGTGTGGAGTCGGGGCCGGAACCTGAGGATTCCTCTCCAGTGCTGACATGGATCTTGGGGTACTTCTGGAGTCTCCCCAGGGGAGTCAGTCCTCGTCTCGATTGCGGGCATGCACTTGCGCTTTCCTCCAGAGCGGTAGCAGCAGTGTCACGCAGTCCGCCGCGTGTATCAAAGGATCTATGGTTTTCCCTCGAGCCTTTCCCACGAGGCTTTCCCACGAGGCTTTCCCACAGGGCTGTCCCACGTGCACACGTGGTGGGAGTGGATCCTCGGCTTGAACGTCAAGGCAGTGAAGGGAAAACAGGTTCCTCTGGAATGGACTGACACATCTGGGGGACTCTTGGAATGGTGGCACGACCCTGGAGTTCCTCTCGCCTTTCCTGTGGAGAGCGCCTCCTCTTGAGATGCGACGGGAACGTCGGGAATTCTTTCCCTACGAAACAGGGAAAGGATCCCTCATCTCGAGCTAGGAGGCGGAAACGGGGCTCCCCTGGATGTGTGCGGGACCCCACGTGCTTCCTCTCGAGTGGAGACGGGTATGTCGGGGAACTTCTTGAGTTGCAGCAAGGGTGTGAAGGACCCTTTGGAAGTTCCAGTCGTTAGATGTGATTGGCCTCGAGAAGCCTCAGCGGAAATGGGCCTCATCTCGCCTGGAGGGCAAAACCTCCTGGATTTTCTCGAGTTGCGGCAGGTGCTCTTGACTTACGACGGAGACCTCAGGGACCCTCTCTGGTGGCCTCAGGAAAGGCCAGTCCCCATGCGAGTTCCTCAGGGGCCTCTCGGGATTCCTCTCCCGTCGATGCCGGGGCCTAAGACCTTGTGTGGAGTCGGGGCCGGAACCTGAGGATTCCTCTCCAGTGCTGACATGGATCTTGGGGTACTTCTGGAGTCTCCCCAGGGGAGTCAGTCCTCGTCTCGAATGCGGGCATGCACTTGCGCTTTCCTCCAGAGCGGAAGAAGCAGTATCACGCAGTCCGCCGCGTGGATCAAAGGATCTATGGTTTTCCCTCGAGTCTTTCCCACGAGGCTTTCCCACGAGGCTTTCCCACAGGGCTGTCCCACGTGCACACGTGGTGGGAGTCGATCCTCGGCTTGAACGTCAAGGCAGTGCAGGGAAAACAGGTTCCTCTGGAATGGGCTGACACATCTGCGGGACTCTTGGAATGGTGTCACGACCCTAAAGTTCTTCTCGCCTTTCCTGTGGAGAGCGCCTCCTCTTGAGATGCGACGGGAACGCCGGAATTCTTTCCCTACGAAACAGGGAAAGGATCCCTCATCTCGAGCTAGGAGGTGGAAACGGGGCTCCCCTGGATGTGTGCGGGACACCACGTGCTTCCTCTCGAGTGGAGACGGGTATGTCGGGGAACTTCTTGAGTTGCAGCAAGGGTGTGAAGGACCCTTTGGAAGTTCCAGTGGTTAGATGTGATTGGCCTCGAGAAGCCTCAGAGGAAATGGGCCTCATCTCGCCTGGAGGGCAAAACCTCCTGGATTTTCTCGAGTTGCGGCAGGTGCTCTCGACTTACGACGGGGACCTCAGGGACCCGCTTGGTGGCCTCAGGAAAGGCCAGTCCCCATGCGAGTTCCTCGGGGGCCTCTCGGGATTCCTCTCCCGTCGATGCCGGGGCCTAAGACCTTGTGTGGAGTCGGGGCCGGAACCTGAGGATTCCTCTCCAGTGCTGACATGGATCTTGGGGTACTTCTGGAGTCTCCCCAGGGGAGTCAGTCCTCGTCTCGAATGCGGGCATGCACTTGCGCTTTCCTCCAGAGCGGTAGCAGCAGTGTCACGCAGTCCGCCGCGTGGATCAAAGGATCTATGGTTTTCCCTCGAGTCTTTCCCACGAGGCTTTCCCACGAGGCTTTCCCACAGGGCTGTCCCACGTGCACACGTGGTGGGATTCGATCCTCGGCTTGAACGTCAAGGCGGTGCAGGGAAAACAGGTTCCTCTGGAATGGACTGACTCATCTGGGGGACTCTTGGAATGGTGGCAATGCCCTGGAGTTCCTCCAACCTTTCCTGTGGAGAGCGCCTCCTCTTGAGATGCGACGGGAACGCCGGGAATTCTTTCCCTACGAAACAGGGAAAGGATCCCTCATCTCGAGCTAGGAGGCGGAAACGGGGCTCCCCTGAATGTGTGCAGGACACAACGTGCTTCCTCTCGAGTGCAGACGGGTATGTCGGGGAACTTCTTGAGTTGCAGCAAGGGTGTGAAGGACCCTTTGGAAGTTCCAGTGGTTAGATGTGATTGGCCTCGAGAAGCCTCAGCGGAAATGGGCCTCATCTCGCCTGGAGGGCAAAACCTCCTGGATTTTCTCGAGTTGCGGCAGGTGCTCTCGACTTACGACGGGGACCTCAGGGACCCGCTCTGGTGGCCTCAGGAAAGGCCAGTCCCCATGCGAGTTCCTCGGGGGCCACTCGGGATTCCTTTCCCGTCGTTGCCGGGGCCTAAGACCTTGTGTGGAGTCGGGGCCGGAACCTGAGGATTCCTCTCCAGTGCTGACATGGATCTTGGGGTACTTCTGGAGTTTCCCCAGGGGAGTCAGTCCTCGTCTCGAATGCGGGCATGCACTTGCGCTTTCCTCCAGAGCGGTAGCAGCAGTGTCACGCAGTCCGCCGCGTGGATCAAAGGATCTATGATTTTCCCTCGAGTCTTTCCCACGAGGCTTTCCCACGAGGCTTTCCCACAGGGCTGTCCCACGTGCACACGTGGTGGGAGTGGATCCTCGGCTTGAACGTCAAGGCAGTGAAGGGAAAACAGGTTCCTCTGGAATGGACTGACACATCTGGGGGACTCTTGGAATGGTGGCACGACCCTGGAGTTCCTCTCGCCTTTCCTGTGGAGAGCGCCTCCTCTTGAGATGCGACGGGAACGTCGGGAATTCTTTCCCTGCGAAACAGGGAAAGGATCCCTCATCTCGAGCTAGGAGGCGGAAACGGGGCTCCCCTGGATGTGTGCGGGACACCACGTGCTTCCTCTCGAGTGGAGACGGGTATGTCGGGGAACTTCTTGAGTTGCAGCAAGGGTGTGAAGGACCCTTTGGAAGGTCCAGTGGTTAGATGTGATTGGCCTCGAGAAGCCTCAGCGGAAATGGGCCTCATCTCGCCTGGAGGGCAAAACCTCCTGGATTTTCTCGAGTTGCGGCAGGTGCTCTTGACTTACGACGGAGACCTCAGGGACCCTCTCTGGTGGCCTCAGGAAAGGCCAGTCCCCATGCGAGTTCCTCAGGGGCCTCTCGGGATTCCTCTCCCGTCGATGCCGGGGCCTAAGACCTTGTGTGGAGTCGGGGCCGGAACCTGAGGATTCCTCTCCAGTGCTGACATGGATCTTGAGGTACTTCTGGAGTCTCCCCAGGGGAGTCAGTCCTCGTCTCGAATGCGGGCATGCACTTGCGCTTTCCTCCAGAGCGGAAGAAGCAGTATCACGCAGTCCGCCGCGTGGATCAAAGGATCTATGGTTTTCCCTCGAGTCTTTCCCACGAGGCTTTCCCACGAGGCTTTCCCACAGGGCTGTCCCACGTGCACACGTGGTGGGAGTCGATCCTCGGCTTGAACGTCAAGGCAGTGCAGGGAAAACAGGTTCCTCTGGAATGGGCTGACACATCTGCGGGACTCTTGGAATGGTGTCACGACCCTAAAGTTCTTCTCGCCTTTCCTGTGGAGAGCGCCTCCTCTTGAGATGCGACGGGAACGCCGGAATTCTTTCCCTACGAAACAGGGAAAGGATCCCTCATCTCGAGCTAGGAGGTGGAAACGGGGCTCCCCTGGATGTGTGCGGGCACCACGTGCTTCCTCTCGAGTGGAGACGGGTATGTCGGGGAACTTCTTGAGTTGCAGCAAGGGTGTGAAGGACCCTTTGGAAGTTCCAGTGGTTAGATGTGATTGGCCTCGAGAAGCCTCAGGGGAAATGGGCCTCATCTCGCCTGGAGGGCAAAACCTCCTGGATTTTCTCGAGTTGCGGCAGGTGCTCTCGACTTACGACGGGGACCTCAGGGAACCTCTCTGGTGGCCTCAGGAAAGGCCAGTCCCCATGCGAGTTCCTCGGGGGCCTCTCGGGATTCCTCTCCCGTCGATGCCGGGGCCTAAGACCTTGTGTGGAGTCGGGGCCGGAACCTGAGGATTCCTCTCCAGTGCTGACATGGATCTTTGGGTACTTCTGGAGTCTCCCCAGGGGAGTCAGTCCTCGTCTCGAATGCGGGCATGCACTTGCGCTTTCCTCCAGAGCGGTAGCAGCAGTGTCACGCAGTCCGCCGCGTGGATCAAAGGATCTATGGTTTTCCCTCGAGTCTTTCCCACGAGGCTTTCCCACGAGGCTTTCCCACAGGGCTGTCCCACGTGCACACGTGGTGGGAGTCGATCCTCGGCTTGAACGTCAAGGCAGTGCAGGGAAAACAGGTTCCTCTGGAATGGACTGACACATCTGGGGGACTCTTGGAATGGTGGCATGACCCTGGAGTTCCTCTCGCCTTTCCTGTGGAGAGCGCCTCCTCTTGAGATGCGACGGGAACGCCGGGAATTCTTTCCCTACGAAACAGGGAAAGGATCCCTCATCTCGAGCTAGGAGGCGGAAACGGGGCTCCCTTGATGTGTGCGGGACACCACGTGCTTCCTCTCGAGTGCAGACGGGTGTGTCGGGGAACTTCTTGAGTTGCAGCAAGGGTGTGAAGGACCCTTTGGAAGTTCCAGTGGTTAGATGTGATTGGCCTCGAGAAGCCACATTGGAAATGGGCCTCATCTCGCCTGGAGGGCAAAACCTCCTGGATTTTCTCGAGTTGCGGCAGGTGCTCTCGACTTACGACGGGGACCTCAGGGACCCGCTCTGGTGGCCTCAGGAAAGGCCAGTCCCCATGCGAGTTCCTCGGGCGCCTCTCGGGATTCCTCTCCCGTCGATTCCGGGGCCTAAGACCTTGTGTGCAGTCGGGGCTGGAACCTGAGGATTCCTCTCCAGTGCTGACATGGATCTTTGGGTACTTCTGGAGTCTCCCCAGGGGAGTCAGTCCTCGTCTCGAATGCGGGCATGCACTTGCGCTTTCCTCCAGAGCGGTAGCAGCAGTGTCACGCAGTCTGCCGCGTGGATCAAAGGATCTATGGTTTTCCCTCGAGTCTTTCCCACGAGGCTTTCCCACGAGGCTTTCCCACAGGGCTGTCCCACGTGCACACGTGGTGGGAGTCGATCCTCGGCTTGAACGTCAAGGCAGTGCAGGGAAAACAGGTTCCTCTGGAATGGACTGACACATCTGGGGGACTCTTGGAATGGTGGCATGACCCTGGAGTTCCTCTCGCCTTTCCTGTGGAGAGCGCCTCCCCTTGAGATGCGACGGGAACGCCGGGAATTCTTTCCCTACGAAACAGGGAAAGGATCCCTCATCTCGAGCTAGGAGGGGGAAACGGGGCTCCCCTGGATGTGTGCGGGCACCACGTGCTTCCTCTCGAGTGCAGACGGGTATGTCGGGGAACTTCTTGAGTTGCAGCAAGGGTGTGAAGGACCCTTTGGAAGTTCCAGTGGTTAGATGTGATTGGCCTCGAGAAGCCTCAGCGGAAATGGGCCTCATCTCGCCTGGAGGGCAAAACCTCCTGGATTTTCTCGAGTTGCGGCAGGTGCTCTCGACTTACGACGGGGACCTCAGGGAAACTCTCTGGTGGCCTCAGGAAAGGCCAGTCCCCATGCGAGTTCCTCGGGGGCCTCTCGGGATTCCTCTCCCGTCGATGCCGGGGCCTAAGACCTTGTGTGGAGTCGGGGCCGGAACCTGAGGATTCCTCTCCAGTGCTGACATGGATCTTTGGGTACTTCTGGAGTCTCCCCAGGGGAGTCAGTCCTCGTCTCGAATGCGGGCATGCACTTGCGCTTTCCTCCAGAGCGGTAGCAGCAGTGTCACGCAGTCCGCCGCGTGGATCAAAGGATCTATGGTTTTCCCTCGAGTCTTTCCCACGAGGCTTTCCCACGAGGCTTTCCCACAGGGCTGTCCCACGTGCACACGTGGTGGGAGTCGATCCTCGGCTTGAACGTCAAGGCAGTGCAGGGAAAACAGGTTCCTCTGGAATGGACTGACACATCTGGGGGACTCTTGGAATGGTGGCATGACCCTGGAGTTCCTCTCGCCTTTCCTGTGGAGAGCGCCTCCTCTTGAGATGCGACGGGAACGCCGGGAATTCTTTCCCTACGAAACAGGGAAAGGATCCCTCATCTCGAGCTAGGAGGCGGAAACGGGGCTCCCTGGATGTGTGCGGGACACCACGTGCTTCCTCTCGAGTGCAGACGGGTGTGTCGGGGAACTTCTTGAGTTGCAGCAAGGGTGTGAAGGACCCTTTGGAAGTTCCAGTGGTTAGATGTGATTGGCCTCGAGAAGCCACATTGGAAATGGGCCTCATCTCGCCTGGAGGGCAAAACCTCCTGGATTTTCTCGAGTTGCGGCAGGTGCTCTCGACTTACGACGGGGACCTCAGGGACCCGCTCTGGTGGCCTCAGGAAAGGCCAGTCCCCATGCGAGTTCCTCGGGGGCCTCTCGGGATTCCTCTCCCGTCGATGCCGGGGCCTAAGACCTTGTGTGGAGTCGGGGCCGGAACCTGAGGATTCCTCTCCAGTGCTGACATGGATCTTGAGGTACTTATGAAGTCTCCCCAGGGGAGTCAGTCCTCGTCTCGAATGCGGGCATGCACTTGCGCTTTCCTCCAGAGCGGTAGCAGCAGTGTCACGCAGTCCGCCGCGTGGATCAAAGGATCTATGGTTTTCCCTCGAGTCTTTCCCATGAGGCTTTCCCACGAGGCTTTCCCACAGGGCTGTCCCACGTGCACACGTGGTGGGAGTCGATCCTCGGCTTGAACGTCAAGGCAGTGCAGGGAAAACAGGTTCCTCTGGAATGGACTGACACATCTGGGGGACTCTTGGAATGGTGTCACGACCCTGGAGTTCCTCTCGGCTTTCCTGTGGAGAGCGCCTCCTCTTGAGATGCGACGGGAACGCCGGGAATTCTTTCCCTACGAAACAGGGAAAGGATCCCTCATCTCGAGCTAGGAGGCGGAAACGGGGCTCCCCTGGATGTGTGCGGGACCCCACGTGCTTCCTCTCGAGTGGAGACGGGTATGCCGGGGAACTTCTTGAGTTGCAGCAAGGGTGTGAAGGACCCTTTGGAAGTTCCAGTGGTTAGATGTGATTGGCCTCGAGAAGCCTCAGCGGAAATGGGCCTCATCTCGCCTGGAGGGCAAAACCTCCTGGATTTTCTCGAGTTGCGGCAGGTGCTCTCGACTTACTACGGGGACCTCAGGGACCCGCTCTGGTGGCCTCAGGAAAGGCCAGTCCCCATGCGAGTTCCTCGGGGGCCTCTCGGGATTCCTCTCCCGTCGATGCCGGGGCCTAAGACCTTGTGTGGAGTCGGGGCCGGAACCTGAGGATTCCTCTCCAGTGCTGACATGGATCTTGAGGTACTTCTGGAGTCTCCCCAGGGGAGTCAGTCCTCGTCTCGAATGCGGGCATGCACTTGCGCTTTCCTCCAGAGCGGTAGCAGCAGTGTCACGCAGTCCGCCGCGTGGATCAAAGGATCTATGGTTTTCCCTCGAGTCTTTCCCACGAGGCTTTCCCACGAGGCTTTCCCACAGGGCTGTCCCACGTGCACACGTGGTGGGAGTCGATCCTCGGCTTGAACGTCAAGGCAGTGCAGGGAAAACAGGTTCCTCTGGAATGGACTGACACATCTGCGGGACTCTTGGAATGGTGTCACGACCCTGGAGTTCCTCTCGGCTTTCCTGTGGAGAGCGCCTCCTCTTGAGATGCGACGGGAACGCCGGGAATTCTTTCCCTACGAAACAGGGAAAGGATCCCTCATCTCGAGCTAGGAGGCGGAAACGGGGCTCCCCTGGATGTGTGCGGGACCCCACGTGCTTCCTCTCGAGTGGAGACGGGTATGTCGGGGAACTTCTTGAGTTGCAGCAATGGTGTGAAGGACCCTTTGGAAGTTCCAGTGGTTAGATGTGATTGGCCACGAGAAGCCTCAGCGGAAATGGGCCTCATCTCGCCTGGAGGGCAAAACCTCCTGGATTTTCTCGAGTTGCGGCAGGTGCTCTCGACTTACGACGGGGACCTCAGGGAACCGCTCTGGTGGCCTCAGGAAAGGCCAGTCCCCATGCGAGTTCCTCGGGGGCCTCTCGGGATTCCTCTCCCGTCGATGCCGGGGCCTAAGACCTTGTGTGGAGTCGGGGCCGGAACCTGAGGATTCCTCTCCAGTGCTGACATGGATCTTGAGGTACTTCTGGAGTCTCCCCAGGGGAGTCAGTCCTCGTCTCGAATGCGGGCATGCACTTGCGCTTTCCTCCAGAGCGGTAGCAGCAGTGTCACGCAGTCCGCCGCGTGGATCAAAGGATCTATGGTTTTCCCTCGAGTCTTTCCCACGAGGCTTTCCCACGAGGCTTTCCCACAGGGCTGTCCCACGTGCACACGTGGTGGGAGTCGATCCTCGGCTTGAACGTCAAGGCAGTGCAGGGAAAACAGGTTCCTCTGGAATGGACTGACACATCTGGGGGACTCTTGGAATGGTGTCACGACCCTGGAGTTCCTCTCGGCTTTCCTGTGGAGAGCGCCTCCTCTTGAGATGCGACGGGAACGCCGGGAATTCTTTCCCTACGAAACAGGGAAAGGATCCCTCATCTCGAGCTAGGAGGCAGAAACGGGGCTCCCCTGGATGTGTGCGGGACCCCACGTGCTTCCTCTCGAGTGGAGACGGGTATGTCGGGGAACTTCTTGAGTTGCAGCAATGGTGTGAAGGACCCTTTGGAAGTTCCAGTGGTTAGATGTGATTGGCCACGAGAAGCCTCAGCGGAAATGGGCCTCATCTCGCCTGGAGGGCAAAACCTCCTGGATTTTCTCGAGTTGCGGCAGGTGCTCTCGACTTACGACGGGGACCTCAGGGACCCGCTCTGGTGGCCTCAGGAAAGGCCAGTCCCCATGCGAGTTCCTCGGGGGCCTCTCGGGATTCCTCTCCCGTCGATGCCGGGGCCTAAGACCTTGTGTGGAGTCGGGGCCGGAACCTGAGGATTCCTCTCCAGTGCTGACATGGATCTTGAGGTACTTCTGGAGTCTCCCCAGGGGAGTCAGTCCTCGTCTCGAATGCGGGCATGCACTTGCGCTTTCCTCCAGAGCAGTAGCAGCAGTGTCACGCAGTCCGCCGCGTGGATCAAAGGATCTATGGTTTTCCCTCGAGTCTTTCCCACGAGGCTTTCCCACGAGGCTTTCCCACAGGGCTGTCCCACGTGCACACGTGGTGGGAGTCGATCCTCGGCTTGAACGTCAAGGCAGTGCAGGGAAAACAGGTTCCTCTGGAATGGACTGACACATCTGGGGGACTCTTGGAATGGTGTCACGACCCTGGAGTTCCTCTCGGCTTTCCTGTGGAGAGCGCCTCCTCTTGAGATGCGACGGGAACGCCGGGAATTCTTTCCCTACGAAACAGGGAAAGGATCCCTCATCTCGAGCTAGGAGGCGGAAACGGGGCTCCCCTGGATGTGTGCGGGACCCCACGTGCTTCCTCTCGAGTGGAGACGGGTATGTCGGGGAACTTCTTGAGTTGCAGCAATGGTGTGAAGGACCCTTTGGAAGTTCCAGTGGTTAGATGTGATTGGCCACGAGAAGCCTCAGCGGAAATGGGCCTCATCTCGCCTGGAGGGCAAAACCTCCTGGATTTTCTCGAGTTGCGGCAGGTGCTCTCGACTTACGACGGGGACCTCAGGGACCCGCTCTGGTGGCCTCAGGAAAGGCCAGTCCCCATGCGAGTTCCTCGGGGGCCTGTCAGGATTCCACTACCGTCGATGCCGGGGCCTAAGACCTTGTGTGGAGTCGGGGCCGGAACCTGAGGATTCCTCTCCAGTGCTGACATGGATCTTGGGGTACTTCTGGAGTCTCCCCAGGGGAGTCAGTCCTCGTCTCCAATGCGGGCATGCACTTTCGCTTTCCTCCAGAGCGGTAGCAGCAGTGTCACGCAGTCCGCCGCGTGGATCAAAGGATCTGTGGTTTTCCCTCGAGTCTTTCCCACGAGGCTTTCCCACGAGGCTTTCCCACAGGGCTGTCCCACGTGCACACGTGGTGGGAGTCGATCCTCGGCTTGAACGTCAAGGCAGTGCAGGGAAAACAGGTTCCTCTGGAATGGACTGACACATCTGGGGGACTCTTGGAATGGTGGCATGACCCTGGAGTTCCTCTCGCCTTTCCTGTGGAGAGCGCCTCCTCTTGAGATAAGACGGGAACGCAGGGAATTCTTTCCCTACGAAACAGGGAAAGGATCCCTCATCTCGAGCTAGGAGGCGGAAACGGGGCTCCCCTGGATGTGTGCGGGACCCCACGTGCTTCCTCTCGAGTGCAGACGGGTGTGTCGGGGAACTTCTTGAGTTGCAGCAAGGGTGTGAAGGACCCTTTGGAAGTTCCAGTGGTTAGATGTGATTGGCCTCGAGAAGCCTCAGCGGAAATGGGCCTCATCTCGCCTGGAGGGCAAAACCTCCTGGATTTTTTCGAGTAGCGGCAGGTGCTCTCGACTTACGACGGGGACCTCAGGGAACCTCTCTGGTCGCCTCAGGAAAGGCCAGTCCCCATGCGAGTTCCTCGGGGGCCTCTCGGGATTCCTCTCCCGTCGATGCCGGGGCCTAAGACCTTGTGTGGAGTCGGGGCCGGAACCTGAGGATTCCTCTCCAGTGCTGACATGGATCTTTGGGTACTTCTGGAGTCTCCCCAGGGGAGTCAGTCCTCGTCTCGAATGCGGGCATGCACTTGCGTTTTCCTCCAGAGCGGTAGCAGCAGTGTCACGCAGTCCGCCGCGTGGATCAAAGGATCTATGGTTTTCCCTCGAGTCTTTCCCACGAGGCTTTCCCACGAGGCTTTCCCACAGGGCTCTCCCACGTGCACACGTGGTGGGAGTCGATCCTCGGCTTGAACGTCAAGGCAGTGCAGGGAAAACAGGTTCCTCTGGAATGGACTGACACATCTGTGGGACTCTTGGAATGGTGGCATGACCCTGGAGTTCCTCTCGCCTTTCCTGTGGAGAGCGCCTCCTCTTGAGATGCGACGGGAACGCCGGGAATTCTTTCCCTACGAAACAGGGAAAGGATCCCTCATCTCGAGCTAGGATGCGGAAACGGGGCTCCCCTGGATGTGTGCGGGACACCACGTGCTTCCTCTCGAGTGCAGACGGGTATGTCGGGGAACTTCTTGAGTTGCAGCAAGGGTGTGAAGGACCCTTTGGAAGTTCCAGTGGTTAGATGTGATTGGCCTCGAGAAGCCTCAGCGGAAATGGGCCTCATCTCGCCTGGAGGGCAAAACCTCCTGGATTTTCTCGAGTTGCGGCAGGTGCTCTCGACTTACGACGGGGACCTCAGGGACCCGCTCTGGTGGCCTCAGGAAAGGCCAGTCCCCATGCGAGTTCCTCGGGGGCCTCTCGGGATTCCTCTCCCGTCGATGCCGGGGCCTAAGACCTTGTGTGGAGTCGGGGCCGGAACCTGAGGATTCCTCTCCAGTGCTGACATGGATCTTGAGGTACTTCTGGAGTCTCCCCAGGGGAGTCAGTCCTCGTCTCGAATGCGGGCATGCACTTGCGCTTTCCTCCAGAGCGGTAGCAGCAGTGTCACGCAGTCCGCCGCGTGGATCAAAGGATCTATGGTTTTCCCTCGAGTCTTTCCCACGAGGCTTTCCCACGAGGCTTTCCCACAGGGCTGTCCCACGTGCACACGTGGTGGGAGTCGATCCTCGGCTTGAACGTCAAGGCAGTGCAGGGAAAACAGGTTCCTCTGGAATGGACTGACACATCTGGGGGACTCTTGGAATGGTGTCACGACCCTGGAGTTCCTCTCGGCTTTCCTGTGGAGAGCGCCTCCTCTTGAGATGCGACGGGAACGCCGGGAATTCTTTCCCTACGAAACAGGGAAAGGATCCCTCATCTCGAGCTAGGAGGCGGAAACGGGGCTCCCCTGGATGTGTGCGGGACCCCACGTGCTTCCTCTCGAGTGGAGACGGGTATGTCGGGGAACTTCTTGAGTTGCAGCAATGGTGTGAAGGACCCTTTGGAAGTTCCAGTGGTTAGATGTGATTGGCCACGAGAAGCCTCAGCGGAAATGGGCCTCATCTCGCCTGGAGGGCAAAACCTCCTGGATTTTCTCGAGTTGCGGCAGGTGCTCTCGACTTACGACGGGGACCTCAGGGAACCGCTCTGGTGGCCTCAGGAAAGGCCAGTCCCCATGCGAGTTCCTCGGGGGCCTCTCGGGATTCCTCTCCCGTCGATGCCGGGGCCTAAGACCTTGTGTGGAGTCGGGGCCGGAACCTGAGGATTCCTCTCCAGTGCTGACATGGATCTTGAGGTACTTCTGGAGTCTCCCCAGGGGAGTCAGTCCTCGTCTCAAATGCGGGCATGCACTTGCGCTTTCCTCCAGAGCGGTAGCAGCAGTGTCACGCAGTCCGCCGCGTGGATCAAAGGATCTATGGTTTTCCCTCGAGTCTTTCCCACGAGGCTTTCCCACGAGGCTTTCCCACAGGGCTGTCCCAAGTGCACACGTGGTGGGAGTCGATCCTCGGCTTGAACGTCAAGGCAGTGCAGGGAAAACAGGTTCCTCTGGAATGGACTGACACATCTGGGGGACTCTTGGAATGGTGTCACGACCCTGGAGTTCCTCTCGGCTTTCCTGTGGAGAGCGCCTCCTCTTGAGATGCGACGGGAACGCCGGGAATTCTTTCCCTACGAAACAGGGAAAGGATCCCTCATCTCGAGCTAGGAGGCGGAAACGGGGCTCCCCTGGATGTGTGCGGGACCCCACGTGCTTCCTCTCGAGTGGAGACGGGTATGTCGGGGAACTTCTTGAGTTGCAGCAATGGTGTGAAGGACCCTTTGGAAGTTCCAGTGGTTAGATGTGATTGGCCACGAGAAGCCTCAGCGGAAATGGGCCTCATCTCGCCTGGAGGGCAAAACCTCCTGGATTTTCTCGAGTTGCGGCAGGTGCTCTCGACTTACGACGGGGACCTCAGGGACCCGCTCTGGTGGCCTCAGGAAAGGCCAGTCCCCATGCGAGTTCCTCGGGGGCCTCTCGGGATTCCTCTCCCGTCGATGCCGGGGCCTAAGACCTTGTGTGGAGTCGGGGCCGGAACCTGAGGATTCCTCTCCAGTGCTGACATGGATCTTGAGGTACTTCTGGAGTCTCCCCAGGGGAGTCAGTCCTCGTCTCGATGCGGGCATGCACTTGCGCTTTCCTCCAGAGCAGTAGCAGCAGTGTCACGCAGTCCGCCGCGTGGATCAAAGGATCTATGGTTTTCCCTCGAGTCTTTCCCACGAGGCTTTCCCACGAGGCTTTCCCACAGGGCTGTCCCACGTGCACACGTGGTGGGAGTCGATCCTCGGCTTGAACGTCAAGGCAGTGCAGGGAAAACAGGTTCCTCTGGAATGGACTGACACATCTGGGGGACTCTTGGAATGGTGTCACGACCCTGGAGTTCCTCTCGGCTTTCCTGTGGAGAGCGCCTCCTCTTGAGATGCGACGGGAACGCCGGGAATTCTTTCCCTACGAAACAGGGAAAGGATCCCTCATCTCGAGCTAGGAGGCGGAAACGGGGCTCCCCTGGATGTGTGCGGGACCCCACGTGCTTCCTCTCGAGTGGAGACGGGTATGTCGGGGAACTTCTTGAGTTGCAGCAATGGTGTGAAGGACCCTTTGGAAGTTCCAGTGGTTAGATGTGATTGGCCACGAGAAGCCTCAGCGGAAATGGGCCTCATCTCGCCTGGAGGGCAAAACCTCCTGGATTTTCTCGAGTTGCGGCAGGTGCTCTCGACTTACGACGGGGACCTCAGGGACCCGCTCTGGTGGCCTCAGGAAAGGCCAGTCCCCATGCGAGTTCCTCGGGGGCCTCTCGGGATTCCTCTCCCGTCGATGCCGGGGCCAAAGACCTTGTGTGGAGTCGGGGCCGGAACCTGAGGATTCCTCTCCAGTGCTGACATGGATCTTGGGGTACTTCTGGAGTCTCCCCAGGGGAGTCATTCCTCGTCTCGAATGCGGGCATGCACTTGCGCTTTCCTCCAGAGCGGTAGCAGCAGTGTCACGCAGTCCGCCGCGTGGATCAAAGGATCTATGATTTTCCTTCGAGTCTTTCCCACGAGGCTTTCCCACGAGGCTTTCCCACAGGGCTGTCCCACGTGCACACGTGGTGGGAGTCGATCCTCGGCTTGAACGTCAAGGCAGTGCAGGGAAAACAGGTTCCTCTGGAATGGACTGACAAATCTGGGGGACACTTGGAATGGTGGCATGACCCTGGAGTTCCTCTCGCCTTTCCTGTGGAGAGCGCCTCCTCTTGAGATGCGACGGGAACGCCGGGAATTCTTTCCCTACGAAACAGGGAAAGGATCCCTCATCTCGAGCTAGGAGGCGGAAACGGGGCACCCCTGGATGTGTACGGGACACCACGTGCTTCCTCTCGAGTGCAGACGGGTATGTCGGGGCACTTCTTGAGTTGCAGCAAGGGTGTGAAGGACCCTTTGGAAGTTCCAGTGGTTAGATGTGATTGGCCTCGAGCAGCCTCAGTGGAAATGGGCCTCATCTCGCCTGGAGGTGAAAACCTCCTGGATTTTCTCGAGTTGCGGCAGGTGCTCTCGACTTACGACGGGGACCTCAGGGACCCGCTCTGGTGGCCTCAGGAAAGGCCAGTCCCCATGCGAGTTCCTCGGGGGCGTCTCGGGATTCCGCTCCCGTCGATGCCGGGGCCTCAGACCTTGTGTGGAGTCGGGGCCGGAAACTGAGGATTCCTCTCCAGTGCTGACATGGATCTTGGGGTACTTCTGGAGTCTCCCCAGGGGAGTCAGTCCTCGTCTCGATTGCGGGCATGCACTTGCGCTTTCCTCCAGAGCGGTAGCAGCAGTGTCACGCAGTCCGCCGCGTGTATCAAAGGATCTATGGTTTTCCCTCGAGCCTTTCCCACGAGGCTTTCCCACGAGGCTTTCCCACAGGGCTGTCCCACGTGCACACGTGGTGGGAGTCGATCCTCGGCTTGAAGTCAAGGCAGTGCAGGGAAAACAGGTTTCTCTGGAATGGACTGACACATCTGGGGGACTCTTGGAATGGTGGCATGACCCTGGAGTTCCTCTCGCCTTTCCTGTGGAGAGCGCCTCCTCTTGAGATGCGACGGGAACGCCGGGAATTCTTTCCCTACGAAACAGGGAAAGGATCCCTCATCTCGAGCTAGGAGGCGGAAACGGGGCTCCGCTGGATGTGTGCGGGACACCACGTGCTTCCTCTCCAGTGGAGACGGGTATGTCGGGGAACTTCTTGAGTTGCAGCAAGGGTGTGAAGGACCCTTTGGAAGTTCCAGTGGTTAGATGTGATTGGCCTCGAGAAGCCTCAGCGGAAATGGGCCTCATCTCGCCTGGAGGGCAAAACCTCCTGGATTTTCTCGAGTTGCGGCAGGTGCTCTCGACTTACGACGGGGACCTCAGGGACCCGCTTGGTGGCCTCAGGAAAGGCCAGTACCCATGCGAGTTCCTCGGGGGCCTCTCGGGATTCCTCTCCCGTCGATGCCGGGGCCTAAGACCTTGTGTGGAGTCGGGGCCGGAACCTGAGGATTCCTCTCCAGTGCTGACATGGATCTTGGGGTACTTCTGGAGTCTCCCCAGGGGAGTCAGTCCTCGTCTCGAATGCGGGCATGCACTTGCGCTTTCCTCCAGAGCGGTAGCAGCAGTGTCACGCAGTCCGCCGCGTGGATCAAAGGATCTATGGTTTTCCCTCGAGTCTTTCCCACGAGGCTTTCCCACGAGGCTTTCCCACAGGGCTGTCCCACGTGCACACGTGGTGGGATTCGATCCTCGGCTTGAACGTCAAGGCAGTGCAGGGAAAACAGGTTCCTCTGGAATGGACTGACTCATCTGGGGGACTCTTGGAATGGTGGCAATGCCCTGGAGTTCCTCCAACCTTTCCTGTGGAGAGCGCCTCCTCTTGAGATGCGACGGGAACGCCGGGAATTCTTTCCCTACGAAACAGGGAAAGGATCCCTCATCTCGAGCTAGGAGGCGGAAACGGGGCTCCCCTGAATGTGTGCAGGACACAACGTGCTTCCTCTCGAGTGGAGACGGGTATGTCGGGGAACTTCTTGAGTTGCAGCAAGGGTGTGAAGGACCCTTTGGAAGTTCCAGTGGTTAGATGTGATTGGCCTCGAGAAGCCTCAGCGGAAATGGGCCTCATCTCGCCTGGAGGGCAAAACCTCCTGGATTTTCTCGAGTTGCGGCAGGTGCTCTCGACTTACGACGGGGACCTCAGGGACCCGCTCTGGTGGCCTCAGGAAAGGCCAGTCCCCATGCGAGTTCCTCGGGGGCCACTCGGGATTCCTTTCCCGTCGTTGCCGGGGCCTAAGACCTTGTGTGGAGTCGGGGCCGGAACCTGAGGATTCCTCTCCAGTGCTGACATGGATCTTGGGGTACTTCTGGAGTTTCCCCAGGGGAGTCAGTCCTCGTCTCGAATGCGGGCATGCACTTGCGCTTTCCTCCAGAGCGGTAGCAGCAGTGTCACGCAGTCCGCCGCGTGGATCAAAGGATCTATGATTTTCCCTCGAGTCTTTCCCACGAGGCTTTCCCACGAGGCTTTCCCACAGGGCTGTCCCACGTGCACACGTGGTGGGAGTGGATCCTCGGCTTGAACGTCAAGGCAGTGAAGGGAAAACAGGTTCCTCTGGAATGGACTGACACATCTGGGGGACTCTTGGAATGGTGGCACGACCCTGGAGTTCCTCTCGCCTTTCCTGTGGAGAGCGCCTCCTCTTGAGATGCGACGGGAACGTCGGGAATTCTTTCCCTACGAAACAGGGAAAGGATCCCTCATCTCGAGCTAGGAGGCGGAAACGGGGCTCCCCTGGATGTGTGCGGGACCCCACGTGCTTCCTCTCGAGTGGAGACGGGTATGTCGGGGAACTTCTTGAGTTGCAGCAAGGGTGTGAAGGACCCTTTGGAAGTTCCAGTCGTTAGATGTGATTGGCCTCGAGAAGCCTCAGCGGAAATGGGCCTCATCTCGCCTGGAGGGCAAAACCTCCTGGATTTTCTCGAGTTGCGGCAGGTGCTCTTGACTTACGACGGAGACCTCAGGGACCCTCTCTGGTGGCCTCAGGAAAGGCCAGTCCCCATGCGAGTTCCTCAGGGGCCTCTCGGGATTCCTCTCCCGTCGATGCCGGGGCCTAAGACCTTGTGTGGAGTCGGGGCCGGAACCTGAGGATTCCTCTCCAGTGCTGACATGGATCTTGGGGTACTTCTGGAGTCTCCCCAGGGGAGTCAGTCCTCGTCTCGAATGCGGGCATGCACTTGCGCTTTCCTCCAGAGCGGAAGAAGCAGTATCACGCAGTCCGCCGCGTGGATCAAAGGATCTATGGTTTTCCCTCGAGTCTTTCCCACGAGGCTTTCCCACGAGGCTTTCCCACAGGGCTGTCCCACGTGCACACGTGGTGGGAGTCGATCCTCGGCTTGAACGTCAAGGCAGTGCAGGGAAAACAGGTTCCTCTGGAATGGGCTGACACATCTGCGGGACTCTTGGAATGGTGTCACGACCCTAAAGTTCTTCTCGCCTTTCCTGTGGAGAGCGCCTCCTCTTGAGATGCGACGGGAACGCCGGAATTCTTTCCCTACGAAACAGGGAAAGGATCCCTCATCTCGAGCTAGGAGGTGGAAACGGGGCTCCCCTGGATGTGTGCGGGACACCACGTGCTTCCTCTCGAGTGGAGACGGGTATGTCGGGGAACTTCTTGAGTTGCAGCAAGGGTGTGAAGGACCCTTTGGAAGTTCCAGTGGTTAGATGTGATTGGCCTCGAGAAGCCTCAGCGGAAATGGGCCTCATCTCGCCTGGAGGGCAAAACCTCCTGGATTTTCTCGAGTTGCGGCAGGTGCTCTCGACTTACGACGGGGACCTCAGGGACCCGCTTGGTGGCCTCAGGAAAGGCCAGTCCCCATGCGAGTTCCTCGGGGGCCTCTCGGGATTCCTCTCCCGTCGATGCCGGGGCCTAAGACCTTGTGTGGAGTCGGGGCCGGAACCTGAGGATTCCTCTCCAGTGCTGACATGGATCTTGGGGTACTTCTGGAGTCTCCCCAGTGGAGTCAGTCCTCGTCTCGAATGCGGGCATGCACTTGCGCTTTCCTCCAGAGCGGTAGCAGCAGTGTCACGCAGTCCGCCGCGTGGATCAAAGGATCTATGGTTTTCCCTCGAGTCTTTCCCACGAGGCTTTCCCACGAGGCTTTCCCACAGGGCTGTCCCACGTGCACACGTGGTGGGATTCGATCCTCGGCTTGAACGTCAAGGCAGTGCAGGGAAAACAGGTTCCTCTGGAATGGACTGACTCATCTGGGGGACTCTTGGAATGGTGGCAATGCCCTGGAGTTCCTCCAACCTTTCCTGTGGAGAGCGCCTCCTCTTGAGATGCGACGGGAACGCCGGGAATTCTTTCCCTACGAAACAGGGAAAGGATCCCTCATCTCGAGCTAGGAGGCGGAAACGGGGCTCCCCTGAATGTGTGCAGGACACAACGTGCTTCCTCTCGAGTGCAGACGGGTATGTCGGGGAACTTCTTGAGTTGCAGCAAGGGTGTGAAGGACCCTTTGGAAGTTCCAGTGGTTAGATGTGATTGGCCTCGAGAAGCCTCAGCGGAAATGGGCCTCATCTCGCCTGGAGGGCAAAACCTCCTGGATTTTCTCGAGTTGCGGCAGGTGCTCTCGACTTACGACGGGGACCTCAGGGACCCGCTCTGGTGGCCTCAGGAAAGGCCAGTCCCCATGCGAGTTCCTCGGGGGCCACTCGGGATTCCTTTCCCGTCGTTGCCGGGGCCTAAGACCTTGTGTGGAGTCGGGGCCGGAACCTGAGGATTCCTCTCCAGTGCTGACATGGATCTTGGGGTACTTCTGGAGTTTCCCCAGGGGAGTCAGTCCTCGTCTCGAATGCGGGCATGCACTTGCGCTTTCCTCCAGAGCGGTAGCAGCAGTGTCACGCAGTCCGCCGCGTGGATCAAAGGATCTATGATTTTCCCTCGAGTCTTTCCCACGAGGCTTTCCCACGAGGCTTTCCCACAGGGCTGTCCCACGTGCACACGTGGTGGGAGTGGATCCTCGGCTTGAACGTCAAGGCAGTGAAGGGAAAACAGGTTCCTCTGGAATGGACTGACACATCTGGGGGACTCTTGGAATGGTGGCACGACCCTGGAGTTCCTCTCGCCTTTCCTGTGGAGAGCGCCTCCTCTTGAGATGCGACGGGAACGTCGGGAATTCTTTCCCTAAGAAACAGGGAAAGGATCCCTCATCTCGAGCTAGGAGGCGGAAACGGGGCTCCCCTGGATGTGTGCGGGACCCCACGTGCTTCCTCTCGAGTGGAGACGGGTATGTCAGGGAACTTCTTGAGTTGCAGCAAGGGTGTGAAGGACCCTTTGGAAGTTCCAGTGGTTAGATGTGATTGGCCTCGAGAAGCCTCAGCGGAAATGGGCCTCATCTCGCCTGGAGGGCAAAACCTCCTGGATTTTCTCGAGTTGCGGCAGGTGCTCTTGACTTACGACGGAGACCTCAGGGACCCTCTCTGGTGGCCTCAGGAAAGGCCAGTCCCCATGCGAGTTCCTCAAGGGCCTCTCGGGATTCCTCTCCCGTCGATGCCGGGGCCTAAGACCTTGTGTGGAGTCGGGGCCGGAACCTGAGGATTCCTCTCCAGTGCTGACATGGATCTTGGGGTACTTCTGGAGTCTCCCCAGGGGAGTCAGTCCTCGTCTCGAATGCGGGCATGCACTTGCGCTTTCCTCCAGAGCGGAAGAAGCAGTATCACGCAGTCCGCCGCGTGGATCAAAGGATCTATGGTTTTCCCTCGAGTCTTTCCCACGAGGCTTTCCCACGAGGCTTTCCCACAGGGCTGTCCCACGTGCACACGTGGTGGGAGTCGATCCTCGGCTTGAACGTCAAGGCAGTGCAGGGAAAACAGGTTCCTCTGGAATGGGCTGACACATCTGCGGGACTCTTGGAATGGTGTCACGACCCTAAAGTTCTTCTCGCCTTTCCTGTGGAGAGCGCCTCCTCTTGAGATGCGACGGGAACGCCGGAATTCTTTCCCTACGAAACAGGGAAAGGATCCCTCATCTCGAGCTAGGAGGTGGAAACGGGGCTCCCCTGGATGTGTGCGGGACACCACGTGCTTCCTCTCGAGTGGAGACGGGTATGTCGGGGAACTTCTTGAGTTGCAGCAAGGGTGTGAAGGACCCTTTGGAAGTTCCAGTGGTTAGATGTGATTGGCCTCGAGAAGCCTCAGCGGAAATGGGCCTCATCTCGCCTGGAGGGCAAAACCTCCTGGATTTTCTCGAGTTGCGGCAGGTGCTCTCGACTTACGACGGGGACCTCAGGGACCCGCTCTGGTGGCCTCAGGAAAGGCCAGTCCCCATGCGACTTCCTCGGGGTCTCTCGGGATTCCTCTCCCGTCGATGCCGGGGCCTAAGACCTTGTGTGGAGTCGGGGCCGGAACCTGAGGATTCCTCTCCAGTGCTGACATGGATCTTGGGGTACTTCTGGAGTCTACCCAGGGGAGTCAGTCCTCGTCTGGAATGCGGGCATGCACTTGCGCTATCCTCCAGAGCGGTGGCAGCAGTGTCAAGCAGTCCGCCGCCTGCATCAAAGGATCTATGGTTTTCCCTCGAGTCTTTCCCACGAGGCTTTCCCACGAGGCCTTCCCACAGGGCTGTCCCACGTGCACACGTGGTGGGACTCGATCCTCGGCTTGAACGTCAAGGCAGTGCAGGGAAAAGAGGTTCCTCTGGAATGGACTGACATATCTGGGGGACACTTTGGATGGTGGCACGACGCTGGAGTCCTCTCGCCTTTCCTGTGGAGAGCGCCTCCTCTTGAGATGCGACGGGAACGCCGGGAATTCTTTCCCTTCGAAACAGGGAAAGGATCCCTCATCTCGAGCTAGGAGGCGGAAACGGGGCTCCCCTGGATGTGTGCGGGAACCTCGTGCTTCCTCTCGAGTGGAGAAGGGTATGTCGGGGAACTTCTTGAGTTGCAGCAATGGTGTGAAGGACCCTTTGGAAGTTCCAGTGGTTAGACCTGATTAGCCTCGAGAAGCCTCAGCGGAAATGGGCCTCATCTCGCCTGGAGGGCAAAACCTCCTGGATTTTCTCGAGTTGCGGCAGGTGCTCTCGACTTACGACCGGGACCTCAGGGACCCCCTCTGGTGGCCTCAGGAAAGGCCAGTCCCCATGCGAGTTCCTCGGGGGCCTCTCGGGATTCCTCTCCCATCGATGCCGGGGCCTAAGACCTTGTGTGGAGTCGGGGCCGGAACCTGAGGTTTCCTCTCCAGTGCTGACATGGATCTTGGGGTACTTCTGGAGTCTCCCCAGGGGAGTCAGTCCTCGTCTCGAATGCGGGCATGCACTTGCGCTTTCCTCCAGAGCGGTAGCAGCAGTGTCACGCAGTCCGCCGCGTGGATCAAAGGATCTATGGTTTTCCCTCGAGTCTTTCCCACGAGGCTTTCCCACGAGGCTTTCCCACAGGGCTGTCCCACGTGCACACGTGGTGGGAGTCGATCCTCGGCTTGAACGTCAAGGCAGTGCAGGGAAAACAGGTTCCTCTGGAATGGACTGACACATCTGGGGGACTCTTGGAATGGTGGCACGACCCTGGAGTTCCTCTCGCCTTTCCTGTGGAGAGCGCCTCCTCTTGAGATGCGACGGGAACGCCGGGAATTCTTTCCCTACGAAACAGGGAAAGGATCCCTCATCTCGAGCTAGGAGGCGGAAACGGGGCTCCCCTGGATGTGTGCGGGACCCCACGTGCTTCCACTTGAGTGGAGACGGGTATGTCGGGGAACTTCTTGAGTTGCAGCAAGGGTGTGAAGGACCCTTTGGAAGTTCCAGTGTTTAGACGTGATTAGCCTCGAGAAGCCTCAGCGGAAATGGGCCTCATCTCGCCTGGAGGGCAAAACCTCCTGGATTTTCTCGAGTTGCGGCAGGTGCTCTCGACTTACGACCGGGACCTCAGGGACCCGCTCTGGTGGCCTCAGGAAAGGCCAGTCCCCATGCGAGTTCCTCGGGGGCCTCTCGGGATTCGTCTCCCATCGATGCCGGGGCCTAAGACCTTGTGTGGAGTCGGGGCCGGAACCTGAGGATTCCTCTCCAGTGCTGACATGGATCTTGGGCTACTTCTGGAGTCTCCCCAGGGGAGTCAGTCCTCGTCTCGAATGCGGGCATGCACTTGCGCTTTCCTCCAGAGCGGTAGCAGCAGTGTCACGCAGTCCGCCGCGTGGATCAAAGGATCTATGGTTTTCCCTCGAGTCTTTCCCACGAGGCTTTCCCACGAGGCTTTCCCACAGGGCTGTCCCACGTGCACACGTGGTGGGAGTCGATCCTCGGCTTGAACGTCAAGGCAGTGCAGGGAAAACAGGTTCCTCTGGAATGGACTGACACATCTGGGGGACTCTTGGAATGGTTGCACGACCCTGGAGTTCCTCTCGCCTTTCCTGTGGAGAGCGCCTCCTCTTGAGGTGCGACGGGATCGCCGGGAATTCTTTCCCTACGAAACAGGGAAAGGATCCCTCATCTCGAGCTAGGAGGCAGAAACGGGGCTCCCCTGGATGTGTGCTGGTCCCCACGTGCTTCCTCTCGAGTGGAGACGGGTATGTCGGGGAACTTCTTGAGTTGCAGCAAGGGTGTGAAGGACCCTTTGGAAGTTCCAGTGGTTAGACGTGATTAGCCTCGAGAAGCCTCAGCGGAAATGGGCCTCATCTCGCCTGGAGGGCAAAACCTCCTGGATGTTCTCGAGTTGCGGCAGGTGCTCTCGACTTACGACGGGGACTTCAGGGACCCGCTCTGGTGGCCTCAGGAAAGGCCAGTCCCCATGCGAGTTCTTCGGGGGCCTCTCGGGATTCGTCTCCCATCGATGCCGGGGCCTAAGACCTTGTGTGGAGTCGGGGCCGGAACCTGAGGATTCCTCTCCAGTGCTGACATGGATCTTGGGGTACTTCTGGAGTCTCCCCAGGGGAGTCAGTCCTCGTCTCGAATGCGGGCATGCACTTGCGCTTTCCTCCAGAGCGGTAGCAGCAGTGTCACGCAGTCCGCCGCGTGGATCAAAGGATCTATGGTTTTCCCTCGAGTCTTTCCCACGAGGCTTTCCCACGAGGCTTTCCCACAGGGCTGTCCCACGTGCACACGTGGTGGGAGTCGATCCTCGGCTTGAACGTCAAGGCAGTGCAGGGAAAACAGGTTCCTCTGGAATGGACTGATACATGTGGGGGACTCTTGGAATGGTGGCACGACCCTGGAGTTCCTCTCGCCTTTCCTGTGGAGAGCGCCTCCTCTTGAGATGCGAAGGGAACGCCGGGAATTCTTTCCCTACGTAACAGGGAAAGGTTCCCTCATCTCGAGCTAGGAGGCGGAAACGGGGCTCCCCTGGATGTGTGCGGGACCCCACGTGCTTCCTCTTGAGTGGAGACGGGTATGTCGGGGAACTTCTTGAGTTGCAGCAATGGTGTGAAGGACTCTTTGGAAGTTCCAGTGGTTAGATGTGATTGGCCTCGAGAAGCCTCAGCGGAAATGGGCCTCATCTCGCCTGGAGGGCAAAACCTCCTGAATTTTCTCGAGTTGCGGCAGGTGCTCTCGACTTACGACCGGGACCTCAGGGAACCGCTCTGTTGGCCTCAGGAAAGGCCAGTCCCCATGCGAGTTCCTTGGGGGCCTCTCGGGATTCCTCTCCCGTCGATGCCGGGGCCTAAGACCTTGTGTGGAGTCGGGGCCGGAACCTGAGGATTCCTCTCCAGTGCTGACATGGATCTTGGGGTACTTCTGGAGTCTCCCCAGGGGAGTCAGTCCTCGTCTCGAATGCGGGCATGCATTGCGCTTTCCTCCAGAGCGGTAGCAGCAGTGTCACGCAGTCCGCCGCATGGATCAAAGGATCTATGGTTTTCCCTCGAGTCTTTCCCACGAGGCTTTCCCACGAGGCTTTCCCACAGGGCTGTCCCACGTGCACCCGTGGTGGGAGTCGATCCTCGGCTTGAACGTCAAGGCAGTGCAGGGAAAACAGTTTCCTCTGGAATGGACTGACACATCTGGGGGACTCTTGGAATGGTGGCATGACCCTGGAGTTCCTCTCGCCTTTCCTGTGGAGAGCGCCTCCTCTTGAGGTGCGACGGGAACGCCGGGAATTCTTTCCCTACGAAACAGGGAAAGGATCCCTCATCTCAAGCTAGGAGTCGGAAACGGGGCTCCCCTTGATGTGTGCGGGACACCACGTGCTTCCTCTCGAGTGGAGACGGGTATGTCGGGGAACTTCTTGAGTTGCAGCAAGGGTGTGAAGGACCCTTTGGAAGTTCCAGTGGTTAGACGTGATTAGCCTCGAGAAGCCTCAGCGGAAATGGGCCTCATCTCGCCTGGAGGGCAAAACCTCCTGGATTTTCTCGAGTTGCGGCAGGTGCTGTCGACTTACGACGGGAACTCAGGGACCCGCTCTGGTGGCCTCAGGAAAGGCCAGTCCCCATGCGACTTCCTCGGGGGCCTCTCGAGATTCCTCTCCCGTCGATGCCGGGGCCTAAGACCTTGTGTGGAGTCGGGGCCGGGACCTGAGGATTCCTCTCCAGGGCTGACATGGATCTTGGGGTACTTCTGGAGTCTCCCCAGGGGAGTCAGTCCTCGTCTGGAATGCGGGCATGCACTTGCGCTATCCTCCAGAGCGGTAGCAGCAGTGTCATCAGTCCGCCGTGTGCATCAAAGGATCTATGGTTTTCCCTCGAGTCTTTCCCACGAGGCCTTCCCACAGGGCTGTCCCACGTGCACACGTGGTGGGAGTGGATCCTCGGCTTGAACGTCAAGGCAGTGCAGGGAAAACAGGTTCCTCTGGAATGGACTGACACATCTGGGGGACTCTTGGAATGGTGGCACGACCCTGGAGTTCCTCTCGCCTTTCCTGTGGAGAGCGCCTCCTCTGGAGATGCGACGGGAACGCCGGGAATTCTTTCCCTACGAAACAGGGAAAGGACCCCTCATCTCGAGCTAGGAGGCGGAAACGGGGCTCCCCTGGATGTGTGCGGGACCCCACGTGCTTCCTCTCGAGTGGAGACGGGTATGTCGGGGAACTTCTTGAGTTGCAGCAAGGGTGTGAAGGACCCTTTGGAAGTTCCAGTGGTTAGACGTGATTAGCCTCGAGAAGCCTCAGCGGAAATGGGCCTCATCTCGCCTGGAGGGCAAAACCTCCTGGATTTTCTCGAGTTGCGGCAGGTGCTCTCGACTTACGACGGGGACCTCAGGGACCCGCTCTGGTGGCCTCAGGAAAGGCCAGTCCCCATGCGAGTTCCTCGGGGGCCTCTCGGGATTGCTCTCCCGTCGATGCCGGGCCCTAAGACCTTGTGTGGAGTCGGGGCCGGAACCTGAGGATTCCTCTCCAGTGCTGACATGGATCTTGGGGTACTTCTGGAGTCTCCCCAGGGGAGTCAGTCCTCGTCTCGAATGCGGGCATGCACTTGCGCTTTCCTCCAGAGCGGTAGCAGCAGTGTCACGCAGTCCGCCGCGTGGATCAAAGGATCTATGGTTTTCCCTCGAGTCTTTCCCACGAGGCTTTCCCACGAGGCTTTCCCACAGGGCTGTCCCACGTGCACACGTGGTGGGAGTGGATCCTCGGCTTGAACGTCAAGGCAGTGCAGCGAAAACAGGTTCCTCTGGAATGGACTGACACATCTGGGGGACTCTTGGAATGGTGGCACGACCCTGGAGTTCCTCTCGCCTTTCCTGTGGAGAGCGCCTCCTCTGGAGATGCGACGGGAACGCCGGGAATTCTTTCCCTACGAAACAGGGAAAGGATCCCTCATCTCGAGCTAGGAGGCGGAAACGGGGCTCCCCTGGATGTGTGCGGGACCCCACGTGCTTCCTCTCGAGTGGAGACGGGTATGTCGGGGAACTTCTTGAGTTGCAGCAAGGGTGTGAAGGACCCTTTGGAAGTTCCAGTGGTTAGACGTGATTAGCCTCGAGAAGCCTCAGCGGAAATGGGCCTCATCTCGCCTGGAGGGCAAAACCTCCTGGATTTTCTCGAGTTGCGGCAGGTGCTCTCGACTTACGACGGGGACCTCAGGGACCCGCTCTGGTGGCCTCAGGAAAGGCCAGTCCCCATGCGAGTTCCTCGGGGGCCTCTCGGGATTCCTCTCCCGTCGATGCCGGGGCCTAAGACCTTGTGTGGAGTCGGGGCCGGAACCTGAGGATTCCTCTCCAGTGCTGACATGGATCTTGGGGTACTTCTGGAGTCTCCCCAGGGGAGTCAGTCCTCGTCTCGAATGCTGGCATGCACTTGGTCTTACCTCCTGATCGGTAGCAGCAGTGTCACGCATTCCGCCGCGTGGATCAAAGGATCTATGGTTTTCCCTCGAGTCTTTCCCACGAGGCTTTCCCACGAGGCTTTCCCACAGGGCTGTCCCACGTGCACACGTGGTGGGAGTCGATCCTCGGCTTGAACGTCAAGGCAGTGCAGGGAAAACAGGTTCCTCTGGAATGGACTGACACATCTGGGGGTCTCTTGGAATGGTACCACGACCCTGGAGTTCCTCTCGCCATTCCTGTGGAGAGCGCCACCTCTTGAGATACGACGGGAACGCGGGGAATTCTTTCCCTACGAAACAGGGAAAGGATCCCTCATCTCGAGCTAGGAGGCGGAAACGGGGCTCCCCTGGATGTGTGCGGGACCCCACGTGCTTCCTCTCGAGTGGAGACGGGTATGTCGGGGAACTTCTTGAGTTGCAGCAAGGGTGTGAAGGACCCTTTGGAAGTTCCAGTGGTTAGACGTGATTAGCCTCGAGAAGCCTCAGCGGAAATGGGCCTCATCTCGCCTGGAGGGCAAAACCTCCTGGATTTTCTCGAGTTGCGGCAGGTGCTCTCGACTTACGACGGGGACCTCAGGGACCCGCTCTGGTGGCCTCAGGAAAGGCCAGTCCCCATGCGAGTTCCTCGGGGGCCTCTCGGGATTCCTCTCCCGTCGATGCCGGGGCCTAAGACCTTGTGTGGAGTCGGGGCCGGAACCTGAGGATTCCTCTCCAGTGCTGACATGGATCTTGGGGTACTTCTGGAGTCTCCCCAGGGGAGTGAGTCCTCGTCTCGAATGCTGGCATGCACTTGGGCTTACCTCCTGATCGGTAGCAGCAGTGTCACGCATTCCGCGGCGTGGATCAAAGGATCTATGGTTTTCCCTCGAGTCTTTCCCACGAGGCTTTCCCACGAGGCTTTCCCACAGGGCTGTCCCACGTGCACACGTGGTGGGAGTCGATCCTCGGCTTGAACGTCAAGGCAGTGCAGGGAAAACAGGTTCCTCTGGAATGGACTGACACATCTGGGGGTCTCTTGGAATGGTACCACGACCCTGGAGTTCCTCTCGCCATTCCTGTGGAGAGCGCCACCTCTTGAGATACGACGGGAACGCGGGGAATTCTTTTCCTACGAAACAGGGAAAGGATCCCTCATCTCGAGCTAGGAGGCGGAAACGGGGCTCCCCTGGATGTGTGCGGGACCCCACGTGCTTCCTCTCGAGTGGAGACGGGTATGTCGCGGAACTGCTTCAGTTGAAGCAAGGGTGTGAAGGACCCTTTGGAAGTTCCAGTGGTTAGACGTGATTAGCCTCGAGAAGCCTCAGCGGAAATGGGCCTCATCTCGCCTGGAGGGCAAAACCTCCTGGATTTTCTCGAGTTGCGGCAGGTGCTCTCGACTTACGACGGGGACCTCAGGGACCCGCTCTGGTGGCCTCAGGAAAGGCCAGTCCCCATGCGAGTTCCTCGGGGGCCTCTCGGCATTCCTCTCCCGTCGATGCCGGGGCCTAAGACCTTGTGTGGAGTCGGGGCCGGAACCTGAGGATTCCTCTCCAGTGCTGACATGGATCTTGGGGTACTTCTGGAGTCTCCCCAGGGGAGTCAGTCCTCGTCTCGAATGCGGGCATGCACTTGCGCTTTCCTCCAGAGCGGTAGCAGCAGTGTCACGCAGTCCGCCGCGTGGATCAAAGGATCTATGGTTTTCCCTCGAGTCTTTCCCACGAGACTTTCCCACCAGGCTTTCCCACAGGGCTGTCTCACGTGCACACGTGGTGGGAGTCGATCCTCGGCTTGAACGTCAAGGCAGTGCAGGGAATACAGGTTCCTCTGGAATGGACTGACACATCTGGGGGACTCTTGGAATGGTGGCACGACCCTGGAGTTCCTCTCGCCTTTCCTGTGGAGAGTGCCTCCTCTTGAGATGCGACGGGAACACCGGGAATTCTTTCCCTACGAAACAGGGAAAGGATCCCTCATCTCGAGCTAGGAGGCGGAAACGGGGCTGCCCTGGATGTGTGCGGGACCCCACGTGCTTCCTCTCGAGTGGAGACGGATATGTCGGGGAACTTCTTGAGTTGCAGCAAGGGTGT
Source organism: Ovis canadensis (assembly GCF_042477335.2). Taxonomy (NCBI): domain Eukaryota; kingdom Metazoa; phylum Chordata; class Mammalia; order Artiodactyla; family Bovidae; genus Ovis; species Ovis canadensis. The sequence goes on from NC_091264.1 coordinate 8,344,430, forward strand.
GAAGGACCCTTTGGAAGTTCCAGTGGTTAGACGTGATTAGCCTCGAGAAGCCTCAGCGGAAATGGGCCTCATCTCGCCTGGAGGGCAAAACCTCCTGGATTTTCTCGAGTTGCAGCAGGTGCTCTCAACTTACGACGGGGACCTCAGGGACCCGCTCTGGTGGCCTCAGGAAAGGCCAGTCCCCATGCGAGTTCCTCGGGGGCCTCTCGGGATTCCTCTCCCGTCGATGCCGGGGCCTAAGACCTTGTGTGGAGTCGGGGCCGGAACCTGAGGATTCCTCTCCAGTGCTGACATGGATCTTGGGGTACCCTGGAGTCTCCCCAGGGGAGTCAGTCCTCGTCTCGAATGCGGGCATGCACTTGCGCTTTCCTCCAGATCGGTAGCAGCAGTGTTACGCAGTCCGCCGCGTGGATCAAAGGATCTATGGTTTTCCCTCGAGTCTTTCCCACGAGGCTTTCCCACGAGGCTTTCCCACAGGGCTGTCCCACGTGCACACGTGGTGGGAGTCGATCCTCGGCTTGAACGTCAAGGCAGTGCAGGGAAAACAGGTTCCTCTGGAATGGACTGACACATCTGGGGGACTCTTGGAATGGTGGCACGACCCTGGAGTCCCTCTCACCTTTCCTGTGGAGAGCGCCTCCTCTTGAGATGCGACGGGAACGCCGGGAATTCTTTCCCTACGAAACATGGAAAGGATCCCTCATCTCGAGCTAGGAGGCGGAAACGGGGCTCCCCTGGATGTGTGCGGGACCCCACGTGCTTCCTCTCGAGTGGAGACGGGTATGTCGGGGAACTTCTTGAGTTGCAGCAAGGGTGTGAAGGACCCTTTGGAAGTTCCAGTGGTTAGACGTGATTAGCCTCGAGAAGCCTCAGCGGAAATGGGCCTCATCTCGCCTGGAGGGCAAAACCTCCTGGATTTTCTCGAGTTGCGGCAGGTGCTCTCGACTTATGACGCGGACCTCAGGGACCCGCTCTGGTGGCCTCAGGAAAGGCCAGTCCCCATGCGAGTTCCTCGGGGGCCTCTCGGCATTCCTCTCCCGTCGATGCCGGGGCCTAAGACCTTGTGTGGAGTCGGGGCCGGAACCTGAGGATTCCTCTCCAGTGCTGACATGGATCTTGGGGTACTTCTGGAGTCTCCCCAGGGGAGTCAGTCCTCGTCTCGAATGCGGGCATGCACTTGCGCTTTCCTCCAGAGCGGTAGCAGCAGTGTCACGCAGTCCGCCGCGTGGATCAAAGGATCTATGGTTTTCCCTCGAGTCTTTCCCACGAGGCTTTCCCACGAGGCTTTCCCACAGGGCTGTCCCACGTGCACACGTGGTGGGAGTGGATCCTCGGCTTGAACGTCAAGGCAGTGCAGGGAAAACAGGTTCCTCTGGAATGGACTGACACATCTGGGGGTCTCTTGGAATGGTGCCACGACCCTGGAGTTCCTCTCGCCTTTCCTGTGGAGAGCGCCTCCTCTTGAGATGCGACGGGAATGCCGGGAATTCTTTCCCTACGAAACAGGGAAAGGATCCCTTATCTCGAGCTAGGAGGCGGAAACGGGGCTGCCCTGTATGTGTGCGGGACCCCACGTGCTTCCTCTCGAGTGGAGACGGGTATGTCGCGGAACTGCTTCAGTTGCAGCAAGGGTGTGAAGGACCCTTTGGAAGTTCCAGTGTTTAGACGTGATTAGCCTCGAGAAGCCTCAGCGGAAATGGGCCTCATCTCGCCTGGAGGGCAAAACCTCCTGGATTTTCTCGAGTTGCGGCAGGTGCTCTCGACTTACGACGGGGACCTCAGGGACCCGCTCTGGTGGCCTCAGGAAAGGCCAGTCCCCATGCGAGTTCCTCGGGGGCCTCTCGGCATTCCTCTCCCGTCGATGCCGGGGCCTAAGACCTTGTGTGGAGTCGGGGCCGGAACCTGAGGATTCCTCTCCAGAGCTGACATGGATCTTGGGGTACTTCTGGAGTCTCCCCAGGAGAGTCAGTCCTCGTCTCGAATGAGGGCATGCACTTGCGCTTTCCTCCAGAGCGGTAGCAGCAGTGTCACGCAGTCCGCCGCGTGGATCAAAGGATCTATGGTTTTCCCTCGAGTCTTTCCCACGAGGGTTTCCCACGAGGCTTTCCCACAGGGCTGTCACACGTGCACACGTGGTGGGAGTCGATCCTCGGCTTGAACGTTAAGGCAGTGCAGGGAAAACAGGTTCCTCTGGAATGGACTGACACATCTGGGGGACTCTTGGAATGGTGGCACGACCCTGGAGTTCCTCTCGCCTTTCCTGTGGAGAGCGCCTCCTCTGGAGATGCGACGGGAACGCCGGGAATTCTTTCCCTACGAAACAGGGAAAGGATCCCTCATCTCGAGCTAGGAGGCGGAAACGGGGCTCCCCTGGATGTGTGCGGGACCCCACGTGCTTCCTCTCGAGTGGAGACGGGTATGTCGGGGAACTTCTTGAGTTGCAGCAAGGGTGTGAAGGACCCTTTGGAAGTTCCAGTGGTTAGACGTGATTAGCCTCGAGAAGCCTCAGCGGAAATGGGCCTCATCTCGCCTGGAGGGCAAAACCTCCTGGATTTTCTCGAGTTGCGGCAGGTGCTCTCGACTTACGACGGGCACCTCAGGGACCCGCTCTGGTGGCCTCAGGAAAGGCCAGTCCCCATGCGAGTTCCTCGGGGGCATCTCGGCATTCCTCTCCCGTGGATGCCGGGGCCTAAGACCTTGTGTGGAGTCGGGGCTGGAACCTGAGGATTCCTCTCCAGTGCTGACATGGATCTTGGGGTACTTCTGGAGTCTCCCCAGGGGAGTCAGTCCTCGTCTCGAATGCGGGCATGCACTTGCGCTTTCCTCCAGAGCGGTAGCAGCAGTGTCACGCAGTCCGCCGCGTGGATCAAAGGATCTATGGTTTTCCCTCGAGTCTTTCCCACGAGGCTTTCCCACGAGGCTTTCCCACAGGGCTGTCCCACGTGCACACGTGGTGGGAGTCGATCCTCGGCTTGAACGTCAAGGCAGTGCAGGGAAAACAGGTTCCTCTGGAATGGACTGACACATCTGGGGGACTCTTGGAATGGTGGCACGACCCTGGAGTTCCTCTCGCCTTTCCTGTGGAGAGCGCCTCCTCTTGAGATGCGACGGGAACGCCGGGAATTCTTTCCCTACGAAACAGGGAAAGGATCCCTCATCTCGAGCTAGGAGGCGGAAACGGGGCTCCCCTGGATGTGTGCGGGACCCCACGTGCTTCCTCTCGAGTGGAGACGGGTATGTCGGGGAACTTCTTGAGTTGCAGCAAGGGTGTGAAGGACCCTTTGGAAGTTCCAGTGGTTAGACGTGATTAGCCTCGAGAAGCCTCAGCGGAAATGGGCCTCATCTCGCCTGGAGGGCAAAACCTCCTGGATTTTCTCGAGTTGCGGCAGGTGCTCTCGACTTACGACAGGGACCTCAGGGACCCGCTCTGGTGGCCTCAGGAAAGGCCAGTCCCCATGCGAGTTCCTCGGGGGCCTCTCGGCATTCCTCTCCCGTCGATGCCGGGGCCTAAGACCTTGTGTGGAGTCGGGGCCGGAACCTGAGGATTCCTCTCCAGTGCTGACATGGATCTTGGAGTACTTCTGGAGTCTCCCCAGGGGAGTCAGTCCTCGTCTCGAATGCGGGCATGCACTTGCGCTTTCCTCCAGAGCGGTAGCAGCAGTGTCACGCAGTCCGCCACGTGGATCAAAGGATCTATGGTTTTCCCTCGAGTCTTTCCCACGAGGCTTTCCCACGAGGCTTTCCCACAGGGCTGTCCCACGTGCACACGTGGTGGGAGTCGATCCTCGGCTTGAACGTCAAGGCAGTGCAGGGAAAACAGGTTCCTCTGGAATGGACTGACACATCTGGGGGTCTCTTGGAATGGTGGCACGACCCTGGAGTTCCTCTCGCCTTTCCTGTGGAGAGCGCCACCTCTTGAGATGCGACGGGAACGCCGGGAATTCTTTCCCTACGAAACAGGGAAAGGATCCCTCATCTCGAGCTAGGAGGCGGAAACGGGGCTGCCCTGGATGTGTGCGGGACCCCACGTGCTTCCTCTCGAGTGGAGACGGGTATGTCGCGGAACTGCTTCAGTTGCAGCAAGGGTGTGAAGGACCCTTTGGAAGTTCCAGTGGTTAGACGTGATTAGCCTCGAGAAGCCTCAGCGGAAATGGGCCTCATCTCGCCTGGAGGGCAAAACCTCCTGGATTTTCTCGAGTTGCGGCAGGTGCTCTCGACTTATGACGGGGACCTCAGGGACCCGCTCTGGTGGCCTCAGGAAAGGCCAGTCCCCATGCGAGTTCCTCGGGGGCCTCACGGCATTCCTCTCCCGTCGATGCCGGGCCCTAAGACCTTGTGTGGAGTCGGGGCCGGAACCTGAGGATTCCTCTCCAGTGCTGACATGGATCTTGGGGTACTTCTGGAGTCTCCCCAGGGGAGTCAGTCCTCGTCTCGAATGCGGGCATGCACTTGCGCTTTCCTCCAGAGCGGTAGCAGCAGTGTCACGCAGTCCGCCGCGTGGATCAAAGGATCTATGGTTTTCCCTCGAGTCTTTCCCACGAGGCTTTCCCACCAGGCTTTCCCACAGGGCTGTCCCACGTGCACACGTGGTGGGAGTCGATCCTCGGCTTGAACGTCAAGGCAGTGCAGGGAATACAGGTTCCTCTGGAATGGACTGACACATCTGAGGGACTCTTGGAATGGTGGCACGACCCTGGAGTTCCTCTCGCCTTTCCTGTGGAGAGCGCCTCCTCTTGAGATGCGACGGGAACACCGGGAATTCTTTCCCTACGAAACAGGGAAAGGATCCCTCATCTCGAGCTAGGAGGCGGAAACGGGGCTCCCCTGGATGTGTGCGGGACCCCACGTGCTTCCTCTCGAGTGGAGACGGATATGTCGGGGAACTTCTTGAGTTGCAGCAAGGGTGTGAAGGACCCTTTGGAAGTTCCAGTGGTTAGACGTGATTAGCCTCGAGAAGCCTCAGCGGAAATTTGCCTCATCTCGCCAGGAGGGCAAAACCTCCTGGATTTTCTCAAGTTGCGGCAGGTGCTCTCAACTTACGACGGGGACCTCAGGGACCCGCTCTGGTGGCCTCAAGAAAGGCCAGTCCCCATGCGAGTTCCTCGGGGGCCTCTCGGCATTCCTCTCCCGTCGATGCCGGGGCCTAAGACCTTGTGTGGAGTCGGGGCCGGAACCTGAGGATTCCTCTCCAGTGCTGACATGGATCTTGGGGTACTTCTGGAGTCTCCCCAGGGGAGTCAGTCCTCGTCTCGAATGCGGGCATGCACTTGCGCTTTCCTCCAGAGCGGTAGCAGCAGTGTCACGCAGTCCGCCGCGTGGATCAAAGGATCTATGGTTTTCCCTCGAGTCTTTCCCACGAGGCTTTCCCACGAGGCTTTCCCACAGGGCTGTCCCACGTGCACACGTGGTGGGAGTCGATCCTCGGCTTGAACGTCAAGGCAGTGCAGGGAAAACAGGTTCCTCTGGAATGGACTGACACATCTGGGGGTCTCTTGGAATGGTGGCACGACCCTGGAGTTCCTCTCACCTTTCCTGTGGAGAGCGCCTCCTCTTGAGATGCGACGGGAACGCCGGGAATTCTTTCCCTACGAAACATGGAAAGGATCCCTCATCTCGAGCTAGGAGGCGGAAACGGGGCTCCCCTGGATGTGTGCGGGACCCCACGTGCTTCCTCTCGAGTGGAGACGGGTATGTCGGGGAACTTCTTGAGTTGCAGCAAGGGTGTGAAGGACCCTTTGGAAGTTCCAGTGGTTAGACGTGATTAGCCTCGAGAAGCCTCAGCGGAAATGGGCCTCATCTCGCCTGGAGGGCAAAACCTTCTGGATTTTCTCGAGTTGCGGCAGGTGCTCTCGACTTATGACGCGGACCTCAGGGACCCGCTCTGGTGGCCTCATGAAAGGCCAGTCCCCATGCGAGTTCCTCGGGGGCCTCTCGGCATTCCTCTCCCGTCGATGCCGGGGCCTAAGACCTTGTGTGGAGTCGGGGCCGGAACCTGAGGATTCCTCTCCAGTGCTGACATGGATCTTGGGGTACTTCTGGAGTCTCCCCAGGGGAGTCAGTCCTCGTCTCGAATGCGGGCATGCACTTGCGCTTTCCTCCAGAGCGGTAGCAGCAGTGTCACGCAGTCCGCCGCGTGGATCAAAGGATCTATGGTTTTCCCTCGAGTCTTTCCCACGAGGCTTTCCCACGAGGCTTTCCCACAGGGCTGTCCCACGTGCACACGTGGTGGGAGTGGATCCTCGGCTTGAACGTCAAGGCAGTGCAGGGAAAACAGGTTCCTCTGGAATGGACTGACACATCTGGGGGTCTCTTGGAATGGTGCCACGACCCTGGAGTTCCTCTCGCCTTTCCTGTGGAGAGCGCCTCCTCTTGAGATGCGACGGGAATGCCGGGAATTCTTTCCCTACGAAACAGGGAAAGGATCCCTTATCTCGAGCTAGGAGGCGGAAACGGGGCTGCCCTGTATGTGTGCGGGACCCCACGTGCTTCCTCTCGAGTGGAGACGGGTATGTCGCGGAACTGCTTCAGTGGCAGCAAGGGTGTGAAGGACCCTTTGGAAGTTCCAGTGTTTAGACGTGATTATCCTCGAGAAGCCTCAGCGGAAATGGGCCTCATCTCGCCTGGAGGGCAAAACCTCCTGGATTTTCTCGAGTTGCGGCAGGTGCTCTCGACTTACGACGGGGACCTCAGGGACCCGCTCTGGTGGCCTCAGGAAAGGCCAGTCCCCATGCGAGTTCCTCGGGGGCCTCTCGGCATTCCTCTCCCGTCGATGCCGGGGCCTAAGACCTTGTGTGGAGTCGGGGCCGGAACCTGAGGATTCCTCTCCAGAGCTGACATGGATCTTGGGGTACTTCTGGAGTCTCCCCAGGAGAGTCAGTCCTCGTCTCGAATGCGGGCATGCACTTGCGCTTTCCTCCAGAGCGGTAGCAGCAGTGTCACGCAGTCCGCCGCGTGGATCAAAGGATCTATGGTTTTCCCTCGAGTCTTTCCCACGAGGCTTTCCCACGAGGCTTTCCCACAGGGCTGTCCCACGTGCACACGTGGTGGGAGTCGATCCTCGGCTTGAACGTTAAGGCAGTGCAGGGAAAACAGGTTCCTCTGGAATGGACTGACACATCTGGGGGACTCTTGGAATGGTGGCACGACCCTGGAGTTCCTCTCGCCTTTCCTGTGGAGAGCGCCACCTCTTGAGATGCGACGGGAACGCCGGAATTCTTTCCCTACGAAACAGGGAAAGGATCCCTCATCTCGAGCTAGGAGGCGGAAACGGGGCTCCGCTGGATGTGTGCGGGACCCCACGTGCTTCCTCTCGAGTGGAGACGTGTATGTCGGGGAACTTCTTGAGTTGCAGCAAGGGTGTGAAGGACCCTTTGGAAGTTCCAGTGGTTAGATGTGATTAGCCTCGATAAGCCTCAGCGGAAATGGGCCTCATCTCGCCTGGAGGGCAAAACCTCCTGGATTTTCTCGAGTTGCGGCTGGTGCTCTCGACTTACGACGGGGACCTCAGGGACCCGCTCTGGTGGCCTCAGGAAAGGCCAGTCCCCATGCGAGTTCCTCGGGGGCCTCTCGGGATTCCTCTCCCGTCGATGCCGGGGCTTAAGACCTTGTGTGGAGTCGGGGCCGGAACCTGAGGATTCCTCTCCAGTGCTGACATGGATCTTGGGGTACTTCTGGAGTCTCCCCAGGGGAGTCAGTCCTCGTCTCGAATGCGGGCATGCACTTGCGATTTCCTCCAGAGCGGTAGCAGCAGTGTCACGCAGTCCGCCGCGTGGATCAAAGGATCTATGGTTTTCCCTCGAGTCTTTCCCACGAGGCTTTCCCACGAGGCTTTCCCACAGGGCTGTCCCACGTGCACACGTGGTGGGAGTGGATCCTCGGCTTGAACGTCAAGGCAGTGCAGGGAAAACAGGTTCCTCTGGAATGGACTGACACATCTGGGGGACTCTTGGAATGGTGGCACGACCCTGGAGTTCCTCTCGCCTTTCCTGTGGATAGCGCCTCCTCTTGAGATGCGACGGGAACGCCGGGAATTCTTTCCCTACGAAACAGGGAAAGGATCCCTCATCTCGAGCTAGGAGGCGGAAACGGGGCTCCCCTGGATGTGTGCGGGACCCCACGTGCTTCCTCTCGAGTGGAGACGGGTATGTCGGGGAACTTTTGAGTTGCAGCAAGGGTGTGAAGGACCCTTTGGAAGTTCCAGTGGTTAGACGTGATTAGCCTCGAGAAGCCTCAGCGGAAATGGGCCTCATCTCGCCTGGAGGGCAAAACCTCCTGGATTTTCTCGAGTTGCGGCAGGTGCTCTCGACTTATGACGGGGACCTCAGGGACCCGCTCTGGTGGCCTCAGGAAAGGCCAGTCCCCATGCGAGTTCCTCGGGGGCCTCTCGGGATTCCTCTCCCGTCGATGCCGGGGCCTAAGACCTTGTGTGGAGTCGGGGCCGGAACCTGAGGATTCCTCTCCAGTGCTGACATGGATCTTGGGGTACTTCTGGAGTCTCCCCAGGGGAGTCAGTCCTCGTCTCGAATGCGGGCATGCACTTGCGCTTTCCTCCAGAGCGGTAGCAGCAGTGTCACGCAGTCCGCCGCGTGGATCAAAGGATCTATGGTTTTCCCTCGAGTCTTTCCCACGAGGCTTTCCCACGAGGCTTTCCCACAGGGCTGTCCCACGTGCACACGTGGTGGGAGTCGATCCTCGGCTTGAACGTCAAGGCAATGCAGGGAAAACAGGTTCCTCTGGAATGGACTGACACATCTGGGGGTCTCTTGGAATGGTGCCACGACCCTGGAGTTCCTCTCGCCTTTCCTGTGGAGAGCGCCACCTCTTGAGATGCGACGGGAACGCCGGGAATTCTTTCCCTACGAAACAGGGAAAGGATCCCTCATCTCGAGCTAGGAGGCGGAAACGGGGCTCCCCTGATGTGTGCGGGACCCCACGTGCTTCCTCTCGAGTGGAGACGGGTATGTCGCGGAACTGCTTCAGTTGTAGCAAGGGTGTGAAGGACCCTTTGGAAGTTCCAGTGGTTAGATGTGATTAGCCTCGAGAAGCCTCAGTGGAAATGGGCCTCATCTCGCCTGGAGGGCAAAACCTCCTGGATTTTCTCGAGTTGCGGCAGGTGCTCTCGACTTACGACGGGGACCTCAGGGACCCGCTCTGGTGGCCTCAGGAAAGGCCAGTCCCCATGCGAGTTCCTCGGGGGCCTCTCGGGATTCCTCTCCCGTCGATGCCGGGGCCTAAGACCTTGTGTGGAGTCGGGGCCGGAACCTGAGGATTCCTCTCCAGTGCTGACATGGATCTTGGGGTACTTCTGGAGTCTCCCCAGGGGAGTCAGTCCTCGTCTCGAATGCGGGCATGCACTTGCGCTTTTCTCCAGAGCGGTAGCAGCAGTGTCACGCAGTCCGTCGCGTGGATCAAAGGATCTATGGTTTTCCCTCGAGTCTTTCCCACCAGGCTTTCCCACGAGGCTTTCCCACAGGGCTGTCCCACGTGCACACGTGGTGGGAGTGGATCCTCGGCTTGAACGTCAAGGCAGTGCAGGGAAAACAGGTTCCTCTGGAATGGACTGACACATCTGGGGGACTCTTGGAATGGTGGCACGACCCTGGAGTTCCTCTCGCCTTTCCTGTGGAGAGCGCCTCCTCTTGAGATGCGACGGGAACGCCGGGAATTCTTTCCCTACGAAACAGGGAAAGGATCCCTCATCTCGAGCTAGGAGGCGGAAACGGGGCTCCCCTGGATGTGTGCGGGACCCCACGTGCTTCCTCTCGAGTGGAGACGGGTATGTCGGGGAACTTCTTGAGTTGCAGCAAGGGTGTGAAGGACTCTTTGGAAGTTCCAGTGGTTAGACGTGATTAGCCTGGAGAAGCCTCAGCGGAAATGGGCCTCATCTCGCCTGGAGGGCAAAACCTCCTGGATTTTCTCGAGTTGCGGCAGGTGCTCTCGACTTACGACGGGGAACTCAGGAACCGCTCTGGTGACCTCAGGAAAGGCCAGTCCCCATGCGAGTTCCTCGGGGGCCTCTCGGGATTCCTCTCCCGTCGATGCCGGGGCCTAAGACCTTGTGTGGAGTCGGGGCCGGAACCTGAGGATTCCTCTCCAGTGCTGACATGGATCTTGGGGTACTTCTGGAGTCTCCCCAGGGGAGTCAGTCCTCGTCTCGAATGCGGGCATGCACTTGCGCTTTCCTCCAGAGTGGTAGCAGCAGTGTCACGCAGTCCGCCGCGTGGATCAAAGGATCTATGGTTTTCCCTCGAGTCTTTCCCAGGAGGCTTTCCCACGAGGCTTTCCCACAGGGCTGTCCCACGTGCACACGTGGTGGGAGTGGATCCTCGGCTTGAACGTCAACGCAGTGCAGGAAAACAGCTTCCTCTGGAATGGACTGACACATCTGGGGGACTCTTGGAATGGTGGCACGACCCTGGAGTTCCTCTCGCCTTTCCTGTGGAGAGCGCCTCCTCTTGAGATGCGACGGGAACGCCGGGAATTCTTTCCCTACGAAACAGGGAAAGGATCCCTCATCTCGAGCTAGGAGGCGGAAACGGGGCTCCCCTGGATGTGTGCGGCACCCCACGTGCTTCCTCTCGAGTGAAGACGGGTATGTCGGGGAACTTCTTGAGTTGCTGCAAGGGTGTGAAGGACCCTTTGGAAGTTCCAGCGGTTAGATGTGATTAGCCTCGAGAAGCCTCATCGGAAATGGGCCTCATCTCGCCTGGAGGGCAAAACCTCCTGGATTTTCTCGAGTTGCGGCAGGTGCTCTCGACTTACGATGGGGACCTCAGGGACCCGCTCTGGTGGCCTCAGGAAAGGCCAGTCCCCATGCGAGTTCCTCGGGGGCCTCTCGGCATTCCTCTCCCGTCGATGCCGGGGCCTAAGACCTTGTGTGGAGTCGGGGCCGGAACCTGAGGATTCTTCTCCAGTGCTGACATGGATCTTGGGGTACTTCTGGAGTCTCCCCAGGGGAGTCAGTCCTCGTCTCGAATGCGGGCATGCACTTGCGCTTTCCTCCAGAGCGGTAGCAGCAGTGTCACGCAGTCCGCCGCGTGGATCAAAGGATCTATGGTTTTCCCTCGAGTCTTTCCCACGAGGCTTTCCCACGAGGCTTTCCCACAGGGCTGTCCTACGTGCACACGTTGTGGGAGTCGATCCTCGGCTTGAACGTCAAGGCAGTGCAGGGAAAACAGGTTCCTCTGGAATGGACTGACACATCTGGGGGACTCTTGGAATGGTGGCACGACCCTGGAGTTCCTCTCGCCTTTCCTGGGGAGAGCGCCTCCTCTTGAGATGCGACGGGAACGCCGGGAATTCTTTCCCTACGAAACAGGGAAAGGATCCCTCATCTCGAGCTAGGAGGCGGAAACGGGGCTCCCCTGGATGTGTGCGGGACCCCACGTGCTTCCTCTCGAGTGGAGACGGGTATGTCGGGGAACTTCTTGAGTTGCAGCAAGGGTGTGAAGGACCCTTTGGAAGTTCCAGTGGTTAGACGTGATTAGCCTCGAGAAGCCTCAGCGGAAATGGGCCTCATCTCGCCTGGAGGGCAAAACCTCCTGGATTTTCTCGAGTTGCGGCAGGTGCTCTCGACTTACGACGGGGACCTCAGGGACCCGCTCTGGTGGCCTCAGGAAAGGCCAGTCCCCATGCGAGTTCCTCGGGGGCCTCTCGGGATTCCTCTCCCGTCGATGCCGGGGCCTAAGACCTTGTGTGGAGTCGGGGCCGGAACCTGAGGATTCCTCTCCAGTGCTGTCATGGATCTTGGGGTACTTCTGGAGTCTCCCCAGGGGAGTCAGTCCTCGTCTCGAATGCGGGCATGCACTTGCGCTTTCCTCCAGAGCGGTAGCAGCAGTGTCACGCAGTCCGCCACGTGGATCAAAGGATCTATGGTTTTCCCTCGAGTCTTTCCCACGAGGCTTTCCCACGAGGCTTTCCCACAGGGCTGTCCCACGTGCACACGTGGTGGGAGTGGATTCTCGGCTTGAACGTCAAGGCAGTGCAGGGAAAACAGGTTCCTCTGGAATGGACTGACACATCTGGGGGACTCTTCGAATGGTGGCACGACCCTGGAGTTCCTCTCGCCTTTCCTGTGGAGAGCGCCTCCTCTTGAGATGCGACGGGAACGCCGGGAATTCTTTCCCTACGAAACAGGGAAAGGATCCCTCATCTCGAGCTAGGAGGCGGAAACGGGGCTCCCCTGGATGTGTGCGGGACCCCACGTGCTTCCTCTCGAGTGGAGACGGGTATGTCGGGGAACTTCTTGAGTTGCAGCAAGGGTGTGAAGGACCCTTTGGAAGTTCCAGTGGTTAGACGTGATTAGCCTCGAGAAGCCTCAGCGGAAATGGGCCTCATCTCGCCTGGAGGGCAAAACCTCCTGGATTTTCTCGAGTTGCGGCAGGTGCTCTCGACTTACTACGGGGACCTCAGGGACCCGCTCTGGTGGCCTCAGGAAAGGCCAGTACCCATGCGAGTTCCTCGGGGGCCTCTCGGGATTCCTCTCCCGTCGATGCCGGGGCCTAAGACCTTGTGTGGAGTCGGGGCCGGAACCTGAGGATTCCTCTCCAGTGCTGACATGGATCTTGGGGCACTTCTGGAGTCTCCCCAGGGGAGTCAGTCCTCGTCTCGAATGCGGGCATGCACTTGCGCTTTCCTCCAGAGCGGTAGCAGCAGTGTCACGCAGTCCGCCGCGTGGATCAAAGGATCTATGGTTTTCCCTCGAGTCTTTCCCACGAGGCTTTCCCACGAGGCTTTCCCACAGGGCTGTCCCACGTGCACACGTGGTGGGAGTGGATCCTCGGCTTGAACGTCAAAGCAGTGCAGGGAAAACAGGTTCCTCTGGAATGGACTGACACATCTGGGGGACTCTTGGAATGGTGGCACGACCCTGGAGTTCCTCTCGCCTTTCCTGTGGAGAGCGCCTCCTCTTGAGATGCGACGGGAACGCCGGGAATTCTTTCCCTACGAAACAGGGAAAGGATCCCTCATCTCGAGCTAGGAGGCGGAAACGGGGCTCCCCTGGATGTGTGCGGGACCCCACGTGCTTCCTCTCGAGTGGAGACGGGTATGTCGGGGAACTTCTTGAGTTGCAGCAAGGGTGTGAAGGACCCTTTGGAAGTTCCAGTGGTTAGACGTGATTAGCCTCGAGAAGCCTCAGCGGAAATGGGCCTCATCTCGCCTGGAGGGCAAAACCTCCTGGATTTTCTCGAGTTGCGGCAGGTGCTCTCGACTTACGACGGGGACCTCAGGGACCCGCTCTGGTGGCCTCAGGAAAGGCCAGTCCCCATGCGAGTTCCTCGGGGGCCTCTCGGGATTCCTCTCCCGTCGATGCCGGGGCCGAAGACCTTGTGTGGAGTCGGGGCCGGAACCTGAGGATTCCTCTCCAGTGCTGACATGGATCTTGCGGTACTTCTGGAGTCTCCCCAGGGGAGTCAGTCCTCGTCTCGAATGCGGGCATGCACTTGCGCTTTCCTCCAGAGCGGTAGCAGCAGTGTCACGCAGTCCGCCGCGTGGATCAAAGGATCTATGGTTTTCCCTCGAGTCTTTCCCACGAGGCTTTCCCACGAGGCTTTCCCACAGGGCTGTCCCACGTGCACACGTGGTGGGAGTGGATCCTCGGCTTGAACGTCAAGGCAGTGCAGGGAAAACAGGTTCCTCTGGAATGGACTGACACATCTGTGGGACTCTTGGAATGGTGGCACGACCCTGGAGTTCCTCTCGCCTTTCCTGTGGAGAGCGCCTCCTCTTGAGATGCGACGGGAACGCCGGGAATTCTTTCCCTACGAAACAGGGAAAGGATCCCTCATCTCGAGCTAGGAGGCGGAAACGGGGCTCCCCTGGATGTGTGCGGGACCCCACGTGCTTCCTCTCGAGTGGAGACGGGTATGTCGGGGAACTTCTTGAGTTGCAGCAAGGGTGTGAAGGACCCTTTGGAAGTTCCAGTGGTTAGAAGTGATTAGCCTCGAGAAGCCTCAGCGGAAATGGGCCTCATCTCGCCTGGAGGGCAAAACCTCCTGGATTTTCTCGAGTTGCGGCAGGTGCTCTCGACTTACGACGGGGACCTCAGGGACCCGCTCTGGTGGCCTCAGGAAAGGCCAGTCCCCATGCGAGTTCCTCGGGGGCCTCTCGGCATTCCTCTCCCGTCGATGCCGGGGCCGAAGACCTTGTGTGGAGTCGGGGCCGGAACCTGAGGATTCCTCTCCAGTGCTGACATGGATCTTGGGGTACTTCTGGAGTCTCCCCAGGGGAGTCAGTCCTCGTCTCGAATGCGGGCATGCACTTGCGCTTTCCTCCAGAGCGGTAGCAGCAGTGTCACGCAGTCCGCCGCGTGGATCAAAGGATCTATGGTTTTCCCTCGAGTCTTTCCCACGAGGCTTTCCCACGAGGCTTTCCCACAGGGCTGTCCCACGTGCACACGTGGTGGGAGTGGATCCTCGGCTTGAACGTCAAGGCAGTGCAGGGAAAACAGGTTCCTCTGGAATGGACTGACACATCTGGGGGACTCTTGGAATGGTGGCACGACCCTGGAGTTCCTCTCGCCTTTCCTGTGGAGAGCGCCTCCTCTTGAGATGCGCCGGGAACGCCGGGAATTCTTTCCCTACGAAACAGGGAAAGGATCCCTCATCTCGAGCTAGGAGGCGGAAACGGGGCTCCCCTGGATGTGTGCGGGACCCCACGTGCTTCCTCTCGAGTGGAGACGGGTATGTCGGGGAACTTCTTCAGTTGCAGCAAGGGTGTGAAGGACCCTTTGGAAGTTCCAGTGGTTAGACGTGATTAGCCTCGAGAAGCCTCAGCGGAAATGGGCCTCATCTCGCCTGGAGGGCAAAACCTCCTGGATTTTCTCGAGTTGCGGCAGGTGCTCTCGACTTACGACGGGGACCTCAGGGACCCGCTCTGGTGGCCTCAGGAAAGGCCAGTCCCCATGCGAGTTCCTCGGGGGCCTCTCGGGATTCCTCTCCCGTCGATGCCGGGGCCGAAGACCTTGTGTGGAGTCGGGGCCGGAACCTGAGGATTCCTCTCCAGTGCTGACATGGATCTTGGGGCACTTCTGGAGTCTCCCCAGGGGAGTCAGTCCTCGTCTCGAATGCGGGCATGCACTTGCGCTTTCCTCCAGAGCGGTAGCAGCAGTGTCACGCAGTCCGCCGCGTGGATCAAAGGATCTATGGTTTTCCCTCGAGTCTTTCCCACGAGGCTTTCCCACGAGGCTTTCCCACAGGGCTGTCCCACGTGCACACGTGGTGGGAGTGGATCCTCGGCTTGAACGTCAAGGCAGTGCAGGGAAAACAGGTTCCTCTGGAATGGACTGACACATCTGTGGGACTCTTGGAATGGTGGCACGACCCTGGAGTTCCTCTCGCCTTTCCTGTGGAGAGCGCCTCCTCTTGAGATGCGACGGGAACGCCGGGAATTCTTTCCCTACGAAACAGGGAAAGGATCCCTCATCTCGAGCTAGGAGGCGGAAACGGGGCTCCCCTGGATGTGTGCGGGACCCCACGTGCTTCCTCTCGAGTGGAGACGGGTATGTCGGGGAACTTCTTGAGTTGCAGCAAGGGTGTGAAGGACCCTTTGGAAGTTCCAGTGGTTAGAAGTGATTAGCCTCGAGAAGCCTCAGCGGAAATGGGCCTCATCTCGCCTGGAGGGCAAAACCTCCTGGATTTTCTCGAGTTGCGGCAGGTGCTCTCGACTTACGACGGGGACCTCAGGGACCCGCTCTGGTGGCCTCAGGAAAGGCCAGTCCCCATGCGAGTTCCTCGGGGGCCTCTCGGCATTCCTCTCCCGTCGATGCCGGGGCCGAAGACCTTGTGTGGAGTCGGGGCCGGAACCTGAGGATTCCTCTCCAGTGCTGACATGGATCTTGGGGTACTTCTGGAGTCTCCCCAGGGGAGTCAGTCCTCGTCTCGAATGCGGGCATGCACTTGCGCTTTCCTCCAGAGCGGTAGCAGCAGTGTCACGCAGTCCGCCGCGTGGATCAAAGGATCTATGGTTTTCCCTCGAGTCTTTCCCACGAGGCTTTCCCACGAGGCTTTCCCACAGGGCTGTCCCACGTGCACACGTGGTGGGAGTGGATCCTCGGCTTGAACGTCAAGGCAGTGCAGGGAAAACAGGTTCCTCTGGAATGGACTGACACATCTGGGGGACTCTTGGAATGGTGGCACGACCCTGGAGTTCCTCTCGCCTTTCCTGTGGAGAGCGCCTCCTCTTGAGATGCGCCGGGAACGCCGGGAATTCTTTCCCTACGAAACAGGGAAAGGATCCCTCATCTCGAGCTAGGAGGCGGAAACGGGGCTCCCCTGGATGTGTGCGGGACCCCACGTGCTTCCTCTCGAGTGGAGACGGGTATGTCGGGGAACTTCTTCAGTTGCAGCAAGGGTGTGAAGGACCCTTTGGAAGTTCCAGTGGTTAGACGTGATTAGCCTCGAGAAGCCTCAGCGGAAATGGGCCTCATCTCGCCTGGAGGGCAAAACCTCCTGGATTTTCTCGAGTTGCGGCAGGTGCTCTCGACTTACGACGGGGACCTCAGGGACCCGCTCTGGTGGCCTCAGGAAAGGCCAGTACCCATGCGAGTTCCTCGGGGGCCTCTCGGGATTCCTCTCCCGTCGATGCCGGGGCCTAAGACCTTGTGTGGAGTCGGGGCCGGAACCTGAGGATTCCTCTCCAGTGCTGACATGGATCTTGGGGCACTTCTGGAGTCTCCCCAGGGGAGTCAGTCCTCGTCTCGAATGCGGGCATGCACTTGCGCTTTCCTCCAGAGCGGTAGCAGCAGTGTCACGCAGTCCGCCGCGTGGATCAAAGGATCTATGGTTTTCCCTCGAGTCTTTCCCACGAGGCTTTCCCACGAGGCTTTCCCACAGGGCTGTCCCACGTGCACACGTGGTGGGAGTGGATCCTCGGCTTGAACGTCAAGGCAGTGCAGGGAAAACAGGTTCCTCTGGAATGGACTGACACATCTGGGGGACTCTTGGAATGGTGGCACGACCCTGGAGTTCCTCTCGCCTTTCCTGTGGAGAGCGCCTCCTCTTGAGATGCGACGGGAACGCCGGAAATTCTTTCCCTACGAAACAGGGAAAGGATTCCTCATCTCGAGCTAGGAGGCGGAAACGGGGCTCCCCTGGATGTGTGCGGGACCCCACGTGCTTCCTCTCGAGTGGAGACGGGTATGTCGGGGAACTTCTTGAGTTGCAGCAAGGGTGTAAAGGACCCTTTGGAAGTTCCAGTGGTTAGACGTGATTAGCCTCGAGAAGCCTCAGCGGAAATGGGCCTCATCTCGCCTGGAGGGCAAAACCTCCTGGATTTTCTCGAGTTGCGGCAGGTGCTCTCGACTTACGACGGGGACCTCAGGGACCCGCTCTGGTGGCCTCAGGAAAGGCCAGTCCCCATGCGAGTTCTTCGGGGGCCTCTCGGGATTCCTCTCCCGTCGATGCCGGGGCCTAAGACCTTGTGTGGAATCGGGGCCGGAACCTGAGGATTCCTCTCCAGTGCTGACATGGATCTTGGGGTACTTCTGGAGTCTCCCCAGGGGAGTCAGTCCTCGTCTCGAATGCGGGCATGCACTTGCGCTTTCCTCCAGAGCGGTAGCAGCAGTGTCACGCAGTCCGCCGCGTGGATCAAAGGATCTATGGTTTTCCCTCGAGTCTTTCCCACGAGGCTTTCCCACGAGGCTTTCCCACAGGGCTGTCCCACGTCCACACGTGGTGGGAGTGGATCCTCGGCTTGAACGTCAAGGCAGTGCAGGGAAAACAGGTTCCTCTGGAATGGACTGACACATCTGGGGGACTCTTGGAATGGTGGCACGACCCTGGAGTTCCTCTCGCCTTTCCTGTGGAGAGCGCCTCCTCTTGAGATGCGACGGGAACGCCGGGAATTCTTTCCCTACGAAACAGGGAAAGGATCCCTCATCTCGAGCTAGGAGGCGGAAACGGGGCTCCCCTGGATGTGTGCGGGACACCACGTGCTTCTTCTCCAGGGGAGACGGGTATGTCGGAGAACTTCTTGAGTTGCAGCAAGGGTGTGAAGGACCCTTTGGAAGTTCCAGTGGTTAGACGTGATTAGCCTCGAGAAGCCTCAGCGGAAATGGGCCTCATCTCGCCTGGAGGGCAAAACCTCCTGGATTTTCTCGAGTTGCGGCAGGTGCTCTCAACTTACGACGGGGACCTCAGGGACCCGCTCTGGTGGCCTCAGGAAAGGCCAGTCCCCATGCGAGTTCCTCGGGGGCCTCTCGGGATTCCTCTCCCGTCGATGCCGGGGCCGAAGACCTTGTGTGGAGTGGGGGCCGGAACCTGAGGATTCCTCTCCAGTGCTGACATGGATCTTGCGGTACTTCTGGAGTCTCCCCAGGGGAGTCAGTCCTCGTCTCGAATGCGGGCATGCACTTGCGCTTTCCTCCAGAGCGGTAGCAGCAGTGTCACGCAGTCCGCCGCGTGGATCAAAGGATCTATGGTTTTCCCTCGAGTCTTTCCCACGAGGCTTTCCCACAGGGCTGTCCCACGTGCACACGTGGTGGGAGTGGATCCTCGGCTTGAACGTCAAGGCAGTGCAGGGAAAACAGGTTCCTCTGGAATGGACTGACACATCTGGGGGACTCTTGGAATGGTGGCACGACCCTGGAGTTCCTTTCGCCTTTCCTGTGGAGAGCGCCTCCTCTTGAGATGCGACGGGAACGCCGGGAATTCTTTCCCTACGAAACAGGGAAAGGATCCCTCATCTCGAGCTAGGAGGCGGAAACGGGGCTCCCCTGGATGTGTGCGGGACCCCACGTGCTTCCTCTCGAGTGGAGACGGGTATGTCGGGGAACTTCTTGAGTTGCAGCAAGGGTGTGAAGGACCCTTTGGAAGTTCCAGTGGTTAGACGTGATTAACCTCGAGAAGCCTCAGCGGAAATGGGCCTCATCTCGCCTGGAGGGCAAAACCTCCTGGATTTTCTCGAGTTGCGGCAGGTGCTCTCGACTTACGACGGGGACCTCAGGGACCCGCTCTGGTGGCCTCAGGAAAGGCCAGTCCCCATGCGAGTTCCTCGGGGGCCTCTCGGCATTCCTCTCCCGTCGATGCCGGGGCCTAAGACCTTGTGTGGAGTCGGGGCCGGAACCTGAGGATTCCTCTCCAGTGCTGACATGGATCTTGGGGTACTTCTGTAGTCTCCCCAGGGGAGTCAGTCCTCGTCTCGAATGCGGGCATGCACTTGCGCTTTCCTCCTGAGCAGTAGCAGCAGTGTCACGCAGTCCGCCGCGTGGATCAAAGGATCTATGGTTTTCCCTCGAGTCTTTCCCACGAGGCTTTCCCACGAGGCTTTCCCACAGGGCTGTCCCACGTGCACACGTGGTGGGAGTGGATCCTCGGCTTGAAAGTCAAGGCAGTGCAGGGAAAACAGGTTCCTCTGGAATGGACTGACACATCTGGGGGACTCTTGGAATGGTGGCACGACCCTGGAGTTCCTCTCGCCTTTCCTGTGGAGAGCGCCTCCTCTTGAGATGCGACGGGAACGCCGGGAATTCTTTCCCTACGAAACAGGGAAAGGATCCCTCATCTCGAGCTAGGAGGCGGAAACGGGGCTCCCCTGGATGTGTGCGGGACCCCACGTGCTTCCTCTCGAGTGGAGACGGGTATGTCGGGGAACTTCTTCAGTTGCAGCAAGGGTGTGAAGGACCCTTTGGAAGTTCCAGTGGTTAGACGTGATTAGCCTCGAGAAGCCTCAGCGGAAATGGGCCTCATTTCGCCTGGAGGGCAAAACCTCCTGGATTTTCTCGAGTTGCGGCAGGTGCTCTCGACTTACGACGGGGACCTCAGGGACCCGCTCTGGTGGCCTCAGGAAAGGCCAGTCCCCATGCGAGTTCCTCGGGGGCCTCTCGGCATTCCTCTCCCGTCGATGCCGGGGCCTAAGACCTTGTGTGGAGTCGGGGCCGGAACCTGAGGATTCTTCTCCAGTGCTGACATGGATCTTGGGGTACTTCTGGAGTCTCCCCAGGGGAGTCAGTCCTCGTCTCGAATGCGGGCATGCACTTGCGCTTTCCTCCAGAGCGGTAGCAACAGTGTCACGCAGTCCGCCGGGTGGATCAAAGGATCTATGGTTTTCCCTCGAGTCTTTCCCACGAGGCTTTCCCACGAGGCTTTCCCACAGGGCTGTCCCACGTGCACACGTGGTGGGAGTCGATCCTCGGCTTGAACGTCAAGGCAATGCAGGGAAAACAGGTTCCTCTGGAATGGACTGACACATCTGGGGGTCTCTTGGAATGGTGCCACGACCCTGGAGTTCCTCTCGCCTTTCCTGTGGAGAGCGCCACCTCTTGAGATGCGACGGGAACGCCGGGAATTCTTTCCCTACGAAACAGGGAAAGGATCCCTCATCTCGAGCTAGGAGGCGGAAACGGGGCTCCCCTGATGTGTGCGGGACCCCACGTGCTTCCTCTCGAGTGGAGACGGGTATGTCGCGGAACTGCTTCAGTTGTAGCAAGGGTGTGAAGGACCCTTTGGAAGTTCCAGTGGTTAGATGTGATTAGCCTCGAGAAGCCTCAGCGGAAATGGGCCTCATCTCGCCTGGAGGGCAAAACCTCCTGGATTTTCTCGAGTTGCGGCAGGTGCTCTCGACTTACGACGGGGACCTCAGGGACCCGCTCTGGTGGCCTCAGGAAAGGCCAGTCCCCATGCGAGTTCCTCGGGGGCCTCTCGGGATTCCTCTCCCGTCGATGCCGGGGCCTAAGACCTTGTGTGGAGTCGGGGCCGGAACCTGAGGATTCCTCTCCAGTGCTGACATGGATCTTGGGGTACTTCTGGAGTCTCCCCAGGGGAGTCAGTCCTCGTCTCGAATGCGGGCATGCACTTGCGCTTTTCTCCAGAGCGGTAGCAGCAGTGTCACGCAGTCCGTCGCGTGGATCAAAGGATCTATGGTTTTCCCTCGAGTCTTTCCCACGAGGCTTTCCCACGAGGCTTTCCCACAGGGCTGTCCCACGTGCACACGTGGTGGGAGTGGATCCTCGGCTTGAACGTCAAGGCAGTGCAGGGAAAACAGGTTCCTCTGGAATGGACTGACACATCTGGGGGACTCTTGGAATGGTGGCACGACCCTGGAGTTCCTCTCGCCTTTCCTGTGGAGAGCGCCTCCTCTTGAGATGCGACGGGAACGCCGGGAATTCTTTCCCTACGAAACAGGGAAAGGATCCCTCATCTCGAGCTAGGAGGCGGAAACGGGGCTCCCCTGGATGTGTGCGGGACCCCACGTGCTTCCTCTCGAGTGGAGACGGGTATGTCGGGGAACTTCTTGAGTTGCAGCAAGGGTGTGAAGGACTTTTTGGAAGTTCCAGTGGTTAGACGTGATTAGCCTGGAGAAGCCTCAGCGGAAATGGGCCTCATCTCGCCTGGAGGGCAAAACCTCCTGGATTTTCTCGAGTTGCGGCAGGTGCTCTCGACTTACGACGGGGAACTCAGGAACCGCTCTGGTGACCTCAGGAAAGGCCAGTCCCCATGCGAGTTCCTCGGGGGCCTCTCGGGATTCCTCTCCCGTCGATGCCGGGGCCTAAGACCTTGTGTGGAGTCGGGGCCGGAACCTGAGGATTCCTCTCCAGTGCTGACATGGATCTTGGGGTACTTCTGGAGTCTCCCCAGGGGAGTCAGTCCTCGTCTCGAATGCGGGCATGCACTTGCGCTTTCCTCCAGAGTGGTAGCAGCAGTGTCACGCAGTCCGCCGCGTGGATCAAAGGATCTATGGTTTTCCCTCGAGTCTTTCCCAGGAGGCTTTCCCACGAGGCTTTCCCACAGGGCTGTCCCACGTGCACACGTGGTGGGAGTGGATCCTCGGCTTGAACGTCAACGCAGTGCAGGAAAACAGCTTCCTCTGGAATGGACTGACACATCTGGGGGACTCTTGGAATGGTGGCACGACCCTGGAGTTCCTCTCGCCTTTCCTGTGGAGAGCGCCTCCTCTTGAGATGCGACGGGAACGCCGGGAATTCTTTCCCTACGAAACAGGGAAAGGATCCCTCATCTCGAGCTAGGAGGCGGAAACGGGGCTCCCCTGGATGTGTGCGGGACCCCACGTGCTTCCTCTCGAGTGGAGACGGGTATGTCGGGGAACTTCTTGAGTTGCAGCAAGGGTGTGAAGGACCCTTTGGAAGTTCCAGTGGTTAGACGTGATTAGCCTCGAGAAGCCTCAGCGGAAATGGGCCTCATCTCGCCTGGAGGGCAAAACCTCCTGGATTTTCTCGAGTTGCGACAGGTGCTCTCGACTTACTACGGGGACCTCAGGGACCCGCTCTGGTGGCCTCAGGAAAGGCCAGTACCCATGCGAGTTCCTCGGGGGCCTCTCGGGATTCCTCTCCCGTCGATGCCGGGGCCTAAGACCTTGTGTGGAGTCGGGGCCGGAACCTGAGGATTCCTCTCCAGTGCTGACATGGATCTTGGGGCACTTCTGGAGTCTCCCCAGGGGAGTCAGTCCTCGTCTCGAATGCGGGCATGCACTTGCGCTTTCCTCCAGAGCGGTAGCAGCAGTGTCACGCAGTCCGCCGCGTGGATCAAAGGATCTATGGTTTTCCCTCGAGTCTTTCCCACGAGGCTTTCCCACGAGGCTTTCCCACAGGGCTGTCCCACGTGCACACGTGGTGGGAGTGGATCCTCGGCTTGAACGTCAAAGCAGTGCAGGGAAAACAGGTTCCTCTGGAATGGACTGACACATCTGGGGGACTCTTGGAATGGTGGCACGACCCTGGAGTTCCTCTCGCCTTTCCTGTGGAGAGCGCCTCCTCTTGAGATGCGACGGGAACGCCGGGAATTCTTTCCCTACGAAACAGGGAAAGGATCCCTCATCTCGAGCTAGGAGGCGGAAACGGGGCTCCCCTGGATGTGTGCGGGACACCACGTGCTTCCTCTCGAGTGGAGACGGGTATGTCGGGGAACTTCTTGAGTTGCAGCAAGGGTGTGAAGGACCCTTTGGAAGTTCCAGTGGTTACACGTGATTAGCCTCGAGAAGCCTCAGCGGAAATGGGCCTCATCTCGCCTGGAGGGCAAAACCTCCTGGATTTTCTCGAGTTGCGGCAGGTGCTCTCGACTTACGACGGGGACCTCAGGGACCCGCTCTGGTGGCCTCAGGAAAGGCCAGTCCCCATGCGAGTTCCTCGGGGGCCTCTCGGGATTCCTCTCCCGTCGATGCCGGGGCCGAAGACCTTGTGTGGAGTCGGGGCCGGAACCTGAGGATTCCTCTCCAGTGCTGACATGGATCTTGGGGTACTTCTGGAGTCTCCCCAGGGGAGTCAGTCCTCGTCTCGAATGCGGGCATGCACTTGCGCTTTCCTCCAGAGCGGTAGCAGCAGTGTCACGCAGTCCGCCGCGTGGATCAAAGGATCTATGGTTTTCCCTCGAGTCTTTCCCACGAGGCTTTCCCACGAGGCTTTCCCACAGGGCTGTCCCACGTGCACACGTGGTGGGAGTGGATCCTCGGCTTGAACGTCAAGGCAGTGCAGGGAAAACAGGTTCCTCTGGAATGGACTGACACATCTGGGGGACTCTTGGAATGGTGGCACGACCCTGGAGTTCCTCTCGCCTTTCCTGTGGAGAGCGCCTCCTCTTGAGATGCGACGGGAACGCCGGGAATTCTTTCCCTACGAAACAGGGAAAGGATCCCTCATCTCAAGCTAGGAGGCGGAAACGGGGCTCCCCTGGATGTGTGCGGGACCCCACGTGCTTCCTCTCGAGTGGAGACGGGTATGTCGGGGAACTTCTTCAGTTGCAGCAAGGGTGTGAAGGACCCTTTGGAAGTTCCAGTGGTTAGAAGTGATTAGCCTCGAGAAGCCTCATCGGAAATGGGCCTCATCTCGCCTGGAGGGCAAAACCTCCTGGATTTTCTCGAGTTGCGGCAGGTGCTCTCGACTTACGACGGGGACCTCAGGGACCCGCTCTGGTGGCCTCAGGAAAGGCCAGTACCCATGCGAGTTCCTCGGGGGCCTCTCGGGATTCCTCTCCCGTCGATGCCGGGGCCTAAGACCTTGTGTGGAGTCGGGGCCGGAACCTGAGGATTCCTCTCCAGTGCTGACATGGATCTTGGGGCACTTCTGGAGTCTCCCCAGGGGAATCAGTCCTCGTCTCGAATGCGGGCATGCACTTGCGCTTTCCTCCAGAGCGGTAGCAGCAGTGTCACGCAGTCCGCCGCGTGGATCAAAGGATCTATGGTTTTCCCTCGAGTCTTTCCCACGAGGCTTTCCCACGAGGCTTTCCCACAGGGCTGTCCCACGTGCACACGTGGTGGGAGTGGATCCTCGGCTTGAACGTCAAGGCAGTGCAGGGAAAACAGGTTCCTCTGGAATGGACTGACATATCTGGGGGACTCTTGGAATGGTGGCACGACCCTGGAGTTCCTCTCGCCTTTCCTGTGGAGAGCGCCTCCTCTTGAGATGCGACGGGAACGCCGGAAATTCTTTCCCTACGAAACAGGGAAAGGATTCCTCATCTCGAGCTAGGAGGCGGAAACGGGGCTCCCCTGGATGTGTGCGGGACCCCACGTGCTTCCTCTCGAGTGGAGACGGGTATGTCGGGGAACTTCTTGAGTTGCAGCAAGGGTGTAAAGGACCCTTTGGAAGTTCCAGTGGTTAGACGTGATTAGCCTCGAGAAGCCTCAGCGGAAATGGGCCTCATCTCGCCTGGAGGGCAAAACCTCCTGGATTTTCTCGAGTTGCGGCAGGTGCTCTCGACTTACGACGGGGACCTCAGGGACCCGCTCTGGTGGCCTCAGGAAAGGCCAGTCCCCATGCGAGTTCTTCGGGGGCCTCTCGGGATTCCTCTCCCGTCGATGCCGGGGCCTAAGACCTTGTGTGGAATCGGGGCCGGAACCTGAGGATTCCTCTCCAGTGCTGACATGGATCTTGGGGTACTTCTGGAGTCTCCCCAGGGGAGTCAGTCCTCGTCTCGAATGCGGGCATGCACTTGCGCTTTCCTCCAGAGCGGTAGCAGCAGTGTCACGCAGTCCGCCGCGTGGATCAAAGGATCTATGGTTTTCCCTCGAGTCTTTCCCACGAGGCTTTCCCACGAGGCTTTCCCACAGGGCTGTCCCACGTCCACACGTGGTGGGAGTGGATCCTCGGCTTGAACGTCAAGGCAGTGCAGGGAAAACAGGTTCCTCTGGAATGGACTGACACATCTGGGGGACTCTTGGAATGGTGGCACGACCCTGGAGTTCCTCTCGCCTTTCCTGTGGAGAGCGCCTCCTCTTGAGATGCGACGGGAACGCCGGGAATTCTTTCCCTACGAAACAGGGAAAGGATCCCTCATCTCGAGCTAGGAGGCGGAAACGGGGCTCCCCTGGATGTGTGCGGGACCCCACGTGCTTCCTCTCGAGTGGAGACGGGTATGTCGGGGAACTTCTTGAGTTGCAGCAAGGGTGTGAAGGACCCTTTGGAAGTTCCAGTGGTTAGACGTGATTAGCCTCGAGAAGCCTCAGCGGAAATGGGCCTCATTTCGCCTGGAGGGCAAAACCTCCTGGATTTTCTCGAGTTGCGGCAGGTGCTCTCGACTTACGACGGGGACCTCAGGGACCCGCTCTGGTGGCCTCAGGAAAGGCCAGTCCCCATGCGAGTTCCTCGGGGGCCTCTCGGGATTCCTCTCCCGTCGATGCCGGGGCCGAAGACCTTGTGTGGAGTGGTGGCCGGAACCTGAGGATTCCTCTCCAGTGCTGACATGGATCTTGCGGTACTTCTGGAGTCTCCCCAGGGGAGTCAGTCCTCGTCTCGAATGCGGGCATGCACTTGCGCTTTCCTCCAGAGCGGTAGCAGCAGTGTCACGCAGTCCGCCGCGTGGATCAAAGGATCTATGGTTTTCCCTCGAGTCTTTCCCACGAGGCTTTCCCACGAGGCTTTCCCACAGGGCTGTCCCACGTGCACACGTGGTGGGAGTGGATCCTCGGCTTGAACGTCAAGGCAGTGCAGGGAAAACAGGTTCCTCTGGAATGGACTGACACATCTGGGGGACTCTTGGAATGGTGGCACGACCCTGGAGTTCCTCTCGCCTTTCCTGTGGAGAGCGCCTCCTCTTGAGATGCGACGGGAACGCCGGGAATTCTTTCCCTACGAAACAGGGAAAGGATCCCTCATCTCGAGCTAGGAGGCGGAAACGGGGCTCCCCTGGATGTGTGCGGGACCCCACGTGCTTCCTCTCGAGTGGAGACGGGTATGTCGGGGAACTTCTTGAGTTGCAGCAAGGGTGTGAAGGACCCTTTGGAAGTTCCAGTGGTTAGACGTGATTAACCTCGAGAAGCCTCAGCGGAAATGGGCCTCATCTCGCCTGGAGGGCAAAACCTCCTGGATTTTCTCGAGTTGCGGCAGGTGCTCTCGACTTACGACGGGGACCTCAGGGACCCGCTCTGGTGGCCTCAGGAAAGGCCAGTCCCCATGCGAGTTCCTCGGGGGCCTCTCGGCATTCCTCTCCCGTCGATGCCGGGGCCTAAGACCTTGTGTGGAGTCGGGGCCGGAACCTGAGGATTCCTCTCCAGTGCTGACATGGATCTTGGGGTACTTCTGGAGTCTCCCCAGGGGAGTCAGTCCTCGTCTCGAATGCGGGCATGCACTTGCGCTTTCCTCCTGAGCAGTAGCAGCAGTGTCACGCAGTCCGCCGCGTGGATCAAAGGATCTATGGTTTTCCCTCGAGTCTTTCCCACGAGGCTTTCCCACGAGGCTTTCCCACAGGGCTGTCCCACGTGCACACGTGGTGGGAGTGGATCCTCGGCTTGAAAGTCAAGGCAGTGCAGGGAAAACAGGATCCTCTGGAATGGACTGACACATCTGGGGGACTCTTGGAATGGTGGCACGACCCTGGAGTTCCTCTCGCCTTTCCTGTGGAGAGCGCCTCCTCTTGAGATGCGACGGGAACGCCGGGAATTCTTTCCCTACGAAACAGGGAAAGGATCCCTCATCTCGAGCTAGGAGGCGGAAACGGGGCTCCCCTGGATGTGTGCGGGACCCCACGTGCTTCCTCTCGAGTGGAGACGGGTATGTCGGGGAACTTCTTGAGTTGCAGCAAGGGTGTGAAGGACCCTTTGGAAGTTCCAGTGGTTAGATGTGATTAGCCTCGAGAAGCCTCAGCGGAAATGGGCCTCATCTCCCCTGGAGGGCAAAACCTCCTGGATTTTCTCGAGTTGCGGCATGTGCTCTCGACTTACGACGGGGACCTCGGCGACCCGCTCTGGTGGCCTCAGGAAAGGCCAGTCCCCATGCGAGTTCCTCGGGGGCCTCTCGGGATTCCTCTCCCATCGATGCCGGGGCCTAAGACCTTGTGTGGAGTCGGGGCCGGAACCTGAGGATTCCTCTCCAGTGCTGACATGGATCTTGGGGTACTTCTGGAGTCTCCCCAGGGGAGTCAGTCCTCGTCTCGAATGCGGGCATGCACTTGCGCTTTCCTCCAGAGCGGTAGCAGCAGTGTCAGGCAGTCCGCCGCGTGGATCAAAGGATCTATGGTTTTCCCTCGAGTCTTTCCCACGAGGCTTTCCCACGAGGCTTTCCCACAGGGCTGTCCCACGTGCACAGGTGGTGCGAGTCGATCCTCGGCTTGAACGTCAAGGCAGTGCAGGGAAAACAGGTTCCTCTGGAATGGACTGACACATCTGGGGGACTCTTGGAATGGTGGCACGACCCTGGAGTTCCTCTCGCCTTTCCAGTGGAGAGCGCCTCCTCTTGAGATGCAACGGGAACGCCGGGAATTCTTTCCCTACGAAACAGGGAAAGGATCCCTCATCTCGAGCTAGGAGGCGGAAACGGGGCTCCCCTGGATGTGTGCGGGACCCCACGTGCTTCCTCTCGAGTGGAGACGGGTATGTCGGGGAACTTCTTGAGTTGCAGCAAGGGTGTGAAGGACCCTTTGGAAGTTCCAGTGGTTAAATGTGATTGGCCTCGAGAAGCCTCAGCGGAAATGGGCCTCATCTCGCCTGGAGGGCAAAACCTCCTGGATTTTCTCGAGTTGCGGCAGGTGATCTCGACTTACGACGGGGACCTCAGGGACCCGCTCTGGTGGCCTCAGGAAAGGCCAGTCCCCATGCGAATTCCTCGGGGGCCTCTCGGGATTACTCTCCCGTCGATGCCGGGGCCTAAGACCTTGTGTGGAGTCGGTGCCGGAACCTGAGGATTCCTCTCCAGTGCTGACATGGATCTTGGGGTACTTTTGGAGTCTCCCCAGGGGAGTCAGTCCTCGTCTCGAATGCGGGCATGCACTTGCGCTTTCCTCTAGAGCGGTAGCAGCAGTGTCACGCAGTCCGCCGCTTGGATCAAAGGATCTATGGTTTTCCCTCGAGTCTTTCCCACGAGGCTTTCCCACGAGGCTTTCCCACAGGGCTGTCCCACGTGCACAGGTGGTGGGAGTCGATCCTCGGCTTGAACGTCAAGGCAGTGCAGGGAAAACAGGTTCCTCTGTAATGGACTGACACATCTGGGCGTCTCTTGGAATGGTGGCACGACCCTGGAGGTCCTCTCGCCTCTCCTGTGGAGAGCGCCTCCTCTTGAGATGCGACGGGAACGCCGGGAATTCTTTCCCTAAGAAACAGGGAAAGGATCCCTCATATCGAGCTAGGAGGCGGAAACGGGGCTCCCCTGGATGTGTGCGGGACCCCACGTGCTTCCTCTCGAGTGGAGACGGGTATGTCGGGGAACTTCTTGAGTTGCAGCAAGGGTGTGAAGGACTCTTTGGAAGTTCCAGTGGTTAGATGTGATTAGCCTCGAGAAGCCTCAGCGGAAATGGGCCTCATCTCGCCTGGAGGGCAAAACCTCCTGGATTTTCTCGAGTTGCGGCATGTGCTCTCGACTTACGACGGGGACCTCGGGGACCCGCTCTGGTGACCTCAGGAAAGGCCAGTCCCCATGCGAGTTCCTCGGGGGCCTCTCGGGATTCCTCTCCCGTCGATGCCGGGGCCTAAGACCTTGTGTGGAGTCGGGGCCGGAACCTGAGGATTCCTCTCCAGTGCTGACATGGATCTTGGGGTACTTCTGGAGTCTCCCCAGGGGAGTCAGTCCTCGTCTCGAATGCGGGCATGCACTTGCGCTTTCCTCCAGAGCGGTAGCAGCAGTGTCAGGCAGTCCGCCGCGTGGATCAAAGGATCTATGGTTTTCCCTCGAGTCTTTCCCACGAGGCTTTCCCACGAGGCTTTCCCACAGGGCTGTCCCACGTGCACACGTGGTGGGAGTCGATCCTCGGCTTGAACGTCAAGGCAGTGCAGGGAAAACAGGTTCCTCTGGAATGGACTGACACATCTGGGGGACTCTTGGAATGGTGGCACGACCCTGGAGTTCCTCTCGCCTTTCCTGTGGAGAGCGCCTCCTCTTGAGATGCGACGGGAACGCCGGGAATTCTTTCCCTACGAAACAGGGAAAGGATCCCTCATCTCGAGCTAGGAGGCGGAAACGGGGCTCCCCTGGATGTGTGCGGGACCCCACGTGCTTCCTCTCGAGTGGAGACGGGTATGTCGGGGAACTTCTTGAGTTGCAGCAAGGGTGTGAAGGACCCTTTGGAAGTTCCAGTGGTTAGACGTGATTAGCCTCGAGAAGCCTCAGCGGAAATGAGCCTCATCTCGCCTGGAGGGCAAAACCTCCTGGATTTTCTCGAGTTGCGGCAGGTGCTCTCGACTTACGACGGGGACCTCAGGGACCCGCTCTGGTGGCCTCAGGAAAGGCCAGTCCCCATGCGAGTTCCTCGGGGGCCTCTCGGGATTCCTCTCCCGTCGATGCCGGGGCCGAAGACCTTGTGTGGAGTCGGGGCCGGAACCTGAGGATTCCTCTCCAGTGCTGACATGGATCTTGCGGTACTTCTGGAGTCTCCCCAGGGGAGTCAGTCCTCGTCTCGAATGCGGGCATGCACTTGCGCTTTCCTCCAGAGCGGTAGCAGCAGTGTCACGCAGTCCGCCGCGTGGATCAAAGGATCTATGGTTTTCCCTCGAGTCTTTCCCACGAGGCTTTCCCACACGGCTGTCCCACGTGCACACGTGGTGGGAGTGGATCCTCGGCTTGAAAGTCAAGGCAGTGCAGGGAAAACAGGTTCCTCTGGAATGGACTGACACATCTGGGGGACTCTTGGAATGGTGGCACGACCCTGGAGTTCCTCTCGCCTTTCCTGTGGAGAGCGCCTCCTCTTGAGATGCGACGGGAACGCCGGGAATTCTTTCCCTACGAAACAGGGAAAGGATCCCTCATCTCGAGCTAGGAGGCGGAAACGGGGCTCCCCTGGATGTGTGCGGGACCCCACGTGCTTCCTCTCGAGTGGAGACGGGTATGTCGGGGAACTTCTTGAGTTGCAGCAAGGGTGTGAAGGACCCTTTGGAAGTTCCAGTGGTTAGACGTGATTAGCCTCGAGAAGCCTCAGCGGAAATGGGCCTCATCTCGCCTGGAGGGCAAAACCTCCTGGATTTTCTCGAGTTGCGGCAGGTGCTCTCGACTTACGACGAGGACCTCACGGACCCGCTCTGGTGGCCTCAGGAAAGGCCAGTCCCCATGCGAGTTCCTCGGGGGCCTCTCGGCATTCCTCTCCCGTCGATGCCGGGGCCTAAGACCTTGTGTGGAGTCGGGGCCGGAACCTGAGGATTCCTCTCCAGTGCTGACATGGATCTTGGGGTACTTCTGGAGTCTCCCCAGGGGAGTCAGTCCTCGTCTCGAATGCGGGCATGCACTTGCGCTTTCCTCCAGAGCGGTAGCAGCAGTGTCACGCAGTCCGCCGCGTGGATCAAAGGATCTATGGTTTTCCCTCGAGTCTTTCCCACGAGGCTTTCCCACGAGGCTTTCCCACAGGGCTGTCCCACGTGCACACGTGGTGGGAGTGGATTCTCGGCTTGAACCTCAAGGCAGTGCAGGGAAAACAGGTTCCTCTGGAATGGACTGACACATCTGGGGGACTCTTGAAATGGTGGCACGACCCTGGAGTTCCTCTCGCCTTTCCTGTGGAGAGCGCCTCCTCTTGAGATGCGACGGGAACGCCGGGAATTCTTTCCCTACGAAACAGGGAAAGGATCCCTCATCTCGAGCTAGGAGGTGGAAACGGGGCTCCCCTGGATGTGTGCGGGACCCCACGTGCTTCCTCTCGAGTGGAGACGGGTATGTCGGGGAACTTCTTGAGTTGCAGCAAGGGTGTGAAGGACCCTTTGGAAGTTCCAGTGGTTAGACGTGATTAGCCTCGAGAAGCCTCAGCGGAAATGGGCCTCATCTCGCCTGGAGGGCAAAACCTCCTGGATTTTCTCGAGTTGCGGCAGGTGCTCTCGACTTACGACGGGGACCTCAGGGACCCGCTCTGGTGGCCTCAGGAAAGGCCAGTCCCCATGCGAGTTCCTCGGGGGCCTCTCGGGATTCCTCTCCCGTTGATGCCGGGGCCTAAGACCTTGTGTGGAGTCGGGGCCGGAACCTGAGGATTCCTCTCCAGTGCTGACATGGATCTTGGGGCACTTCTGGAGTCTCCCCAGGGGAGTCAGTCCTCGTCTCGAATGCGGGCATGCACTTGCGCTTTCCTCCAGAGCGGTAGCAGCAGTGTCACGCAGTCCTCCGCGTGGATCAAAGGATCTATGGTTTTCCCTCGAGTCTTTCCCCCGAGGCTTTCCCACGAGGCTTTCCCACAGGGCTGTCCCACGTGCACACGTGGTGGGAGTGGATCCTCGGCTTGAACGTCAAGGCAGTGCAGGGAAAACAGGTTCCTCTGGAATGGACTGACACATCTGGGGGACTCTTGGAATGGTGGCACGACCCTGGAGTTCCTCTCGCCTTTCCTGTGGAGAGCGCCTCCTCTTGAGATGCGACGGGAACGCCGGGAATTCTTTCCCTACGAAACAGGGAAAGGATTCCTCATCTCCAGCTAGGAGGCGGAAACGGGGCTCCCCTGGATGTGTGCGGGACCCCACGTGCTTCCTCTCGAGTGGAGACGGGTATGTCGGGGAACTTCTTGAGTTGCAGCAAGGGTGTGAAGGACCCTTTGGAAGTTCCAGTGGTTAGACGTGATTAGCCTCGAGAAGCCTCAGCGGAAATGGGCCTCATCTCGCCTGGAGGGCAAAACCTCCTGGATTTTCTCGAGTTGCGGCAGGTGCTCTCGACTTACGACGGGGACCTCAGGGACCCGCTCTGGTGGCCTCAGGAAAGGCCAGTCCCCATGCGAGTTCCTCGGGGGCCTCTCGGCATTCCTCTCCCGTCGATGCCGGGGCCTAAGACCTTGTGTGGAGTCGGGGCCGGAACCTGAGGATTCCTCTCCAGTGCTGACATGGATCTTGGGGTACTTCTGGAGTCTCCCCAGGGGAGTCAGTCCTCGTCTCGAATGCGGGCATGCACTTGCGCTTTCCTCCAGAGCGGTAGCAGCAGTGTCACGCAGTCCGCCGCGTGGATCAAAGGATCTATGGTTTTCCCTCGAGTCTTTCCCACGAGGCTTTCCCAAGAGGCTTTCCCACAGGACTGTCCCACGTGCACACGTGGTGGGAGTGGATCCTCGGCTTGAACGTCAAGGCAGTGCAGGGAAAACAGGTTCCTCTGGAATGGACTGACACATCTGGGGGACTCTTGGAATGGTGGCACGACCCTGGAGTTCCTCTCGCCTTTCCTGTGGAGAGCGCCTCCTCTTGAGATGCGACGGGAACGCCGGGAATTCTTTCCCTACGAAACAGGGAAAGGATCCCTCATCTCGAGCTAGGAGGCGGAAACGGGGCTCCCCTGGATGTGTGCGGGACCCCACGTGCTTCCTCTCGAGTGGAGACGGGTATGTCGGGGAACTTCTTGAGTTGCAGCAAGGGTGTGAAGGACCCTTTGGAAGTTCCAGTGGTTAGACGTGATTAGCCTCGAGAAGCCTCAGCGGAAATGGGCCTCATCTCGCCTGGAGGGCAAAACCTCCTGGATTTTCTCGAGTTGCGGCAGGTGCTCTCGACTTACGACGGGGACCTCAGGGACCCGCTCTGTTGGCCTCAGGAAAGGCCAGTCCCCATGCGAGTTCCTCGGGGGCCTCTCGGGATTCCTCTCCCGTCGATGCCGGGGCCGAAGACCTTGTGTGGAGTCGGGGCCGGAACCTGAGGATTCCTCTCCAGTGCTGACATGGATCTTGCGGTACTTCTGGAGTCTCCCCAGGGGAGTCAGTCCTCGTCTCGAATGCGGGCATGCACTTGTGCTTTCCTCCAGAGCGGTAGCAGCAGTGTCACGCAGTCCGCCGCGTGGATCAAAGGATCTATGGTTTTCCCTCGAGTCTTTCCCACGAGGCTTTCCCACGAGGCTTTCCCACAGGGCTGTCCCACGTGCACACGTGGTGGGAGTGGATCCTCGGCTTGAACGTCAAGGCAGTGCAGGGAAAACAGGTTCCTCTGGAATGGACTGACACATCTAGGGGACTCTTGGAATGGTGGCACGACCCTGGAGTTCCTCTCGCCTTTCCAGTGGAGAGCGCCTCCTCTTGAGATGCGACGGGAACGTCGGGAATTCTTTCCCTACGAAACAGGGAAAGGATCCCTCATCTCGAGCTAGGAGGCGGAAACGGGGCTCCCCTGGATGTGTGCGGGACCCCACGTGCTTCCTCTCGAGTGGAGACGGGTATGTCGGGGAACTTCTTGAGTTGCAGCAAGGGTGTGAAGGACCCTTTGGAAGTTCCAGTGGTTAGATGTGATTAGCCTCGAGAAGCCTCAGCGGAAATGGGCCTCATCTCGCCTGGAGGGCAAAACCTCCTGGATTTTCCCGAGTTGCGGCATGTGCTCTCGACTTACGACGGGGACCTCGGCGACCCGCTCTGGTGGCCTCAGGAAAGGCCAGTCCCCATGCGAGTTCCTCGGGGGCCTCTCGGGATTCCTCTCCCATCGATGCCGGGGCCTAAGACCTTGTGTGGAGTCGGGGCCGGAACCTGAGGATTCCTCTCCAGTGCTGACATGGATCTTGGGGTACTTCTGGAGTCTCCCCAGGGGAGTCAGTCCTCGTCTCGAATGCGGGCATGCACTTGCGCTTTCCTCCAGAGCGGTAGCAGCAGTGTCATGCAGTCCGCCGCGTGGATCAAAGGATCTATGGTTTTCCCTCGAGTCTTTCCCACGAGGCTTTCCCACGAGGCTTTCCCACACGGCTGTCCCACGTGCACACGTGGTGGGAGTGGATCCTCGGCTTGAACGTCAAGGCAGTGCAGGGAAAACAGGTTCCTCTGGAATGGACTGACACATCTGGGGGACTCTTGGAATGGTGGCACGACCCTGGAGTTCCTCTCGCCTTTCCAGTGGAGAGCGCCTCCTCTTGAGATGCGACGGGAACGCCGGGAATTCTTTCCCTACGAAACAGGGAAAGGATCCCTCATCTCGAGCTAGGAGGCGGAAACGGGGCTCCCCTGGATGTGTGCGGGACCCCACGTGCTTCCTCTCGAGTGGAGACGGGTATGTCGGGGAACTTCTTGAGTTGCAGCAAGGGTGTGAAGGACCCTTTGGAAGTTCCAGTGGTTAGATGTGATTCGCCTCGAGAAGCCTCACTGGAAATGGGCCTCATCTCGCCTGGAGGGCAAAACCTCCTGGATTTTCTCGAGTTGCGGCAGGTGATCTCGACTTACGACGGGGACCTCAGGGACCCGCTCTGGTGGCCTCAGGAAAGGCCAGTCCCCATGCGAATTCCTCGGGGGCCTCTCGGGATTACTCTCCCGTCGATGCCGGGGCCTAAGACCTTGTGTGGAGTCGGGGCCGGAACCTGAGGATTCCTCTCCAGTGCTGACATGGATCTTGGGGTACTTCTGGAGTCTCCCCAGGGGAGTCAGTCCTCGTCTCGAATGCGGGCATGCACTTGCGCTTTCCTCTAGAGCGGTAGCAGCAGTGTCACGCAGTCCGCCGCGTGGATCAAAGGATCTATGGTTTTCCCTCGAGTCTTTCCCACGAGGCTTTCCCACGAGGCTTTCCCACAGGGCTGTCCCACGTGCACAGGTGGTGGGAGTCGATCCTCGGCTTGAACGTCAAGGCAGTGCAGGGAAAACAGGTTCCTCTGGAATGGACTGACACATCTAGGGGACTCTTGGAATGGTGGCACGACCCTGGAGTTCCTCTCGCCTTTCCTGTGGAGAGCGCCTCCTCTTGAGATGCGACGGGAACGCCGGGAATTCTTTCCCTACGAAACAGGGAAAGGATCCCTCATCTCGAGCTAGGAGGCGGAAACGGGGCTCCCCTGGATGTGTGCGGGACCCCACGTGCTTCCTCTCGAGTGGAGACGGGTATGTCGGGGAACTTCTTGAGTTGCAGCAAGGGTGTGAAGGACCCTTTGGAAGTTCCAGTGGTTAGACGTGATTAGCCTCGAGAAGCCTCAGCGGAAATGGGCCTCATCTCGCCTGGAGGGCAAAACCTCCTGGATTTTCTCGAGTTGCGGCAGGTGCTCTCGACTTACGACGGGGACCTCAGGGACCCGCTCTGGTGGCCTCAGGAAAGGCCAGTCCCCATGCGAGTTCCTCGGGGGCCTCTCGGGATTCCTCTCCCGTCGATGCCGGGGCCGAAGACCTTGTGTGGAGTCGGGGCCGGAACCTGAGGATTCCTCTCCAGTGCTGACATGGATCTTGCGGTACTTCTGGAGTCTCCCCAGGGGAGTCAGTCCTCGTCTCGAATGCGGGCATGCACTTGTGCTTTCCTCCAGAGCGGTAGCAGCAGTGTCACGCAGTCCGCCGCGTGGATCAAAGGATCTATGGTTTTCCCTCGAGTCTTTCCCACGAGGCTTTCCCACGAGGCTTTCCCACAGGGCTGTCCCACGTGCACACGTGGTGGGAGTGGATCCTCGGCTTGAACGTCAAGGCAGTGCAGGGAAAACAGGTTCCTCTGGAATGGACTGACACATCTAGGGGACTCTTGGAATGGTGGCACGACCCTGGAGTTCCTCTCGCCTTTCCAGTGGAGAGCGCCTCCTCTTGAGATGCGACGGGAACGTCGGGAATTCTTTCCCTACGAAACAGGGAAAGGATCCCTCATCTCGAGCTAGGAGGCGGAAACGGGGCTCCCCTGGATGTGTGCGGGACCCCACGTGCTTCCTCTCGAGTGGAGACGGGTATGTCGGGGAACTTCTTGAGTTGCAGCAAGGGTGTGAAGGACCCTTTGGAAGTTCCAGTGGTTAGATGTGATTAGCCTCGAGAAGCCTCAGCGGAAATGGGCCTCATCTCGCCTGGAGGGCAAAACCTCCTGGATTTTCCCGAGTTGCGGCATGTGCTCTCGACTTACGACGGGGACCTCGGCGACCCGCTCTGGTGGCCTCAGGAAA
The DNA here is from genome assembly GCF_042477335.2 of Ovis canadensis. Classification (NCBI taxonomy): domain Eukaryota; kingdom Metazoa; phylum Chordata; class Mammalia; order Artiodactyla; family Bovidae; genus Ovis; species Ovis canadensis. The sequence goes on from NC_091264.1 coordinate 8,380,560, forward strand.
GGCCAGTCCCCATGCGAGTTCCTCGGGGGCCTCTCGGGATTCCTCTCCCATCGATGCCGGGGCCTAAGACCTTGTGTGGAGTCGGGGCCGGAACCTGAGGATTCCTCTCCAGTGCTGACATGGATCTTGGGGTACTTCTGGAGTCTCCCCAGGGGAGTCAGTCCTCGTCTCGAATGCGGGCATGCACTTGCGCTTTCCTCCAGAGCGGTAGCAGCAGTGTCATGCAGTCCGCCGCGTGGATCAAAGGATCTATGGTTTTCCCTCGAGTCTTTCCCACGAGGCTTTCCCACGAGGCTTTCCCACACGGCTGTCCCACGTGCACACGTGGTGGGAGTGGATCCTCGGCTTGAACGTCAAGGCAGTGCAGGGAAAACAGGTTCCTCTGGAATGGACTGACACATCTGGGGGACTCTTGGAATGGTGGCACGACCCTGGAGTTCCTCTCGCCTTTCCAGTGGAGAGCGCCTCCTCTTGAGATGCGACGGGAACGCCGGGAATTCTTTCCCTACGAAACAGGGAAAGGATCCCTCATCTCGAGCTAGGAGGCGGAAACGGGGCTCCCCTGGATGTGTGCGGGACCCCACGTGCTTCCTCTCGAGTGGAGACGGGTATGTCGGGGAACTTCTTGAGTTGCAGCAAGGGTGTGAAGGACCCTTTGGAAGTTCCAGTGGTTAGATGTGATTCGCCTCGAGAAGCCTCACTGGAAATGGGCCTCATCTCGCCTGGAGGGCAAAACCTCCTGGATTTTCTCGAGTTGCGGCAGGTGATCTCGACTTACGACGGGGACCTCAGGGACCCGCTCTGGTGGCCTCAGGAAAGGCCAGTCCCCATGCGAATTCCTCGGGGGCCTCTCGGGATTACTCTCCCGTCGATGCCGGGGCCTAAGACCTTGTGTGGAGTCGGGGCCGGAACCTGAGGATTCCTCTCCAGTGCTGACATGCATCTTGGGGTACTTCTGGAGTCTCCCCAGGGGAGTCAGTCCTCGTCTCGAATGCGGGCATGCACTTGCGCTTTCCTCTAGAGCGGTAGCAGCCGTGTCACGCAGTCCGCCGCGTGGATCAAAGGATCTATGGTTTTCCCTCGAGTCTTTCCCACGAGGCTTTCCCACGAGGCTTTCCCACAGGGCTGTCCCACGTGCACAGGTGGTGGGAGTCGATCCTCGGCTTGAACGTCAAGGCAGTGCAGGGAAAACAGGTTCCTCTGTAATGGACTGACACATCTGGACGTCTCTTGGAATGGTGGCACGACCCTGGAGTTCCTCTCGCCTCTCCTGTGGAGAGCGCCTCCTCTTGAGATGCTACGGGAACGCCGGGAATTCTTTCCCTAAGAAACAGGGAAAGGATCCCTCATATCGAGCTAGGAGGCGGAAACGGGGCTCCCCTGGATGTGTGCGGGACCCCACGTGCTTCCTCTCGAGTGGAGACGGGTATGTCGGGGAACTTCTTGAGTTGCAGAAAGGGTGTGAAAGACTCTTTGGAAGTTCCAGTGGTTAGATGTGATTCGCCTCGAGAAGCCTCAGCGGAAATGGGCCTCATCTCGCCTGGAGGGCAAAACCTCCTGGATTTTCTCGAGTTGCGGCAGGTGATCTCGACTTACGACGGGGACCTCAGGGACCCGCTCTGGAGGCCTCAGGAAAGGCCAGTCCCCATGCGAATTCCTCGGGGGCCTCTCGGGATTACTCTCCCGTCGATGCCGGGGCTTAAGACCTTGTGTGGAGTCGGGGCCGGAACCTGAGGATTCCTCTCCAGTGCTGACATGGATCTTGGGGTACTTCTGGAGTCTCCCCAGGGGAGTCAGTCCTCGTCTCGAATGCGGGCATGCACTTGCGCTTTCCTCCAGAGCGGTAGCAGCAGTGTCACGCAGTCCACCGCGTGGATCAAAGGATCTATGGTTTTCCCTCGAGTCTTTCCCACGAGGTTTTCCCACGAGGCTTTCCCACAGGGCTGTCCCACGTGCACACGTGGTGGGAGTGGATCCTCGGCTTGAACGTCAAGGCAGTGCAGGGAAAACAGGTTCCTCTGGAATGGACTGACACATCTGGGGGACTCTTGGAATGGTGGCACGACCCTGGAGTTCCTCTCGCCTTTCCTGTGGAGAGCGCCTCCTCTTGAGATGCGACAGGAACGCCGGGAATTCTTTCCCTACGAAACAGGGAAAGGATCCCTCATCTCGAGCTAGGAGGCGGAAACGGGGCTCCCCTGGATGTGTGCGGGACCCCACGTGCTTCCTCTCGAGTGGAGACGGGTATGTCGGGGAACTTCTTGAGTTGCTGCAAGGGTGTGAAGGACCCTTTGGAAGTTCCAGTGGTTAGACGTGATTAGCCTCGAGAAGCCTCAGCGGAAATGGGCCTCATCTCGCCTGGAGGGCAAAACCTCCTGGATTTTCTCGAGTTGCGGCAGGTGCTCTCGACTTACGACGAGGACCTCACGGACCCGCTCTGGTGGCCTCAGGAAAGGCCAGTCCCCATGCGAGTTCCTCGGGGGCCTCTCGGCATTCCTCTCCCGTCGATGCCGGGGCCTAAGACCTTGTGTGGAGTCGGGGCCGGAACCTGAGGATTCCTCTCCAGTGCTGACATGGATCTTGGGGTACTTCTGGAGTCTCCCCAGGGGAGTCAGTCCTCGTCTCGAATGCGGGCATGCACTTGCGCTTTCCTCCAGAGCGGTAGCAGCAGTGTCACGCAGTCCGCCGCGTGGATCAAAGGATCTATGGTTTTCCCTCGAGTCTTTCCCACCAGGCTTTCCCACGAGGCTTTCCCACAGGGCTGTCCCACGTGCACAGGTGGTGGGAGTCGATCCTCGGCTTGAACGTCAAGGCAGTGCAGGGAAAACAGGTTCCTCTGGAATGGACTGACACATCTGGGGGACTCTTGGAATGGTGGCACGACCCTGGAGTTCCTCTCGCCTTTCCTGTGGAGAGCGCCTCCTCTTGAGATGCGACGGGAACGCCGGGAATTCTTTCCCTACGAAACAGGGAAAGGATCCCTCATCTCGAGCTAGGAGGCGGAAACGGGGCTCCCCTGGATGTGTGCGGGACCCCACGTGCTTCCTCTCGAGTGGAGACGGGTATGTCGGGGAACTTCTTGAGTTGCAGCAAGGGTGTGAAGGACCCTTTGGAAGTTCCAGTGGTTAGACGTGATTAGCCTCGAGAAGCCTCAGCGGAAATGGGCCTCATCTCGCCTGGAGGGCAAAACCTCCTGGATTTTCCCGAGTTGCGGCATGTGCTCTCGACTTACAACGGGGACCTCGGCGACCCGCTCTGGTGGCCTCCGGAAAGGCCAGTCCCCATGCGAGTTCCTCGGGGGCCTCTCGGCATTCCTCTCCCATCGATGCCGGGGCCTAAGACCTTGTGTGGAGTCGGGGCCGGAACCTGAGGATTCCTCTCCAGTGCTGACATGGATCTTGGGGTACTTCTGAAGTCTCCCCAGGGGAGTCAGTCCTCGTCTCGAATGCGTGCATGCACTTGCGCTTTCCTCCAGAGCGGTAGCAGCAGTGTCATGCAGTCCGCCGCGTGGATCAAAGGATCTATGGTTTTCCCTCGAGTCTTTCCCACGAGGCTTTCCCACGAGGCTTTCCCACAGGGCTGTCCCACGTGCACACGTGGTGGGAGTGGATCCTCGGCTTGAACGTCAAGGCAGTGCAGGGAAAACAGGTTCCTCTGGAATGGACTGACACATCTGGGGGACTCTTGGAATGGTGGCACGACCCTGGAGTTCCTCTCGCCTTTCCAGTGGAGAGCGCCTCCTCTTGAGATGCGACGGGAGCGCCGGGAATTCTTTCCCTACGAAACAGGGAAAGGATCCCTCATCTCGAGCTAGGAGGCGGAAACGGGGCTCCCCTGGATGTGTGCGGGACCCCACGTGCTTCCTCTCGAGTGGAGACGGGTATGTCGGGGAACTTCTTGAGTTGCAGCAAGGGTGTGAAGGACCCTTTGGAAGTTCCAGTGGTTAGATGTGATTGGCCTCGAGAAGCCTCAGCGGAAATGGGCCTCATCTCGCCTGGAGGGCAAAACCTCCTGGATTTTCTCGAGTTGCGGCAGGTGCTCTCGACTTACGACGGGGACCTCAGGGACCCGCTCTGGTGGCCTCAGGAAAGGCCAGTCCCCATGCGAATTCCTCGGGGGCCTCTCGGGATTACTCTCCCGTCGATGCCGGGGCCTAAGACCTTGTGTGGAGTCGGGGCCGGAACCCGAGGATTCCTCTCCAGTGCTGACATGGATCTTGGGGTACTTCTGGAGTCTCCCCAGGGGAGTCAGTCCTCGTCTCGAATGCGGGCATGCACTTGCGCTTTCCTCTAGAGCGGTAGCAGCAGTGTCACGCAGTCCGCCGCGTGGATCAAAGGATCTATGGTTTTCCCTCGAGTCTTTCCCACGAGGCTTTCCCACGAGGCTTTCCCACAGGGCTGTCCCACGTGCACAGGTGGTGGGAGTCGATCCTCGGCTTGAACGTCAAGGCAGTGCAGGGAAAACAGGTTCCTCTGTAATGGACTGACACATCTGGACGTCTCTTGGAATGGTGGCACGACCCTGGAGTTCCTCTCGCCTCTCCTGTGGAGAGCGCCTCCTCTTGAGATGCGACGGGAACGCCGGGAATTCTTTCCCTACGAAACAGGGAAAGGATCCCTCATCTCGAGCTAGGAGGCGGAAACGGGGCTCCCCTGGATGTGTGCGGGACCCCACGTGCTTCCTCTCGAGTGGAGACGGGTATGTTGGGGAACTTCTTGAGTTGCAGCAAGGGTGTGAAAGACTCTTTGGAAGTTCCAGTGGTTAGATGTGATTCGCCTCGAGAAGCCTCAGCGGAAATGGGCCTCATCTCGCCTGGAGGGCAAAACCTCCTGGATTTTCTCGAGTTGCGGCAGGTGATCACGACTTACGACGGGGACCTCAGGGACCCGCTCTGGTGGCCTCAGGAAAGGCCAGTCCCCATGCGAATTCCTCGGGGGCCTCTCGGGATTACTCTCCCGTCGATGCCGGGGCCTAAGACCTTGTGTGGAGTCGGGGCCGGAACCTGAGGATTCCTCTCCAGTGCTGACATGGATTTTGGGGTACTTCTGGAGTCTCCCCAGGGGAGTCAGTCCTCGTCTCGAATGCGGGCATGCACTTGCGCTTTCCTCCAGAGCGGTAGCAGCAGTGTCACGCAGTCCGCCGCGTGGATCAAAGGATCTATGGTTTTCCCTCGAGTCTTTCCCACGAGGCTTTCCCACGAGGCTTTCCCACAGGGCTGTCCCACGTGCACACGTGGTGGGAGTGGATTCTCGGCTTGAACGTCAAGGCAGTGCAGGGAAAACAGGTCCTCTGGAATGGACTGACACATCTGGGGGACTCTTGGAATGGTGGCACGACCCTGGAGTTCCTCTCGCCTTTCCTGTGGAGAGCGCCTCCTCTTGAGATGCGACGGGAACGCCGGGAATTCTTTCCCTACGAAACAGGGAAAGGATCCCTCATCTCGAGCTAGGAGGCGGAAACGGGGCTCCCCTGGATGTGTGCGGGACCCCACGTGCTTCCTCTCGAGTGAAGACGGGTATGTCGGGGAACTTCTTGAGTTGCAGCAAGGGTGTGAAGGACCCTTTGGAAGTTCCAGTGGTTAGACGTGATTAGCCTCGAGAAGCCTCAGCGGAAATGGGCCTCATCTCGCCTGGAGGGCAAAACCTCCTGGATTTTCTCGAGTTGCGGCAGGTGCTCTCGACTTACGACGGGGACCTCAGGGACCCGCTCTGGTGGCCTCAGGAAAGGCCAGTCCCCATGCGAGTTCCTCGGGGGCCTCTCGGGATTCCTCTCCCGTCGATGCCGGGGCCTAAGACCTTGGGTGGAGTCGGGGCCGGAACCTGAGGATTCCTCTCCAGTGCTGACATGGATCTTGGGGTACTTCTGGAGTCTACCCAGGGGAGTCAGTCCTCGTCTCGAATGCGGGCATTCACTTGCGCTTTCCTCCAGAGCGGTAGCAGCAGTGTCACGCAGTCCACCGCGTGGATCAAAGGATCTATGGTTTTCCCTCGAGTCTTTCCCACGAGGCTTTCCCACGAGGCTTTCCCACAGGGCTGTCCCACGTGCACACGTGGTGGGAGTGGATCCTCGGCTTGAACGTCAAGGCAGTGCAGGGAAAACAGGTTCCTCTGGAATGGACTGACACATCTGGGGGACTCTTGGAATGGTGGCACGACCCTGGAGTTCCTCTCGCCTTTCCTGTGGAGAGCGCCTCCTCTTGAGATGCGACGGGAACGCCGGGAATTCTTTCCCTACGAAACAGGGAAAGGATCCCTCATCTCGAGCTAGGAGGCGGAAACGGGGCTCCCCTGGATGTGTGCGGGACCCCACGTGCTTCCTCTCGAGTGGAGACGGGTATGTCGGGGAACTTCTTGAGTTGCTGCAAGGGTGTGAAGGACCCTTTGGAAGTTCCAGTGGTTAGACGTGATTAGCCTCGGAAGCCTCAGCGGAAATGGGCCTCATCTCGCCTGGAGGGCAAAACCTCCTGGATTTTCTCGAGTTGCGGCAGGTGCTCTCGACTTACGACGAGGACCTCACGGACCCGCTCTGGTGGCCTCAGGAAAGGCCAGTCCCCATGCGAGTTCCTCGGGGGCCTCTCGGCATTCCTCTCCCTTCGATGCCAGGGCCTAAGACCTTGTGTGGAGTCGGGGCCGGAACCTGAGGATTCCTCTCCAGTGCTGACATGGATCTTGGGGTACTTCTGGAGTCTCCCCAGGGGAGTCAGTCCTCGTCTCGAATGCGGGCATGCACTTGCGCTTTCCTCCAGAGCGGTAGCAGCAGTGTCACGCAGTCCGCCGCGTGGATCAAAGGATCTATGGTTTTCCCTCGAGTCTTTCCCACGAGGCTTTCCCACGAGGCTTTCCCACAGGGCTGTCCCACGTGCACACGTGGTGGGAGTGGATCCTCGGCTTGAACGTCAAGGCAGTGCAGGGAAAACAGGTTCCTCTGGAATGGACTGACACATCTGGGGGACTCTTGGAATGGTGGCACGACCCTGGAGTTCCTCTCGCCTTTCCTGTGGAGAGTGCCTCCTCTTGAGATGCGACGGGAACGCCGGGAATTCTTTCCCTACGAAACAGGGAAAGGATCCCTCATCTCGAGCTAGGAGGCGGAAACGGGGCTCCCCTGGATGTGTGCGGGACCCCACGTGCTTCCTCTCGAGTGGAGACGGGTATGTCGGGGAACTTCTTGAGTTGCAGCAAGGGTGTGAAGGACCCTTTGGAAGTTCCAGTGGTTAGACGTGATTAGCCTCGAGAAGCCTCAGCGGAAATGGGCCTCATCTCGCCTGGAGGGCAAAACCTCCTGGATTTTCCCGAGTTGCGACATGTGCTCTCGACTTACGACGGGGACCTCGGCGACCCGCTCAGGTGGCCTCAGGAAAGGCCAGTCCCCATGCGAGTTCCTCGGGGGCCTCTCGGGATTCCTCTCCCATCGATGCCGGGGCCTAAGACCTTGTGTGGAGTCGGGGCCGGAACCTGAGGATTCCTCTCCAGTGCTGACATGGATCTTGGGGTACTTCTGGAGTCTCCCCAGGGGAGTCAGTCCTCGTCTCGAATGCGTGCATGCACTTGCGCTTTCCTCCAGAGCGGTAGCAGCAGTGTCATGCAGTCCGCCGCGTGGATCAAAGGATCTATGGTTTTCCCTCGAGTCTTTCCCACGAGGCTTTCCCACGAGGCTTTCCCACACGGCTGTCCCACGTGCACACGTGGTGGGAGTGGATCCTCGGCTTGAACGTCAAGGCAGTGCAGGGAAAACAGGTTCCTCTGGAATGGACTGACACATCTGGGGGACTCTTGGAATGGTGGCACGACCCTGGAGTTCCTCTCGCCTTTCCAGTGGAGAGCGCCTCCTCTTGAGATGCGACGGGAACGCCGGGAATTCTTTCCCTACGAAACAGGGAAAGGATCCCTCATCTCGAGCTAGGAGGCGGAAACGGGGCTCCCCTGGATGTGTGCGGGACCCCACGTGCTTCCTCTCGAGTGGAGACGGGTATGTCGGGGAACTTCTTGAGTTGCAGCAAGGGTGTGAAGGACCCTTTGGAAGTTCCAGTGGTTAGATGTGATTCGCCTCGAGAAGCCTCAGCGGAAATGGGCCTCATCTCGCCTGGAGGGCAAAACCTCCTGGATTTTCTCGAGTTGCGGCAGGTGATCTCGACTTACGCCGGGGACCTCAGGGACCCGCTCTGGTGGCCTCAGGAAAGGCCAGTCCCCATGCGAATTCCTCGGGGGCCTCTCGGGATTACTCTCCCGTCGATGCCGGGGCCTAAGACCTTGTGTGGAGTCGGGGCCGGAACCTGAGGATTCCTCTCCAGTGCTGACATGGATCTTGGGGTACTTCTGGAGTCTCCCCAGGGGAGTCAGTCCTCGTCTCGAATGCGGGCATGCACTTGCGCTTTCCTCCAGAGCGGTAGCAGCAGTGTCACGCAGTCCGCCGCGTGGATCAAAGGATCTATGGTTTTCCCTCGAGTCTTTCCCACGAGGCTTTCCCACGAGGCTTTCCCACAGGTCTGTCCCACGTGCACACGTGGTGGGAGTGGATTCTCGGCTTGAACGTCAAGGCAGTGCAGGGAAAACAGGTCCTCTGGAATGGACTGACACATCTGGGGGACTCTTGGAATGGTGGCACGACCCTGGAGTTCCTCTCGCCTTTCCTGTGGAGAGCGCCTCCTCTTGAGATGCGACGGGAACGCCGGGAATTCTTTCCCTACGAAACAGGGAAAGGATCCCTCATCTCGAGCTAGGAGGCGGAAACGGGGCTCCCCTGGATGTGTGCGGGACCCCACGTGCTTCCTCTCGAGTGGAGACGGGTATGTCGGGGAACTTCTTGAGTTGCAGCAAGGGTGTGAAGGACCCTTTGGAAGTTCCAGTTGTTAGACGTGATTAGCCTCGAGAAGCCTCAGCGGAAATGGGCCTCATCTCGCCTGGAGGGCAAAACCTCCTGGATTTTCTCGAGTTGCGGCAGGTGCTCTCGACTTACGACGGGGACCTCAGGGACCCGCTCTGGTGGCCTCAGGAAAGGCCAGTCCCCATGCGAGTTCCTCGGGGGCCTCTCGGGATTCCTCTCCCGTCGATGCCGGGGCCTAAGACCTTGTGTGGAGTCGGGGCCGGAACCTGAGGATTCCTCTCCAGTGCTGACATGGATCTTGGGGTACTTCTGGAGTCTACCCAGGGGAGTCAGTCCTCGTCTCGAATGCGGGCATGCACTTGCGCTTTCCTCCAGAGCGGAAGCAGCAGTGTCACGCAGTCCACCGCGTGGATCAAAGGATCTATGGTTTTCCCTCGAGTCTTTCCCACGAGGCTTTCCCACGAGGCTTTCCCACAGGGCTGTCCCACGTCCACACGTGGTGGGAGTGGATCCTCGGCTTGAACGTCAAGGCAGTGCAGGGAAAACAGGTTCCTCTGGAATGGACTGACACATCTGGGGGACTCTTGGAATGGTGGCACGACCCTGGAGTTCCTCTCGCCTTTCCTGTGGAGAGCGCCTCCTCTTGAGATGCGACGGGAACGCCGGGAATTCTTTCCCTACGAAACAGGGAAAGGATCCCTCATCTCGAGCTAGGAGGCGGAAACGGGGCTCCCCTGGATGTGTGCGGGACCCCACGTGCTTCCTCTCGAGTGGAGACGGGTATGTCGGGGAACTTCTTGAGTTGCTGCAAGGGTGTGAAGGACCCTTTGGAAGTTCCAGTGGTTAGACGTGATTAGCCTCGAGAAGCCTCAGCGGAAATGGGCCTCATCTCGCCTGGAGGGCAAAACCTCCTGGATTTTCTCGAGTTGCGGCAGGTGCTCTCGACTTACGACGAGGACCTCACGGACCCGCTCTGGTGGCCTCAGGAAAGGCCAGTCCCCATGCGAGTTCCTCGGGGGCCTCTCGGCATTCCTCTCCCGTCGATGCCGGGGCCTAAGACCTTGTGTGGAGTCGGGGCCGGAACCTGAGGATTCCTCTCCAGTGCTGACATGGATCTTGGGGTACTTCTGGAGTCTCCCCAGGGGAGTCAGTCCTCGTCTCGAATGCGGGCATGCACTTGCGCTTTCCTCCAGAGCGGTAGCAGCAGTGTCACGCAGTCCGCCGCGTGGATCAAAGGATCTATGGTTTTCCCTCGAGTCTTTCCCACGAGGCTTTCCCACGAGGCTTTCCCACAGGGCTGTCCCACGTGCACAGGTGGTGGGAGTCGATCCTCGGCTTGAACGTCAAGGCAGTGCAGGGAAAACAGGTTCCTCTGGAATGGACTGACACATCTGGGGGACTCTTGGAATGGTGGCACGACCCTGGAGTTCCTCTCGCCTTTCCTGTGGAGAGCGCCTCCTCTTGAGATGCGACGGGAACGCCGGGAATTCTTTCCCTACGAAACAGGGAAAGGATCCCTCATCTCGAGCTAGGAGGCGGAAACGGGGCTCCCCTGGATGTGTGCGGGACCCCACGTGCTTCCTCTCGAGTGGAGACGGGTATGTCGGGGAACTTCTTGAGTTGCAGCAAGGGTGTGAAGGACCCTTTGGAAGTTCCACTGGTTAGACGTGATTAGCCTCGAGAAGCCTCAGCGGAAATGGGCCTCATCTCGCCTGGAGGGCAAAACCTCCTGGATTTTCTCGAGTTGCGGCAGGTGCTCTCGACTTACGACGGGGACCTCAGGGACCCGCTCTGGTGGCCTCAGGAAAGGCCAGTCCCCATGCGAGTTCCTCGGGGGCCTCTCGGGATTCCTCTCCCGTCGATGCCGGGGCCGAAGACCTTGTGTGGAGTCGGGGCCGGAACCTGAGGATTCCTCCCCAGTGCTGACATGGATCTTGCGGTACTTCTGGAGTCTCCCCAGGGGAGTCAGTCCTCGTCTCGAATGCGGGCATGCACTTGCGCTTTCCTCCAGAGCGGTAGCAGCAGTGTCACGCAGTCCGCCGTGTGGATCAAAGGATCTATGGTTTTCCCTCGAGTCTTTCCCACGAGGCTTTCCCACGAGGCTTTCCCACAGGGCTGTCCCACGTGCACACGTTGTGGGAGTTGATCCTCGGCTTGAACGTCAAGGCAGTGCAGGGAAAACAGGTTCCTCTGGAATGGACTGACACATCTGGGGGACTCTTGGAATGGTGGCACGACCCTGGAGTTCCTCTCGCCTTTCCTGTGGAGAGCGCCTCCTCTTGAGATGCGACGGGAACGCCGGGAATTCTTTCCCTACGAAACAGGGAAAGGATCCCTCATCTCGAGCTTGGAGGCGGAAACGGGGCTCCCCTGGATGTGTGCGGGACCCCACGTGCTTCCTCTCGAGTGGAGACGGGTATGTCGGGGAACTTCTTGAGTTGCAGCAAGGGTGTGAAGGACCCTTTGGAAGTTCCAGTGGTTAGACGTGATTAGCCTCGAGAAGCCTCAGCGGAAATGGGCCTCATCTCGCCTGGAGGGCAAAACCTCCTGGATTTTCCCGAGTTGCGGCATGTGCTCTCGACTTACGACGGGGACCTCGGCGACCCGCTCTGGTGGCCTCAGCAAAGGCCAGTCCCCATGCGAGTTCCTCGGGGGCCTCTCGGCATTCCTCTCCCATCGATGCCGGGGCCTAAGACCTTGTGTGGAGTCGGGGCCGGAACCTGAGGATTCCTCTCCAGTGCTGACATGGATCTTGGGGTACTTCTGGAGTCTCCCCAGGGGAGTCAGTCCTCGTCTCGAATGCGTGCATGCACTTGCGCTTTCCTCCAGAGCGGTAGCAGCAGTGTCATGCAGTCCGCCGCGTGGATCAAAGGATCTATGGTTTTCCCTCGAGTCTTTCCCACGAGGCTTTCCCACGAGGCTTTCCCACAGGGCTGTCCCACGTGCACAGGTGGTGGGAGTCGATCCTCGGCTTGAACGTCAAGGCAGTGCAGGGAAAACAGGTTCCTCTGTAATGGACTGACACATCTGGGCGTCTCTTGGAATGGTGGCACGACCCTGGAGTTCCTCTCGCCTCTCCTGTGGAGAGCGCCTCCTCTTGAGATGCGACGGGAACGCCGGGAATTCTTTCCCTAAGAAACAGGGAAAGGATCCCTCATATCGAGCTAGGAGGCGGAAACGGGGCTCCCCTGGATGTGTGCGGGACCCCACGTGCTTCCTCTCAGGTGGAGACGGGTATGTCGGGGAACTTCTTGAGTTGCAGCAAGGGTGTGAAGGACTCTTTGGAAGGTCCAGTGGTTAGACGTGATTAGCCTCGAGAAGCCTCAGCGGAAATGGGCCTCATCTCGCCTGGAGGGCAAAACCTCCTGGATTTTCTCGAGTTGCGGCAGGTGCTCTCGACTTACGACGGGGACCTCAGGGACCCGCTCTGGTGGCCTCAGGAAAGGCCAGTCCCCATGCGAGTTCCTCGGGGGCCTCTCGGGATTCCTCTCCCGTCGATGCCGGGGCCTAAGACCTTGGGTGGAGTCGGGGCCGGAACCTGAGGATTCCTCTCCAGTGCTGACATGGATCTTGGGGTACTTCTGGAGTCTACCCAGGGGAGTCAGTCCTCGTCTCGAATGCGGGCATTCACTTGCGCTTTCCTCCAGAGCGGTAGCAGCAGTGTCACGCAGTCCACCGCGTGGATCAAAGGATCTATGGTTTTCCCTCGAGTCTTTCCCACGAGGCTTTCCCACGAGGCTTTCCCACAGGGCTGTCCCACGTGCACACGTGGTGGGAGTGGATCCTCGGCTTGAACGTCAAGGCAGTGCAGGGAAAACAGGTTCCTCTGGAATGGACTGACACATCTGGGGGACTCTTGGAATGGTGGCACGACCCTGGAGTTCCTCTCGCCTTTCCTGTGGAGAGCGCCTCCTCTTGAGATGCGACGGGAACGCCGGGAATTCTTTCCCTACGAAACAGGGAAAGGATCCCTCATCTCGAGCTAGGAGGCGGAAACGGGGCTCCCCTGGATGTGTGCGGGACCCCACGTGCTTCCTCTCGAGTGGAGACGGGTATGTCGGGGAACTTCTTGAGTTGCTGCAAGGGTGTGAAGGACCCTTTGGAAGTTCCAGTGGTTAGACGTGATTAGCCTCGAGAAGCCTCAGCGGAAATGGGCCTCATCTCGCCTGGAGGGCAAAACCTCCTGGATTTTCTCGAGTTGCGGCAGGTGCTCTCGACTTACGACGAGGACCTCACGGACCCGCTCTGGTGGCCTCAGGAAAGGCCAGTCCCCATGCGAGTTCCTCGGGGGCCTCTCGGCATTCCTCTCCCGTCGATGCCGGGGCCTAAGACCTTGTGTGGAGTCGGGGCCGGAACCTGAGGATTCCTCTCCAGTGCTGACATGGATCTTGGGGTACTTCTGGAGTCTCCCCAGGGGAGTCAGTCCTCGTCTCGAATGCGGGCATGCACTTGCGCTTTCCTCCAGATCGGTAGCAGCAGTGTCACGCAGTCCGCCGCGTGGATCAAAGGATCTATGGTTTTCCCTCGAGTCTTTCCCACGAGGCTTTCCCACGAGGCTTTCCCACAGGTCTGTCCCACGTGCACACGTGGTGGGAGTGGATCCTCGGCTTGAACGTCAAGGCAGTGCAGGGAAAACAGGTTCCTCTGGAATGGACTGACACATCTGGGGGACTCTTGGAATGGTGGCACGACCCTGAAGTTCCTCTCGCCTTTCCTGTGCAGAGCGCCTCCTCTTGAGATGCGACGGGAACGCCGGGAATTCTTTCCCTACGAAACAGGGAAAGGATCCCTCATCTCGAGCTAGGAGGCGGAAACGGGGCTCCCCTGGATGTGTGCGGGACCCCACGTGCTTCCTCTCGAGTGGAGACGGGTATGTCGGGGAACTTCTTGAGTTGCAGCAAGGGTGTGAAGGACCCTTTGGAAGTTCCACTGGTTAGACGTGATTAGCCTCGAGAAGCCTCAGCGGAAATGGGCCTCATCTCGCCTGGAGGGCAAAACCTCCTGGATTTTCTCGAGTTGCGGCAGGTGCTCTCGACTTACGACGGGGACCTCAGGGACCCGCTCTGGTGACCTCAGGAAAGGCCAGTCCCCATGCGAGTTCCTCGGGGGCCTCTCGGGATTCCTCTCCCGTCGATGCCGGGGCCTAAGACCTTGTGTGGAGTCGGGGCCGGAACCTGAGGATTCCTCTCCAGTGCTGACATGGATCTTGGGGTAGTTCTGGAGTCTCCCCAGGGGAGTCAGTCCTCGTCTCGAATGCGGGCATGCACTTGCGCTTTCCTCCAGAGCGGTAGCAGCAGTGTCACGCAGTCCGCCGCGTGGATCAAAGGATCTATGGTTTTCCCTCGAGTCTTTCCCACGAGGCTTTCCCACGAGGCTTTCCCACAGGGCTGTCCCACGTGCACACGTGGTGGGAGTCGATCCTCGGCTTGAACGTCAAGGCAGTGCAGGGAAAACAGGTTCCTCTGGAATGGACTGACACATCTGGGGGACTCTTGGAATGGTGGCACGACCCTGGAGTTCCTCTCGCCTTTCCAGTGGAGAGCGCCTCCTCTTGAGATGCGACGGGAACGCCGGGAATTCTTTCCCTACGAAACAGGGAAAGGATCCCTCATCTCGAGCTAGGAGGCGGAAACGGGGCTCCCCTGGATGTGTGCGGGACCCCACGTGCTTCCTCTCGAGTGGAGACGGGTATGTCGGGGAACTTCTTGAGTTGCAGCAAGGGTGTGAAGGACCCTTTGGAAGTTCCAGTGGTTAGACGTGATTAGCCTCGAGAAGCCTCAGCGGAAATGGGCCTCATCTCGCCTGGAGGGCAAACCCTCCTGGATTTTCTCGAGTTGCGGCAGGTGCTCTCGACTTACGACGGTGACCTCAGGGAACCGCTCTGGTGGCCTCAGGAAAGGCCAGTCCCCATGCGAGTTCCTCGGGGGCCTCTCGGGATTACTCTCCCGTCGATGCCGGGGCCTAAGACCTTGTGTGGAGTCGGGGCCGGAACCTGAGAATTCCTCTCCAGTGCTGACATGGATCTTGGGGTACTTCTGGAGTCTCCCCAGGGGAGTCAGTCCTCGTCTCGAATGCGGGCATGCACTTGCGCTTTCCTCCAGAGCGGTAGCAGCAGTGTCACGCAGTCCGCCGCGTGGATCAAAGGATCTATGTTTTTCCCTCGAGTCTTTCCCACGAGGCTATCCCACGAGGCTTTCCCACAGGGCTGTCCCACGTGCACACGTGGTGGGAGTGGATCCTCGGCTTGAACGTCAAGGCAGTGCAGGGAAAACAGGTTCCTCTGGAATGGACTGACACATCTGGGGGACTCTTGGAATGGTGGCACGACCCTGGAGTTCCTCTCGCCTTTCCTGTGGAGAGCGCCTCCTCTTGAGATGCGACGGGAACGCCGGGAATTCTTTCCCTACGAAACAGGGAAAGGATCCCTCATCTCGAGCTAGGAGGCGGAAACGGGGCTCCCCTGGATGTGTGCGGGACCCCACGTGCTTCCTCTCGAGTGCAGACGGGTATGTCGGGGAACTTCTTGAGTTGCAGCAAGGGTGTGAAGGACCCTTTGGAAGTTCCAGTGGTTAGACATGATTAGCCTCGAGAAGCCTCAGCGGAAATGGGCCTCATCTCGCCTGGAGGGCAAAACCTCCTGGATTTTCTCGAGTTGCGGCAGGTGCTCTCGACTTACGACGGGGACCTCAGGGACCCGCTCTGGTGGCCTCAGGAAAGGCCAGTCCCCATGCGAGTTCCTCGGGGGCCTCTCGGGATTCCTCTCCCGTCGATGCCGGGGCCTAAGACCTTGTGTGGAGTCGGGGCCGGAACCTGAGGATTCCTCTCCAGTGCTGACATGGATCTTGGGGTACTTCTGGAGTCTCCCCAGGGGAGTCAGTCCTCGTCTCGAATGCGGGCATGCACTTGCGCTTTCCTCCAGAGCGGTAGCAGCAGTGTCACGCAGTCCTCCGCGTGGATCAAAGGATCTATGGTTTTCCCTCGAGTCTTTCCCACGATGTTTTCCCACGAGGCTTTCCCACAGGGCTGTCCCACGTGCACACGTGGTGGGAGTCGATCCTCGGCTTGAACGTCAAGGCAGTGCAGGGAAAACAGGTTCCTCTGGAATGGACTGACACATCTGGGGGACTCTTGGAATGGTGGCACGACCCTGGAGTTCCTCTCGCCTTTCCTGTGGAGAGCGCCTCCTCTTGAGATACGACGGGAACGCCGGGAATTCTTTCCCTACGAAACAGGGAAAGGATCCCTCATCTCGAGCTAGGAGGCGGAAACGGGGCTCCCCTGGATGTGTGCGGGACCCCACGTGCTTCCTCTCGAGTGGAGACGGGTATGTCGGGGAACTTCTTGAGTTGCAGCAATGGTGTGAAGGACCCTTTGGAAGTTCCAGTGGTTAGATGTGAATGGCCTCGAGAAGCCTCAGCGGAAATGGGCCTCATCTCGCCTGGAGGGCAAAACCTCCTGGATTTTCTCGAGTTGCGGCAGGTGCTCTCGAATTACGACGGGGACCTCAGGGAACCGCTCTGGTGGCCTCAGGAAAGGCCAGTCCCCATGCGAGTTCCTCGGGGGCCTCTCGGGATTCCTCTCCCGTCGATGCCGGGGCCTAAGACCTTGTGTGGAGTCGGGGCAGGAACCTGAGGATTCCTCTGCAGTGCTGACATGGATCTTGGGGTACTTCTGGAGTCTCCCCAGGGGAGTCAGTCCTCGTCTCGAAAGCGGGCATGCACTTGCGCTTTCCTCCAGAGCGGTAGCAGCAGTGTCACGCAGTCCGCCGCGTGGATCAAAGGATCTATGGTTTTCCCTCGAGTCTTTCCCACGAGGCTTTCCCACGAGGCTTTCCCACAGGGCTGTCCCTTGTGCACACGTGGTGGTAGTCGATCCTCGGCTTGAACGTCAAGGCAGTGCAGGGAAAACTGGTTCCGCTGGAATGGACTGACACATCTGGGGGACTCTTGGAATGGTGGCACGACCCTGGAGTTCCTCTCGCCTTTCCTGTGGAGAGCGCCTCCTCTTGAGATGCGACGGGAACGCCGGGAATTCTTTCCCTACGAAACAGGGAAAGGATCCCTCATCTCGAGCTAGGAGGCGGAAACGGGGCTCCCCTGGATGTGTGCGGGACACCACGTGCTTCCTCTCCAGTGCAGACGGCTTTGTCGGGGAACTTCTTGAGTTGCAGCAAGGGTGTGAAGGACCCTTTGGAAGTTCCAGTGGTTAGATGTGATTGGCCTCGAGAAGCCTCAGCGGAAATGGGCCTCATCTCGCCTGGAGGGCAAAACCTCCTGGATTTTCTCGAGTTGCGGCAGGTGCTCTCGACTTACGATGGGGACCTCAGGGAACCGCTCTGTTGGCCTCAGGAAAGGCCAGTCCCCATGCTAGTTCCTCGGTTGCCTCTCGGGATTCCTCTCCCGTCGATACCGGGGCCTAAGACCTTGTGTGGAGTCGGGGCCGGAACCTGAGGATTCCTCTCCAGTGCTGACATGGATCTTGGGGTACTTCTGCAGTCTCCCCAGGGGAGTCAGTCCTCGTCTCGAATGCGGGCATGCACTTGCGCTTTCCTCCAGAGCGGTAGCAGCAGTGTCACGCAGTCCGCCGCGTGGATCAAAGGATCTATGGTTTTCCCTCGAGTCTTTCCCACGAGGCTTTCCCACGAGGCTTTCCCACAGGGCTGTCCCACGTGCACACGTGGTGGGAGTCGATCCTCGGCTTGAACGTCAAGGCAGTGCAGGGAAAACAGGTTCCTCTGGAATGGACTGACACATCTGGGGGACTCTTGGAATGGTGGCACGACCCTGGAGTTCCTCTCGCCTTTCCTGTGGAGAGCGCCTCCTCTTGAGATGCGACGGGAACGCCGGGAATTCTTTCCCTACGAAACAGGGAAAGGATCCCTCATCTCGAGCTAGGAGGCGGAAACGGGGCTCCCCTGGATGTGTACGGGACCCCACGTGCTTCCTCTCGAGTGGAGACGGGTATGTCGGGGAACTTCTTGAGTTGCAGCAATGGTGTGAAGGACCCTTTGGAAGTTCCAGTGGTTAGATGTGAATGGCCTCGAGAAGCCTCAGCGGAAATGGGCCTCATCTCGCCTGGAGGGCAAAACCTCCTGGATTTTCTCGAGTTGCGGCAGGTGCTCTCGAATTACGACGGGGACCTCAGGGAACCGCTCTGGTGGCCTCAGGAAAGGCCAATCCCCATGCGAGTGCCTCGGGGGCCTCTCGGGATTCCTCTCCCGTCGATGCCGGGGCCTAAGACCTTGTGTGGAGTAGGGGCCGGAACCTGAGGATTCCTCTCCAGTGCTGACATGGATCTTGGGGTACTTCTGGAGTCTCCCCAGGGGAGTCAGTCCTCGTCTCGAATGCGGGCATGCACTTGCGCTTTCCTCCAGAGCGGTAGCAGCAGTGTCACGCAGTCCGCCGCTTGGATCAAAGGATCTATGGTTTTCCCTCGAGTCTGTCCCACGAGGCTTTCCCACGAGGCTTTCCCACAGGGCTGTCCCATGTGCACACGTGGTGGGAGTCGATCCTCGGCTTGAACGTCAAGGCAGTGCAGGGAAAACAGGTTCCGCTGGAATGGACTGACACATCTGGGGGACTCTTGGAATGGTGGCACGACCCTGGAGTTCCTCTCGCCTTTCCTGTGGAGAGCGCCTCCTCTTGAGATGCGACGGGAACGCCGGGAATTCTTTCCCTACGAAACAGGGAAAGGATCCCTCATCTCGAGCTAGGAGGCGGAAACGGGGCTCCCCTGGATGTGTGCGGGACCCCACGTGCTTCCTCTCGAGTGGAGACGGGTATGTCGGGGAACTTCTTGAGTTGCAGCAATGGTGTGAAGGACCCTTTGGAAGTTCCAGTGGTTAGATGTGAATGGCCTCGAGAAGGCTCAGCGGAAATGGGCCTCATCTCGCCTGGAGGGCAAAACCTCCTGGATTATCTCGAGTTGCGGCAGGTGCTCTCAACTTACGACGGGGACTTCAGGGACCCGCTCTGGTGGCCTCAAGAAAGGCCAGTCCCCATGTGAGTTCCTCGGGGGCCTCTCGGGATTCCTCTCCCGTCGATGCCGGGGCCTAAGACCTTGTGTGGAGTCGGGGCCGGAACCTGAGGATTCCTCTCCAGTGCTGACATGGATCTTGGGGTACTTCTGGAGTCTGCCCAGGGGAGTCAGTCCTCGTCTCGAATGCGGGCATGCACTTGCGCTTTCCTCCAAAGCGGTAGCAGCAGTGTCATGCAGTCCGCCGCGTGGATTAAAGGATCTATGGTTTTCCCTCGAGTTTTTCCCACGAGGCTTTCCCACGAGGCTTTCCCACAGGGCTGTCCCACGTGCACACGTGGTGGGAGTCGATCCTCGGCTTGAACGTCAAGGCAGTGCAGGGAAAACAGGTTCCTCTGGAATGGACTGACACATCTGGGGGACTCTTGGAATGGTGGCACGACCCTGGAGTTCCTCTCGCCTTTCCTGTGGAGAGCGCCTCCTCTTGAGATGCGACGGGAACGCCGGGAATTCTTTCCCTACGAAACAGGGAAAGAATCCCTCATCTCGAGCTAGGAGGCGGAACCGGGGCTCCCCTGGATGTGTGCGGGACACCACGTGCTTCCTCTCGAGTGGAGACGGGTATGTCGGGGAACTTCTTGAGTTGCAGCAAGGGTGTGAAGGACCCTTTGGAAGTTCCAGTGGTTAGATGTGATTGGCCTCGAGAAGCCTCAGAGGAAATGGGCCTCATCTCGCCTGGAGGGCAAAACCTCCTGGATTTTCTCAAGTTGCGTCAGGTGCTCTCGACGTACGACGGGGACCTCAGGGACCCGCTCTGGTGGCCTCAGGAAAGGACAGTCCCCATGCGAGTTCCTGGGGGGCCTCTCGGGATTCCTCTCCCGTCGATGCCGGGACCTAAGACCTGGTGTGGAGTTGGGGCCGGAACCTGAGGATTCCTCTCCAGTGCTGACATGGATCTTGGGGTACTTCTGGAGTCTCCCCAGGGGAGTCAGTCCTCGTCTCGAATGCGGGCATGCACTTGCGCTTTCCTCCAGAGCGGTAGCAGCAGTGTCACGCAGTCCGCCCCGTGGATCAAAGGATCTATGGTTTTCCCTCGAGTCTTTCCCACGAGGCTTTCCCACGAGGCTTTCCCACAGGGCTGTCCCACGTGCACACGTGGTGGGAGTCGATCCTCGGCTTGAACGTCAAGGCAGTGCAGGGAAAACAGGTTCCTCTGGAATGGACTGACACATCTGGGGGACTCTTGGAATGGTGGCACGACCCTGGAGCTCCTCTCGCCTTTCCTGTGGAGAGCGCCTCCTCTTGAGATGCGACGGGAACGCCGGGAATTCTTTCCCTACGAAACAGGGAAAGTATCCCTCATCTCGAGCTAGGAGACGGAAACGGGGCTCCCCTGGATGTGTGCGGGACAACACGTGCTTCCTCTCGAGTGCAGACGGGTATGTCGGGGAACTTCTTGAGTTGCAGCAAGGGTGTGAAGGACCCTTTGGAAGTTCCAGTGGTTAGATGTGATTGGCCTCGAGAAGCCTCAGCGGAAATGGGCCTCATCTCGCCTGGAGGGCAAAACCTCCTGGGTTTTCTCGAGTTGCGGCAGGTGCTCTCGACGTACGACGGGGACCTCGGGGACCCGCTCTGGTGGCCTCAGGAAAGGCCAGTCCCCATGCGAGTTCCTCGGGGGCCTCTCGGATTCCTCTCCCGTCGATGCCGGGGCCTAAGTCCTTGTGTGAAGTCGGGGCCGGAACCTGAGGATTCCTCTCCAGTGCTGACATGGATCTTGGGGTACTTCTGGAGTCTCCCCAGGGGAGTCAGTTCTCGTCTCGAATGCGGGCATGCACTTGCGCTTTCCTCCAGAGTGGTAGCAGCAGTGTCACGCAGTCCGTCGCGTGGATCAAAGGATCTATGGTTTTCCCTCGAGTCTTTCCCACGAGGCTTTCCCACGAGGCTTTCCCACAGGGCTGTCCCACGTGCACACGTGGTGGGAGTCGATCCTCGGGTTGAACGTCAAGGCAGTGCAGGGAAAACAGGTTCCTCTGTAATGGACTGACACATCTGGTGGACTCTTGGAATGGTGGCATGACCCTGGAGTTCCTCTCGCCTTTCCTGTGGAGAGCGACTCCTCTTGAGATGCGACGGGAACGCCGGGAATTCTTTCCCTACGAAACAGGGAAAGGATCCCTCATCTCGAGCTAGGAGGCGGAAACGGGTCTCCCCTGGATGTGTGCGGGACACCACGTGTTTCCTCTCGAGTGCAGACTGGTATGTCGGGGAACTTCTTGAGTTGAAGCAAGGTTGTGAAGGACCCTTTGAAAGTTCCAGTGGTTAGATGTGATTGGCCTCGATAAGCCTCAGCGGAAATGGGCCTCATCTCGCCTGGAGGGCAAAACCTCCTGGATTTTCTCGAGTTGCGGCAGGTGCTCTGGACTTACGACGGGGACCTCAGGGACCCGCTCTGGTGGCCTCAGGAAAGGCCAGTCCCCATGCGAGTTCCTCGGGGGCCTCTCGGGATTCCTCTCCCGTCGATGCCGGGGCCTAAGACCTTGTGTGGAGTCGGGGCCGGAACCTGAGGATTCCTCTCCAGTGCTGACATGGATCTTGGGGTACTTCTGGAGTCTCCCCAGGGGAGTCAGTCCTCGTCTCGAATGCGGGCATGCACTTGTGCTTTCCTCCAGAGCGGTAGCAGCAGTGTCACGCAGTCGGCCGCGTGGATCAAAGGATCTATGGTTTTCCCTCGAGTCTTTCCCACGAGGCTTTCCCACGAGGCTCTCCCACAGGGCTGTCCCACGTGCACACGTGGTGGGAGTCGATCCTCGGCTTGAACGTCAAGGCAGTGCAGGGAAAACAGGTTCCTCTGGAATGGACTGAAACATCTGGGGGACTCTTGGAATGGTGGCACGACCCTGGAGTTCCTCTCGCCTTTCCTGTGGAGAGCGCCTCCTCTTGAGATGCGATGGGAACGCCGGGAATTCTTTCCCTACGAAACAGGGAAAGGATCCCTCATCTCGAGTTAGGAGGCGGAAACGGGGCTCCCCTGGATGTGTGCGGGACCCCACGTGCTTCCTCTCGAGTGGAGACGGGTATGTCGGGGAACTTCTTGAGTTGCAGCAAGGGTGTGAAGGACACCTTGGAAGTTCCAGTGGTTAGATGTGATTGGCCTCGAGAAGCCTCAGCGGAAATGGGCCTCATCTCGCCTGGAGGGCAAAACCTCCTGGATTTTCTCGAGTTGCGGCAGGTGCTCTCGACTTACGACGGGGACCTCAGGGACCCGATCTGGTGCCCCCAGGAAAGGCCAGTCCCCATGCGAGTTCCTCGGGGGCCTCTCGGGATTCCTCTCCCGTCGATGCCGGGGCCTAAGTCCTTGTGTGGAGTCGGGGCCGGAACCTGAGTATTCCTCTCCAGTGCTGACATGGATCTTGGGGTACTTCTGGAGTCTCCCCAGGGGAGTCAGTCCTCGTCTCGAATGCGGGCATGCACTTGCGCTTTCCTCCAGAGTGGTAGCAGCAGTGTCACGCAGTCCGCCGCGTGGATCAAAGGATCTATGGTTTTACCTCGAGTCTTTCCCACGAGGCTTTCCCACGAGGCTTTCCCACAGGGCTGTCCCACGTGCACACGTGGTGGGAGTCGATCCTCGGCTTGAACGTCAAGGCAGTGCAGGGAAAACAGGTTCCTCTGGAATGGACTGACACATCTGGGGGACTCTTGGAATTGTGGCATGACCCTGCAGTTCCTCTCGCCTTTCCTGTGGAGAGCGCCTCCTCTTGAGATGCGACGGGAACTCCGGGAATTCTTTCCCTACGAAACAGGGAAAGGATCCCTCATCTCGAGCTAGGAGGCGGAAACGGGGCTCCCCTGGATGTGTGCGGGACACTACGTGCTTCCTCTCGAGTGGAGACGGGTATGTCGGGGATCTTCTTGAGTTGCAGCAAGGGTGTGAAGGACCCTTTGAAAGTTCCAGTGGTTAGATGTGATTGGCCTCGAGAAGCCTCAGCGGAAATGGGCCTCATCTCTCCTGGAGGGCAAAACCTCCTGGATTTTCTCGAGTTGCGGCAGGTGCTCTCGACTTACGACGGGGACCTCAGGGACCCGCTCTGGTGGCCTTAGGAAAGGCCAGTCCCCCTGCGAGTTCCTCGGGGGCCTCTCGGGATTCCTCTCCCGTCGATGCCGGGGCCTAAGACCTTGTGTGGAGTCGGGGCCGGAACCTGAGGATTCCTCTCCAGTGCTGACATGGATCTTGGGGTACTTCTGGAGTCTCCCCAGGGGAGTCAGTCCTCGTCTCGAATGCGGGCATGCACTTGCGCTTTCCTCCAGAGCGGTAGCAGCAGTGTCACACAGTCCGCCGCGTGGATCAAAGGATCTATGGTTTTCCCTCGAGTCTTTCCCACGAGGCTTTCCCACGAGGCTTTCCCACAGGGCTGTCCCACGTGCACACGTGGTGGGAGTCGATCCTCGGCTTGAACGTCAAGGCAGTGCAGGGAAAACAGGTTCCTCTGGAATGGACTGACACATCTGGGGGACTCTTGGAATGGTGGCACGACCCTGGAGTTCCTCTCGCCTTTCCTGTGGAGAGCGCCTCCTCTTGAGATGCGACGGGAACGCCGGGAATTCTTTCCCTACGAAACAGGGAAAGGATCCCTCATCTCGAGCTAGGAGGCTTAAACGGGGCTCCCCTGGATGTGTGCGGGACCCCACGTGCTTCCTCTCGAGTGGAGACGGGTATGTCGGGGAACTTCTTGAGTTGCAGCAAGGGTGTGAAGGACCCTTTGGATGTTCCAGTGGTTAGATGTGATTGGCCTCGAGAAGCCTCAGCGGAAATGGGCCTCATCTCGCCTGGAGGGCAAAACCTCCTGGATTTTCTCGAGTTGCGGCAGGTGCTCTCGACTTACGACGGGGACCTCAGGGACCCGCTCTGGTGGCGTCAGGAAAGGCCAGTCCCCATGCGAGTTCCTCGGGGGCCTCTCGGGATTCCTCTCCCGTCGATGCCGGGGCCTAAGACCTTGTGTGGAGTCGGGGCCGGAACCTGAGGATTCCTCTCCAGTGCTGACATGGATCTTGGGGTACTTCTGGAGTCTCCCCAGGGGAGTCAGTCCTCGTCTCGAATGCGGGCATGCACTTGCGCTTTCCTCCAGAGCGGTAGCAGCAGTGTCACGCAGTCCGCCACGTGGATCAAAGGATCTATGGTTTTCCCTCGAGTCTTTCCCAGGAGGCTTTCCCACGAGGCTTTCCCACAGGGCTGTCTCACGTGCACACGTGGTGGGAGTCGATCCTCGGCTTGAACGTCAAGGCAGTGCAGGGAAAACAGGTTCCTCTGGAATGGACTGACACATCTGGGGGACTCTTGGAATGGTGTCTCGACCCTGGAGTTCCTCTCGCCTTTCCTGTGGAGAGCGCCTCCTCTTGAGATGCGACGGGAACTCCGGGAATTCTTTCCCTACGAAAGAGGGAAAGGATCCCTCATCTCGAGCTAGGAGGCGGAAACGGGGCTCCCCTGGATGTGTGCGGGACACCACGTGCTTCCTCTCGAGTGCAAACTGGTATGTCGGGGAACTTCTGGAGTTGCAGCAAGGGTGTGAAGGACCCTTTGAAAGTTCCAGTGGTTAGATGTGATTGGCCTCGAGAAGCCTCAGCGGAAATGGGCCTCATCTCGCCTGGAGGGCAAAACCTCCTGGATTTTCTCGAGTTGCGGCAGGTGCTCTCGACTTACGACGGGGACCTCAGGGACCCGCTCTGGTGGCGTCAGGAAAGGCCAGTCCCCATGCGAGTTCCTCGGGGGCCTCTCGGGATTCCTCTCCCGTCGATGCCGGGGCCTAAGACCTTGTGTGGAGTCGGGGCCGGAACCTGAGGATTCTTCTCCAGTGCTGACATGGATCTTGGGGTACTTCTGGAGTCTCCCCAGGGGAGTCAGTCCTCGTCTCGAATGCGGGCATGCACTTGCGCTTTCCTCCAGAGCGGTAGCAGCAGTGTCACGCAGTCCGCCACGTGGATCAAAGGATCTATGGTTTTCCCTCGAGTCTTTCCCAGGAGGCTTTCCCACGAGGCTTTCCCACAGGGCTGTCTCACGTGCACACGAGGTGGGAGTCGATCCTCGGCTTGAACGTCAAGGCAGTGCAGGGAAAACAGGTTCCTCTGGAATGGACTGACCCATCTGGGGGACTCTTGGAATGGTGTCTCGACCCTGGAGTTCCTCTCGCCTTTCCTGTGGAGAGCGCCTCCTCTTGAGATGCGACGGGAACTCCGGGAATTCTTTCCCTACGAAACAGGGAAAGGATCCCTCATCTCGAGCTAGGAGGCGGAACCGGGGCTCCCCTGGATGTGTGCGGGACACCACGTGCTTCCTCTCGAGTGCAAACTGGTATGTCGGGGAACTTCTTGAGTTGCAGCAAGGGTGTGAAGGACCCTTTGAAAGTTCCAGTGGTTAGATGTGATTGGCCTCGAGAAGCCTCAGCGGAAATGGGCCTCATCTCGCCTGGAGGGCAAAACCTCCTGGATTTTCTCGAGTTGCGGCAGGTGCTCTCGACTTACAACGGGGACCTCAGGGACCCGCTCTGGTGGCCTCAGGAAAGGCCAGTCCCCATGCGAGTTCCTCGGGGGCCTCTCGGGATTCCTCTCCCGTCGATGCCGGGGCCTACGACCTTGTGTTGAGTTGGGGCCGGAACCTGAGGATTCCTCTCCAGTGCTGACATGGATCTTGGGGTACTTCTGGAGTCTCCCCAGGGGAGTCAGTCCTCGTCTCGAATGCGGGCATGCACTTGCGCTTTCCTCCAGAGCGGTAGCAGCAGTATCACGCAGTCCGCCGCGTGGATAAAAGGATCTATGGTTTTCCCTCGAGTCTTTCCCACGAGGCTTTCCCACGAGGCTTTCCCACAGGGCTGTCCCACGTGCACACGTGGTGGGACTCGATCCTCGGCTTGAACGTCAAGGCAGTGCAGGGAAAACAGGTTCCTCTGGAATGGACTGACACATCTGGGGGACTCTTGGAATGGTGGCACGACCGTGGAGTTCCTCTCGCCTTTCCTGTGGAGAGCGCCTCCTCTTGAGATGCGACGGGAACGCCGGGAATTCTTTCCCTACGAAACAGGGAAAGGATCCCTCATCTCAAGCTAGGAGGCGGAAACGGGTCTCCCCTGGATGTGTGCGGGACCCCACGTGCTTCCTCTCGAGTGGAGACGGGTATGTCGGGGAACTTCTTGAGTTGCAGCAAGAGTGTGAAGGACCCTTTGGAAGTTCCAGTGGTGAGATGTGATTGGCCTCGAGAAACCTCAGCGGAAATGGGCCTCATTTCGCATGGAGGGCAAAACCTCCTGGATTTTCTCGAGTTGCGGCAGGTGCTCTCGACTTACGACGGGGACCTCAGGGACCCGCTCTGGTGGCCTCAGGAAAGGCCAGTCCCCATGCGAGTTCCTCGGGGGCCTCTGGGGATTCCTCTCCCGTCGATGCCGGGGCCTAAGACCTTGTGTGGAGTCGGGGCCGGAACCTGAGGATTCCTCTCCAGTGCTGACATGGATCTTGGGGTACTTCTGGAGTCTCCCCAGGGGAGTCAGTCCTCGTCTCGAATGCGGGCATGCACTTGCGCTTTCCTCCAGAGCGGTAGCAGCAGTGTCACGCAGTCCGCCGCGTGGATCAAAGGATCTATGGTTTTCCCTCGAGTCTTTCCCACGAGGCTTTCCCACGAGGCTTTCCCACAGGGCTGTCCCACATGCACACGTGGTGGGAGTCGATACTCGGCTTGAACGTCAAGGCAGTGCAGGGAAAACAGGTTCCTCTGGAATGGACTGACACATCTGGGGGACTCTTGGAATGGTGTCTCGACCCTGGAGTTCCTCTCGCCTTTCCTGTGGAGAGCGCCTCCTCTTGAGATGCGACGGGAACGCCGGGAATTCTTTCCCTACGAAACAGGGAAAGGATCCCTCATCTCGAGCTAGGAGGCGGAAACGGGGCTCCCCTGGATGTGTGCGGGACACCACGTGCTTCCTCTCGAGTGCAGACGGGTATGTCGGGGAACTTCTTGAGTTGCAGCAAGGGTGTGAAGGACCCTTTGGAAGTTCCAGTGGTTAGATGTGATTGGCCTCTAGAAGCCTCAGCGGAAATGGGCCTCATCTCGCCTGGAGGGCAAAACCTCCTGGATTTTCTCTAGTTGCGGCAGGTGCTCTCGACTTATGACCGGGACCTCAGGGACCCGCTCTGGTGGCCTCAGGAAAGGCCAGTCCCCATGCGAGTTCCTCGGGGGCCTCTCGGGATTCCTCTCCCGTGGATGCCGGGGCCTAAGACCTTGTGTGGAGTCGGGGCCGGAACCTGAGGATTCCTCTCCAGTGCTGACATGGATCTTGGGGTACTTCTGGAGTCTCCCCAGGGGAGTCAGTCCTCGTCTCGAATGCGGGCATGCACTTGCGCTTTCCTCCATAGCGGTAGCAGCAGTGTCACGCAGTCCGCCGCGTGGATCAAAGGATTTATGGTTTTCCCTCGAGTCTTTCCCACGAGGCTTTCCCACGAGGCTTTCCCACAGGGCTGTCCCACGTGCACACGTGGTGGGAGTCGATCCTCGGCTTGAACGTCAAGGCAGTGCAGGGAAAACAGGTTCCTCTGGAATGGACTCACACATCTGGGGGACTCTTGGAATGGTGGCACGACCCTGGAGTTCCTCTCGCCTGTCCTGTGGAGAGCGCCTCCTCTTGAGATGCGACGGGAACGCCGGGAATTCTTTCCCTACGAAACAGGGAAAGGATCCCTCATCTCGAGCTAGGAGGCGGAAACGGGGCTCCCCTGGATGTGTGCGGGACACCACGTGCTTCCTCTCGAGTGGAGACGGGTATGTCGGGGAACTTCTTGAGTTGCAGCAAGGGTGTGAAGGACCCTTTTGAAGTTCCAGTGGTTAGATGTGATTGGCCTCGAGAAGCCTCAGCGGAAATGGGCCTCATCTCGCCTGGAGGGCAAAACCTCCTGGATTTTCTCGAGTTGCGGCAGGTGCTCTCGACTTACGACGGGGACCTCAGGGACCTGCTCTGGTGGCCTCAGGAAAGGCCAGTCCCCATGCGAGTTCCTCGGGGGCCTCTCGGGATTCCTCTCCCGTCGATGCCGGGGCCTACGACCTTGTGTGGAGTTGGGGCCGGAACCTGAGGATTCCTCTCCAGTGCTGACATGGATCTTGGGGTACTTCTGGAGTCTCCCCAGGGGAGTCAGTCCTCGTCTCGAATGCGGGCATGCACTTGCGCTTTCCTCCAGAGCGGTAGCAGCAGTGTCACGCAGTCCTCCGCGTGGATCAAAGGATCTATGGTTTTGCCTCGAGTCTTTCCCACGAGGCTTTCCCACGAGGCTTTCCCACAGGGCTGTCCCACGTGCACACGTGGTGGGAGTCGATCCTCAGCTTGAACGTCAAGGCAGTGCAGGGAAAACAGGTTCCTCTGGAATGGACTGACACATCTGGGGGACTCTTGGAATGGTGGCACGACCCTGGAGTTCCTCTCGCCTTTCCTGTGGAGAGCGCCTCCTCTTGAGATGCGACGGGAACGCCGGGAATTCTTTCCCTACGAAACAGGGAAAGGATCCCTCATCTCGAGCAAGGAGGCGGAAACGGGGCTCCCCTGGATGTGTGCGGGACACCACGTGCTTCCTCTCGAGTGCAGACGGGTATGTCGGGGAACTTCTT
This sequence comes from Ovis canadensis, assembly GCF_042477335.2. Taxonomy (NCBI): domain Eukaryota; kingdom Metazoa; phylum Chordata; class Mammalia; order Artiodactyla; family Bovidae; genus Ovis; species Ovis canadensis. The sequence goes on from NC_091264.1 coordinate 8,408,995, forward strand.
AAGTTGCAGCAAGGGTGTGAAGGACCCATTGGAAGTTCCAGTGGTTAGATGTTATTGGCCTCGAAAAGCCTCAGCGGAAATGGGCCTCATCTCGCCTGGAGAGCAAAACCTCCTGGATTTTCTCGAGTTGCGGCAGGTGCTCTCGACTTTCGACGGGGACCTCAGGGACCCGCTCTGGTGGCCTCAGGAAAGGCCAGTCCCCATGCGAATTCCTCGGGGGCCTCTCGGGATTCCACTCCCGTCGATGCCGGGGCCTAAGACCTTGTGTGGAGTCGGGGCCGGAACCTGAGGATTCCTCTCCAGTGCTGACATGGATCTTGGGGTACTTCTGGAGTCTCCCCAGGGGAGTCCGTCCTCGTCTCGAATGCGGGCATGCACTTGCGCTTTCCTCCAGAGCGGTAGCAGCAGTGTCACGCAGTCCGCCGCGTGGAGCAAAGGATCTATGGTTTTCCCTCGAGTCTTTCCCACGAGGCTTTCCCACGAGGCTTTCCCACAGGGCTGTCCCATGTGCACACGTGGTGGGAGTCGGTCCTCGGCTTGAACGTCAAGGCAGTGCAGGGAAAACAGGTTCCTCTGGAATGGACTGACACATCTGGGGGACTCTTGGAATGGTGTCACGACCCTGGAGTTCCTCTCGCCTGTCCTGTGGAGAGCGCCTCCTCTTGAGATGCGACGGGAACGCCGGGAATTCTTTCCCTACGAAACAGGGAAAGGATCCCTCATCTCGAGCTAGGAGGCGGAAACGGGGCTCCCCTGGATGTGTGCGGGACCCCACGTGCTTCCTCTCGAATGGAGACGGGTATGTCGGGGAACTTCTTGAGTTGCAGCAAGGGTGTGAAGGACCCTTTGGAAGTTCCAGTGGTTAGACGTGATTGGCCTCGAGAAGCCTCAGCGGAAATGGGCCTCATCTCGCCTGGAGGGCAAAACCTCCTGGATTTTCTCGAGTTGCGGCAGGTGCTCTCGACTTACGACGGGGACCTCAGGGACCTGCTCTGGTGGCCTCAGGAAAGGCCAGTCCCCATGCGAGTTCCTCGGGGGCCTCTCGGGATTCCTCTCCCGTCGATGCCGGGGCCTACGACCTAGTGTGGAGTTGGGGCCGGAACGTGAGGATTCCTCTCCAGTGCTGACATGGATCTTGGGGTACTTCTGGAGTCTCCCCAGGGGAGTCAGTCCTCGTCTCGAATGCGGGCATGCACTTGCGCTTTCCTCCAGAGCGGTAACAGCAGTGTCACGCAGTCCGCCGCGTGGATCAAAGGATCTATGGTTTTGCCTCGAGTCTTTCCCACGAGGCTTTCCCACGAGGCTTTCCCACAGGGCTGTCCCACGTGCACACGTGGTGGGAGTCGATCCTCGGCTTGAACGTCAAGGCAGTGCAGGGAAAACAGGTTCCTCTGGAATGGACTGACACATCTGGGGGACTCTTGGAATGGTGGCACGACCCTGGAGTTCCTCTCGCCTTTCCTGTGGAGAGCGCCTCCTCTTGAGATGCGACGGGAACGCCGGGAATTCTTTCCCTACGAAACAGGGAAAGGATCCCTCATCTCGAGCTAGGAGGCGGAAACGGGGCTCCCCTGGATGTGTGCGGGACACCACGTGCTTCCTCTCGAGTGGAGACGGGTAAGTCGGGGAACTTCTTGAGTTGCAGCAAGGGTGTGAAGGACCCTTTGGAAGTTCCAGTGGTTAGACGTGATTGGCCTCGAGAAGCCTCAGCGGAAATGGGCCTCATCACGCCTGGAGGGCAAAACCTTCTGGATTTTCTCGAGTTGCGGCAGGTGCTCTCGACTTACGACGGGGACCTCAGGGACCCGCTCTGGTGGCCTCAGGAAAGGCCAGTCCCCATGCGAGTTCCTCGGGGGCCTCTCGGGATTCCTCTCCCGTCGATGCCGGCGCCGAAGACCTTGTGTGGAGTCGGGGCCGGAACCTGAGGATTCCTCTCCAGTGCTGACATGGATCTTGGGGTACTTCTGGAGTCTCCCCAGGGGAGTCAGTCCTCGTCTCGAATGCGGGCATGCACTTGCACTTTCCTTCAGAGCGGTAACAGCAGTGTCACGCAGTCCGCCGCATGGATCAAAGGATCTATGGTTTTCCCTCGAGTCTTTCCCACGAGGCTTTCCCACGAGGCTTTCCCACAGGGCTGTCCCACGTGCACACGTGGTGGGAGTCGATCCTCGGCTTGAACATCAAGGCAGTGCAGGGAAAACAGGTTCCTCTGGAATGGACTGACACATCTGGGGGACTCTTGGAATGGTGTCACGACCCTGGAGTTCCTCTCGCCTTTCCTGTGGAGAGCGCCTCCTCTTGAGATGCGACGGGAACGCCGGGAATTCTTTCCCTACGAAACAGGGAAAGGATCCCTCATCTCGAGCTAGGAGGCGGAAACGGGGCTCCCCTGGATGTGTTCGGGACCCCACGTGCTTCCTCTCGAGTGGAGACGGGTATGTCGGGGAACTTCTTGAGTTGCAGCAATGGTGTGAAGGACCCTTTTGAAGTTCCAGTGGTTAGATGTGATTGGCCTCGAGAAGCCTCAGCGGAAATGGGCCTCATCTCGCCTGGAGGGCAAAACCTCCTGGATTTTCTCGAGTTGCGGCAGGTGCTCTCGACTTACGACGGGGACCTCAGGGACCCGCTCTGGTGGCCTCAGGAAAGGCCAGTCCCCATGCGAGTTCCTCGGGGGCCTCTGGGGATTCCTCTCCCGTCGATGCCGGGGCCTAAGACCTTGTGTGGAGTCGGGGCCGGAACCTGAGGATTCCTCTCCAGTGCTGACATGGATCTTGGGGTACTTCTGGAGTCTCCCCAGGGGAGTCAGTCCTCGTCTCGAATGCGGGCATGCACTTACGCTTTCCTCCAGAGCGGTAGCAGCATTGTCACGCAGTCCACCGCGTGGATCAAAGGATCTATGGTTTTCCCTCGAGTCTTTCCCACGAGGCTTTCCCACGAGGCTTTCCCTCAGGGCTGTCCCACGTGCACTCGTGGTGGGAGTCGATCCTCGGTTGAACGTCAAGGCAGTGCAGGGAAAACAGGTTCCTCTGGAATGGACTGACACATCTGGGGGACTCTTGGAATGGTGGCACGACCCTGGAGTTCCTCTCGCCTTTCCTGTGGAGAGCGCCTCCTCTTGAGATGCGACGGGAACGCCGGGAATTCTTTCCCTACGAAACAGGGAAAGGATCCCTCATCTCGAGCTAGGAGGCGGAAACGGGGCTCACCTGGATGTGTGCGGGACCCACGTGCTTCCTCTCGAGTGGAGACGGGTATGTTCGGGAACTTCTTGAGTTGCAGCAAGGTTGTGAAGGACCCTTTGGAAGTTCCAGTGGTTAGACGTGATTAGCGTCGAGAAGCCTCAGCGGAAATGGGCCTCATCGCGCCTGGAGGGCAAAACCTCCTGGATTTTCTCGAGTTGCGGCAGGTGCTCTCGACTTACGACGGGGACCTCAGGGACCCGCTCTGGTGGCCTCAGGAAAGGCCAGTCCCCATGCGAGTTCCTCGGGGGCCTCTGCGGATTCCTCTCCCGTCGATGCCGGGGCCTAAGACCTTGTGTGGAGTCGGGGCCGGAACCTGAGGATTCCTCTCCAGTGCTGACATGGATCTTGGGGTACTTCTGGAGTCTCCCCAGGGGAGTCAGTCCTCGTCTCGAATGCGGGCATGCACTTGCGCTTTCCTCCAGAGCGGCAGCAGCAGTGTCACGCAGTCCGCCGCGTGGAACAAAGGATCTATGGTTTTCCCTCGAGTCTTTCCCACGAGGCTTTCCCACGAGGCTTTCCCACAGGGCTGTCCCACGTGCACACGTGGTGGGAGTGGATCCTCGGCTTGAACGTCAAGGCAGTGCAGGGAAAACAGGTTCCTCTGGAATGGACTGACACATCTGGGGGACTCTTGGAATGGTGGCAGGACCCTGGAGTTCCTCTCGCCTTTCCTGTGGAGAGCGCCTCCTCTTGAGATGCGACGGGAACGCCGGGAATTCTTTCCCTACGAAACAGGGAAAGGATCCCTCATCTCGAGCTAGGAGGCGGAAACGGGGCTCCCCTGGATGTGTGCGCTACCCCACGTGCTTCCTCTCGAGTGGAGACGGTTATGTCGGGGAACTTCTTGAGTTGCAGCAAGGGTGTGAAGGACCCTTTGGAAGTTCCAGTGGTTAGATGTGATTGGCCTCGAGAAGCCTCAGCGGAAATGGGCCTCATCTCGCCTGGAGGGCAAAACCTCCTGGATTTTCTCGAGTTGCGGCAGGTGCTCTCGACTTACGACGGGGACCTCAGGGACCCGCTTTGGTGGCCTCAGGAAAGGCCAGTCCCTATGAGAGTTCCTCGGGGGCCTATCGGGATTCCTCTCCCGTCGATGCCGGGGCCTAAGACCTTGTGTGGAGTCGGGGCCGGAACCTGAGGATTCCTCTCCAGTGCTGACATGGATCTTGGGGTACTTCTGGAGTCTCCCCAGGGGAGTCAGTCCTCGTCTCGAATGCGGGCATGCACTTGCGCTTTCCTCCAGAGCGGTAGCAGCAGTGTCACGCAGTCCGCCGCGTGGATCAAAGGATCTATGGTTTTGCCTCGAGTCTTTCCCACGAGGCTTTCCCACGAGGCTTTCCCACAGGGCTGTCCCACGTGCACACGTGGTGGGAGTCGATCCTCGGCTTGAACGACAAGGCAGTGCAGGGAAAACAGGTTCCTCTGGAATGGACTGACACATCTGGGGGACTCTTGGAATGGTGGTACGACCCTGGAGTTCCTCTCGCCTTTCCTGTGGAGAGCGCCTCCTCTTGAGATGCGACGGGAACGCCGGGAATTCTTTCCCTACGAAACAGGGAAAGGATCCCTCATCTCGAGCTAGGAGGCGGAAACGGGGCTCCCCTGGATGTGTGCGGGACCCACGTGCTTCCTCTCGAGTGGAGACGGGTATGTCGGGGAACTTCTTGAGTTGCAGCAAGGGTGTGAAGGACCCTTTGGAAGTTCCAGTGGTTAGATGTGATTGGTCTCGAGAAGCCTCAGCGGAAATGGGCCTCATCTCGCCTGGAGGGCAAAACCTCCTGGATTTTATCGAGTTGCGGCAGGTGCTCTCGGCTTACGACGGGGACCTCAGGGAACCGCTCTGGTGGCCTCAGGAAAGGCCAGTCCCCATGCGAGTTCCTCGGGGGCCTCTGGGGATTCCTCTCCCGTCGATGCCGGGGCCTAAGACCTTGTGTGGAGTCGGGGCCGGAACCTGAGGATTCCTCTCCAGTGCTGACATGGATCTTGGGGTACTTCTGGAGTCTCCCCAGGGGAGTCAGTCCTCGTCTCGAATGCGGGCATGCACTTGCGCTTTCCTCCAGAGCGGTAGCAGCAGTGTCACGCAGTCCGCCGCGTGGATCAAAGAATCTATGGTTTTCCCTCGTGTCTTTCCCACGAAACTTTCCCACGAGGCTTTCCCAAAGGGCTGTCCCACGTGCACACGTGGTGGGAGTCGATCCTCGGCTTGAACGTCAAGGCCGTGCAGGGAAAACAGGTTCCTCTGGAATGGACTGACACATCTGGGGGACTCTTGGAATGGTGGCACGACCCTGGAGTTCCTCTCGCCTTTCCTGTGGAGAGCGCCTCCTCTTGAGATGCGACGGGAACGCCGGGAATTCTTTCCCTACGAAACAGGGAAAGGATCCCTCATCTCGAGCTAGGAGGCGGAAACGGGGCTCCCCTGGATGTGTGCGGGACCCACGTGCTTCCTCTCGAGTGGAGACGGGTATGTCGGGGAACTTCTTGAGTTGCAGCAATGGTGTGAAGGACCCTTTGGAAGTTCCAGTGGTTAGATGTGATTGGCCTCGAGAAGCCTCAGCGGAAATGGGCCTCATCTCGCCTGGAGGGCAAAACCTCCTGGATTTTCTCGAGTTGCTTCAGGTGCTCTCGACTTACGACGGGAACCTCAGGGACCAGCTCTGGTGGCCTCAGGAAAGGCCAGTCCCTATGCGAGTTCCTCGGGGGCCTATCGGGATTCCTCTCCCGTCGATGCCGGGGCCTAAGACCTTGTGTGGAGTCGGGGCCGGAACCTGAGGATTCCTCTCCAGTGCTGACATGGATCTTGGGGTACTTCTGGAGTCTCCCCAGGGGAGTCAGTCCTCGTCTCGAATGCGGGCATGCACTTGCGCTTTCCTCCAGAGCGGTAGCAGCAGTGTCACGCAGTCCGCCGCGTGGATCAAAGGATCTATGGTTTTCCCTCGAGTCTTTCCCACGAGGCTTTCCCACGAGGCTTTCCCACAGGGCTGTCCCACGTGCACACGTGGTGGGAGTCGATCCTCGGCTTGAACGTCAAGGCAGTGCAGGGAAAACAGGTTCCTCTGGAATGGACTGACACATCTGGGGGACTCTTGGAATGGTGGCACGACCCTGGAGTTCCTCTCGCCTTTCCTGTGGAGAGCGCCTCGTCTTGAGATGTGACGGGAACGCCGGGAATTCTTTCCCTACGAAACAGGGAAAGGATCCCTCATCTCGAGCTAGGAGGCGGAAACGGGGCTCCCCTGGATGTGTGCGGGACCCCACGTGCTTCCTCTCGAGTGGAGACGGGTATGTCGGGGAACTTCTTGAGTTGCAGCAAGGGTGTGAAGGACCCTTTGGAAGTTCCAGTGGTTAGATGTGATTGGCCTCGAGAAGCCTCAGCGGAAATGGGCCTCATCTCGCCTGGAGGGCAAAACCTCCTGGATTTTCTCGAGTTGCGGCAGGTGCTCTCGACTTACGACGGGGACCTCAGGGAACCGCTCTGGTGGCCTCAGGAAAGGCCAGTCCCCATGCGAGTTCCACGGGGGCCTCTCGGGATTCTTCTCCCGTCGATGCCGGGGCCTAAGACCTTGTGTGGAGTCAGGCCGGAACCTGAGGATTCCTCTCCAGTGCTGACATGGATCTTGGGGTACTTCTGGAGTCTCCCCAGGGGAGTCAGTCCTCGTCTCGAATGCGGGCATGCACTTGCGCTTTCCTCCAGAGCGGTAGCAGCAGTGTCACGCAGTCCGCCGCGTGGATCAAAGAATCTATGGTTTTCCCTCGTGTCTTTCCCACGAGGCTTTCCCACGAGGCTTTCCCACAGGGCTGTCCCACGTGCACACGTGGTGGGAGTCGATCCTCGGCTTGAACGTCAAGGCAGTGCAGGGAAGACAGGTTCCTCTGGAATGGACTGACACATCTGGGGGACTCTTGGAATGGTGTCACGACCCTGGAGTTCCTCTCCCCTGTCCTGTGGAGAGCGCCTCCTCTTGAGATGCGACGGGAACGCCGGGAATTCTTTCCCTACGAAACAGGGAAAGGATCCCTCATCTCGAGCTAGGAGGCGGAAACGGGGCTCCCCTGGATGTGTGCGGGACCCCACGTGCTTCCTCTCGAGTGGAGACGGGTATGTCGGGGAACTTCTTGAGTTGCAGCAAGGGTGTGAAGGACCCTTTGGAAGTTCCAGTGGTTAGACGTGATTGGCCTCGAGAAGCCTCAGCGGAAATGGGCCTCATCTCGCCTGGAGGGCAAAACCTCCTGGATTTTCTCGAGTTGCGGCAGGTGCTCTCGACTTACGACGGGGACCTCAGGGACCTGCTCTGGTGGCCTCAGGAAAGGCCAGTCCCCATGCGAGGTCCTCGGGGGCCTCTCGGGATTCCTCTCCCGTCGATGCCGGGGCCTACGACCTTGTGTGGAGTTGGGGCCGGAACGTGAGGATTCCTCTCCAGTGCTGACATGGATCTTGGGGTACTTCTGGAGTCTCCCCAGGGGAGTCAGTCCTCGTCTCGAATGCGGGCATGCACTTGCGCTTTCCTCCAGAGCGGTAACAGCAGTGTCACGCAGTCCGCCGCGTGGATCAAAGGATCTATGGTTTTGCCTCGAGTCTTTCCCACGAGGCTTTCCCACGAGGCTTTCCCACAGGGCTGTCCCACGTGCACACGTGGTGGGAGTCGATCCTCGGCTTGAACGTCAAGGCAGTGCAGGGAAAACAGGTTCCTCTGGAATGGACTGACACATCTGGTGGACTCTTGGAATGGTGGCACGACCCTGGAGTTCCTCTCGCCTTTCCTGTGGAGAGCGCCTCCTCTTGAGATGCGACGGGAACGCCGGGAATTCTTTCCCTACGAAACAGGGAAAGGATCCCTCATCTCGAGCTAGGAGGCGGAAACGGGGCTCCCCTGGATGTGTGCGGGACACCACGTGCTTCCTCTCGAGTGGAGACGGGTAAGTCGGGGAACTTCTTGAGTTGCAGCAAGGGTGTGAAGGACCCTTTGGAAGTTCCAGTGGTTAGATGTGATTGGCCTCGAGAAGCCTCAGCGGAAATGGGCCTCATCACGCCTGGAGGGCAAAACCTCCTGGATTTTCTCGAGTTGCGGCAGGTGCTCTCGACTTACGACGGGGACCTCAGGGACCCGCTCTGGTGGCCTCAGGAAAGGCCAGTCCCCATGCGAGTTCCTCGGGGGCCTCTCGGGATTCCTCTCCCGTCGATGGAGGGGCCTAAGACTTTGTGTGGAGTCGGGGCCGGAACCTGAGGATTCCTCTCCAGTGCTGACATGGATCTTGGGGTACTTCTGGAGTCTCCCCAGGGGAGTCAGTCCTCGTCTCGAATGCGGGCATGCACTTACGCTTTCCTCCAGAGCGGTAGCAGCATTGTCACGCAGTCCGCCGCGTGGATCAAAGGATCTATGGTTTTCCCTCGAGTCTTTCCCACGAGGCTTTCCCACGAGGCTTTCCCACAGGGCTGTCCCACGTGCACACGTGGTGGGAGTCGATCCTCGGCTTGAACGTCAAGGCAGTGCAGGGAAAACAGGTTCCTCTGGAATGGATTGACACATCTGGGGGACTCTAGGAATGGTGGCACGACCCTGGAGTTCCTCTCGCCTTTCCTGTGGAGAGCGCCTCGTCTTGAGATGTGACGGGAACGCCGGGAATTCTTTCCCTACGAAACAGGGAAAGGATCCCTCATCTCGAGCTAGGAGGCGGAAACGGGGCTCACCTGGATGTGTGCGGGACCCCACGTGCTTCCTCTCGAGTGGAGACGGGTATGTCGGGGAACTTCTTGAGTTGCAGCAAGGGTGTGAAGGACCCTTTGGAAGTTCCAGTGGTTAGATGTGATTGGCCTCGAGAAGCCTCAGCGGAAATGGGCCTCATCTCGCCTGGAGGGCAAAACCTTCTGGATTTTCTCGAGTTGCGGCAGGTGCTCTCGACTTACGACGGGGACCTCAGGGACCCGCTCTGGTTGCCTCAGGAAAGGCCAGTCCCCATGCGAGTTCCTCGGGGGCCTCTCGGGATTCTTCTCCCGTGGATGCCGGGGCCTAAGTCCTTGTGTGGAGTCGGGCCGGAACCTGAGGATTCCTCTCCAGTGCTGACATGGATCTTGGGGTACTTCTGGAGTCTCCCCAGGGGAGTCAGTCCTCGTCTCGAATGCGGGCATGCACTTGCGCTTTCCTCCAGAGCGGTAGCAGCAGTGTCACGCAGTCCGCCGCGTGGATCAAAGAATCTATGGTTTTCCCTCGAGTCTTTCCCACGAGGCTTTCCCACGAGGCTTTCCCACAGGGCTGTCCCACGTGCACTCGTGGTGGGAGTCGATCCTCGGTTGAACGTCAAGGCAGTGCAGGGAAAACAGGTTCCTCTGGAATGGACTGACACATCTGGGGGACTCTTGGAATGGTGGCACGACCCTGGAGTTCCTCTCGCCTTTCCTGTGGAGAGCGCCTCCTCTTGAGATGCGACGGGAACGCCGGGAATTCTTTCCCTACGAAACAGGGAAAGGATCCCTCATCTCGAGCTAGGAGGCGGAAACGGGGCTCACCTGGATGTGTGCGGGACCCACGTGCTTCCTCTCGAGTGGAGACGGGTATGTCGGGGAACTTCTTGAGTTGCAGCAAGGTTGTGAAGGACCCTTTGGAAGTTCCAGTGGTTAGACGTGATTAGCGTCGAGAAGCCTCAGCGGAAATGGGCCTCATCGCGCCTGGAGGGCAAAACCTCCTGGATTTTCTCGAGTTGCGGCAGGTGCTCTCGACTTACGACGGGGACCTCAGGGACCCGCTCTGGTGGCCTCAGGAAAGGCCAGTCCCCATGCGAGTTCCTCGGGGGCCTCTGGGGATTCCTCTCCCGTCGATGCCGGGGCCTAAGACCTTGTGTGGAGTCGGGGCCGGAACCTGAGGATTCCTCTCCAGTGCTGACATGGATCTTGGGGTACTTCTGGAGTCTCCCCAGGGGAGTCAGTCCTCGTCTCGAATGCGGGCATGCACTTGCGCTTTCCTCCAGAGCGGCAGCAGCAGTGTCACGCAGTCCGCCGCGTGGAACAAAGGATCTATGGTTTTCCCTCGAGTCTTTCCCACGAGGCTTTCCCACGAGGCTTTCCCACAGGGCTGTCAAACGTGCACACGTGGTGGGAGTCGATGCTCGGCTTGAACGTCAAGGCAGTGCTTGGAAAACAGGTTCCTCTGGAATGGACTGACACATCTGGGGGACTCTTGGACTGGTGGCACGACCCTGGAGTTCCTCTCGCCTTTCCTGTGGAGAGCGCCTCCTCTTGAGATGCGACGGGAACGCCGGGAATTCTTTCCCTACGAAACAGGGAAAGGATCCCTCATCTCGAGCTAGGAGGCGGAAACGGGGCTCCCCTGGATGTGTGCGCTACCCCACGTGCTTCCTCTCGAGTGGAGACGGTTATGTCGGGGAACTTCTTGAGTTGCAGCAAGGGTGTGAAGGACCCTTTGGAAGTTCCAGTGGTTAGATGTGATTGGCCTCGAGAAGCCTCAGCGGAAATGGGCCTCATCGCGCCTGGAGGGCAAAACCTCCTGGATTTTCTCGAGTTGCGGCAGGTGCTCTCGACTTACGACGGGGACCTCAGGGACCCGCTTTGGTGGCCTCAGGAAAGACCAGTCCCTATGCGAGTTCCTCGGGGGCCTATCGGGATTCCTCTCCCGTCGATGCCGGGGCTTAAGACCTTGTGTGGAGTCGGGGCCGGAACCTGAGGATTCCTCTCCAGTGCTGACATGGATCTTGGGGTACTTCTGGAGTCTCCCCAGGGGAGTCAGTCCTCGTCTCGAATGCGGGCATGCACTTGCGCTTTCCTCCAGAGCGGTAGCAGCAGTGTCACGCAGTCCGCCGCGTGGATCAAAGGATCTATGGTTTTGCCTCGAGTCTTTCGCACGAGGCTTTCCCACGAGGCTTTCCCACAGGGCTGTCCCACGTGCACACGTGGTGGGAGTCGATCCTCGGCTTGAACGACAAGGCAGTGCAGGGAAAACAGGTTCCTCTGGAATGGACTGACACATCTGGGGGACTCTTGGAATGGTGGTACGACCCTGGAGTTCCTCTCGCCTTTCCTGTGGAGAGCGCCTCCTCTTGAGATGCGACGGGAACGCCGGGAATTCTTTCCCTACGAAACAGGGAAAGGATCCCTCATCTCGAGCTAGGAGGCGGAAACGGGGCTCCCCTGGATGTGTGCGGGACCCACGTGCTTCCTCTCGAGTGGAGACGGGTATGTCGGGGAACTTCTTGAGTTGCAGCAAGGGTGTGAAGGACCCTTTGGAAGTTCCAGTGGTTAGATGTGATTGGTCTCGAGAAGCCTCAGCGGAAATGGGCCTCATCTCGCCTGGAGGGCAAAACCTCCTGGATTTTATCGAGTTGCGGCAGGTGCTCTCGGCTTACGACGGGGACCTCAGGGAACCGCTCTGGTGGCCTCAGGAAAGGCCAGTCCCCATGCGAGTTCCTCGGGGGCCTCTGGGGATTCCTCTCCCGTCGATGCCGGGGCCTAAGACCTTGTGTGGAGTCGGGGCCGGAACCTGAGGATTCCTCTCCAGTGCTGACATGGATCTTGGGGTACTTCTGGAGTCTCCCCAGGGGAGTCAGTCCTCGTCTCGAATGCGGGGATGCACTTGCGCTTTCCTCCAGAGCGGTAGCAGCAGTGTCACGCAGCCCGCCGCGTGGATCAAAGAATCTATGGTTTTCCCTCGTGTCTTTCCCACGAGGCTTTCCCACGAGGCTTTCCCACAGGGCTGTCCCACGTGCACACGTGGTGGGAGTCGATCCTCGGCTTGAACGTCAAGGCAGTGCAGGGAAAACAGGTTCCTCTGGAATGGACTGACACATCTGGGGGACTCTTGGAATGGTGGCACGACCCTGGAGTTCCTCTCGCCTTTCCTGTGGAGAGCGCCTCCTCTTGAGATGCGACGGGAACGCCGGGAATTCTTTCCCTACGAAACAGGGAAAGGATCCCTCATCTCGAGCTAGGAGGCGGAAACGGGGCTCCCCTGGATGTGTGCGGGACCCACGTGCTTCCTCTCGAGTGGAGACGGGTATGTCGGGGAACTTCTTGAGTTGCAGCAATGGTGTGAAGGACCCTTTGGAAGTTCCAGTGGTTAGATGTGATTGGCCTCGAGAAGCCTCAGCGGAAATGGGCCTCATCTCGCCTGGAGGGCAAAACCTCCTGGATTTTCTCGAGTTGCTTCAGGTGCTCTCGACTTACGACGGGAACCTCAGGGACCAGCTCTGGTGGCCTCAGGAAAGGCCAGTCCCTATGCGAGTTCCTCGGGGGCCTATCGGGATTCCTCTCCCGTCGATGCCGGGGCCTAAGACCTTGTGTGGAGTCGGGGCCGGAACCTGAGGATTCCTCTCCAGTGCTGACATGGATCTTGGGGTACTTCTGGAGTCTCCCCAGGGGAGTCAGTCCTCGTCTCGAATGCGGGCATGCACTTGCGCTTTCCTCCAGAGCGGTAGCAGCAGTGTCACGCAGTCCGCCGCGTGGATCAAAGGATCTATGGTTTTCCCTCGAGTCTTTCCCACGAGGCTTTCCCACGAGGCTTTCCCACAGGGCTGTCCCACGTGCACACGTGGTGGGAGTCGATCCTCGGCTTGAACTTCAAGGCAGTGCAGGGAAAACAGGTTCCTCTGGAATGGACTGACACATCTGGGGGACTCTTGGAATGGTGGCACGACCCTGGAGTTCCTCTCGCCTTTCCTGTGGAGAGCGCCTCGTCTTGAGATGTGACGGGAACGCCGGGAATTCTTTCCCTACGAAACAGGGAAAGGATCCCTCATCTCGAGCTAGGAGGCGGAAACGGGGCTCCCCTGGATGTGTGCGGGACCCCACGTGCTTCCTCTCGAGTGGAGACGGGTATGTCGGGGAACTTCTTGAGTTGCAGCAAGGGTGTGAAGGACCCTTTGGAAGTTCCAGTGGTTAGATGTGATTGGCCTCGAGAAGCCTCAGCGGAAATGGGCCTCATCTCGCCTGGAGGGCAAAACCTCCTGGATTTTCTCGAGTTGCGGCAGGTGCTCTCGACTTACGACGGGGACCTCAGGGAACCGCTCTGGTGGCCTCAGGAAAGGCCAGTCCCCATGCGAGTTCCTGGGGGGCCTCTCGGGATTCTTCTCCCGTCGATGCCGGGGCCTAAGACCTTGTGTGGAGTCGGGCCGGAACCTGAGGATTCCTCTCCAGTGCTGACATGGATCTTGGGGTACTTCTGGAGTCTCCCCAGGGGAGTCAGTCCTCGTCTCGAATGCGGGCATGCACTTGCGCTTTCCTCCAGAGCGGTAGCAGCAGTGTCACGCAGCCCGCCCCGTGGATCAAAGAATCTATGGTTTTCCCTCGTGTCTTTCCCACGAGGCTTTCCCACGAGGCTTTCCCACAGGGCTGTCCCACGTGCACACGTGGTGGGAGTCGATCCTCAGCTTGAACGTCAAGGCAGTGCAGGGAAAACAGGTTCCTCTGGAATGGACTGACACATCTGGGGGACTCTTGGAATGGTGGCACGACCCTGGAGTTCCTCTCGCCTTTCCTGTGGAGAGCGCCTCCTCTTGAGATGCGATGGGAACGCCGGGAATTCTTTCCCTACGAAACAGGGAAAGGATCCCTCATCTCGAGCTAGGAGGCGGAAACGGGGCTCCCCTGGATGTGTGCGGGACCCACGTGCTTCCTCTCGAGTGGAGACGGGTATGTCGGGGAACTTCTTGAGTTGCAGCAATGGTGTGAAGGACCCTTTGGAAGTTCCAGTGGTTAGATGTGATTGGCCTCGAGAAGCCTCAGGGGAAATGGGCCTCATCTCGCCTGGAGGGCAAAACCTCCTGGATTTTCTCGAGTTGCTTCAGGTGCTCTCGACTTACGACGGGAACCTCAGGGACCAGCTCTGGTGGCCTCAGGAAAGGCCAGTCCCTATGCGAGTTCCTCGGGGGCCTATCGGGATTCCTCTCCCGTCGATGCCGGGGCCTAAGACCTTGTGTGGAGTCGGGGCCGGAACCTGAGGATTCCTCTCCAGTGCTGACATGGATCTTGGGGTACTTCTGGAGTCTCCCCAGGGGAGTCAGTCCTCGTCTCGAATGCGGGCATGCACTTGCGCTTTCCTCCAGAGCGGTAGCAGCAGTGTCACGCAGTCCGCCGCGTGGATCAAAGGATCTATGGTTTTCCCTCGAGTCTTTCCCACGAGGCTTTCCCACGAGGCTTTCCCACAGGGCTGTCCCACGTGCACACGTGGTGGGAGTCGATCCTCGGCTTGAACGTCAAGGCAGTGCAGGGAAAACAGGTTCCTCTGGAATGGACTGACACATCTGGGGGACTCTTGGAATGGTGGCACGACCCTGGAGTTCCTCTCGCCTTTCCTGTGGAGAGCGCCTCGTCTTGAGATGTGACGGGAACGCCGGGAATTCTTTCCCTACGAAACAGGGAAAGGATCCCTCATCTCGAGCTATGAGGCGGAAACGGGGCTCCCCTGGATGTGTGCGGGACCCCACGTGCTTCCTCTCGAGTGGAGACGGGTATGTCGGGGAACTTCTTGAGTTGCAGCAAGGGTGTGAAGGACCCTTTGGAAGTTCCAGTGGTTAGATGTGATTGGCCTCGAGAAGCCTCAGCGGAAATGGGCCTCATCTCGCCTGGAGGGCAAAACCTCCTGGATTTTCTCGAGTTGCGGCAGGTGCTCTCGACTTACGACGGGGACCTCAGGGAACCGCTCTGGTGGCCTCAGGAAAGGCCAGTCCCCATGCGAGTTCCTGGGGGGCCTCTCGGGATTCTTCTCCCGTCGATGCCGGGGCCTAAGACCTTGTGTGGAGTCGGGCCGGAACCTGAGGATTCCTCTCCAGTGCTGACATGGATCTTGGGGTACTTCTGGAGTCTCCCCAGGGGAGTCAGTCCTCGTCTCGAATGCGGGCATGCACTTGCGCTTTCCTCCAGAGCGGTAGCAGCAGTGTCACGCAGTTCTCCGCGTGGATCAAAGAATCTATGGTTTTCCCTCGTGTCTTTCCCACGAGGCTTTCCCACGAGGCTTTCCCACAGGGCTGTCCCACGTGCACACGTGGTGGGAGTCGATCCTCGGCTTGAACGTCAAGGCAGTGCAGGGAAATCAGGTTCCTCTGGAATGGACTGACACATCTGGGGGACTCTTGGAATGGTGGCACGACCCTGGAGTTCCTCTCGCCTTTCCTGTGGAGAGCGCCTCCTCTTGAGATGCGACGGGAACGCCGGGAATTCTTTCCCTACGAAACAGGGAAAGGATCCCTCATCTCGAGCTAGGAGGCGGAAACGGGGCTCCCCTGGATGTGTGCGGGACCCACGTGCTTCCTCTCGAGTGGAGACGGGTATGTCGGGGAACTTCTTGAGTTGCAGCAATGGTGTGAAGGACCCTTTGGAAGTTCCAGTGGTTAGATGTGATTGGCCTCGAGAAGCCTCAGCGGAAATGGGCCTCATCTCGCCTGGAGGGCAAAACCTCCTGGATTTTCTCGAGTTGCTTCAGGTGCTCTCGACTTACGACGGGGACCTCAGGGACCAGCTCTGGTGTCCTCAGGAAAGGCCAGTCCCTATGCGAGTTCCCGGGGGCCTATCGGGATTCCTCTCCCGTCGATGCCGGGCCTAAGACCTTGTGTGGAGTCGGGGCCGGAACCTGAGGATTCCTCTCCAGTGCTGACATGGATCTTGGGGTACTTCTGGAGTCTCCCCAGGGGAGTCAGTCCTCGTCTCGAATGCGGGCATGCACTTGCGCTTTCCTCCAGAGCGGTAGCAGCAGTGTCACGCAGTCCGCCGCGTGGATCAAAGAATCTATGGTTTTCCCTCGTGTCTTTCCCACGAGGCTTTCCCACGAGGCTTTCCCACAGGGCTGTCCCACGTGCACACGTGGTGGGAGTCGATCCTCGGCTTGAACGTCAAGGCAGTGCAGGGAAAACAGGTTCCTCTGGAATGGACTGACACATCTGGGGGACTCTTGGAATGGTGGCACGACCCTGGAGTTCCTCTCGCCTTTCCTGTGGAGAGCGCCTCCTCTTGAGATGCTACGGGAACGCCGGGAATTCTTTCCCTACGAAACAGGGAAAGGATCCCTCATCTCGAGCTAGGAGGCGGAAACGGGGCTCCCCTGGATGTGTGCGGGACCCACGTGCTTCCTCTCGAGTGGAGACGGGTATGTCGGGGAACTTCTTGAGTTGCAGCAATGGTGTGAAGGACCCTTTGGAAGTTCCAGTGGTTAGATGTGATTGGCCTCGAGAAGCCTCAGCGGAAATGGGCCTCATCTCGCCTGGAGGGCAAAACCTCCTGGATTTTCTCGAGTTGCTTCAGGGGCTCTCGACTTACGACGGGGACCTCAGGGACCAGCTCTGGTGTCCTCAGGAAAGGCCAGTCCCTATGCGAGTTCCTCGGGGGCCTATCGGGATTACTCTCCCGTCGATGCCGGGCCTAAGACCTTGTGTGGAGTCGGGGCCGGAACCTGAGGATTCCTCTCCAGTGCTGACATGGATCTTGGGGAACTTCTGGAGTCTCCCCAGGGGAGTCAGTCCTCGTCTCGAATGCGGGCATGCACTTGCGCTTTCCTCCAGAGCGGTAGCAGCAGTGTCACGCAGTCCTCCGCGTGGATCAAAGGATCTATGGTTTTCCCTCGAGTCTTTCCCACGAGGCTTTCCCACGAGGCTTTCCCACGTGCACACGTGGTGGGAGTCGATCCTCGGCTTGAACGACAAGGCAGTGCAGGGAAAACAGGTTCCTCTGGAATGGACTGACACATCTGGGGGACTCTTGGAATGGTGGCACGACCCTGGAGTTCCTCTCGCCTTTCCTGTGGAGAGCGCCTCCTCTTGAGATGCGACGGGAACGCCGGGAATTCTTTCCCTACGAAACAGGGAAAGGATCCCTCATCTCGAGCTAGGAGGGGAAACGGGGCTCCCCTGGATGTGTGCGGGACACCACGTGCTTCCTCTAGAGTGCAGACGGGTATGTCGGGGAACTTCTTGAGTTGCAGCAAGGGTGTGAAGGACCCTTTGGAAGTTCCAGTGGTTAGACGTGATTGGCCTCGAGAAGCCTCAGCGGAAATGGGCCTCATCTCGCCTGGAGGGCAAAACCTCCTGGATTTTCTCGAGTTGCGGCAGGTGCTCTCGACTTACGACGGGGACCTCAGGGACCCGCTCTGGTGGCCTCAGGAAAGGCCAGTCCCCATGCGAGTTCCTCGGGGGCCTCTCGGGATTCCTCTCCCGTCGATGCCGGGGCCTAAGACCTTGTGTGGAGTCGGGGCCGGAACCTGAGGATTCCTCTCCAGTGCTGACATGGATCTTGGGGTACTTCTGGAGTCTCCCCAGGGGGGTCAGTCCTCGTCTCGAATGCGGGCATGCACTTGCACTTTCCTCCAGAGCGGTAGCAGCAGTGTCACGCAGTCCGCCGCGTGGATAAAATGATCTATGGTTTTCCCTCGAGTCTTTCCCACGAGTCTTTCCCACGAGGCTTTCCCACAGGGCTGTCCCACGTGCACACGTGGTGGGAGTCGATCCTCGGCTTGAACGTCAAGGCAGTGCAGGGAAAACAGGTTCCTCTGGAATGGACTGACACATCTGGGGGACTCTTGGAATGGTGGCCCGACCCTGGAGTTCCTCTCGCCTTTCCTGTGGAGAGCGCCTCGTCTTGAGATGTGACGGGAACGCCGGGAATTCTTTCCCTACGAAACAGGGAAAGGATCCCTCATCTCGAGCTAGGAGGCGGAAACGGGGCTCCCCTGGATGTGTGCGGGACCCCACGTGCTTCCTCTCGAGTGGAGACGGGTATGTCGCGGAACTTCTTGAGTTGCAGCAAGGTTGTGAAGGACCCTTTGGAAGTTCCAGTGGTTAGACGTGATTAGCGTCGAGAAGCCTCAGCGGAAATGGGCCTCATCGCGCCTGGAGGGCAAAACCTCCTGGATTTTCTCGAGTTGCGGCAGGTGCTCTCGACTTACGACGGGGACCTCAGGGACCCGCTCTGGTGGCCTCAGGAAAGGCCAGTCCCCATGCGAGTTCCTCAGGGGCCTCTGGGGATTCCTCTCCCGTCGATGCCGGGGCCTAAGACCTTGTGTGGAGTCGGGGCCGGAACCTGAGGATTCCTCTCCAGTGCTGACATGGATCTTGGGGTACTTCTGGAGTCTCCCCAGGGGAGTCAGTCCTCGTCTCGAATGCGGGCATGCACTTGCGCTTTCCTCCAGAGCGGTAGCAGCAGTGTCACGCAGTCCGCCGCGTGGAACAAAGGATCTATGGTTTTCCCTCGAGTCTTTCCCACGAGGCTTTCCCACGAGGCTTTCCCACAGGGCTGTCCCACGTGCACACGTGGTGGGAGTCGATCCTCGGCTTGAACGTCAAGGCAGTGCAGGGAAAACAGGTTCCTCTGGAATGGACTGAAACATCTGGGGGACTCTTGGAATGGTGGCACGACCCTGGAGTTCCTCTCGCCTTTCCTGTGGAGAGCGCCTCCTCTTGAGATGCGACGGGAACGCCGGGAATTCTTTCCCTACGAAACAGGGAAAGGATCCCTCATCTCGAGCTAGGAGGCGGAAACGGGGCTCCCCTGGATGTGTGCGGGACCCCACGTGCTTCCTCTCGAGTGGAGACGGTTATGTCGGGGAACTTCTTGAGTTGCAGCAATGGTGTGAAGGACCCTTTGGAAGTTCCAGTGGTTAGATATGATTGGCCTCGAGAAGCCTCAGCGGAAGTGGGCCTCATCTCGCCTGGAGGGTAAAACCTCCTGGATTTTCTCGAGTTGCGGCAGGTGCTCTCGACTTACGACGGGGATCTCAGGGACCCGCTCTGGTGGCCTCAGGAAAGGCCAGTCCCTATGCGAGTTCCTCCGGGGCCTATCGGGATTCCTCTCCCGTCGATGCCGGGGCCTAAGACCTTGTGTGGAGTCGGGGCCGGAACCTGAGGATTCCTCTCCAGTGCTGACATGGATCTTGGGGTACTTCTGGAGTCTCCCCAGGGGAGTCAGTCCTCGTCTCGAATGCGGGCATGCACTTGCGCTTTCCTCCAGAGCGGTAGCAGCAGTGTCACGCAGTCCGCCGCGTGGATCAAAGGATCTATGGTTTTCCCTCGAGTCTTTCCCACGAGGCTTTCCCACGAGGCTTTCCCACAGGGCTGTCCCACGTGCACACGTGGTGGGAGTCGATCCTCGGCTTGAACGACAAGGCAGTGCAGGGAAAACAGGTTCCTCTGGAATGGACTGACACATCTGGGGGACTCTTGGAATGGTGGTACGACCCTGGAGTTCCTCTCGCCTTTCCTGTGGAGAGCGCCTCCTCTTGAGATGCGACGGGAAGCTGGGAATTCTTTCCCTACGAAACAGGGAAAGGATCCCTCTTCTCGAGCTAGGAGGCGGAAACGGGGCTGCCCTGGATGTTTGCGGGACCCACGTGCTTCCTCTCGAGTGGAGACGGGTATGTCGGGGAACTTCTTGAGTTGCAGCAAGGGTGTGAAGGACCCTTTGGAAGTTCCAGTGGTTATACGTGATTAGCCTCGAGAAGCCTCAGCGGAAATGGGCCTCATCGCGCCTGGAGGGCAAAACCTCCTGGATTTTCTCGAGTTGCGGCAGGTGCTCTCGACTTACGACGGGGACCTCAGGGACCCGCTCTGGTGGCCTCAGGAAAGGCCAGTCCCCATGCGAGTTCCTCGGGGGCCTCTGGGGATTCCTCTCCCGTCGATGCCGGGGCCTAAGACCTTGTGTGGAGTCGGGGCCGGAATCTGAGGATTCCTCTCCAGTGCTGACATGGATCTTGGGGTACTTCTGGAGTCTCCCCAGGGGAGTCAGTCCTCGTCTCGAATGCGGGCATGCACTTGCGCTTTCCTCCAGAGCGGTAGCAGCAGTGTCACGCAGTCCGCCGCGTGGATCAAAGAATGTATGGTTTTCCCTCGAGTCTTTCCCACGAGGCTTTCCCACGAGGCTTTCCCACAGGGCTGTCCCACGTGCACACGTGGTGGGAGTCGATCCTCGGCTTGAACGTCAAGGCAGTGCAGGGAAAACAGGTTCCTCTGGAATGGACTGACACATCTGGGGGACTCTTGGAATGGTGGCACGACCCTGGAGTTCCTCTCGCCTTTCCTGTGGAGAGCGCCTCCTCTTGAGATGCGACGGGAACGCCGGGAATTCTTTCCCTACGAAACAGGGAAAGGATCCCTCATCTCGAGCTAGGAGGCGGAAACGGGGCTCCCCTGGATGTGTGCGGGACCCACGTGCTTCCTCTCGAGTGGAGACGGGTATGTCGGGGAACTTCTTGAGTTGCAGCAATGGTGTGAAGGACCCTTTGGAAGTTCCAGTGGTTAGATGTGATTGGCCTCGAGAAGCCTCAGCGGAAATGGGCCTCATCTCGCCTGGAGGGCAAAACCTCCTGGATTTTCTCGAGTTGCTTCAGGTGCTCTCGACTTACGACGGGAACCTCAGGGACCAGCTCTGGTGGCCTCAGGAAAGGCCAGTCCCTATGCGAGTTCCTCGGGGGCCTATCGGGATTCCTCTCCCGTCGATGCCGGGGCCTAAGACCTTGTGTGGAGTCGGGGCCGGAACCTGAGGATTCCTCTCCAGTGCTGACATGGATCTTGGGGTACTTCTGGAGTCTCCCCAGGGGAGTCAGTCCTCGTCTCGAATGCGGGCATGCACTTGCGCTTTCCTCCAGAGCGGTAGCAGCAGTGTCACGCAGTCCGCCGCGTGGATCAAAGGATCTATGGTTTTCCCTCGAGTCTTTCCCACGAGGCTTTCCCACGAGGCTTTCCCACAGGGCTGTCCCACGTGCACACGTGGTGGGAGTCGATCCTCGGCTTGAACGTCAAGGCAGTGCAGGGAAAACAGGTTCCTCTGGAATGGACTGACACATCTGGGGGACTCTTGGAATGGTGGCACGACCCTGGAGTTCCTCTCGCCTTTCCTGTGGAGAGCGCCTCGTCTTGAGATGCGACGGGAACGCCGGGAATTCTTTCCCTACGAAACAGGGAAAGGATCCCTCATCTCGAGCTAGGAGGCGGAAACGGGGCTCCCCTGGATGTGTGCGGGACCCCACGTGCTTCCTCTCGAGTGGAGACGGGTATGTCGGGGAACTTCTTGAGTTGCAGCAAGGGTGTGAAGGACCCTTTGGAAGTTCCAGTGGTTAGATGTGATTGGCCTCGAGAAGCCTCAGCGGAAATGGGCCTCATCTCGCCTGGAGGGCAAAACCTCCTGGATTTTCTCGAGTTGCGGCAGGTGCTCTCGACTTACGACGGGGACCTCAGGGAACCGCTCTGGTGGCCTCAGGAAAGGCCAGTCCCCATGCGAGTTCCTCGGGTGCCTCTCGGGATTCTTCTCCCGTCGATGCCGGGGCCTAAGACCTTGTGTGGAGTCGGGCCGGAACCTGAGGATTCCTCTCCAGTGCTGACATGGATCTTGGGGTACTTCTGGAGTCTCCCCAGGGGAGTCAGTCCTCGTCTCGAATGCGGGCATGCACTTGCGCTTTCCTCCAGAGCGGTAGCAGCAGTGTCACGCAGTCCTCCGCGTGGATCAAAGAATCTATGGTTTTCCCTCGTGTCTTTCCCACGAGGCTTTCCCACGAGGCTTTCCCACAGGGCTGTCCCACGTGCACACGTGGTGGGAGTCGATCCTCGGCTTGAACGTCAAGGCAGTGCAGGGAAATCAGGTTCCTCTGGAATGGACTGACACATCTGGGGGACTCTTGGAATGGTGGCACGACCCTGGAGTTCCTCTCGCCTTTCCTGTGGAGAGCGCCTCCTCTTGAGATGCGACGGGAACGCCGGGAATTCTTTCCCTACGAAACAGGGAAAGGATCCCTCATCTCGAGCTAGGAGGCGGAAACGGGGCTCCCCTGGATGTGTGCGGGACCCACGTGCTTCCTCTCGAGTGGAGACGGGTATGTCGGGGAACTTCTTGAGTTGCAGCAATGGTGTGAAGGACCCTTTGGAAGTTCCAGTGGTTAGATGTGATTGGCCTCGAGAAGCCTCAGCGGAAATGGGCCTCATCTCGCCTGGAGGGCAAAACCTCCTGGATTTTCTCGAGTTGCTTCAGGTGCTCTCGACTTACGACGGGGACCTCAGGGACCAGCTCTGGTGTCCTCAGGAAAGGCCAGTCCCTATGCGAGTTCCCGGGGGCCTATCGGGATTCCTCTCCCGTCGATGCCGGGCCTAAGACCTTGTGTGGAGTCGGGGCCGGAACCTGAGGATTCCTCTCCAGTGCTGACATGGATCTTGGGGTACTTCTGGAGTCTCCCCAGGGGAGTCAGTCCTCGTCTCGAATGCGGGCATGCACTTGCGCTTTCCTCCAGAGCGGTAGCAGCAGTGTCACGCAGTCCGCCGCGTGGATCAAAGAATCTATGGTTTTCCCTCGTGTCTTTCCCACGAGGCTTTCCCACGAGGCTTTCCCACAGGGCTGTCCCACGTGCACACGTGGTGGGAGTCGATCCTCGGCTTGAACGTCAAGGCAGTGCAGGGAAAACAGGTTCCTCTGGAATGGACTGACACATCTGGGGGACTCTTGGAATGGTGGCACGACCCTGGAGTTCCTCTCGCCTTTCCTGTGGAGAGCGCCTCCTCTTGAGATGCTACGGGAACGCCGGGAATTCTTTCCCTACGAAACAGGGAAAGGATCCCTCATCTCGAGCTAGGAGGCGGAAACGGGGCTCCCCTGGATGTGTGCGGGACCCACGTGCTTCCTCTCGAGTGGAGACGGGTATGTCGGGGAACTTCTTGAGTTGCAGCAATGGTGTGAAGGACCCTTTGGAAGTTCCAGTGGTTAGATGTGATTGGCCTCGAGAAGCCTCAGCGGAAATGGGCCTCATCTCGCCTGGAGGGCAAAACCTCCTGGATTTTCTCGAGTTGCTTCAGGGGCTCTCGACTTACGACGGGGACCTCAGGGACCAGCTCTGGTGTCCTCAGGAAAGGCCAGTCCCTATGCGAGTTCCTCGGGGGCCTATCGGGATTACTCTCCCGTCGATGCCGGGCCTAAGACCTTGTGTGGAGTCGGGGCCGGAACCTGAGGATTCCTCTCCAGTGCTGACATGGATCTTGGGGAACTTCTGGAGTCTCCCCAGGGGAGTCAGTCCTCGTCTCGAATGCGGGCATGCACTTGCGCTTTCCTCCAGAGCGGTAGCAGCAGTGTCACGCAGTCCTCCGCGTGGATCAAAGGATCTATGGTTTTCCCTCGAGTCTTTCCCACGAGGCTTTCCCACGAGGCTTTCCCACGTGCACACGTGGTGGGAGTCGATCCTCGGCTTGAACGACAAGGCAGTGCAGGGAAAACAGGTTCCTCTGGAATGGACTGACACATCTGGGGGACTCTTGGAATGGTGGCACGACCCTGGAGTTCCTCTCGCCTTTCCTGTGGAGAGCGCCTCCTCTTGAGATGCGACGGGAACGCCGGGAATTCTTTCCCTACGAAACAGGGAAAGGATCCCTCATCTCGAGCTAGGAGGGGAAACGGGGCTCCCCTGGATGTGTGCGGGACACCACGTGCTTCCTCTAGAGTGCAGACGGGTATGTCGGGGAACTTCTTGAGTTGCAGCAAGGGTGTGAAGGACCCTTTGGAAGTTCCAGTGGTTAGACGTGATTGGCCTCGAGAAGCCTCAGCGGAAATGGGCCTCATCTCGCCTGGAGGGCAAAACCTCCTGGATTTTCTCGAGTTGCGGCAGGTGCTCTCGACTTACGACGGGGACCTCAGGGACCCGCTCTGGTGGCCTCAGGAAAGGCCAGTCCCCATGCGAGTTCCTCGGGGGCCTCTCGGGATTCCTCTCCCGTCGATGCCGGGGCCTAAGACCTTGTGTGGAGTCGGGGCCGGAACCTGAGGATTCCTCTCCAGTGCTGACATGGATCTTGGGGTACTTCTGGAGTCTCCCCAGGGGGGTCAGTCCTCGTCTCGAATGCGGGCATGCACTTGCACTTTCCTCCAGAGCGGTAGCAGCAGTGTCACGCAGTCCGCCGCGTGGATAAAATGATCTATGGTTTTCCCTCGAGTCTTTCCCACGAGTCTTTCCCACGAGGCTTTCCCACAGGGCTGTCCCACGTGCACACGTGGTGGGAGTCGATCCTCGGCTTGAACGTCAAGGCAGTGCAGGGAAAACAGGTTCCTCTGGAATGGACTGACACATCTGGGGGACTCTTGGAATGGTGGCCCGACCCTGGAGTTCCTCTCGCCTTTCCTGTGGAGAGCGCCTCGTCTTGAGATGTGACGGGAACGCCGGGAATTCTTTCCCTACGAAACAGGGAAAGGATCCCTCATCTCGAGCTAGGAGGCGGAAACGGGGCTCCCCTGGATGTGTGCGGGACCCCACGTGCTTCCTCTCGAGTGGAGACGGGTATGTCGCGGAACTTCTTGAGTTGCAGCAAGGTTGTGAAGGACCCTTTGGAAGTTCCAGTGGTTAGACGTGATTAGCGTCGAGAAGCCTCAGCGGAAATGGGCCTCATCGCGCCTGGAGGGCAAAACCTCCTGGATTTTCTCGAGTTGCGGCAGGTGCTCTCGACTTACGACGGGGACCTCAGGGACCCGCTCTGGTGGCCTCAGGAAAGGCCAGTCCCCATGCGAGTTCCTCAGGGGCCTCTGGGGATTCCTCTCCCGTCGATGCCGGGGCCTAAGACCTTGTGTGGAGTCGGGGCCGGAACCTGAGGATTCCTCTCCAGTGCTGACATGGATCTTGGGGTACTTCTGGAGTCTCCCCAGGGGAGTCAGTCCTCGTCTCGAATGCGGGCATGCACTTGCGCTTTCCTCCAGAGCGGTAGCAGCAGTGTCACGCAGTCCGCCGCGTGGAACAAAGGATCTATGGTTTTCCCTCGAGTCTTTCCCACGAGGCTTTCCCACGAGGCTTTCCCACAGGGCTGTCCCACGTGCACACGTGGTGGGAGTCGATCCTCGGCTTGAACGTCAAGGCAGTGCAGGGAAAACAGGTTCCTCTGGAATGGACTGAAACATCTGGGGGACTCTTGGAATGGTGGCACGACCCTGGAGTTCCTCTCGCCTTTCCTGTGGAGAGCGCCTCCTCTTGAGATGCGACGGGAACGCCGGGAATTCTTTCCCTACGAAACAGGGAAAGGATCCCTCATCTCGAGCTAGGAGGCGGAAACGGGGCTCCCCTGGATGTGTGCGGGACCCCACGTGCTTCCTCTCGAGTGGAGACGGTTATGTCGGGGAACTTCTTGAGTTGCAGCAATGGTGTGAAGGACCCTTTGGAAGTTCCAGTGGTTAGATATGATTGGCCTCGAGAAGCCTCAGCGGAAGTGGGCCTCATCTCGCCTGGAGGGTAAAACCTCCTGGATTTTCTCGAGTTGCGGCAGGTGCTCTCGACTTACGACGGGGATCTCAGGGACCCGCTCTGGTGGCCTCAGGAAAGGCCAGTCCCTATGCGAGTTCCTCCGGGGCCTATCGGGATTCCTCTCCCGTCGATGCCGGGGCCTAAGACCTTGTGTGGAGTCGGGGCCGGAACCTGAGGATTCCTCTCCAGTGCTGACATGGATCTTGGGGTACTTCTGGAGTCTCCCCAGGGGAGTCAGTCCTCGTCTCGAATGCGGGCATGCACTTGCGCTTTCCTCCAGAGCGGTAGCAGCAGTGTCACGCAGTCCGCCGCGTGGATCAAAGGATCTATGGTTTTCCCTCGAGTCTTTCCCACGAGGCTTTCCCACGAGGCTTTCCCACAGGGCTGTCCCACGTGCACACGTGGTGGGAGTCGATCCTCGGCTTGAACGACAAGGCAGTGCAGGGAAAACAGGTTCCTCTGGAATGGACTGACACATCTGGGGGACTCTTGGAATGGTGGTACGACCCTGGAGTTCCTCTCGCCTTTCCTGTGGAGAGCGCCTCCTCTTGAGATGCGACGGGAAGCTGGGAATTCTTTCCCTACGAAACAGGGAAAGGATCCCTCTTCTCGAGCTAGGAGGCGGAAACGGGGCTGCCCTGGATGTTTGCGGGACCCACGTGCTTCCTCTCGAGTGGAGACGGGTATGTCGGGGAACTTCTTGAGTTGCAGCAAGGGTGTGAAGGACCCTTTGGAAGTTCCAGTGGTTATACGTGATTAGCCTCGAGAAGCCTCAGCGGAAATGGGCCTCATCGCGCCTGGAGGGCAAAACCTCCTGGATTTTCTCGAGTTGCGGCAGGTGCTCTCGACTTACGACGGGGACCTCAGGGACCCGCTCTGGTGGCCTCAGGAAAGGCCAGTCCCCATGCGAGTTCCTCGGGGGCCTCTGGGGATTCCTCTCCCGTCGATGCCGGGGCCTAAGACCTTGTGTGGAGTCGGGGCCGGAATCTGAGGATTCCTCTCCAGTGCTGACATGGATCTTGGGGTACTTCTGGAGTCTCCCCAGGGGAGTCAGTCCTCGTCTCGAATGCGGGCATGCACTTGCGCTTTCCTCCAGAGCGGTAGCAGCAGTGTCACGCAGTCCGCCGCGTGGATCAAAGAATCTATGGTTTTCCCTCGTGTCTTTCCCACGAGGCTTTCCCACGAGGCTTTCCCACAGGGCTGTCCCACGTGCACACGTGGTGGGAGTCGATCCTCGGCTTGAACGTCAAGGCAGTGCAGGGAAAACAGGTTCCTCTGGAATGGACTGACACATCTGGGGGACTCTTGGAATGGTGGCACGACCCTGGAGTTCCTCTCGCCTTTCCTGTGGAGAGCGCCTCCTCTTGAGATGCGACGGGAACGCCGGGAATTCTTTCCCTACGAAACAGGGAAAGGATCCCTCATCTCGAGCTAGGAGGCGGAAACGGGGCTCCCCTGGATGTGTGCGGGACCCACGTGCTTCCTCTCGAGTGGAGACGGGTATGTCGGGGAACTTCTTGAGTTGCAGCAATGGTGTGAAGGACCCTTTGGAAGTTCCAGTGGTTAGATGTGATTGGCCTCGAGAAGCCTCAGCGGAAATGGGCCTCATCTCGCCTGGAGGGCAAAACCTCCTGGATTTTCTCGAGTTGCTTCAGGTGCTCTCGACTTACGACGGGAACCTCAGGGACCAGCTCTGGTGGCCTCAGGAAAGGCCAGTCCCTATGCGAGTTCCTCGGGGGCCTATCGGGATTCCTCTCCCGTCGATGCCGGGGCCTAAGACCTTGTGTGGAGTCGGGGCCGGAACCTGAGGATTCCTCTCCAGTGCTGACATGGATCTTGGGGTACTTCTGGAGTCTCCCCAGGGGAGTCAGTCCTCGTCTCGAATGCGGGCATGCACTTGCGCTTTCCTCCAGAGCGGTAGCAGCAGTGTCACGCAGTCCGCCGCGTGGATCAAAGGATCTATGGTTTTCCCTCGAGTCTTTCCCACGAGGCTTTCCCACGAGGCTTTCCCACAGGGCTGTCCCACGTGCACACGTGGTGGGAGTCGATCCTCGGCTTGAACGTCAAGGCAGTGCAGGGAAAACAGGTTCCTCTGGAATGGACTGACACATCTGGGGGACTCTTGGAATGGTGGCACGACCCTGGAGTTCCTCTCGCCTTTCCTGTGGAGAGCGCCTCGTCTTGAGATGTGACGGGAACGCCGGGAATTCTTTCCCTACGAAACAGGGAAAGGATCCCTCATCTCGAGCTAGGAGGCGGAAACGGGGCTCCCCTGGATGTGTGCGGGACCCCACGTGCTTCCTCTCGAGTGGAGACGGGTATGTCGGGGAACTTCTTGAGTTGCAGCAAGGGTGTGAAGGACCCTTTGGAAGTTCCAGTGGTTAGATGTGATTGGCCTCGAGAAGCCTCAGCGGAAATGGGCCTCATCTCGCCTGGAGGGCAAAACCTCCTGGATTTTCTCGAGTTGCGGCAGGTGCTCTCGACTTACGACGGGGACCTCAGGGAACCGCTCTGGTGGCCTCAGGAAAGGCCAGTCCCCATGCGAGTTCCTCGGGTGCCTCTCGGGATTCTTCTCCCGTCGATGCCGGGGCCTAAGACCTTGTGTGGAGTCGGGCCGGAACCTGAGGATTCCTCTCCAGTGCTGACATGGATCTTGGGGTACTTCTGGAGTCTCCCCAGGGGAGTCAGTCCTCGTCTCGAATGCGGGCATGCACTTGCGCTTTCCTCCAGAGCGGTAGCAGCAGTGTCACGCAGTCCTCCGCGTGGATCAAAGAATCTATGGTTTTCCCTCGTGTCTTTCCCACGAGGCTTTCCCACGAGGCTTTCCCACAGGGCTGTCCCACGTGCACACGTGGTGGGAGTCGATCCTCGGCTTGAACGTCAAGGCAGTGCAGGGAAATCAGGTTCCTCTGGAATGGACTGACACATCTGGGGGACTCTTGGAATGGTGGCACGACCCTGGAGTTCCTCTCGCCTTTCCTGTGGAGAGCGCCTCCTCTTGAGATGCGACGGGAACGCCGGGAATTCTTTCCCTACGAAACAGGGAAAGGATCCCTCATCTCGAGCTAGGAGGCGGAAACGGGGCTCCCCTGGATGTGTGCGGGACCCACGTGCTTCCTCTCGAGTGGAGACGGGTATGTCGGGGAACTTCTTGAGTTGCAGCAATGGTGTGAAGGACCCTTTGGAAGTTCCAGTGGTTAGATGTGATTGGCCTCGAGAAGCCTCAGCGGAAATGGGCCTCATCTCGCCTGGAGGGCAAAACCTCCTGGATTTTCTCGAGTTGCTTCAGGTGCTCTTGACTTACGACGGGGACCTCAGGGACCAGCTCTGATGTCCTCAGGAAAGGCCAGTCCCTATGCGAGTTCCTCGGGGGCCTATCGGGATTCCTCTCCCGTCGATGCCGGGCCTAAGACCTTGTGTGGAGTCGGGGCCGGAACCTGAGGATTCCTCTCCAGTGCTGACATGGATCTTGGGGTACTTCTGGAGTCTCCCCAGGGGAGTCAGTCCTCGTCTCGAATGCGGGCATGCACTTGCGCTTTCCTCCAGAGCGGTAGCAGCAGTGTCACGCAGTCCGCCGCGTGGATCAAAGAATCTATGGTTTTCCCTCGTGTCTTTCCCACGAGGCTTTCCCACGAGGCTTTCCCACAGGGCTGTCCAACGTGCACACGTGGTGGGAGTCGATCCTCGGCTTGAACGTCAAGGCAGTGCAGGGAAAACAGGTTCCTCTGGAATGGACTGACACATCTGGGGGACTCTTGGAATGGTGGCACGACCCTGGAGTTCCTCTCGCCTTTCCTGTGGAGAGCGCCTCCTCTTGAGATGCTACGGGAACGCCGGGAATTCTTTCCCTACGAAACAGGGAAAGGATCCCTCATCTCGAGCTAGGAGGCGGAAACGGGGCTCCCCTGGATGTGTGCGGGACCCACGTGCTTCCTCTCGAGTGGAGACGGGTATGTCGGGGAACTTCTTGAGTTGCAGCAATGGTGTGAAGGACCCTTTGGAAGTTCCAGTGGTTAGATGTGATTGGCCTCGAGAAGCCTCAGCGGAAATGGGCCTCATCTCGCCTGGAGGGCAAAACCTCCTGGATTTTCTCGAGTTGCTTCAGGTGCTCTCGACTTACGACGGGGACCTCAGGGACCAGCTCTGGTGTCCTCAGGAAAGGCCAGTCCCTATGCGAGTTCCTCGGGGGCCTATCGGGATTACTCTCCCGTCGATGCCGGGCCTAAGACCTTGTGTGGAGTCGGGGCCGGAACCTGAGGATTCCTCTCCAGTGCTGACATGGATCTTGGGGTACTTCTGGAGTCTCCCCAGGGGAGTCAGTCCTCGTCTCGAATGCGGGCATGCACTTGCGCTTTCCTCCAGAGCGGTAGC
The DNA here is from genome assembly GCF_042477335.2 of Ovis canadensis. Taxonomy (NCBI): domain Eukaryota; kingdom Metazoa; phylum Chordata; class Mammalia; order Artiodactyla; family Bovidae; genus Ovis; species Ovis canadensis. Next base: position 8,438,783 of record NC_091264.1, read on the forward strand.
AGCAGTGTCACGCAGTCCGCCGCGTGGATCAAAGGATCTATGGTTTTCCCTCGAGTCTTTCCCACGAGGCTTTCCCACGAGGCTTTCCCACAGGGCTGTCCCACGTGCACACGTGGTGGGAGTCGATCCTCGGCTTGAACGTCAAGGCAGTGCAGGGAAAACAGGTTCCTCTGGAATGGACTGACACATCTGGGGGACTCTTGGAATGGTGGCACGACCCTGGAGTTCCTCTCGCCTTTCCTGTGGAGAGCGCCTCGTCTTGAGATGTGACGGGAACGCCGGGAATTCTTTCCCTACGAAACAGGGAAAGGATCCCTCATCTCGAGCTAGGAGGCGGAAACGGGGCTCCCCTGGATGTGTGCGGGACCCCACGTGCTTCCTCTCGAGTGGAGACGGGTATGTCGGGGAACTTCTTGAGTTGCAGCAAGGGTGTGAAGGACCCTTTGGAAGTTCCAGTGGTTAGATGTGATTGGCCTCGAGAAGCCTCAGCGGAAATGGGCCTCATCTCACCTGGAGGGCAAAACCTCCTGGATTTTCTCGAGTTGCGGCAGGTGCTCTCGACTTACGACGGGGACCTCAGGGAACCGCTCTGGTGGCCTCAGGAAAGGCCAGTCCCCATGCGAGTTCCTCGGGTGCCTCTCGGGATTCTTCTCCCGTCGATGCCGGGGCCTAAGACCTTGTGTGGAGTCGGGCCGGAACCTGAGGATTCCTCTCCAGTGCTGACATGGATCTTGGGGTACTTCTGGAGTCTCCCCAGGGGAGTCAGTCCTCGTCTCGAATGCGGGCATGCACTTGCGCTTTCCTCCAGAGCGGTAGCAGCAGTGTCACGCAGTCCTCCGCGTGGATCAAAGAATCTATGGTTTTCCCTCGTGTCTTTCCCACGAGGCTTTCCCACGAGGCTTTCCCACAGGGCTGTCCAACGTGCACACGTGGTGGGAGTCGATCCTCGGCTTGAACGTCAAGGCAGTGCAGGGAAATCAGGTTCCTCTGGAATGGACTGACACATCTGGGGGACTCTTGGAATGGTGGCACGACCCTGGAGTTCCTCTCGCCTTTCCTGTGGAGAGCGCCTCCTCTTGAGATGCGACGGGAACGCCGGGAATTCTTTCCCTACGAAACAGGGAAAGGATCCCTCATCTCGAGCTAGGAGGCGGAAACGGGGCTCCCCTGGATGTGTGCGGGACCCACGTGCTTCCTCTCGAGTGGAGACGGGTATGTCGGGGAACTTCTTGAGTTGCAGCAATGGTGTGAAGGACCCTTTGGAAGTTCCAGTGGTTAGATGTGATTGGCCTCGAGAAGCCTCAGCGGAAATGGGCCTCATCTCGCCTGGAGGGCAAAACCTCCTGGATTTTCTCGAGTTGCTTCAGGTGCTCTCGACTTACGACGGGGACTTCAGGGACCAGCTCTGGTGTCCTCAGGAAAGGCCAGTCCCTATGCGAGTTCCTCGGGGGCCTATCGGGATTCCTCTCCCGTCGATGCCGGGCCTAAGACCTTGTGTGGAGTCGGGGCCGGAACCTGAGGATTCCTCTCCAGTGCTGACATGGATCTTGGGGTACTTCTGGAGTCTCCCCAGGGGAGTCAGTCCTCGTCTCGAATGCGGGCATGCACTTGCGCTTTCCTCCAGAGCGGTAGCAGCAGTGTCACGCAGTCCGCCGCGTGGATCAAAGAATGTATGGTTTTCCCTCGAGTCTTTCCCACGAGGCTTTCCCACAGGGCTGTCCCACGTGCACACGTGGCGGGAGTCGATCCTCGGCTTGAACGTCAAGGCAGTGCAGGGAAAACTGTTTCCTCTGGAATGGACTGACACATCTGGGGGACTCTTGGAATGGTGGCATGACCCTGGAGTTCCTCTCGCCTTTCCTGTGGAGAGCGCCTCCTCTTGAGATGCGACGGGAACGCCGGGAATTCTTTCCCTACGAAACAGGGAAAGGATCCCTCATCTCGAGCTAGGAGGCGGAAACGGGGCTCCCCTGGATGTGTGCGGGACACCACGTGCTTCCTCTCGAGTGGAGACGGGTATGTCGGGGAACTTCTTGAGTTGCAGCAAGGGTGTGAAGGACCCTTTGGAAGTTCCAGTGGTTAGATGTGATTGGCCTCGAGAAGCCTCAGCGGAAATGGGCCTCATCTCGCCTGGAGGGCAAAACCTCCTGGATTTTCTCGAGTTGCGGAAGGTGCTCTCGACTTACGACGGGGACCTCAGGGACCCGCTCTGGTGGCCTCAGGAAAGGCCAGTCCCCATGCGTGTTCCTCGGGGGCCTCTCCGGATTCCTCTCCCGTCGATGCCGGTGCCTAAGACCTTGTGTGGAGTCGGGGCCGGAACCTGAGGATTCCTCTCCAGTGCTGACATGGATCTTGGGGTACTTCTGGAGTCTCCCCAGGGGAGTCAGTCCTCGTCTCGGATGCGGGCATGCACTTGCGCTTTCCTCCAGAGCGGTAGCAGCAGTGTCACGCAGTCCGCCGTGTGGACCAAAGGATCTATGGTTTTCCCTCGAGTCTTTCCCACGAGGCTTTCCCACGAGGCTTTCCCACAGGGCTGTCCCACGTGCACACGTGGTGGGAGTGGATCCTCGGCTTGAACGTCAAGGCAGTGCAGGGAAAACAGGTTCCTCTGGAATGGACTGACACATCTGGGGGACTCTTGGAATGGTGGCACGACCCTGGAGTTCCTCTCGCCTTTCCTGTGGAGAGCGCCTCCTCTTGAGATGCGACGGGAACGCCGGGAATTCTTTCCCTACGAAACAGGGCAAGGATCCCTCATCTCGAGCTAGGAGGCGGAAACGGGGCTCACCTGAATGTGTGTGGGACCCCACGTGCTTCCTCTCGAGTGGAGACGGGTATGTCGGGGAACTTCTTGAGTTGCAGCAAGGGTGTGAAGGACCCTTTGGAAGGTCCAGTGGTTAGATGTGATTGGCCTCTAGAAGCCTCAGCGGAAATGGGCCTCATCTCGCCTGGAGGGCAAAACCTCCTGGATTTTATCGAGTTGCGGCAGGTGCTCTCGACTTACGACGGGGACCTCAGGGAACCGCTCTGGTGGCCTCAGGAAAGGCCAGTCCCCATGCGAGTTCCTCGGGGGCCTCTGGGGATTCCTCTCCCGTCGATGCCGGGGCCAAAGACCTTGTGTGGAGTCGGGGCCGTAACCTGAGTATTCCTCTACAGTGCTGACATGGATCTTGGGGTACTTCTGGAGTCTCCCCAGGGGAGTCAGTCCTCGTCTCGAATGCGGGCATGCACTTGCGCTTTCCTCCAGAGCGGTAGCAGCAGTGTCACGCAGTCCGTCGCGTGGATCAAAGAATGTATGGTTTTCCCTCGAGGCTTTCCCACGAGGCTTTCCCACAGGGCTGTCCCACGTGCACACGTGGCGGGAGTCGATCCTCGGCTTGAATGTCAAGGTAGTGCAGGGAAAACAGGTTCCTCTGGAATGGACTGACATCTCTGGGGGACTCTTGGAATGGTGGCACGACCCTGGAGTTCCTCTCGCCTTTCCTGTGGAGAGCGCCTCCTCTTGAGATGCGACGGGAACGCCGGGAATTCTTTCCCTTCGAAACAGGGAAAGGATCCCTCATCTCGAGCTAGGAGGCGGAAACGGGGCTCCCCTGGATGTGTGCGGGACACCACGTGCTTCCTCTCGAGTGGAGACGGGTATGTCGGGGAACTTCTTGAGTTGCAGCACGGGTGTGAAGGACCCTTTGGAAGTTCCAGTGGTTTGACGTGATTAGCCTCGAGAAGCCTCAGCGGAAATGGGCCTCATCGCGCCTGGAGGGCAAAACCTCCTGGATTTTCTCGAGTTGTGGCAGGTGCTCTCGACTTACGACGGGGACCTCAGGGACCCGCTCTGGTGGCCTCAGGAAAGGCTAGTCCCCATGCGAGTTCCTCGGGGGCCTCTCGGGATTCCTCTCCCGTCGATGCCGGGGCCTAAGACCTTGTGTGGAGTCGGGGCCGGAACCTGAGGATTCCTCTCCAGTGCTGACATGGATCTTGGGGTACTTCTGGAGTCTCCCCAGGGGAGTCAGTCCTCGTCTCGAATGCGGGCATGCACTTGCGCTTTCCTCCAGAGCGGTAGCAGCAGTGTCACGCAGTCCGCCGCGTGGATCAAAGAATGTATGATTTTCCCTCGAGTCTTTCCCACGAGGCTTTCCCACAGGGCTGTCCCACGTGCACACGTGGTGGGAGTCGATCCTCGGCTTGAACGTCAAGGCAGTGCAGGGAAAACAGGTTCCTCTGGAATGGACTGACACATCTGGGGGACTCTTGGAATGGTGGCATGACCCTGGAGTTCCTCTCGCCTTTCCTGTGGAGAGCGCCTCCTCTTGAGATGCGACGGGAACGCCGGGAATTCTTTCCCTACGAAACAGGGAAAGGATCCCTCATCTCGAGCTAGGAGGCGGAAACGGGGCTCCCCTGGGTGTGTGCGGGACCCCACGTGCTTCCTCTCGAGTGGAGACGGGTATGTCGGGGAACTTCTTGAGTTGCAGCAATGGTGTGAAGGACCCTTTGGAAGTTCCAGTGGTTAGATGTGATTGGCCTCGAGAAGCCTCAGCGGAAATGGGCCTCATCTCGCCTGGAGGGCAAAACCTCCTGGATTTCCTCGAGTTGCGGCAGGTGCTCTCGACTTACGACGGGGACCTCAGGGACCCGATCTGGTGGCCTCAGGAAAGGCCAGTCCCCATGCGAGTTCCTCGGGGGCCTATCGGGATTCCTCTCCCGTCGATGCCGGGGCCTAAGACCTTGTGTGGAGTCGGGGCCGGAACCTGAGGATTCCTCTCCAGTGCTGACATGGATCTTGGGGTACTTCTGGAGTCTCCCCAGGGGAGTCAGTCCTCGTCTCGAATGCGGGCATGCACTTGCGCTTTCCTCCAGAGCGGTAGCAGCAGTGTCACGCAGTCCGCCGCGTGGACCAAAGGATCTATGGTTTTCCCTCGAGTCTTTCCCACGAGGCTTTCCCACGAGGCTTTCCCACAGGGCTGTCCCACGTGCACACGTGGTGGGAGTCGATCCTCGGCTTGAACGTCAAGGCAGTGCAGGGAAAACTGTTTCCTCTGGAATGGACTGACACATTTGGGGGACTCTTGGAATGGTGGCATGACCCTGGAGTTCCTCTCGCCTTTCCTGTGGAGAGCGCCTCCTCTTGAGATGCGACGGGAACGCCGGGAATTCTTTCCCTACGAAACAGGGAAAGGATCCCTCATCTCGAGCTAGGAGGCGGAAACGGGTCTCCCCTGGATGTGTGCGGGACACCACGTGCTTCCTCTCGAGTGGAGACGGGTATGTCGGGGAACTTCTTGAGTTGCAGCAAGGGTGTGAAGGACCCTTTGGAAGTTCCAGTGGTTAGATGTGATTGGCCTCGAGAAGCCTCAGCGGAAATGGGCCTCATCTCGCCTGGAGGGCAAAACCTCCTGGATTTTCTCGAGTTGCGGCAGGTGCTCTCGACTTACGACGGGGACCTCAGGGACCCGCTCTGGTGGCCTCAGGAAAGGCCAGTCCCCATGCGTGTTCCTCGGGGGCCTCTCCGGATTCCTCTCCCGTCGATGCCGGTGCCTAAGACCTTGTGTGGAGTCGGGGCCGGAACCTGAGGATTCCTCTCCAGTGCTGACATGGATCTTGGGGTACTTCTGGAGTCTCCCCAGGGGAGTCAGTCCTCGTCTCGGATGCGGGCATGCACTTGCGCTTTCCTCCAGAGCGGTAGCAGCAGTGTCACGCAGTCCGCCGTGTGGACCAAAGGATCTATGGTTTTCCCTCGAGTCTTTCCCACGAGGCTTTCCCACGAGGCTTTCCCACAGGGCTGTCCCACGTGCACACGTGGTGGGAGTCGATCCTCGGCTTGAACGTCAAGGCAGTGCAGGGAAAACAGGTTCCTCTGGAATGGACTGACACATCTGGGGGACTCTTGGAATGGTGGCACGACCCTGGAGTTCCTCTCGCCTTTCCTGTGGAGAGCGCCTCCTCTTGAGATGCGACGGGAACGCCGGGAATTCTTTCCCTACGAAACAGGGAAAGGATCCCTCATCTCGAGCTAGGAGGCGGAAACGGGGCTCACCTGAATGTGTGCGGGACCCCACGTGCTTCCTCTCGAGTGGAGACGGGTATGTCGGGGAACTTCTTGAGTTGCAGCAAGGGTGTGAAGGACCCTTTGGAAGGTCCAGTGGTTAGATGTGATTGGCCTCGAGAAGCCTCAGCGGAAATGGGCCTCATCTCGCCTGGAGGGCAAAACCTCCTGGATTTTCTCGAGTTGCGGCAGGTGCTCTCGACTTACGACGGGGACCTCAGGGAACCGCTCTGGTGGCCTCAGGAAAGGCCAGTCCCCATGCGAGTTCCTCGGGGGCCTCTGGGGATTCCTCTCCCGTCGATGCCGGGGCCAAAGACCTTGTGTGGAGTCGGGGCCGTAACCTGAGTATTCCTCTCCAGTGCTGACATGGATCTTGGGGTACTTCTGGAGTCTCCCCAGGGGAGTCAGTCCTCGTCTCGAATGCGGGCATGCACTTGCGCTTTCCTCCAGAGCGGTAGCAGCAGTGTCACGCAGTCCGTCGCGTGGATCAAAGAATGTATGGTTTTCCCTCGAGGCTTTCCCACGAGGCTTTCCCACAGGGCTGTCCCACGTGCACACGTGGCGGGAGTCGATCCTCGGCTTGAATGTCAAGGTAGTGCAGGGAAAACAGGTTCCTCTGGAATGGACTGACATCTCTGGGGGACTCTTGGAATGGTGGCACGACCCTGGAGTTCCTCTCGCCTTTCCTGTGGAGAGCGCCTCCTCTTGAGATGCGACGGGAACGCCGGGAATTCATTCCCTTCGAAACAGGGAAAGGATCCCTCATCTCGAGCTAGGAGGCGGAAACGGGGCTCCCCTGGATGTGTGCGGGACACCACGTGCTTCCTCTCGAGTGGAGACGGGTATGTCGGGGAACTTCTTGAGTTGCAGCAAGGGTGTGAAGGACCCTTTGGAAGTTCCAGTGGTTAGACGTGATTAGCCTCGAGAAGCCTCAGCGGAAATGGGCCTCATCGCGCCTGGAGGGCAAAACCTCCTGGATTTTCTCGAGTTGTGGCAGGTGCTCTCGACTTACGACGGGGACCTCAGGGACCCGCTCTGGTGGCCTCAGGAAAGGCTAGTCCCCATGCGAGTTCCTCGGGGGCCTCTCGGGATTCCTCTCCCGTCGATGCCGGGGCCTAAGACCTTGTGTGGAGTCGGGGCCGGAACCTGAGGATTCCTCTCCAGTGCTGACATGGATCTTGGGGTACTTCTGGAGTCTCCCCAGGGGAGTCAGTCCTCGTCTCGAATGCGGGCATGCACTTGCGCTTTCCTCCAGAGCGGTAGCAGCAGTGTCACGCAGTCCGCCGCGTGGATCAAAGAATGTATGGTTTTCCCTCGAGTCTTTCCCACGAGGCTTTCCCACAGGGCTGTCCCAAGTGCACACGTGGTGGGAGTCGATCCTCGGCTTGAACGTCAAGGCAGGGCAGGGAAAACAGGTTCCTCTACAATGGACTGACACATCTGGGGGACTCTTGGAATGGTGGCACGACCCTGGAGTTCCTCTCGCCTTTCCTGTGGAGAGCGCCTCCTCTTGAGATGCGACGGGAACGCCGGGAATTCTTTCCCTACGAAACAGGGAAAGGATCCCTCATCTCGAGCTAGGAGGCGGAAACGGGGCTCCCCTGGATGTGTGCGGGACACCACGTGCTTCCTCTCGAGTGGAGACGGGTATGTCGGGGAACTTCTTGAGTTGCAGCAATGGTGTGAAGGACCCTTTGGAAGTTCCAGTGGTTAGATGTGATTGGCCTCGAGAAGCCTCAGCGGAAATGGGCCTCATCTCGCCTGGAGGGCAAAACCTCCTGGATTTTCTCGAGTTGCGGCAGGTGCTCTCGACTTACGACCGGGACCTCAGGGACCCGCTCTGGTGGCCTCAGGAAAGGCCAGTCCCCATGCGAGTTCCTCGGGGGCCTCTGGGGATTCCTCTCCCGTCGATGCCGGGGCCTAAGACCTTGTGTGGAGTCGGGGCCGGAACCTGAGGATTCCTCTCCAGTGCTGACATGGATCTTGGGGTACTTCTGGAGTCTCCCCAGGGGAGTCAGTCCTCGTCTCGAATGCGGGCATGCACTTGCGCTTTCCTCCAGAGCGGTAGCAGCAGTGTCACGCAGTCCGCCGCGTGGACCAAAGGATCTATGGTTTTCCCTCGAGTCTTTCCCACGAGGCTTTCCCTCGAGGCTTTCCCACAGGGCTGTCCCACGTGCACACGTGTTGGGAGTCGATCCTCGGCTTGAACGTCAAGGCAGTGCAGGGAAAACAGGTTCCTCTGGAATGGACTGACACATCTGGGGGACACTTGGAATGGTGGCACGACCCTGGAGTTCCTCTCGCCTTTCCTGTGGAGAGCGCCTCCTCTTGAGATGCGACGGGAACGCCGGGAATTCTTTCCCTACGAAACAGCGAAAGGATCCCTCATCTCGAGCTAGGAGGCGGAAACGGGTCTCCCCTGGATGTGTGCGGGACACCACGTGCTTCCTCTCGAGTGGAGACGGGTATGTCGGGGAACTTCTTGAGTTGCAGCAAGGGTGTGAAGGACCCTTTGGAAGTTCCAGTGGTTAGATGTGATTGGCCTCGAGAAGCCTCAGCGGAAATGGGCCTCATCTCGCCTGGAGGGCAAAACCTCCTGGATTTACTCGAGTTGCGGCAGGTGCTCTCGACTTACGACGGGGACCTCAGGGACCCGCTCTGGTGGCCTCAGGAAAGGCCAGTCCCCATGCGTGTTCCTCGGGGGCCTCTCCGGATTCCTCTCCCGTCGATGCCGGTGCCTAAGCCCTTGTGTGGAGTCGGGGCCGGAACCTGAGGATTCCTCTCCAGTGCTGACATGGATCTTGGGGTACTTCTGGAGTCTCCCCAGGGGAGTCAGTCCTCGTCTCGGATGCGGGCATGCACTTGCGCTTTCCTCCAGAGCGGTAGCAGCAGTGTCACGCAGTCCGCCGTGTGGACCAAAGGATCTATGGTTTTCCCTCGAGTCTTTCCCACGAGGCTTTCCCACGAGGCTTTCCCACAGGGCTGTCCCACGTGCACACGTGGTGGGAGTCGATCCTCGGCTTGAACGTCAAGGCAGTGCAGGGAAAACAGGTTCCTCTGGAATGGACTGACACATCTGGGGGACTCTTGGAATGGTGGCACGACCCTGGAGTTCCTCTCGCCTTTCCTGTGGAGAGCGCCTCCTCTTGAGATGCGACGGGAACGCCGGGAATTCTTTCCCTACGAAACAGGGCAAGGATCCCTCATCTCGAGCTAGGAGGCGGAAACGGGGCTCACCTGAATGTGTGCGGGACCCCACGTGCTTCCTCTCGAGTGGAGACGGGTATGTCGGGGAACTTCTTGAGTTGCAGCAAGGGTGTGAAGGACCCTTTGGAAGGTCCAGTGGTTAGATGTGATTGGCCTCGAGAAGCCTCAGCGGAAATGGGCCTCATCTCGCCTGGAGGGCAAAACCTCCTGGATTTTATCGAGTTGCGGCAGGTGCTCTCGACTTACGACGGGGACCTCAGGGAACCGCTCTGGTGGCCTCAGGAAAGGCCAGTCCCCATGCGAGTTCCTTGGGGGCCTCTCGGGATTCCTCTCCCGTCGATGCCGGGGCCTAAGACCTTGTGTGGAGTCGGGGCCGGAACCTGAGGATTCCTCTCCAGTGCTGACATGGATCTTGGGGTACTTCTGGAGTCTCCCCAGGGGAGTCAGTCCTCGTCTCGAATGCGGGCATGCACTTGCGCTTTCCTCCAGAGCGGTAGCAGCAGTGTCACGCAGTCCGCCGCGTGGATCAAAGGATCTATGGTTTTCCCTCGAGTCTTTCCCACGAGGCTTTCCCACGAGGCTTTCCCACAGGGCTGTCCCACGTGCACACGTGGTGGGACTCGATCCTCGGCTTGAACGTCAAGGCAGTGCAGGGAAAACAGGTTCCTCTGGAATGGACTGACACATCTGGGGGACTCTTGGAATGGTGGCACGACCCTGGAGTTCCTCTCGCCTTTCCTGTGGAGAGCGCCTCCTCTTGAGATGCGACGGGAACGCCGGGAATTCTTTCCCTACGAAACAGGGAAAGGATCCCTCATCTCGAGCTAGGAGGCGGAAACGGGGCTCCCCTGGATGTGTGCGGGACACCACGTGCTTCCTCTCGAGTGGAGACGGGTATGTCGGGGAACTTCTTGAGGTGCAGCAATGGTGTGAAGTACCCTATGGAAGTTCCAGTGGTTAGATGTGATTGGCCTCGAGAAGCCTCAGCGGAAATGGGCCTCATCTCGCCTGGAGGGCAAAACCTCCTGGATTTTCTCGAGTTGCGGCAGGTGCTCTCGAGTTGCGGCAGGTGCTCTCGACTTACGACGGGAACCTCAGGGACCCGCTCTGGTGGCCTCAGGAAAGGCCAGTCCCCATGCGAGTTCCTCGGGGGCCTCTCGGGATTCCTCTCCCGTCGATGCCGGAGCCTAAGACCTTGTGTGGAGTCGGGGCCGGAACCTGAGGATTCCTCTCCAGTGCTGACATGGATCTTGGGGTACTTCTGGAGTCTCCCCAGGGTGGTCAGTCCTCGTCTCGAATGCGGGCATGCACTTGCGCTTTCCTCCAGAGCGGTAGCAGCAGTGTCACGCAGTCCGCCGCGTGGATCAAAGGATGTATGGTTTTCCCTCGAGTCTTTCCCACGAGGCTTTCCCACGAGGCTTTCCCACAGGGGTGTCCCACGTGCACACGTGGTGGGAGTCGATCCTCGGCTTGAACGTCAAGGCAGTGCAGGGAAAACAGGTTCCTCTGGAATGGACTGACACATCTGGGGGACTCTTGGAATGGTGGCACGACCCTGGAGTTCCTCTCGCCTTTCCTGTGGAGAGCGCCTCCTCTTGAGATGCGACGGGAACGCCGGGAATACTTTCCCTACGAAACAGGGAAAGGATCCCTCATCTCGAGCTAGGAGGCGGAAACGGGGCTCCCCTGGATGTGTGCGGGACCCCACGTGCTTCCTCTCGAGTGGAGACGGGTATGTCGGGGAACTTCTTGAGTTGCAGCAAGGGTGTGAAGGACCCTTTGGAAGTTCCAGTGGTTAGACGTGATTGGCCTCGAGAAGCCTCAGCGGAAATGGGCCTCATCTCGCCTGGAGGGCAAAACCTCCTGGATTTTCTCGAGTTGCGGCAGGTGCTCTCGACTTACGACGGGGACCTCAGGGACCCGCTCTGGTGGCCTCAGGAAAGGCCAGTCCCCATGCGAGTTCCTCGGGGGCCTCTCGGGATTCCTCTCCCGTCGATGCCGGGGTCTAAGACCTTGTGTGGATTCGGGGCCGGAACCTGAGGATTCCTCTCCAGTGCTGACATGGATCTTGGGGTACTTCTGGAGTCTCCCCAGGGGAGTCAGTCCTCGTCTCGAATGCGGGCATGCACTTGCGCTTTCCTCAGGAGCGGTAGCAGCAGTGTCACCCAGTCCGCCGCGTGGATCAAAGGATCTATGGTTTTCCCTCGAGTCTTTCCCACGAGGCTTTCCCACGAGGCTTTCCCACAGGGCTGTCCCACGTGCACACGTGGTGGGAGTCGATCCTCGGCTTGAACGTCAAGGCAGTGCAGGGAAAACAGGTTCCTCTGGAATGGACTGACACATCTGGGGGACTCTTGGAATGGTGGCACGACCCTGGAGTTCCTCTCGCCTTTCCTGTGGAGAGCGCCTCCTCTTGAGATGCGACGGGAACGCCGGGAATTCTTTCCCTACGAAACAGGGAAAGGATCCCTCATCCCGAGCTAGGAGGCGGAAACGGGTCTCCCCTGGATGTGTTCGGGACCCCACGTGCTTCCTCTCGAGTGGAGACGGGTATGTCGGGGAACTTCTTGAGTTGCAGCAAGGGTGTGAAGGACCCTTTGGAAGTTCCAGTGGTTAGACGTGATTGGCCTCGAGAAGCCTCAGCGGAAATGGGCCTCATTTCGCCTGGAGGGCAAAACCTCCTGGATTTTCTCGAGTTGCGGCAGGTGCTCTCGACTTACGACGGGGACTTCAGGGACCCGCTCTGGTGGCCTGAAGAAAGGCCAGTCCCCATGCGAGTTCCTCGGGGGCGTCTCGGGATTCCTCTCCCGTCGATGCCGGGGCCTAAGACCTTGTGTGGAGTCGGGGCCGGAACCTGAGGATTCCTCTCCAGTGCTGACATGGATCTTGGGGTACTTCTGGAGTCTCCCCAGGGGAGTCAGTCCTCGTCTCGAATGCGGGCATGCACTTGCGCTTTCCTCCAGAGCGGTAGCAGCAGTGTCACGCAGTCCGCCGAGTGGATCAAAGGATCTATGGTTTTCCCTCGAGTTTTTCCCACGAGGCTTTCCCACGAGGCTTTCCCACAGGGCTGTCCCACGTGCACACGTGGTGGGAGTCGATCCTCGGCTTGAACGTCAAGGCAGTGCAGGGAAAACAGGTTCCTCTGGAATGGACTGACACATCTGGGGGACTCTTGGAATGGTGGCACGACCCTGGAGTTCTTCTCGCCTTTCCTGTGGAGAGCGCCTCCTCTTGAGATGCGACGGGAACGCCGGGAATTCTTTCCCTACGAAACAGGGAAAGGATCCCTCATCTCGAGCTAGGAGGCGGAAACGGGTCTCATCTGGATGTGTGCGGGACCCACGTGCTTCCTCTCGAGTGGAGACGGGTATGTCGGGGAACTTCTAGAGTTGCAGCAAGGGTGTGAAGGACCCTTTGGAAGTTCCAGTGGTTAGACGTGATTAGCCTCGAGAAGCCTCAGCGGAAACGGGCCTCATCTCGCCTGGAGGGCAAAACCTCCTGGATTTTCTCGAGTTGCGGCAGGTGCTCTCGACTTACGACGGGGACTTCAGGGACCCGCTCTGGTGGCCTCAGGAAAGGCCAGTCCCCATGCGAGTTCCTCGGGGGCCTCTTGGGATTCCTCTCCCGTCGATGCCGGGGCCTAAGACCTTGTGTGGAGTCGGGGCCGGAACCTGAGGATTCCTCTCCAGTGCTGACATGGATCTTGGGGTACTTCTGGAGTCTCCCCAGGGGAGTCAGTCCTCGTCTCGAATGCGGGCATGCACTTGCGCTTTCCTCCAGAGCGGTAGCAGCAGTGTCACGCAGTCCGCCGCGTGGATCAAAGGATCTATGGTTTTCCCTCGAGTCGTTCCCACGAGGCTTTCCCACGAGGCTTTCCCACAGGGCTGTCCCACGTGCACACGTGGTGGGAGTCGATCCTCGGCTTGAACGTCAAGGCAGTGCAGGGAAAACAGGTTCCTCTGGAATGGACTGACACATCTGGGGGACTCTTGGAATGGTGGCATGACCCTGGAGTTCCTCTCTCCTTTCTTGTGGAGAGCGCCTCCTCTTGAGATGCGACGGGAACGCCGGGAATTCTTTCCCTACGAAACAGGGAAAGGATCCCTCATCTCGAGCTAGGAGGCGGAAACGGGGCTCCCCTGGATGTGTGCGGGACCCCACGTGCTTCCTCTCGAGTGGAGACGGGTATGTCGGGGAACTTCTTGAGTTGCAGCAATGGTGTGAAGGACCCTTTGGAAGTTCCAGTGGTTAGACGTGATTGGCCTCGAGAAGCCTCAGCGGAAATGGGCCTCATCTCGCCTGGAGGGCAAAACCTCCTGGATTTTCTCGAGTTGCGGCAGGTGCTCTCGACTTACGACCGGGACCTCAGGGACCCGCTCTGGTGGCCTCAGGAAAGGCCAGTCCCCATGCGAGTTCCTCGGGGGCCTCTCGGGATTCCTCTCCCGTCCATGCCGGGGCCTAAGACCTTCTGTGGAGTCGTTGCCGGAACCTGAGGATTCCTCTCCAGTGCTGACATGGATCTTGGGGTACTTCTGGAGTCTCCCCAGGGGAGTCAGTCCTCGTCTCGAATGCGGGCATGCACTTGAGATTTCCTCCAGAGCGGTAGCAGCAGTGTCACGCAGTCCGCCGCGTGGATCAAAGGATCTATGGTTTTCCCTCGTGTCGTTCCCACGAGGCTTTCCCACGAGGCTTTCCCACAGGGCTGTCCCACGTGCACACGTGGTGGGAGTCGATCCTCGGCTTGAACGTCAAGGCAGTGCAGGGAAAACAGGTTCCTCTGGAATGGACTGACACATCTGGGGGACTCTTGGAATGGTGGTACGACCCTGGAGTTCCTCTCGCCTTTCCTGTGGAGAGCGCCTCCTCTTGAGATGCGACGGGAACGCCGGGAATTCTTTCCCTACGGAACAGGGAAAGGATCCCTCATCTCGAGCTAGGAGGCGGAAACGGGGCTCCCCTGGATGTGTGCGGGACCCCACGTGCTTCCTCTCGAGTGCAGACGGGTATGTCGGGGAACTTCTTGAGTTGCAGCAAGGGTGTGAAGGACCCTTTGGAAGGTCCAGTGGTTAGATGTGATTGGCCTCGAGAAGCCTCAGCGGAAATGGGCCTCATCTTGCCTGGAGGGCATAACCTCCTGGATTTTCTCGAGTTGCGGCAGGTGCTCTCGACTTACGACGGGGACCTCAGGGACCCGCTCTGGTGGCCTCAGGAAAGGCCAGTCCCCATGCGATTTCCTCGGGGGCCTCTCGGGATTCCTCTCCCATCGATGCCGTGGCCTAAGACCTTGTGTGGAGTCGGGGCCGGAACCTGAGGATTCCTCTCCAGTGCTGACATGGATCTTGGGGAACTTCTGGAGTCTCCCCAGGGGAGTCAGTCCTCGTCTCGAATGCGGGCATGCACTTGCGCTTTCCTCCAGAGCGGTAGCAGCAGTGTCACGCAGTCCGCCGCGTGGATCAAAGGATCTATGGTTTTCCCTCGAGTCTTTCCCACGAGGCTTTCCCCCGAGGCTTTCCCACAGGGCTGTCCCACGTGCACACGTGGTGGGAGTCGATCCTCGGCTTGAACGTCAAGGCAGTGCAGGGAAAACAGGTTCCTCTGGAATGGACTGACACATCTGGGGGACTTTTGGAATGGTGGCACGACCCTGGAGTTCCTCTCGCCTTTCCTGTGGAGAGCGCCTCCTCTTGAGATGCGACGGGAACGCCGGGAATTCTTTCCCTACGAAACAGGGAAAGGATCCCTCATCTCGAGCTAGGAGGCGGAAAAGGGGCTCCCCTGGATGTGTGCGGGACCCACGTGCTTCCTCTCGAGTGGAGACGGGTATGTCGGGGAACTTCTTGAGTTGCAGCAAGGGTGTGAAGGACCCTTTGGAAGTTCCAGTGGTTAGATGTGATTGGCCTCGAGAAGCCTCAGCGGAAATGGGCCTCATCTCGCCTGGAGGGCAAAACCTCCTGGATTTTCTCGAGTTGCGGCAAGTGCTCTCGACTTACGACGGGGACCTCAGGGAACCGCTCTGGTGGCCTCAGGAAAGGCCAGTCCCCATGCGAGTTCCTCGGGGGCCTCTCGGGATTCCTCTCCCGTCGATGCCGCTGCCTAAGACCTTGTGTGGAGTCGGGGCCGGAACCTGATTATTCCTCTCCAGTGCTGACATGGATCTTGGGGTACTTCTGGAGTCTCCCCAGGGGAGTCAGTCCTCGTCTCGAATGCGGGCATGCACTTGCGCTTTCCTCCAGAGCGGTAGCAGCAGTGTCACGCAGTCCGCCGCGTGGATCAAAGGATCTATGGTTTTCCCTCGAGTCTTTCCCACGAGGCTTTCCCACGAGGCTTTCCCACAGGGCTGTCCCACGTGCACACGTGGTGGGAGTCGATCCTCGGCTTGAACGTCAAGGCAGTGCAGGGAAAACAGGTTCCTCTGGAATGGACTGACACATCTGGGCTCTCTTGGAATGGTGTCACGACCCTGGAGTTCCTCTCGCCTTTCCTGTGGAGAGCGCCTCCTCTTGAGATGCGACGGGAACGCCGGGAATTCTTTCCCTACGAAACAGGGCAAGGATCGCTCATCTCGAGCTAGGAGGCGGAAACGGGGCTCCCCTGGATGTGTGCGGGACCCCACGTGCTTCCTCTCGAGTGGAGACGGGTATGTCGGGGAACTTCTTGAGTTGCAGGAATGGTGTGAAGGACCCTTTGGAAGTTCCAGTGGTTAGATGTGATTGGCCTCGAGAAGCCTCAGCGGAAATGGGCCTCATCTCGCCTGGAGGGCAAAACCTCCTGGATTTTCTCGAGTTGCGGCAGGTGCTCTCGACTTACGACGGGGACCTCAGGGACCCGCTCTGGTGGCCTCAGGAAAGGCCAGTCCCCATTCGAGTTCCTCGGGGGCCTCTCGGGATTCCTCTCCCGTCGATGCCGGGGCCTAAGACCTTGTGTGGAGTCGGGGCCGGAACCTGAGGATTCCTCTCCAGTGCTGACATGGATCTTGGGGTACTTCTGGAGTCTCCCCAGGGGAGTCAGTCCTCGTCTCGAATGCGGGCATGCACTTGCGCTTTCCTCCAGAGCGGTAGCAGCAGTGTCACGCAGTCCGCCGCGTGGATCAAAGGATCTATGGTTTTCCCTCGAGTCTTTCCCACGAGGCTTTCCCACGAGGCTTTCCCACAAGGCTGTCCCACGTGCACACGTGGTGGGAGTCGATCCTCGGCTTGAACGTCAAGGCAGTGCAGGGAAAACAGGTTCCTCTGGAATGGACTGACACATCTGGGGGACTCTTGGAATGGTGGCACGACCCTGGAGTTCCTCTCGCCTTTCCTGTGGAGAGCGCCTCCTCTTGATATGCGACGGGAACGCCGGGAATTCTTTCCCTACGAAACAGGGAAAGGATCCCTCATCTCGAGCTAGGAGGCGGAAACGGGGCTCCCCTGGATGTGTGCGGGACCCCACGTGCTTCCTCTCGAGTGGAGACGGGTATGTCGGGGAACTTCTTGAGTTGCAGCAAGGGTGTGAAGGACCCTTTGGAAGTTCCAGTGGTTAGATATGATGGCCTCGAGAAGCCTCAGCGGAAATGGGCCTCATCTCGCCTGGAGGGCAAAACCTCCTGGATTTTCTCGAGTTGCGGCAGGTGCTCTCGACTTACGACGGGGACCTCAGGGATTCGCTCTGGTGGCCTCAGGAAAGGCCAGTCCCCAGGCGAGTTCCTCGGGGGCCTCTCGGGATTCCTCTCCCGTCGATGCCGGGGCCTAAGACCTTGTGTGGAGTCGGGGCCGGAACCTGAGGATTCCTCTCCAGTGCTGACATGGATCTTGGGGTACTTCTGGAGTCTCCCCAGGGGAGTCAGTCCTCGTCTCGAATGCGGGCATGCACTTGCGCTTTCCTCCAGAGCGGTAGCAGCAGTGTCACGCAGTCCGCCGCGTGGATCAAAGGATCTATGGTTTTCCCTCGAGTCTTTCCCACGAGGCTTTCCCACGAGGCTTTCCCACAAGGCTGTCCCACGTGCACACGTGGTGGGAGTCGATCCTCGGCTTGAACGTCAAGGCAGTGCAGGGAAAACAGGTTCCTCTGGAATGGACTGACACATCTGGGGGACTCTTGGAATGGTGGCACGACCCTGGAGTTCCTCTCGCCTTTCCTGTGGAGAGCGCCTCCTCTTGATATGCGACGGGAACGCCGGGAATTCTTTCCCTACGAAACAGGGAAAGGATCCCTCATCTCGAGCTAGGAGGCGGAAACGGGGCTCCCCTGGATGTGTGCGGGACCCCACGTGCTTCCTCTCGAGTGGAGACGGGTATGTCGGGGAACTTCTTGAGTTGCAGCAAGGGTGTGAAGGACCCGTTGGAAGTTCCAGTGGTTAGATATGATGGCCTCGAGAAGCCTCAGCGGAAATGGGCCTCATCTCGCCTGGAGGGCAAAACCTCCTGGATTTTCTCGAGTTGCGGCAGGTGCTCTCGACTTACGACGGGGACCTCAGGGATTCGCTCTGGTGGCCTCAGGAAAGGCCAGTCCCCATGCGAGTTCCTCGGGGGCCTCTCGGGATTCCTCTCCCGTCGATGCCGGGGCCTAAGACCTTGTGTGGAGTCGGGGCCGGAACCTGAGGATTCCTCTCCAGTGCTGACATGGATCTTGGGGTACTTCTGGAGTCTCCCCAGGGGAGTCAGTCCTCGTCTCGAATGCGGGCATGCACTTGCGCTTTCCTCCAGAGCGGTAGCAGCAGTGTCACGCAGTCCGCCGCGTGGATCAAAGGATCTATGGTTTTCCCTCGAGTCTTTCCCACGAGGCTTTCCCACGAGGCTTTCCCACAGGGCTGTCCCACGTGCACACGTGGTGGGAGTCGATCCTCGGCTTGAACGTCAACGCAGTGCAGGGAAAACAGGTTCCTCTGGAATGGACTGACACATCTGGGGGACTCTTGGAATGGTGCCACGACCCTGGAGTTCCTCTCCCCTTTCCTGTGGAGAGCGCCTCCTCTTGAGATGCGACGGGAACGCCGGGAATTCTTTCCCTACGAAACAGGGAAAGGATCCCTCATCTCGAGCTAGGAGGCGGAAACGGGGCTCCCCTGGATGTGTGCGGGACCCCACGTGCTTCCTCTCGAGTGGAGACGGTATGTCGGGGAACTTCTTGAGTTGCAGCAAGGGTGTGAAGGACCCTTTGGAAGTTCCAGTGGTTAGATGTGATTAGCCTCGAGAAGCCTCAGCGGAAATGGGCCTCATGTCGCCTGGAGGGCAAAACCTCCTGGATTTTCTCGAGTTGCGGCAGGTGCTCTCGGCAAACGAGGGGGACCTCAGGGACCGCTCTGATGGCCTCAGGAAAGGCCAGTCCCCATGCGAGTTCCTCGGGGGCCTCTCGGGATTCCTCTCCCGTCGATGCCGGGGCCTAAGACCTTGTGTGGAGTCGGGGCCGGAACCTGAGGATTCCTCTCCAGTGCTGACATGGATCTTGGGGTACTTCTGGAGTCTCCCCAGGGGAGTCAGTCCTCGTCTCGAATGCGGGCATGCACTTGAGCTTTCCTCCAGAGCGGTAGCAGCAGTGTCACGCAGTCCGCCGCGTGGATCAAAGGATCTATGGTTTTCCCTCGAGTCTTTCCCACGAGGCTTTCCCACGAGGCTTTCCCACAGGGCTGTCCCACGTGCACACGTGGTGGGAGTCGACCCTCGGCTTGAACGTCAAGGCAGTGCAGGGAAAACAGGTTCCTCTGGAATGGACTGACCCATCTGGGGGACTCTTGGAATGGTGGCTCGACCCTGGAGTTCCTCTCGCCTTTCCTGTGGAAAGCGCCTCCTCTTGAGATGCGAAGGGAACGCCGGGAATTCTTTCCCTACGAAACAGGGAAAGGATCCCTCATCTCGAGCTAGGAGGCGGAAACGGGGCTCCCCTGGATGTTTGCGGGACCCCACGTGCTTCCTGTCGAGTGGAGATGGTTATTTCGGGGAACTTCTTGAGTTGCAGCAAGGGTGTGAATGACCCTTTGGAAGTTCCAGTGGTTAGATGTGATTAGCCTCGAGAATCCTCAGCGGAAGTGGGCCTCATCTCGCCTGGAGGGCAAAACCTCCTTGATTTTCTCGAATTGCGGCAGGTGCTCTCGACTTACGACTGGGACCTCAGGGACCCGCTCTGGTGGCCTCAGGAAAGGCCAGTCCCCATGCGAGTTCCTCGGGGGCCTCTCGGGATTCCTCTCCCGTCGATGCCGGGGCCTAAGACCTTGTGTGGAGTCGGGGCCGGAACCTGAGGATTCCTCTCCAGTGCTGACATGGACCTTGGGGTACTTCTGGAGTCTCCCCAGGGGAGTCAGTCCTCGTCTCGAACGCGGGCATGCACTTGCGCTTTCCTCCAGAGCGGTAGCAGCAGTTTCACACAGTCCGCCGCGTGGATCAAAGGATCTATGGTTTTCCCTCGACTCTTTCCCACGAGGCTTTCCCACGAGGCTTTCCCAAAGGGCTGTCCCACGTGCACACGTGGTGGGAGTCGACCCTCGGCTTGAACGTCAAGGCAGTGCAGGGAAATCAGGTTCCTCTGGAATGGACTGACCCATCTGGGGGACTCTTGGAATGGTGGCTCGACCCTGGAGTTCCTTTCGCCTTTCCTGTGGAGAGCGCCTCCTCTTGAGATGCGACGGGAACCCCGGGAATTCTTTCCCTAAGAAACAGGGAAAGGATCACTATGAAACAGGGAAAGGATCCCTCATCTCGAGCTAGGAGGCCGAAACGGGGCTCCCCTGGATGTGTGCGGGACCCCACGTGCTTCCTCTCGTGTGAAGACGGGTATGTCGGGGAACTTCTTGAGTTGCAGCAAGGGTGTGAAGGACCCTTTGGAAGTTTCAGTGGTTAGACGTGATTAGCCTCGAGAAGCCTCAGCGGAAATGGGCCTCATCTCGCCTGGAGGTGAAAACCTCCTAGATTTTCTCGAGTTACGGCAGGTGCTCTCGACTTATGACGGGGACCTCAGGGACCAGCTCTGGTGGCCTCAGGAAAGGCCAGTCCCCATGCGAGTTCCTCGGGGGCCTCTCGGGATTCCTCTCCCGTCGATGCCGGGGCCTAAGACCTTGTGTGGAGTCGGGGCCGGAACCTGAGGATTCCTGTCCAGTGCTGACATGGATCTTGGGGTACTTCTGGAGTCTCCCAAGGGGAGTCAGTCCTCGTCTCGAATGCGGGCATGCACTTGCGCTTTCCTCCAGAGCGGTAGGAGCAGTGTCACGCAGTCCGCCGCGTGGATCAAAGGATCTATGGTTTTCCCTCGAGACTTTCGCACGAGGCTTTCCCACGAGGCTTTCCCACAGGGCTGTCCCACGTGCACACGTGGTGGGAGTCGATCCTCGGCTTGAACGTCAAGGCAGTGCAGGGAAAACAGGTTCCTCTGGAATGGACTGACACATCTGGGGGACTCTTGGAATGGTGTCACGACCCTGGAGTTCCTCTCGCCTTTCCTGTGGAGAGCGCCTCCTCTTGAGATGCGACGGGAACGCCGGGAATTCTTTCCCTACGAAACAGGGAAAGGATCCCTCATCTCGAGCTAGGAGGCGGAAACGGGGCTGCCCTGGATGTGTGCGGGACCCCACGTGCTTCCTCTCGAGTGGAGACGGGTATGTCGGGGAACTTCTTGAGTTGCAGCAATGGTGTGAAGGACCCTTTGGAAGTTCCAGTGGTTAGATGTGATTGGCCTTGAGAAGCCTCAGCGGAAATGGGCCTCATCTCGCCTGGAGGGCAAAACCTCCTGGATTTTCTCGAATTGCGGCAGGTGCTCTCGACTTACGACGGGGACCTCAGGGACCCGCTTGGTGGCCTCAGGAAAGGCCAGTCCCCATGCGAGTTCCTCGGGGGCCTCTCGGGATTCCTCTCCCGTCGATGCCGGGGCCTAAGACCTTGTGTGGAGTCGGGGCCGGAACCTGAGGATTCCTCTCCAGTGCTGACATGGATCTTGGGGTACTTCTGGAGTCTCCCCAGGGGAGTCAGTCCTCGTCTCGAATGCGGGCATGCACTTGCGCTTTCCTCCAGAGCGGTAGCAGCAGTGTCACGCAGTCCGCCGCGTGGATCAAAGGATGTATGGTTTTCCCTCGAGTCTTTCCCACGAAGCTTTCCCACGAGGCTTTCCCACAGGGCTGTCCCACGTGCACACGTGGTGGGAGTCGATCCTCGGCTTGAACGTCAAGGCAGTGCAGGGAAAACAGGTTCCTCTGGAATGGACTGACACATCTGGGGGCTCTTGGAATGGTGGCATGACCCTGGAGTTCCTCTCGCCTTTCCTGTGGAGAGCGCCTCCTGTTGAGATGCGACGGGAACGCCCGGAATTCTTTCCCTAGGAAACAGGGAAAGGATCCCTCATATCGAGCTAGGAGGCGGAAACGGGGCTCCCCTTGATGTGTGCGGGACACCACGTGCTTCCTCTCGAGTGCAGACTTGTATGTCGGGGAACTTCTTGAGTTGCAGAAAGGGTGTGAAGGACCCTTTGGAAGTTCCAGTGGTTAGATGTGATTGGCCTCGAGATGCCTCAGCGGAAATGGGCCTCATCTCGCCTGGAGGGCAAAACCTCCTGGATTTTCTCGAGTTGCGGCAGGTGCTCTCGACTTACGACGGGGACCTCAGGGACCCGCTTGGTGGCCTCAGGAAAGGCCAGTCCCCATGCGAGTTCCTCGGGGGCCTCTCGGGATTCCTCTCCCGTCGATGCCGGGGCCTAAGACCTTGTGTGGAGTCGGGGCCGGAACCTGAGAATTCCTCTCCAGTGCTGACATGGATCTTGGGGTACTTCTGGAGTCTCCCCAGGGGAGTCAGTTCTCGTCTCGAATGCGGGCATGCACTTGCGCTTTCCTCCAGAGCGGTAGCAGCAGTGTCACGCTGTCTGCATCGTGGATCAAAGGATCTATGATTTTCCCTCGAGTCTTTCCCACGAGGCTTTCCCACGAGGCTTTCCCACAGGGCTGTCCCACGTGCTCACGTGGTGGGAATCGATCCTCGGCTTGAACGTCAAGGCAGTGCAGGGAAAACAGGTACCTCTGGAATGGACTGACACATCTGGGGGACTCTTGGAATGGTGTCACGACCCTGGAGTTCCTCTCGCCTTTCTTGTGGAGAGCGCATCCTCTTGAGATGCGACGGGAACGCCGGGAATTCTTTCCCTACGAAACAGGGAAAGGATCCCTCACCTCGAGCTAGGGGGCGGAAACGGAGCTCCCCTGGATGTGTGCGGGACCCCACGTGCTTCCTCTCGAGTGGAGACTGGTATGTCGGGGAACTTCTTGATTTGCAGCAATGGTGTGAAGGACCCTTTGGAAGTTCCAGTGGTTAGATGTGATTGGCCTCGAGAAGCCTCAGCGGAAATGGGCCTCATCTCGCCTGGAGGGCAAAACCTCCTGGATTTTCTCGAGTTGCGGCAGGTGCTCTCGACTTATGACGGGGACCTCAGGGACCCGCTCTGGTGGCCCAGGAAAGGCCAGTCCCCATGCGAGTTCCTCGGGGGCCTCTCGGGATTCCTCTCCCATCGATGCCGGGGCCTAAGACCTTGTGTGGAGTCGGGGCCGGAACCTGAGGATTCCTCTCCAGTGCTGACATGGATCTTGGGGTACTTCTGGAGTCTCCCCAGGGGAGTCAGTCCTCGTCTCGAATGCGGGCATGCACTTGCGCTTTCCTCCAGAGCGGTAGCAGCAGTGTCACGCAGTCCGCCGCGTGGATCAAAGGATCTATGGTTTTCCCTCGAGTCTTTCCCACGAGGCTTTCCCACGAGGCTTTCCCACAGGGCTGTCCCACGTGCACACGTGGTGGGACTCGATCCTCGGCTTGAACGTCAAGGCAGTGCAGGGAAAACAGGTTCCTCTGGAATGGACTGACACATCTGGGGGACTCTTGGAATGGTGGCATGACCCTGGAGTTCCTCTCGCCTTTCCTGTGGAGAGCGCCTCCTCTTGAGATGCGACGGGAACGCCGGGAATTCTTTCCCTACGAAACAGGGAAAGGATCCCTCATCTCGATCTAGGAGGCGGAAACGGGGCTCCCCTGGATGTGTGCGGGACACCACGTGCTTCCTCTGGAGTGGAGATGGGTATGTCGGGGAACTTCTTGAGTTGCAGCAAGGGTGTGAAGGACCCTTTGGAAGTTCCAGTGGTTAGATGTGATTGGCCTCGAGAAGCCTCCGCGGAAATGGGCCTCATCTCGCCTGGAGGGCAAAACCTCCTGGATTTTCTCGAGTTGCGGCAGGTGCTCTCGACTTACGATGGGGACCTCAGGGACTGGCTCTGGTGGCCTCAGGAAAGGCCAGTCCCCATGCGAGTTCCTCGTGGGATTCTCGGGATTCATCTGCCCTCGATGCAGGGGCCTAAGACCTTGTGTGGAGTCGGGGCCGGAACCTGAGGATTCCTCTCCAGTGCTGACATGGATCTTGGGGTACTTCTGGAGTCTCCCCAGGGGAAACAGTCCTCGTCTCGAATGCGGGCATGCACTTGCGCTTTCCTCCAGAGCGGTAGCAGCAGTGTCACGCAGTCTGCCGCGTGGATCAAAGGATCTATGGTTTTCCCTCGAGTCTTTCCCACGAGGCTTTCACACAGGGCTGTCCCACGTGCACACGTGGTGGGAGTCGAACCTCGGCTTGAACGTCAAGGCAGTGCAGGGAAAACAGGTTCCTCTGGAATGTACTGACACATCTGGGGGACTCTTGGAATGGTGGCATGACCCTGGAGTTCCTCTCGCCTTTTCTGTGGAGAGCGCCTCCTCTTGAGATGCGACGGGAACGCCGGGAATTCTTTCCCTACGAAACAGGGAAAGGATCCCTCATCTCGAGCTAGGAGGCGGAAACGGGGCTCCTCTGGATGTGTGCGGGACACCACGTGCTTCCTCTGGAGTGGAGATGGGTATGTCGGGAAACTTCTTGAGTTGCAGCAATGGTGTGAAGGACCCTTTGGAAGTTCCAGTGGTTAGATGTGATTGGCCTCGAGAAGCCTCAGCGGAAATGGGCCTCATCTCGCCTGGAGGGCAAAACCTCCTGGATTTTCTCGAGTTGAGGCAGGTGCTCTCGACTTACGACGGGGACCTCAGGGACCCGCTCTGGTGGCCTCAGGAAAGGCCAGTCCCCATGCGAGTTCCTCCGTGGCGTCTCGGGATTCCTCTCCCGTCGATGCCGGGGCCTAAGACCTTGTGTGGAGTCGGGGCCGGAACCTGAGGATTCCTCTCCAGTGCTGACATGGATCTTGGGGTAGTTCTGGAGTCTCCCCAGGGGAGTCAGTCCTCGTCTCGAATGCGGGCATGCACTTGCGCTTTCCTCCAGAGCGGTAGCAGCAGTGTCACGCAGTCCGCCGCGTGGATCAAAGGATCTATGGTTTTCCCTCGAGTCTTTCCCACGAGGCTTTCCCACGAGGCTTTCCCACAGGGCTGTCCCACGTGCACACGTGGTGGGAGTCGATCCTCGGCTTGAACGTCAAGGCAGTGCAGGGAAAACAGGTTCCTCTGGAATGGACTGACACATCTGGGGGTCTCTTGGAATGGTGGCACGACCCTGGAGTTCTTCTCCCCTTTCCTGTGGAGAGCGCCTCCTCTTGAGATGCGACGGGAACGCCGGGAATTCTTTCCCTACGAAACAGGGAAAGGATCCCTCATCTCGAGCTAGGAGGCGGAAACGGGGCTCCCCTGGATGTGTGCGGGACCCCACGTGCTTCCTCTCGAGTGGAGATGGGTATGTCGGGGAACTTCTTGAGTTGAAGCAAGGGTGTGAAGGACCCTTTGGAAATTCCAGTGGTTAGATGTGATTGGCCTCGAGAAGCCTCAGCGGAAATGGGCCTCATCTCGCCTGGAGGGCAAAACCTCCTGGATTTTCTCGAGTTGCGGCAGGTGCTCTCGACTTACGATGGGGACCTCAGGGACTGGCTCTGGTGGCCTCAGGAAAGGCCAGTCCCCATGCGAGTTCCTCGTGGGCTTCTCGGGATTCATCTGCCCTCGATGCCGGGGCCTAAGACCTTGTGTGGAGTCGGGGCCGGAACCTGAGGATTCCTCTCCAGTGCTGACATGGATCTTGGGGTACTTCTGGAGTCTCCCCAGGGGAAACAGTCCTCGTCTCGAATGCGGGCATGCACTTGCGCTTTCCTCCAGACGGGAGCAGCAGTGTCACGCAGTCTGCCGCGTGGATCAAAGAATCTATGGTTTTCCCTCGAGTCTTTCCCACGAGGCATTCAAACAGGGCTGTCCCACGTGCACACGTGGTGGGAGTCGAAACTCGGCTTGAACGTCAAGGCAGTGCAGGGAAAACAGGTTCCTCTTGAATGGACTGACAAATCTGGGGGACTCTTGGAATGGTGGCACGACCCTGGAGTTCCTCTCGCCTTTCCTGTGTAGAGCGCCTCCTCTTGAGATGCGACGGGAACGCCGGGAATTCTTTCCCTACGAAACAGGGAAAGGATCCCTCATCTCGAGCTAGGAGGCGGAAACGGGGCTCCCCTGGATGTGTGCGGGACCCACGTGCTTCCTCTCGAGTGCAGACGGGTATGTCGGGGAACTTCTTGAGTTGCAGCAAGGGTGTGAAGGACCCTTTGGAAGTTCCAGTGGTTAGACGTGATTGGCCTCGAGAAGCCTCAGCGGAAATGGGCCTCATCTCGCCTGGAGGGCAAAACCTCCTGGATTTTCTCGAGTTGCGGCAGGTGCTCTCGACTTACGACGGGGACCTCAGGGACCCGCTCTGGTGGCCTCAGGAAAGGCCAGTCCCCATGCGAGTTCCTCGGGGGCCTCTGGGGATTCCTCTCCCGTCGATGCCAGGGCCTAAGTCCTTGTGTGGAGTCGGGGCCGGAACCTGAGGATTCCTCTCCAGTGCTGACATGGATCTTGGGGTATTTCTGGAGTCTCTCCAGGGGAGTCAGTCCTCGTCTCGAATGCGGGCATGCACTTGCGCTTTCCTCCAGAGCGGTAGCAGCAGTGTCACGCAGTTCGCCGCATGGATCAAAGGATCTATGGTTTTCCCTCGAGTCTTTCCCACGAGGCTTTCCCACGAGGCTTTCCCACAGGGCTGTCCCACGTGCACACGTGGTGGGAGTCGATCGTCGGCTTGAACGTCAAGGCAGTGCAGGGAAAACAGGTTCCTCTGGAATGGACTGACACATCTGGGGGACTCTTGGAATGGTGGCATGACCCTGGAGTTCCTCTCGCCTTTCCTGTGGAGAGCGCCTCCTCTTGAGATGCGACGGGAACGCCGGGATTCTTCCCTACGAAACAGGGAAAGGATCCCTCATCTCGAGCTAGGAGGCGGAAACGGGGCTCCCCTGGATGTGTGCGGGACGCCACGTGCTTCCTCTGGAGTGGAGATGGGTATGTCGGGAAACTTCTTGAGTTGCAGCAAGGGTGTGAAGGACCCTTTGGAAGTTCCAGTGGTTAGATATGATTGGCCTCGAGAAGCCTCAGCGAAAATGGGCCTCATCTCTCCTGGAGGGCAAAACCTCCTGGATTTTCTGGAGTTGCGGCAGGTGCTCTCGACTTACGACGGGGACTTCAGGGAACCGCTCTGGTGGCCTCAGGAAAGGCCAGTCCCCATGCGAGTTCCTCGGGGGCTTCTCGGGATTCCTCTCCCGACGATGCCGGGGCCTAAGACCTTGTGTGGAGTCGGGGCCGGAACCTGAGGATTCCTCTCCAGTGCTGACATGGATCTTGGGGTACTTCTGGAGTCTCCCCAGGGGAGTCAGTCCTCGTGTCGAATGCGGGCATGCACTTGCGCTTTCCTCCAGAGCCGTAGCAGCAGTGTCACGCAGTCCTCCGCGGGGATCAAAGGATCTATGGTTTTCCCTCGAGTCTTTCCTACGAGGCTTTCCCACGAGGCTTTCCCACAGGGCTGTCCCACGTGCACACGTGGTGGGAGTCGATCCTCGGCTTGAACGTCAAGGCAGTGCAGGGAAAACAGGTTCCTCTGGAATGGACTGACACATCTGGGGGACTCTTGGAATGGTGGCACGACCCTGGAGTTCCTCTCGCCTTTCCTGTGGAGAGCGCCTCCTCTTGAGATGCGACGGGAACGCCGGGAATTCTTTCCCTACGAAACAGGGAAAGGATCCCTCATCTCGAGCTAGGAGGCGGAAACGGGGCTCCCCTTGATGTGTGCGGGACACCACGTGCTTCCTCTCGAGTGCAGACTTGTATGTCGGGGAACTTCTTGAGTTGCAGAAAGGGTGTGAAGGACCCTTTGGAAGTTCCAGTGGTTAGATGTGATTGGCCTCGAGATGCCTCAGCGGAAATGGGCCTCATCTCGCCTGGAGGGCAAAACCTCCTGGATTTTCTCGAGTTGCGGCAGGTGCTCTCGACTTACGACGGGGACCTCAGGGACCCGCTTGGTGGCCTCAGGAAAGGCCAGTCCCCATGCGAGTTCCTCGGGGGCCTCTCGGGATTCCTCTCCCGTCGATGCCGGGGCCTAAGACCTTGTGTGAAGTCGGGGCCGGAACCTGAGAATTCCTCTCCAGTGCTGACATGGATCTTGGGGTACTTCTGGAGTCTCCCCAGGGGAGTCAGTTCTCGTCTCGAATGCGGGCATGCACTTGCGCTTTCCTCCAGAGCGGTAGCAGCAGTGTCACGCAGTCCGCCGCGTGGATCAAAGGATCTATGGTTTTCCCTCGAGTCTTTCCCAAGAGGCTTTCCCACGAGGCTTTCCCACAGGGCTGTCCCACGTGCACACGTGGTGGGAGTCGATCCTCGGCTTGAACGTCAAGGCAATGCAGGGAAAACAGGTTCCTCTGGAATGGACTGACACATCTGGGGGTCTCTTGGAATGGTGGCACGACCCTGGAGTTCTTCTCCCCTTTCCTGTGGAGAGCGCCTCCTCT
The DNA here is from genome assembly GCF_042477335.2 of Ovis canadensis. NCBI lineage: Eukaryota > Metazoa > Chordata > Mammalia > Artiodactyla > Bovidae > Ovis > Ovis canadensis. The sequence continues at coordinate 8,466,787 of NC_091264.1, forward strand.
TGAGATGCGACGGGAACGCCGGGAATTCTTTCCCTACGAAACGGGGAAAGGATCCCTCATCTCGAGCTAGGAGGCGGAAACGGGGCTCCCCTGGATGTGTGCGGGACCCCACGTGCTTCCTCTCGAGTGGAGACGGGTATGTCGGGGAACTTCTTGAGTTGCAGCAAGGGTGTGAAGGACCCTTTGGAAGTTCCAGTGGTTAGATGTGATTGGCCTCGAGAAGCCTCAGCGGAAATGGGCCTCATCTCGCCTGGAGGGCAAAACCTCCTGGATTTTCTCGAGTTGCGGCAGCTGCTCTCGACTTACGATGGGGACCTCAGGGACTGGCTCTGGTGGCCTCAGGAAAGGCCAGTCCCCATGCGAGTTCCTCGTGGGCTTCTCGGGATTCATCTGCCCTCGATGCCGGGGCCTAAGACCTTGTGTGGATTCGGGGCCGGAACCTGAGGATTCCTCTCCAGTGCTGACATGGATCTTGGGGTACTTCTGGAGTCCCCCCAGGGGAAACAGTCCTCGTCTCGAATGCGGGCATGCACTTGCGCTTTCCTCCAGACGGGAGCAGCAGTGTCACGCAGTCTGCCGCGTGGATCAAAGGATCTATTGTTTTCCCTCGAGTCTTTCCCACGAGGCTTTCACACAGGGCTGTCCCACGTGCACACTTGGTGGGAGTCGAACTTCGGCTTGAACGTCAAGGCAGTGCAGGGAAAACAGGTTCCTCTTGTAATGGACTGACAAATCTGGGGGACTCTTGGAATGGTGGCACGACCCTGGAGTTCCTCTCGCCTTTCCTGTGTAGAGCGCCTCCTCTTGAGATGCGACGGGAACGCCGGGAATTCTTTCCCTACGAAACAGGGAAAGGATCCCTCATCTCGAGCTAGGAGGCGGAAACGGGGCTCCCCTGGATGTGTGCGGGACCCACGTGCTTCCTCTCGAGTGCAGACGGGTATGTCGGGGAACTTCTTGAGTTGCAGCAAGGGTGTGAAGGACCCTTTGGAAGTTCCAGTGGTTAGACGTGATTGGCCTCGAGAAGCCTCAGCGGAAATGGGCCTCATCTCGCCTGGAGGGCAAAACCTCCTGGATTTTGTCGAGTTGCGGCAGGTGCTCTCGACTTACGACGGGTACCTCAGGGACCCGCTCTGGTGGCCTCAGGAAAGGCCAGTCCCCATGCGAGTTCCTCGGGGTCCTCTCGGGATTCCTCTCCTGTCGATGCCGGGGCCGAAGACCTTGTGTGGAGTCGGGGCCGGAACCTGAGGATTCCTCTCCAGTGCTGACATGGATCTTGGGGTACTTCTGGAGTCTCCCCAGGGGAGTCAGTCCTCGTCTCGAATGCGGGCATGCACTTGCGCTTTCCTCCAGAGCGGTAGCAGCAGTGTCACGCAGTCCGCCGCGTGGATCAAAGGATCTATGGTTTTCCCTCGAGTCTTTCCCACGAGGCTTTCCCACGCGGCTTTCCCACAGGGCTGTCCCACGTGCACACGTGGTAGGAGTCGATCCTCGGCTTGAATGTGAAGGCAGTGCAGGGAAAACAGGTTCCTCTGGAATGGACTGACACATCTGGGGGACTCTTGGAATGCTGGCACGACCCTGGAGTTCCTCTCGCCTTTCCTGTGGAGAGCGCCTCCTCTTGAGATGCGCCGAGAACGCAGGGAATTCTTTCCCTAGGAAACAGGGAAAGGATCCCTCATCTCGAGCTAGGAGGCGGATACGGGCCTCCCCTGGATGTGTGCGGGACACCACGTGCTTCCTCTCGAGTGGAGACGGGTATGTCGGGGAACTTCTTGAGTTGCAGCAAGGGTGTGAAGGACCCTTTGGAAGTTCCAGTGGTTAGACGTGATTAGCCTCGAGAAGCCTCAGCGGAAATGGGCGTCATCTCGCCTGGAGGCCAAAACCTCCTGGATTTTCTCGAGTTGCGGCAGGTGCTCTCGACTTACGACGGGGACCTCAGGGACCCGCTCTGGTGGCCTCAGGAAAGGCCAGTCCCCATGCGAGTTCATCGGGGGCCTCTCGGGATTCCTCTCCCTTCGATGCCGGGGCCTAAGACCTTGTGTGGAGTCGGGGCCGGAACCTGAGGATTCCTCTCCAGTGCTGACATGGATCTTGGGGTACTTCTGGAGTCTCCCCAGGGGAGTCAGTCCTCGTCTCGAATGCGGGCATGCACTTGCGTTTTCCTCCAGAGCGGTAGCAGTAGTGTCACGCAGTCCGCCGCGTGGATCAAAGGATCTATGGTTTTCCCTCGAGTCTTTCCCACGAGGCTTTCCAACGAGGCTTTCCCACAGGGCTGTCCCACGTGCACACGTGGTGGGAGTCGATCCTCGGCTTGAACGTCAAGGCAGTGCAGGGAAAACAGGTTCCTCTGGAATGGACTGACACATCTGGGGGACTCTTGGAATGGTGGCACGACCCTGGAGTTCCTCTCGCCTTTCCTGTGGAGAGCGCCTCCTCTTGAGATGCGACGGGAACTCCGGGAATTCTTTCCCTACGAAACAGGGAAAGGATCCCTCATCTCGAGCTAGGAGGCGGAAACGGGGCTCCCCTGGATGTGTGCGGGACACCACGTGCTTCCTCTCGAGTGGAGAAGGGTATGTCGGGGAACTTCTTGAGTTTCAGCAAGGGTGTGAAGGACCCTTTGGAAGTTCCATTGGTTAGATGTGATTGGCCTCGAGAAGCCTCAGCGCAAATGGGCCTCATCTCGCCTGGAGGGCAAAACCTCCTGGATTTTCTCGAGTTGCGGCAGGTGCTCTCGACTTACGACGGGGACCTCAGGGACCCGCTCTGGTGGCCTCAGGAAAGGCCAGTCCCCATGCGAGTTCCTCGGGGGCCTCTCGGGATTCCTCTCCCGTCCATGCCGGGGCCTAAGACCTTGTGTGGAGTCGGGGCCGGAACCTGAGGATTCCTCTCCAGTGCTGACATGGATCTTGGGGTACTTCTGGAGTCTCCCCAGAAGAGTCAGTCCTCGTCTCGAATGCGGGCATGCACTTGCGCTTTCCTCCAGAGCCGTAGCAGCAGTGTCACGCAGTTCGCCGCATGGATCAAAGGATCTATGGTTTTCCCTCGAGTCTTTCCCACGAGGCTTTCCCACGAGGCTTTCCCACAGGGCTGTCCCACGTGCACACGTGGTGGGAGTCGATCGTCGGCTTGAACGTCAAGGCAGTGCAGGGAAAACAGGTTCCTCTGGAATGGACTGACACATCTGGGGGACTCTTGGAATGGTGGCATGACCCTGGAGTTCCTCTCGCCTTTCCTGTGGAGAGCGCCTCCTCTTGAGATGCGACGGGAACGCCGGGATTCTTCCCTACGAAACAGGGAAAGGATCCCTCATCTCGAGCTAGGAGGCGGAAACGGGGCTCCCCTGGATGTGTGCGGGACGCCACGTGCTTCCTCTGGAGTGGAGATGGGTATGTCGGGAAACTTCTTGAGTTGCAGCAAGGGTGTGAAGGACCCTTTGGAAGTTCCAGTGGTTAGATATGATTGGCCTCGAGAAGCCTCAGCGAAAATGGGCCTCATCTCTCCTGGAGGGCAAAACCTCCTGGATTTTCTGGAGTTGCGGCAGGTGCTCTCGACTTACGACGGGGACTTCAGGGAACCGCTCTGGTGGCCTCAGGAAAGGCCAGTCCCCATGCGAGTTCCTCGGGGGCTTCTCGGGATTCCTCTCCCGACGATGCCGGGGCCTAAGACCTTGTGTGGAGTCGGGGCCGGAACCTGAGGATTCCTCTCCAGTGCTGACATGGATCTTGGGGTACTTCTGGAGTCTCCCCAGGGGAGTCAGTCCTCGTGTCGAATGCGGGCATGCACTTGCGCTTTCCTCCAGAGCCGTAGCAGCAGTGTCACGCAGTCCTCCGCGGGGATCAAAGGATCTATGGTTTTCCCTCGAGTCTTTCCTACGAGGCTTTCCCACGAGGCTTTCCCACAGGGCTGTCCCACGTGCACACGTGGTGGGAGTCGATCCTCGGCTTGAACGTCAAGGCAGTGCAGGGAAAACAGGTTCCTCTGGAATGGACTGACACATCTGGGGGACTCTTGGAATGGTGGCACGACCCTGGAGTTCCTCTCGCCTTTCCTGTGGAGAGCGCCTCCTCTTGAGATGCGACGGGAACGCCGGGAATTCTTTCCCTACGAAACAGGGAAAGGATCCCTCATCTCGAGCTAGGAGGCGGAAACGGGGCTCCCCTTGATGTGTGCGGGACACCACGTGCTTCCTCTCGAGTGCAGACTTGTATGTCGGGGAACTTCTTGAGTTGCAGAAAGGGTGTGAAGGACCCTTTGGAAGTTCCAGTGGTTAGATGTGATTGGCCTCGAGATGCCTCAGCGGAAATGGGCCTCATCTCGCCTGGAGGGCAAAACCTCCTGGATTTTCTCGAGTTGCGGCAGGTGCTCTCGACTTACGACGGGGACCTCAGGGACCCGCTTGGTGGCCTCAGGAAAGGCCAGTCCCCATGCGAGTTCCTCGGGGGCCTCTCGGGATTCCTCTCCCGTCGATGCCGGGGCCTAAGACCTTGTGTGAAGTCGGGGCCGGAACCTGAGAATTCCTCTCCAGTGCTGACATGGATCTTGGGGTACTTCTGGAGTCTCCCCAGGGGAGTCAGTTCTCGTCTCGAATGCGGGCATGCACTTGCGCTTTCCTCCAGAGCGGTAGCAGCAGTGTCACGCAGTCCGCCGCGTGGATCAAAGGATCTATGGTTTTCCCTCGAGTCTTTCCCAAGAGGCTTTCCCACGAGGCTTTCCCACAGGGCTGTCCCACGTGCACACGTGGTGGGAGTCGATCCTCGGCTTGAACGTCAAGGCAATGCAGGGAAAACAGGTTCCTCTGGAATGGACTGACACATCTGGGGGTCTCTTGGAATGGTGGCACGACCCTGGAGTTCTTCTCCCCTTTCCTGTGGAGAGCGCCTCCTCTTGAGATGCGACGGGAACGCCGGGAATTCTTTCCCTACGAAACGGGGAAAGGATCCCTCATCTCGAGCTAGGAGGCGGAAACGGGGCTCCCCTGGATGTGTGCGGGACCCCACGTGCTTCCTCTCGAGTGGAGACGGGTATGTCGGGGAACTTCTTGAGTTGCAGCAAGGGTGTGAAGGACCCTTTGGAAGTTCCAGTGGTTAGATGTGATTGGCCTCGAGAAGCCTCAGCGGAAATGGGCCTCATCTCGCCTGGAGGGCAAAACCTCCTGGATTTTCTCGAGTTGCGGCAGCTGCTCTCGACTTACGATGGGGACCTCAGGGACTGGCTCTGGTGGCCTCAGGAAAGGCCAGTCCCCATGCGAGTTCCTCGTGGGCTTCTCGGGATTCATCTGCCCTCGATGCCGGGGCCTAAGACCTTGTGTGGATTCGGGGCCGGAACCTGAGGATTCCTCTCCAGTGCTGACATGGATCTTGGGGTACTTCTGGAGTCCCCCCAGGGGAAACAGTCCTCGTCTCGAATGCGGGCATGCACTTGCGCTTTCCTCCAGACGGGAGCAGCAGTGTCACGCAGTCTGCCGCGTGGATCAAAGGATCTATTGTTTTCCCTCGAGTCTTTCCCACGAGGCTTTCACACAGGGCTGTCCCACGTGCACACTTGGTGGGAGTCGAACTTCGGCTTGAACGTCAAGGCAGTGCAGGGAAAACAGGTTCCTCTTGTAATGGACTGACAAATCTGGGGGACTCTTGGAATGGTGGCACGACCCTGGAGTTCCTCTCGCCTTTCCTGTGTAGAGCGCCTCCTCTTGAGATGCGACGGGAACGCCGGGAATTCTTTCCCTACGAAACAGGGAAAGGATCCCTCATCTCGAGCTAGGAGGCGGAAACGGGGCTCCCCTGGATGTGTGCGGGACCCACGTGCTTCCTCTCGAGTGCAGACGGGTATGTCGGGGAACTTCTTGAGTTGCAGCAAGGGTGTGAAGGACCCTTTGGAAGTTCCAGTGGTTAGACGTGATTGGCCTCGAGAAGCCTCAGCGGAAATGGGCCTCATCTCGCCTGGAGGGCAAAACCTCCTGGATTTTGTCGAGTTGCGGCAGGTGCTCTCGACTTACGACGGGTACCTCAGGGACCCGCTCTGGTGGCCTCAGGAAAGGCCAGTCCCCATGCGAGTTCCTCGGGGTCCTCTCGGGATTCCTCTCCTGTCGATGCCGGGGCCGAAGACCTTGTGTGGAGTCGGGGCCGGAACCTGAGGATTCCTCTCCAGTGCTGACATGGATCTTGGGGTACTTCTGGAGTCTCCCCAGGGGAGTCAGTCCTCGTCTCGAATGCGGGCATGCACTTGCGCTTTCCTCCAGAGCGGTAGCAGCAGTGTCACGCAGTCCGCCGCGTGGATCAAAGGATCTATGGTTTTCCCTCGAGTCTTTCCCACGAGGCTTTCCCACGCGGCTTTCCCACAGGGCTGTCCCACGTGCACACGTGGTAGGAGTCGATCCTCGGCTTGAATGTGAAGGCAGTGCAGGGAAAACAGGTTCCTCTGGAATGGACTGACACATCTGGGGGACTCTTGGAATGCTGGCACGACCCTGGAGTTCCTCTCGCCTTTCCTGTGGAGAGCGCCTCCTCTTGAGATGCGCCGAGAACGCAGGGAATTCTTTCCCTAGGAAACAGGGAAAGGATCCCTCATCTCGAGCTAGGAGGCGGATACGGGCCTCCCCTGGATGTGTGCGGGACACCACGTGCTTCCTCTCGAGTGGAGACGGGTATGTCGGGGAACTTCTTGAGTTGCAGCAAGGGTGTGAAGGACCCTTTGGAAGTTCCAGTGGTTAGACGTGATTGGCCTCGAGAAGCCTCAGCGGAAATGGGCGTCATCTCGCCTGGAGGCCAAAACCTCCTGGATTTTCTCGAGTTGCGGCAGGTGCTCTCGACTTACGACGGGGACCTCAGGGACCCGCTCTGGTGGCCTCAGGAAAGGCCAGTCCCCATGCGAGTTCATCGGGGGCCTCTCGGGATTCCTCTCCCTTCGATGCCGGGGCCTAAGACCTTGTGTGGAGTCGGGGCCGGAACCTGAGGATTCCTCTCCAGTGCTGACATGGATCTTGGGGTACTTCTGGAGTCTCCCCAGAAGAGTCAGTCCTCGTCTCGAATGCGGGCATGCACTTGCGCTTTCCTCCAGAGCGGTAGCAGCAGTGTCACGCAGTCCTCCGCGTGGATCAAAGGATCTATGGTTTTCCCTCGAGTCTTTCCCACGAGGCTTTCCCACGAGGCTTTCCCACAGGGCTGTCCCACGTGCACACGTGGTGGGAGTCGATCCTCGGCTTGAACGTCAAGGCAGTGCAGGGAAAACAGGTTCCTCTGGAATGGACTGACACATCTGGGGGACTCTTGGAATGGTGTCTCGACCCTGGAGTTCCTCTCCCCTTTCCTGTGGAGAGCGCCTCCTCTTGAGATGCGACGCGAACGCCGGGAATTCTTTCCCTACGAAACAGGGAAAGGATCCCTCATCTCGAGCTAGGAGGCGGAAACGGGGCTCCCCTGGATGTGTGCGGGACACGACGTGCTTCCTCTCGAGTGGAGACGGGTATGTCGGGGAACTTCTTGAGTTGCAGCTAGGGTGTGAAGGACCCTTTGGAAGTTCCAGTGGTTAGATGTGATTGGCTTCGAGAAGCCTCAGCGGAAATGGGCCTCATCTCGCCTGGAGGGCAAAACCTCCTGGATTTTCTCGAGTTGCGGCAGGTGCTCTCGACTTACGACGGGGACTTCAGGGACCCGCTCTGGTGGCCTCAGGAAAGGCCAGTCCCCATGCGAGTTCCTCGGGGGCCTCTCGGGATTCCTCTCCCGTCGATGCCGGGGCCTAAGACCTTGTGTGGAGTCGGGGCCGGAACCTGAGGTTTCCTTCCAGTGCTGACATGGATCTTGGGGTACTTCTGGAGTCTCCCCAGGGGAGTCAGTCCTCGTCTCGAATGTGGGCATGCACTTGCGCTTTCCTCCAGAGCGGTAGTAGCAGTGTCACGCAGTCCGCCGCGTGGATCAAAGGATCTATGGTTTTCCCTCGAGTCTTTCCCACGAGGCTTTCCCACGAGGCTTTCCCACAGGGCTGTCCCACGTGCCCACGTGGTGGGAGTCGATCCTCGGCTTGAACGTCAAGGCAGTGCAGGGAAAACAGGTTCCTCTGGAATGTACTGACACATCTGGGGGACTCTTGGAATGGTGTCTCGACCCTGGAGTTCCTCTCGCCTTTCCTGTGGAGAGCGCCTCCTCTTGAGATGCGACGGGAACGCCGGGAATTCTTTCCCTACGAAAGAGGGAAAGGATCCCTCATCTCGAGCTAGGAGGCGAAACGGGGCTCCCCTGGATGTGTGCGGGACCCCACGTGCTTCCTTTCGAGTGGAGACGGGAATGTCGGGGAACTTCTTGAGTTGCAGCAATGGTGTGAAGGACCCTTTGGAAGTTCCACTGGTTAGATGTGATTGGCCTCGAGAAGCCTCAGCGGAAATGGGCCTCATCTCGCCTGGAGGGCAAAACCTCCTGGATTTTCTCGAGTTGTGGCAGGTGCTCTCGACTTACGACGGGGACCTCAGGGACCCGCTCTGGTGGCCTCAGGAAAGGCCAGTCCGCATGCGAGTTCCTCGGGGGCGTCTCGGGATTCCTCTCCCGTCGATGCCGGGGCCTAAGACCTTGTGTGGAGTCGGGGCCGGAACCTGAGGATTCCTCTCCAGTGCTGACATGGATCTTGGGGTACTTCTGGAGTCTCCCCAGAAGAGTCAGTCCTCGTCTCGAATGCGGGCATGCACTTGCGCTTTCCTCCAGAGCGGTAGCAGCAGTGTCACGCAGTCCTCCGCGTGGATCAAAGGATCTATGGTTTTCCCTCGAGTCTTTCCCACGAGGCTTTCCCACGAGGCTTTCCCACAGGGCTGTCCCACGTGCACACGTGGTGGGAGTCGATCCTCGGCTTGAACGTCAAGGCAGTGCAGGGAAAACAGGTTCCTCTGGAATGGACTGACACATCTGGGGGACTCTTGGAATGGTGGCACGACCCTGGAGTTCCTCTCGCCTTTCCTGTGGAGAGCGCCTCCTCTTGAGATGCGACGGGAACGCCGGGAATTCTTTCCCTACGAAACAGGGAAAGGATCCCTCATCTCGAGCTAGGAGACGGAAACGGGGCTCCCCTGGATGTGTGCGGGACACCACATGCTTCCTCTCGAGTGGAGACGGGTATGTCGGGGAACTTCTTGAGTTGCATCAATGGTGTGAAGGACCCTTTGGAAGTTCCAGTGGTTAGACGTGATTGGCGTCGAGAAGCCTCAGCGGAAATGGGCCTCATCTCTCCTGGAGGGCAAAACCTCCTGGATTTTCTCAAGTTGCGGCAGGTGCTCTCGACGTACGACGGGGACCTCAGGGACCCGCTCTGGTGGCCTCAGGAAAGGCCAGTCCCCATGCGAGTTCCTCGGGGGCCTCTCGGGATTCCTCTCCCGTCGATGCCGGGGCCTAAGACCTTGTGTGGAGTCGGGGCCGGAAACTGAGGATTCCTCTCCAGTGCTGACATGGATCTTGGGGTAGTTCTGGAGTCTCCCCAGGGGAGTCAGTCCTCGTCTCGAATGCAGGCATGCACTTGCGCTTTCCTCCAGAGCGGTAGCAGTAGTGTCACGCAGTCCGCCGCGTGGATCAAAGGATCTATGGTTTTCCCTTGAGTCTTTCCCACGAGGCTTTCCCACGAGGCTTTCCCACAGGGCTGTCCCACGTGCACACGTGGTGGGAGTCGATCCTCGGCTTGAACGTCAAGGCAGTGCAGGGAAAACAGGTTCCTCTGGAATGGAATGACACATCAGGGGGACTCTTGGAATGGTGTCACGACCCTGGAGTTCCTCTCGCCTTTCCTGTGGAGAGCGCCTCCTCTTGAGATGCGACGGGAACGCCGGGAATTCTTTCCCTACGAAACAGGGAAAGGATCCCTCATCTCGAACTAGGAGGCGGAAACGGGGCTCCCCTGGATGTGTGCGGGACACCACGTGCTTCCTCTCGAGTGGAGACGGGTATGTCGGGGAACTTCTTGAGTTGCAGCAATGGTGTGAAGGACCCTTTGGAAGTTCCAGTAGTTAGATGTGATTGGCCTCGAGAAGCCTCAGCGGAAATGGACCTCATCTCGCCTGGAGGGCAAAACCTCCTGGATTTTCTCGAGTTGCGGCAGGTGCTCTCGACTTACGACGGGGACCTCAGGGACCCGCTCTGGTGGCCTCAGGAAAGGCCAGTCCCCATGCGAGTTCCTCGGGGGCGTCTCGGGATTCCTCTCCCGTCGATGCCGGGGCCTAAGACCTTGTGTGGAGTCGGGGCCGGAACCTGAGGATTCCTCTCCAGTGCTGACATGGATCTTGGGGTACTTCTGGAGTCTCCCCAGGGGAGTCAGTCCTCGTCTCAAATGCGGGCATGCACTTGCGCTTTCCTCCAGAGCGGTAGCAGCAGTGTCACGCAGTCCGCCGCGTGGATCAAAGGATCTATGGTTTTCCCTCGAGTCTTTCCCACGAGGCTTTCCCACGAGGCTTTCCCACAGGGCTGTCCCACGTGCACACGTGGTGGGAGTCGATCATCGGCTTGAACGTCAAGGCAGTGCAGGGAAAACAGGTTCCTCTGGAATGGACTGACACATCTGGGGGACTCTTGGAATGGTGGCACGACCCTGGAGTTCCTCTCGCCTTTCCTGTGGAGAGCGCCTCCTCTTGAGATGCGACGGGAACGCCGGGAATTCTTTCCCTACGAAACAGGGAAAGGATCCCTCATCTCGAGCTAGGAGGCGGAAACGGGGCTCCCCTGGATGTGTGCGGGACACGACGTGCTTCCTCTCGAGTGGAGACGGGTATGTCGGGGAACTTCTTGAGTTGCAGCTAGGGTGTGAAGGACCCTTTGGAAGTTCCAGTGGTTAGATGTGATTGGCCTTGAGAAGCCTCAGCGGAAATGGGCCTCATCTCGCCTGGAGGGCAAAACCTCCTGGATTTTCTCGAGTTGCGGCAGGTGCTCTCGACTTACGACGGGGACCTCAGGGACCCGCTCTGGTGGCCTCAGGAAAGGCCAGTCCCCATGCGAGTTCCTCGGGGGCCTCTCGGGATTCCTCTCCCGTCGATGCCGGGGCCTAAGACCTTGTGTGGAGTCGGGGCCGGAACCTGAGGATTCCTCTCCAGTGCTGACATGGATCTTGGGGTACTTCTGGAGTCTCCCCAGGGGAGTCAGTCCTCGTCTCGAATGCGGGCATGCACTTGCGCTTTCCTCCAGAGCGGTAGCAACAGTGTCACTCAGTCAGTCGCGTGGATCAAAGGATCTATGGTTTTCCCTCGAGTCTTTCCCACGAGGCTTTCCCACGAGGCTTTCCCACAGGGCTGTCCCACGTGCACACGTGGTGGATGTCGATCCTCGGCTTGAACGTCAAGGCAGTGCAGGGAAAACAGGTTCCTCTGGAATGGACTGACACATCTTGGGGACTCTTGGAATGGTGTCTCGACCCTGGAGTTCCTCTCGCCTTTCCTGTGGAGAGCGCCTCCTCTTGAGATGCGACGGGAACGCCGGGAATTCTTTCCCTACGAAACAGGGAAAGGATCCCTCATCTCGAGCTAGGAGGCGGAAACGGGGCTCCCCTGGATGTGTGCGGGACCCCACGTGCTTCCTCTCGAGTGGAGACGGGTATGTCGGGGAACTTCTTGAGTTGCAGCAATGGTGTGAAGGACCCTTTGGAAGTTCCAGTGGTTAGATGTGATTGGCTTCGAGAAGCCTCAGCGGAAATGGGCCTCATCTCGCCTGGAGGGGAAAACCTCCTGGATTTTCTCGAGTTGCGGCAGGTGCTCTCGACTTACGACGGGGACCTCAGGGACCCGCTCTGGTGGCCTCAGGAAAGGCCAGTCCCCATGCGAGTTCCTCGGGGGCCTCTCGGGATTCCTCTCCCGTCTATGCCGGGGCCTAAGACCTTGTGTGGAGTCGGGGCCGGAACCTGAGGATTCCTCTCCAGTGCTGACATGGATCTTGGGGTACTTCTGGGGTCTCCCCAGGGGAGTCAGTCCTCGTCTCGAATGCGGGCATGCACTTGCGCTTTCCTCCAGAGCGGTAGCAGCAGTGTCACGCAGTCCGCCGCGTGGATCAAAGGATCTATGGTTTTCCCTCGAGTCTTTCCCACGAGGCTTTCCCACGAGGCTTTCCCACAGGGCTGTCCCACGTGCACACGTGGTGGGAGTCGATCCTCGGCTTGAACGTCAAGGCAGTGCAGGGAAAACAGGTTCCTCTGGAATGGAATGACATATCTGGGGGACTCTTGGAATGGTGTCACGACCCTGGAGTTCCTCTCGCCTTTACTGTGGAGAGCGCCTCCTCTTGAGATGCGACGGGAACGCCGGGAATTCTTTCCCTACGAAACAGGGAAAGGATCCCTCATCTCGAGCTTGGAGGCGGAAACGGGGCTCCCCTGGATGTGTGCGGGACACCACGTGCTTCCTCTCGAGTGCAGACGGGTATGTCGGGGAACTTCTTGAGTTGCAGCAAGGGTGTGAAGGACCCTTTGGAAGTTCCAGTGGTTAGATGTGATTGGCCTCGAGAAGCCTCAGCGGAAATGGGCCTCATCTCGCCTGGAGGGCAAAACCTCCTGGATTTTCTCGAGTTGCGGCAGGTGCTCTCGACTTACGACGGGGACTTCAGGGACCCGCTCTGGTGGCCTCAGGAAAGGCCAGTCCCCATGCGAGTTCCTCGGGGGCCTCTCGGGATTCCTCTCCCGTCGATGCCGGGGCCTAAGACCTTGTGTGGAGTCGGGGCCGGAACCTGAGGTTTCCTCTCCAGTGCTGACATGGATCTTGGGGTACTTCTGGAGTCTACCCAGGGGAGTCAGTCCTCGTCTCGAATGTGGGCATGCACTTGCGCTTTCCTCCAGAGCGGTAGTAGCAGTGTCACGCAGTCCGCCGCGTGGATCAAAGGATCTGTGGTTTTCCCTCGAGTCTTTCCCACGAGGCTATCCCACGAGGCTTTCCCACAGGGCTGTCCCACGTGCACACGTGGTGGGAGTCGATCCTCGGCTTGAACGTCAAGGCAGTGCAGGGAAAACAGGTTCCTCTGGAATGGACTGACACATCTGGGGGACTCTTGGAATGGTGTCTCGACCCTGGAGTTCCTCTCGCCTTTCCTGTGGAGAGCGCCTCCTCTTGAGATGCGACGGGAACGCCGGGAATTCTTTCCCTACGAAACAGGGAAAGGATCCCTCATCTCGAGCTAGGAGGCGAAACGGGGCTCCCCTGGATGTGTGCGGGACACCACGTGCTTCCTCTCGAGTGGAGACGGGTATGTCGGGGAACTTCTTGAGTTGCAGCAATGGTGTGAAGGACCCTTTGGAAGTTCCAGTGGTTAGATGTGATTGGCCTCGAGAAGCCTCAGCGGAAATGGGCCTCATCTCGCCTGGAGGGCAAAACCTCCTGGATTTTCTCGAGTTGCGGCAGGTGCTCTCGACTTACGACGGGGACCTCAGGGAACCGCTCTGGTGGCCTCAGGAAAGGCCAGTCCCCATGCGAGTTCCTCGGGGGCGTCTTGGGATTCCTCTCCCGTCGATGCCGGGGCCTAAGACCTTGTGTGGATTCGGGGCCGGAACCTGAGGATTCCTCTCCAGTGCTGACATGGATCTTGGGGTACTTCTGGAGTCTCCCCAGGGGAGTCAGTCCTCGTCTCCAATGCGGGCATGCTCTTGCGCTTTCCTCCAGAGCGGTAGCAGCAGTGTCACGCAGTCCGCCGCGTGGATCAAAGGATCTATGGTTTTCCCTCGAGTCTTTCCCACGAGGCTTTCCCACGAGGCTTTCCCACAGGGCTGTCCCACGTGCACACGTGGTGGGAGTCGATCCTCGGCTTGAACGTCAAGGCAGTGCAGGGAAAAAAGGTTCCTCTGGAATGGACTGACACATCTGGGGGACTCTTGGATTGGTGTCACCACCCTGGAGTTCCTCTCGCCTTTCCTGTGGAGAGCGCCTCCTCTTGAGATGCGACGGGAACGCCGGGAATTCTTTCCCTACGAAACAGGGAAAGGATCCCTCATCTCGAGCTAAGAGGCGGAAACCGGGCTCCCCTGGATGTGTGCGGGAAACCACGTGCTTCCTCTCGAGTGCAGACGGGTATGTCGGGGAACTTCTTGAGTTGCAGCAAGGGTGTGAAGGACCCTTTGGAAGTTCCAGTGGTTAGATGTGATTGGCCTCGAGAAGCCTCAGCGGAAATGGGCCTCATCTCGCCTGGAGGGCAAAACCTCCTGGATTTTCTCGAGTTGCGGCAGGTGCTCTTGACTTACGACGGGGACCTCAGGGACCCGCTCTGGTGGCCTCAGGAAAGGCCAGTCCCCACGCGAGTTCCTCGGGGGCGTCTCGGGATTCCTCTCCCGTCGATGCCGGGGCCTAAGACCTTGTGTGGAGTCGGGGCCGGAACCTGAGGATTCCTCTCCAGTGCAGACATGGATCTTGGGGTACTTCTGGAGTCTTCCCAGGGGAGTCAGTCCTCGTCTCGAATGCGGGCATGCACTGGCACTTTCCTCCAGAGCGGTAGCAGCAGTGTCACGCAGTCCGCCGCGTGGATCAAAGGATCTATGGTTTTCCCTCGAGTCTTTCCCACGAGGCTTTCCCACGAGGCTTTCCCACAGGGCTGTCCCACGTGCACACGTGGTGGGAGTAGATCCTCAGCTTGAACGTCAAGGCAGTGCAGGGAAAACAGGTTCCTCTGGAATGGACTGACACATCTGGGGGACTCTTGAAATGGTGGCATGACCCTGGACTTCCTCTCTCCTTTCCTGTGGAGAGCGCCTCCTCTTGAGATGCGACGGGAACGCCGGGAATTCTTTCCCCACGAAACAGGGAAAGGATCCCTCATCTCGAGCTAGGAGGCGGAAACGGGGCTCCCCTGGATGTGTGTGGGACACCACGTGCTTCCTCTCGAGTGGAGACGTGTATGTCGGGGAACATCTTGAGTTGCAGCAAGGGTGTGAAAGACCCTTTGGAAATTCCAGTGGTTAGATGTGATTGGCCTCGAGAAGCCTCAGCGGAAATGGGCCTCATCTCGCCTGGAGGGCAAAACCTCCTGGATTTTCTCGAGTTGCGGCAGGTGCTCTCGACTTACGACGGGGACCTCAGGGACCCGCTCTGCTGGCCTCAGGAAAGGCCAGTCCCCATGCGAGTTCCTCGGGGGCCTCTCGGGGTTCCTCTCTCGTCGATGCCGGGGCCTAAGACCTTGTGTGGAGTCGGGGCCGGAACCTGAGGATTCCTCTCCAGTGCTGACATGGATCTTGGGGTACGACTGGAGTCTCACCAGGGGAGTCAGTCCTCGTCTCGAATGCGGGCATGCACTTGCGCTTTCCTCCAGAGCGGTAGCAGCAGTGTCACGCAGTCCGCCGCGTGGATCAAAGGATCTATGGTTTTCCCTTGAGTCTTTCCCACGAGGCTTTCCCACGAGGCTTTCCCACAGGGCTGTCCCACGTGCACACGTGGTGGGACTCGATCCTCGGCTTGAACGTCAAGGCAGTGCAGGGAAAACAGGTTCCTCTGGAATGGACTGACACATCTGGGTGACTCTTTGAATGGTGGCACGACCCTGGAGTTCCTCTCGCCTTTCCTGTGGAGAGCGCCTCCTCTTGAGATGCGACGGGAATGCCGGGAATTCTTTCCCTACGAAACAGGGAAAGGATCCCACATCTCGAGCTAGGAGGCGGAAACGGGGCTCCCCTGGATGTGTGCGGGACACCACGTGCTTCCTCTCGAGTGGAGACGGGTATGTTGGGGAACTTCTTGAGTTGCAGCAAGGGTGTGAAGGACCCGTTGGAAGTTCCAGTGGTTAGACGTGATTGGCCTCGAGAAGCCTCAGCGGAAATGGGCCTCATCTCGCCTGGAGGGCAAAACCTCCTGGATTTTCTCGAGTTGCGGCAGGTGCTCTCGACTTACGACGGGGACCTCAGGGACCCGCTCTGGTGGCCTCAGGAAAGGCCAGTCCCCATGCGAGTTCCTCGGGGGCCTCTCGGGATTCCTCTCCCGTCGATGCCGGGGCCTAAGACCTTGTGTGGAGTCGGGGCCGGAACCTGAGGATTCCTCTCCAGTGCTGACATGGATCTTGGGGTACTTCTGGAGTCTCCCCAGGGGAGTCAGTCCTCGTCTCGAATGCGGGCATGCACTTGCGCTTTCCTCCAGAGCGGTAGCAGCAGTGTCACGCAGTCCGCCGCGTGGATCAAAGGATCTATGGTTTTCCCTCGAGTCTTTCCCACGAGGCTTTCCCACGAGGCTTTCCCACAGGGCTGTCCCATGTGCACACGTGGTGGGAGTCGATCCTCGGCTTGAACGTCAAGGCAGTGCAGGGAAAACAGGTTCCTCTGGAATGGACTGACACATCTGGGGGACTCTTGGAATGGTGTCACGACCCTGGAGTTCCTCTCGCCTTTCCTGTGGAGAGCCCCTCCTCTTGAGATGCGACTGGAACGCCGGGAATTCTTTCCCTACGAAACAGGGAAAGGATCCCTCATCTCGAGCTAGGAGGCGGGAACGGGGCTCCCCTGGATGTGTGCGGGACACCACGTGCTTCCTCTCGAGTGCAGACGGGTATGTCGGGGAACTTCTTGAGTTGCAGCAAGGGTGTGAAGGACCCTTTGGAAGTTCCAGTGGTTAGACGTGATTGGCCTCGAGAAGCCTCAGCGGAAATGGGCCTCATCTCGCCTGGAGGGCAAAACCTCCTGGATTTTCTCGAGTTGCGGCAGGTGCTCTCGACTTACGACGGGGACCTCAGGGACCCGCTCTGGTGGCCTCAGGAAAGGCCAGTCCCCATGCGAGTTCCTCGGGGGCCTCTCGGGATTGCTCTCCCGTCGATGCCCGGGCCTAAGACCTTGTGTGGAGTCGGGGCCGGAACCTGAGGATTCCTCTCCAGTGCTGACATGGATCTTGGGGTACTTCTGGAGCCTCCCCAGGGAAGTCAGTCCTCGTCTCGAATGCGGGCATGCACTTGCGCTTTCCTCCAGAGCGGTAGCAGCAGTGTCACGCAGTCCGCCGCGTGGATCAAAGGATCTATGGTTTTCCCTCGAGTCTTTCCCACGAGGCTTTCCCACGAGGCTTTCCCACAGGGCTGTCCCACGTGCACACGTGGTGGGACTCGATCCTCGGCTTGAACGTCAAGGCAGTGCAGGGAAAACAGGTTCCTCTGGAATGGACTGACACATCTGGGGGACTCTTGGAATGGTGGCATGACCCTGGAGTTCCTCTCGCCTTTCCTGTGGAGAGCGCCTCCTCTTGAGATGCGACGGGAACGCCGGGAATTCTTTCCCTACGAAACAGGGAAAGGATCCCTCATCTCGAGCTAGGAGGCAGAAACGGGGCTCCCCTGGATGTGTGCGGGACCCCACGTGCTTCCTCTCGAGTGGAGACGGGTATGTCGGGGAACTTCTTGAGTTGCAGCAAGGGTGTGAAGGACCCTTTGGAAGTTCCAGTGGTTAGATGTGATTGGCCTCGAGAAGCCTCAGCGGAAATGGGCCTCATCTCGCCTGGAGGGCAAAACCTCCTGGATTTTCTCGAGTTGCGGCAGGTGCTCTCGACTTACGACGGGGACCTCAGGGACCCGCTCTGGTGGCCTCAGGAAAGGCCAGTCCCCATGCGAGGTCCTCTGGGGCTCTCGGGATTCCTCTCCCGTCGATGCCGGGGCCTAAGACCTTGTGTGGAGGTGGGGCCGGAACCTGAGGATTCCTCTCCAGTGCTGACATGGATCTTGGGGTACTTCTGGAGTCTCCCCAGGGGAGTCAGTCCTCGTCTCAAATGCGGGCATGCACTTGCGCTTTCCTCCAGAGCGGTAGCAGCAGTGTCACGCAGTCCGCCGCGTGGATCAAAGGATCTATGGTTTTCCCTCGAGTCTTTCCCACGAGGCTTTCCCACGAGGCTTTCCCACAGGGCTGTCCCACGTGCACACGTGGTGGGACTCGATCCTCGGCTTGAACGTCAAGGCAGTGCAGGGAAAACAGGTTCCTCTGGAATGGACTGACACATCTGGGGGACTCTTGGAATGGTGTCACGACCCTGGAGTTCCTCTCGCCTTTCCTGTGGAGAGCGCCTCCTCTTGAGATGCGACGGGAACGCCGGGAATTCTTTCCCTACGAAACAGGGAAAGGATCCCTCATCTCGAGCTAGGAGGCGGAAACGGGGCTCCCCTGGATGTTTGCGGGACACCACGTGCTTCCTCTCGAGTGGAGACGGGTATGTGGGGGAACTTCTTGAGTTGCAGTAAGGGTGTGAAGGACCCTTTGGAAGTTCCAGTGGTTAGACGTGATTGGCCTCGAGAAGCCTCAGCGGAAATGGGCCTCATCTCGCCTGGTGGGCAAAACCTCCTGGATTTTCTTGAGTTGCGGCAGGTGCTCTCGACTTACGACGGGGACCTCAGGGACCCGCTCTGGTGGCGTCAGGAAAGGCCAGTCCCCATGCGAGTTCCTCGGGGGCCTCTCGGGATTGCTCTCCCGTCGATGCCGGGGCCTAAGACCTTGTGTGGAGTCGGGGCCGGAACCTGAGGATTCCTCTCCAGTGCTGACATGGATCTTGGGGTACTTCTGGAGTCTCCCCAGGGGAGTCAGTCCTCGTCTCGAATGCGGGCATGCACTTGCGCTTTCCTCCAGAGCGGTAGCAGCAGTGTCACGCAGTCCGCCGCGTGGATCAAAGGATCTATGGTTTTCCCTCGAGTCTTTCCCACGAGGCTTTCCCACGAGGCTTTCCCACAGGGCTGTCCCACGTGCACACGTGGTGGGACTCGATCCTCGGCTTGAACGTCAAGGCAGTGCAGGGAAAACAGGTTCCTCTGGAATGGACTGACACATCTGGGGGACTCTTGGAATGGTGGCATGACCCTGGAGTTCCTCTCGCCTTTCCTGTGGAGAGCGCCTCCTCTTAAGATGCGACGGGAACGCCGGGAATTCTTTCCCCACGAAACAGGGAAAGGATCCCTCATCTCGAGCTAGGAGGCAGAAACCGGGCTCCCCTGGATGTGTGCGGGACCCCACGTGCTTCCTCTCGAGTGGAGACGGGTATGTCGGGGAACTTCTTGAGTTGCAGCAAGGGTGTGAAGGACCGTTTGGAAGTTCCAGTGGTTAGATGTGATTGGCCTCGAGAAGCCTCAGCGGAAATGGGCCTCATCTCGCCTGGAGGGCAAAACCTCCTGGATTTTCTCGAGTTGCGGCAGGTGCTCTCGACTTACGACGGGGACCTCAGGGACCCGCTCTGGTGGCCTCAGGAAAGGCCAGTCCCCATGCGAGTTCCTCGGGGGCCTCTCGGGATTCCTCTCCCGTCGATGCCGGGGCCTAACACCTTGTGTGGAGTCGGGGCCGGAACCTGAGGATTCCTCTCCAGTGCTGACATGGATCTTGGGGTACTTCTGGAGTCTCCCCAGGGGAGTCAGTCCTCGTCTCGAATGCGGGCATGCACTTGCGCTTTCCTCCAGAGCGGTAGCAGCAGTGTCACTCAGTCCGCCGCGTGGATCAAAGGATCTATGGTTTTCCCTCGAGTCTTTCCCACGAGGCTTTCCCACGAGGCTTTCCCACAGGGCTGTCCCACGTGCACACGTGGTGGGAGTAGATCCTCAGCTTGAACGTCAAGGCAGTGCAGGGAAAACAGGTTCCTCTGGAATGGACTGACACATCTGGGGGACTCTTGAAATGGTGGCATGACCCTGGACTTCCTCTCTCCTTTCCTGTGGAGAGCGCCTCCTCTTGAGATGCGACGGGAACGCCGGGAATTCTTTCCCCACGAAACAGGGAAAGGATCCCTCATCTCGAGCTAGGAGGCGGAAACGGGGCTCCCCTGGATGTGTGTGGGACACCACGTGCTTCCTCTCGAGTGGAGACGTGTATGTCGGGGAACATCTTGAGTTGCAGCAAGGGTGTGAAAGACCCTTTGGAAATTCCAGTGGTTAGATGTGATTGGCCTCGAGAAGCCTCAGCGGAAATGGGCCTCATCTCGCCTGGAGGGCAAAACCTCCTGGATTTTCTCGAGTTGCGGCAGGTGCTCTCGACTTACGACGGGGACCTCAGGGACCCGCTCTGGTGGCCTCAGGAAAGGCCAGTCCCCATGCGAGTTCCTCGGGGGCCTCTCGGGGTTCCTCTCCCGTCGATGCCGGGGCCTAAGACCTTGTGTGGAGTCGGGGCCGGAACCTGAGGATTCCTCTCCAGTGCTGACATGGATCTTGGGGTACGACTGGAGTCTCACCAGGGGAGTCAGTCCTCGTCTCGAATGCGGGCATGCACTTGCGCTTTCCTCCAGAGCGGTAGCAGCAGTGTCACGCAGTCCGCCGCGTGGATCAAAGGATCTATGGTTTTCCCTTGAGTCTTTCCCACGAGGCTTTCCCACGAGGCTTTCCCACAGGGATGTCCCACGTGCACACGTGGTGGGACTCGATCCTCGGCTTGAACGTCAAGGCAGTGCAGGGAAAACAGGTTCCTCTGGAATGGACTGACACATCTGGGTGACTCTTTGAATGGTGGCACGACCCTGGAGTTCCTCTCGCCTTTCCTGTGGAGAGCGCCTCCTCTTGAGATGCGACGGGAATGCCGTGAATTCTTTCCCTACGAAACAGGGAAAGGATCCCTCATCTCGAGCTAGGAGGCGGAAACGGGGCTCCCCTGGATGTGTGCGGGACACCACGTGCTTCCTCTCGAGTGGAGACGGGTATGTTGGGGAACTTCTTGAGTTGCAGCAAGGGTGTGAAGGACCCGTTGGAAGTTCCAGTGGTTAGACGTGATTGGCCTCGAGAAGCCTCAGCGGAAATGGGCCTCATCTCGCCTGGAGGGCAAAACCTCCTGGATTTTCTCGAGTTGCGGCAGGTGCTCTCGACTTACGACGGGGACCTCAGGGACCCGCTCTGGTGGCCTCAGGAAAGGCCAGTCCCCATGCGAGTTCCTCGGGGGCCTCTCGGGATTCCTCTCCCGTCGATGCCGGGGCCTAAGACCTTGTGTGGAGTCGGGGCCGGAACCTGAGGATTCCTCTCCAGTGCTGACATGGATCTTGGGGTACTTCTGGAGTCTCCCCAGGGGAGTCAGTCCTCGTCTCGAATGCGGGCATGCACTTGCGCTTTCCTCCAGAGCGGTAGCAGCAGTGTCACGCAGTCCGCCGCGTGGATCAAAGGATCTATGGTTTTCCCTCGAGTCTTTCCCACGAGGCTTTCCCACTAGGCTTTCCCACAGGGCTGTCCCATGTGCACACGTGGTGGGAGTCGATCCTCGGCTTGAACGTCAAGGCAGTGCAGGGAAAACAGGTTCCTCTGGAATGGACTGACACATCTGGGGGACTCTTGGAATGGTGTCACGACCCTGAAGTTCCTCTCGCCTTTCCTGTGGAGAGCCCCTCCTCTTGAGATGCGACTGGAACGCCGGGAATTCTTTCCCTACGAAACAGGGAAAGGATCCCTCATCTCGAGCTAGGAGGCGGGAACGGGGCTCCCCTGGATGTGTGCGGGACACCACGTGCTTCCTCTCGAGTGCAGACGGGTATGTCGGGGAACTTCTTGAGTTGCAGCAAGGGTGTGAAGGACAGTTTGGAAGTTCCATTGGTTAGACGTGATTGGCCTCGAGAAGCCTCAGCGGAAATGGGCCTCATCTCGCCTGGAGGGCAAAACCTCCTGGATTTTCTCGAGTTGCGGCAGGTGCTCTCGACTTACGACGGGGACCTCAGGGACCCGCTCTGGTGGCCTCAGGAAAGGCCAGTCCCCATGCGAGTTCCTCGGGGGCCTCTCGGGATTGCTCTCCCGTCGAGGCCCGGGCCTAAGACCTTGTGTGGAGTCGGGGCCGGAACCTGAGGATTCCTCTCCAGTGCTGACATGGATCTTGGGGTACTTCTGGAGTCTCCCCAGGGGAGTCAGTCCTCGTCTCGAATGCGGGCATGCACTTGCGCTTTCTTCCAGAGCGGTAGCAGCAGTGTCACGCAGTCCGCCGCGTGGATCAAAGGATCTATGGTTTTCCCTCGAGTCTTTCCCACGAGGCTTTCCCACGAGGCTTTCCCACAGGGCTGTCCCACGTGCACACGTGGTGGGACTCGATCCTCGGCTTGAACGTCAAGGCAGTGCAGGGAAAACAGGTTCCTCTGGAATGGACTGACACATCTGGGGGACTCTTGGAATGGTGGCATGACCCTGGAGTTCCTCTCGCCTTTCCTGTGGAGAGCGCCTCCTCTTGAGATGCGACGGGAACGCCGGGAATTCTTTCCCTACGAAACAGGGAAAGGATCCCTCATCTCGAGCTAGGAGGCAGAAACGGGGCTCCCCTGGATGTGTGCGGGACCCCACGTGCTTCCTCTCGAGTGGAGACGGGTATGTCGGGGAACTTCTTGAGTTGCAGCAAGGGTGTGAAGGACCCTTTGGAAGTTCCAGTGGTTAGATGTGATTGGCCTCGAGAAGCCTCAGCGGAAATGGGCCTCATCTCGCCTGGAGGGCAAAACCTCCTGGATTTTCTCGAGTTGCGGCAGGTGCTCTCGACTTACGACGGGGACCTCAGGGACCCGCTCTGGTGGCCTCAGGAAAGGCCAGTCCCCATGCGAGTTCCTCTGGGGCTCTCGGGATTCCTCTCCCGTCGATGCCGGGGCCTAAGACCTTGTGTGGAGGTGGGGCCGGAACCTGAGGATTCCTCTCCAGTGCTGACATGGATCTTGGGGTACTTCTGGAGTCTCCCCAGGGGAGTCAGTCCTCGTCTCAAATGCGGGCATGCACTTGCGCTTTCCTCCAGAGCGGTAGCAGCAGTGTCACGCAGTCCGCCGCGTGGATCAAAGGATCTATGGTTTTCCCTCGAGTCTTTCCCACGAGGCTTTCCCACGAGACTTTCCCACAGGGCTGTCCCACGTGCACACGTGGTGGGACTCGATCCTCGGCTTGAACGTCAAGGCAGTGCAGGGAAAACAGGTTCCTCTGGAATGGACTGACACATCTGGGGGACTCTTGGAATGGTGTCACGACCCTGGAGTTCCTCTCGCCTTTCCTGTGGAGAGCGCCTCCTCTTGAGATGCGACGGGAACGCCGGGAATTCTTTCCCTACGAAACAGGGAAAGGATCCCTCATCTCGAGCTAGGAGGCGGAAACGGGGCTCCCCTGGATGTTTGCGGGACACCACGTGCTTCCTCTCGAGTGGAGACGGGTATGTGGGGGAACTTCTTGAGTTGCAGTAAGGGTGTGAAGGACCCTTTGGAAGTTCCAGTGGTTAGACGTGATTGGCCTCGAGAAGCCTCAGCGGAAATGGGCCTCATCTCGCCTGGAGGGCAAAACCTCCTGGATTTTCTCGAGTTGCGGCAGGTGCTCTCGACTTACGACGGGGACCTCAGGGACCCGCTCTGGTGGCGTCAGGAAAGGCCAGTCCCCATGCGAGTTCCTCGGGGGCCTCTCGGGATTGCTCTCCCGTCGATGCCGGGGCCTAAGACCTTGTGTGGAGTCGGGGCCGGAACCTGAGGATTCCTCTCCAGTGCTGACATGGATCTTGGGGTACTTCTGGAGTCTCCCCAGGGGAGTCAGTCCTCGTCTCGAATGCGGGCATGCACTTGCGCTTTCCTCCAGAGCGGTAGCAGCAGTGTCACGCAGTCCGCCGCGTGGATCAAAGGATCTATGGTTTTCCCTCGAGTCTTTCCCACGAGGCTTTCCCACGAGGCTTTCCCACAGGGCTGTCCCACGTGCACACGTGGTGGGACTCGATCCTCGGCTTGAACGTCAAGGCAGTGCAGGGAAAACAGGTTCCTCTGGAATGGACTGACACATCTGGGGGACTCTTGGAATGGTGGCATGACCCTGGAGTTCCTCTCGCCTTTCCTGTGGAGAGCGCCTCCTCTTGAGATGCGACGGGAACGCCGGGAATTCTTTCCCCACGAAACAGGGAAAGGATCCCTCCTCTCGAGCTAGGAGGCAGAAACCGGGCTCCCCTGGATGTGTGCGGGACCCCACGTGCTTCCTCTCGAGTGGAGACGGGTATGTCGGGGAACTTCTTGAGTTGCAGCAAGGGTGTGAAGGACCGTTTGGAAGTTCCAGTGGTTAGATGTGATTGGCCTCGAGAAGCCTCAGCGGAAATGGGCCTCATCTCGCCTGGAGGGCAAAACCTCCTGGATTTTCTCGAGTTGCGGCAGGTGCTCTCGACTTACGACGGGGACCTCAGGGACCCGCTCTGGTGGCCTCAGGAAAGGCCAGTCCCCATGCGAGTTCCTCGGGGGCCTCTCGGGATTCCTCTCCCGTCGATGCCGGGGCCTAACACCTTGTGTGGAGTCGGGGCCGGAACCTGAGGATTCCTCTCCAGTGCTGACATGGATCTTGGGGTACTTCTGGAGTCTCCCCAGGGGAGTCAGTCCTCGTCTCGAATGCGGGCATGCACTTGCGCTTTCCTCCAGAGCGGTAGCAGCAGTGTCACGCAGTCCGCCGCGTGGATCAAAGGATCTATGGTTTTCCCTCGAGTCTTTCCCACGAGGCTTTCCCACGAGGCTTTCCCACAGGGCTGTCCCACGTGCACACGTGGTGGGAGTCGATCCTCGGCTTGAACGTCAAGGCAGTGCAGGGAAAACAGGTTCCTCTGGAATGGACTGACACATCTGGGGGTCTCTTGGAATGGTGTCACGACCCTGGAGTTCCTCTCGCCTTTCCTGTGGAGAGCGCCTCCTCTTGAGATGCGACGGGAACGCCCGGAATTCTTTCCCTACGAAACAGGGAAAGGATCCCTCATCTCGAGCTAGGAGGCGGAAACGGGGCTCCCCTGGATGTGTGCGGGACCCCACGTGCTTCCTCTCGAGTGGAGACGGGTATGTGGGGGAACTTCTTGAGTTGCAGCAATGGTGTGAAGGACCCTTTGGAAGTTCCAGTGGTTAGACGTGATTGGCCTCGAGAAGCCTCAGCGGAAATGGGCCTCATCTCGCCTGGAGGGCAAAACCTCCTGGATTTTCTCGAGTTGCGGCAGGTGCTCTCGACTTATGACGGGGACCTCAGGGACCCGCTCTGGTGGCGTCAGGAAAGGCCAGTCCCCATGCAAGTTCCTCGGGGCTCTCTCGGGATTGCTCTCCCGTCGATGCCGGGGCCTAAGACCTTGTGTGGAGTCGGGGCCGGAACCTGAGGATTCCTCTCCAGTGCTGACATGGATCTTGGGGTACTTCTGGAGTCTCCCCAGGGGAGTCAGTCCTCGTCTCGAATGAGGGCATGCACTTGCGCTTTCCTCCAGAGCGGTAGCAGCAGTGTCACGCCGTCCGCCGCGTGGATCAAAGGATCTATGGTTTTCCCTCGAGTCTTTCCTAGGAGGCTTTCCCACGAGGCTTTCCCACAGGGTGTCCCACGTGCACACGTGGTGGGACTCGATCCTCGGCTTGAACGTCAAGTCAGTGCAGGGAAAACAGGTTCCTCTGGAATGGACTGACACATCTGGGGGACTCTTGGAATGGTGGCATGACCCTGGAGTTCCTCTCGCCTTTCCTGTGGAGAGCGCCTCCTCTTGAGATGCGACGGGAACGCCGGGAATTCCTTCCCCAGGAAACCGGGAAAGGATCCCTCATCTCGAGCTAGGAGGCAGAAACCGGGCTCCCCTGGATGTGTGCGGGACCCCACGTGCTTCCTCTCGAGTGGAGACGGGTATGTCGGGGAACTTCTTGAGTTGCAGCAAGGGTGTGAAGGACCCTTTGGAAGTTCCAGTGGTTAGATGTGATTGGCCTCGAGAAGCCTCAGCGGAAATGGGCCTCATCTCGCCTGGAGGGCAAAACCTCCTGGATTTTCTCGAGTTGCGGCAGGTGCTCTCGACTTACGACGGGGACTTCAGGGACCCGCTCTGGTGGCCTCAGGAAAGGCCAGTCCCCATGCGAGTTCCTCGGGGGCCTCTCGGGATTCCTCTCCCGTCGATGCCCGGGCCTAAGACCTTGTGTGGAGTCGGGGCCGGAACCTGAGGATTCCTCTCCAGTGCTGACATGGATCTTGGGGTACTTCTGGAGTCTCCCCAGGGGAGTCAGTCCTCGTCTCGAATGCGGGCATGCACTTGCGCTTTCCTCCAGAGCGGTAGCAGCAGTGTCACGCAGTCCGCCGCGTGGATCAAAGGATCTATGGTTTTCCCTCGAGTCTTTCCCACGAGGCTTTCCCACGAGGCTTTCCCACAGGGCTGTCCCACGTGCACACGTGGTGGGAGTCGATCCTCGGCTTGAACGTCAAGGCAGTGCAGGGAAAACAGGTTCCTCTGGAATGGACTGACACATCTGGGGGACTCTTGGAATGGTGTCACGACCCTGGAGTTCCTCTCGCCTTTCCTGTGGAGAGCGCCTCCTCTTGAGATGCGACGGGAACGCCGGGAATTCTTTCCCTACGAAACAGGGAAAGGATCCCTCATCTCGAGCTAGGAGGCGGAAACGGGGCTCCCCTGGATGTGTGCGGGACACCACGTGCTTCTTCTCGAGTGGAGACGGGTATGTGGGGGAACTTCTTGAGTTGCAGCAAGGGTGTGAAGGACCCTTTGGAAGTTCCAGTGGTTAGACGTGATTGGCCTCGAGAAGCCTCAGCGGAAATGGGCCTCATCTCGCCTGGAGGGCAAAACCTCCTGGATTTTCTCGAGTTGCGGCAGGTGCTCTCGACTTACGACGGGGACCTCAGGGACCCGCTCTGGTGGCCTCAGGAAAGGCCAGTCCCCATGCGAGTTCGTCGGGGGCCTCTGGGGATTCCTCTCCCGTCGATGCCGGAGCCTAAGACTTTGTGTGGAGTCGGGGCCGGAACCTGAGGATTCCTCTCCAGTGCTGACATGGATCTTGGGGTACTTCTGGAGTCTCCCCAGGGGAGTCAGTCCTCGTCTCGAATAAGGGCATGCACTTGTGCTTTCCTCCAGAGCGGTAGCAGCAGTGTCACGCAGTCCTCCGCGTGGATCAAAGGATCTATGTTTTTCCCTCGAGTCTTTCCCACGAGGCTTTCCCACGAGGCTTTCCCACAGGGCTGTCCCACGTGCACACGTGGTGGGAGTCGATCCTCGGCTTGAACGTCAAGGCAGTGCAGGGAAAACAGGTTCCTCTGGAATGGACTGACACATCTGGGGGACTCTTGGAATGGTGGCACGACCCTGGAGTTCCTCTCGCCTTTCCTGTGGAGAGCGCCTCCTCTTGAGATGCGACGGGAACGCCGGGAATTCTTTCCCTACGAAACAGGGAAAGGATCCCTCATCTCGAGCTAGGAGGCGGAAACGGGGCTCCCCTGGATGTGTGCGGGACCCACGTGCTTCCTCTCGAGTGGAGACGGGTATGTCGGGGAACTTCTTGAGTTGCAGCAAGGGTGTGAAGGACCCTTTGGAAGTTCCAGTGGTTAGACGTGATTAGCTTCCAGAAGCCTCAGCGGAAATGGGCCTCATCTCGCCTGGAGGGCAAAACCTCCTGGATTTTCTCGAGTTGCGGCAGGTGCTCTCGACTTACGACGGGGACCTCAGGGACCCGCTCTGGTGGCCTCAGGAAAGGCCAGTCCCCATGCGAGTTCGTCGGGGGCCTCTCGGGATTGCTCTCCCGTCGATGCCGGGGCCTAAGACCTTGTGTGGAGTCGGGGCCGGAACCTGAGGTTTCCTCTCCAGTGCTGACATGGATCTTGGGGTACTTCTGGAGTCGCCCCAGGGGAGTCAGTCCTCGTCTCGAATGCGGGCATGCACTTGCGCTTTCCTCCAGAGCGGTAGCAGCAGTGTCACGCAGTCTGCCGCGTGGATCAAAGGATCTATGGTTTTCCATCGAGTCTTTCCCACGAGGCTTTCCCACAGGGCTGTCCCACGTGCACACGTGGTGGGAGTCGATCCTCGGCTTGAACGTCAAGGCAGTGCAGGGAAAACAGGTTCCTCTGGAATGGACTGACAAATCTGGGGGACTCTTGGAATGGTGGCACGACCCTGGAGTTCCTCTCGCCTTTCCTGTGGAGAGCGCCTCCTCTTGAGATGCGACGGGAACGCCGGGAATTCTTTCCCTACGAAACAGGGAAAGGATCCCTCATCTCGATCTAGGAGGCGGAAACGGGGCTCCCCTGGATGTGTGCGTGACCCCACGTGCTTCCTTTCGAGTGGAGACAGGTATGTCGGGGACCTTCTTGAGTTGCAGCAAGGGTGTGAAGGACCCTTTGGAAGTTCCAGTGGTTAGATGTGATTAGCCTCCAGAATCCTCAGCGGAAATGGGCCTCATCTCGCCTGGAGGGCAAAACCTCCTGGATTTTCTCGAGTTGCGGCAGGTGCTCTCGACTTACGACGGGGACCTCAGGGACCCGCTCTGGTGGCCTCAGGAAAGGCCAGTCCCCATGCAAGTTCCTCGGGGGCCTCTCGGGATTGCTCTCCCGTCGATGCCGGGGCCTAAGACCTTGTGTGGAGTTGGCCGGAACCTGAGAATTCCTCTCCAGTGCTGACATGGATCTTGGGGTATTTCTGGAGACTCCCCAGGGGAGTCAGTCCTCGTCTCGAATGCGGGCATGCACTTGCGCTTTCCTCCAGAGCGGTAGCAGCAGTGTGACGCAGTCCGCCGCGTGGATCAAAGGATCTATGGTTTTCCCTCGAGTCTTTCCTACGAGGCTTTCCCACGAGGCTTTCCCACAGGGTGTCCCACGTGCACACGTGGTGGGACTCGATCCTCGGCTTGAACGTCAAGGCAGTGCAGGGAAAACAGGTTCCTCTTGAATGGACTGACAAATCTGGGGGACTCTTGGAATGGTGGCACGACCCTGGAGTTCCTCTCGCCTTTCCTGTGTAGAGCGCCTCCTCTTGAGATGCGACGGGAACGCCGGGAATTCTTTCCCTACGAAACAGGGAAAGGATCCTTCATCTCGAGCTAGGAGGCGGAAACGGGGCTCCCCTGGTTGTGTGCGGGACCCCACGTGCTTCCTCTCGAGTGGAGACGGGTATGTCGGGGAACTTCTTGAGTTGCAGCAAGGGTGTGAAGGACCCTTTGGAAGTTCCAGTGGTTAGACGTGATTGGCCTCGAGAAGCCTCAGCGGAAATGGGCCTCATCTCGCCTGGAGGGCAAAACCTCCTGGATTTTCTCGAGTTGCGGCAGGTGCTCTCGACTTACGACGGGGACCTCAGGGACCCGCTCTGGTGGCCTCAGGAAAGGCCAGTCCCCATGCGAGTTCCTCGGGGGCCTCTGGGGATTCCTCTCCCGTCGATGCCAGGGCCTAAGTCCTTGTGTGGAGTCGGGGCCGGAACCTGAGGATTCCTCTCCAGTGCTGACATGGATCTTGGGGTATTTCTGGATTCTCCCCAGGGGAGTCAGTCCTCGTCTCGAATGCGGGCATGCACTTTCGCTTTCCTCCAGAGCGGTAGCAGCAGTGTCACGCAGTTCGCCGCATGGATCAAAGGATCTATGGTTTTCCCTCGAGTCTTTCCCACGAGGCTTTCCCACGAGGCTTTCCCACAGGGCTGTCCCACGTGCACACGTGGTGGGAGTCGATCGTCGGCTTGAACGTCAAGGCAGTGCAGGGAAAACAGGTTCCTATGGAATGGACTGACACATCTGGGGGACTCGTGGAATGGTGGCATGACCCTGGAGTTCCTCTCGCCTTTCCTGTGGAGAGCGCCTCCTCTTGAGATGCGACGGGAACGCCGGGATTCTTCCCTACGAAACAGGGAAAGGATCCCTCATCTCGAGCAAGGAGGCGGAAACGGGGCTCCCCTGGATGTGTGCGGGAGGCCACGTGCTTCCTCTGGAGTGGAGATGGGTATGTCGGGAAACTTCTTGAGTTGCAGCAAGGGTGTGAAGGACCCTTTGGAAGTTCCAGTGGTTAGATGTGATTGGCCTCGAGAAGCCTCAGCGAAAATGGGCCTCATCTCTCCTGGAGGGCAAAACCTCCTGGATTTTCTCGAGTTGCGGCAGGTGCTCTCGACTTACGACGGGGACCTCAGGGAACCGCTCTGGTGGCCTCAGGAAAGGCCAGTCCCCATGCGAGTTCCTCGGGGGCTTCTCGGGATTCCTCTCCCGACGATGCCGGGGCCTAAGACCTTGTGTGGAGTCGGGGCCGGAACCTGAGGATTCCTCTCCAGTGCTGACATGGATCTTGGGGTACTTCTGGAGTCTCCCCAGGGGAGTCAGTCCTCGTGTCGAATGCGGGCATGCACTTGCGCTTTCCTCCAGAGCGGTAGCAGCAGTGTCACGCAGTCCTCCGCGGGGATCAAAGGATCTATGGTTTTCCCTCGAGTCTTTCCCACGAGGCTTTCCCACGAGGCTTTCCCACAGGGCTGTCCCACGTGCACACGTGGTGGGAGTCGATCCTCGGCTTGAACGTCAAGGCAGTGCAGGGAAAAAAGTTTCCTCTGGAATGGACTGACACATCTGGGGGACTCTTGGAATGGTGGCACGACCCTGGAGTTCCTCTCGCCTTTCCTGTGGTGAGCGCCTCCTCTTGAGATGCGACGGGAACGCCGGGAATTCTTTCCCTACCAAACAGGGAAAGGATCCCTCATGTCGAGCTAGGAGGCGGAAACGGGGCTCCCCTGGATGTGTGTGGGACCCCACGTGCTTCCTCTCGAGTGGAGACAGGTATGTCGGGGAACTTCTTGAGTTGCAGCAAGGGTGTGAAGGACCCTTTGGAAGTTCCAGTGGTTAGATGTGATTGGCCTCGAGAAGCCTCAGCGGAAATGGGCCTCATCTCGCCTGGAGGGCAAAACCTCCTGGATTTTCTCGAGTTGCGGCAGGTGCTCTCGACTTACGACGGGGACCTCAGGGACCCGCTCTGGTGGCCTCAGGAAAGGCCAGTCCCCATGCGAGTTCCTCGGGGGCCTCTCGGGATTCCTCTCCCGTCGATGCCGGGGCCTAAGACCTTGTGTGGAGTCGGGGCCGGAACCTGAGGATTCCTCTCCAGTGCTGACATGGATCTTGGGGTACTTCTGGAGTCTCCCCAGAAGAGTCAGTCCTCGTCTCGAATGCGGGCATGCACTTGCGCTTTCCTCCAGAGCGGTAGCAGCAGTGTCACGCAGTCCGCCGCGTGGATCAAAGGATCTATGGTTTTCCCTCGAGTCTTTCCCACGAGGCTTTCCCACGAGGCTTTCCCACAGGGCTGTCCCACGTGCACACGTGGTGGGAGTCGATCCTCGGCTTGAACGTCAAGGCAGTGCAGGGAAAACAGGTTCCTCTGGAATGGACTGACACATCTGGGGGACTCTTGTAATGGTGTCACGACCCTGGAGTTCCTCTCGCCTTTCCTGTGGAGAGCGCCTCCTCTTGAGATGCGACGGGAACGCCGGGAATTCTTTCCCTACTAAACAGGGAAAGGATCCCTCATCTCGAGCTAGGAGGCCGAAACGGGGCTCTTCTGGATGTGTGCGGGACCCCACGTGCTTCCTCTCGTGTGAAGACGGGTATGTCGGGGAACTTCTTGAGTTGCAGCAATGGTGTGAAGGACCCTTTGGAAGTTCCAGTGGTTAGATGTGATTGGCCTCGAGAAGCCTCAGCGAAAATAGGCCTCATCTCGCCTGGAGGGCAAAACCTCCTGGATTTTCTCGAGTTGCGGCACGTGCTCTCGACTTACGACGGGGACCTCAGGGACCCGCTCTGGTGGCCTCAGGAAAGGTCAGTCCCCATGCGAGTTCCTCGGGGGCCTCTCGGGATTCCTCTCCCGTCGATGCCGGGGCCTAAGACCTTGTGTGGAGTCGGGGCCGGAACCTGAGGATTCCTCTCCAGTGCTGACATGGATCTTGGGGTACTTCTGGAGTCTCCCCAGGGGAGTCAGTCCTCGTCTCGAATGCGGGCATGCACTTGCGCTTTCCTCCAGAGCGGTAGCAGCAGTGTCACGCAGTCCGCCGCGTGGATCAAAGGATCTATGGTTTTCCCTCGAGTCTTTCCCACGAGGCTTTCCCACGAGGCTTTCCCACAGGGCTGTCCCACGTGCACACGTGGTGGGAGTCGATCCTCGGCTTGAAAGTCAATGCAGTGCAGGGAAAACAGGTTCCTCTGGAATGGACTGACACATCTGGGGGACTCTTGGAATGGTGTCACGACCCTGGAGTTCCTCTCGCCTTTCCTGTGGAGAGCGCCTCCTCTTGAGATGCGACGGGAACGCCGGGAATTCTTTCCCTACGAAACAGGGAAAGGATCCCTCATCTCGAGCTAGGAGGCGGAAACGGGGCTCCCCTGGATGTGTGCGGGACCCCACGTGCTTCCTCTCGAGTGCAGACGGGTATGTCGGGGAACTTCTTGAGTTGCAGCAATGATGTGAAGGACCCTTTGGAAGTTCCAGTGGTTAGATGTGATTGGCCTCGAGAAGCCTCAGCGGAAATGGGCCTCATCTCGCCTGGAGGGCAAAACCTCCTGGATTTTCTCGAGTTGCGGCAGGTGCTCTCGACTTACGACGGGGACCTCAGGGACCCGCTCTGGTGGCCTCAGGAAAGGCCAGTCCCCATGCGAGTTCCTCGGGGGCCTCTCGAGATTCCTCTCCCGTCGATGCCGGGGCCTAAGACCTTGTGTGGAGTCGGGGCCGGAACCTGAGGATTCCTCTCCAGTGCTGACATGGATCTTGGGGTAGTTCTGGAGTCTCCCCAGGGGAGTCAGTCCTCGTCTCGAATGCGGGCATGCACTTGCGCTTTCCTCCAGAGCGGTAGCAGCAGTGTCACGCAGTCCGCCGCGTGGATCAAAGGATCTATGGTTTTCCCTCGAGTCTTTCCCACGAGGCTTTCCCACGAGGCTTTCCCACAGGGCTGTCCCACGTGCACACGTGGTGGGAGTCGATCGTCGGCTTGAACGTCAAGGCAGTACAGGGAAAACAGGTTCCTCTGGAATGGACTGACACATCTGGGGGACTCTTGGAATGGTGTCACGACCCTGGAGTTCCTCTCGCCTTTCCTGTGGAGAGCGCCTCCTCTTGAGATGCGACGGGAACGCCGGGAATTCTTTCCCTACGAAACAGGGAAAGGATCCCTCATCTCGAGCTAGGAGGCCGAAACGGGGCTCCCCTGGATGTGTGCGGGACCCCACGTGCTTTCTCTCGTGTGAAGACGGGTATGTCGGGGAACTTCTTGAGTTGCAGCAAGGGTGTGAAGGACCCTTTGGAAGTTTCAGTGGTTAGACGTGATTAGCCTCGAGAAGCCTCAGCGGAAATGGGCCTCATCTCGCCTGGAGGTGAAAACCTCCTAGATTTTTTCGAGTTACGGCAGGTGCTCTCGACTTATGACGGGGACCTCAGGGACCCGCTCTGGTGGCCTCAGGAAAGGCCAGTCCCCATGCGAGTTCCTCGGGGGCCTCTCGGGATTCCTCTCCCGTCGATGCCGGGGCCTAAGACCTTGTGTGGAGTCGGGGCCGGAACCTGAGGATTCCTCTCCAGTGCTGACATGGATCTTGGGGTACTTCTGGAGTCTCCCAAGGGGAGTCAGTCCTCGTCTCGAATGCGGGCATGCACTTGCGCTTTCCTCCAGAGCGGTAGGAGCAGTGTCACGCAGTCCGCCGCGTGGATCAAAGGATCTATGGTTTTCCCTCGAGACTTTCGCACGAGGCTTTCCCACGAGGCTTTCCCACAGGGCTGTCCCACGTGCACACGTGGTGGGAGTCGATCCTCGGCTTGAACGTCAAGGCAGTGCAGGGAAAACAGGTTCCTCTGGAATGGACTGACACATCTGGGGGACTCTTGGAATGGTGTCACGACCCTGGAGTTCCTCTCGCCTTTCCTGTGGAGAGCGCCTCCTCTTGAGATGCGACGGGAACGCCGGGAATTCTTTCCCTACGAAACAGGGAAAGGATCCCTCATCTCGAGCTAGGAGGCGGAAACGGGGCTCCCCTGGATGTGTGCGGGACCCCACGTGCTTCCTCTCGAGAGGAGACGGGTATGTCGGGGAACTTCTTGAGTTGCAGCAATGGTGTGAAGGACCCTTTGGAAGTTCCAGTGGTTAGATGTGATTGGCCTCGAGAAGCCTCAGCGGAAATGGGCCTCATCTCGCCTGGAGGGCAAAACCTCCTGGATTTTCTCGAATTGCGGCAGGTGCTCTCGACTTACGACGGGGACCTCAGGGACCCGCTTGGTGGCCTCAGGAAAGGCCAGTCCCCATGCGAGTTCCTCGGGGGCCTCTCGGGATTCCTCTCCCGTCGATGCCGGGGCCTAAGACCTTGTGTGGAGTCAGGGGGGGACCTGAGGATTCCTCTCCAGTGCTGACATGGATCTTGGGGTACTTCTGGAGTCTCCCCAGGGGAGTCAGTCCTCGTCTCGAATGCGGGCATGCACTTGCGCTTTCCTCCAGAGCGGTAGCAGCAGTGTCACGCAGTCCGCCGCGTGGATCAAAGGATCTATGGTTTTCCCTCGAGTCTTTCCCACGAGGCTTTCCCACGAGGCTTTCCCATTGGGCTGTCCCACGTGCACACGTGGTGGGAGTCGATCCTCGGCTTGAACGTCAAGGCAGTGCAGGGAAAACAGGTTCCTCTGGAATGGACTGACACATCTGGGGGACTCTTGGAATGGTGTCACGACCCTGGAGTTCCTCTCGCCTTTCCTGTGGAGAGCGCCTCCTCTTGAGATGCGACGGGAACGCCGGGAATTCTTTCCCTACGAAACAGGGAAAGGATCCCTCATCTCGAGCTAGGAGGCCGAAACGGGGCTCCCCTGGATGTGTGCGGGACCCCACGTGCTTCCTCTCGAGTGGAGACGGGTATGTCGGGGAACTTCTTGAGTTGCAGCAAGGGTGTGAAGGACCCTTTGGAAGTTCCAGTGGTTAGACGTGATTGGCCTCGAGAAGCCTCAGCGGAAATGGGCCTCATCTCGCCTGGAGGGCAAAACCTCCTGGATTTTCTCGAGTTGCGGCAGGTGCTCTCGACTTACGACGGGGACCTCAGGGACCCGCTCTGGTGGCCTCAGGAAAGGCCAGTCCCCATGCGAGTTCCTCGGGGGCCTCTGGGGATTCCTCTCCCGTCGATGCCAGGGCCTAAGTCCTTGTGTGGAGTCGGGGCCGGAACCTGAGGATTCCTCTCCAGTGCTGACATGGATCTTGGGGTATTTCTGGAGTCTCCCCAGGGGAGTCAGTCCTCGTCTCGAATGCGGGCATGCACTTGCGCTTTCCTCCAGAGCGGTAGCAGCAGTGTCACGCAGTTCGCCGCATGGATCAAAGGATCTATGGTTTTCCCTCGAGTCTTTCCCACGAGGCTTTCCCACGAGGCTTTCCCACAGGGCTGTCCCACGTGCACACGTGGTGGGAGTCGATCGTCGGCTTGAACGTCAAGGCAGTGCAGGGAAAACAGGTTCCTCTGGAATGGACTGACACATCTGGGGGACTCTTGGAATGGTGGCATGACCCTGGAGTTCCTCTCGCCTTTCCTGTGTAGAGCGCCTCCTCTTGAGATGCGACGGGAACGCAGGGATTCTTCCCTACGAAACAGGGAAAGGATCCCTCATCTCGAGCTAGGAGGCGGAAACGGGGCTCCCCTGGATGTGTGCGGGACGCCACGTGCTTCCTCTGGAGTGGAGATGGGTATGTCGGGAAACTTCTTGAGTTGCAGCAAGGGTGTGAAGGACCCTTTGGAAGTTCCAGTGGTTAGATGTGATTGGCCTCGAGAAGCCTCAGCGAAAATGGGCCTCATCTCTCCTGGAGGGCAAAACCTCCTGGATTTTCTCGAGTTGCGGCAGGTGCTCTCGACTTACGACGGGGACCTCAGGGAACCGCTCTGGTGGCCTCAGGAAAGGCCAGTCCCCATGCGAGTTCCTCGGGGGCTTCTCGGGATTCCTCTCCCGACGATGCCGGGGCCTAAGACCTTGTGTGGAGTCGGGGCCGGAACCTGAGGATTCCTCTCCAGTGCTGACATGGATCTTGGGGTACTTCTGGAGTCTCCCCAGGGGAGTCAGTCCTCGTGTCGAATGCGGGCATGCACTTGCGCTTTCCTCCAGAGCGGTAGCAGCAGTGTCACGCAGTCCTCCGCGGGGATCAAAGGATCTATGGTTTTCCCTCGAGTCTTTCCCACGAGGCTTTCCCACGAGGCTTTCCCACAGGGCTGTCCCACGTGCACACGTGGTGGGAGTCGATCCTCGGCTTGAACGTCAAGGCAGTGCAGGGAAAAAAGATTCCTCTGGAATGGACTGACACATCTGGGGGACTCTTGGAATGGTGGCACGACCCTGGAGTTCCTCTCGCCTTTCCTGTGGAGAGCGCCTCCTCTTGAGATGCGACGGGAACGCCGGGAATTCTTTCCCTACGAAACAGGGAAAGGATCCCTCATGTCGAGCTAGGAGGCGGAAACGGGGCTCCCCTGGATGTGTGTGGGACCCCACGTGCTTCCTCTCGAGTGGAGACAGGTATGTCGGGGAACTTCTTGAGTTGCAGCAAGGGTGTGAAGGACCCTTTGGAAGTTCCAGTGGTTAGATCTGATTGGCCTCGAGAAGCCTCAGCGGAAATGGGCCTCATCTCGCCTGGAGGGCAAAACCTCCTGGATTTTCTCGAGTTGCGGCAGGTGCTCTCGACTTACGACGGGGACCTCAGGGACCCGCTCTGGTGGCCTCAGGAAAGGCCAGTCCCCATGCGAGTTCCTCGGGGGCCTCTCGGGATTCCTCTCCCGTCGATGCCGGGGCCTAAGACCTTGTGTGGAGTCGGGGCCGGAACCTGAGGATTCCTCTCCAGTGCTGACATGGATCTTGGGGTACTTCTGGAGTCTACCCAGGGGAGTCAGTCCTCGTCTCGAATGCGGGCATGCACTTGCGCTTTCCTCCAGAGCGGTAGCAGCAGTGTCACGCAGTCGGCCGCGTGGATCAAAGGATCTATGGTTTTCCCTCGAGTCTTTCCCACGAGGCTTTCCCACGAGGCTTTCCCACAGGGCTGTCCCACGTGCACACGTGGTGGGAGTCGATCGTCGGCTTGAACGTCAAGGCAGTGCAGGGAAAACAGGTTCCTCTGGAATGGACTGACACATCTGGGGGACTCTTGGAATGGTGTCACGACCCTGGAGTTCCTCTCGCCTTTCCTGTGGAGAGCGCCTCCTCTTGAGATGCGACGGGAACGCCGGGAATTCTTTCCCTACGAAACAGGGAAAGGATCCCTCATCTCGAGCTAGGAGGCCGAAACGGGGCTCCCCTGGATGTGTGCGGGACCCCACGTGCTTCCTCTCGTGTGAAGACGGGTATGTCGGGGAACTTCTTGAGTTGCAGCAATGGTGTGAAGGACCCTTTGGAAGTTCCAGTGGTTAGATGTGATTGGCCTTGAGAAGCCTCAGCGGAAATAGGCCTCATCTCGCCTGGAGGGCAAAACCACCTGGATTTTCTCGAGTTGCGGCAGGTGCTCTCGACTTACGACGGGGACCTCAGGGACCCGCTCTGGTGGCCTCAGGAAAGGTCAGTCCCCATGCGAGTTCCTCGGTGGCGTCTCGGGATTCCTCTCCCGTCGATGCCGGGGCCTAAGACCTTGTGTGGAGTCGGAGCCGGAACCTGAGTATTCCTCTCCAGTGCTGACATGGATCTTGGGGTACTTCTGGAGTCTCCCCAGGGGAGTCAGTCCTCGTCTCGAATGAGGGCATGCACTTGCGCTTTCCTCCAGAGCGGTAGCAGCAGTGTCACGCAGTCCACCGCGTGGATCAAAGGATCTATGGTTTTCCCTCGAGTCTTTCCCACGAGGCTTTCCCACGAGGCTTTCCCACAGGGCTGTCCCACGTGCACACGTGGTGGGAGTCGATCCTCGGCTTGAACGTCAAGGCAGTGCAGGGAAAACAGGTTCCTCTGTAATGGACTGACACATCTGGGGGTCTCTTGGAATGGTGGCACGACCCTGGAGTTCTTCTCCCCTTTCCTGTGGAGAGCGCCTCCTCTTGAGATGCGACGGGAACGCCGGGAATTCTTTCCCTACGAAACAGGGAAAGGATCCCTCATCTCGAGCTAGGAGGCGGAAACGGGGCTCCCCTGGATGTGTGCGGGACCCCACGTGCTTCCTCTCGAGTGGAGATGGGTATGTCGGGGAACTTCTTGAGTTGCAGCAAGGGTGTGAAGGACCCTTTGGAAGTTCCAGTGGTTAGATGTGATTGGCCTCGAGAAGCCTCAGCGGAAATGGGCCTCATCTCGCCTGGAGCGCAAAACCTCCTGAATTTTCTCGAGTTGCGGCAGGTGCTCTCGACTTACGACGGGGACCTCAGGGACTGGCTCTGGTGGCCTCAGGAAAGGCCAGTCCCCATGCGAGTTCCTCGTGGGCTTCTCGGGATTCATCTGCCCTCGATGCCGGGGCCTAAGACCTTGTGTGGATTCGGGGCCGGAACCTGAGGATTCCTCTCCAGTGCTGACATGGATCTTGGGGTACTTCTGGAGTCTCCCCAGGGGAGTCAGTCCTCGTCTCGAATGCGGGCATGCACTTGCGCTTTCCTCCAGAGCGGTAGCAGCAGTGTCACGCAGTCTGCCGCGTGGATCAAAGGATCTATGGTTTTCCCTCGAGTCTTTCCCACGAGGCTTTCCCACAGGGCTGTCCCACGTGCACACGTGGTGGGAGTCGAACCTCGGCTTGAACGTCAAGGCAGTGCAGGGAAAACAGGTTCCTCTTGAATGGACTGACAAATCTGGGGGACTCTTGGAATGGTGGCACGACCCTGGAGTTCCTCTCGCCTTTCCTGTGTAGAGCGCCTCCTCTTGAGATGCGACGGGAACGCCGGGAATTCTTTCCCTACGAAACAGGGAAAGGATCCCTCATCTCGAGCTAGGAGGCGGAAACGGGGCTCCCCTGGATGTGTGCGGGACCCCACGTGCTTCCTCTCGAGTGGAGACGGGTATGTCGGGGAACTTCTTGAGTTGCAGCAAGGGTGTGAAGGACCCTTTGGAAGTTCCAGTGGTTAGACGTGATTGGCCTCGAGAAACCTCAGCGGAAATGGGCCTCATCTCGCCTGGAGGGCAAAACCTCCTGGATTTTCTCGAGTTGCGGCAGGTGCTCTCGACTTACGACGGGGACCTCAGGGACCCGCTCTGGTGGCCTCAGGAAAGGCCAGTCCCCATGCGAGTTCCTCGGGGGCCTCTGGGGATTCCTCTCCCGTCGATGCCAGGGCCTAAGTCCTTTTGTGGAGTCGGGGCCGGAACCTGAGGATTCCTCTCCAGTGCTGACATGGATCTTGGGGTATTTCTGGATTCTCCCCAGGGGAGTCAGTCCTCGTCTCGAATGCGGGCATGCACTTGCGCTTTCCTCCAGAGCGGTAGCAGCAGTGTCACGCAGTTCGCCGCATGGATCAAAGGATCTATGGTTTTCCCTCGAGTCTTTCCCACGAGGCTTTCCCACGAGGCTTTCCCACAGGGCTGTCCCACGTGCACACGTGGTGGGAGTCGATCGTCGGCTTGAACGTCAAGGCAGTGCAGGGAAAACAGGTTCCTCTGGAATGGACTGACACATCTGGGGGACGCGTGGAATGGTGGCACGACCCTGGAGTTCCTCTCGCCTTTCCTGTGGAGAGCGCCTCCTCTTGAGATGCGACGGGAACGCCGGGATTCTTCCCTACGAAACAGGGAAAGGATCCCTCATCTCGAGCTAGGAGGCGGAAACGGGGCTCCCCTGGATGTGTGCGGGACGCCACGTGCTTCCTCTGGAGTGGAGATGGGTATGTCGGGAAACTTCTTGAGTTGCAGCAAGGGTGTGAAGGACCCTTTGGAAGTTCCAGTGGTTAGATGTGATTGGCCTCGAGAAGCCTCAGCGAAAATGGGCCTCATCTCTCCTGGAGGGCAAAACCTCCTGGATTTTCTCGAGTTGCGGCAGGTGCTCTCGACTTACGACGGGGACCTCAGGGAACCGCTCTGGTGGCCTCAGGAAAGGCCAGTCCCCATGCGAGTTCCTCGGGGGCTTCTCGGGATTCCTCTCCCGACGATGCCGGGGCCTAAGACCTTGTGTGGATTCGGGGCCGGAACCTGAGGATTCCTCTCCAGTGCTGACATGGATCTTGGGGTACTTCTGGAGTCTCCCCAGGGGAGTCAGTCCTCGTGTCGAATGCGGGCATGCACTTGCGCTTTCCTCCAGAGCGGTAGCAGCAGTGTCACGCAGTCCTCCGCGGGGATCAAAGGATCTATGGTTTTCCCTCGAGTCTTTCCCACGAGGCTTTCCCACGAGGCTTTCCCACAGGGCTGTCCCACGTGCACACGTGGTGGGAGTCGATCCTCGGCTTGAACGTCAAGGCAGTGCAGGGAAAAAAGATTCCTCTGGAATGGACTGACACATCTGGGGGACTCTTGGAATGGTGGCACGACCCTGGAGTTCCTCTCGCCTTTCCTGTGGAGAGCGCCTCCTCTTGAGATG
Organism: Ovis canadensis; assembly: GCF_042477335.2. NCBI lineage: Eukaryota > Metazoa > Chordata > Mammalia > Artiodactyla > Bovidae > Ovis > Ovis canadensis. The sequence continues at coordinate 8,506,801 of NC_091264.1, forward strand.
CGACGGGAACGCCGTGAATTCTTTCCCTACCAAACAGGGAAAGGATCCCTCATCTCGAGCTAGGAGGCGGAAACGGGGCTCCCCTGGATGTGTGTGGGACCCCACGTGCTTCCTCTCGAGTGGAGACAGGTATGTCGGGGAACTTCTTGAGTTGCAGCAAGGGTGTGAAGGACCCTTTGGAAGTTCCAGTGGTTAGATCTGATTGGCCTCGAGAAGCCTCAGCGGAAATGGGCCTCATCTCTCCTGGAGGGCAAAACCTCCTGGATTTTCTCGAGTTGCGGCAGGTGCTCTCGACTTACGACGGGGACCTCAGGGACCCGCTCTGGTGGCCTCAGGAAAGGCCAGTCCCCATGCGAGTTCCTCGGGGGCCTCTCGGGATTCCTCTCCCGTCGATGCCGGGGCCTAAGACCTTGTGTGGAGTCGGGGCCGGAACCTGAGGATTCCTCTCCAGTGCTGACATGGATCTTGGGGTACTTCTGGAGTCTCCCCAGAAGAGTCAGTCCTCGTCTCGAATGCGGGCATGCACTTGCGCTTTCCTCCAGAGCGGTAGCAGCAGTGTCACGCAGTCCGCCGCGTGGATCAAAGGATCTATGGTTTTCCCTCGAGTCTTTCCCACGAGGCTTTCCCACGAGGCTTTCCCACAGGGCTGTCCCACGTGCACACGTGGTGGGAGTCGATCCTCGGCTTGAACGTCAAGGCAGTGCAGGGAAAACAGGTTCCTCTGGAATGGACTGACACATCTGGGGGACTCTTGGAATGGTGTCACGACCCTGGAGTTCCTCTCGCCTTTCCTGTGGAGAGCGCCTCCTCTTGAGATGCGACGGGAACGCAGGGAATTCTTTCCCTACGAAACAGGGAAAGGATCCCTCATCTCGAGCTAGGAGGCCGAAACGGGGCTCCCCTGGATGTGTGCGGGACCCCACGTGCTTCCTCTCGTGTGAAGACGGGTATGTCGGGGAACTTCTTGAGTTGCAGCAATGGTGTGAAGGACCCTTTGGAAGTTCCAGTGGTTAGATGTGATTGGCCTTGAGAAGCCTCAGCGGAAATAGGCCTCATCTCGCCTGGAGGGCAAAACCACCTGGATTTTCTCGAGTTGCGGCAGGTGCTCTCGACTTACGACGGGGACCTCAGGGACCCGCTCTGGTGGCCTCAGGAAAGGTCAGTCCCCATGCGAGTTCCTCGGTGGCGTCTCGGGATTCCTCTCCCGTCGATGCCGGGGCCTAAGACCTTGTGTGGAGTCGGAGCCGGAACCTGAGTATTCCTCTCCAGTGCTGACATGGATCTTGGGGTACTTCTGGAGTCTCCCCAGGGGAGTCAGTCCTCGTCTCGAATGAGGGCATGCACTTGCGCTTTCCTCCAGAGCGGTAGCAGCAGTGTCACGCAGTCCACCGCGTGGATCAAAGGATCTATGGTTTTCCCTCGAGTCTTTCCCACGAGGCTTTCCCACGAGGCTTTCCCACAGGGCTGTCCCACGTGCACACGTGGTGGGAGTCGATCCTCGGCTTGAACGTCAAGGCAGTGCAGGGAAAACAGGTTCCTCTGTAATGGACTGACACATCTGGGGGTCTCTTGGAATGGTGGCACGACCCTGGAGTTCTTCTCCCCTTTCCTGTGGAGAGCGCCTCCTCTTGAGATGCGACGGGAACGCCGGGAATTCTTTCCCTACGAAACAGGGAAAGGATCCCTCATCTCGAGCTAGGAGGCGGAAACGGGGCTCCCCTGGATGTGTGCGGGACCCCACGTGCTTCCTCTCGAGTGGAGATGGGTATGTCGGGGAACTTCTTGAGTTGCAGCAAGGGTGTGAAGGACCCTTTGGAAGTTCCAGTGGTTAGATGTGATTGGCCTCGAGAAGCCTCAGCGGAAATGGGCCTCATCTCGCCTGGAGCGCAAAACCTCCTGAATTTTCTCGAGTTGCGGCAGGTGCTCTCGACTTACGACGGGGACCTCAGGGACTGGCTCTGGTGGCCTCAGGAAAGGCCAGTCCCCATGCGAGTTCCTCGTGGGCTTCTCGGGATTCATCTGCCCTCGATGCCGGGGCCTAAGACCTTGTGTGGAGTCGGGGCCGGAACCTGAGGATTCCTCTCCAGTGCTGACATGGATCTTGGGGTACTTCTGGAGTCTCCCCAGGGGAGTCAGTCCTCGTCTCGAATGCGGGCATGCACTTGCGCTTTCCTCCAGAGCGGTAGCAGCAGTGTCACGCAGTCTGCCGCGTGGATCAAAGGATCTATGGTTTTCCCTCGAGTCTTTCCCACGAGGCTTTCCCACAGGGCTGTCCCACGTGCACACGTGGTGGGAGTCGAACCTCGGCTTGAACGTCAAGGCAGTGCAGGGAAAACAGGTTCCTCTTGAATGGACTGACAAATCTGGGGGACTCTTGGAATGGTGGCACGACCCTGGAGTTCCTCTCGCCTTTCCTGTGTAGAGCGCCTCCTCTTGAGATGCGACGGGAACGCCGGGAATTCTTTCCCTACGAAACAGGGAAAGGATCCCTCATCTCGAGCTAGGAGGCGGAAACGGGGCTCCCCTGGATGTGTGCGGGACCCCACGTGCTTCCTCTCGAGTGGAGACGGGTATGTCGGGGAACTTCTTGAGTTGCAGCAAGGGTGTGAAGGACCCTTTGGAAGTTCCAGTGGTTAGACGTGATTGGCCTCGAGAAACCTCAGCGGAAATGGGCCTCATCTCGCCTGGAGGGCAAAACCTCCTGGATTTTCTCGAGTTGCGGCAGGTGCTCTCGACTTACGACGGGGACCTCAGGGACCCGCTCTGGTGGCCTCAGGAAAGGCCAGTCCCCATGCGAGTTCCTCGGGGGCCTCTGGGGATTCCTCTCCCGTCGATGCCAGGGCCTAAGTCCTTTTGTGGAGTCGGGGCCGGAACCTGAGGATTCCTCTCCAGTGCTGACATGGATCTTGGGGTATTTCTGGATTCTCCCCAGGGGAGTCAGTCCTCGTCTCGAATGCGGGCATGCACTTGCGCTTTCCTCCAGAGCGGTAGCAGCAGTGTCACGCAGTTCGCCGCATGGATCAAAGGATCTATGGTTTTCCCTCGAGTCTTTCCCACGAGGCTTTCCCACGAGGCTTTCCCACAGGGCTGTCCCACGTGCACACGTGGTGGGAGTCGATCGTCGGCTTGAACGTCAAGGCAGTGCAGGGAAAACAGGTTCCTCTGGAATGGACTGACACATCTGGGGGACTCGTGGAATGGTGGCATGACCCTGGAGTTCCTTTCGCCTTTCCTGTGGAGAGCGCCTCCTCTTGAGATGCGACGGGAACGCCGGGATTCTTCCCTACGAAACAGGGAAAGGATCCCTCATCTCGAGCTAGGAGGCGGAAACGGGGCTCCCCTGGATGTGTGCGGGACGCCACGTGCTTCCTCTGGAGTGGAGATGGGTATGTCGGGAAACTTCTTGAGTTGCAGCAAGGGTGTGAAGGACCCTTTGGAAGTTCCAGTGGTTAGATGTGATTGGCCTCGAGAAGCCTCAGCGAAAATGGGCCTCATCTCTCCTGGAGGGCAAAACCTCCTGGATTTTCTCGAGTTGCGGCAGGTGCTCTCGACTTACGACGGGGACCTCAGGGAACCGCTCTGGTGGCCTCAGGAAAGGCCAGTCCCCATGCGAGTTCCTCGGGGGCTTCTCGGGATTCCTCTCCCGACGATGCCGGGGCCTAAGACCTTGTGTGGATTCGGGGCCGGAACCTGAGGATTCCTCTCCAGTGCTGACATGGATCTTGGGGTACTTCTGGAGTCTCCCCAGGGGAGTCAGTCCTCGTGTCGAATGCGGGCATGCACTTGCGCTTTCCTCCAGAGCGGTAGCAGCAGTGTCACGCAGTCCTCCGCGGGGATCAAAGGATCTATGGTTTTCCCTCGAGTCTTTCCCACGAGGCTTTCCCACGAGGCTTTCCCACAGGGCTGTCCCACGTGCACACGTGGTGGGAGTCGATCCTCGGCTTGAACGTCAAGGCAGTGCAGGGAAAAAAGATTCCTCTGGAATGGACTGACACATCTGGGGGACTCTTGGAATGGTGGCACGACCCTGGAGTTCCTCTCGCCTTTCCTGTGGAGAGCGCCTCCTCTTGAGATGCGACGGGAACGCCGTGAATTCTTTCCCTACCAAACAGGGAAAGGATCCCTCATCTCGAGCTAGGAGGCGGAAACGGGGCTCCCCTGGATGTGTGTGGGACCCCACGTGCTTCCTCTCGAGTGGAGACAGGTATGTCGGGGAACTTCTTGAGTTGCAGCAAGGGTGTGAAGGACCCTTTGGAAGTTCCAGTGGTTAGATCTGATTGGCCTCGAGAAGCCTCAGCGGAAATGGGCCTCATCTCTCCTGGAGGGCAAAACCTCCTGGATTTTCTCGAGTTGCGGCAGGTGCTCTCGACTTACGACGGGGACCTCAGGGACCCGCTCTGGTGGCCTCAGGAAAGGCCAGTCCCCATGCGAGTTCCTCGGGGGCCTCTCGGGATTCCTCTCCCGTCGATGCCGGGGCCTAAGACCTTGTGTGGAGTCGGGGCCGGAACCTGAGGATTCCTCTCCAGTGCTGACATGGATCTTGGGGTACTTCTGGAGTCTCCCCAGAAGAGTCAGTCCTCGTCTCGAATGCGGGCATGCACTTGCGCTTTCCTCCAGAGCGGTAGCAGCAGTGTCACGCAGTCCGCCGCGTGGATCAAAGGATCTATGGTTTTCCCTCGAGTCTTTCCCACGAGGCTTTCCCACGAGGCTTTCCCACAGGGCTGTCCCACGTGCACACGTGGTGGGAGTCGATCCTCGGCTTGAACGTCAAGGCAGTGCAGGGAAAACAGGTTCCTCTGGAATGGACTGACACATCTGGGGGACTCTTGGAATGGTGTCACGACCCTGGAGTTCCTCTCGCCTTTCCTGTGGAGAGCGCCTCCTCTTGAGATGCGACGGGAACGCAGGGAATTCTTTCCCTACGAAACAGGGAAAGGATCCCTCATCTCGAGCTAGGAGGCCGAAACGGGGCTCCCCTGGATGTGTGCGGGACCCCACGTGCTTCCTCTCGTGTGAAGACGGGTATGTCGGGGAACTTCTTGAGTTGCAGCAAGGGTGTGAAGGACCCTTTGGAAGTTTCAGTGGTTAGATGTGATTGGCCTCGAGAAGCCTCAGCGGAAATGGGCCTCATCTCGCCTGGAGGGCAAAACCTCCAGGATTTTCTCGAGTTGCGGCAGGTGCTCTCGACTTACGACGGGGACCTCAGGGACCCGCTCTGGTGGCCTCAGGAAAGGCCAGTCCCCATGCGAGTTCCTCGGGGGCCTCTCGGGATTCCTCTCCCGTCGATGCCGGGGCCTAAGACCTTGTGTGGAGTCGGGGCCGGAACCTGAGGATTCCTCTCCAGTGCTGACATGGATCTTGGGGTACTTCTGGAGTCTCCCAAGGGGAGTCAGTCCTCGTCTCGAATGCGGGCATGCACTTGCGCTTTCCTCCAGAGCGGTAGCAGCAGTGTCACGCAGTCCGCCGCGTGGATCAAAGGATCTATGGTTTTCCCTCGAGACTTTCGCACGAGGCTTTCCCACGAGGCTTTCCCACAGGGCTGTCCCACGTGCACACGTGGTGGGAGTCGATCCTCGGCTTGAACGTCAAGGCAGTGCAGGGAAAACAGGTTCCTCTGGAATGGACTGACACATCTGGGGGACTCTTGGATGTGTGTCACGACCCTGGAGTTCCTCTCGCCTTTCCTGTGGAGAGTGCCTCCTCTTGAGATGCGACGGGAACGCCGGGAATTCTTTCCCTACGAAACAGGGAAAGGATCCCTCATCTCGAGCTAGGAGGCGGAAACGGGGCTCCCCTGGATGTGTGCGGGACCCCACGTGCTTCCTCTCGAGTGGAGACGGGTATGTCGGGGAACTTCTTGAGTTGCAGCAATGGTGTGAAGGACCCTTTGGAAGTTCCAGTGGTTAGATGTGATTGGCCTTGAGAAGCCTCAGCGGAAATGGGCCTCATCTCGCCTGGAGGGCAAAACCTCCTGGATTTTCTCGAATTGCGGCAGGTGCTCTCGACTTACGACGGGGACCTCAGGGACCCGCTCTGGTGGCCTCAGGAAAGGCCAGTCCCCATGCGAGTTCCACGGGGGCCTCTCGGGATTCCTCTCCCGTCGATGCCGGGGCCTAAGACCTTGTGTGGAGTCAGGGGGGGACCTGAGGATTCCTCTCCAGTGCTGACATGGATCTTGGGGTACTTCTGGAGTCTCCCCAGGGGAGTCAGTCCTCGTCTCGAATGCGGGCATGCACTTGCGCTTTCCTCCAGAGCGGTAGCAGCAGTGTCACGCAGTCCGCCGCGTGGATCAAAGGATCTATGGTTTTCCCTCGAGTCTTTCCCACGAGGCTTTCCCACGAGGCTTTCCCACAGGGCTGTCCCACGTGCACACGTGGTGGGAGTCGATCGTCGGCTTGAACGTCAAGGCAGTGCAGGGAAAACAGGTTCCTCTGGAATGGACTGACACATCTGGGGGACTCTTGGAATGGTGTCACGACCCTGGAGTTCCTCTCGCCTTTCCTGTGGAGAGAGCCTCCTCTTGAGATGCGACGGGAACGCCGGGAATTCTTTCCCTACGAAACAGGGAAAGGATCCCTCATCTCGACCTAGGAGGCGGAAACGGGGCTCCCCTGGATGTGTGCGGGACCCCACGTGCTTCCTCTCGAGTGGAGACTGGTATGTCGGGGAACTTCTTGAGTTGCAGCAAGGGTGTGAAGGACCCTTTGGAAGTTCCAGTGTTTAGACGTGATTAGCCTCGAGAAGCCTCAGCGGAAATGAGCCTCATCTCGCCTGGAGGGCAAAACCTCCTTGATTTTCTCGAGTTGCGGCAAGTGATCTCGACTTACGACGGGGACCTCAGGGACCCGGTCTGGTGGCCTCAGGAAAAGCCAGTCCCCATGCGAGTTCCTCGGGGGCCTCTCGGGATCACTCTCCCATCGATGCCGGGGCCTAAGACCTTGTGTGGAGTCGGGGCCGGAACCTGAGGATTCCTCTCCAGTGCTGACATGGATCTTGGGGTACTTCTGGAGTCTCCCCAGGGGAGTCAGTCCTCGTCTCGAATGCGGGCATGCACTTGCGCTTTCCTCCAGAGCGGTAGCAGCAGTGTCACGCAGTCCGCCGCGTGGATCAAAGGATTTATGGTTTTCCCTCGAGTCTTTCCCACGAAGCTTTCCCACGAGGCTTTCCCACAGGGCTGTCCCACGTGCACACGTGGTGGGAGTCGATCCTCGGCTTGAACGTCAAGGCAGTGCAGGGAAAACAGGTTCCTCTGGAATGGACTGACACATCTGGGGGCTCTTGGAATGGTGGCATGACCCTGGAGTTCCTCTCGCCTTTCCTGTGGAGAGCGCCTCCTCTTGAGATGCGACGGGAACGCCGGGAATTCTTTCCCTACGAAACAGGGAAAGGATCCCTCATCTCGAGCTAGGAGGCGGAAACGGGGCTCCCCTGGATGTGTGTGGGACCCCACGTGCTTCCTCTCGAGTGGAGACAGGTATGTCGGGGAACTTCTTGAGTTGCAGCAAGGGTGTGAAGGACCCTTTGGAAGTTCCAGTGGTTAGATCTGATTGGCCTCGAGAAGCCTCAGCGGAAATGGGCCTCATCTCGCCTGGAGGGCAAAACCTCCTGGATTTTCTCGAGTTGCGGCAGGTGCTCTCGACTTACGACGGGGACCTCAGGGACCCGCTCTGGTGGCCTCAGGAAAGGCCAGTCCCCATGCGAGTTCCTCGGGGGCCTCTCGGGATTCCTCTCCCGTCGATGCCGGGGCCTAAGACCTTGTGTGGAGTCGGGGCCGGAACCTGAGGATTCCTCTCCAGTGCTGACATGGATCTTGGGGTACTTCTGGAGTCTCCCCAGAAGAGTCAGTCCTCGTCTCGAATGCGGGCATGCACTTGCGCTTTCCTCCAGAGCGGTAGCAGCAGTGTCACGCAGTCCGCCGCGTGGATCAAAGGATCTATGGTTTTCCCTCGAGTCTTTCCCACGAGGCTTTCCCACGAGGCTTTCCCACAGGGCTGTCCCACGTGCACACGTGGTGGGAGTCGATCCTCGGCTTGAACGTCAAGGCAGTGCAGGGAAAACAGGTTCCTCTGGAATGGACTGACACATCTGGGGGACTCTTGGAATGGTGTCACGACCCTGGAGTTCCTCTCGCCTTTCCTGTGGAGAGCGCCTCCTCTTGAGATTCGACGGGAACGCCGGGAATTCTTTCCCTACTAAACAGGGAAAGGATCCCTCATCTCGAGCTAGGAGGCCGAAACGGGGCTCCCCTGGATGTGTGCGGGACCCCACGTGCTTCCTCTCGTGTGAAGACGGGTATGTCGGGGAACTTCTTGAGTTGCAGCAATGGTGTGAAGGACCCTTTGGAAGTTCCAGTGGTTAGATGTGATTCGCCTCGAGAAGCCTCAGCGGAAATAGGCCTCATCTCGCCTGGAGGGCAAAACCTCCTGGATTTTCTCGAGTTGTGGCAGGTGCTCTCGACTTACGACGGGGACCTCAGGGACCCGCTCTGGTGGCCTCAGGAAAGGTCAGTCCCCATGCGAGTTCCTCGGGGGCCTCTCGGGATTCCTCTCCCGTCGATGCCGGGTCCTAAGACCTTGTGTGGAGTCGGGGCCGGAACCTGAGGATTCCTCTCCAGTGCTGACATGGATCTTGGGGTACTTCTGGAGTCTCCCCAGGGGAGTCAGTCCTCGTCTCGAATGCGGGCATGCACTTGCGCTTTCCTCCAGAGCGGTAGCAGCAGTGTCACGCAGTCCGCCGCGTGGATCAAAGGATCTATGGTTTTCCCTCGAGTCTTTCCCACGAGGCTTTCCCACGAGGCTTTCCCACAGGGCTGTCCCACGTGCACACGTGGTGGGAGTCGATCCTCGGCTTGAACGTCAATGCAGTGCAGGGAAAACAGGTTCCTCTGGAATGGACTGACACATCTGGGGGACTCTTGGAATGGTGTCACGACCCTGGAGTTCCTCTCGCCTTTCCTGTGGAGAGCGCCTCCTCTTGAGATGCGACGGGAACGCCGGGAATTCTTTCCCTACGAAACAGGGAAAGGATCCCTCATCTCGAGCTAGGAGGCGGAAACGGGGCTCCCCTGGATGTGTGCGGGACCCCACGTGCTTCCTCTCGAGTGCAGACGGGTATGTCGGGGAACTTCTTGAGTTGCAGCAATGATGTGAAGGACCCTTTGGAAGTTCCAGTGGTTAGATGTGATTGGCCTCGAGAAGCCTCAGCGGAAATGGGCCTCATCTCGCCTGGAGGGCAAAACCTCCTGGATTTTCTCGAGTTGCGGCAGGTGCTCTCGACTTAAGACGGGGACCTCAGGGACCCGCTCTGGTGGCCTCAGAAAGGCCAGTCCCCATGCGAGTTCCTCGGGGGCCTCTCGAGATTCCTCTCCCGTCGATGCCGGGGCCTAAGACCTTGTGTGGAGTCGGGGCCGGAACCTGAGGATTCCTCTCCAGTGCTGACATGGATCTTGGGGTACTTCTGGAGTCTCCCCAGGGGAGTCAGTCCTCGTCTCGAATGCGGGCATGCACTTGCGCTTTCCTCCAGAGCGGTAGCAGCAGTGTCACGCAGTCCGCCGCGTGGATCAAAGGATCTATGGTTTTCCCTCGAGTCTTTCCCACGAGGCTTTCCCACGAGGCTTTCCCACAGGGCTGTCCCACGTGCACACGTGGTGGGAGTCGATCGTCGGCTTGAACGTCAAGGCAGTACAGGGAAAACAGGTTCCTCTGGAATGGACTGACACATCTGGGGGACTCTTGGAATGGTGTCACGACCCTGGAGTTCCTCTCGCCTTTCCTGTGGAGAGCGCCTCCTCTTGAGATGCGACGGGAACGCAGGGAATTCTTTCCCTACTAAACAGGGAAAGGATCCCTCATCTCGAGCTAGGAGGCCGAAACGGGGCTCCCCTGGATGTGTGCGGGACCCCACGTGCTTCCTCTCGTGTGGAGACGGGTATGTCGGGGAACTTCTTGAGTTGCAGCAAGGGTGTGAAGGACCCTTTGGAAGTTTCAGTGGTTAGACGTGATTAGCCTCGAGAAGCCTCAGCGGAAATGGGCCTCATCTCGCCTGGAGGTGAAAACCTCCTAGATTTTCTCGAGTTACGGCAGGTGCTCTCGACTTATGACGGGGACCTCAGGGACCCGCTCTGGTGGCCTCAGGAAAGGCCAGTCCCCATGCGAGTTCCTCGGGGGCCTCTCGGGATTCCTCTCCCGTCGATGCCGGGGCCTAAGACCTTGTGTGGAGTCGGGGCCGGAACCTGAGGATTCCTCTCCAGTGCTGACATGGATCTTGGGGTACTTCTGGAGTCTCCCAAGGGGAGTCAGTCCTCGTCTCGAATGCGGGCATGCACTTGCGCTTTCCTCCAGAGCGGTAGGAGCAGTGTCACGCAGTCCGCCGCGTGGATCAAAGGATCTATGGTTTTCCCTCGAGACTTTCGCACGAGGCTTTCCCACGAGGCTTTCCCACAGGGCTGTCCCACGTGCACACGTGGTGGGAGTCGATCCTCGGCTTGAACGTCAAGGCAGTGCAGGGAAAACAGGTTCCTCTGGAATGGACTGACACATCTGGGGGACTCTTGGAATGGTGTCACGACCCTGGAGTTCCTCTCGCCTTTCCTGTGGAGAGCGCCTCCTCTTGAGATGCGACGGGAACGCCGGGAATTCTTTCCCTACGAAACAGGGAAAGGATCCCTCATCTCGAGCTAGGAGGCGGAAACGGGGCTCCCCTGGATGTGTGCGGGACCCCACGTGCTTCCTCTCGAGTGGAGACGGGTATGTCGGGGAACTTCTTGAGTTGCAGCAATGGTGTGAAGGACCCTTTGGAAGTTCCAGTGGTTAGATGTCATTGGCCTTGAGAAGCCTCAGCGGAAATGGGCCTCATCTCGCCTGGAGGGCAAAACCTCCTGGATTTTCTCGAATTGTGGCAGGTGCTCTCGACTTACGACGGGGACCTCAGGGAACCGCTTGGTGGCCTCAGGAAAGGCCAGTCCCCATGCGAGTTCCTCGGGGGCCTCTCGGGATTCCTCTCCCGTCGATGCCGGGGCCTAAGACCTTGTGTGGAGTCAGGGGGGGACCTGAGGATTCCTCTCCAGTGCTGACATGGATCTTGGGGTACTTCTGGAGTCTCCCCAGGGGAGTCAGTCCTCGTCTCGAATGCGGGCATGCACTTGCGCTTTCCTCCAGAGCGGTAGCAGCAGTGTCACGCAGTCCGCCGCGTGGATCAAAGGATCTATGGTTTTCCCTCGAGTCTTTCCCACGAGGCTTTCCCACGAGGCTTTCCCACAGGGCTGTCCCACGTGCACACGTGGTGGGAGTCGATCCTCGGCTTGAACGTCAAGGCAGTGCAGGGAAAACAGGTTCTTCTGGAATGGACTGACACATCTGGGGGACTCTTGGAATGGTGTCACGACCCTGGAGTTCCTCTCGCCTTTCCTGTGGAGAGAGCCTCCTCTTGAGATGCGACGGGAACGCCGGGAATTCTTTCCCTACGAAACAGGGAAAGGATCCCTCATCTCGACCTAGGAGGCGGAAACGGGGCTCCCCTGGATGTGTGCGGGACCCCACGTGCTTCCTCTCGAGTGGAGACTGGTATGTCGGGGAACTTCTTGAGTTGCAGCAAGGGTGTGAAGGACCCTTTGGAAGTTCCAGTGTTTAGACGTGATTAGCCTCGAGAAGCCTCAGCGGAAATGAGCCTCATCTCGCCTGGAGGGTAAAACCTCCTTGATTTTCTCGAGTTGCGGCAAGTGATCTCGACTTACGACGGGGACCTCAGGGACCCGGTCTGGTGGCCTCAGGAAAAGCCAGTCCCCATGCGAGTTCCTCGGGGGCCTCTCGGGATCACTCTCCCATCGATGCCGGGGCCTAAGACCTTGTGTGGAGTCGGGGCCGGAACCTGAGGATTCCTCTCCAGTGCTGACATGGATCTTGGGGTACTTCTGGAGTCTCCCCAGGGGAGTCAGTCCTCGTCTCGAATGCGGGCATGCACTTGCGCTTTCCTCCAGAGCGGTAGCAGCAGTGTCACGCAGTCCGCCGCGTGGATCAAAGGATCTATGGTTTTCCCTCGAGTCTTTCCCACGAAGCTTTCCCACGAGGCTTTCCCACAGGGCTGTCCCACGTGCACACGTGGTGGGAGTCGATCCTCGGATTGAACGTCAAGGCAGTGCAGGGAAAACAGGTTCCTCTGGAATGGACTGACACATCTGGGGGCTCTTGGAATGGTGGCATGACCCTGGAGTTCCTCTCGCCTTTCCTGTGGAGAGCGCCTCCTCTTGAGATGCGACGGGAACGCCGGGAATTCTTTCCCTAGGAAACAGGGAAATGATCCCTCATATCGAGCTAGGAGGCGGAAACGGGGCTCCCCTTGATGTGTGCGGGACACCACGTGCTTCCTCTCGAGTGCAGACTTGTATGTCGGGGAACTTCTTGAGTTGCAGAAAGGGTGTGAAGGACCCTTTGGAAGTTCCAGTGGTTAGATGTGATTGGCCTCGAGATGCCTCAGCGGAAATGGGCCTCATCTCGCCTGGAGGGCAAAACCTCCTGGATTTTCTCGAGTTGCGGCAGGTGCTCTCGACTTACGACGGGGACCTCAGGGACCCGCTTGGTGGCCTCAGGAAAGGCCAGTCCCCATGCGAGTTCCTCGGGGGCCTCTCGGGATTCCTCTCCCGTCGATGCCGGGGCCTAAGACCTTGTGTGGAGTCGGGGCCGGAACCTGAGAATTTCTCTCCAGTGCTGACATGGATCTTGGGGTACTTCTGGAGTCTCCCCAGGGGAGTCAGCTCTCGTCTCGAATGCGGGCATGCACTTGCGCTTTCCTCCAGAGCGGTAGCAGCAGTGTCACACAGTCTGCATCGTGGATCAAAGGATCTATGGTTTTCCCTCGAGTCTTTCCCACGAGGCTTTCCCACGAGGCTTTCCCACAGGGCTGTCCCACGTGCTCACGTGGTGGGAATCGATCCTCGGCTTGAACGTCAAGGCAGTGCAGGGAAAACAGGTACCTCTGGAATGGACTGACACATCTGGGGGACTCTTGGAATGGTGTCACGACCCTGGAGTTCCTCTCGCCTTTCTTGTGGAGAGCGCATCCTCTTGAGATGCGACGGGAACGCCGGGAATTCTTTCCCTACGAAACAGGGAAAGGATCCCTCACCTCGAGCTAGGGGGCGGAAACGGAGCTCCCCTGGATGTGTGCGGGACCCCACGTGCTTCCTCTCGAGTGGAGACTGGTATGTCGGGGAACTTATTGATTTGCAGCAATGGTGTGAAGGACCCTTTGGAAGTTCCAGTGGTTAGATGTGATTGGCCTCGAGAAGCCTCAGCGGAAATGGGCCTCATCTCGCCTGGAGGGCAAAACCTCCTGGATTTTCTCGAGTTGCGGCAGGTGCTCTCGACTTATGACGGGGACCTCAGGGACCCGCTCTGGTGGCCTCAGGAAAGGCCAGTCCCCATGCGAGTTCCTCGGGGGCCTCTCGGGATTCCTCTCCCATCGATGCCGGGGCCTAAGACCTTGTGTGGAGTCGGGGCCGGAACCTGAGGATTCCTCTCCAGTGCTGACATGGATCTTGGGGTACTTCTGGAGTCTCCCCAGGGGAGTCAGTCCTCGTCTCGAATGCGGGCATGCACTTGCGCTTTCCTCCAGAGCGGTAGCAGCAGTGTCACGCAGTCCGCCGCGTGGATCAAAGGATCTATGGTTTTCCCTCGAGTCTTTCCCACGAGGCTTTCCCACGAGGCTTTCCCACAGGGCTGTCCCACGTGCACACGTGGTGGGACTCGATCCTCGGCTTGAACGTCAAGGCAGTGCAGGGAAAACAGGTTCCTCTGGAATGGACTGACACATCTGGGGGACTCTTGGAATGGTGGCATGACCCTGGAGTTCCTCTCGCTTTTCCTGTGGAGAGCGCCTCCTCTTGAGATGCGACGGGAACGCCGGGAATTCTTTCCCTACGAAACAGGGAAAGGATCCCTCATCTCGATCTAGGAGGCGGAAACGGGGCTCCCCTGGATGTGTGCGGGACACCACGTGCTTCCTCTGGAGTGGAGATGGGTATGTCGGGGAACTTCTTGAGTTGCAGCAAGGGTGTGAAGGACCCTTTGGAAGTTCCAGTGGTTAGATGTGATTGGCCTCGAGAAGCCTCCGCGGAAATGGGCCTCATCTCGCCTGGAGGGCAAAACCTCCTGGATTTTCTCGAGTTGCGGCAGGTGCTCTCGACTTACGATGGGGACCTCAGGGACTGGCTCTGGTGGCCTCAGGAAAGGCCAGTCCCCATGCGAGTTCCTCGTGGGATTCTCGGGATTCATCTGCCCTTGATGCAGGGGCCTAAGACCTTGTGTGGAGTCGGGGCCGGAACCTGAGGATTCCTCTCCAGTGCTGACATGGATCTTGGGGTACTTCTGGAGTCTCCCCAGGGGAAACAGTCCTCGTCTCGAATGCGGGCATGCACTTGCGCTTTCCTCCAGAGCGGTAGCAGCAGTGTCACGCAGTCTGCCGCGTGGATCAAAGGATCTATGGTTTTCCCTCGAGTCTTCCCACGAGGCTTTCAAACAGGGCTGTCCCACGTGCACACGTGGTGGGAGTCGAAACTCGGCTTGAACGTCAAGGCAGTGCAGGGAAAACAGGTTCCTCTTGAATGGACTGACAAATCTGGGGGACTCTTGGAATGGTGGCACGACCCTGGAGTTCCTCTCGCCTTTCCTGTGTAAAGCGCCTCCTCTTGAGATGCGACGGGAACGCCGGGAATTCTTTCCCTACGAAACAGGGAAAGGATCCCTCATCTCGAGCTAGGAGGCGGAAACGGGGCTCCCCTGGATGTGTGCGGGACCCACGTGCTTCCTCTCGAGTGCAGACGGGTATGTCGGGGAACTTCTTGAGTTGCAGCAAGGGTGTGAAGGACCCTTTGGAAGTTCCAGTGGTTAGACGTGATTGGCCTCGAGAAGCCTCAGCGGAAATGGGCCTCATCTCGCCTGGAGGGCAAAACCTCCTGGATTTTCTCGAGTTGCGGCAGGTGCTCTCGACTTACGACGGGGACCTCAGGGACCCGCTCTGGTGGCCTCAGGAAAGGCCAGTCCCCATGCGAGTTCCTCGGGGGCCTCTGGGGATTCCTCTCCCGTCGATGCCAGGGCCTAAGTCCTTGTGTGGAGTCGGGGCCGGAACCTGAGGATTCCTCTCCAGTGCTGACATGGATCTTGGGGTATTTCTGGAGTCTCTCCAGGGGAGTCAGTCCTCGTCTCGAATGCGGGCATGCACTTGCGCTTTCCTCCAGAGCGGTAGCAGCAGTGTCACGCAGTTCGCCGCATGGATCAAAGGATCTATGGTTTTCCCTCGAGTCTTTCCCACGAGGCTTTCCCACGAGGCTTTCCCACAGGGCTGTCCCACGTGCACACGTGGTGGGAGTCGATCGTCGGCTTGAACGTCAAGGCAGTGCAGGGAAAACAGGTTCCTCTGGAATGGACTGACACATCTGGGGGACTCTTGGAATGGTGGCATGACCCTGGAGTTCCTCTCGCCTTTCCTGTGGAGAGCACCTCCTCTTGAGATGCGACGGGAACGCCGGGATTCTTCCCTACGAAACAGGGAAAGGATCCCTCATCTCGAGCTAGGAGGCGGAAACGGGGCTCCCCTGGATGTGTGCGGGACGCCACGTGCTTCCTCTGGAGTGGAGATGGGTATGTCGGGAAACTTCTTGAGTTGCAGCAAGGGTGTGAAGGACCCTTTGGAAGTTCCAGTGGTTAGATGTGATTGGCCTCGAGAAGCCTCAGCGAAAATGGGCCTCATCTCTCCTGGAGGGCAAAACCTCCTGGATTTTCTCGAGTTGCGGCAGGTGCTCTCGACTTACGACGGGGACTTCAGGGAACCGCTCTGGTGGCCTCAGGAAAGGCCAGTCCCCATGCGAGTTCCTCGGGGGCTTCTCGGGATTCCTCTCCCGACGATGCCGGGGCCTAAGACCTTGTGTGGAGTCGGGGCCGGAACCTGAGGATTCCTCTCCAGTGCTGACATGGATCTTGGGGTACTTCTGGAGTCTCCCCAGGGGAGTCAGTCCTCGTGTCGAATGCGGGCATGCACTTGCGCTTTCCTCCAGAGCCGTAGCAGCAGTGTCACGCAGTCCTCCGCGGGGATCAAAGGATCTATGGTTTTCCCTCGAGTCTTTCCTACGAGGCTTTCCCACGAGGCTTTCCCACAGGGCTGTCCCACGTGCACACGTGGTGGGAGTCGATCCTCGGCTTGAACGTCAAGGCAGTGCAGGGAAAAAAGATTCCTCTGGAATGGACTGACACATCTGGGGGACTCTTGGAATGGTGGCACGACACTGGAGTTCCTCTCGCCTTTCCTGTGGAGAGCGCCTCCTCTTGAGATGCGACGGGAACGCCGGGAATTCTTTCCCTACCAAACAGGGAAAGGATCCCTCATCTCGAGCTAGGAGGCGGAAACGGGGCTCCCCTGGATGTGGGTGGGACCCCACGTGCTTCCTCTCGAGTGGAGACAGGTATGTCGGGGAACTTCTTGAGTTGCAGCAAGGGTGTGAAGGACCCTTTGGAAGTTCCAGTAGTTAGATCTGATTGGCTTCGAGAAGCCTCAGCGGAAATGGGCCTCATCTCGCCTGGATGGCAAAACCTCCTGGATTTTCTCGAGTTGCGGCAGGTGCTCTCGACTTACGACGGGGACCTCAGGGACCCGCTCTGGTGGCCTCAGGAAAGGCCAGTCCCCATGCGAGTTCCTCGGGGGCCTCTCGGGATTCCTCTCCCGTCGATGCCGGGGCCTAAGACCTTGTGTGGAGTCGGGGCCGGAACCTGAGGATTCCTCTCCAGTGCTGACATGGATCTTGGGGTACTTCTGGAGTCTCCCCAGGGGAGTCAGTCCTCGTCTCGAATGCGGGCATGCACTTGCGCTTTCCTCCAGAGCGGTAGCAGCAGTGTCACGCAGTCCGCCGCGTGGATCAAAGGATCTATGGTTTTCCCTCGAGTCTTTCCCACGAGGCTTTCCCACGAGGCTTTCCCACAGGGCTGTCCCACGTGCACACGTGGTGGGAGTCGATCGTCGGCTTGAACGTCAAGGCAGTGCAGGGAAAACAGGTTCCTCTGGAATGGACTGACACATCTAGGGGACTCTTGGAATGGTGTCACGACCCTGGAGTTCCTCTCGCCTTTCCTGTGGAGAGCGCCTCCTCTTGAGATGCGACGGGAACGCCGGGAATTCTTTCCCTACGAAACAGGGAAAGGATCCCTCATCTCGAGCTAGGAGGCCGAAACGGGGCTCCCCTGGATGTGTGCGGGACCCCACGTGCTTCCTCTCGTGTGAAGACGGGTATGTCGGGGAACTTCTTGAGTTGCAGCAATGGTGTGAAGGACCCTTTGGAAGTTCCAGTGGTTAGATGTGATTGGCCTCGAGAAGCCTCAGCGGAAATAGGCCTCATCTCGCCTGGAGGGCAAAACCTCCTGGATTTTCTCGAGTTGCGGCAGGTGCTCTCGACTTACGACAGGGACCTCAGGGACCCGCTCTGGTGGCCTCAGGAAAGGTCAGTCCCCATGCGAGTGCCTCGGGAGCCTCTCGGGATTCCTCTCCCGTCGATGCCGGGGCCTAAGACCTTGTGTGGAGTCGGGGCCGGAACCTGAGGATTCCTCTCCAGTGCTGACATGGATCTTGGGGTACTTCTGGAGTCTCCCCAGGGGAGTCAGTCCTCGTCTCGAATGCGGGCATGCACTTGCGCTTTCCTCCACAGCGGTAGCAGCAGTGTCACGCAGTCCGCCGCGTGGATCAAAGGATCTATGGTTTTCCCTCGAGTCTTTCCCACGAGGCTTTCCCACGAGGCTTTCCCACAGGGCTGTCCCACGTGCACAGGTGGTGGGAGTTGATCCTCGGCTTGAAAGTCAATGCAGTGCAGGGAAAACAGGTTCCTCTGGAATGGACTGACACATGTGGGGGACTCTTGGAATGGTGGCACGACCCTGGAGTTCCTCTCGCCTTTCCTGTGGAGAGCGCCTCCTCTTGAGATGCGACGGGAACGCCGGGAATTCTTTCCCTACGAAACAGGGAAAGGATCCCTCATCTCGAGCTAGGAGGCGGAAACGGGGCTCCCCTGGATGTGTGCGGGACCCCACGTGCTTCCTCTCGAGTGCAGACGGGTATGTCGGGGAACTTCTTGAGTTGCAGCAATGGTGTGAAGGACCATTTGGAAGTTCCAGTGGTTAGATGTGATTGGCCTCGAGAAGCCTCAGCGGAAATGGGCCTCATCTCGCCTGGAGGGCAAAACCTCCTGGATTTTCTCGAATTGCGGCAGGTGCTCTCGACTTACGACGGGGACCTCAGGGACCCGCTCTGGTGGCCTCAGGAAAGGCCAGTCCCCATGCGAGTTCCTCGGGGGCCTCTCGAGATTCCTCTCCCGTCGATGCCGGGGCCTAAGACCTTGTGTGGAGTCGGGGCCGGAACCTGAGGATTCCTCTCCAGTGCTGACATGGATCTTGGGGTACTTCTGGAGTCTCCCCAGGGGAGTCAGTCCTCGTCTCGAATGCGGGCATGCACTTGCGCTTTCCTCCAGAGCGGTAGCAGCAGTGTCACGCAGTCCGCCGCGTGGATCAAAGGATCTATGGTTTTCCCTCGAGTCTTTCCCACGAGGCTTTCCCACGAGGCTTTCCCACAGGGCTGTCCCACGTGCACACGTGGTGGGAGTCGATCCTCGGCTTGAACGTCAAGGCAGTGCAGGGAAAACAGGTTCCTCTGGAATGGAATGACACATCTGGGGGACTCTTGGAATGGTGTCACGACCCTGGAGTTCCTCTCGCCTTTCCTGTGGAGAGCGCCTCCTCTTGAGATGCGACGGGAACGCCGGGAATTCTTTCCCTACGAAACAGGGAAAGGATCCCTCATCTCGAACTAGGAGGCGGAAACGGGGCTCCCCTGGATGTGTGCGGGACACCACGTGCTTCCTCTCGTGTGAAGACGGGTATGTCGGGGAACTTCTTGAGTTGCAGCAAGGGTGTGAAGGACCCTTTGGAAGTTTCAGTGGTTAGACGTGATTAGCCTCGAGAAGCCTCAGCGGAAATGGGCCTCATCTCGCCTGGAGGTGAAAACCTCCTAGATTTTCTCGAGTTACGGCAGGTGCTCTCGACTTATGACGGGGACCTCAGGGACCCGCTCTGGTGGCCTCAGGAAAGGCCAGTCCCCATGCGAGTTCCTCGGGGGCCTCTCGGGATTCCTCTCCCGTCGATGCCGGGGCCTAAGACCTTGTGTGGAGTCGGGGCCGGAACCTGAGGATTCCTCTCCAGTGCTGACATGGATCTTGGGGTACTTCTGGAGTCTCCCTAGGGGAGTCAGTCCTCGTCTCGAATGCGGGCATGCACTTGCGCTTTCCTCCAGAGCGGTAGGAGCAGTGTCACGCAGTCCGCCGCGTGGATCAAAGGATCTATGGTTTTCCCTCGAGTCTTTCCCACGAGGCTTTCCCACGAGGCTTTCCCACAGGGCTGTCCCACGTGCACACGTGGTGGGAGTCGATCCTCGGCTTGAACGTCAAGGCAGTGCAGGGAAAACAGGTTCCTCTGGAATGGACTGACACATCTGGGGGACTCTTGGAATGGTGGCACGACCCTGGAGTTCCTCTCGCCTTTCCTGTGGAGAGCGCCTCCTCTTGAGATGCGACGGGAACGCCGGGAATTCTTTCCCTACGAAACAGGGAAAGGATCCCTCATCTCGAGCTAGGAGGCGGAAACGGGGCTCCCCTGGATGTGTGCGGGACCCCACGTGCTTCCTCTCGAGTGCAGACGGGTATGTCGGGGAACTTCTTGAGTTGCAGCAAGGGTGTGAAGGACCCTTTGGAAGTTCCAGTGGTTAGATGTCATTGGCCTCGAGAAGCCTCAGCGGAAATGGGCCTCATCTCGCCTGGAGGGCAAAACCTCCTGGATTTTCTCGAATTGCGGCAGGTGCTCTCGACTTACGACGGGGACCTCAGGGACCCGCTTGGTGGCCTCAGGAAAGGCCAGTCCCCATGCGAGTTCCTCGGGGGCCTCTCGGGATTCCTCTCCCGTCGATGCCCGGGCCTAAGACCTTGTGTGGAGTCAGGGGGGGACCTGAGGATTCCTCTCCAGTGCTGACATGGATCTTGGGGTACTTCTGGAGTCTCCCCAGGGGAGTCAGTCCTCGTCTCGAATGCGGGCATGCACTTGCGCTTTCCTCCAGAGCGGTAGCAGCAGTGTCACGCAGTCCGCCGCGTGGATCAAAGGATCTATGGTTTTCCCTCGAGTCTTTCCCACGAGGCTTTCCCACGAGGCTTTCCCACAGGGCTGTCCCACGTGCACACGTGGTGGGAGTCGATCCTCGGCTTGAACGTCAAGGCAGTGCAGGGAAAACAGGTTCCTCTGGAATGGACTGACACATCTGGGGGACTCTTGGAATGGTGTCACGACCCTGGAGTTCCTCTCGCCTTTCCTGTGGAGAGCGCCTCCTCTTGAGATGCGACGGGAACGCCGGGAATTCTTTCCCTACGAAACAGGGAAAGGATCCCTCATCTCGACCTAGGAGGCGGAAACGGGGCTCCCCTGGATGTGTGCGGGACCCCACGTGCTTCCTCTCGAGTGGAGACGGGTATGTCGGGGAACTTCTTGAGTTGCAGCAAGGGTGTGAAGGACCCTTTGGAAGTTCCAGTGTTTAGACGTGATTAGCCTCGAGAAGCCTCAGCGGAAATGAGCCTCATCTCGCCTGGAGGGCAAAACCTCCTTGATTTTCTCGAGTTGCGGCAAGTGATCTCGACTTACGACGGGGACCTCAGGGACCCGCTCTGGTGGCCTCAGGAAAAGCCAGTCCCCATGCGAGTTCCTCGGGGGCCTCTCGGGATCACTCTCCCGTCGATGCCGGGGCCTAAGACCTTGTGTGGAGTCGGGGCCGGAACCTGAGGATTCCTCTCCAGTGCTGATATGGATCTTGGGGTAATTCTGGAGTCTCCCCAGGGGAGTCAGTCCTCGTCTCGAATGCGGGCATGCACTTGCGCTTTCCTCCAGAGCGGTAGCAGCAGTGTCACGCAGTCCGCCGCGTGGATCAAAGGATCTATGGTTTTCCCTCGAGTCTTTCCCACGAGGCTTTCCCACGAGGCTTTCCCACAGGGCTGTCCCACGTGCACACGTGGTGGGAGTCGATCCTCGGCTTGAACGTCAAGGCAGTGCAGGGAAAACAGGTTCCTCTGGAATGGACTGACACATCTGGGGGCTCTTGGAATGGTGGCATGACCCTGGAGTTCCTCTCGCCTTTCCTGTGGAGAGCGCCTCCTCTTGAGATGCGACGGGAACGCCGGGAATTCTTTCCCTAGGAAACAGGGAAAGGATCCCTCATCTCGAGCTAGGAGGCGGAAACGGGGCTCCCCTTGATGTGTGCGGGACACCACGTGCTTCCTCTCGAGTGCAGACTTGTATGTCGGGGAACTTCTTGAGTTGCAGAAAGGGTGTGAAGGACCCTTTGGAAGTTCCAGTGGTTAGATGTGATTGGCCTCGAGATGCCTCAGCGGAAATGGGCCTCATCTCGCCTGGAGGGCAAAACCTCCTGGATTTTCTCGAGTTGCGGCAGGTGCTCTCGACTTACGACGGGGACCTCAGGGACCCGCTTGGTGGCCTCAGGAAAGGCCAGTCCCCATGCGAGTTCCTCGGGGGCCTCTCGGGATTCCTCTCCCGTCGATGCCGGGGCCTAAGACCTTGTGTGGAGTCGGGGCCGGAACCTGAGAATTCCTCTCCAGTGCTGACATGGATCTTGGGGTACTTCTGGAGTCTCCCCAGGGGAGTCAGTTCTCGTCTCGAATGCGGGCATGCACTTGCGCTTTCCTCCAGAGCGGTAGGAGCAGTGTCACGCAGTCCGCCGCGTGGATCAAAGGATCTATGGTTTTCCCTCGAGTCTTTCCCCCGAGGCTTTCCCACGAGGCTTTCCCACAGGGCTGTCCCACGTGCACACGTGGTGGGAGTCGATCCTCGGCTTGAACGTCAAGGCAGGGCAGGGAAAACAGGTACCTCTGGAATGGACTGACACCTCTGGGGGACTCTTGGAATGGTGTCACGACCCTGGAGTTCCTCTCGCCTTTCCTGTGGAGAGCGCATCCTCTTGAGATGCGACGGGAACGCCGGGAATTCTTTCCCTACGAAACAGGGAAAGGATCCCTCACCTCGAGCTAGGGGGCGGAAACGGAGCTCCCCTGGATGTGTGCGGGACCCCACGTGCTTCCTCTCGAGTGGAGACTGGTATGTCGGGGAACTTCTTGATTTGCAGCAATGGTGTGAAGGACCCTTTGGAAGTTCCAGTGGTTAGATGTGATTGGCCTCGAGAAGCCTCAGCGGAAATGGGCCTCATCTCGCCTGGAGGGCAAAACCTCCTGGATTTTCTCGAGTTGCGGCAGGTGCTCTAGACTTATGACGGGGACCTCAGGGACCCGCTCTGGTGGCCTCAGGAAAGGCCAGTCCCCATGCGAGTTCCTCGTGGGCTTCTCGGGATTCATCTGCCCTCGATGCCGGGGCCTAAGACCTTGTGTGGAGTCGGGGCCGGAACCTGAGGATTCCTCTCCAGTGCTGACATGGATCTTGGGGTACTTCTGGAGTCTCCCCAGGGGAAACAGTCCTCGTCTCGAATGCGGGCATGCACTTGCGCTTTCCTCCAGAGCGGTAGCAGCAGTGTCACGCAGTCTGCCGCGTGGATCAAAGGATCTATGGTTTTCCCTCGAGTCTTTCCCACGAGGCTTTCACACAGGGCTGTCCCACGTGCACACGTGGTGGGAGTCGAACCTCGGCTTGAACGTCAAGGCAGTGCAGGGAAAACAGGTTCCTCTTGAATGGACTGACAAATCTGGGGGACTCTTGGAATGGTGGCACGACCCTGGAGTTCCTCTCGCCTTTCCTGTGTAGAGCGCCTCCTCTTGAGAAGCGACGGGAACGCCGGGAATTCTTTCCCTACGAAACAGGGAAAGGATCCCTCATCTCGAGCTAGGAGGCGGAAACGGGGCTCCCCTGGATGTGTGCGGGACCCACGTGCTTCCTCTCGAGTGGAGACGGGTATGTCGGGGAACTTCTTGAGTTGCAGCAAGGGTGTGAAGGACCCTTTGGAAGTTCCAGTGTTTAGACGTGATTAGCCTCGAGAAGCCTCAGCGGAAATGAGCCTCATCTCGCCTGGAGGGCAAAACCTCCTTGATTTTCTCGAGTTGCGGCAAGTGATCTCGACTTACGACGGGGACCTCAGGGACCCGCTCTGGTGGCCTCAGGAAAAGCCAGTCCCGATGCGAGTTCCTCGGGGGCCTCTCGGAATCACTCTCCCGTCGATGCCGGGGCCTAAGACCTTGTGTGGAGTCGGGGCCGGAACCTGAGGATTCCTCTCCAGTGCTGACATGGATCTTGGGGTACTTCTGGAGTCTCCCCACGGGAGTCAGTCCTCGTCTCGAATGCGGGCATGCACTTGCGCTTTCCTCCAGAGCGGTAGCAGCAGTGTCACGCAGTCCGCCGCGTGGATCAAAGGATCTATGGTTTTCCCTCGAGTCTTTCCCACGAGGCTTTCCCACGAGGCTTTCCCACAGGGCTGTCCCACGTGCACACGTGGTGGGAGTCGATCCTCGGCTTGAACGTCAAGGCAGTGCAGGGAAAACAGGTTCCTCTGGAATGGACTGACACATCTGGGGGCTCTTGGAATGGTGGCATGACCCTGGAGTTCCTCTCGCCTTTCCTGTGGAGAGCGCCTCCTCTTGAGATGCGACGGGAACGCCGGGAATTCTTTCCCTAGGAAACAGGGAAAGGATCCCTCATCTCGAGCTAGGAGGCGGAAACGGGGCTCCCCTTGATGTGTGCGGGACACCACGTGCTTCCTCTCGAGTGCAGACTTGTATGTCGGGGAACTTCTTGAGTTGCAGAAAGGGTGTGAAGGACCCTTTGGAAGTTCCAGTGGTTAGATGTGATTGGCCTCGAGATGCCTCAGCGGAAATGGGCCTCATCTCGCCTGGAGGGCAAAACCTCCTGGATTTTCTCGAGTTGCGGCAGGTGCTCTCGACTTACGACGGGGACCTCAGGGACCCGCTTGGTGGCCTCAGGAAAGGCCAGTCCCCATGCGAGTTCCTCGGGGGCCTCTCGGGATTCCTCTCCCGTCGATGCCGGGGCCTAAGACCTTGTGTGGAGTCGGGGCCGGAAACTGAGGATTCCTCTCCAGTGCTGACATGGATCTTGGGGTAGTTCTGGAGTCTCCCCAGGGGAGTCAGTCCTTGTCTCGAATGCAGGCATGCACTTGCGCTTTCCTCCAGAGCGGTAGCAGTAGTGTCACGCAGTCCGCCGCGTGGATCAAAGGATCTATGGTTTTCCCTTGAGTCTTTCCCACGAGGCTTTCCCACGAGGCTTTCCCACAGGGCTGTCCCACGTGCACACGTGGTGGGAGTCGATCCTCGGCTTGAACGTCAAGGCAGTGCAGGGAAAACAGGTTCCTCTGGAATGGAATGACACATCTGGGGGACTCTTGGAATGGTGTCACGACCCTGGAGTTCCTCTCACCTTTCCTGTGGAGAGCGCCTCCTCTTGAGATGCGACGGGAACGCCGGGAATTCTTTCCCTACGAAACAGGGAAAGGATCCCTCATCTCGAGCTAGGAGGCGGAAACGGGGCTCCCCTGGATGTGTGCGGGACACCACGTGCTTCCTCTCGAGTGGAGACGGGTATGTCGGGGAACTTCTTGAGTTGCAGCAAGGGTGTGAAGGACCGTTTGGAAGTTCCAGTGGTTAGATGTGATTGGCCTCGAGAAGCCTCAGCGGAAATGGGCCTCATCTCGCCTGGAGGGCAAAACCTCCTGGATTTTCTCGAGTTGCGGCAGGTGCTCTCGACTTACGACGGGGACTTCAGGGACCCGCTCTGGTGGCCTCAGGAAAGGCCAGTCCCCATGCGAGTTCCTCGGGGGCCTCTCGGGATTCCTCTCCCGTCGATGCCGGGGCCTAAGACCTTGTGTGGAGTCGGGGCCGGAACCTGAGGTTTCCTTCCAGTGCTGACATGGATCTTGGGGTACTTCTGGAGTCTCCCCAGGGGAGTCAGTCCTCGTCTCGAATGTGGGCATGCACTTGCGCTTTCCTCCAGAGCGGTAGTAGCAGTGTCACGCAGTCCGCCGCGTGGATCAAAGGATCTATGGTTTTCCCTCGAGTCTTTCCCACGAGGCTTTCCCACGAGGCTTTCCCACAGGGCTGTCCCACGTGCACACGTGGTGGGAGTCGATCCTCGGCTTGAACGTCAAGGCAGTGCAGGGAAAACAGGTTCCTCTGGAATGTACTGACACATCTGGGGGACTCTTGGAATGGTGTCTCGACCCTGGAGTTCCTCTCGCCTTTCCTGTGGAGAGCGCCTCCTCTTGAGATGCGACGGGAACGCCGGGAATTCTTTCCCTACGAAACAGGGAAAGGATCCCTCATCTCGAGCTAGGAGGCGAAACGGGGCTCCCCTGGATGTGTGCGGGACCCCACGTGCTTCCTTTCGAGTGGAGACGGGTATGTCGGGGAACTTCTTGAGTTGCAGCAATGGTGTGAAGGACCCTTTGGAAGTTCCACTGGTTAGATGGGATTGGCCTCGAGAAGCCTCAGCGGAAATGGGCCTCATCTCGCCTGGAGGGCAAAACCTCCTGGATTTTCTCGAGTTGTGGCAGGTGCTCTCGACTTACGACGGGGACCTCAGGGACCCGCTCTGGTGGCCTCAGGAAAGGCCAGTCCCCATGCGAGTTCCTCGGGGGCGTCTCGGGATTCCTTTCCCGTCGATGCCGGGGCCTAAGACCTTGTGTGGAGTCGGGGCCGGAACCTGAGGATTCCTCTCCAGTGCTGACATGGATCTTGGGGTACTTCTGGAGTCTCCCCAGAAGAGTCAGTCCTCGTCTCGAATGCGGGCATGCACTTGCGCTTTCCTCCAGAGCGGTAGCAGCAGTGTCACGCAGTCCTCCGCGTGGATCAAAGGATCTATGGTTTTCCCTCGAGTCTTTCCCACGAGGCTTTCCCACGAGGCTTTCCCACAGGGCTGTCCCACGTGCACACGTGGTGGGAGTCGATCCTCGGCTTGAACGTCAAGGCAGTGCAGGGAAAACAGGTTCCTCTGGAATGGACTGACACATCTGGGGGACTCTTGGAATGGTGGCACGACCCTGGAGTTCCTCTCGCCTTTCCTGTGGAGAGCGCCTCCTCTTGAGATGCGACGGGAACGCCGGGAATTCTTTCCCTACGAAACAGGGAAAGGATCCCTCATCTCGAACTAGGAGGCGGAAACGGGGCTCCCCTGGATGTGTGCGGGACACCACGTGCTTCCTCTCGAGTGGAGACGGGTATGTCGGGGAACTTCTTGAGTTGCAGCAATGGTGTGAAGGACCCTTTGGAAGTTCCAGTGGTTAGATGTGATTGGCCTCGAGAAGCCTCAGCGGAAATGGGCCTCATCTCGCCTGGAGGGCAAAACCTCCTGGATTTTCTCGAGTTGCGGCAGGTGCTCTCGACTTACGACGGGGACCTCAGGGACCCGCTCTGGTGGCCTCAGGAAAGGCCAGTCCCCATGCGAGTTCCTCGGGGGCGTCTCGGGATTCCTCTCCCGTCGATGCCGGGGCCTAAGACCTTGTGTGGAGTCGGGGCCGGAACCTGAGGATTCCTCTCCAGTGCTGACATGGATCTTGGGGTACTTCTGGAGTCTCCCCAGGGGAGTCAGTCCTCGTCTCAAATGCGGGCATGCACTTGCGCTTTCCTCCAGAGCGGTAGCAGCAGTGTCACGCAGTCCGCCGCGTGGATCAAAGGATCTATGGTTTTCCCTCGAGTCTTTCCCACGAGGCTTTCCCACGAGGCTTTCCCACAGGGCTGTCCCACGTGCACACGTGGTGGGAGTCGATCATCGGCTTGAACGTCAAGGCAGTGCAGGGAAAACAGGTTCCTCTGGAATGGACTGACACATCTGGGGGACTCTTGGAATGGTGGCACGACCCTGGAGTTCCTCTCGCCTTTCCTGTGGAGAGCGCCTCCTCTTGAGATGCGACGGGAACGCCGGGAATTCTTTCCCTACGAAACAGGGAAAGGATCCCTCATCTCGAGCTAGGAGGCGGAAACGGGGCTCCCCTGGATGTGTGCGGGACACGACGTGCTTCCTCTCGAGTGGAGACGGGTATGTCGGGGAACTTCTTGAGTTGCAGCTAGGGTGTGAAGGACCCTTTGGAAGTTCCAGTGGTTAGATGTGATTGGCCTTGAGAAGCCTCTGCGGAAATGGGCCTCATCTCGCCTGGAGGGCAAAACCTCCTGGATTTTCTCGAGTTGCGGCAGGTGCTCTCGACTTACGACGGGGACCTCAGGGACCCGCTCTGGTGGACTCAGGAAAGGCCAGTCCCCATGCGAGTTCCTCGGGGGCGTCTCGGGATTCCTCTCCCGTCGATGCCGGGGCCTAAGACCTTGTGTGGAGTCGGGGCCGGAACCTGAGGATTCCTCTCCAGTGCTGACATGGATCTTGGGGTACTTCTGGAGTCTCCCCAGGGGAGTCAGTCCTCGTCTCGAATGCGGGCATGCACTTGCGCTTTCCTCCAGAGCGGTAGGAGCAGTGTCACGCAGTCCGCCGCGTGGATCAAAGGATCTATGGTTTTCCCTAGAGTCTTTCCCCCGAGGCTTTCCCACGAGGCTTTCCCACAGGGCTGTCCCACGTGCACACGTGGTGGGAGTCGATCCTCGGCTTGAACGTCAAGGCAGGGCAGGGAAAACAGGTACCTCTGGAATGGACTGACACATCTGGGGGACTCTTGGAATGGTGTCACGACCCTGGAGTTCCTCTCGCCTTTCCTGTGGAGAGCGCATCCTCTTGAGATGCGACGGGAACGCCGGGAATTCTTTCCCTACGAAACAGGGAAAGGATCCCTCACCTCGAGCTAGGGGGCGGAAACGGAGCTCCCCTGGATGTGTGCGGGACCCCACGTGCTTCCTCTCGAGTGGAGACTGGTATGTCGGGGAACTTCTTGATTTGCAGCAATGGTGTGAAGGACCCTTTGGAAGTTCCAGTGGTTAGATGTGATTGTCCTCGAGAAGCCTGAGCGGAAATGGGCCTCATCTCGCCTGGAGGGCAAAACCTCCTGGATTTTCTCGAGTTGCGGCAGGTGCTCTAGACTTACGACGGGGACCTCAGGGACCCGCTCTGGTGGCCTCAGGAAAGGCCAGTCCCCATGCGAGTTCCTCGTGGGCTTCTCGGGATTCATCTGCCCTCGATGCCGGGGCCTAAGACCTTGTGTGGAGTCGGGGCCGGAACCTGAGGATTCCTCTCCAGTGCTGACATGGATCTTGGGGTACTTCTGGAGTCTCCCCAGGGGAAACAGTCCTCGTCTCGAATGCGGGCATGCACTTGCGCTTTCCTCCAGAGCGGTAGCAGCAGTGTCACGCAGTCTGCCGCGTGGATCAAAGGATCTATGGTTTTCCCTCGAGTCTTTCCCACGAGGCTTTCACACAGGGCTGTCCCACGTGCACACGTGGTGGGAGTCGAACCTCGGCTTGAACGTCAAGGCAGTGCAGGGAAAACAGGTTCCTCTTGAATGGACTGACAAATCTGGGGGACTCTTGGAATGGTGGCACGACCCTGGAGTTCCTCTCGCCTTTCCTGTGTAGAGCGCCTCCTCTTGAGATGCGACGGGAACGCCGGGAATTCTTTCCCTACGAAACAGGGAAAGGATCCCTCATCTCGAGCTAGGAGGCGGAAACGGGGCTCCCCTGGATGTGTGCGGGACCCACGTGCTTCCTCTCGAGTGGAGACGGGTATGTCGGGGAACTTCTTGAGTTGCAGCAAGGGTGTGAAGGACCCTTTGGAAGTTCCAGTGTTTAGACGTGATTAGCCTCGAGAAGCCTCAGCGGAAATGAGCCTCATCTCGCCTGGAGGGCAAAACCTCCTTGATTTTCTCGAGTTGCGGCAAGTGATCTCGACTTACGACGGGGACCTCAGGGACCCGCTCTGGTGGCCTCAGGAAAAGCCAGTCCCGATGCGAGTTCCTCGGGGGCCTCTCGGAATCACTCTCCCGTCGATGCCGGGGCCTAAGACCTTGTGTGGAGTCGGGGCCGGAACCTGAGGATTCCTCTCCAGTGCTGACATGGATCTTGGGGTACTTCTGGAGTCTCCCCACGGGAGTCAGTCCTCGTCTCGAATGCGGGCATGCACTTGCGCTTTCCTCCAGAGCGGTAGTAGCAGTGTCACGCAGTCCGCCGCGTGGATCAAAGGATCTATGGTTTTCCCTCGAGTCTTTCCCACGAGGCTTTCCCACGAGGCTTTCCCACAGGGCTGTCCCACGTGCACACGTGGTGGGAGTCGATCCTCGGCTTGAACGTCAAGGCAGTGCAGGGAAAACAGGTTCCTCTGGAATGGACTGACACATCTGGGGGCTCTTGGAATGGTGGCATGACCCTGGAGTTCCTCTCGCCTTTCCTGTGGAGAGCGCCTCCTCTTGAGATGCGACGGGAACGCCGGGAATTCTTTCCCTAGGAAACAGGGAAAGGATCCCTCATCTCGAGCTAGGAGGCGGAAACGGGGCTCCCCTTGATGTGTGCGGGACACCACGTGCTTCCTCTCGAGTGCAGACTTGTATGTCGGGGAACTTCTTGAGTTGCAGAAAGGGTGTGAAGGACCCTTTGGAAGTTCCAGTGGTTAGATGTGATTGGCCTCGAGATGCCTCAGCGGAAATGGGCCTCATCTCGCCTGGAGGGCAAAACCTCCTGGATTTTCTCGAGTTGCGGCAGGTGCTCTCGACTTACGACGGGGACCTCAGGGACCCGCTTGGTGGCCTCAGGAAAGGCCAGTCCCCATGCGAGTTCCTCGGGGGCGTCTCGGGATTCCTCTCCCGTCGATGCCGGGGCCTAAGACCTTGTGTGGAGTCGGGGCCGGAAACTGAGGATTCCTCTCCAGTGCTGACATGGATCTTGGGGTAGTTCTGGAGTCTCCCCAGGGGAGTCAGTCCTCGTCTCGAATGCAGGCATGCACTTGCGCTTTCCTCCAGAGCGGTAGCAGTAGTGTCACGCAGTCCGCCGCGTGGATCAAAGGATCTATGGTTTTCCCTTGAGTCTTTCCCACGAGGCTTTCCCACGAGGCTTTCCCACAGGGCTGTCCCACGTGCACACGTGGTGGGAGTCGATCCTCGGCTTGAACGTCAAGGCAGTGCAGGGAAAACAGGTTCCTCTGGAATGGAATGACACATCTGGGGGACTCTTGGAATGGTGTCACGACCCTGGAGTTCCTCTCGCCTTTCCTGTGGAGAGCGCCTCCTCTTGAGATGCGACGGGAACGCCGGGAATTCTTTCCCTACGAAACAGGGAAAGGATCCCTCATCTCGAGCTAGGAGGCGGAAACGGGGCTCCCCTGGATGTGTGCGGGACACCACGTGCTTCCTCTCGAGTGGAGACGGGTATGTCGGGGAACTTCTTGAGTTGCAGCAAGGGTGTGAAGGACCGTTTGGAAGTTCCAGTGGTTAGATGTGATTGGCCTCGAGAAGCCTCAGCGGAAATGGGCCTCATCTCGCCTGGAGGGCAAAACCTCCTGGATTTTCTCGAGTTGCGGCAGGTGCTCTCGACTTACGACGGGGACTTCAGGGACCCGCTCTGGTGGCCTCAGGAAAGGCCAGTCCCCATGCGAGTTCCTCGGGGGCCTCTCGGGATTCCTCTCCCGTCGATGCCGGGGCCTAAGACCTTGTGTGGAGTCGGGGCCGGAACCTGAGGTTTCCTTCCAGTGCTGACATGGATCTTGGGGTACTTCTGGAGTCTCCCCAGGGGAGTCAGTCCTCGTCTCGAATGTGGGCATGCACTTGCGCTTTCCTCCAGAGCGGTAGTAGCAGTGTCACGCAGTCCGCCGCGTGGATCAAAGGATCTATGGTTTTCCCTCGAGTCTTTCCCACGAGGCTTTCCCACGAGGCTTTCCCACAGGGCTGTCCCACGTGCACACGTGGTGGGAGTCGATCCTCGGCTTGAACGTCAAGGCAGTGCAGGGAAAACAGGTTCCTCTGGAATGTACTGACACATCTGGGGGACTCTTGGAATGGTGTCTCGACCCTGGAGTTCCTCTCGCCTTTCCTGTGGAGAGCGCCTCCTCTTGAGATGCGACGGGAACGCCGGGAATTCTTTCCCTACGAAACAGGGAAAGGATCCCTCATCTCGAGCTAGGAGGCGAAACGGGGCTCCCCTGGATGTGTGCGGGACCCCACGTGCTTCCTTTCGAGTGGAGACGGGTATGTCGGGGAACTTCTTGAGTTGCAGCAATGGTGTGAAGGACCCTTTGGAAGTTCCACTGGTTAGATGGGATTGGCCTCGAGAAGCCTCAGCGGAAATGGGCCTCATCTCGCCTGGAGGGCAAAACCTCCTGGATTTTCTCGAGTTGTGGCAGGTGCTCTCGACTTACGACGGGGACCTCAGGGACCCGCTCTGGTGGCCTCAGGAAAGGCCAGTCCCCATGCGAGTTCCTCGGGGGCGTCTCGGGATTCCTTTCCCGTCGATGCCGGGGCCTAAGACCTTGTGTGGAGTCGGGGCCGGAACCTGAGGATTCCTCTCCAGTGCTGACATGGATCTTGGGGTACTTCTGGAGTCTCCCCAGAAGAGTCAGTCCTCGTCTCGAATGCGGGCATGCACTTGCGCTTTCCTCCAGAGCGGTAGCAGCAGTGTCACGCAGTCCTCCGCGTGGATCAAAGGATCTATGGTTTTCCCTCGAGTCTTTCCCACGAGGCTTTCCCACGAGGCTTTCCCACAGGGCTGTCCCACGTGCACACGTGGTGGGAGTCGATCCTCGGCTTGAACGTCAAGGCAGTGCAGGGAAAACAGGTTCCTCTGGAATGGACTGACACATCTGGGGGACTCTTGGAATGGTGGCACGACCCTGGAGTTCCTCTCGCCTTTCCTGTGGAGAGCGCCTCCTCTTGAGATGCGACGGGAACGCCGGGAATTCTTTCCCTACGAAACAGGGAAAGGATCCCTCATCTCGAACTAGGAGGCGGAAACGGGGCTCCCCTGGATGTGTGCGGGACACCACGTGCTTCCTCTCGAGTGGAGACGGGTATGTCGGGGAACTTCTTGAGTTGCAGCAATGGTGTGAAGGACCCTTTGGAAGTTCCAGTGGTTAGATGTGATTGGCCTCGAGAAGCCTCAGCGGAAATGGACCTCATCTCGCCTGGAGGGCAAAACCTCCTGGATTTTCTCGAGTTGCGGCAGGTGCTCTCGACTTACGACGGGGACCTCAGGGACCCGCTCTGGTGGCCTCAGGAAAGGCCAGTCCCCATGCGAGTTCCTCGGGGGCGTCTCGGGATTCCTCTCCCGTCGATGCCGGGGCCTAAGACCTTGTGTGGAGTCGGGGCCGGAACCTGAGGATTCCTCTCCAGTGCTGACATGGATCTTGGGGTACTTCTGGAGTCTCCCCAGGGGAGTCAGTCCTCGTCTCAAATTTGGGCATGCACTTGCGCTTTCCTCCAGAGCGGTAGCAGCAGTGTCACGCAGTCCGCCGCGTGGATCAAAGGATCTATGGTTTTCCCTCGAGTCTTTCCCACGAGGCTTTCCCACGAGGCTTTCCCACAGGGCTGTCCCACGTGCACACGTGGTGGGAGTCGATCATCGGCTTGAACGTCAAGGCAGTGCAGGGAAAACAGGTTCCTCTGGAATGGACTGACACATCTGGGGGACTCTTGGAATGGTGGCACGACCCTGGAGTTCCTCTCGCCTTTCCTGTGGAGAGCGCCTCCTCTTGAGATGCGACGGGAACGCCGGGAATTCTTTCCCTACGAAACAGGGAAAGGATCCCTCATCTCGAGCTAGGAGGCGGAAACGGGGCTCCCCTGGATGTGTGCGGGACACGACGTGCTTCCTCTCGAGTGGAGACGGGTATGTCGGGGAACTTCTTGAGTTGCAGCTAGGGTGTGAAGGACCCTTTGGAAGTTCCAGTGGTTAGATGTGATTGGCCTTGAGAAGCCTCAGCGGAAATGGGCCTCATCTCGCCTGGAGGGCAAAACCTCCTGGATTTTCTCGAGTTGCGGCAGGTGCTCTCGACTTACGACGGGGACCTCAGGGACCCGCTCTGGTGGCCTCAGGAAAGGCCAGTCCCCATGCGAGTTCCTCGGGGGCGTCTCGGGATTCCTCTCCCGTCGATGCCGGGGCCTAAGACCTTGTGTGGAGTCGGGGCCGGAACCTGAGGATTCCTCTCCAGTGCTGACATGGATCTTGGGGTACTTCTGGAGTCTCCCCAGGGGAGTCAGTCCTCGTCTCGAATGCGGGCATGCACTTGCGCTTTCCTCCAGAGCGGTAGCAACAGTGTCACGCAGTCCGCCGCGTGGATCAAAGGATCTATGGTTTTCCCTCGAGTCTTTCCCACGAGGCTTTCCCACGAGGCTTTCCCACAGGGCTGTCCCACGTGCACACGTGGTGGATGTCGATCCTCGGCTTGAACGTCAAGGCAGTGCAGGGAAAACAGGTTCCTCTGGAATGGACTGACACATCTTGGGGACTCTTGGAATGGTGTCTCGACCCTGGAGTTCCTCTCGCCTTTCCTGTGGAGAGCGCCTCCTCTTGAGATGCGACGGGAACGCCGGGAATTCTTTCCCTACGAAACAGGGAAAGGATCCCTCATCTCGAGCTAGGAGGCGGAAACGGGGCTCCCCTGGATGTGTGCGGGACCCCACGTGCTTCCTCTCGAGTGGAGACGGGTATGTCGGGGAACTTCTTGAGTTGCAGCAATGGTGTGAAGGACCCTTTGGAAGTTCCAGTGGTTAGATGTGATTGGCTTCGAGAAGCCTCAGCGGAAATGGGCCTCATCTCGCCTGGAGGGGAAAACCTCCTGGATTTTCTCGAGTTGCGGCAGGTGCTCTCGACTTACGACGGGGACCTCAGGGACCCGCTCTGGTGGCCTCAGGAAAGGCCAGTCCCCATGCGAGTTCCTCGGGGGCCTCTCGGGATTCCTCTCCCGTCTATGCCGGGGCCTAAGACCTTGTGTGGAGTCGGGGCCGGAACCTGAGGATTCCTCTCCAGTGCTGACATGGATCTTGGGGTACTTCTGGGGTCTCCCCAGGGGAGTCAGTCCTCGTCTCGAATGCGGGCATGCACTTGCGCTTTCCTCCAGAGCGGTAGCAGCAGTGTCACGCAGTCCGCCGCGTGGATCAAAGGATCTATGGTTTTCCCTTGAGTCTTTCCCACGAGGCTTTCCCACGAGGCTTTCCCACAGGGCTGTCCCACGTGCACACGTGGTGGGAGTCGATCCTCGGCTTGAACGTCAAGGCAGTGCAGGGAAAACAGGTTCCTCTGGAATGGAATGACATATCTGGGGGACTCTTGGAATGGTGTCACGACCCTGGAGTTCCTCTCGCCTTTCCTGTGGAGAGCGCCTCCTCTTGAGATGCGACGGGAACGCCGGGAATTCTTTCCCTACGAAACAGGGAAAGGATCCCTCATCTCGAGCTAGGAGGCGGAAACGGGGCTCCCCTGGATGTGTGCGGGACACCACGTGCTTCCTCTCGAGTGCAGACGGGTATGTCGGGGAACTTCTTGAGTTGCAGCAAGGGTGTGAAGGACCCTTTGGAAGTTCCAGTGGTTAGATGTGATTGGCCTCGAGAAGCCTCAGCGGAAATGGGCCTCATCTCGCCTGGAGGGCAAAACCTCCTGGATTTTCTCGAGTTGCGGCAGGTGCTCTCGACTTACGACGGGGACTTCAGGGACCCGCTCTGGTGGCCTCAGGAAAGGCCAGTCCCCATGCGAGTTCCTCGGGGGCCTCTCGGGATTCCTCTCCCGTCGATGCCGGGGCCTAAGACCTTGTGTGGAGTCGGGGCCGGAACCTGAGGTTTCCTCTCCAGTGCTGACATGGATCTTGGGGTACTTCTGGAGTCTCCCCAGGGGAGTCAGTCCTCGTCTCGAATGAGGGCATGCACTTGCGCTTTCCTCCAGAGCGGTAGTAGCAGTGTCACGCAGTCCGCCGCGTGGATCAAAGGATCTGTGGTTTTCCCTCGAGTCTTTCCCACGAGGCTTTCCCACGAGGCTTTCCCACAGGGCTGTCCCACGTGCACACGTGGTGGGAGTCGATCCTCGGCTTGAACGTCAAGGCAGTGCAGGGAAAACAGGTTCCTCTGGAATGGACTGACACATCTGGGGGACTCTTGGAATGGTGTCTCGACCCTGGAGTTCCTCTCGCCTTTCCTGTGGAGAGCGCCTCCTCTTGAGATGCGACGGGAACGCCCGGAATTCTTTCCCTACGAAACAGGGAAAGGATCCCTCATCTAGAGCTAGGAGGCGAAACGGGGCTCCCCTGGATGTGTGCGGGACCCCACGTGCTTCCTCTCGAGTGGAGACGGGTATGTCGGGGAACTTCTTGAGTTGCAGCAATGGTGTGAAGGACCCTTTGGAAGTTCCACTGGTTAGATGTGATTGGCCTCGAGAAGCCTCAGCGGAAATGGGCCTCATCTCGCCTGGAGGGCAAAACCTCCTGGATTTTCTCGAGTTGTGGCAGGTGCTCTCGACTTACGACGGGGACCTCAGGGAACCGCTCTGGTGGCCTCAGGAAAGGCCAGTCCCCATGCGAGTTCCTCGGGGGCGTCTCGGGATTCCTCTCTCGTCGATGCCGGGGCCTAAGACCTTGTGTGGAGTCGGGGCCGGAACCTGAGGATTCCTCTCCAGTGCTGACATGGATCTTGGGGTACTTCTGGAGTCTCCCCAGGGGAGTCAGTCCTCGTCTCGAATGCGGGCATGCACTTGCGCTTTCCTCCAGAGCGGTAGCAGCAGTGTCACGCAGTCTGCCGCGTGGATCAAAGGATCTATGGTTTTCCCTCGAGTCTTTCCCACGAGGCTTTCACACAGGGCTGTCCCACGTGCACACGTGGTGGGAGTCGAACCTCGGCTGAACGTCAAGGCAGTGCAGGGAAAACAGGTTCCTCTTGAATGGACTGACAAATCTGGGGGACTCTTGGAATGGTGGCACGACCCTGGAGTTCCTCTCGCCTTTCCTGTGTAGAGCGCCTCCTCTTGAGATGCGACGGGAACGCCGGGAATTCTTTCCCTACGAAACAGGGAAAGGATCCCTCATCTCGAGCTAGGAGGCGGAAACGGGGCTCCCCTGGATGTGTGCGGGACCCACGTGCTTCCTCTCGAGTGGAGACGGGTATGTCGGGGAACTTCTTGAGTTGCAGCAAGGGTGTGAAGGACCCTTTGGAAGTTCCAGTGTTTAGACGTGATTAGCCTCGAGAAGCCTCAGCGGAAATGAGCCTCATCTCGCCTGGAGGGCAAAACCTCCTTGATTTTCTCGAGTTGCGGCAAGTGATCTCGACTTACGACGGGGACCTCAGGGACCCGCTCTGGTGGCCTCAGGAAAAGCCAGTCCCGATGCGAGTTCCTCGGGGGCCTCTCGGAATCACTCTCCCGTCGATGCCGGGGCCTAAGACCTTGTGTGGAGTCGGGGCCGGAACCTGAGGATTCCTCTCCAGTGCTGACATGGATCTTGGGGTACTTCTGGAGTCTCCCCACGGGAGTCAGTCCTCGTCTCGAATGCGGGCATGCACTTGCGCTTTCCTCCAGAGCGGTAGCAGCAGTGTCACGCAGTCCGCCGCGTGGATCAAAGGATCTATGGTTTTCCCTCGAGTCTTTCCCACGAGGCTTTCCCACGAGGCTTTCCCACAGGGCTGTCCCACGTGCACACGTGGTGGGAGTCGATCCTCGGCTTGAACGTCAAGGCAGTGCAGGGAAAACAGGTTCCTCTGGAATGGACTGACACATCTGGGGGCTCTTGGAATGGTGGCATGACCCTGGAGTTCCTCTCGCCTTTCCTGTGGAGAGCGCCTCCTCTTGAGATGCGACGGGAACGCCGGGAATTCTTTCCCTAAGAAACAGGGAAAGGATCCCTCATCTCGAGCTAGGAGGCGGAAACGGGGCTCCCCTTGATGTGTGCGGGACACCACGTGCTTCCTCTCGAGTGCAGACTTGTATGTCGGGGAACTTCTTGAGTTGCAGAAAGGGTGTGAAGGACCCTTTGGAAGTTCCAGTGGTTAGATGTGATTGGCCTCGAGATGCCTCAGCGGAAATGGGCCTCATCTCGCCTGGAGGGCAAAACCTCCTGGATTTTCTCGAGTTGCGGCAGGTGCTCTCGACTTACGACGGGGACCTCAGGGACCCGCTTGGTGGCCTCAGGAAAGGCCAGTCCCCATGCGAGTTCCTCGGGGGCCTCTCGGGATTCCTCTCCCGTCGATGCCGGGGCCTAAGACCTTGTGTGGAGTCGGGGCCGGAAACTGAGGATTCCTCTCCAGTGCTGACATGGATCTTGGGGTAGTTCTGGAGTCTCCCCAGGGGAGTCAGTCCTCGTCTCGAATGCAGGCATGCACTTGCGCTTTCCTCCAGAGCGGTAGCAGTAGTGTCACGCAGTCCGCCGCGTGGATCAAAGGATCTATGGTTTTCCCTTGAGTCTTTCCCACGAGGCTTTCCCACGAGGCTTTCCCACAGGGCTGTCCCACGTGCACACGTGGTGGGAGTCGATCCTCGGCTTGAACGTCAAGGCAGTGCAGGGAAAACAGGTTCCTCTGGAATGGAATGACACATCTGGGGGACTCTTGGAATGGTGGCACGACCCTGGAGTTCCTCTCGCCTTTCCTGTGGAGAGCGCCTCCTCTTGAGATGCGACGGGAACGCCGGGAATTCTTTCCCTACGAAACAGGGAAAGGATCCCTCATCTCGAGCTAGGAGGCGGAAACGGGGCTCCCCTGGATGTGTGCGGGACACCACGTGCTTCCTCTCGAGTGGAGACGGGTATGTCGGGGAACTTCTTGAGTTGCAGCAAGGGTGTGAAGGACCGTTTGGAAGTTCCAGTGGTTAGATGTGATTGGCCTCGAGAAGCCTCAGCGGAAATGGGCCTCATCTCGCCTGGAGGGCAAAACCTCCTGGATTTTCTCGAGTTGCGGCAGGTGCTCTCGACTTACGACGGGGACTTCAGGGACCCGCTCTGGTGGCCTCAGGAAAGGCCAGTCCCCATGCGAGTTCCTCGGGGGCCTCTCGGGATTCCTCTCCCGTCGATGCCGGGGCCTAAGACCTTGTGTGGAGTCGGGGCCGGAACCTGAGGTTTCCTTCCAGTGCTGACATGGATCTTGGGGTACTTCTGGAGTCTCCCCAGGGGAGTCAGTCCTCGTCTCGAATGTGGGCATGCACTTGCGCTTTCCTCCAGAGCGGTAGTAGCAGTGTCACGCAGTCCGCCGCGTGGATCAAAGGATCTATGGTTTTCCCTCGAGTCTTTCCCACGAGGCTTTCCCACGAGGCTTTCCCACAGGGCTGTCCCACGTGCACACGTGGTGGGAGTCGATCCTCGGCTTGAACGTCAAGGCAGTGCAGGGAAAACAGGTTCCTCTGGAATGTACTGACACATCTGGGGGACTCTTGGAATGGTGGCACGACCCTGGAGTTCCTCTCGCCTTTCCTGTGGAGAGCGCCTCCTCTTGAGATGCGACGGGAACGCCGGGAATTCTTTCCCTACGAAACAGGGAAAGGATCCCTCATCTCGAGCTAGGAGGCGAAACGGGGCTCCCCTGGATGTGTGCGGGACCACACGTGCTTCCTTTCGAGTGGAGACGGGTATGTCGGGGAACTTCTTGAGTTGCAGCAATGGTGTGAAGGACCCTTTGGAAGTTCCCCTGGTTAGATGGGATTGGCCTCGAGAAGCCTCAGCGGAAATGGGCCTCATCTCGCCTGGAGGGCAAAACCTCCTGGATTTTCTCGAGTTGTGGCAGGTGCT
The DNA here is from genome assembly GCF_042477335.2 of Ovis canadensis. Classification (NCBI taxonomy): domain Eukaryota; kingdom Metazoa; phylum Chordata; class Mammalia; order Artiodactyla; family Bovidae; genus Ovis; species Ovis canadensis. The sequence goes on from NC_091264.1 coordinate 8,545,437, forward strand.
CTCGACTTACGACGGGGACCTCAGGGACCCGCTCTGGTGGCCTCAGGAAAGGCCAGTCCCCATGCGAGTTCCTCGGGGGCGTCTCGGGATTCCTTTCCCGTCGATGCCGGGGCCTAAGACCTTGTGTGGAGTCGGGGCCGGAACCTGAGGATTCCTCTCCAGTGCTGACATGGATCTTGGGGTACTTCTGGAGTCTCCCCAGAAGAGTCAGTCCTCGTCTCGAATGCGGGCATGCACTTGCGCTTTCCTCCAGAGCGGTAGCAGCAGTGTCACGCAGTCCTCCGCGTGGATCAAAGGATCTATGGTTTTCCCTCGAGTCTTTCCCACGAGGCTTTCCCACGAGGCTTTCCCACAGGGCTGTCCCACGTGCACACGTGGTGGGAGTCGATCCTCGGCTTGAACGTCAAGGCAGTGCAGGGAAAACAGGTTCCTCTGGAATGGACTGACACATCTGGGGGACTCTTGGAATGGTGGCACGACCCTGGAGTTCCTCTCGCCTTTCCTGTGGAGAGCGCCTCCTCTTGAGATGCGACGGGAACGCCGGGAATTCTTTCCCTACGAAACAGGGAAAGGATCCCTCATCTCGAACTAGGAGGCGGAAACGGGGCTCCCCTGGATGTGTGCGGGACACCACGTGCTTCCTCTCGAGTGGAGACGGGTATGTCGGGGAACTTCTTGAGTTGCAGCAATGGTGTGAAGGACCCTTTGGAAGTTCCAGTGGTTAGATGTGATTGGCCTCGAGAAGCCTCAGCGGAAATGGACCTCATCTCGCCTGGAGGGCAAAACCTCCTGGATTTTCTCGAGTTGCGGCAGGTGCTCTCGACTTACGACGGGGACCTCAGGGACCCGCTCTGGTGGCCTCAGGAAAGGCCAGTCCCCATGCGAGTTCCTCGGGGGCATCTCGGGATTCCTCTCCCGTCGATGCCGGGGCCTAAGACCTTGTGTGGAGTCGGGGCCGGAACCTGAGGATTCCTCTCCAGTGCTGACATGGATCTTGGGGTACTTCTGGAGTCTCCCCAGGGGAGTCAGTCCTCGTCTCAAATGCGGGCATGCACTTGCGCTTTCCTCCAGAGCGGTAGCAGCAGTGTCACGCAGTCCGCCGCGTGGATCAAAGGATCTATGGTTTTCCCTCGAGTCTTTCCCACGAGGCTTTCCCACGAGGCTTTCCCACAGGGCTGTCCCACGTGCACACGTGGTGGGAGTCGATCATCGGCTTGAACGTCAAGGCAGTGCAGGGAAAACAGGTTCCTCTGGAATGGACTGACACATCTGGGGGACTCTTGGAATGGTGGCACGACCCTGGAGTTCCTCTCGCCTTTCCTGTGGAGAGCGCCTCCTCTTGAGATGCGACGGGAACGCCGGGAATTCTTTCCCTACGAAACAGGGAAAGGATCCCTCATCTCGAGCTAGGAGGCGGAAACGGGGCTCCCCTGGATGTGTGCGGGACACGACGTGCTTCCTCTCGAGTGGAGACGGGTATGTCGGGGAACTTCTTGAGTTGCAGCTAGGGTGTGAAGGACCCTTTGGAAGTTCCAGTGGTTAGATGTGATTGGCCTTGAGAAGCCTCAGCGGAAATGGGCCTCATCTCGCCTGGAGGGCAAAACCTCCTGGATTTTCTCGAGTTGCGGCAGGTGCTCTCGACTTACGACGGGGACCTCAGGGACCCGCTCTGGTGGCCTCAGGAAAGGCCAGTCCCCATGCGAGTTCCTCGGGGGCGTCTCGGGATTCCTCTCCCGTCGATGCCGGGGCCTAAGACCTTGTGTGGAGTCGGGGCCGGAACCTGAGGATTCCTCTCCAGTGCTGACATGGATCTTGGGGTACTTCTGGAGTCTCCCCAGGGGAGTCAGTCCTCGTCTCGAATGCGGGCATGCACTTGCGCTTTCCTCCAGAGCGGTAGCAACAGTGTCACGCAGTCCGCCGCGTGGATCAAAGGATCTATGGTTTTCCCTCGAGTCTTTCCCACGAGGCTTTCCCACGAGGCTTTCCCACAGGGCTGTCCCACGTGCACACGTGGTGGATGTCGATCCTCGGCTTGAACGTCAAGGCAGTGCAGGGAAAACAGGTTCCTCTGGAATGGACTGACACATCTTGGGGACTCTTGGAATGGTGTCTCGACCCTGGAGTTCCTCTCGCCTTTCCTGTGGAGAGCGCCTCCTCTTGAGATGCGACGGGAACGCCGGGAATTCTTTCCCTACGAAACAGGGAAAGGATCCCTCATCTCGAGCTAGGAGGCGGAAACGGGGCTCCCCTGGATGTGTGCGGGACCCCACGTGCTTCCTCTCGAGTGGAGACGGGTATGTCGGGGAACTTCTTGAGTTGCAGCAATGGTGTGAAGGACCCTTTGGAAGTTCCAGTGGTTAGATGTGATTGGCTTCGAGAAGCCTCAGCGGAAATGGGCCTCATCTCGCCTGGAGGGGAAAACCTCCTGGATTTTCTCGAGTTGCGGCAGGTGCTCTCGACTTACGACGGGGACCTCAGGGACCCGCTCTGGTGGCCTCAGGAAAGGCCAGTCCCCATGCGAGTTCCTCGGGGGCCTCTCGGGATTCCTCTCCCGTCTATGCCGGGGCCTAAGACCTTGTGTGGAGTCGGGGCCGGAACCTGAGGATTACTCTCCAGTGCTGACATGGATCTTGGGGTACTTCTGGGGTCTCCCCAGGGGAGTCAGTCCTCGTCTCGAATGCGGGCATGCACTTGCGCTTTCCTCCAGAGCGGTAGCAGCAGTGTCACGCAGTCCGCCGCGTGGATCAAAGGATCTATGGTTTTCCCTTGAGTCTTTCCCACGAGGCTTTCCCACGAGGCTTTCCCACAGGGCTGTCCCACGTGCACACGTGGTGGGAGTCGATCCTCGGCTTGAACGTCAAGGCAGTGCAGGGAAAACAGGTTCCTCTGGAATGGAATGACATATCTGGGGGACTCTTGGAATGGTGTCACGACCCTGGAGTTCCTCTCGCCTTTCCTGTGGAGAGCGCCTCCTCTTGAGATGCGACGGGAACGCCGGGAATTCTTTCCCTACGAAACAGGGAAAGGATCCCTCATCTCGAGCTAGGAGGCGGAAACGGGGCTCCCCTGGATGTGTGCGGGACACCACGTGCTTCCTCTCGAGTGCAGACGGGTATGTCGGGGAACTTCTTGAGTTGCAGCAAGGGTGTGAAGGACCCTTTGGAAGTTCCAGTGGTTAGATGTGATTGGCCTCGAGAAGCCTCAGCGGAAATGGGCCTCATCTCGCCTGGAGGGCAAAACCTCCTGGATTTTCTCGAGTTGCGGCAGGTGCTCTCGACTTACGACGGGGACTTCAGGGACCCGCTCTGGTGGCCTCAGGAAAGGCCAGTCCCCATGCGAGTTCCTCGGGGGCCTCTCGGGATTCCTCTCCCGTCGATGCCGGGGCCTAAGACCTTGTGTGGAGTCGGGGCCGGAACCTGAGGTTTCCTCTCCAGTGCTGACATGGATCTTGGGGTACTTCTGGAGTCTCCCCAGGGGAGTCAGTCCTCGTCTCGAATGAGGGCATGCACTTGCGCTTTCCTCCAGAGCGGTAGTAGCAGTGTCACGCAGTCCGCCGCGTGGATCAAAGGATCTGTGGTTTTCCCTCGAGTCTTTCCCACGAGGCTTTCCCACGAGGCTTTCCCACAGGGCTGTCCCACGTGCACACGTGGTGGGAGTCGATCCTCGGCTTGAACGTCAAGGCAGTGCAGGGAAAACAGGTTCCTCTGGAATGGACTGACACATCTGGGGGACTCTTGGAATGGTGTCTCGACCCTGGAGTTCCTCTCGCCATTCCTGTGGAGAGCGCCTCCTCTTGAGATGCGACGGGAACGCCCGGAATTCTTTCCCTACGAAACAGGGAAAGGATCCCTCATCTAGAGCTAGGAGGCGAAACGGGGCTCCCCTGGATGTGTGCGGGACCCCACGTGCTTCCTCTCGAGTGGAGACGGGTATGTCGGGGAACTTCTTGAGTTGCAGCAATGGTGTGAAGGACCCTTTGGAAGTTCCACTGGTTAGATGTGATTGGCCTCGAGAAGCCTCAGCGGAAATGGGCCTCATCTCGCCTGGAGGGCAAAACCTCCTGGATTTTCTCGAGTTGTGGCAGGTGCTCTCGACTTACGACGGGGACCTCAGGGAACCGCTCTGGTGGCCTCAGGAAAGCCAGTCCCCATGCGAGTTCCTCGGGGGCGTCTCGGGATTCCTCTCTCGTCGATGCCGGGGCCTAAGACCTTGTGTGGAGTCGGGGCCGGAACCTGAGGATTCCTCTCCAGTGCTGACATGGATCTTGGGGTACTTCTGGAGTCTCCCCAGGGGAGTCAGTCCTCGTCTCGAATGCGGGCATGCACTTGCGCTTTCCTCCAGAGCGGTAGCAGCAGTGTCACGCAGTCCGCCGCGTGGATCAAAGGATCTATGGTTTTCCCTCGAGTCTTTCCCACGAGGCTTTCCCACGAGGCTTTCCCACAGGGCTGTCCCACGTGCACACGTGGTGGGTGTCGATCCTCGGCTTGAACGTCAAGGCAGTGCAGGGAAAACAGGTTCCTCTGGAATGGACTGACACATCTGGGGGACTCTTGGAATGGTGGCACGACCCTGGAGTTCCTCTCGCCTTTCCTGTGGAGAGCGCCTCCTCTTGAGATGCGACGGGAACGCCGGGAATTCTTTCCCTACGAAACAGGGAAAGGATCCCTCATCTCGAGCTAGGAGGCGGAATCGGGGCTCCCCTGGATGTGTGCGGGACACCACATGCTTCCTCTCGAGTGGAGACGGGTATGTCGGGGAACTTCTTGAGTTGCAGCAATGGTGTGAAGGACCCTTTGGAAGTTCCAGTGGTTAGACGTGATTGGCCTCGAGAAGCCTCAGCGGAAATGGGCCTCATCTCTCCTGGAGGGCAAAACCTCCTGGATTTTCTCAAGTTGTGGCAGGTGCTCTCGACTTACGACGGGGACCTCAGGGACCCGCTCTGGTGGCCTCAGGAAAGGCCAGTCCCCATGCGAGTTCCTCGGGGGCGTCTCGGGATTCCTCTCCCGTCGATGCCGGGGCCTAAGACCTTGTGTGGAGTCGGGGCCGGAACCTGAGGATTCCTCTCCAGTGCTGACATGGATCTTGGGGTAGTTCTGGAGTCTCCCCAGGGGAGTCAGTCCTCGTCTCGAATGCAGGCATGCACTTGCGCTTTCCTCCAGAGCGGTAGCAGTAGTGTCACGCAGTCCGCCGCGTGGATCAAAGGATCTATGGTTTTCCCTTGAGTCTTTCCCACGAGGCTTTCCCACGAGGCTTTCCCACAGGGCTGTCCCACGTGCACACGTGGTGGGAGTCGATCCTCGGCTTGAACGTCAAGGCAGTGCAGGGAAAACAGGTTCCTCTGGAATGGAATGACACATCTGGGGGACTCTTGGAATGGTGGCACGACCCTGGAGTTCCTCTCGCCTTTCCTGTGGAGAGCGCCTCCTCTTGAGATGCGACGGGAACGCCGGGAATTCTTTCCCTACGAAACAGGGAAAGGATCCCTCATCTCGAGCTAGGAGGCGGAAACGGGGCTCCCCTGGATGTGTGGGGGACACCACGTGCTTCCTCTCGAGTGGAGACGGGTATGTCGGGGAACTTCTTGAGTTGCAGCAAGGGTGTGAAGGACCGTTTCGAAGTTCCAGTGGTTAGATGTGATTGGCCTCGAGAAGCCTCAGCGGAAATGGGCCTCATCTCGCCTGGAGGGCAAAACCTCCTGGATTTTCTCGAGTTGCGGCAGGTGCTCTCGACTTACGACGGGGACTTCAGGGACCCGCTCTGGTGGCCTCAGGAAAGGCCAGTCCCCATGCGAGTTCCACGGGGGCCTCTCGGGATTCCTCTCCCGTCGATGCCGGGGCCTAAGACCTTGTGTGGAGTCGGGGCCGGAACCTGAGGTTTCCTCTCCAGTGCTGACATGGATCTTGGGGTACTTCTGGAGTCTCCCCAGGGGAGTCAGTCCTCGTCTCGAATGTGGGCATGCACTTGCGCTTTCCTCCAGAGCGGTAGTAGCAGTGTCACGCAGTCCGCTGCGTGGATCAAAGGATCTATGGTTTTCCCTCGAGTCTTTCCCACGAGGCTTTCCCACGAGGCTTTCCCACAGGGCTGTCCCACGTGCACACGTGGTGGGAGTCGATCCTCGGCTTGAACGTCAAGGCAGTGCAGGGAAAACAGGTTCCTCTGGAATGGAATGACACATCTGGGGGACTCTTGGAATGGTGGCACGACCCTGGAGTTCCTCTCGCCTTTCCTGTGGAGAGCGCCTCCTCTTGAGATGCGACGGGAACGCCGGGAATTCTTTCCCTAAGAAACAGGGAAAGGATCCCTCATCTCGAGCTAGGAGGCGGAAACGGGGCTCCCCTGGATGTGTGGGGGACACCACGTGCTTCCTCTCGAGTGGAGACGGGTATGTCGGGGAACTTCTTGAGTTGCAGCAAGGGTGTGAAGGACCGTTTCGAAGTTCCAGTGGTTAGATGTGATTGGCCTCGAGAAGCCTCAGCGGAAATGGGCCTCATCTCGCCTGGAGGGCAAAACCTCCTGGATTTTCTCGAGTTGCGGCAGGTGCTCTCGACTTACGACGGGGACTTCAGGGACCCGCTCTGGTGGCCTCAGGAAAGGCCAGTCCCCATGCGAGTTCCTCGGGGGCCTCTCGGGATTCCTCTCCCGTCGATGCCGGGGCCTAAGACCTTGTGTGGAGTCGGGGCCGGAACCTGAGGTTTCCTCTCCAGTGCTGACATGGATCTTGGGGTACTTCTGGAGTCTCCCCAGGGGAGTCAGTCCTCGTCTCGAATGTGGGCATGCACTTGCGCTTTCCTCCAGAGCGGTAGTAGCAGTGTCACGCAGTCCGCTGCGTGGATCAAAGGATCTATGGTTTTCCCTCGAGTCTTTCCCACGAGGCTTTCCCACGAGGCTTTCCCACAGGGCTGTCCCACGTGCACACGTGGTGGGAGTCGATCCTCTGCTTGAACGTCAAGGCAGTGCAGGGAAAACAGGTTCCTCTGGAATGGACTGACACATCTGGGGGACTCTTGGAATGGTGTCTCGACCCTGGAGTTCCTCTCGCCTTTCCTGTGGAGAGCGCCTCCTCTTGAGATGCGACGGGAACGCCCGGAATTCTTTCCCTACGAAACAGGGAAAGGATCCCTCATCTCGAGCTAGGAGGCGGAAACGGGGCTCCCCTGGATGTGTGCGGGACACCACATGCTTCCTCTCGAGTGGAGACGGGTATGTCGGGGAACTTCTTGAGTTGCAGCAATGGTGTGAAGGACCCTTTGGAAGTTCCACTGGTTAGACGTGATTGGCCTCGAGAAGCCTCAGCGGAAATGGGCCTCATCTCTCCTGGAGGGCAAAACCTCCTGGATTTTCTCAAGTTGCGGCAGGTGCTCTCGACTTACGACGGGGACCTCAGGGACCCGCTCTGGTGGCCTCAGGAAAGGCCAGTCCCCATGCGAGTTCCTCGGGGGCCTCTCGGGATTCCTCTCCCGTCGATGCCGGGGCCTAAGACCTTGTGTGGAGTCGGGGCCGGAAACTGAGGATTCCTCTCCAGTGCTGACATGGATCTTGGGGTAGTTCTGGAGTCTCCCCAGGGGAGTCAGTCCTCGTCTCGAATGCAGGCATGCACTTGCGCTTTCCTCCAGAGCGGTAGCAGTAGTGTCACGCAGTCCGCCGCGTGGATCAAAGGATCTATGGTTTTCCCTTGAGTCTTTCCCAAGAGGCTTTCCCACGAGGCTTTCCCACAGGGCTGTCCCACGTGCACACGTGGTGGGAGTCGATCCTCGGCTTGAACGTCAAGGCAGTGCAGGGAAAACAGGTTCCTCTGGAATGGACTGACACATCTGGGGGACTCTTGGAATGGTGGCACGACCCTGGAGTTCCTCTCGCCTTTCCTGTGGAGAGCGCCTCCTCTTGAGATGCGACGGGAACGCCGGGAATTCTTTCCCTACGAAACAGGGAAAGGATCCCTCATCTCGAGCTAGGAGGCGGAAACGGGGCTCCCCTGGATGTGTGCGGGACACCACATGCTTCCTCTCGAGTGGAGACGGGTATGTCGGGGAACTTCTTGAGTTGCAGCAATGGTGTGAAGGACCCTTTGGAAGTTCCAGTGGTTAGACGTGATTGGCCTCGAGAAGCCTCAGCGGAAATGGGCCTCATCTCTCCTGGAGGGCAAAACCTCCTGGATTTTCTCAAGTTGCGGCAGGTGCTCTCGACTTACGACGGGGACCTCAGGGACCCGCTCTGGTGGCCTCAGGAAAGGCCAGTCCCCAAGCGAGTTCCTCGGGGGCCTCTCGGGATTCCTCTCCCGTCGATGCCGGGGCCTAAGACCTTGTGTGGAGTCGGGGCCGGAAACTGAGGATTCCTCTCCAGTGCTGACATGGATCTTGGGGTAGTTCTGGAGTCTCCCCAGGGGAGTCAGTCCTCGTCTCGAATGCTGGCATGCACTTGCGCTTTCCTCCAGAGCGGTAGCAGTAGTGTCACGCAGTCCGCCGCGTGGATCAAAGGATCTATGGTTTTCCCTTGAGTCTTTCCCACGAGGCTTTCCCACGAGGCTTTCCCACAGGGCTGTCCCACGTGCACACGTGGTGGGAGTCGATCCTCGGCTTGAACGTCAAGGCAGTGCAGGGAAAACAGGTTCCTCTGGAATGGAATGACACATCTGGGGGACTCTTGGAATGGTGTCACGACCCTGGAGTTCCTCTCGCCTTTCCTGTGGAGAGCGCCTCCTCTTGAGATGCGACGGGAACGCCGGGAATTCTTTCCCTAAGAAACAGGGAAAGGATCCCTCATCTCGAACTAGGAGGCGGAAACGGGGCTCCCCTGGATGTGTGCGGGACACCACGTGCTTCCTCTCGAGTGGAGACGGGTATGTCGGGGAACTTCTTGAGTTGCAGCAATGGTGTGAAGGACCCTTTGGAAGTTCCAGTGGTTAGATGTGATTGGCCTCGAGAAGCCTCAGCGGAAATGGACCTCATCTCGCCTGGAGGGCAAAACCTCCTGGATTTTCTCGAGTTGCGGCAGGTGCTCTCGACTTACGACGGGGACCTCAGGGAACCGCTCTGGTGGCCTCAGGAAAGGCCAGTCCCCATGCGAGTTCCTCGGGGGCGTCTCGGGATTCCTCTCCCGTCGATGCCGGGGCCTAAGACCTTGTGTGGAGTCGGGGCCGGAACCTGAGGATTCCTCTCCAGTGCTGACATGGATCTTGGGGTACTTCTGGAGTCTCCCCAGGGGAGTCAGTACTCGTCTCGAATGCGGGCATGCACTTGCGCTTTCCTCCAGAGCGGTAGCAGCAGTGTCACGCAGTCCGCCGCGTGGATCAAAGGATCTATGGTTTTCCCTCGAGTCTTTCCCACGAGGCTTTCCCACGAGGCTTTCCCACAGGGCTGTCCCACGTGCACACGTGGTGGGAGTCGATCCTCGGCTTGAACGTCAAGGCAGTGCAGGGAAAACAGGTTCCTCTGGAATGGACTGACACATCTGGGGGACTCTTGGAATGGTGTCTCGACCCTGGAGTTCCTCTCGCCTTTCCTGTGGAGAGCGCCTCCTCTTGAGATGCGACGGGAACGCCGGGAATTCTTTCCCTACGAAACAGGGAAAGGATCCCTCATCTCGAGCTAGGAGGCGAAACGGGGCTCCCCTGGATGTGTGCGGGACACCACGTGCTTCCTCTCGAGTGGAGACGGGTATGTCGGGGAACTTCTTGAGTTGCAGCAATGGTGTGAAGGACCCTTTGGAAGTTCCAGTGGTTAGATGTGATTGGCCTCGAGAAGCCTCAGCGGAAATGGGCCTCATCTCGCCTGGAGGGCAAAACCTCCTGGATTTTCTCGAGTTGCGGCAGGTGCTCTCGACTTACGACGGGGACCTCAGGGAACCGCTCTGGTGGCCTCAGGAAAGGCCAGTCCCCATGCGAGTTCCTCGGGGGCGTCTTGGGATTCCTCTCCCGTCGATGCCGGGGCCTAAGACCTTGTGTGGATTCGGGGCCGGAACCTGAGGATTCCTCTCCAGTGCTGACATGGATCTTGGGGTACTTCTGGAGTCTCCCCAGGGGAGTCAGTCCTCGTCTCGAATGCGGGCATGCACTTGCGCTTTCCTCCAGAGCGGTAGCAGCAGTGTCACGCAGTCCGCCGCGTGGATCAAAGGATCTATGGTTTTCCCTCGAGTCTTTCCCACGAGGCTTTCCCACGAGGCTTTCCCACAGGGCTGTCCCACGTGCACACGTGGTGGGAGTCGATCCTCGGCTTGAACGTCAAGGCAGTGCAGGGAAAACAGGTTCCTCTGGAATGGACTGCCCCGTCTGGGGGACTCTTGGAATGGTGCCACGACCCTGGAGTTCCTCTCGCCTTTCCTGTGGAGAGCGCCTCCTCTTGAGATGCGACGGGAACACCGGGAATTCTTTCCCTACGAAACAGGGAAAGGATCCCTCATCTCGAGCTAGGAGGCGGAAACGGGGCTCCCCTGGATGTGTGCGGGACACCCCGTGCTTCCTCTCGAGTGGAGACGGGTATGTCGGGGAACTTCTTGAGTTGCAGCAAGGGTGTGAAGGACCCTTTGGAAGTTCCAGTGGTTAGACGTGATTGGCCTCGAGAAGCCTCAGCGGAAATGGGCCTCATCTCGCCTGGAGGGCAAAACCTCCTGGATTTTCTCGAGTTGCGGCAGGTGCTCTCGACTTATGACGAGGACCTCAGGGACCCGCTCTGGTGGCCTCAGGAAAGGCCAGTCCCCTTGCGAGTTCCTCGGGGGCCTCTCGGGATTCCTCTCCCGTCGATGCCGGGGCCTAAGACCTTGTGTGGAGTCGTTGCCGGAACCAGGGGATTCCTCTCCAGTGCTGACATGGATCTTGGGGTACTTCTGGAGTCTCCCCAGGGGAGTCAGTCCTCGTCTCGAATGCGGGCATGCACTTGCGCTTTCCTCCAGAGCGGTAGCAGCAGTGTCACGCAGTCCGCCGCATGGATCAAAGGATCTATGGTTTTCCCTTGAGTATTTCCCACGAGGCTTTCCCACGAGGCTTTCCCACAGGGCTGTCCCACGTGCACACGTGGTGGGACTCGATCCTCGGCTTGAACGTCAAGGCAGTGCAGGGAAAACAGGTTCCTCTGGAATGGACTGACACATCTGGGGGACTCTTGGAATGCTGGCATGACCCTGGAGTTCCTCTCGCCTTTCCTGTGGAGAGCGCCTCCTCGTGAGATGCGACGGGAACGCCGGGAATTCTTTCCCTACGAAACAGGGAAAGGATCCCTCATCTCGAGCTAGGAGGCGGAAACGGGGCTCCCCTGGATGTGTGCGGGACCCCACGTGCTTCCTCTCGAGTGCAGACGCGTATGTCGGGGAACTTCTTGAGTTGCAGCAAGGGTGTGAAGGCCCCTTTGGAAGTTCCAGTGGTTAGATGTGATTGGCCTCGAGAAGCTTCAGAGGAAATGGGCCTCATCTCGCCTGGAGGGCAAAACCTCCTGGATTTTCTCGAGTTGCGGCAGGTGCTCTCGACGTACGACGGGGACTTCAGGGACCCGCTCTGGTGGCCTCAGGAAAGGCCAGTCCCCATGCGAGTTCCTCTGGGGCGTCTCGGGATTCCTCTCCCGTCGATGCCGGGGCCTAAGACCTTGTGTGGAGTCGGGGCCGGAACCTGAGGATTCCTCTCCAGTGCTGACATGGATCTTGGGGTACTTCTGGAGTCTCCCCAGGGGAGTCAGTCCTCGTCTCGAATGCGGGCATGCACTTGCGCTTTCCTCCAGAGCGGTAGCAACAGTGTCACGCAGTCCGCCGCGTGGATCAAAGGATCTATGGTTTTCCCTCGAGTCTTTCCCACGAGGCTTTCCCACGAGGCTTTCCCACAGGGCTGTCCCACGTGCACACGTGGTGGATGTCGATCCTCGGCTTGAACGTCAAGGCAGTGCAGGGAAAACAGGTTCCTCTGGAATGGACTGACACATCTTGGGGACTCTTGGAATGGTGTCTCGACCCTGGAGTTCCTCTCGCCTTTCCTGTGGAGAGCGCCTCCTCTTGAGATGCGACGGGAACGCCGGGAATTCTTTCTCTACGAAACAGGGAAAGGATCCCTCATCTCGAGCTAGGAGGCGGAAACGGGGCTCCCCTGGATGTGTGCGGGACCCCACGTGCTTCCTCTCGAGTGGAGACGGGTATGTCGGGGAACTTCTTGAGTTGCAGCAATGGTGTGAAGGACCCTTTGGAAGTTCCAGTGGTTAGATGTGATTGGCTTCGAGAAGCCTCAGCGGAAATGGGCCTCATCTCGCCTGGAGGGGAAAACCTCCTGGATTTTCTCGAGTTGCGGCAGGTGCTCTCGACTTACGACGGGGACCTCAGGGACCCGCTCTGGTGGCCTCAGGAAAGGCCAGTCCCCATGCGAGTTCCTCGGGGGCCTCTCGGGATTCCTCTCCCGTCTATGCCGGGGCCTAAGACCTTGTGTGGAGTCGGGGCCGAAACCTGAGGATTCCTCTCCAGTGCTGACATGGATCTTGGGGTACTTCTGGGGTCTCCCCAGGGGAGTCAGTCCTCGTCTCGAATGCGGGCATGCACTTGCGCTTTCCTCCAGAGCGGTAGCAGCAGTGTCACGCAGTCCGCCGCGTGGATCAAAGGATCTATGGTTTTCCCTTGAGTCTTTCCCACGAGGCTTTCCCACGAGGCTTTCCCACAGGGCTGTCCCACGTGCACACGTGGTGGGAGTCGATCCTCGGCTTGAACGTCAAGGCAGTGCAGGGAAAACAGGTTCCTCTGGAATGGAATGACATATCTGGGGGACTCTTGGAATGGTGTCACGACCCTGGAGTTCCTCTCGCCTTTCCTGTGGAGAGCGCCTCCTCTTGAGATGCGACGGGAACGCCGGGAATTCTTTCCCTACGAAACAGGGAAAGGATCCCTCATCTCGAGCTAGGAGGCGGAAACGGGGCTCCCCTGGATGTGTGCGGGACACCACGTGCTTCCTCTCGAGTGCAGACGGGTATGTCGGGGAACTTCTTGAGTTGCAGCAAGGGTGTGAAGGACCCTTTGGAAGTTCCAGTGGTTAGATGTGATTGGCCTCGAGAAGCCTCAGCGGAAATGGGCCTCATCTCGCCTGGAGGGCAAAACCTCCTGGATTTTCTCGAGTTGCGGCAGGTGCTCTCGACTTACGACGGGGACTTCAGGGACCCGCTCTGGTGGCCTCAGGAAAGGCCAGTCCCCATGCGAGTTCCTCGGGGGCCTCTCGGGATTCCTCTCCCGTCGATGCCGGGGCCTAAGACCTTGTGTGGAGTCGGGGCCGGAACCTGAGGTTTCCTCTCCAGTGCTGACATGGATCTTGGGGTACTTCTGGAGTCTCCCCAGGGGAGTCAGTCCTCGTCTCGAATGTGGGCATGCACTTGCGCTTTCCTCCAGAGCGGTAGTAGCAGTGTCACGCAGTCCGCCGCGTGGATCAAAGGATCTGTGGTTTTCCCTCGAGTCTTTCCCACGAGGCTTTCCCACGAGGCTTTCCCACAGGGCTGTCCCACGTGCACACGTGGTGGGAGTCGATCCTCGGCTTGAACGTCAAGGCAGTGCAGGGAAAACAGGTTCCTCTGGAATGGACTGACACATCTGGGGGACTCTTTGAATGGTGTCTCGACCCTGGAGTTCCTCTCGCCTTTCCTGTGGAGAGCGCCTCCTCTTGAGATGCGACGGGAACGCCCGGAATTCTTTCCCTACGAAACAGGGAAAGGATCCCTCATCTAGAGCTAGGAGGCGAAACGGGGCTCCCCTGGATGTGTGCGGGACCCCACGTGCTTCCTCTCGAGTGGAGACGGGTATGTCGGGGAACTTCTTGAGTTGCAGCAATGGTGTGAAGGACCCTTTGGAAGTTCCACTGGTTAGATGTGATTGACCTCGAGAAGCCTCAGCGGAAATGGGCCTCATCTCGCCTGGAGGGCAAAACCTCCTGGATTTTCTCGAGTTGTGGCAGGTGCTCTCGACTTACGACGGGGACCTCAGGGAACCGCTCTGGTGGCCTCAGGAAAGGCCAGTCCCCATGCGAGTTCCTCGGGGGCGTCTCGGGATTCCTCTCCCGTCGATGCCGGGGCCTAAGACCTTGTGTGGAGTCGGGGCCGGAACCTGAGGATTCCTCTCCAGTGCTGACATGGATCTTGGGGTACTTCTGGAGTCTCCCCAGGGGAGTCAGTCCTCGTCTCGAATGCGGGCATGCACTTGCGCTTTCCTCCAGAGCGGTAGCAGCAGTGTCACGCAGTCCGCCGCGTGGATCAAAGGATCTATGGTTTTCCCTCGAGTCTTTCCCACGAGGCTTTCCCACGAGGCTTTCCCACAGGGCTGTCCCACGTGCACACGTGGTGGGAGTCGATCCTCGGCTTGAACGTCAAGGCAGTGCAGGGAAAACAGGTTCCTCTGGAATGGACTGACACATCTGGGGGACTCTTGGAATGGTGGCACGACCCTGGAGTTCCTCTCGCCTTTCCTGTGGAGAGCGCCTCCTCTTGAGATGCGACGGGAACGCCGGGAATTCTTTCCCTATGAAACAGGGAAAGGATCCCTCATCTCGAGCTAGGAGGCGGAAACGGGGCTCCCCTGGATGTGTGCGGGACACCACATGCTTCCTCTCGAGTGGAGACGGGTATGTCGGGGAACTTCTTGAGTTGCAGCAATGGTGTGAAGGACCCTTTGGAAGTTCCAGTGGTTAGACGTGATTGGCCTCGAGAAGCCTCAGCGGAAATGGGCCTCATCTCTCCTGGAGGGCAAAACCTCCTGGATTTTCTCAAGTTGCGGCAGGTGCTCTCGACTTACGACGGGGACCTCAGGGACCCGCTCTGGTGGCCTCAGGAAAGGCCAGTCCCCATGCGAGTTCCTCGGGGGCCTCTCGGGATTCCTCTCCCGTCGATGCCGGGGCCTAAGACCTTGTGTGGAGTCGGGGCCGGAAACTGAGGATTCCTCTCCAGTGCTGACATGGATCTTGGGGTAGTTCTGGAGTCTCCCCAGGGGAGTCAGTCCTCGTCTCGAATGCAGGCATGCACTTGCGCTTTCCTCCAGAGCGGTAGCAGTAGTGTCACGCAGTCCGCCGCGTGGATCAAAGGATCTATGGTTTTCCCTTGAGTCTTTCCCAAGAGGCTTTCCCACGAGGCTTTCCCACAGGGCTGTCCCACGTGCACACGTGGTGGGAGTCGATCCTCGGCTTGAACGTCAAGGCAGTGCAGGGAAAACAGGTTCCTCTGGAATGGACTGACACATCTGGGGGACTCTTGGAATGGTGGCACGACCCTGGAGTTCCTCTCGCCTTTCCTGTGGAGAGCGCCTCCTCTTGAGATGCGACGGGAACGCCGGGAATTCTTTCCCTACGAAACAGGGAAAGGATCCCTCATCTCGAGCTAGGAGGCGGAAACGGGGCTCCCCTGGATGTGTGCGGGACACCACATGCTTCCTCTCGAGTGGAGACGGGTATGTCGGGGAACTTCTTGAGTTGCAGCAATGGTGTGAAGGACCCTTTGGAAGTTCCAGTGGTTAGACGTGATTGGCCTCGAGAAGCCTCAGCGGAAATGGGCCTCATCTCTCCTGGAGGGCAAAACCTCCTGGATTTTCTCAAGTTGCGGCAGGTGCTCTCGACTTACGACGGGGACCTCAGGGACCCGCTCTGGTGGCCTCAGGAAAGGCCAGTCCCCAAGCGAGTTCCTCGGGGGCCTCTCGGGATTCCTCTCCCGTCGATGCCGGGGCCTAAGACCTTGTGTGGAGTCGGGGCCGGAAACTGAGGATTCCTCTCCAGTGCTGACATGGATCTTGGGGTAGTTCTGGAGTCTCCCCAGGGGAGTCAGTCCTCGTCTCGAATGCTGGCATGCACTTGCGCTTTCCTCCAGAGCGGTAGCAGTAGTGTCACGCAGTCCGCCGCGTGGATCAAAGGATCTATGGTTTTCCCTTGAGTCTTTCCCACGAGGCTTTCCCACGAGGCTTTCCCACAGGGCTGTCCCACGTGCACACGTGGTGGGAGTCGATCCTCGGCTTGAACGTCAAGGCAGTGCAGGGAAAACAGGTTCCTCTGGAATGGAATGACACATCTGGGGGACTCTTGGAATGGTGTCACGACCCTGGAGTTCCTCTCGCCTTTCCTGTGGAGAGCGCCTCCTCTTGAGATGCGACGGGAACGCCGGGAATTCTTTCCCTAAGAAACAGGGAAAGGATCCCTCATCTCGAACTAGGAGGCGGAAACGGGGCTCCCCTGGATGTGTGCGGGACCCCACGTGCTTCCTCTCGAGTGGAGACGGGTATGTCGGGGAACTTCTTGAGTTGCAGCAATGGTGTGAAGGACCCTTTGGAAGTTCCAGTGGTTAGATGTGATTGGCCTCGAGAAGCCTCAGCGGAAATAGACCTCATCTCGCCTGGAGGGCAAAACCTCCTGGATTTTCTCGAGTTGCGGCCGTTGCTCTCGGCTTACGACGGGGACCTCAGGGACCCGCTCTGGTGGCCTCAGGAAAGGCCAGTCCCCATGCGAGTTCCTCGGGGGCGTCTCGGGATTCCTCTCCCGTCGATGCCGGGGCCTAAGACCTTGTGTGGAGTCGGGGCCGGAACCTGAGGATTCCTCTCCAGTGCTGACATGGATCTTGGGGTACTTCTGGAGTCTCCCCAGGGGAGTCAGTCCTCGTCTCGAATGCGGGCATGCACTTGCGCTTTCCTCCAGAGCGGTAGCAGCAGTGTCACGCAGTCCGCCGCGTGGATCAAAGGATCTATGGTTTTCCCTCGAGTCTTTCCCACGAGGCTTTCCCACGAGGCTTTCCCACAGGGCTGTCCCACGTGCACACGTGGTGGGAGTCGATCCTCGGCTTGAACGTCAAGGCAGTGCAGGGAAAACAGGTTCCTCTGGAATGGACTGACACATCTGGGGGACTCTTGGAATGGTGTCTCGACCCTGGAGTTCCTCTCGCCTTTCCTGTGGAGAGCGCCTCCTCTTGAGATGCGACGGGAACGCCGGGAATTCTTTCCCTACGAAACAGGGAAAGGATCCCTCATCTCGAGCTAGGAGGCGAAACGGGGCTCCCCTGGATGTGTGCGGGACACCACGTGCTTCCTCTCGAGTGGAGACGGGTATGTCGGGGAACTTCTTGAGTTGCAGCAATGGTGTGAAGGACCCTTTGGAAGTTCCAGTGGTTAGATGTGATTGGCCTCGAGAAGCCTCAGCGGAAATGGGCCTCATCTCGCCTGGAGGGCAAAACCTCCTGGATTTTCTTGAGTTGCGGCAGGTGCTCTCGACTTACGACGGGGACCTCAGGGACCCGCTCTGGTGGCCTCAGGAAAGGCCAGTCCCCATGCGAGTTCCTCGGGGGCGTCTTGGGATTCCTCTCCCGTCGATGCCGGGGCCTAAGACCTTGTGTGGATTCGGGGCCGGAACCTGAGGATTCCTCTCCAGTGCTGACATGGATTTTGGGGTACTTCTGGAGTCTCCCCAGGGGAGTCAGTCCTCGTCTCGAATGCGGGCATGCACTTGCGCTTTCCTCCAGAGCGGTAGCAGCAGTGTCACGCAGTCCGCCGCGTGGATCAAAGGATCTATGGTTTTCCCTCGAGTCTTTCCCACGAGGCTTTCCCACGAGGCTTTCCCACAGGGCTGTCCCACGTGCACACGTGGTGGGAGTCGATCCTCGGCTTGAACGTCAAGGCAGTGCAGGGAAAACAGGTTCCTCTGGAATGGACTGCCCCGTCTGGGGGACTCTTGGAATGGTGCCACGACCCTGGAGTTCCTCTCGCCTTTCCTGTGGAGAGCGCCTCCTCTTGAGATGCGACGGGAACACCGGGAATTCTTTCCCTACGAAACAGGGAAAGGATCCCTCATCTCGAGCTAGGAGGCGGAAACGGGGCTCCCCTGGATGTGTGCGGGACACCCCGTGCTTCCTCTTGAGTGGAGACGGGTATGTCGGGGAACTTCTTGAGTTGCAGCAAGGGTGTGAAGGACCCTTTGGAAGTTCCAGTGGTTAGACGTGATTGGCCTCGAGAAGCCTCAGCGGAAATGGGCCTCATCTCGCCTGGAGGGCAAAACCTCCTGGATTTTCTCGAGTTGCGGCAGGTGCTCTCGACTTATGACGAGGACCTCAGGGACCCGCTCTGGTGGCCTCAGGAAAGGCCAGTCCCCTTGCGAGTTCCTCGGGGGCCTCTCGGGATTCCTCTCCCTTCGATGCCGGGGCCTAAGACCTTGTGTGGAGTCGTTGCCGGAACCAGGGGATTCCTCTCCAGTGCTGACATGGATCTTGGGGTACTTCTGGAGTCTCCCCAGGGGAGTCAGTCCTCGTCTCGAATGCGGGCATGCACTTGCGCTTTCCTCCAGAGCGGTAGCAGCAGTGTCACGGAGTCCGCCGCATGGATCAAAGGATCTATGGTTTTCCCTTGAGTATTTCCCACGAGGCTTTCCCACGAGGCTTTCCCACAGGGCTGTCCCACGTGCACACGTGGTGGGACTCGATCCTCGGCTTGAACGTCAAGGCAGTGCAGGGAAAACAGGTTCCTCTGGAATGGACTGACACATCTGGGGGACTCTTGGAATGCTGGCATGACCCTGGAGTTCCTCTCGCCTTTCCTGTGGAGAGCGCCTCCTCGTGAGATGCGACGGGAACGCCGGGAATTCTTTCCCTACGAAACAGGGAAAGGATCCCTCATCTCGAGCTAGGAGGCGGAAACGGGGCTCCCCTGGATGTGTGCGGGACCCCACGTGCTTCCTCTCGAGTGCAGACGCGTATGTCGGGGAACTTCTTGAGTTGCAGCAAGGGTGTGAAGGCCCCTTTGGAAGTTCCAGTGGTTAGATGTGATTGGCCTCGAGAAGCCTCAGAGGAAATGGGCCTCATCTCGCCTGGAGGGCAAAACCTCCTGGATTTTCTTGAGTTGCGGCAGGTGCTCTCGACGTACGACGGGGACTTCAGGGACCCGCTCTGGTGGCCTCAGGAAAGGCCAGTCCCCATGCGAGTTCCTCGGGGGCCTCTCGGGATTCCTCTCCCGTCGATGCCGAGGCCTAAGACCTTGTGTGGAGTCGGGGCCGGAACCTGAGGATTCCTCTCCAGTGCTGACATGGATCTTGGGGTACTTCTGGAGTCTCCCCAGGGGAGTCAGTCCTCGTCTCCAATGCGGGCATGCTCTTGCGCTTTCCTCCAGAGCGGTAGCAGCAGTGTCACGCACTCCGCCGCGTGGATCAAAGGATCTATGGTTTTCCCTCGAGTCTTTCCCACGAGGCTTTCCCACGAGGCTTTCCCACAGGGCTGTCCCACGTGCACACGTGGTGGGAGTCGATCCTCGGCTTGAACGTCAAGGCAGTGCAGGGAAAACAGGTTCCTCTGGAATGGACTGACACATCTGGGGGACTCTTGGATTGGTGTCACCACCCTGGAGTTCCTCTCGCCTTTCCTGTGGAGAGCGCCTCCTCTTGAGATGCGACGGGAACGCCGGGAATTCTTTCCCTACGAAACAGGGAAAGGATCCCTCATCTCGAGCTAAGAGGCGGAAACCGGGCTCCCCTGGATGTGTGCGGGAAACCACGTGCTTCCTCTCGAGTGCAGACGGGTATGTCGGGGAACTTCTTGAGTTGCAGCAAGGGTGTGAAGGACCCTTTGGAAGTTCCAGTGGTTAGATGTGATTGGCCTCGAGAAGCCTCAGCGGAAATGGGCCTCATCTCGCCTGGAGGGCAAAACCTCCTGGATTTTCTCGAGTTGCGGCAGGTGCTCTTGACTTACGACGGGGACCTCAGGGACCCGCTCTGGTGGCCTCAGGAAAGGCCAGTCCCCATGCGAGTTCCTCGGGGGCGTCTCGGGATTCCTCTCCCGTCGATGCCGGGGCCTAAGACCTTGTGTGGAGTCGGGGCCGGAACCTGAGGATTCCTCTCCAGTGCTGACATGGATCTTGGGGTACTTCTGGAGTCTTCCCAGGGGAGTCAGTCCTCGTCTCGAATGCGGGCATGCACTGGCACTTGCCTCCAGAGCGGTAGAAGCAGTGTCACGCAGTCCGCCGCGTGGATCAAAGGATCTATGGTTTTCCCTCGAGTCTTTCCCACGAGGCTTTCCCACGAGGCTTTCCCACAGGGCTGTCCCACGTGCACACGTGGTGGGAGTAGATCCTCAGCTTGAACGTCAAGGCAGTGCAGGGAAAACAGGTTCCTCTGGAATGGACTGACACACCTGGGGGACTCTTGAAATGGTGGCATGACCCTGGACTTCCTCTCTCCTTTCCTGTGGAGAGCGCCTCCTCTTGAGATGCGACGGGAACGCCGGGAATTCTTTCCCCACGAAACAGGGAAAGGATCCCTCATCTCGAGCTAGGAGGCGGAAACGGGGCTCCCCTGGATGTGTGTGGGACACCACGTGCTTCCTCTCGAGTGGAGACGTGTATGTCGGGGAACATCTTGAGTTGCAGTAAGGGTGTGAATGACCCTTTGGAAATTCCAGTGGTTAGATGTGATTGGCCTCGAGAAGCCTCAGCGGAAATGGGCCTCATCTCGCCTGGAGGGCAAAACCTCCTGGATTTTCTCGAGTTGCGGCAGGTGCTCTCGACTTACGACGGGGACCTCAGGGACCCGCTCTGGTGGCCTCAGGAAAGGCCAGTCCCCATGCGAGTTCCTCGGGGGCCTCTCGGGGTTCCTCTCCCTTCGATGCCGGGGCCTAAGACCTTGTGTGGAGTCGGGGCCGGAACCTGAGGATTCCTCTCCAGTGCTGACATGGATCTTGGGGTACGACTGGAGTCTCACCAGGGGAGTCAGTCCTCGTCTCGAATGCGGGCATGCACTTGCGCTTTCCTCCAGAGCGGTAGCAGCAGTGTCACGCAGTCCGCCGCGTGGATCAAAGGATCTATGGTTTTCCCTTGAGTCTTTCCCACGAGGCTTTCCCACGAGGCTTTCCCACAGGGCTGTCCCACGTGCACACGTGGTGGGACTCGATCCTCGGCTTGAACGTCAAGGCAGTGCAGGGAAAACAGGTTCCTCTGGAATGGACTGACACATCTGGGTGACTCTTTGAATGGTGGCACGACCCTGGAGTTCCTCTCGCCTTTCCTGTGGAGAGCGCCTCCTCTTGAGATGCGACGGGAATGCCGGGAATTCTTTCCCTACGAAACAGGGAAAGGATCCCTCATCTCGAGCTAGGATGCGGAAACGGGGCTCCCCTGGATGTGTGCGGGACACCACGTGCTTCCTCTCGAGTGGAGACGGGTATGTTGGGGAACTTCTTGAGTTGCAGCAAGGGTGTGAAGGACCCGTTGGAAGTTCCAGTGGTTAGACGTGATTGGCCTCGAGAAGCCTCAGCGGAAATGGGCCTCATCTCGCCTGGAGGGCAAAACCTCCTGGATTTTCTCGAGTTGCGGCAGGTGCTCTCGACTTACGACGGGGACCTCAGGGACCCGCTCTGGTGGCCTCAGGAAAGGCCAGTCCCCATGCGAGTTCCTCGGGGGCCTCTCGGGATTCCTCTCCCGTCGATGCCGGGGCCTAAGACCTTGTGTGGAGTCGGGGCCGGAACCTGAGGATTCCTCTCCAGTGCTGACATGGATCTTGGGGTACTTCTGGAGTCTCCCCAGGGGAGTCAGTCCTCGTCTCGAATGCGGGCATGCACTTGCGCTTTCCTCCAGAGCGGTAGCAGCAGTGTCACGCAGTCCGCCGCGTGGATCAAAGGATCTATGGTTTTCCCTCGAGTCTTTCCCACGAGGCTTTCCCACGAGGCTTTCCCACAGGGCTGTCCCATGTGCACACGTGGTGGGAGTCGATCCTCGGCTTGAACGTCAAGGCAGTGCAGGGAAAACAGGTTCCTCTGGAATGGACTGACACATCTGGGGGACTATTGGAATGGTGTCACGACCCTGGAGTTCCTCTCGCCTTTCCTGTGGAGAGCCCCTCCTCTTGAGATGCGACTGGAACGCCGGGAATTCTTTCCCTACGAAACAGGGAAAGGATCCCTCATCTCGAGCTAGGAGGCGGGAACGGGGCTCCCCTGGATGTGTGCGGGACACCACGTGCTTCCTCTCGAGTGCAGACGGGTATGTCGGGGAACTTCTTGAGTTGCAGCAAGGGTGTGAAGGACCCTTTGGAAGTTCCATTGGTTAGACGTGATTGGCCTCGAGAAGCCTCAGCGGAAATGGGCCTCATCTCGCCTGGAGGGCAAAACCTCCTGGATTTTCTCGAGTTGCGGCAGGTGCTCTCGACTTACGACGGGGACCTCAGGGACCCGCTCTGGTGGCCTCAGGAAAGGCCAGTCCCCATGCGAGTTCCTCGGGGGCCTCTCGGGATTGCTCTCCCGTCGATGCCGGGGCCTAAGACCTTGTGTGGAGTCGGGGCCGGAACCTGAAGATTCCTCTCCAGTGCTGACATGGATCTTGGGGTACTTCTGGAGTCTCACCAGGGGAGTCAGTCCTCGTCTCGAATGCGGGCATGCACTTGCGCTTTCCTCCAGAGCGCTAGCAGCAGTGTCACGCAGTCCGCCGCGTGGATCAAAGGATCTATGGTTTTCCCTTGAGTCTTTCCCACGAGGCTTTCCCACGAGGCTTTCCCACAGGGCTGTCCCACGTGCACACGTGGTGGGACTCGATCCTCGGCTTGAACGTCAAGGCAGTGCAGGGAAAACAGGTTCCTCTGGAATGGACTGACACATCTGGGTGACTCTTTGAATGGTGGCACGACCCTGGAGTTCCTCTCGCCTTTCCTGTGGAGAGCGCCTCCTCTTGAGATGCGACGGGAATGCCGGGAATTCTTTCCCTACGAAACAGGGAAAGGATCCCTCATCTCGAGCTAGGAGGCGGAAACGGGGCTCCCCTGGATGTGTGCGGGACCCCACGTGCTTCCTCTCGAGTGCAGACGCGTATGTCGGGGAACTTCTTGAGTTGCAGCAAGGGTGTGAAGGCCCCTTTGGAAGTTCCAGTGGTTAGATGTGATTGGCCTCGAGAAGCCTCAGAGGAAATGGGCCTCATCTCGCCTGGAGGGCAAAACCTCCTGGATTTTCTTGAGTTGCGGCAGGTGCTCTCGACGTACGACGGGGACTTCAGGGACCCGCTCTGGTGGCCTCAGGAAAGGCCAGTCCCCATGCGAGTTCCTCGGGGGCCTCTCGGGATTCCTCTCCCGTCGATGCCGAGGCCTAAGACCTTGTGTGGAGTCGGGGCCGGAACCTGAGGATTCCTCTCCAGTGCTGACATGGATCTTGGGGTACTTCTGGAGTCTCCCCAGGGGAGTCAGTCCTCGTCTCCAATGCGGGCATGCTCTTGCGCTTTCCTCCAGAGCGGTAGCAGCAGTGTCACGCAGTCCGCCGCGTGGATCAAAGGATCTATGGTTTTCCCTCGAGTCTTTCCCACGAGGCTTTCCCACGAGGCTTTCCCACAGGGCTGTCCCACGTGCACACGTGGTGGGAGTCGATCCTCGGCTTGAACGTCAATGCAGTGCAGGGAAAACAGGTTCCTCTGGAATGGACTGACACATCTGGGGGACTCTTGGATTGGTGTCACCACCCTGGAGTTCCTCTCGCCTTTCCTGTGGAGAGCGCCTCCTCTTGAGATGCGACGGGAACGCCGGGAATTCTTTCCCTACGAAACAGGGAAAGGATCCCTCATCTCGAGCTAGGAGGCAGAAACGGGGCTCCCCTGGATGTGTGCGGGACCCCACGTGCTTCCTCTCGAGTGGAGACGGGTATGTCGGGGAACTTCTTGAGTTGCAGCAAGGGTGTGAAGGACCCTTTGGAAGTTCCAGTGGTTAGATGTGATTGGCCTCGAGAAGCCTCAGCGGAAATGGGCCTCATCTCGCCTGGAGGGCAAAACCTCCTGGATTTTCTCGAGTTGCGGCAGGTGCTCTCGACTTACGACGGGGACCTCAGGGACCCGCTCTGGTGGCCTCAGGAAAGGCCAGTCCCCATGCGAGTTCCTCTGGGGCTCTCGGGATTCCTCTCCCGTCGATGCCGGGGCCTAAGACCTTGTGTGGAGGTGGGGCCGGAACCTGAGGATTCCTCTCCAGTGCTGACATGGATCTTGGGGTACTTCTGGAGTCTCCCCAGGGGAGTCAGTCCTCGTCTCAAATGCGGGCATGCACTTGCGCTTTCCTCCAGAGCGGTAGCAGCAGTGTCACGCAGTCCGCCGCGTGGATCAAAGGATCTATGGTTTTCCCTCGAGTCTTTCCCACGAGGCTTTCCCACGAGACTTTCCCACAGGGCTGTCCCACGTGCACACGTGGTGGGACTCGATCCTCGGCTTGAACGTCAAGGCAGTGCAGGGAAAACAGGTTCCTCTGGAATGGACAGACACATCTGGGGGACTCTTGGAATGGTGTCACGACCCTGGAGTTCCTCTCGCCTTTCCTGTGGAGAGCGCCTCCTCTTGAGATGCGACGGGAACGCCGGGAATTCTTTCCCTACGAAACAGGGAAAGGATCCCTCATCTCGAGCTAGGAGGCGGAAACGGGGCTCCCCTGGATGTTTGCGGGACACCACGTGCTTCCTCTCGAGTGGAGACGGGTATGTGGGGGAACTTCTTGAGTTGCAGTAAGGGTGTGAAGGACCCTTTGGAAGTTCCAGTGGTTAGACGTGATTGGCCTCGAGAAGCCTCAGCGGAAATGGGCCTCATCTCGCCTGGAGGGCAAAACCTCCTGGATTTTCTCGAGTTGCGGCAGGTGCTCTCGACTTACGACGGGGATCTCAGGGACCCGCTCTGGTGGCGTCAGGAAAGGCCAGTCCCCATGCGAGTTCCTCGGGGGCCTCTCGGGATTGCTCTCCCGTCGATGCCGGGGCCTAAGACCTTGTGTGGAGTCGGGGCCGGAACCTGAGGATTCCTCTCCAGTGCTGACATGGATCTTGGGGTACTTCTGGAGTCTCCCCAGGGGAGTCAGTCCTCGTCTCGAATGCGGGCATGCACTTGCGCTTTCCTCCAGAGCGGTAGCAGCAGTGTCACGCAGTCCGCCGCGTGGATCAAAGGATCTATGGTTTTCCCTCGAGTCTTTCCCACGAGGCTTTCCCACGAGGCTTTCCCACAGGGCTGTCCCACGTGCACACGTGGTGGGACTCGATCCTCGGCTTGAACGTCAAGGCAGTGCAGGGAAAACAGGTTCCTCTGGAATGGACTGACACATCTGGGGGACTCTTGGAATGGTGGCATGACCCTGGAGTTCCTCTCGCCTTTCCTGTGGAGAGCGCCTCCTCTTGAGATGCGACGGGAACGCCGGGAATTCTTTCCCCACGAAACAGGGAAAGGATCCCTCATCTCGAGCTAGGAGGCAGAAACCGGGCTCCCCTGGATGTGTGCGGGACCCCACGTGCTTCCTCTCGAGTGGAGACGGGTATGTCGGGGAACTTCTTGAGTTGCAGCAAGGGTGTGAAGGACCGTTTGGAAGTTCCAGTGGTTAGATGTGATTGGCCTCGAGAAGCCTCAGCGGAAATGGGCCTCATCTCGCCTGGAGGGCAAAACCTCCTGGATTTTCTCGAGTTGCGGCAGGTGCTCTCGACTTACGACGGGGACCTCAGGGACCCGCTCTGGTGGCCTCAGGAAAGGCCAGTCCCCATGCGAGTTCCTCGGGGGCCTCTCGGGGTTCCTCTCCCGTCGATGCCGGGGCCTAAGACCTTGTGTGGAGTCGGGGCCGGAACCTGAAGATTCCTCTCCAGTGCTGACATGGATCTTGGGGTACGACTGGAGTCTCCCCAGGGGAGTCAGTCCTCGTCTCGAATGCGGGCATGCACTTGCGCTTTCCTCCAGAGCGGTAGCAGCAGTGTCACGCAGTCCGCCGCGTGGATCAAAGGATCTATGGTTTTCCCTTGAGTCTTTCCCAGGAGGCTTTCCCACGAGGCTTTCCCACAGGGCTGTCCCACGTGCACACGTGGTGGGACTCGATCCTCGGCTTGAACGTCAAGGCAGTGCAGGGAAAACAGGTTCCTCTGGAATGGACTGACACATCTGGGTGACTCTTTGAATGGTGGCACGACCCTGGAGTTCCTCTCGCCTTTCCTGTGGAGAGCGCCTCCTCTTGAGATGCGACGGGAATGCCGGGAATTCTTTCCCTACGAAACAGGGAAAGGATCCCTCATCTCGAGCTAGGAGGCGGAAACGGGGCTCCCCTGGATGTGTGCGGGACACCACGTGCTTCCTCTCGAGTGGAGACGGGTATGTTGGGGAACTTCTTGAGTTGCAGCAAGGGTGTGAAGGACCCGTTGGAAGTTCCAGTGGTTAGACGTGATTGGCCTCGAGAAGCCTCAGCGGAAATGGGCCTCATCTCGCCTGGAGGGCAAAACCTCCTGGATTTTCTCGAGTTGCGGCAGGTGCTCTCGACTTACGACTGGGACCTCAGGGACCCGCTCTGGTGGCCTCAGGAAAGGCCAGTCCCCATGCGAGTTCCTCGGGGGCCTCTCGGGATTCCTCTCCCGTCGATGCCGGGGCCTAAGACCTTGTGTGGAGTCGGGGCCGGAACCTGAGGATTCCTCTCCAGTGCTGACATGGATCTTGGGGTACTTCTGGAGTCTCCCCAGGGGAGTCAGTCCTCGTCTCGAATGCGGGCATGCACTTGCGCTTTCCTCCAGAGCGGTAGCAGCAGTGTCACGCAGTCCGCCGCGTGGATCAAAGGATCTATGGTTTTCCCTCGAGTCTTTCCCACGAGGCTTTCCCACGAGGCTTTCCCACAGGGCTGTCCCATGTGCACACGTGGTGGGAGTCGATCCTCGGCTTGAACGTCAAGGCAGTGCAGGGAAAACAGGTTCCTCTGGAATGGACTGACACATCTGGGGGACTCTTGGAATGGTGTCACGACCCTGGAGTTCCTCTCGCCTTTCCTGTGGAGAGCCCCTCTTCTTGAGATGCGACTGGAACGCCGGGAATTCTTTCCCTACGAAACAGGGAAAGGATCCCTCATCTCGAGCTAGGAGGCGGGAACGGGGCTCCCCTGGATGTGTGCGGGACACCACGTGCTTCCTCTCGAGTGCAGACGGGTATGTCGGGGAACTTCTTGAGTTGCAGCAAGGGTGTGAAGGACCCTTTGGAAGTTCCATTGGTTAGACGTGATTGGCCTCGAGAAGCCTCAGCGGAAATGGGCCTCATCTCGCCTGGAGGGCAAAACCTCCTGGATTTTCTCGAGTTGCGGCAGGTGCTCTCGACTTACGACGGGGACCTCAGGGACCCGCTCTGGTGGCCTCAGGAAAGGCCAGTCCCCATGCGATTTCCTCGGGGGCCTCTCGGGATTGCTCTCCCGTCGATGCCCGGGCCTAAGACCTTGTGTGGAGTCGGGGCCGGAACCTGAGGATTCCTCTCCAGTGCTGACATGGATCTTGGGGTACTTCTGGAGCCTCCCCAGGGGAGTCAGTCCTCGTCTCGAATGCGGGCATGCACTTGCGCTTTCTTCCAGAGCGGTAGCAGCAGTGTCACGCAGTCCGCCGCGTGGATCAAAGGATCTATGGTTTTCCCTCGAGTCTTTCCCACGAGGCTTTCCCACGAGGCTTTCCCACAGGGCTGTCCCACGTGCACACGTGGTGGGACTCGATCCTCGGCTTGAACGTCAAGGCAGTGCAGGGAAAACAGGTTCCTCTGGAATGGACTGACACATCTGGGGGACTCTTGGAATGGTGGCATGACCCTGGAGTTCCTCTCGCCTTTCCTGTGGAGAGCGCCTCCTCTTGAGATGCGACGGGAACGCCGGGAATTCTTTCCCTACGAAACAGGGAAAGGATCCCTCATCTCGAGCTAGGAGGCAGAAACGGGGCTCCCCTGGATGTGTGCGGGACCCCACGTGCTTCCTCTCGAGTGGAGACGGGTATGTCGGGGAACTTCTTGAGTTGCAGCAAGGGTGTGAAGGACCCTTTGGAAGTTCCAGTGGTTAGATGTGATTGGCCTCGAGAAGCCTCAGCGGAAATGGGCCTCATCTCGCCTGGAGGGCAAAACCTCCTGGATTTTCTCGAGTTGCGGCAGGTGCTCTCGACTTACGACGGGGACCTCAGGGACCCGCTCTGGTGGCCTCAGGAAAGGCCAGTCCCCATGCGAGTTCCTCTGGGGCTCTCGGGATTCCTCTCCCGTCGATGCCGGGGCCTAAGACCTTGTGTGGAGGTGGGGCCGGAACCTGAGGATTCCTCTCCAGTGCTGACATGGATCTTGGGGTACTTCTGGAGTCTCCCCAGGGGAGTCAGTCCTCGTCTCAAATGCGGGCATGCACTTGCGCTTTCCTCCAGAGCGGTAGCAGCAGTGTCACGCAGTCCGCCGCGTGGATCAAAGGATCTATGGTTTTCCCTCGAGTCTTTCCCACGAGGCTTTCCCACGAGACTTTCCCACAGGGCTGTCCCACGTGCACACGTGGTGGGACTCGATCCTCGGCTTGAACGTCAAGGCAGTGCAGGGAAAACAGGTTCCTCTGGAATGGACTGACACATCTGGGGGACTCTTGGAATGGTGTCACCACCCTGGAGTTCCTCTCGCCTTTCCTGTGGAGAGCGCCTCCTCTTGAGATGCGACGGGAACGCCGGGAATTCTTTCCCTACGAAACAGGGAAAGGATCCCTCATCTCGAGCTAGGAGGCGGAAACGGGGCTCCCCTGGATGTTTGCGGGACACCACGTGCTTCCTCTCGAGTGGAGACGGGTATGTGGGGGAACTTCTTGAGTTGCAGTAAGGGTGTGAAGGACCCTTTGGAAGTTCCAGTGGTTAGACGTGATTGGCCTCGAGAAGCCTCAGCGGAAATGGGCCTCATCTCGCCTGGAGGGCAAAACCTCCTGGATTTTCTCGAGTTGCGGCAGGTGCTCTCGACTTACGACGGGGACCACAGGGACCCGCTCTGGTGGCGTCAGGAAAGGCCAGTCCCCATGCGAGTTCCTCGGGGGCCTCTCGGGATTGCTCTCCCGTCGATGCCGGGGCCTAAGACCTTGTGTGGAGTCGGGGCCGGAACCTGAGGATTCCTCTCCAGTGCTGACATGGATCTTGGGGTACTTCTGGAGTCTCCCCCGGGGAGTCAGTCCTCGTCTCGAATGCGGGCATGCACTTGCGCTTTCCTCCAGAGCGGTAGCAGCAGTGTCACGCAGTCCGCCGCGTGGATCAAAGGATCTATGGTTTTCCCTCGAGTCTTTCCCACGAGGCTTTCCCACGAGGCTTTCCCACAGGGCTGTCCCACGTGCACACGTGGTGGGACTCGATCCTCGGCTTGAACGTCAAGGCAGTGCAGGGAAAACAGGTTCCTCTGGAATGGACTGACACATCTGGGGGACTCTTGGAATGGTGGCATGACCCTGGAGTTCCTCTCGCCTTTCCTGTGGAGAGCGCCTCCTCTTGAGATGCGACGGGAACGCCGGGAATTCTTTCCCCACGAAACAGGGAAAGGATCCCTCATCTCGAGCTAGGAGGCAGAAACCGGGCTCCCCTGGATGTGTGCGGGACCCCACGTGCTTCCTCTCGAGTGGAGACGGGTATGTCGGGGAACTTCTTGAGTTGCAGCAAGGGTGTGAAGGACCGTTTGGAAGTTCCAGTGGTTAGATGTGATTGGCCTCGAGAAGCCTCAGCGGAAATGGGCCTCATCTCGCCTGGAGGGCAAAACCTCCTGGATTTTCTCGAGTTGCGGCAGGTGCTCTCGACTTACGACGGGGACCTCAGGGACCCGCTCTGGTGGCCTCAGGAAAGGCCAGTCCCCATGCGAGTTCCTCGGGGGCCTCTCGGGATTCCTCTCCCGTCGATGCCGGGGCCTAACACCTTGTGTGGAGTCGGGGCCGGAACCTGAGGATTCCTCTCCAGTGCTGACATGGATCTTGGGGTACTTCTGGAGTCTCCCCAGGGGAGTCAGTCCTCGTCTCGAATGCGGGCATGCACTTGCGCTTTCCTCCAGAGCGGTAGCAGCAGTGTCACGTAGTCCGCCGCGTGGATCAAAGGATCTATGGTTTTCCCTCGAGTCTTTCCCACGAGGCTTTCCCACGAGGCTTTCCCACAGGGCTGTCCCACGTGCACACGTGGTGGGAGTCGATCCTCGGCTTGAACGTCAAGGCAGTGCAGGGAAAACAGGTTCCTCTGGAATGGACTGACACATCTGGGGGTCTCTTGGAATGGTGTCACGACCCTGGAGTTCCTCTCGCCTTTCCTGTGGAGAGCGCCTCCTCTTGAGATGCGACGGGAACGCCCGGAATTCTTTCCCTACGAAACAGGGAAAGGATCCCTCATCTCGAGCTAGGAGGCGGAAACGGGGCTCCCCTGGATGTGTGCGGGACACCACGTGCTTCCTCTCGAGTGGAGACGGGTATGTGGGGGAACTTCTTGAGTTGCAGCAATGGTGTGAAGGACCCTTTGGAAGTTCCAGTGGTTAGACGTGATTGGCCTCGAGAAGCCTCAGCGGAAATGGGCCTCATCTCGCCTGGAGGGCAAAACCTCCTGGATTTTCTCGAGTTGCGGCAGGTGCTCTCGACTTATGACGGGGACCTCAGGGACCCGCTCTGGTGGCGTCAGGAAAGGCCAGTCCCCATGCAAGTTCCTCGGGGCTCTCTCGGGATTGCTCTCCCGTCGATGCCGGGGCCTAAGACCTTGTGTGGAGTCGGGGCCGGAACCTGAGGATTCCTCTCCAGTGCTGACATGGATCTTGGGGTACTTCTGGAGTCTCCCCAGGGGAGTCAGTCCTCGTCTCGAATGCGGGCATGCACTTGCGCTTTCCTCCAGAGCGGTAGCAGCAGTGTCACGCAGTCCGCCGCGTGGATCAAAGGATCTATGGTTTTCCCTCGAGTCTTTCCTAGGAGGCTTTCCCACGAGGCTTTCCCACAGGGTGTCCCACGTGCACACGTGGTGGGACTCGATCCTCGGCTTGAACGTCAAGTCAGTGCAGGGAAAACAGGTTCCTCTGGAATGGACTGACACATCTGGGGGACTCTTGGAATGGTGGCATGACCCTGGAGTTCCTCTCGCCTTTCCTGTGGAGAGCGCCTCCTCTTGAGATGCGACGGGAACGCCGGGAATTCCTTCCCCAGGAAACCGGGAAAGGATCCCTCATCTCGAGCTAGGAGGCAGAAACCGGGCTCCCCTGGATGTGTGCGGGACCCCACGTGCTTCCTCTCGAGTGGAGACGGGTATGTCGGTGAACTTCTTGAGTTGCAGCAAGGGTGTGAAGGACCCTTTGGAAGTTCCAGTGGTTAGATGTGATTGGCCTCGAGAAGCCTCAGCGGAAATGGGCCTCATCTCGCCTGGAGGGCAAAACCTCCTGGATTTTCTCGAGTTGCGGCAGGTGCTCTCGACTTACGACGGGGACTTCAGGGACCCGCTCTGGTGGCCTCAGGAAAGGCCAGTCCCCATGCGAGTTCCTCGGGGGCCTCTCGGGATTCCTCTCCCGTCGATGCCCGGGCCTAAGACCTTGTGTGGAGTCGGGGCCGGAACCTGAGGATTCCTCTCCAGTGCTGACATGGATCTTGGGGTACTTCTGGAGTCTCCCCAGGGGAGTCAGTCCTCGTCTCGAATGCGGGCATGCACTTGCGCTTTCCTCCAGAGCGGTAGCAGCAGTGTCACGCAGTCCGCCGCGTGGATCAAAGGATCTATGGTTTTCCCTCGAGTCTTTCCCACGAGGCTTTCCCACGAGGCTTTCCCACAGGGCTGTCCCACGTGCACACGTGGTGGGAGTCGATCCTCGGCTTGAACGTCAAGGCAGTGCAGGGAAAACAGGTTCCTCTGGAATGGACTGACACATCTGGGGGACTCTTGGAATGGTGTCACGACCCTGGACTTCCTCTCGCCTTTCCTGTGGAGAGCGCCTCCTCTTGAGATGCGACGGGAACGCCGGGAATTCTTTCCCTACGAAACAGGGAAAGGATCCCTCATCTCGAGCTAGGAGGCGGAAACGGGGCTCCCCTGGATGTGTGCGGGACACCACGTGCTTCCTCTCGAGTGGAGACGGGTATGTGGGGGAACTTCTTGAGTTGCAGCAAGGGTGTGAAGGACCCTTTGGAAGTTCCAGTGGTTAGACGTGATTGGCCTCGAGAAGCCTCAGCGGAAATGGGCCTCATCTCGCCTGGAGGGCAAAACCTCCTGGATTTTCTCGAGTTGCGGCAGGTGCTCTCGACTTACGACGGGGACCTCAGGGACCCGCTCTGGTGGCCTCAGGAAAGGCCAGTCCCCATGCGAGTTCGTCGGGGGCCTCTGGGGATTCCTCTCCCGTCGATGCCGGAGCCTAAGACTTTGTGTGGAGTCGGGGCCGGAACCTGAGGATTCCTCTCCAGTGCTGACATGGATCTTGGGGTACTTCTGGAGTCTCCCCAGGGGAGTCAGTCCTCGTCTCGAATGCGGGCATGCACTTGCGCTTTCCTCCAGAGCGGTAGCAGCAGTGTCACGCAGTCCTCCGCGTGGATCAAAGGATCTATGTTTTTCCCTCGAGTCTTTCCCACGAGGCTTTCCCACGAGGCTTTCCCACAGGGCTGTCCCACGTGCACACGTGGTGGGAGTCGATCCTCGGCTTGAACGTCAAGGCAGTGCAGGGAAAACAGGTTCCTCTGGAATGGACTGACACATCTGGGGGACTCTTGGAATGGTGGCACGACCCTGGAGTTCCTCTCGCCTTTCCTGTGGAGAGCGCCTCCTCTTGAGATGCGACGGGAACGCCGGGAATTCTTTCCCTACGAAACAGGGAAAGGATCCCTCATCTCGAGCTAGGAGGCGGAAACGGGGCTCCCCTGGATGTGTGCGGGACCCACGTGCTTCCTCTCGAGTGGAGACGGGTATGTCGGGGAACTTCTTGAGTTGCAGCAAGGGTGTGAAGGACCCTTTGGATGTTCCAGTGGTTAGACGTGATTAGCCTCCAGAAGCCTCAGCGGAAATGGGCCTCATCTCGCCTGGAGGGCAAAACCTCCTGGATTTTCTCGAGTTGCGGCAGGTGCTCTCGACTTACGACGGGGACCTCAGGGACCCGCTCTGGTGGCCTCAGGAAAGGCCAGTCCCCATGCGAGTTCGTCGGGGGCCTCTCGGGATTGCTCTCCCGTCGATGCCGGGGCCTAAGACCTTGTGTGGAGTCGGGGCCGGAACCTGAGGTTTCCTCTCCAGTGCTGACATGGATCTTGGGGTACTTCTGGAGTCGCCCCAGGGGAGTCAGTCCTCGTCTCGAATGCGGGCATGCACTTGCGCTTTCCTCCAGAGCGGTAGCAGCAGTGTCACGCAGTCTGCCGCGTGGATCAAAGGATCTATGGTTTTCCCTCGAGTCTTTCCCACGAGGCTTTCCCACGAGGCTTTCCCACAGGGCTGTCCCACGTGCACACGTGGTGGGAGTCGATCCTCGGCTTGAACGTCAAGGCAGTGCAGGGAAAACAGGTTCCTCTGGAATGGACTGACAAATCTGGGGGACTCTTGGTATGGTGGCACGACCCTGGAGTTCCTCTCGCCTTTCCTGTGGAGAGCGCCTCCTCTTGAGATGCGACGGGAACGCCGGGAATTCTTTCCCTACGAAACAGGGAAAGGATCCCTCATCTCGATCTAGGAGGCGGAAACGGGGCTCCCCTGGATGTGTGCGTGACCCCACGTGCTTCCTTTCGAGTGGAGACAGGTATGTCGGGGACCTTCTTGAGTTGCAGCAAGGGTGTGAAGGACCCTTTGGAAGTTCCAGTGGTTAGATGTGATTAGCCTCGAGAATCCTCAGCGGAAATGGGCCTCATCTCGCCTGGAGGGCAAAACCTCCTGGATTTTCTCGAGTTGCGGCAGGTGCTCTCGACTTACGACGGGGACCTCAGGGACCCGCTCTGGTGGCCTCAGGAAAGGCCAGTCCCCATGCAAGTTCCTCGGGGGCCTCTCGGGATTGCTCTCCCGTCGATGCCGGGGCCTAAGACCTTGTGTGGAGTTGGCCGGAACCTGAGAATTCCTCTCCAGTGCTGACATGGATCTTGGGGTATTTCTGGAGACTCCCCAGGGGAGTCAGTCCTCGTCTCGAATGCGGGCATGCACTTGCGCTTTCCTCCAGAGCGGTAGCAGCAGTGTGACGCAGTCCGCCGCGTGGATCAAAGGATCTATGGTTTTCCCTCGAGTCTTTCCTACGAGGCTTTCCCACGAGGCTTTCCCACAGGGTGTCCCACGTGCACACGTGGTGGGACTCGATCCTCGGCTTGAACGTCAAGGCAGTGCAGGGAAAACAGGTTCCTCTGGAATGGACTGACACATCTGGGGGACTCTTGGAATGGTGGCACGACTCTGGAGTTCCTCTCGCCCTTCCTGTGGAGAGAGCCTCCTCTTGAGATGCGACGGGAACGCCGGGAATTCTTTCCCTACGAAACAGGGAAAGGATCCCACATCTCGAGCTAGGAGGCGGAAACGATGCTCCCCTGGATGTGTGCGGGACCCCACGTGCTTCCTCTCGAGTGGAGACGGGTATGTCGGGGAACTTCTTGAGTTGCAGCAAGGGTGTGAAGGACCCTTTGGAAGTTCCAGTGGTTAGATGTGATTGGCCTCGAGAAGCCTCAGCGGAAATGGGCCTCATCTCGCCTTGGGGGCAAAACCGCCTGGATTTTCTCGAGTTGCGGCAGGTGATCTCGACTTACGACGGGGACCTCAGGGACCCGCTCTGGTGGCCTCAGGAAAGGCCAGTCCCCATGCGAGTTCCTCTGAGGATTCCTCTCCCGTCGATGCCGGGGCCTAAGACCTTGTGTGGAGTCGGGGCCGGAACCTGAGGATTCCTCTCCAGTGCTGACATGGATCTTGGGGTACTTCTGGAGTCTGCCTAGGGGAGTCAGTCCTCGTCTCGAATGCGGGCATGCACTTGCGCTTTCCTCCAGAGCGGTAGCAGCAGTGTCACGCAGTCCGCCGCGTGGATCAAAGGATCTATGGTTTTCCCTCGAGTCTTTCCCACGAGGCTTTCCCACGAGGCTTTCCCACAGGGCTGTCCCACGTGCACACGTGGTGGGAGTCGATCCTCGGCTTGAACGTCAAGGCAGTGCAGGGAAAACATGTTCCTCTGGAATGGACTGACACATCTGGGGGACTCTTGGAATGGTGGCACGACCCTGGAGTTCCTCTCGCCTTTCCTGTGGAGAGCGCCTCCTCTTGAGATGCGACGGGAACGCCGGGAATTCTTTCCCTACGAAACAGAGAAAGGATCCCACATCTCGAGCTAGGAGTCGGAAACGGAGCTCCCCTGGATGTGGGCGGGACCACACGTGCTTCCTCTCGAGTGGAGACGGGTATGTCGGGGAACTTCTTGAGTTGCAGCAAGGGTGTGAAGGACCCTTTGGAAGTTCCAGTAGTTAGACGTCATTAGCCTCCATAAGCCTCAGCGGAAATGGGCCTCATCTCGCCTGGAGGCCAAAACCTCCTGGATTTTCTCGAGTTGCGGCAGGTGCTCTAGACTTACGACGGGGACCTCAGGGATCCGCTCTGGTGGCCTCAGGAAAGGCCTGTCCCCATGCGAGTTCCTCGGGGGCCTCTGGGGATTCCTCTCCCGTCGATGCCGGGGCCTAAGACCTTGTGTGGAGTCGGGGCCGGAACCTGAGGATTCCTCTCCAGTGCTGACATGGATCTTGGGGTACTTCTGGAGTCTCCCCAGGAGAGTCAGTCCTCGTCTCGAATGCGGGCATGCACTTGCGCTTTCCTCCAGAGCGGTAGCAGCAGTGTCACGCAGTCCTCCGCGTGGATCAAAGGATCTATGGTTTTCCCTCGAGTCTTTCCCACGAGGCTTTCCCACGAGGCTTTCCCACAGGGCTGTCCCACGTGCACACGTGGTGGGAGTCGATCCTCGGCTTGAACGTCAAGGCAGTGCAGGGAAAACAGGTTCCTCTGGAATGGACTGACACATCTGGGGGACTCT
Source organism: Ovis canadensis (assembly GCF_042477335.2). Lineage (NCBI taxonomy): Eukaryota > Metazoa > Chordata > Mammalia > Artiodactyla > Bovidae > Ovis > Ovis canadensis. The sequence goes on from NC_091264.1 coordinate 8,581,053, forward strand.
TGGAATGGTGGCACGACCCTGGAGTTCCTCTCGCCTTTCCTGTGGAGAGCGCCTCCTCTTGAGATGCGACGGGAACGCCGGGAATTCTTTCCCTACGAAACAGGGAAAGGATCCCTCATCTCGAGCTAGGAGTCGGAAACGGAGCTCCCCTGGATGTGGGCGGGACCCCAAGTGCTTCCTCTCGAGTGGAGACGGGTATGTCGGGGAACATCTTGAGTTGCAGCAAGGGTGTGAAGGACCCTTTGGAAGTTCCAGTAGTTAGACGTGATTAGCCTCCATAAGCCTCAGCGAAAATGGGCCTCATCTCGCCTGGAGGGCAAAACCTCCTGGATTTTCTCGAGTTGCGGCAGGTGCTCTCGACTTACGACGGGGACCTCAGGGACCCGCTCTGGTGGCCTCAGGAAAGGCCAGTCCCCATGCGAGTTCCTCGGGGGCCTCTCGGGATTCCTCTCCGTCGATGACAGGGCCTAAGACCTTGTGTGGAGTCGGGGCCGGAACCTGAGGATTCCTCTCCAGTGCTGACATGGATCTTGGGGTACTTCTGGAGTCTCCCCAGGGGAGTCAGTCCTCGTCTCGAATGCGGGCATGCACTTGCGCTTTCCTCCAGAGCAGTAGCAGCAGTGTCACGCAGACCGCCGCGTGGATCAAAGGATCTATGGTTTTCCCTCGAGTCTTTCCCACGAGGCTTTCCCACGAGGCTTTCCCACAGGGCTGTCCCACATGCACACGTGGTGGGAGTCGATCCTCGGCTTGAACGTCAAGGAAGTGCAGGGAAAACAGGTTCCTCTGGAATGGACTGACACATCTGGTGGACTCTTGGAATGGTGGCACGACCCTGGAGACCTCTCGCCTTTCCTGTGGAGAGCGCCTCCTCTTGAGATGCGACGGGAACGCCGGGAATTCTTTCCCTACGAAACGGGGAAAGGATCCCTCATCTCGAGCTAGGAGGCGGAAACGGGGCTCCCCTGGATGTGTGCGGGACCCCACGTGCTTCCTCTCGAGTGGAGACGGGTATGTCGGGGAACTTCTTGAGTTGCAGCAATGGTGTGAAAGACCCTTTGGAAGTTCCAGTGGTTAGATGTGATTGGCCTCGAGAAGCCTCAGCGGAAATGGGCCTCATCTCGTCTGGAGGGAAAAACCTCCTGGATTTTCTCGAGTTGCGGCACGTGCTCTCGACTTACGACGGGGACCTCAGGGACCCGCTCTGGTGGCCTCAGGAAAGGCCAGTCCCCATGCGAGTTCCTCGGGGGCCTCTCGGGATTCCTCTCCCGTCGATGCCGGGGCCTAAGACCTTGTGTGGAGTCGGGGCCGGAACCTGAGGATTCCTCTCCAGTGCTGACATGGATCTTGGGGTACTTCTGGAGTCTCCCCAGGGGAGTCAGTCCTCGTCTCGAATGCGGGCATGCACTTGCGCTTTCCTCCAGAGCGGTAGCAGCAGTGTCACGCAGTCCGCCGCGTGGATCAAAGGATCTATGGTTTTCCCTCGAGTCTTTCCCACGAGGCTTTCCCACGAGGCTTTCCCACAGGGCTGTCACACGTGCACACGTGGTGGGAGTCGATCCTCGGCTTGAACGTCAAGGCAGTGCAGGGAAAACAGGTTCCTCTGGAATGGACTGACACATCTGGGGGACCCTTGGAATGGTGTCACGACACTGGAGTTCCTCTCGCCTTTCCTGTGGAGAGCACCTCCTCTTGAGATGCGACGGGAACGCCGGGAATTCTTTCCCTACGAAACAGGGAAAGGATCCCTCATCTCGAGCTAGGAGGCGAAACGGGGTCCCCTGGATGTGTGCGGGACCCCACGTGCTTCCTCTCGAGTGGAGACGGGTATGTCGGGGAACTTCTTGAGTTGCAGCAAGGGTGTGAAGGACCTTTGGAAGTTCCAGTGGTTAGACGTGATTGGCCTCGAGAAGCCTCAGCGGAAATGGGCCTCATCTCGCCTGGAGGGCAAAACCTCCTGGATTTTCTCGAGTTGCGGCAGGTGCTCTCGACTTACGACGGGGACCTCAGGGAACCGCTCTGGTGGCCTCAGGAAAGGCCAGTCCCCATGCGAGTTCCTCGGGGGCCTCTCGGGATTCCTCTCCTGTCGATGCCGGGGCCTAAGACCTTGTGTGGAGTCGGGGCCGGAACCTGAGGATTCCTCTCCAGTGCTGACATAGATCTTGGGGTACATCTGGAGTCTCCCCAGGGGAGTCAGTCCTCGTCTCGAATGCGGGCATGCACTTGCGCTTTCCTCCCCAGCGGTAGCAGCAGTGTCACGCAGTCCGCCGCGTGGATCAAAGGATCTATGGTTTTCCCTCGAGTCTTTCCCACGAGGCTTTCCCACGAGGCTTTCCCACAGGGCTGTCCCACGTGCACACATGGTGGGAGTCGATCCTCGGCTTGAACGTCAAGGCAGTGCAGGGAAAACAGGTTCCTCTGGAATGGACTGACACATCTGGGGGACTCTTGGAATGGTGGCGCGACCCTGGAGTTCCTCTCGCCTTTCCTGTGGAGAGCGCCTCCTCTTGAGATGCGACGGGAACGCCGGGAATTCTTTCCCTACGAAACAGGGAAAGGATCCCTCATCTCGAGCTAGGAGGCGGAAACGGGGCTCCCCTGGATGTGTGCGGGACACCACATGCTTCCTCTCGAGTGGAGACGGGTATGTCGGGGAACTTCTTGAGTTGCAGCAAGGGTGTGAAGGACCCTTTGGAAGTTCCAGTGGTTAGATGTGATTGGCCTCGAGAAGCCTCAGCGGAAATGGGCCTCATCTGGCCTGGAGCGCAAAACCTCCTGGATTTTCTCGAGTTGCGGCAAGTGCTCTCGACTTACGACGGGGACCTCAGGGAACCGCTCTGGTGGCCTCAGGAAAGGCCAGTCCCCATGCAAGTTCCTCGGGGGCCTCTCGGGATTCCTCTCCCGTCGATGCCGGGGCCTAAGACCTTGTGTGGAGTCGGGGCCGGAACCTGAGGATTCCTCTCCAGTGCTGACATGGATCTTGGGGTACTTCTGGAGTCTCCCCAGGGGAGTCAGTCCTCGTCTCGAATGCGGGCATGCACTTGCGCTTTCCTCCAGAGCGGTAGCAGCAGTGTCACGCAGTCCGCCGCGTGGATCAAAGGATCTATGGTTTTCCCTCGAGTCTTTCCCACGAGGCTTTCCCACGACGCTTTCCCACAGGGCTGTCCCACGTGCACACGTGGTGGGAGTCGATCCTCGGCTTGAACGTCAAGGCAGTGCAGGGAAAACAGGTTCCTCTGGAATGGACTGACACATCTGGGGGACTCTTGGAATGGTGGCACGACACTGGAGTTCCTCTCGCCTTTCCTGTGGAGAGCGCCTCCTCTTGAGATGCGACGGGAACGCCGGGAATTCTTTCCCTACGAAACAGGGAAAGGATCCCTCATCTCGAGCTAGGAGGCGGAAACGGGGCTCCCCTGGATGGGTGCGGGACACCACGTGCTTCCTCTCGAGTGGAGACGGGTATGTCGGGGAACTTCTTGAGTTGCAGCAAGGGTGTGAAGGACCCTTTGGAAGTTCCAGTGGTTAGATGTGATTGGCCTCGAGAAGCCTCAGCGGAAATGGGCCTCATCTCGCCTGGAGGGCAAAACCTCCTGGATTTTCTCGAGTTGCGGCAGGTGCTCTCGACTTACGACGGGGACCTCAGGGACCCGCTCTGGTGGCCTCAGGAAAGGCCAGTCCCCATGCGAGTTCCTCGGGGGCCTCTCGGGATTCCTCTCCCGTCGATGCCGGGGCCTAAGACCTTGTGTGGAGAAGGGGCCGGAACCTGAGGATTCCACTCCAGTGCTGACATGGATCTTGGGGTACTTCTGGAGTCTCCCCAGGGGAGTCAGTCCTCGTCTCGAATGCGGGCATGCACTTGCGCTTTCCTCCAGAGCGGTAGCAGCAGTGTCACGCAGTCCGCCGCGTGGATCAAAGGATCTATGGTTTTCCCTCGAGTCTTTCCCACGAGGCTTTCCCACGAGGCTTTCCCACAGGGCTGTCCCACGTGCACACGTGGTGGGAGTCGATCCTCGGCTTGAACGTCAAGGCAGTGCAGGGAAAACAGGTTCCTCTGGAATGGACTGACACATCTGGGGGACTCTTGGAATGGTGGCACGACACTGGAGATCCTCTCGCCTTTCCTGTGGAGAGCGCCTCCTCTTGAGATGCGACGGGAACGCCGGGAATTCTTTCCCTACGAAACAGGGAAAGGATCCCTCATCTCGAGCTAGGAGGCGGAAACGGGGCTCCCCTGGATGGGTGCGGGACACCACGTGCTTCCTCTCGAGTGGAGACGGGTATGTCGGGGAACTTCTTGAGTTGCAGCAAGGGTTTGAAGGACCCTTTGGAAGTTCCAGTGGTTAGATGTGATTGGCCTCGAGAAGCCTCAGCGGAAATGGGCCTCATCTCGCCTGGAGGGCAAAACCTCCTGGATTTTCTCGAGTTGCGGCAGGTGCTCTCGACTTACGACGGGGACCTCAGGGACCCGCTCTGGTGGCCTCAGGAAAGGCCAGTCCCCATGCGAGTTCCTCGGGGGCCTCTCGGGATTCCTCTCCCTTCGATGCCGGGGCCTAAGACCTTGTGTGGAGTCGTGGACGGAACCTGAGGATTCCTCTCCAGTGCTGACATGGATCTTGGGGTACTTCTGGAGTCTCCCCAGGGGAGTCAGTCCTCGTTTCGAATGCGGGCATGCACTTGCGCTTTCCTCGAAAGCGGTAGCAGCAGTGTCACGCAGTCCGCCGCGTGGATCAAAGGATCTATGGTTTTCCCTCGAGTCTTTCCCACGAGGCTTTCCCACGAGGCTTTCCCACAGGGCTGTCCCACGTGCACACGTGGTGGGAGTCTATCCTCGGCTTGAACGTCAAGGCAGTGCAGGGAAAACAGGTTCCTCTGGAATGGACTGACACATCTGGGGGACCCTTGGAATGGTGTCACGACCCTGGAGTTCCTCTCGCCTTTCCTGTGGAGAGCGCCTCCTCTTGAGATGCGACGGGAACGCCGGGAATTCTTTCCCTACGAAACAGGGAAAGGATCCCTCATCTCGAGCTAGGAGGCAGAAACGGGGCTCCGGTGGATGTGTGCGGGACCCCACGTGCTTCCTCTCGAGTGGAGACGGGTATCTCGGGGAACTTCTTGAGTTGCAGCAATGGTGTGAAGGACCCTTTGGAAGTTCCAGTGGTTAGATGTGATTGGCCTCGAGAAGCCTCAGCGGAAATGGGCCTCATCTGGCCTGGAGCGCAAAACCTCCTGGATTTTCTCGAGTTGCGGCAAGTGCTCTCGACTTACGACGGGGACCTCAGGGAACCGCTCTGGTGGCCTCAGGAAAGGCCAGTCCCCATGCAAGTTCCTCGGGGGCCTCTCGGGATTCCTCTCCCGTCGATGCCGGGGCCTAAGACCTTGTGTGGAGTCGGGGCCAGAACCTGAGGATTCCTCTCCAGTGCTGACATGGATCTTGGGGTACTTCTGGAGTCTCCCCAGGGGAGTCAGTCCTCGTCTCGAATGCGGGCATGCACTTGCGCTTTCCTCCAGAGCGGTAGCAGCAGTGTCACGCAGTCCGCCGCGTGGATCAAAGGATCTATGGTTTTCCCTCGAGTCTTTCCCACGAGGCTTTCCCACGACGCTTTCCCACAGGGCTGTCCCACGTGCACACGTGGTGGGAGTCGATCCTCGGCTTGAACGTCAAGGCAGTGCAGGGAAAACAGGTTCCTCTGGAATGGACTGACACATCTGGGGGACTCTTGGAATGGTGGCACGACACTGGAGTTCCTCTCGCCTTTCCTGTGGAGAGCGCCTCCTCTTGAGATGCGACGGGAACGCCGGGAATTCTTTCCCTACGAAACAGGGAAAGGATCCCTCATCTCGAGCTAGGAGGCGGAAACGGGGCTCCCCTGGATGGGTGCGGGACACCACGTGCTTCCTCTCGAGTGCAGACGGGTATGTCGGGGAACTTCTTGAGTTGCAGCAAGGGTGTGAAGGACCCTTTGGAAGTTCCAGTGGTTAGATGTGATTGGCCTCGAGAAGCCTCAGCGGAAATGGGCCTCATCTCGCCTGGAGGGCAAAACCTCCTGGATTTTCTCGAGTTGCGGCAGGTGCTCTCGACTTACGACGGGGACCTCAGGGACCCGCTCTGGTGGCCTCAGGAAAGGCCAGTTCCCATGCGAGTTCCTCGGGGGCCTCTCGGGATTCCTCTCCCGTCGATGCCGGGGCCTAAGACCTTGTGTGGAGAAGGGGCCGGAACCTGAGGATTCCACTCCAGTGCTGACATGGATCTTGGGGTACTTCTGGAGTCTCCCCAGGGGAGTCAGTCCTCGTCTCGAATGCGGGCATGCACTTGCGCTTTCCTCCAGAGCGGTAGCAGCAGTGTCACGCAGTCCGCCGCGTGGATCAAAGGATCTATGGTTTTCCCTCGAGTCTTTCCCACGAGGCTTTCCCACGAGGCTTTCCCACAGGGCTGTCCCACGTGCACACGTGGTGGGAGTCGATCCTCGGCTTGAACGTCAAGGCAGTGCAGGGAAAACAGGTTCCTCTGGAATGGACTGACACATCTGGGGGACTCTTGGAATGGTGGCATGACCCTGGAGTTCCTCTCGCCTTTCCTGTGGAGAGCGCCTCCTCTTGAGATGCGACGGGAACGCCGGGTATTCTTTCCCTACGAAACAGGGAAAGGATCCCTCATCTCGAGCTAGGAGGCGGAAACGGGGCTCCCCTGGATGGGTGCGGGACACCACGTGCTTCCTCTCGAGTGGAGACGGGTATGTCGGGGAACTTCTTGAGTTGCAGCAAGGGTTTGAAGGACCCTTTGGAAGTTCCAGTGGTTAGATGTGATTGGCCTCGAGAAGCCTCAGCGGAAATGGGCCTCATCTCGCCTGGAGGGCAAAACCTCCTGGATTTTCTCGAGTTGCGGCAGGTGCTCTCGACTTACGACGGGGACCTCAGGGACCCGCTCTGGTGGCCTCAGGAAAGGCCAGTCCCCATGCGAGTTCCTCGGGGGCCTCTCGGGATTCCTCTCCCTTCGATGCCGGGGCCTAAGACCTTGTGTGGAGTCGTGGACGGAACCTGAGGATTCCTCTCCAGTGCTGACATGGATCTTGGGGTACTTCTGGAGTCTCCCCAGGGGAGTCAGTCCTCGTTTCGAATGCGGGCATGCACTTGCGCTTTCCTCCAGAGCGGTAGCAGCAGTGTCACGCAGTCCGCCGCGTGGATCAAAGGATCTATGGTTTTCCCTCGAGTCTTTCCCACGAGGCTTTCCCACGAGGCTTTCCCACAGGGCTGTCCCACGTGCACACGTGGTGGGAGTCGATCCTCGGCTTGAACGTCAAGGCAGTGCAGGTAAAACAGGTTCCTCTGGAATGGACTGACACATCTGGGGGACTCTTGGAATGGTGTCACGACCCTGGAGTTCCTCTCGCCTTTCCTGTGGAGAGAGCCTCCTCTTGAGATGCGACGGGAACGCCGGGAATTCTTTCCCTACGAAACAGGGAAAGGATCCCTCATCTCGAGCTAGGAGGCGGAAACGGGGCTCACCTGGATGTGTGCGGGACACCACGTGCTTCCTCTCGAGTGCAGACGGGTATGTCGGGGAACTTCTTGAGTTGCAGCAATGGTGTGAAGGACCCTTTGGAAGTTCCAGTGGTTAGATGTGATTGGCCTCGAGAAGCCTCAGCGGAAATGGGCCTCATCTCGCCTGGAGGGCAAAACCTCCTGGATTTTCTCGAGTTGCGGCAGGTGCTCTCGACTTACGACGGGGACCTCAGGGAACCGCTCTGGTGGCCTCAGGAAAGGCCAGTCCCCATGCGAGTTCCTCGGGGGCGTCTCGGGATTCCTCTCCCGTCGATGCCGGGGCCTAAAACCTTGTGTGGAGTCGGGGCCGGAACCTGAGGATTCCTCTCCAGTGCTGACATGGATCTTGGGGTACTTCTGGAGTCTCCCCAGGGGAGTCAGTCCTCGTCTCGAATGCGGGCATGCACTTGCGCTTTCCTCCAGAGCGGTAGCAGCAGTGTCACGCAGTCCGCCGCGTGGATCAAAGGATCTATGGTTTTCCCTCGAGTCTTTCCCACGAGGCTTTCCCACGAGGCTTTCCCACAGGGCTGTCCCACGTGCACACGTGGTGGGAGTCGATCCTCGGCTTGAACGTCAAGGCAGTGCAGGTAAAACAGGTTCCTCTGGAATGAACTGACACATATGGGGGACTCTTGGAATGGTGTCACGACCCTGGAGTTCCTCTCGCCTTTCCTGTGGAGAGAGCCTCCTCTTGAGATGCGACGGGAACGCCGGGAATTCTTTCCCTACGAAACAGGGAAAGGATCCCTCATCTCGAGCTAGGAGGCGGAAACGGGGCTTCCCTGGATGTGTGCGGGACACCACGTGCTTCCTCTCGAGTGCAGACGGGTATGTCGGGGAACTTCTTGAGTTGCAGCAATGGTGTGAAGGACCCTTTGGAAGTTCCAGTGGTTAGATGTGATTGGCCTCGAGAAGCCTCAGCGGAAATGGGCCTCATCTCGCCCGGAGGGCAAAACCTCCTGGATTTTCTCGAGTTGCGGCAGGTGCTCTCGACTTACGACGGGGACCTCAGGGAACCGCTCTGGTGGCCTCAGGAAAGGCCAGTCCCCATGCGAGTTCCTCGGGGGCCTCTCGGGATTCCTCTCCCGTCGATGCCGGGGCCTAAGACCTTGTGTGGAGTCGGGGCCGGAACCTGAGGATTCCTCTCCAGTGCTGACATGGATCTTGGGGTACTTCTGGAGTCTCCCCAGGGGAGTCAGTCCTCGTCTCGAATGCGGGCATGCACTTGCGCTTTCCTCCAGAGCGGTAGCAGCAGTGTCATGCAGTCCGCCGCGTGGATCAAAGGATCTATGGTTTTCCCTCGAGTCTTTCCCACGAGGCTTTCCCAGGAGGCTTTCCCACAGGGCTGTCCCACGTGCACACGTGGTGGGAGTCGATCCTCGGCTTGAACGTCAAGGCAGTGCAGGGAAAACAGGTTCCTCTGGAATGGACTGACACATCTGGGGGACTCTTGGAATGGTGGCACGACCCTGGAGTTCCTCTCGCCTTTCCTGTGGAGAGCCCCTCCTCTTGAGATGCGACGGGAACGCCGGGAATTCTTTCCCTACGAAACAGGGAAAGGATCTTTCATCTCGAGCTAGGAGGCGGAAACGGACTCCCCTGGATGTGTGCGGGACCTCACGTGCTTCCTCTCGAGTGGAGACGGGTATGTCGGGGAACTTCTTGAGTTGCAGCAATGGTGTGAAGGACCCTTTGGAAGTTCCAGTGGTTAGATGTGATTGGCCTCGAGAAGCCTCAGCGGAAATGGGCCTCATCTCGCCTGGAGGGCAAAATCTCCTGGATTTTCTCGAGTTGCGGCAGGTGCTCTCGACTTACGACGGGGACCTCAGGGACCCGCTCTGGTGGCCTCAGGAAAGGCCAGTCCCCATGCGAGTTCCTCGGGGGCGTCTCGGGATTCCTCTCCCGTCGATTCCGGGGCCTAAGACCTTGTGTGCATTCGCGGCCGGAACCTGAGGATTCCTCTCCAGTGCTGACATGGATCTTGGGGTACTTCTGGAGTCTCCCCAGGGGAGTCAGTCCTCGTCTCGAATGCGGGCATGCACTTGCGCTTTCCTCCAGAGCGGTAGCAGCAGTGTCACGCAGTCCGCCGCGTGGATCAAAGGATCTATGGTTTTCCCTCGAGTCTTTCCCACGAGGCTTTCCCACGAGGCTTTCCCACAGGGCTGTCCCACGTGCACACGTGGTGGGAGTCGATCCTCGGCTTGAACGTCAAGGCAGTGCAGGGAAAACAGGTTCCTCTGGAATGGACTGACACATCTGGGGGACTCTTGGAATGGTGGCACGACACTGGAGTTCCTCTCGCCTTTCCTGTGGAGAGCGCCTCCTCTTGAGATGCGACGGGAACGCCGGGAATTCTTTCCCTACGAAACAGGGAAAGGATCCCTCATCTCGAGCTAGGAGGCGGAAACGGGGCTCCCCTGGATGGGTGCGGGACACCACGTGCTTCCTCTCGAGTGGAGACGGGTATGTCGGGGAACTTCTTGAGTTGCAGCAAGGGTGTGAAGGACCCTTTGGAAGTTCCAGTGGTTAGATGTGATTGGCCTCGAGAAGCCTCAGCGGAAATGGGCCTCATCTCGCCTGGAGGGCAAAACCTTCTGGATTTTCTCGAGTTGCGGCAGGTGCTCTCGACTTACGACGGGGACCTCAGGGACCCGCTCTGGTGGCCTCAGGAAAGGCCAGTCCCCATGCGAGTTCCTCGGGGGCCTCTCGGGATTCCTCTCCCGTCGATGCCGGGGCCTAAGACCTTGTGTGGAGTCGGGGCCGGAACCTGAGGATTCCTCTCCAGTGCTGACATGGATCTTGGGGTACTTCTGGAGTCTCCCCAGGGGAGTCAGTCCTCGTCTCGAATGCGGGCATGCACTTGCGCTTTCCTCCAGAGCGGTAGCAGCCGTGTCACGCAGTCCGCCGCGTGGATCAAAGGATCTATGGTTTTCCCTCGAGTCTTTCCCACGAGGCTTTCCCACGAGGCTTTCCCACAGGGCTGTCCCACGTGCACACGTGGTGGGAGTCGATCCTCGGCTTGAACGTCAAGGCAGTGCAGGTAAAACAGGTTCCTCTGGAATGAACTGACACATCTGGGGGACTCTTGGAATGGTGTCACGACCCTGGAGTTCCTCTCGCCTTTCCTGTGGAGAGAGCCTCCTCTTGAGATGCGACGGGAACGCCGGGAATTCTTTCCCTACGAAACAGGGAAAGGATCCCTCATCTCGAGCTAGGAGGCGGAAACGGGGCTCCCCTGGATGTGTGCGGGACACCACGTGCTTCCTCTCGAGTGGAGACGGGTATGTCGGGGAACTTCTTGAGTTGCAGCAATGGTGTGAAGGACCCTTTGGAAGTTCCAGTGGTTAGATGTGATTGGCCTCGAGAAGCCTCAGCGGAAATGGGCCTCATCTCGCCTGGAGGGCAAAACCTCCTGGATTTTCTCGAGTTGCGGCAGGTGCTCTCGACTTACGACGGGGACCTCAGGGAACCGCTCTGGTGGCCTCAGGAAAGGCCAGTCCCCATGCGAGTTCCTCGGGGGCGTCTCGGGATTCCTCTCCCGTCGATGCCGGGGCCTAAGACCTTGTGTGGAGTCGGGGCCGGAACCTGAGGATTCCTCTCCAGTGCTGACATGGATCTTGGGGTACTTCTGGAGTCTCCCCAGGGGAGTCAGTCCTCGTCTCGAATGCGGGCATGCACTTGCGCTTTCCTCCAGAGCGGTAGCAGCAGTGTCACGCAGTCCGCCGCGTGGATCAAAGGATCTATGGTTTTCCCTCGAGTCTTTCCCACGAGGCTTTCCCACGAGGCTTTCCCACAGGGCTGTCCCACGTGCACACGTGGTGGGAGTCGATCCTCGGCTTGAACGTCAAGGCAGTGCAGGGAAAACAGGTTCCTCTGGAATGGACTGACACATCTGGGGGACTCTTGGAATGGTGTCACGACCCTGGAGTTCCTCTCGCCTTTCCTGTGGAGAGAGCCTCCTCTTTAGATGCGACGGGAACGCCGGGAATTCTTTCCCTACGAAACAGGGAAAGGATCCCTCATCTCGAGCTAGGAGGCGGAAACGGGGCTTCCCTGGATGTTTGCGGGACACCACGTGCTTCCTCTCGAGTGCAGACGGGTATGTCGGGGAACTTCTTGAGTTGCAGCAATGGTGTGAAGGACCCTTTGGAAGTTCCAGTGGTTAGATGTGATTGGCCTCGAGAAGCCTCAGCGGAAATGGGCCTCATCTCGCCTGGAGGGCAAAACCTCCTGGATTTTCTCGAGTTGCGGCAGGTGCTCTCGACTTACGACGGGGACCTCAGGGAACCGCTCTGGTGGCCTCAGGAAAGGCCAGTCCCCATGCGAGTTCCTCGGGGGCCTCTCGGGATTCCTCTCCCGTCGATGCCGGGGCCTAAGACCTTGTGTGGAGTCGGGGCCGGAACCTGAGGATTCCTCTCCAGTGCTGACATGGATCTTGGGGTACTTCTGGAGTCTCCCCAGGGGAGTCAGTCCTCGTCTCGAATGCGGGCATGCACTTGCGCTTTCCTCCAGAGCGGTAGCAGCAGTGTCACGCAGTCCGCCGCGTGAATCAAAGGATCTATGGTTTTCCCTCGAGTCTTTCCCACGAGGCTTTCCCAGGAGGCTTTCCCACAGGGCTGTCCCACGTGCACACGTGGTGGGAGTCGATCCTCGGCTTGAACGTCAAGGCAGTGCAGGGAAAACAGGTTCCTCTGGAATGGACTGACACATCTGGGGGACTCTTGGAATGGTGTCACGACCCTGGAGTTCCTCTCGCCTTTCCTGTTGAGAGCGCCTCCTCTTGAGATGCGACGGGAACGCCGGGAATTCTTTCCCTACGAAACAGGGAAAGGATCCCTCATCTCGAGCTAGGAGGCGGAAACGGACTCCCCTGGATGTGTGCGGGACCTCACGTGCTTCCTCTCGAGTGGAGACGGGTATGTCGGGGAACTTCTTGAGTTGCAGCACTGGTGTGAAGGACCCTTTGGAAGTTCCAGTGGTTAGATGTGATTGGCCTCGAGAAGCCTCAGCGGAAATGGGCCTCATCTCGCCTGGAGGGCAAAATCTCCTGGATTTTCTCGAGTTGCGGCAGGTGCTCTCGACTTACGACGGGGACCTCAGAGACCCGCTCTGGTGGCCTCAGGAAAGGCCAGTCCCCATGCGAGTTCCTCGGGGGCGTCTCGGGATTCCTCTCCCGTCGATGCCGGGGCCTAAGACCTTGTGTGGATTCGCGGCCGGAACCTGAGGATTCCTCTCCAGTGCTGACATGGATCTTGGGGTACTTCTGGAGTCTCCCCAGGGGAGTCAGTCCTCGTCTCGAATGCGGGCATGCACTTGCGCTTTCCTCCAGAGCGGTAGCAGCAGTGTCACCCAGTCCGCCGCGTGGATCAAAGGATCTATGGTTTTCCCTCGAGTCTTTCCCATGAGGCTTTCCCACGAGGCTTTCCCACAGGGCTGTCCCACGTGCACACGTGGTGGGAGTCGATCCTCGGCTTGAACGTCAAGGCAGTGCAGGGAAAACAGGTTCCTCTGGAATGGACTGACACATCTGGGGGACTCTTGGAATGGTGGCACGACCCTGGAGTTCCTCTCGCCTTTCCTGTGGAGAGCGCCTCCTCTTGAGATGCGACGGGAACGCCGGGAATTCTTTCCCTACGAAACAGGGAAAGGATCCCTCATCTCGAGCTAGGAGGCGGAAACGGGGCTCCCCTGGATGGGTGCGGGACCCCACGTGCTTCCTCTCGAGTGGAGACGTGTATGTCGGGGAACTTCTTGAGTTGCAGCAATGGTGTGAAGGACCCTTTGGAAGTTCCAGTGGTTAGATGTGATTGGCCTCGAGAACCCTCAGCGGAAATGGGCCTCATCTGGCCTGGAGGGCAAAACCTCCTGGATTTTCTCGAGTTGCGGCAGGTGCTCTCGTCTTACGACGGGGACCTCAGGGAACCGCTCTGGTGGCCTCAGGAAAGGCCAGTCCCCATGCGAGTTCCTCGGGGGCGTCTCGGGATTCCTCTCCCGTCGATGCCGGGGCCTAAGACCTTGTGTGGATTTGCGGCCGGAACCTGAGGATTCCTCTCCAGTGCTGACATGGATCTTGGGGTACTTCTGGAGTCTCCCCAGGGGAGTCAGTCCTCGTCTCGAATGCGGGCATGCACTTGCGCTTTCCTCCAGAGCGGTAGCAGCAGTGTCACGCAGTCCGCCGCGTGGATCAAAGGATCTATGGTTTTCCCTCGAGTCTTTCCCACGAGGCTTTCCCACGAGGCTTTCCCACAGGGCTGTCCCACGTGCACACGTGGTGGGAGTCGATCCTCGGCTTGAACGTCAAGGCAGTGCAGGTAAAACAGGTTCCTCTGGAATGGACTGACACATCTGGGGGACTCTTGGAATGGTGTCACGACCCTGGAGTTCCTCTCGCCTTTCCTGTGGAGAGAGCCTCCTCTTGAGATGCGACGGAAACGCCGGGAATTCTTTCCCTACGAAACAGGGAAAGGATCCTTCATCTCGAGCTAGGAGGCGGAAACGGGGCTCCCCTGGATGTGTGCGGGACCTCACGTGCTTCCTCTCGAGTGGAGACGGGTATGTCGGGGAACTTATTGAGTTGCAGCAATGGTGTGAAGGACCCTTTGGAAGTTCCAGTGGTTAGATGTGATTGGCCTCGAGAAGCCTCAGCGGAAATGGGCCTCATCTCGCCTCGAGGGCAAAACCTCCTGGATTTTCTCGAGTTGCGGCAGGTGCTCTCGACTTACGACGGGGACCTCAGGGAACCGCTCTGGTGGCCTCAGGAAAGGCCAGTCCCCATGCGAGTTCCTCGGGGGCGTCTCGGGATTCCTCTCCCGTCGATCCCGGGGCCTAAGACCTTGTGTGGAGTCGGGGCCGGTACCTGAGGATTCCTCTCCAGTGCTGACATGGATCTTGGGGTACTTCTGGAGTCTCCCCAGGGGAGTCAGTCCTCGTCTCGAATGCGGGCATGCACTTGCGCTTTCCTCCAGAGCGGTAGCAGCAGTGTCACGCAGTCCGCCGCGTGGATCAAAGGATCTATGGTTTTCCCTCGAGTCTTTCCCACGAGGCTTTCCAACGAGGCTTTCCCACAGGGCTGTCCCACGTGCACACGTGGTGGGAGTCGATCCTCGGCTTGAACGTCAAGGCAGTGCAGGGAAAACAGGTTCCTCTGGAATGGACTGACACATCTGGGGGACTCTTGGAATGGTGTCACGACCCTGGAGTTCCTCTCGCCTTTCCTGTGGAGAGAGCCTCCTCTTGAGATGCGACGGGAACGCCGGGAATTCTTTCCCTACGAAACAGGGAAAGGATCCCTCATCTCGAGCTAGGAGGCGGAAACGGGGCTTCCCTGGATGTGTGCGGGACACCACGTGCTTCCTCTCGAGTGCAGACGGGTATGTCGGGGAACTTCTTGAGTTGCAGCAATGGTGTGAAGGACCCTTTGGAAGTTCCAGTGGTTAGATGTGATTGGCCTCGAGAAGCCTCAGCGGAAATGGGCCTCATCTCGCCTGGAGGGCAAAACCTCCTGGATTTTCTCGAGTTGCGGCAGGTGCTCTCGACTTACGACGGGGACCTCAGGGCACCGCTCTGGTGGCCTCAGGAAAGGCCAGTCCCCATGCGAGTTCCTCGGGGGCCTCTCGGGATTCCTCTCCGGTCGATGCCGGGGCCTAAGACCTTGTGTGGATTCGCGGCCGGAACCTGAGGATTCCTCTCCAGTGCTGACATGGATCTTGGGGTACTTCTGGAGTCTCCCCAGGGGAGTCAGTCCTCGTCTCGAATGCGGGCATGCACTTGCGCTTTCCTCCAGAGCGGTAGCAGCAGTGTCACGCAGTCCGCCGCGTGGATCAAAGGATCTATGGTTTTCCCTCGAGTCTTTCCCACGAGGCTTTCCCACGAGGCTTTCCCACAGGGCTGTCCCACGTGCACACGTGGTGGGAGTCGATCCTCGGCTTGAACGTCAAGGCAGTGCAGGGAAAAGCGGTTCCTCTGGAATGGACTGACACATCTGGGGGACTCTTGGAATGGTGGCACGACCCTGGAGTTCCTCTCGCCTTTCCTGTGGAGAGCGCCTCCTCTTGAGATGCGACGGGAACGCCGGGAATTCTTTCCCTACGAAACAGGGAAAGGATCCCTCATCTCGAGCTAGGAGGCGGAAACGGGGCTCCCCTGGATGTGTGCGGGACCCCACGTGCTTCCTCTCGAGTGGAGACGTGTATGTCGGGGAACTTCTTGAGTTGCAGCAATGGTTTGAAGGACCCTTTGGAAGTTCCAGTGGTTAGATGTGATTGGCCTCGAGAAGCCTCAGCGGAAATGGGCCTCATCTGGCCTGGAGGGCAAAACCTCCTGGATTTTCTCGAGTTGCGGCAGGTGCTCTCGTCTTACGACGGGGACCTCAGGGAACCGCTCTGGTGGCCTCAGGAAAGGCCAGTCCCCATGCGAGTTCCTCGGGGGCGTCTCGGGATTCCTCTCCCGTCGATGCCGGTGCCTAAGACCTTGTGTGGAGTCGGGGCCGGAACCTGAGGATTCCTCTCCAGTGCTGACATGGATCTTGGGGTACTTCTGGAGTCTCCCCAGGGGAGTCAGTCCTCGTCTCGAATGCGGGCATGCACTTGCGCTTTCCTCCAGAGCGGTAGCAGCAGTGTCACGCAGTCCGCCGCGTGGATCAAAGGATCTATGGTTTTCCCTCGAGTCTTTCCCACAAGGCTTTCCCACGAGGCTTTCTCACAGGGCTGTCCCACGTGCACACGTGGTGGGAGTCGATCCTCGGCTTGAACGTCAAGGCAGTGCAGGGAAAACAGGTTCCTTTAGAATGGACTGACACATCTGGGGGACTCTTGGAATGGTGGCATGACACTGGAGTTCCTCTCGCCTTTCCTGTGGAGAGCGCCTCCTCTTGAGATGCGACGGGAACGCGGGGAATTCTTTCCCTACGAAACAGGGAAAGGATCCCTCATCTCGAGCTAGGAGGCGGAAACGGGGCTCCCCTGGATGTGTGCGGGACACCACGTGCTTCCTCTCGAGTGCAGACGGGTATGTCGGTGAACTTCTTGAGTTGCAGCAAGGGTGTGAAGGACCCTTTGGAAGTTCCAGTGGTTAGATGTGATTGGCCTCGAGAAGCCTCAGCGGAAATGGGCCTCATCTCGCCTGGAGGGCAAAACCTCCTGGATTTCCTCGAGTTGCGGCAGGTGCTCTCGACTTACGACGGGGACCTCAGGGACCCGCTCTGGTGGCCTCAGGACAGGCCAGTCCCCATGCGAGTTCCTCGGGGGCCTCTCGGGATTCCTCTCCCGTCGATGCCGGGGCCTAAGACCTTGTGTGGAGTCGGGGCCGGAACCTGAAGATTCCTCTCCAGTGCTGACATGGATCTTGGGGTACTTCTGGAGTCTCCCCAGGGGAGTCAGTCCTCGTCTCGAATGCGGGCATGCACTTGCACTTTCCTCCAGAGCGGTAGCAGCAGTGTCACGCAGTCCACCGCGTGGATCAAAGGATCTATGGTTTTCCCTCGAGTCTTTCCCACGAGGCTTTCACACGAGGCTTTCCCACAGGGCTGTCCCACGTGCACACGAAGTGGGAGTCGATCCTCGGCTTGAACGTCAAGGCACTGCAGGGAAAACAGGTTCCTCTGGAATGGACTGACACATCTGGGGGACTCTGGGAATGGTGGCACGACCCTGGAGTTCCTCTCGCCTTTCCTGTGGAGAGCACCTCCTCTTGAGATGCGACGGGAACGCAGGGAATTCTTTCCCTACGAAACAGGGAAAGGATCCCTCATCTCGAGCTAGGAGGCGGAAACGGGGCTCCCCTGGATGTGTGCGGGACCCCACGTGCTTCCTCTCGAGTGGAGACGGGTAAGTCGGGGAACTTCTTGAGTTGCAGCAATGGTGTGAAGGACCCTTTGGAAGTTCCAGTGGTTAGATGTGATTGGCCTCGAGAAGCCTCAGCGGAAATGGGCCTCATCTCGCCTGGAGGGCAAAACCTCCTGGATTTTCTCGAGTTGCGGCAGGTGCTCTCGACTTACGACGGGGACCTCAGGGAACCGCTCTGGTGGCCTCAGGAAAGGCCAGTCCCCATGCGAGTTCCTCGGGGGCGTCTCGGGATTCCTCTCCCGTCGATGCCGGGGCCTAAGACCTTGTGTGGAGTCGGGGCCGGAACCTGAGGATTCCTCTCGAGTGCTGACATGGATCTTGGGGTACTTCTGGAGTCTCCCCAGGGGAGTCAGTCCTCGTCTCGAATGCGGGCATGCACTTGCGCTTTCCTCCAGAGCGGTAGCAGCAGTGTCACGCAGTCCGCCGCGTGGATCAAAGGATCTATGGTTTTCCCTCGAGTCTTTCCCACGAGGCTTTCCCACGAGGCTTTCCCACAGGGCTGTCCCACGTTCACACGTGGTGGGAGTCGATCCTCGGCTTGAACGTCAAGGCAGTGCAGGGAAAACAGGTTCCTCTGGAATGGACTGACACATCTGGGGGACTCTTGGAATGGTGGCACGACACTGGAGTTCCTCTCGCCTTTCCTGTGGAGAGCGCCTCCTCTTCAGATGCGACGGGAACGCCGGGAATTCTTTCCCTACGAAACAGGGAAAGGATCCCTCATCTCGAGCTAGGAGGCGGAAACGGGGCTCCCCTGGATGGGTGCGGGACACCACGTGCTTCCTCTCGAGTGGAGACGGGTATGTCGGGGAACTTCTTGAGTTGCAGCAAGGGTGTGAAGGACCCTTTGGAAGTTCCAGTGGTTAGATGTGATTGGTCTCGAGAATCCTCAGCGGAAATGGGCCTCATCTCGCCTGGAGGGCAAAACCTCCTGGATTTTCTCGAGTTGCGGCAGGTGCTCTCGACTTACGACGGGGACCTCAGGGACCAGCTCTGGTGGCCTCAGGAAAGGCCAGTCCCCATGCGAGTTCCTCGGGGGCCTCTCGGGATTCCTCTCCCGTCGATGCCGGGGCCTAAGACCTTGTGTGGAGTCGTGGCCGGAACCTGAGGATTCCTCTCCAGTGCTGACATGGATCTTGGGGTACTTCTGGAGTCTCCCCAGGGGAGTCAGTCCTCGTTTCGAATGCGGGCATGCACTTGCGCTTTCCTCGAGAGCGGTAGCAGCAGTGTCACGCAGTCCGCCGCGTGGATCAAAGGATCTATGGTTTTCCCTCGAGTCTTTCCCACGAGGCTTTCCCACGAGGCTTTCCCACAGGGCTGTCCCACGTGCACACGTGGTGGGAGTCGATCCTCGGCTTGAACGTCAAGGCAGTGCAGGTAAAACAGGTTCCTCTGGAATGGACTGACACATCTGGGGGACTCTTGGAATGGTGTCACGACCCTGGAGTTCCTCTCGCCTTTCCTGTGGAGAGAGCCTCCTCTTGAGATGCGACGGGAACGCCGGGAATTCTTTCCCTACGAAACAGGGAAAGGATCCCTCATCTCGAGCTAGGAGGCGGAAACGGGGCTCCCCTGGATGTGTGCGGGACACCACGTGCTTCCTCTCGAGTGCAGACGGGTATGTCGGGGAACTTCTTGAGTTGCAGCAATGGTGTGAAGGACCATTTGGAAGTTCCAGTGGTTAGATGTGATTGGCCTCGAGAAGCCTCAGCGGAAATGGGCCTCATCTCGCCTGGAGGGCAAAACCTCCTGGATTTTCTCGAGTTGCGGCAAGGGCTCTCGACTTACGACGGGGACCTCAGGGAACCGCTCTGGTGGCCTCAGGAAAGGCCAGTCCCCATGCGAGTTCCTCGGGGGCGTCTCGGGATTCCTCTCCCGTCGATGCCGGGGCCTAAGACCTTGTGTGGAGTCGGGGCAGGAACCTGAGGATTCCTCTCCAGTGCTGACATGGATCTTGGGGTACTTCTGGAGTCTCCCCAGGGGAGTCAGTCCTCGTCTCGAATGCGGGCATGCACTTGCGCTTTCCTCCAGAGCGGTAGCAGCAGTGTCACGCAGTCCGCCGCGTGGATCAAAGGATCTATGGTTTTCCCTCGAGTCTTTCCCACGAGGCTTTCCCACGAGGCTTTCCCACAGGGCTGTCCCACGTGCACACGTGGTGGGAGTCGATCCTCGGCTTGAACGTCAAGGCAGTGCAGGTAAAACAGGTTCCTCTGGAATGGACTGACACATCTGGGGGACTCTTGGAATGGTGTCACGACCCTGGAGTTCCTCTCGCCTTTCCTGTGGAGAGAGCCTCCTCTTGAGATGCGACGGGAACGCCGGGAATTCTTTCCCTACGAAACAGGGAAAGGATCCCTCATCTCGAGCTAGGAGGCGGAAACGGGGCTCCCCTGGATGTGTGCGGGACACCACGTGCTTCCTCTCGAGTGCAGACGGGTATGTCGGGGAACTTCTTGAGTTGCAGCAATGGTGTGAAGGACCCTTTGGAAGTTACAGTGGTTAGATGTGATTGGCCTCGAGAAGCCTCAGCGGAAATGGGCCTCATCTCGCCTCGAGGGCAAAACCTCCTGGATTTTCTCGAGTTGCGGCAGGTGCTCTCGACTTACGACGGGGACCTCAGGGAACCGCTCTGGTGGCCTCAGGAAAGGCCAGTCCCCATGCGAGTTCCTCGGGGGCGTCTCGGGATTCCTCTCCCGTCGATGCCGGGGCCTAAGACCTTGTGTGGAGTCGGGGCCGGAACCTGAGGATTCCTCTCCAGTGCTGACATGGATCTTGGGGTACTTCTGGAGTCTCCCCAGGGGAGTCAGTCCTCGTCTCGAATGCGGGCATGCACTTGCGCTTTCCTCCAGAGCGGTAGCAGCAGTGTCACGCAGTCCGCCGCGTGGATCAAAGGATCTATGGTTTTCCCTCGAGTCTTTCCCACGAGGCTTTCCCACGAGGCTTTCCCACAGGGCTGTCCCACGTGCACACGTGGTGGGAGTCGATCCTCGGCTTGAACGTCAAGGCAGTGCAGGGAAAACAGGTTCCTCTGGAATGGACTGACACATCTGGGGGACTCTTGGAATGGTGTCATGACCCTGGAGTTCCTCTCGCCTTTCCTGTGGAGAGAGCCTCCTCTTGAGATGCGACGGGAACGCCGGGAATTCTTTCCCTACGAAACAGGGAAAGGATCCCTCATCTCGAGCTAGGAGGCGGAAACGGGGCTTCCCTGGATGTGTGCGGGACACCACGTGCTTCCTCTCGAGTGCAGACGGGTATGTCGGGGAACTTCTTGAGTTGCAGCAATGGTGTGAAGGACCCTTTGGAAGTTCCAGTGGTTAGATGTGATTGGCCTCGAGAAGCCTCAGCGGAAATGGGCCTCATCTCGCCTGGAGGGCAAAACCTCCTGGATTTTCTCGAGTTGCGGCAGGTGCTCTCGACTTACGACGGGGACCTCAGGGAACCGCTCTGGTGGCCTCAGGAAAGGCCAGTCCCCATGCGAGTTCCTCGGGGGCCTCTCGGGATTCCTCTCCCGTCGATGCCGGGGCCTAAGACCTTGTGTGGATTCGCGGCCGGAACCTGAGGATTCCTCTCCAGTGCTGACATGGATCTTGGGGTACTTCTGGAGTCTCCCCAGGGGAGTCAGTCCTCGTCTCGAATGCGGGCATGCACTTGCGCTTTCCTCCAGAGCGGTAGCAGCAGTGTCACCCAGTCCGCCGCGTGGATCAAAGGATCTATGGTTTTCCCTCGAGTCTTTCCCACGAGGCTTTCCCACGAGGCTTTCCCACAGGGCTGTCCCACGTGCACACGTGGTGGGAGTCGATCCTCGGCTTGAACGTCAAGGCAGTGCAGGGAAAAGCGGTTCCTCTGGAATGGACTGACACATCTGGGGGACTCTTGGAATGGTGGCACGACCCTGGAGTTCCTCTCGCCTTTCCTGGGGAGAGCGCCTCCTCTTGAGATGCGACGGGAACGCGGGGAATTCTTTCCCTACGAAACAGGGAAAGGATCCCTCATCTCGAGGTAGGAGGCGGAAACGGGGCTCCCCTGGATGTGTGCGGGACACCACGTGCTTCCTCTCGAGTGCAGACGGGTATGTCGGTGAACTTCTTGAGTTGCAGCAAGGGTGTGAAGGACCCTTTGGAAGTTCCAGTGGTTAGATGTGATTGGCCTCGAGAAGCCTCAGCGGAAATGGGCCTCATCTCGCCTGGAGGGCAAAACCTCCTGGATTTCCTCGAGTTGCGGCAGGTGCTCTCGACTTACGACCGGGACCTCAGGGACCCGCTCTGGTGGCCTCAGGACAGGCCAGTCCCCATGCGAGTTCCTCGGGGGCCTCTCGGGATTCCTCTCCCGTCGATGCCGGGGCCTAAGACCTTGTGTGGAGTCGGGGCCGGAACCTGAAGATTCCTCTCCAGTGCTGACATGGATCTTGGGGTACTTCTGGAGTCTCCCCAGGGGAGTCAGTCCTCGTCTCGAATGCGGGCATGCACTTGCGCTTTCCTCCAGAGCGGTAGCAGCAGTGTCACGCAGTCCACCGCGTGGATCAAAGGATCTATGGTTTTCCCTCGAGTCTTTCCCACGAGGCTTTCACACGAGGCTTTCCCACAGGGCTGTCCCACGTGCACACGAAGTGGGAGTCGATCCTCGGCTTGAACGTCAAGGCAGTGCAGGGAAAACAGGTTCCTCTGGAATGGACTGACACATCTGGGGGACTCTGGGAATGGTGGCACGACCCTGGAGTTCCTCTCGCCTTTCCTGTGGAGAGCACCTCCTCTTGAGATGCGACGGGAACGCCGGGAATTCTTTCCCTACGAAACAGGGAAAGGATCCCTCATCTCGAGCTAGGAGGCGGAAACGGGGCTCCCCTGGATGTGTGCGGGACCCCACGTGCTTCCTCTCGAGTGGAGACGGGTAAGTCGGGGAACTTCTTGAGTTGCAGCAATGGTGTGAAGGACCCTTTGGAAGTTCCAGTGGTTAGATGTGATTGGCCTCGAGAAGCCTCAGCGGAAATGGGCCTCATCTCGCCTGGAGGGCAAAACCTCCTGGATTTTCTCGAGTTGCGGCAGGTGCTCTCGACTTACGACGGGGACCTCAGGGAACCGCTCTGGTGGCCTCAGGAAAGGCCAGTCCCCATGCGAGTTCCTCGGGGGCGTCTCGGGATTCCTCTCCCGTCGATGCCGGGGCCTAAGACCTTGTGTGGAGTCGGGGCCGGAACCTGAGGATTCCTCTCCAGTGCTGACATGGATCTTGGGGTACTTCTGGAGTCTCCCCAGGGGAGTCAGTCCTCGTCTCGAATGCGGGCATGCACTTG
Source organism: Ovis canadensis (assembly GCF_042477335.2). Taxonomy (NCBI): domain Eukaryota; kingdom Metazoa; phylum Chordata; class Mammalia; order Artiodactyla; family Bovidae; genus Ovis; species Ovis canadensis. Next base: position 8,603,727 of record NC_091264.1, read on the forward strand.
CGCTTTCCTCCAGAGCGGTAGCAGCAGTGTCACGCAGTCCGCCGCGTGGATCAAAGGATCTATGGTTTTCCCTCGAGTCTTTCCCACGAGGCTTTCCCACGAGGCTTTCCCACAGGGCTGTCCCACGTTCACACGTGGTGGGAGTCGATCCTCGGCTTGAACGTCAAGGCAGTGCAGGGAAAACAGGTTCCTCTGGAATGGACTGACACATCTGGGGGACTCTGGGAATGGTGGCACGACACTGGAGTTCCTCTCGCCTTTCCTGTGGAGAGCGCCTCCTCTTCAGATGCGACGGGAACGCCGGGAATTCTTTCCCTACGAAACAGGGAAAGGATCCCTCATCTCGAGCTAGGAGGCGGAAACGGGGCTCCCCTGGATGGGTGCGGGACACCACGTGCTTCCTCTCGAGTGGAGACGGGTATGTCGGGGAACTTCTTGAGTTGCAGCAAGGGTGTGAAGGACCCTTTGGAAGTTCCAGTGGTTAGATGTGATTGGTCTCGAGAATCCTCAGCGGAAATGGGCCTCATCTCGCCTGGAGGGCAAAACCTCCTGGATTTTCTCGAGTTGCGGCAGGTGCTCTCGACTTACGACGGGGACCTCAGGGACCAGCTCTGGTGGCCTCAGGAAAGGCCAGTCCCCATGCGAGTTCCTCGGGGGCCTCTCGGGATTCCTCTCCCGTCGATGCCGGGGCCTAAGACCTTGTGTGGAGTCGTGGCCGGAACCTGAGGATTCCTCTCCAGTGCTGACATGGATCTTGGGGTACTTCTGGAGTCTCCCCAGGGGAGTCAGTCCTCGTTTCGAATGCGGGCATGCACTTGCGCTTTCCTCGAGAGCGGTAGCAGCAGTGTCACGCAGTCCGCCGCGTGGATCAAAGGATCTATGGTTTTCCCTCGAGTCTTTCCCACGAGGCTTTCCCACGAGGCTTTCCCACAGGGCTGTCCCACGTGCACACGTGGTGGGAGTCGATCCTCGGCTTGAACGTCAAGGCAGTGCAGGTAAAACAGGTTCCTCTGGAATGGACTGACACATCTGGGGGACTCTTGGAATGGTGTCACGACCCTGGAGTTCCTCTCGCCTTTCCTGTGGAGAGAGCCTCCTCTTGAGATGCGACGGGAACGCCGGGAATTCTTTCCCTACGAAACAGGGAAAGGATCCCTCATCTCGAGCTAGGAGGCGGAAACGGGGCTCCCCTGGATGTGTGCGGGACACCACGTGCTTCCTCTCGAGTGCAGACGGGTATGTCGGGGAACTTCTTGAGTTGCAGCAATGGTGTGAAGGACCATTTGGAAGTTCCAGTGGTTAGATGTGATTGGCCTCGAGAAGCCTCAGCGGAAATGGGCCTCATCTCGCCTGGAGGGCAAAACCTCCTGGATTTTCTCGAGTTGCGGCAGGTGCTCTCGACTTACGACGGGGACCTCAGGGAACCGCTCTGGTGGCCTCAGGAAAGGCCAGTCCCCATGCGAGTTCCTCGGGGGCGTCTCGGGATTCCTCTCCCGTCGATGCCGGGGCCTAAGACCTTGTGTGGAGTCGGGGCAGGAACCTGAGGATTCCTCTCCAGTGCTGACATGGATCTTGGGGTACTTCTGGAGTCTCCCCAGGGGAGTCAGTCCTCGTCTCGAATGCGGGCATGCACTTGCGCTTTCCTCCAGAGCGGTAGCAGCAGTGTCACGCAGTCCGCCGCGTGGATCAAAGGATCTATGGTTTTCCCTCGAGTCTTTCCCACGAGTCTTTCCCACGAGGCTTTCCCACAGGGCTGTCCCACGTGCACACGTGGTGGGAGTCGATCCTCGGCTTGAACGTCAAGGCAGTGCAGGTAAAACAGGTTCCTCTGGAATGGACTGACACATCTGGGGGACTCTTGGAATGGTGGCACGACCCTGGAGTTCCTCTCGCCTTTCCTGTGGAGAGAGCCTCCTCTTGAGATGCGACGGGAACGCCGGGAATTCTTTCCCTACGAAACAGGGAAAGGATCCCTCATCTCGAGCTAGGAGGCGGAAACGGGGCTCCCCTGGATGTGTGCGGGACACCACGTGCTTCCTCTCGAGTGCAGACGGGTATGTCGGGGAACTTCTTGAGTTGCAGCAATGGTGTGAAGGACCCTTTGGAAGTTCCAGTGGTTAGATGTGATTGGCCTCGAGAAGCCTCAGCGGAAATGGGCCTCATCTCGCCTCGAGGGCAAAACCTCCTGGATTTTCTCGAGTTGCGGCAGGTGCTCTCGACTTACGACGGGGACCTCAGGGAACCGCTCTGGTGGCCTCAGGAAAGGCCAGTCCCCATGCGAGTTCCTCGGGGGCGTCTCGGGATTCCTCTCCCGTCGATGCCGGGGCCTAAGACCTTGTGTGGAGTCGGGGCCGGAACCTGAGGATTCCTCTCCAGTGCTGACATGGATCTTGGGGTACTTCTGGAGTCTCCCCAGGGGAGTCAGTCCTCGTCTCGAATGCGGGCATGCACTTGCGCTTTCCTCCAGAGCGGTAGCAGCAGTGTCACGCAGTCCGCCGCGTGGATCAAAGGATCTATGGTTTTCCCTCGAGTCTTTCCCACGAGGCTTTCCCACGAGGCTTTCCCACAGGGCTGTCCCACGTGCACACGTGGTGGGAGTCGATCCTCGGCTTGAACGTCAAGGCAGTGCAGGGAAAACAGGTTCCTCTGGAATGGACTGACACATCTGGGGGACTCTTGGAATGGTGTCATGACCCTGGAGTTCCTCTCGCCTTTCCTGTGGAGAGAGCCTCCTCTTGAGATGCGACGGGAACGCCGGGAATTCTTTCCCTACGAAACAGGGAAAGGATCCCTCATCTCGAGCTAGGAGGCGGAAACGGGGCTTCCCTGGATGTGTGCGGGACACCACGTGCTTCCTCTCGAGTGCAGACGGGTATGTCGGGGAACTTCTTGAGTTGCAGCAATGGTGTGAAGGACCCTTTGGAAGTTCCAGTGGTTAGATGTGATTGGCCTCGAGAAGCCTCAGCGGAAATGGGCCTCATCTCGCCTGGAGGGCAAAACCTCCTGGATTTTCTCGAGTTGCGGCAGGTGCTCTCGACTTACGACGGGGACCTCAGGGAACCGCTCTGGTGGCCTCAGGAAAGGCCAGTCCCCATGCGAGTTCCTCGGGGGCCTCTCGGGATTCCTCTCCCGTCGATGCCGGGGCCTAAGACCTTGTGTGGATTCGCGGCCGGAACCTGAGGATTCCTCTCCAGTGCTGACATGGATCTTGGGGTACTTCTGGAGTCTCCCCAGGGGAGTCAGTCCTCGTCTCGAATGCGGGCATGCACTTGCGCTTTCCTCCAGAGCGGTAGCAGCAGTGTCACCCAGTCCGCCGCGTGGATCAAAGGATCTATGGTTTTCCCTCGAGTCTTTCCCACGAGGCTTTCCCACGAGGCTTTCCCACAGGGCTGTCCCACGTGCACACGTGGTGGGAGTCGATCCTCGGCTTGAACGTCAAGGCAGTGCAGGGAAAAGCGGTTCCTCTGGAATGGACTGACACATCTGGGGGACTCTTGGAATGGTGGCACGACCCTGGAGTTCCTCTCGCCTTTCCTGGGGAGAGCGCCTCCTCTTGAGATGCGACGGGAACGCCGGGAATTCTTTCCCTACGAAACAGGGAAAGGATCCCTCATCTCGAGCTAGGAGGCGGAAACGGGGCTCCCCTGGATGTGTGCGGGACCCCACGTGCTTCCTCTCGAGTGGAGACGTGTATGTCAGGGAACTTCTTGAGTTGCAGCAATGGTTTGAAGGACCCTTTGGAAGTTCCAGTGGTTAGATGTGATTGGCCTCGAGAAGCCTCAGCGGAAATGGGCCTCATCTGGCCTGGAGGGCAAAACCTCCTGGATTTTCTCGAGTTGCGGCAGGTGCTCTCGTCTTACGACGGGGACCTCAGGGAACCGCTCTGGTGGCCTCAGGAAAGGCCAGTCCCCATGCGAGTTCCTCGGGGGCGTCTCGGGATTCCTCTCCCGTCGATGCCGGTGCCTAAGACCTTGTGTGGAGTCGGGGCCGGAACCTGAGGATTCCTCTCCAGTGCTGACATGGATCTTGGGGTACTTCTGGAGTCTCCCCAGGGGAGTCAGTCCTCGTCTCGAATGCGGGCATGCACTTGCGCTTTCCTCCAGAGCGGTAGCAGCAGTGTCACGCAGTCCGCCGCGTGGATCAAAGGATCTATGGTTTTCCCTCGAGTCTTTCCCACAAGGCTTTCCCACGAGGCTTTCTCACAGGGCTGTCCCACGTGCACACGTGGTGGGAGTCGATCCTCGGCTTGAACGTCAAGGCAGTGCAGGGAAAACAGGTTCCTTTAGAATGGACTGACACATCTGGGGGACTCTTGGAATGGTGGCATGACACTGGAGTTCCTCTCGCCTTTCCTGTGGAGAGCGCCTCCTCTTGAGATGCGACGGGAACGCCGGGAATTCTTTCCCTACGAAACAGGGAAAGGATCCCTCATCTCGAGCTAGGAGGCGGAAACGGGGCTCCACTGGATGTGTGCGGGACACCACGTGCTTCCTCTCGAGTGCAGACGGGTATGTCGGTGAACTTCTTGAGTTGCAGCAAGGGTGTGAAGGACCCTTTGGAAGTTCCAGTGGTTAGATGTGATTAGCCTCGAGAAGCCTCAGCGGAAATGGGCCTCATCTCGCCTGGAGGGCAAAACCTCCTGGATTTCCTCGAGTTGCGGCAGGTGCTCTCGACTTACGACGGGGACCTCAGGGACCCGCTCTGGTGGCCTCAGGACAGGCCAGTCCCCATGCGAGTTCCTCGGGGGCCTCTCGGGATTCCTCTCCCGTCGATGCCGGGGCCTAAGACCTTGTGTGGAGTCGGGGCCGGAACCTGAAGATTCATCTCCAGTGCTGACATGGATCTTGGGGTACTTCTGGAGTCTCCCCAGGGGAGTCAGTCCTCGTCTCGAATGCGGGCATGCACTTGCGCTTTCCTCCAGAGCGGTAGCAGCAGTGTCACGCAGTCCACCGCGTGGATCAAAGGATCTATGGTTTTCCCTCGAGTCTTTCCCACGAGGCTTTCACACGAGGCTTTCCCACAGGGCTGTCCCACGTGCACACGAAGTGGGAGTCGATCCTCGGCTTGAACGTCAAGGCAGTGCAGGGAAAACAGGTTCCTCTGGAATGGACTGACACATCTGGGGGACTCTGGGAATGGTGTCACGACCCTGGAGTTCCTCTCGCCTTTCCTGTGGAGAGCGCCTCCTCTTGAGATGCGACGGGAACGCCGGGAATTCTTTCCCTACGAAACAGGGAAAGGATCCCTCATCTCGAGCTAGGAGGCGGAAACGGGGCTCCCCTGGATGTGTGCGGGACCCACGTGCTTCCTCTCGAGTGGAGACGGGTATGTCGGGGAACTTCTTGAGTTGCAGCAAGGGTGTGAAGGACCCTTTGGAAGTTCCAGTGGTTAGACGTGATTAGCCTCGAGAAGCCTCAGCGGAAATGGGCCTCATCTCGCCTGGAGGGCAAAACCTCCTGGATTTTCTCGAGTTGCGGCAGGTGCTCTCGACTTACGACGGGGACCTCAGGGAAAGGCTCTGGTGGCCTCAGGAAAGGCCAGTCCCCATGCGAGTTCCTCGGGGGCCTCTCGGGATTCCTCTCCCGTCGATGCCGGGGCCTAAGACCTTGTGTGGAGTCGGGGCCGGAACCTGAGGATTCCTCTCCAGTGCTGACATGGATCTTGGGGTACTTCTGGAGTCTCCCCAGGGGAGTCAGTCCTCGTCTCAAATGCGGGCATGCACTTGCGCTTTCCTCCAGAGCGGTAGCAGCAGTGTCACGCAGTCCGCCGCGTGGATCAAAGGATCTATGGTTTTCCCTCGAGTCTTTCCCCCGAGGCTTTCCCACGAGGCTTTCCCACAGGGCTGTCCCACGTGCACACGTGGTGGGAGTCGATCCTCGGCTTGAACGTCAAGGCAGTGCAGGGAAAACAGGTTCCTCTGGAATGGACTGACACATCTGGTGGACTCTTGGAATGGTGGCACGACCCTGGAGTTCCTCTCGCCTTTCCTGTGGAGAGCGCCTCCTCTTGAGATGCGACGGGAACGCCGGGAATTCTTTCCCTACGAAACAGGGAAAGGATCCCTCATCTCGAGCTAGGAGGCGGAAACGGGGCTCCCCTGGATGTGTGCGGGACCCCACGTGCTTCCTCTCGAGTGGAGACGGGTATGTCGGGGAACTTCTTGAGTTGCAGCAAGGGTGTGAAGGACGCTTTGGAAGTTCCAGTGGTTAGATGTGATTGACCTCGAGAAGCCTCAGCGGAAATGGGCCTCATCTCGCCTGCAGGGCAAAACCTCCTGGATTTTCTCGAGCTGCGGCAGGTGCTCTCGACTTACGACGGGGACCTCAGGGACCCGCTCTGGTGGCCTCAGGAAAGGCCAGTCCCCATGCGAGTTCCTCTGGGGCCTCTCGGGATTCCTCTCCCGTCGATGCCGGGGCCTAAGACCCTGTGTGGAGTCGGGGCCGGAACCTGAGGATTCCTCTCCAGTGCTTACATGGACCTTGAGGTACTTCTGGAGTCTCCCCAGGGGAGTCAGTCCTCGTCTCCAATGCGGGCATGCATTGCGCTTTCCTCCAGAGCGGTAGCAGCAGTGTCACGCAGTCCGCCGCGTGGATCAAAGGATCTATGGTTTTCCCTCGAGTCTTTCCCACGAGGCTTTCCCACGAGGCTTTCCCCCAGGGCTGTCCCACGTGCACACGTGGCGGGAGTCGATCCTCGGCTTGAACGTCAAGGCAGTGCAGGGAAAACAGGTTCCTCTGGAATGGACTGACACATCTGGGGGACTCTGGGAATGGTGTCACGACCCTGGAGTTCCTCTCGCCTTTCCTGTGGAGAGCGCCTCCTCTTGAGATGCGACGGGAACGCCGGGAATTCTTTCCCTACGAAACAGGGAAAGGATCCCTCATCTCGAGCTAGGAGGCGGAAACGGGGCTCCCCTGGATGTGTGCGGGACCCACGTGCTTCCTCTCGAGTGGAGACGGGTATGTCGGGGAACTTCTTGAGTTGCAGCAAGGGTGTGAAGGACCCTTTGGAAGTTCCAGTGGTTAGACGTGATTAGCCTCGAGAAGCCTCAGCGGAAATGGGCCTCATCTCGCCTGGAGGGCAAAACCTCCTGGATTTTCTCGAGTTGCGGCAGGTGCTCTCGACTTACGACGGGGACCTCAGGGAAAGGCTCTGGTGGCCTCAGGAAAGGCCAGTCCCCATGCGAGTTCCTCGGGGGCCTCTCGGGATTCCTCTCCCGTCGATGCCGGGGCCTAAGACCTTGTGTGGAGTCGGGGCCGGAACCTGAGGATTCCTCTCCAGTGCTGACATGGATCTTGGGGTACTTCTGGAGTCTCCCCAGGGGAGTCAGTCCTCGTCTCAAATGCGGGCATGCACTTGCGCTTTCCTCCAGAGCGGTAGCAGCAGTGTCACGCAGTCCGCCGCGTGGATCAAAGGATCTATGGTTTTCCCTCGAGTCTTTCCCCCGAGGCTTTCCCACGAGGCTTTCCCACAGGGCTGTCCCACGTGCACACGTGGTGGGAGTCGATCCTCGGCTTGAACGTCAAGGCAGTGCAGGGAAAACAGGTTCCTCTGGAATGGACTGACACATCTGGTGGACTCTTGGAATGGTGGCACGACCCTGGAGTTCCTCTCGCCTTTCCTGTGGAGAGCGCCTCCTCTTGAGATGCGACGGGAACGCCGGGAATTCTTTCCCTACGAAACAGGGAAAGGATCCCTCATCTCGAGCTAGGAGGCGGAAACGGGGCTCCCCTGGATGTGTGCGGGACCCCACGTGCTTCCTCTCGAGTGGAGACGGGTATGTCGGGGAACTTCTTGAGTTGCAGCAAGGGTGTGAAGGACGCTTTGGAAGTTCCAGTGGTTAGATGTGATTGACCTCGAGAAGCCTCAGCGGAAATGGGCCTCATCTCGCCTGCAGGGCAAAACCTCCTGGATTTTCTCGAGCTGCGGCAGGTGCTCTCGACTTACGACGGGGACCTCAGGGACCCGCTCTGGTGGCCTCAGGAAAGGCCAGTCCCCATGCGAGTTCCTCTGGGGCCTCTCGGGATTCCTCTCCCGTCGATGCCGGGGCCTAAGACCCTGTGTGGAGTCGGGGCCGGAACCTGAGGATTCCTCTCCAGTGCTTACATGGACCTTGAGGTACTTCTGGAGTCTCCCCAGGGGAGTCAGTCCTCGTCTCCAATGCGGGCATGCATTGCGCTTTCCTCCAGAGCGGTAGCAGCAGTGTCACGCAGTCCGCCGCGTGGATCAAAGGATCTATGGTTTTCCCTCGAGTCTTTCCCACGAGGCTTTCCCACGAGGCTTTCCCCCAGGGCTGTCCCACGTGCACACGTGGCGGGAGTCGATCCTCGGCTTGAACGTCAAGGCAGTGCAGGGAAAACAGGTTCCTCTGGAATGGACTGACACATCTGGGGGACTCTTGGAATGGTGTCACGACCCTGGAGTTCCTCTCGCCTTTCCTGTGGAGAGCGCCTCCTCTTGAGATGCGACGGGAACGCCGGGAATTCTTTCCCTACGAAACAGGGAAAGGATCCCTCATCTCGAGCTAGGAGGCGGAAACGGGGCTCCCCTGGATGTGTGCGGGACCCACGTGCTTCCTCTCGAGTGGAGACGGGTATGTCGGGGAACTTCTTGAGTTGCAGCAAGGGTGTGAAGGACCCTTTGGAAGTTCCAGTGGTTAGACGTGATTCGCCTCCATAAGCCTCAGCGGAAATGGGCCTCATCTCGCCTGGAGGGCAAAACCTCCTGGATTTTCTCGAGTTGCGGCAGGTGCTCTCGACTTACGACGGGGACCTCAGGGAACCGCTCTGGTGGCCTCAGGAAAGGCCAGTCCCCATGCGAGTTCCTCGGGGGCCTCTCGGGATTCCTCTCCCGTCGATGCCGGGGCCTAAGACCTTGTGTGGAGTCGGGGCCGGAACCTGAGGATTCCTCTCCAGTGCTGACATGGATCTTGGGGTACTTCTGGAGTCTCCCCAGGGGAGTCAGTCCTCGTCTCGAATGCGGGCATGCACTTGCGCTTTCCTCCAGAGCGGTAGCAGCAGTGTCACGCAGTCCGCCGCGTGGATCAAAGGATCTATGGTTTTCCCTCGAGTCTTTCCCACGAGGCTTTCCCACGAGGCTTTCCCACAGGGCTGTCCCACGTGCACACGTGGCGGGAGTCGATCCTCGGCTTGAACGTCAAGGCAGTGCAGGGAAAACAGGTTCCTCTGGAATGGACTGACACATCTGGGGGACTCTTGGAATGGTGTCACGACCCTGGAGTTCCTCTCGCCTTTCCTGTGGAGAGCGCCTCCTCTTGAGATGCGACGGGAACGCCGGGAATTCTTTCCCTACGAAACAGGGAAAGGATCCCTCATCTCGAGCTAGGAGGCGGAAACGGGGCTCCCCTGGATGTGTGCGGGACCCCACGTGCTTCCTCTCGAGTGCAGACGGGTATGTCGGGGAACTTCTTGAGTTGCAGCAATGGTGTGAAGGACCCTTTGGAAGTTCCAGTGGTTAGATGTGATTGGCCTTGAGAAGCCTCAGCGGAAATGGGCCTCATCTCGCCTGGAGGGCAAAACCTCCTGGATTTTCTCGAGTTGCGGCAGGTGCTCTCGACTTACGACGGGGACCTCAGGGACCCGCTCTGGTGGCCTCAGGAAAGGCCAGTCCCCATGCGAGTTCCTCGGGGGCCTCTCGGGATTCTTCTCCCGTCGATGCCGGGGCCTAAGACCCTGTGTGGAGTCGGGGCCGGAACCTGAGGATTCCTCTCCAGTGCTTACATGGACCTTGAGGTACTTCTGGAGTCTCCCCAGGGGAGTCAGTCCTCGTCTCGAATGCTGGCATGCACTTGCGCTTTCCTCCAGAGCGGTAGCAGCAGTATCACGCAGTCTGCCGCGTGGATCAAAGGATCTATGGTTTTCCCTCGAGTCTTTCCCACGAGGCTTTCCCACGAGGCTTTCCCACAGGGCTGCGCCACGTGCACACGTGGTGGGAGTCGATCCTCGGCTTGAACGTCAAGGCAGTGCAGGGAAAACAGGTTCCTCTGGAATGGACTGACACATCTGGGGGACTCTTGGAATGGTGGCACGACCCTGGAGTTCCTCTCGCCTTTCCTGTGGAGAGCGCCTCCTCTTGAGATGCGACGGGAACGCCGGGAATTCTTTCCCTACGAAACAGGGAAAGGATCCCTCATCTCGAGGTAGGAGGCGGAAACGGGGCTCCCCTGGATGTGTACGGGAACCCACGTGCTTCCTCTCGAGTGGAGACGGGTATGTCGGGGAACTTCTTGAGTTGCAGCAAGGGTGTGAAGGACCCTTTGGAAGTTCCAGTGGTTAGATGTGATTGGCCTCGAGAAGCCTCAGCGGAAATGGGCCTCATCTCGCCTGGAGGGCAAAACCTCCTGGATTTTCTCGAGTTGTGGCAGGTGCTCTCGACTTACGACGGGGACCTCAGGGACCCGCTCTGGTGGCCTCAGGAAATGCCAGTCCCCATGCGAGTTCCTCGGGGGCGTCTCGGGATTCCTCTCCCGTCGATGCCGGGGCCTAAGACCTTGTGTGGAGTCGGGGCCGGAACCTGAGGATTCCTCTCCAGTGCTTACATGGATCTTGGGGTACTTCTGGAGTCTCCCCATGGGAGTCAGTCCTCGTCTCGAATGCGGGCATGCATTGCGCGTTCCTCCAGAGCGGTAGCAGCAGTGTCACGCCGTCCGCCGCGTGGATCAAAGGATCTATGGTTTTCCCTCGAGTCTTTCCCACGAGGCTTTCCCACGAGGCTTTCCCACAGGGCTCACCCACGTGCACACGTGGCGGGAGTCGATCCTCGGCTTGAACGTCAAGGCAGTGCAGGGAAAACAGGTTCCTCTGGAATGGACTGACACATCTGGGGGACTCTTGGAATGGTGGCACGACCCTGGAGTTCCTCTCGCCTTTCCTGTGGAGAGCGCCTCCTCTTGAGATGCGACGGGAACGCCGGGAATTCTTTCCCTACGAAACAGGGAAAGGATCCCTCATCTCGAGCTAGGAGGCGGAAACGGGGCTCCCCTGGATGTGTGCGGGACCCCACGTGCTTCCTCTCGAGTGCAGACGGGTATGTCGGGGAACTTCTTGAGTTGCAGCAATGGTGTGAAGGACCCTTTGGAAGTTCCAGTGGTTAGATGTGATTGGCCTTGAGAAGCCTCAGCGGAAATGGGCCTCATCTCGCCTGGAGGGCAAAACCTCCTGGATTTTCTCGAGTTGCGGCAGGTGCTCTCGACTTACGATGGGGACCTAAGGGAAAGGTTCTGGTGGCCTCAGGAAAGGCCAGTCCCCATGCGAGTTCCTCGGGGGCGTCTCGGGATTCCTCTCCCGTCGATGCCAGGGCCTAAGACCTTGTGTGGAGTCGGGGCCAGAACCTGAGGATTCCTCTCCAGTGCTGACATGGATCTTGGGGTACTTCTGGAGTCTCCCCAGGGGAGTCAGTCCTCGTCTCGAATGCGGGCATTCATTGCGCTTTCCTCCAGAGCGGTAGCAGCAGTGTCACGCAGTCCGCCGCGTGGATCAAAGGATCTATGGTTTTCCCTCGAGTCTTTCCCACGAGGCTTTCCCACGAGGCTTTCCCACAGGGCTGTCCCACGTGCACACGTGGTGGGAGTCGATCCTCGGCTTGAACGTCAAGGCAGTGCAGGGAAAACAGGTTCCTCTGGAATGGACTGACTCATCTGGGGGACTCTTGGAATGGTGGCACGACCCTGGAGTTCCTCTCGCCTTTCCTGTGGAGAGCGCCTCCTCTTGAGATACGACGGGAACGCCGGGAATTCTTTCCCTACGAAACAGGGAAAGGATCCCTCATCTCGGGCTAGGAGGCGGAAACTGGGCTCCCCTGGATGTGTGCGTGACCCACGTGCTTCCTCTCGAGTGCAGACGGGTATGTCGGGGAACTTCTTGAGTTGCAGCCATGGTGTGAAGGACCCTTTGGAAGTTCCAGTGGTTAGACGTGATTAGCCTCGAGAAGCCTCAGCGGAAATGGGCCTCATCTCGCCTGGAGGGCAAAACCTCCTGGATTTTCTCGAGTTGCGGCAGGTGCTCTCGACTTACGACGGGGACCTCAGGGACCCGCTCTGGTGGCCTCAGGAAAGGCCAGTCCCCATGCGAGTTCCTCGGGGGCCTCTCGGGATTCCTCTCCCGTCGATGCCGGGGCCTAAGACCTTGTGTGGAGTCGGGGCCGGAACCTGAGGATTCCTCTCCAGTGCTGACATGGATCTTGGGGTACTTCTGGAGTCTCCCCAGGGGAGTCAGTCCTCGTCTCGAATGCGGGCATGCACTTGCGCTTTCCTCCAGAGCGGTAGCAGCAGTGTCACGCAATCCGCCGCGTGGATAAAAGGATGTTTGGTTTTCCCTCGAGTCTTTCCCACGAGGCTTTACCACGAGGCTTTCCCACAGGGCTGTCCCACGTGCACACGTGGTGGGAGTCGATCGTCGGCTTGAACGTCAAGGCAGTGCAGGGAAAACAGGTTCCTCTGGAATGGACTGACACATCTGGGGGACTCTTGGAATGGTGGCATGACCCTGGAGTTCCTCTCGCCTTTCCTGTGGAGAGCGCCTCCTCTTGAGATGCGACGGGAACGCCGGGAATTCTTTCCCTACGAAACAGGGAAAGGATCCCTCATCTCGAGCTAGGAGGCGGAAACGGGGCTCCCCTGGATGTGTGCGGGACACCACGTGCTTCCTCTCGAGTGCAAACGGGTATGTTGGGGAACTTCTTGAGTTGCAGCAAGGGTGTGAAGGACCCTTTGGAAGTTCCAGTGGATAGACGTGATTAGCCTCGAGAAGCCTCAGCGGAAATGGGCCTCATCTCGTCTGGAGGGCAAAACCTCCTGGATTTTCTCGAGTTGCGGCAGGTGCTCTCGACTTACGACGGGGACCTCAGGGACCCGCTCTGGTGGCCTCAGGAAAGGCCAGTCCCCATGCGAGTTCCTCGGGGGCGCCTCGGGATTCCTCTCCCGTCGATGCCGGGGCCTAAGACCTTGTGTGCAGTCGGGGCCGGAACCTGAGGATTCCTCTCCAGTGCTGACATGGATCTTGGGGTACTTCTGGAGTCTCCCCAGGGGAGTCAGTCCTCGTCTCGAATGCGGGCATGCATTGCGCTTTCCTCCAGAGCGGTAGCAGCAGTGTCACGCAGTCCGCCGCGTGGATCAAAGGATCTATGGATTTCCCTCGAGTCTTTCCCACGAGGCTTTCCCACGAGGCTTTCCCACAGGGCTCTCCCACGTGCACACGTGGTGGGAGTCGATCCTCGGCTTGAACGTCAAGGCAGTGCAGGGAAAACAGGTTCCTCTGGAATGGACTGACACATCTGGGGGACTCTTGGAATGGTGTCACGACCCTGGACTTCCTCTCGCCTTTCCTGTGGAGAGCGCCTCCTCTTGAGATGCGACGGGAACGCCGGGAATTCTTTCCCTACGAAACAGGGAAAGGATCCCTCATCTCGAGCTAGGAGGCGGAAACGGGGCTCCCCTGGATGTGTGCGGGACACCACGTGCTTCCTCTCGAGTGCAGACGGGTATGTCGGGGAACTTCTTGAGTTGCAGCAAGGGTGTGAAGGACCCTTTGGAAGTTCCAGTGGTTAGATGTGATTGGCCTCGAGAATCCTCAGCGGAAATGGGCCTCATCTCGCCTGGAGGGCAAAACCTCCTGGATTTTCTCGAGTTGCGGCAGGTGCTCTCGACTTACGACGGGGACCTCAGGGAACCGCTCTGGTGGCCTCAGGAAAGGCCAGCCCCAATGCGAGTTCCTCGGGGGCATCTCGGGATTCCTCTCCCGTCCATGCCGGGGCCTAAGACCTTGTGTGGAGTCGGGGCCGGATCCTGAGGATTCCTCTCCAGTGCTGACATGGATCTTGGGGTACTTCTGGAGTCTCCCCAGGGGAGTCAGTCCTCGTCTCGAATGCGGGCATGCACTTGCGCTTTCCTCCAGAGCGGTAGCAGCAGTGTCACGCAGTCCGCCGCGTGGATCAAAGGATGTTTGGTTTTCCCTCGAGTCTTTCCCACGAGGCTTTCCCACGAGGCTGTCCCACGTGCACACGTGGTGGGAGTCGATCCTCGGCTTGAACGTCAAGGCAGTGCAGGGAAAACAGGTTCCTCTGGAATGGACTGACACATCTGGAGGACTCTTGGAATGGTGTCACGACCCTGGAGTTCCTCTCGCCTTTCCTGTGGAGAGCGCCTCCTCTTGAGATGCGACGGGAACTCCGGGAATTCTTTCCCTACGAAACAGGGAAAGGATCCCTCATCTCGAGCTCGGAGGCGGAAACGGGGCTCCCCTGGATGTGTGCGGGACCCCACGTGCTTCCTCTCGAGTGGAGACGGGTATGTCGGGGAACTTCTTGAGTTGCAGCAAGGGTGTGAAGGACCATTTGGAAGTTCCAGTGGTTAGATGTGATTGGCCTCGAGAAGCCTCAGCGGAAATGGGGCTCATCTCGCCAGGAGGGGAAAACCTCCTGGATTTTCTCGAGTTGCGGCAGGTGCTCTCGACTTACGACGGGGACCACAGGGACCCGCTCTGGTGGCCTCAGGAAAGGCCAGTCCCCATGCGAGTTCCTCGGGGGCGTCTCGGGATTCCTCTCCCGTCGATGCCGGGGCCTAAGACCTTGTGTGGAGTCGGGGCCGGAACCTGAGGATTCCTCTCCAGTGCTGACATGGAACTTGGGGTACTTCTGGAGTCTCCCCAGGGGAGTCAGTCCTCGTCTCGAATGCGGGCATGCACCTACGCTTTCCTCCAGAGCGGGAGCAGCAGTGTCACGCAGTCCGCCGCGTGGATCAAAGGATCTATGGTTTTCCCTCGAGTCTTTCCCACGAGGCTTTCCCACGAGGCTTTCCCACAGGGCTGTCCCACGTGCACACGTGGTGGGAGTCGATCCTCGGCTTGAACGTCAAGGCAGTGCAGGGAAAACAGGTTCCTCTGGAATGGACTGACACATCTGGGGGACTCTTGGAATGGTGGCACGACCCTGGAGTTCCTCTCGCCTTTCCTGTGGAGAGCGCCTCCTCTTGAGATGTGACGGGAACGCCGGGAATTCTTTCCCTACGAAACAGGGAAAGGATCCCTCATCTCGAGCTAGGAGGCGGAAACGGGGCTCCCCTGGATGTGTGCGGGACACCACGTGCTTCCTCTCGAGTGCAGACGGGTATGTCAGGGAACTTCTTGAGTTGCAGCAAGGGTGTGAAGGACCCTTTGGAAGTTCCAGTGGTTAGACGTGATTAGCCTCGAGAAGCCTCAGCGGAAATGGGTCTCATCTCGCCTGGAGGGCAAAACCTCCTGGATTTTCTCGAGTTGCGGCAGGTGCTCTCGACTTACGACGGGGACCTCAGGGACCCGCTCTGGTGGCCTCAGGAAAGGCCAGTCCCCATGCGAGTTCCTCTGGGGCCTCTCGGGATTCCTCTCCCGTCGATGCCGGGGCCTAAGACCTTGTGTGTAGTCGGGGCCGGAACCTGAGGATTCCTCTCCAGTGCTGACATGGATTTTGGGGTACTTCTGGAGTCTCCCCAGGGGAGTCACTGCTCGTCTCGAATGCGGGCATGCACTTGCGCTTTCCTCCAGAGCGGTAGCAGCAGTGTCACGCAGTCCGCCGCGTGGATCAAAGGATCTGTGGTTTTCCCTCGAGTCTTTCCCACGAGGCTTTCCCACGAGGCTTTCCCACAGGGCTGTCCCACGTGCACACGTGGTGGGAGTCGATCCTCGGCTTGAACGTCAAGGCAGTGCAGGGAAAACATGTTCCTCTGGAATGGACTGACACATCTGGGGGACTCTTGGAATGGTGTCACGACCCTGGAGTTCCTCTCGCCTTTCCTGTGGAGAGCGCCTCCTCTTGAGATGCGACGGGAACGCCGGGAATTCTTTCCCTACGAAACAGGGAAAGGATCCCTCATCTCGAGCTAGGAGGCGGAAACGGGGCTCCCCTGGATGTGTGCGGGACCCCACGTGCTTCCTCTCGAGTGGAGACGGGTATGTCGGGGAACTTCTTGAGTTGCAGCAATGGTGTGAAGGACCCTTTGGAAGTTGCAGTGGTTAGATGTGATTGGCCTCGAGAAGCCTCAGCGGAAATGGGCCTCATCTCGCCTGGAGGGCAAAACCTCCTGGATTTTATCGAGTTGCGGCAGGTGCTCTCGTCTTACGACGGGGACCACAGGGAACCGCTCTGGTGGCCTCAGGAAAGGCCAGTCCCCATGCGAGTTCCTCGGGGGCCTCTCGGGATTCCTCTCCCGTCGATGCCGGGGCCTAAGACCTTGTGTGGAGTCGGGGCCGGAACCTGAGGATTCCTCTCCAGTGCTGACATGGAACTTGGGGTACTTCTGGAGTCTCCCCAGGGGAGTCAGTCCTCGTCTCGAATGCGGGCATGCAACTACGCTTTCCTCCAGAGCGGGAGCAGCAGTGTCACGCAGTCCGCCGCGTGGATCAAAGGATCTATGGTTTTCCCTCGAGTCTTTCCCACGAGGCTTTCCCACGAGGCTTTTCCACAGGGCTGTCCCACGTGCACACGTGGTGGGAGTCGATCCTCGGCTTGAACGTCAAGGCAGTGCAGGGAAAACAGGTTCCTCTGGAATGGACTGACACATCTGGGGGACTCTTGGAATGGTGGCACGACCCTGGAGTTCCTCTCGCCTTTCCTGTGGAGAGCGCCTCCTCTTGAGCTGTGACGGGAACGCCGGGAATTCTTTCCCTACGAAACAGGGAAAGGATCCCTCATCTCGAGCTAGGAGGTGGAAACGGGGCTACCCTGGATGTGTGCGGGACCCCACGTGCTTCCTCTCGAGTGGAGACGGGTATGTCCGGGAACTTCTTGAGTTGCAGCAAGGGTGTGAAGGAACCATTGGAAGTTCCAGTGGTTAGACGTGATTAGCCTCGAGAAGCCTCAGCGGAAATGGGCCTCATCTCGCCTGGAGGGCAAAACCTCGTGGATTTTCTCGTGTTGCGGCAGGTGCTCTCCACTTACGACGGGGACCTCAGGGACCCGCTCTGGTGGCCTCAGGAAAGGCCCGTCCCCATGCGAGTTCCTCGGGGGCCTCTCGGGATTCCTCTCCCGTCGATGCCGGGGCCTAAGACCTTGTGTGCAGTCGGGGCCGGAACCTGAGGATTCCTCTCCAGTGCTGACATGGATCTTGGGGTACTTCTGGAGTCTCCCCAGGGGAGTCAGTCCTCGTCTCGAATGCGGGCATGCATTGCGCTTTCCTCCAGAGCGGTAGCAGCAGTGTCACGCAGTCCGCCGCGTGGATCAAAGGATCTATGGTTTTCCCTCGAGTCTTTCCCATGAGGCTTTCCCACGAGGCTTTCCCACAGGGCTCTCCCACGTGCACACGTGGTGGGAGTCGATCCTCGGCTTGAACGTCAAGGCAGTGCAGGGAAAACAGGTTCCTCTGGAATGGATTGACACATCTGGGGGACTCTTGGAATGGTGTCACGACCCTGGACTTCCTCTCGCCTTTCCTGTGGAGAGCGCCTCCTCTTGAGATGCGACGGGAACGCCGGGAATTCTTTCCCTACGAAACAGGGAAAGGATCCCTCATCTCGAGCTAGGAGGCGGAAACGGGGCTCCCCTGGATGTGTGCGGGACACCACGTGCTTCCTCTCGAGTGCAGACGGGTATGTCGGGGAACTTCTTGAGTTGCAGCAAGGGTGTGAAGGACCCTTTGGAAGTTCCAGTGGTTAGACGTGATTAGCCTCGAGAAGCCTCAGCGGAAATGGGCCTCATCTCGCCTGGAGGGCAAAACCTCCTGGATTTTCTCGAGTTGCGGCAGGTGCTCTCGACTTACGACGGGGACCTCAGGGACCCGCTCTGGTGGCCTCAGGAAAGGCCAGTCCCCATGCGAGTTCCTCTGGGGCCTCTCGGGATTCCTCTCCCGTCGATGCCGGGGCCTAAGACCTTATGTGTAGTCGGGGCCGGAACCTGAGGATTCCTCTCCAGTGCTGACATGGATTTTGGGGTACTTCTGGAGTCTCCCCAGGGGAGTCACTGCTCGTCTCGAATGCGGGCATGCACTTGCGCTTTCCTCCAGAGCGGTAGCAGCAGTGTCACGCAGTCCGCCGCGTGGATCAAAGGATCTATGGTTTTCCCTCGAGTCTTTCCCACGAGGCTTTCCCACGAGGCTTTCCCACAGGGCTGTCCCACGTGCACACGTGGTGGGAGTCGATCCTCGGCTTGAACGTCAAGGCAGTGCAGGGAAAACAGGTTCCTCTGGAATGGACTGACACATCTGGGGGACTCTTGGAATGGTGTCACGACCCTGGAGTTCCTCTCGCCTTTCCTGTGGAGAGCGCCTCCTCTTGAGATGCGACGGGAACGCCGGGAATTCTTTCCCTACGAAACAGGGAAAGGATCCCTCATCTCGAGCTAGGAGGCGGAAACGGGGCTCCCCTGGACGTGTGCGGGACCCCACGTGCTTCCTCTCGAGTGAAGACGGGTATGTCGGGGAACTTCTTGAGTTGCAGCAATGGTGTGAAGGACCCTTTGGAAGTTGCAGTGGTTAGATGTGATTGGCCTCGAGAAGCCTCAGCGGAAATGGGCCTCATCTCGCCTGGAGGGCAAAACCTCCTGGATTTTCTCGAGTTGCGGCAGGTGCTCTCGACTTACGACGGGGACCTCAGGGATCCGCTCTGGTGGCCTCAGGAAAGGCCAGTCCCCATGCGAGTTCCTCGGGGGCGTCTCGGGATTCCTCTCCCGTCGATGCCGGGGCCTAAGACCTTGTGTGGAGTCGGGGCCAGAACCTGAGGATTCCTCTCCAGTGCTGACATGGATCTTGGGGTACTTCTGGAGTCTCCCCAGGGGAGTCAGTCCTCGTCTCGAATGCGGGCATACACTTGCGCTTTCCTCCAGAGCGGTAGCAGCAGTGTCATGCAGTCCGCCGCGTGGATCAAAGGATCTATGGTTTCCCTCGAGTCTTTCCCACGAGGCTTTCCCACGAGGCTTTCCCACAGGGCTGTCCCACGTGCACACGTGGTGGGAGTCGATCCTCGGCTTGAACGTCAAGGCAGTGCAGGGAAAACAGGTTCCTCTGGAATGGACTGACACATCTGGGGGACTCTTGGAATGGTGGCATGACCCTGGAGTTCCTCTCGCCTTTCCTGTGGAGAGCGCCTCCTCTTGAGATGCGACGGGAACGCCGGGAATTCTTTCCCTACGAAACAGGGAAAGGATCCCTCATCTCGAGCTAGGAGGCGGAAACGGGGCTCCCCTGGATGTGTGCGGGACACCACGTGCTTCCTCTCGAGTGCAAACGGGTATGTTGGGGAACTTCTTGAGTTGCAGCAAGGGTGTGAAGGACCCTTTGGAAGTTCCAGTGGTTAGACGTGATTAGCCTCGAGAAGCCTCAGCGGAAATGGGCCTCATCTCGCCTGGAGGGCAAAACCTCCTGGATTTTCTCGAGTTGCGGCAGGTGCTCTCGACTTACGACGGGGAACTAAGGGAAAGGCTCTGGTGGCCTCAGGAAAGGCCAGTCCCCATGCGAGTTCCTCGGGGGCGTCTCGGGATTCCTCTCCCGTCGATGCCGGGGCCTAAGACCTTGTGTGGAGTCGGGGCCGGAACCTGAGGATTCCTCTCCAGTGCTGACATGGATCTTGGGGTACTTCTGGAGTCTCCCCAGGGGAGTCAGTCCTCGTCTCGAATGCGGGCATGCACTTGCGCTTTCCTCCAGAGCGGTAGCAGCAGTGTCACGCAGTCCGCCGCGTGGATCAAAGGATGTTTGGTTTTCCCTCGAGTCTTTCCCACGAGGCTTTCCCACGAGGCTTTCCCACAGGGCTGTCCCACGTGCACACGTGGTGGGAGTCGATCCTCGGCTTGAACGTCAAGGCAGTGCAGGGAAAACAGGTTCCTCTGGAATGGACTGACACATCTGGGGGACTCTTGGAATGGTGGCATGACCCTGGAGTTCCTCTCGCCTTTCCTGTGGAGAGCGCCTCCTCTTGAGATGCGACGGGAACGCCGGGAATTCTTTCCCTACGAAACAGGGAAAGGATCCCTCATCTCGAGCTAGGAGGCGGAAACGGGGCTCCCCTGGATGTGTGCGGGACACCACGTGCTTCCTCTCGAGTGCAGACGGGTATGTCGGGGAACTTCTTGAGTTGCAGCAAGGGTGTGAAGGACCCTTTGGAAGTTCCAGTGGTTAGATGTGATTGGCCTCGAGAATCCTCAGCGGAAATGGGCCTCATCTCGCCTGGAGGGCAAAACCTCCTGGATTTTCTCGAGTTGCGGCAGGTGCTCTCGACTTACGACGGGGACCTCAGGGAACCGCTCTGGTGGCCTCAGGAAAGGCCAGCCCCAATGCGAGTTCCTCGGGGGCGTCTCGGGATTCCTCTCCCGTCCATGCCGGGGCCTAAGACCTTGTGTGGAGTCGGGGCCGGATCCTGAGGATTCCTCTCCAGTGCTGACATGGATCTTGGGGTACTTCTGGAGTCTCCCCAGGGGAGTCAGTCCTCGTCTCGAATGCGGGCATGCACTTGCGCTTTCCTCCAGAGCGGTAGCAGCAGTGTCACGCAGTCCGCCGCGTGGATCAAAGGATGTTTGGTTTTCCCTCGAGTCTTTCCCACGAGGCTTTCCCACAGGGCTGTCCCACGTGCACACGTGGTGGGAGTCGATCCTCGGCTTCAACGTCAAGGCAGTGCAGGGAAAACAGGTTCCTCTGGAATGGACTGACACATCTGGGGGACTCTTGGAATGGTGGCACGACCCTGGAGTTCCTCTCGCCTTTCCTGTGGAGAGCGCCTCCTCTTGAGATGTGACGGGAACGCCGGGAATTCTTTCCCTACGAAACAGGGAAAGGATCCCTCATCTCGAGCTAGGAGGTGGAAACGGGGCTACCCTGGATGTGTGCGGGACCCCACGTGCTTCCTCTCGAGTGGAGACGGGTATGTCCGGGAACTTCTTGAGTTGCACCAAGGGTGTGAAGGACCCATTGGAAGTTCCAGTGGTTAGACGTGATTAGCCTCGAGAAGCCTCAGCGGAAATGGGCCTCATCTCGCCTGGAGGGCAAAACCTCGTGGATTTTCTCGTGTTGCGGCAGGTGCTCTCCACTTACGACGGGGACCTCAGGGACCCGCTCTGGTGGCCTCAGGAAAGGCCAGTCCCCATGCGAGTTCCTCTGGGGCCTCTCGGGATTCCTCTCCCGTCGATGCCGGGGCCTAAGACCTTGTGTGTAGTCGGGGCCGGAACCTGAGGATTCCTCTCCAGTGCTGACATGGATTTTGGGGTACTTCTGGAGTCTCCCCAGGGGAGTCACTCCTCGTCTCGAATGCGGGCATGCACTTGCGCTTTCCTCCAGAGCGGTAGCAGCAGTGTCACGCAGTCCGCCGCGTGGATCAAAGGATCTATGGTTTTCCCTCGAGTCTTTCCCACGAGGCTTTCCCACGAGGCTTTCCCACAGGGCTGTCCCACGTGCACACGTGGTGGGAGTCGATCCTCGGCTTGAACGTCAAGGCAGTGCAGGGAAAACAGGTTCCTCTGGAATGGACTGACACATCTGGGGGACTCTTGGAATGGTGTCACGACCCTGGAGTTCCTCTCGCCTTTCCTGTGGAGAGCGCCTCCTCTTGAGATGCGACGGGAACGCCGGGAATTCTTTCCCTACGAAACAGGGAAAGGATCCCTCATCTCGAGCTAGGAGGCGGAAACGGGGCTCCCCTGGATGTGTGCGGGACCCCACGTGCTTCCTCTCGAGTGGAGACGGGTATGTCGGGGAACTTCTTGAGTTGCAGCAATGGTGTGAAGGACCCTTTGGAAGTTCCAGTGGTTAGACGTGATTGGCCTCGAGAAGCCTCAGCGGAAATGGGCCTCATCTTGTCTGTAGGGCAAAACCTCCTGGATTTTCTAGAGTTGCGGCAGGTGCTCTCGACTTACGACGGGGACCTCAGGGACCCGCTCTGGTGGCCTCAGGAAAGGCCAGTCCCCATGCGAGTTCCTCGGGGGCGTCTCGGGATTCCTCTCCCGTCGATGCCGGGGCCTAAGTCCTTGTGTGGAGTCGGGGCCGGAACCTGAGGATTCCTCTCCAGTGCTGACATGGATCTTGGGGTACTTCTGGAGTCTCCCCAGGGGAGTCAGTCCTCGTCTCGAATGCGGGCATGCACTTGCGCTTTCCTCCAGAGCGGTAGCAGCAGTGTCACGCAGTCCGCCGCGTGGATCAAAGGATGTTTGGTTTTCCCTCGAGTCTTTCCCACGAGGCTTTCCCACGAGGCTTTCCCACAGGGCTGTCCCACGTGGACACGTTGTGGGAGTCGATCCTCGGCTTGAACGTCAAGGCAGTGCAGGGAAAACAGGTTCCTCTGGAATGGATTGACACATCTGGGGGACTCTTGGAATGGTGTCACGACCCTGGACTTCCTCTCGCCTTTCCTGTGGAGAGCGCCTCCTCTTGAGATGCGACGGGAACGCCGGGAATTCTTTCCCTACGAAACAGGGAAAGGATCCCTCATCTCGAGCTAGGAGGCGGAAACGGGGCTCCCCTGGATGTGTGCGGGACACCACGTGCTTCCTCTCGAGTGCAGACGGGTATGTCGGGGAACTTCTTGAGTTGCAGCAAGGGTGTGAAGGACCCTTTGGAAGTTCCAGTGGTTAGACGTGATTAGCCTCGAGAAGCCTCAGCGGAAATGGGCCTCATCTCGCCTGGAGGGCAAAACCTCCTGGATTTTCTCGAGTTGCGGCAGGTGCTCTCGACTTACGACGGGGACCTCAGGGACCCGCTCTGGTGGCCTCAGGAAAGGCCAGTCCCCATGCGAGTTCCTCTGGGGCCTCTCGGGATTCCTCTCCCGTCGATGCCGGGGCCTAAGACCTTATGTGTAGTCGGGGCCGGAACCTGAGGATTCCTCTCCAGTGCTGACATGGATTTTGGGGTACTTCTGGAGTCTCCCCAGGGGAGTCACTCCTCGTCTCGAATGCGGGCATGCACTTGCGCTTTCCTCCAGAGCGGTAGCAGCAGTGTCACGCAGTCCGCCGCGTGGATCAAAGGATCTATGGTTTTCCCTCGAGTCTTTCCCACGAGGCTTTCCCACGAGGCTTTCCCACAGGGCTGTCCCACGTGCACACGTGGTGGGAGTCGATCCTCGGCTTGAACGTCAAGGCAGTGCAGGGAAAACAGGTTCCTCTGGAATGGACTGACACATCTGGGGGACTCTTGGAATGGTGTCACGACCCTGGAGTTCCTCTCGCCTTTCCTGTGGAGAGCGCCTCCTCTTGAGATGCGACGGGAACGCCGGGAATTCTTTCCCTACGAAACAGGGAAAGGATCCCTCATCTCGAGCTAGGAGGCGGAAACGGGGCTCCCCTGGATGTGTGCGGGACCCCACGTGCTTCCTCTCGAGTGGAGACGGGTATGTCGGGGAACTTCTTGAGTTGCAGCAATGGTGTGAAGGACCCTTTGGAAGTTCCAGTGGTTAGACGTGATTGGCCTCGAGAAGCCTCAGCGGAAATGGGCCTCATCTTGTCTGTAGGGCAAAACCTCCTGGATTTTCTAGAGTTGCGGCAGGTGCTCTCGACTTACGACGGGGACCTCAGGGACCCGCTCTGGTGGCCTCAGGAAAGGCCAGTCCCCATGCGAGTTCCTCGGGGGCGTCTCGGGATTCCTCTCCCGTCGATGCCGGGGCCTAAGTCCTTGTGTGGAGTCGGGGCCGGAACCTGAGGATTCCTCTCCAGTGCTGACATGGATCTTGGGGTACTTCTGGAGTCTCCCCAGGGGAGTCAGTCCTCGTCTCGAATGCGGGCATGCACTTGCGCTTTCCTCCAGAGCGGGAGCAGCAGTGTCACGCAGTCCGCCGCGTGGATCAAAGGATGTTTGGTTTTCCCTCGAGTCTTTCCCACGAGGCTTTCCCACGAGGCTTTCCCACAGGGCTGTCCCACGTGGACACGTTGTGGGAGTCGATCCTCGGCTTGAACGTCAAGGCAGTGCAGGGAAAACAGGTTCCTCTGGAATGGACTGACACATCTGGGGGACTCTTGGAATGGTGGCATGACCCTGGAGTTCCTCTCGCCTTTCCTGTGGAGAGCGCCTCCTCTTGAGATGCGACGGGA
The DNA here is from genome assembly GCF_042477335.2 of Ovis canadensis. Lineage (NCBI taxonomy): Eukaryota > Metazoa > Chordata > Mammalia > Artiodactyla > Bovidae > Ovis > Ovis canadensis. The sequence goes on from NC_091264.1 coordinate 8,627,709, forward strand.
ACGCCGGGAATTCTTTCCCTACGAAACAGGGAAAGGATCCCTCATCTCGAGCTAGGAGGCGGAAACGGGGCTCCCCTGGATGTGTGCGGGACACCACGTGCTTCCTCTCGAGTGCAGACGGGTATGTCGGGGAACTTCTTGAGTTGCAGCAAGGGTGTGAAGGACCCTTTGGAAGTTCCAGTGGTTAGATGTGATTGGCCTCGAGAAGCCTCAGCGGAAATGGGCCTCATCTCGCCTGGAGGGCAAAACCTCCTGGATTTTCTCGAGTTGCGGCAGGTGCTCTCGACTTACGACGGGGACCTCAGGGACCCGCTCTGGTGGCCTCAGGAAAGGCCAGTCCCCGTGCGAGTTCCTCGGGGGCCTCTCGGGATTCCTCTCCCGTCGATGCCGGGGCCTAAGACCTTGTGTGGAGTCGGGGCCGGAACCTGAGGATTCCTCTCCAGTGCTGACATGGATCTTGGGGTACTTCTGGAGTCTCCCCAGGGGAGTCAGTCCTCGTCTCGAATGCGGGCATGCACTTGCGCTTTCCTCCAGAGCGGTAGCAGCAGTGTCACGCAGTCCGCCGCGTGGATCAAAGGATCTATGGTTTTCCCTCGAGTCTTTCCCCCGAGGCTTTCCCACGAGGCTTTCCCAAAGGGCTGTCCCACGTGCACACGTGGTGGGAGTCGATCCTCGGCTTGAACGTCAAGGCAGTGCAGGGAAAACAGGTTCCTCTGGAATGGACTGACACATCTGGGGGACTCTTGGAATGGTGGCACGACCCTGGAGTTCCTCTCGCCTTTCCTGTGGAGAGCGCCTCCTCTTGAGATGCGACGGGAACGCCGGGAATTCTTTCCCTCCGAAACAGGGAAAGGATCCCTCATCTCGAGCTAGGAGTCGGAAACGGGGCTCCCCTGGATGTGTGCGGGACCCACGTGCTTCCTCTCGAGTGGAGACGGGTATGTCGGGGAACTTCTTGAGTTGCAGCAAGGGTGTGAAGGACCCTTTGGAAGTTCCAGTGGTTAGACGTGATTAGCCTCGAGAAGCCTCAGCGGAAATGGGCCTCATCTCGCCTGGAGGGCAAAACCTCCTGGATTTTCTCGAGTTGCGGCAGGTGCTCTCGACTTACGACGGGGACCTCAGGGACCCGCTCTTGTGGCCTCAGGAAAGGCCAGTCCCCATGCGAGTTCCTCGGGGGCGTCTCGGGATTCCTCTCCCGTCGATGCCGGGGCCAAAGACCTTGTGTGGAGTCGGGGCCGGAACCTGAGGATTCCTCTCCAGTGCTGACATGGATCTTGGGGTACTTCTGGAGTCTCCCCAGGGGAGTCAGTCCTCGTCTCGAATGCGGGCATGCACTTGCGCTTTCCTCCAGAGTGGTAGCAGCAGTGTCACGCAGTCCGCCGCGTGGATCAAAGGATCTATGGTTTTCCCTCGAGTCTTTCCCACGAGGCTTTCCCACGAGGCTTTCCCACAGGGCTGTCCCAAGTGCACACGTGGTGGGAGTCGATCCTCGGCTTGAACGTCAAGGCAGTGCAGGGAAAACAGGTTCCTCTGGTATGGACTGACACATCTGGGGGACTCTTGGAATGGTGGCACGACCCTGGAGTTCCTCTCGCCTTTCCTGTGGAGAGCGCCTCCTCTTGAGATGCCACGGGAACGCCGGGAATTCTTTCCCTACGAAACAGGGAAAGGATCCCTCATCTCGAGCTAGGAGGCGGAAACGGGGCTCCCCTGGATGTGTGCGGGACGCACGTGCTTCCTCTCGAGTGGAGACGGGTATGTCGGGGAACTTCTTGAGTTGCAGCAAGGTTGTGAAGGACCCTTTGGAAGTTCCAGTGGTTAGACGTGATTAGCCTCGAGAAGCCTCAGCGGAAATGGGCCTCATCTCGCCTGGAGGGCAAAACCTCCTGGATTTTCTCGAGTTGCGGCAGGTGCTCTCGACTTACGACGGGGACCTCAGGGAAAGGCTCTGGTGGCCTCAGGAAAGGCCAGTCCCCATGCGAGTTCCTTGGGGGCCTCTCGGGATTCCTCTCCCGTCGATGCCGGGGCCTAAGACCTTGTGTGGAGTCGGGGCCGGAACCTGAGGATTCCTCTCCAGTGCTGACATGGATCTTGGGGTACTTCTGGAGTCTCCCCAGGGGAGTCAGTCCTCGTCTCGAATGCGGGCATGCACTTGCGCTTTCCTCCAGAGCGGTAGCAGCAGTGTCACGCACTCCGCCGCGTGGAGCAAAGGATCTATGGTTTTCCCTCGAGTCTTTCCCACGAGGCTTTCCCACGAGGCTTTCCCACAGGGCTGTCCCACGTGCACACGTGGTGGGAGTCGATCCTCGGCTTGAACGTCAAGGCAGTGCAGGGAAAACAGGTTCCTCTGGAATGGACTGACACATCTGGGGGACTCTTGGAATGGTGGCACGACCCTGGAGTTCGTCTCGCCTTTCCTGTGGAGAGCGCCTCCTCTTGAGATGCGACGGGAACGCCGGGAATTCTTTCCCTACGAAACAGTTAAAGGATCCCTCATCTCGAGCTAGGAGGCGGAAACGGGGCTCCCCTGGATGTGTGCGGGACACCACGTGCTTCCTCTCGAGTGGAGACGGGTATGTCGGGGAACTTCTTGAGTTGCAGCAATGGTGTGAAGGACCCTTTGGAAGTTCCAGTGGTTAGATGTGATTGGCCTCGAGAAGCCTCAGCGGAAATGGGCCTCATCTCGCCTGGAGGGCAAAACCTCCTGGATTTTCTCGAGTTGCGGCAGGTGCTCTCGACTTACGACGGGGAACTAAGGGAAAGGCTCTGGTGGCCTCAGGAAAGGCCAGTCCCCATGCGAGTTCCTCGGGGGCGTCTCGGGATTCCTCTCCCGTCGATGCCGGGGCCTAAGACCTTGTGTGGAGTCGGGGCCGGAAACTGAGGATTCCTCTCCAGTGCTGACATGGATCTTGGGGTACTTCTGGAGTCTCCCCAGGGGAGTCAGTCCTCGTCTCGAATGCGGGCATGCACTTGCGCTTTCCTCCAGAGCGGTAGCAGCAGTGTCACGCAGTCCGCCGCGTGGATCAAAGGATCTATGGTTTTCCCTCGAGTCTTTCCCACGAGGCTTTCCCACAGGGCTGTCCCAAGTGCACACGTGGTGGGAGTCGATCCTCGGCTTGAACGTCAAGGCAGTGCAGGGAAAACAGGTTCCTCTGGAATGGACTGACACATCTGGGGGACTCTTGGAATGGTGTCACGACCCTGGAGTTCCTCTCGCCTTTCCTGTGGAGAGCGCCTCCTCTTGAGATGCGACGGGAACGCCGGGAATTCTTTCCCTACGAAACAGGGAAAGGATCCCTCATCTCGAGCTAGGAGGCGGAAACGGGGCTCCCCTGGATGTGTGCGGGACACCACGTGCTTCCTCTCGAGTGCAGATGGGTATGTCGGGGAACTTCTTGAGTTGCAGCAAGGGTGTGAGGGACCCTTTGGAAGTTCCAGTGGTTAGATGTGATTGGCCTCGAGAAGCCTCAGCGGAAATGGGCCTCATCTCGCCTGGAGGGCAAAACCTCCTGGATTTTCTCGAGTTGCGGCAGGTGCTCTCGACTTACGACGGGGACCTCAGGGACCCGCTCTGGTGGCCTCAGGAAAGGCCAGTCCCCATGCGAGTTCCTCGGGGGCCTCTCGGGATTCCTCTCCCGTCGATGCCGGGGCCTAAGACCTTGTGTGGAGTCGGGGCCGGAACCTGAGGATTCCTCTCCAGTGCTTACATGGACCTTGAGGTACTTCTGGAGTCTCCCCAGGGGAGTCAGTCCTCGTCTCCAATGCGGGCATGCATTGCGCTTTCCTCCAGAGCGGTAGCAGCAGTGTCACGCAGTCCGCCGCGTGGATCAAAGGATCTATGGTTTTCCCTCGAGTCTTTCCCACGAGGCTTTCCCACGAGGCTTTCCCACAGGGCTGCGCCACGTGCACACGTGGTGGGAGTCGATCCTCGGCTTGAACGTCAAGGCAGTGCAGGGAAAGCAGGTTCCTCTGGAATGGACTGACTCATCTGGGGGACTCTTGGAATGGTGGCACGACCCTGGAGTTCCTCTCGCCTTTCCTGTGGAGAGCGCCTCCTCTTGAGATGCGACGGGAACGCCGGGAATTCTTTCCCTACGAAACAGGGAAAGGATCCCTCATCTCGAGCTAGGAGGCGGAAACGGGGCTCCCCTGGATGTGTGCGTGACCCACGTGCTTCCTCTCGAGTGCAGACGGGTATGTCGGGGAACTTCTTGAGTTGCAGCAAGGGTGTGAAGGACCCTTTGGAAGTTCCAGTGGTTAGATGTGATTGGCCTCGAGAAGCCTCAGCGGAAATGGGCCTCATCTCGCCTGAAGGGCAAAACCTCCTGGATTTTCTCGAGTTGCGGCATGTGCTCTCGACTTACGACGGGGACCTCAGGGACCCGCTCTGGTGGCCTCAGGACAGGCCAGTCCTATTGCGAGTTCCTCGGGGGCCTCTCGGGATTCCTCTCCTGTCGATGCCGGGGCCTAAGACCTTGTGTGGAGTCGGGGCCGGAACCTGAGGATTCCTCTCCAGTGCTGACATGGATCTTGGGGTACTTCTGGAGTCTCCCCAGGGGAGTCAGTCCTCGTCTCGAATGCGGGCATGCACTTGCGCTTTCCTCCAGAGCGGTAGCAGCAGTGTCACGCAGTCCGCCGCGTGGATCAAAGGATCTATGGTTTTCCCTCGAGTCTTTCCCACGAGGCTTTCCCACGAGCCTTTCCCACAGGGCTGTCCCACGTGCACACGTGGTGGGAGTCGATCCTCGGCTTGAACGTCAAGGCAGTGCAGGGAAAACAGGTTCCTCTGGAATGGACTGACATATCTGGGGGACTCTTGGAATGGTGGCACGACCCTGGAGTTCCTCTCGCCTTTCCTGTGGAGAGCGCCTCCTCTTGAGATGCGACGGGAACGCCGGGAATTCTTTCCCTACGAAACAGGGAAAGGATCCCTCATCTCGAGCTAGGAGGCGGAAACGGGGCTCCCCTGGATGTGTGCGGGACACCACGTGCTTCCTCACGAGTGGAGACGGGTATGTCGGGGAACTTCTTGAGTTGCAGCAATGGTGTGAAGGACCCTTTGGAAGTTCCAGTGGTTAGATGTAATTGGCCTCGAGAAGCCTCAGCGGAAATGGGCCTCATCTCGCCTGGAGGGCAAAACCTTCTGGATTTTCTCGAGTTGCGGCAGGTGCTCTCGACTTACGACGGGGACCTCAGGGACCCGCTCTGGTGGCCTCAGGAAAGGCCAGTCCCCATGCGAGTTCCTCGGGGGCCTCTCGGGATTCCTCTCCCGTCGATGCCGGGGCCTAAGACCTTGTGTGGAGTCGGGGCCGGAACCTGAGGATTCCTCTCCAGTGCTGACATGGATCTTGGGGTACTTCTGGAGTCTCCCCAGGGGAGTCAGTCCTCGTCTCGAATGCAGGCATGCACTTGCGCTTTCCTCCAGAGCGGTAGCAGCAGTGTCACGCAGTCCGCCGCGTGGATCAAAGGATCTATGGTTTTCCCTCGAGTCTTTCCCACGAGGCTTTCCCACGAGGCTTTCCCACAGGGCTGTCCCACGTGCACACGTGGTGGGAGTGGATCCTCGGCTTGAACGTCAAGGCAGTGCAGGGAAAACAGGTTCCTCTGGAATGGACTGACACATCTGGGGGACTCTTGGAATGGTGGCACGACCCTGGAGTTCCTCTCGCCTTTCCTGTGGAGAGCGCCTCCTCTTGAGTTGCGACGGGAACGCCGGGAATTCTTTCCCTACGAAACAGGGAAAGGATCCCTCATCTCGAGCTAGGAGGCGGAAACGGGGCTCCCCTGGATGTGTGCGGGACCCCACGTGCTTCCTCTCGAGTGGAGACGGGTATGTCGGGGAACTTCTTGAGTTGCAGCAAGGGTGTGAATGACCCTTTGGAAGTTCCAGCGGTTAGATGTGATTAGCCTCGAGAAGCCTCAGCGGAAATGGGCCTCATCTCGCCTGGAGGGCAAAACCTCCTGGATTTTCTCGAGTTGCGGCAGGTGCTCTCGACTTACGATGGGGACCTCAGGGACCCGCTCTGCTGGCCTCAGGAAAGGCCAGTCCCCATGCGAGTTCCTCGGGGGCCTCTTGGCATTCCTCTCCCGTTGATGCCGGGGCCTAAGACCTTGTGTGGAGTCGGGGCCGGAACCTGAGGATTCCTCTCCAGTGCTGACATGGATCTTGGGGTATTTCTGGAGTCTCCCCAGGGGAGTCAGTCCTCGTCTCGAATGCGGGCATGCACTCGCGCTTTCCTCCAGAGCGGTAGCAGCAGTGTCACGCAGTCCGCCGCGTGGATCAAAGGATCTATGGTTTTCCCTCGAGTCTTTCCCACGAGGCTTTCCCACGAGGCTTTCCCACAGGGCTGTCCCACGTGCACACGTGGTGGGAGTGGATCCTCGGCTTGAACGTCAAGGCAGTGCAGGGAAAACAGGTTCCTCTGGAATGGACTGACACATCTGGGGGACTCTTGGAATGGTGGCATGACCCTGGAGTTCCTCTCGCCTTTCCTGTGGAGAGCGCCTCCTCTTGAGATGCGACGGGAACGCCGGGAATTCTTTCCCTACGAAACAGGGAAAGGATCCCTCATCTCGAGCTAGGAGGCGGAAACGGGGCTCCCCTGGATGTGTGCGGGACCCCACGTGCTTCCTCTCGAGTGGAGACGGGTATGTCGGGGAACTTCTTGAGTTGCAGCAAGGGTGTGAAGGACCCTTTGGAAGTTCCAGTGGTTAGACGTGATTAGCCTCGAGAAGCCTCAGCGGAAATGGGCCTCATCTCGACTGGAGGGCAAAACCTCCTGGATTTTCTCGAGTTGCGGCAGGTGCTCTCGACTTATGACGGGGACCTCAGGGACCCGCTCTGGTGGCCTCAGGAAAGGCCAGTCCCCATGCGAGTTCCTCGGGGGCCTCTCGGGGTTCCTCTCCCATCGATGCCGGGGCCTAAGACCTTGTGTGGAGTCGGGGCCGGAACCTGAGGATTCCTCTGCACTGCTGACATGGATTTGAGGTAATTCTGGAGTCTCCCCAGGGGAGTCTGTCCTCGTCTCGAATGCGGGCATGCACTTGCGCTTTCCTCCAGAGCGGTATCAGCAGTGTCACGCAGTCCGCCGCGTGGATCAAAGGATCTATGGTTTTCCCTCGAGTCTTTCCCACGAGGCTTTCCCACGAGGCTTTCCCACAGGGCTGTCCCACGTGCATACGTGGTGGGAGTGGATCCTCGGCTTGAACGTCAAGGCAGTGCAGGGAAAACAGATTCCTCTGGAATGGACTGACACATCTGGGGGACTCTAGGAATGGTGGCACGACCCTGGAGTTCCTCTCGCCTTTCCTGTGGAGAGCGCCTCCTCTTGAGATGCGACGGGAACGCCGGGAATTCTTTCCCTACGAAACAGGGAAAGGATCCCTCATCTCGAGCTAGGAGGCGGAAACGGGGCTCCCCTGGATGGGTGCGGGACCCCACGTGCTTCCTCTCGAGTTGAGACGGGTATGTCGCGGAACTGCTTAAGTTGCAGCAATGGTGTGAAGGACCCTTTGGAAGTTCCAGTGGTTAGACGTGATTAGCCTCGAGAAGCCTCAGCGGAAATGGGCCTCATCTCGCCTGAAGGGCAAAACCTCCTGGATTTTCTCGAGTTGCGGCAGGTGCTCTCGACTTACGACGGGGACCTCAGGGACCCGCTCTGGTGGCCTCAGGAAAGGCCAGTCCCCATGCGAGTTCCTCAGGGGCCTCTCGGGATTCCTCTCACGTCGATGCCGGGGCCTAAGACCTTGTGTGTAGTCGGGGCCGGAACCGGAGGATTCCTCTCCAGTGCTGACATGGATCTTGGGGTACTTCTGGAGTCTCCCCAGGGGAGTCAGTCCTCGTCTCGAATGCGGGCATGCACTTGCGCTTTCCTCCAGAGCGGTAGCAGCAGTGTCACGCAGTCCGCCGCGTGGATCAAAGGATCTATGGTTTTCCCTCGAGTCTTTCCCACGAGGCTTTCCCACGAGGCTTTCCCACAGGGCTGTCCCACGTGCACACGTGGTGGGAGTGGATCCTCGGCTTGAACGTCAAGGCAGTGCAGGGAAAACAGGTTCCTCTGGAATGGACTGACACATCTGGGGGACTCTTGGAATGGTGGCACGACCCTGGAGTTCCTCTCGCCTTTCCTGTGGAGAGCGCCTCCTCTTGAGTTGCGACGGGAACGCCGGGAATTCTTTCCCTACGAAACAGGGAAAGGATCCCTCATCTCGAGCTAGGAGGCGGAAACGGGGCTCCCCTGGATGTGTGCGGGACCCCACGTGCTTCCTCTCGAGTGGAGACGGGTATGTCGGGGAACTTCTTGAGTTGCAGCAAGGGTGTGAAGGACCCTTTGGAAGTTCCAGTGGTTAGACGTGATTAGCCTCGAGAAGCCTCAGCGGAAATGGGGCTCATCTCGACTGGAGGGCAAAACCTCCTGGATTTTCTCGAGTTGCGGCAGGTGCTCTCGACTTATGACGGGGACCTCAGGGACCCGCTCTGGTGGCCTCAGGAAAGGCCAGTCCCCATGCGAGTTCCTCGGGGGCCTCTCGGGATTCCTCTCCCGTCGATGCCGGGGCCTAAGACCTTGTGTGGAGTCGGGGCCGGAACCTGAGGATTCCTCTGCACTGCTGACATGGATTTGAGGTAATTCTGGAGTCTCCCCAGGGGAGTCAGTCCTCGTGTCGAATGCGGGCATGCTCTTGCGCTTTCCTCCAGAGCGGTAGCAGCAGTGTCACGCAGTCCGCCGCGTGGATCAAAGGATCTATGGTTTTCCCTCGAGTCTTTCCCACGAGGCTTTCCCACAGGGCTGTCCCACGTGCACACGTGGTGGGAGTCGATCCTCGGCTTGAACGTCAAGGCAGTGCAGGGAAAACAGGTTCCTCTGGAATGGACTGACACATCTGGGGGACTCTTGGAATGGTGGCATGACCCTGGAGTTCCTCTCGCCTTTCCTGTGGAGAGCGCCTCCTCTTGAGATGCGACGGGAACGCCGGGAATTCTTTCCCTACGAAACAGGGAAAGGATCCCTCATCTTGAGCTAGGAGGCGGAAACGGGGATCCCCTGGATGTGTGCGGGACACCACGTGCTTCCTCTCGAGTGCAAACGGGTATGTTGGGGAACTTCTTGAGTTGCAGCAAGGGTGTGAAGGACCTTTTGGAAGTTCCAGTGGTTAGATGTGATTGGCCTCGAGAAGCCTCAGCGGAAATGGGCCTCATCTCGCCTGGAGGGGAAAACCTCCTAGATTTTCTCGAGTTGCGGCAGGTGCTCTCGACTTACGACGGGGACCTCAGGGACCCGCTCTGGTGGCCTCAGGAAAGGCCAGTCCCCATGCGAGTTCCTCGGGGGCGCCTCGGGATTCCTCTCCCGTCGATGCCGGGGCCTAAGACCTTGTGTGCAGTCGGGGCCGGAACCTGAGGATTCCTCTCCAGTGCTGACATGGATCTTGGGGTACTTCTGGAGTCTCCCCAGGGGAGTCAGTCCTCGTCTCGAATGCGGGCATGCACTTGGGCTTTCCTCCAGAGCGGTAGCAGCAGTGTCACGCAGTCCGCCGCGTGGATCAAAGGATCTATGGTTTTCCCTCGAGTCTTTCCCACGAGGCTTTCCCACGAGGCTTTCCCACAGTTCTGTCCCACGTGCACACGTGGTGGGAGTCGATCCTCGGCTTGAACGTCAAGGCAGTGCAGGGAAAACAGGTTCCTCTGGAATGGACTGACACATCTGGGGGACTCTTGGAATGGTGTCACGACCCTGGACTTCCTCTCGCCTTTCCTGTGGAGAGCGCCTCCTCTTGAGATGCGACGGGAACGCCGGGAATTCTTTCCCTACGAAACAGGGAAAGGATCCCTCATCTCGAGCTAGGAGGCGGAAACGGGGCTCCCCTGGATGTGTGCGGGACACCACGTGCTTCCTCTCGAGTGCAGACGGGTATGTCGGGGAACTTCTTGAGTTGCAGCAAGGGTGTGAAGGACCCTTTGGAAGTTCCAGTGGTTAGATGTGATTGGCCTCGAGAAGCCTCAGCGGAAATGGGCCTCATCTCGCCTGGAGGGCAAAACCTCCTGGATTTTCTCGAGTTGCGGCAGGTGCTCTCGACTTACGACGGGGACCTCAGGGAAAGGCTCTGGTGGCCTCAGGAAAGGCCAGTCCCCATGCGAGTTCCTCGGGGGCGTCTCGGGATTCCTCTCCCGTCGATGCCGGGGCCTAAGACCTTGTGTGGAGTCGGGGCCGGAAACTGAGGATTCCTCTCCAGTGCTGACATGGATCTTGGGGTACTTCTGGAGTCTCCCCAGGGGAGTCAGTCCTCGTCTCGAATGCGGGCATGCACTTGCGCTTTCCTCCAGAGCGGTAGCAGCAGTGTCACGCAGTCCGCCGCGTGGATCAAAGGATCTATGGTTTTCCCTCGAGTCTTTCCCACGAGGCTTTCCCACAGGGCTGTCCCAAGTGCACACGTGGTGGGAGTCGATCCTCGGCTTGAACGTCAAGGCAGTGCAGGGAAAACAGGTTCCTCTGGAATGGACTGACACATCTGGGGGACTCTTGGAATGGTGTCACGACCCTGGAGTTCCTCTCGCCTTTCCTGTGGAGAGCGCCTCATCTTGAGATGCGACGGGAACGCCGGGAATTCTTTCCCTACGAATCAGGGAAAGGATCCCTCATCCCGAGCTAGGAGGCGGAAACGGGGCTCCCCTGGATGTGTGCGGGACGCACGTGCTTCCTCTCGAGTGGAGACGGGTATGTCGGGGAACTTCTTGAGTTGCAGCAAGGGCGTGAAGGACCCTTTGGAAGTTCCAGTGGTTAGAGGTGATTAGCCTCGAGAAGCCTCAGCGGAAATGGGCCTCATCTCGCCTGGAGGGCAAAACCTCATGGATTTTCTCGAGTTGCGGCAGGTGCTCTCGACTTACGACGGGGACCTCAGGGAAAGGCTCTGGTGGCCTCAGGAAAGGCCAGTCCCCATGCGAGTTCCTCGGGGGCGTCTCGGGATTCCTCTCCCGTCGATGCCGGGGCCTAAGACCTTGTGTGGAGTCGGGGCCGGAACCTGAGGATTCCTCTCCAGTGCTGACATGGATCTTGGGGTACTTCTGGAGTCTCCCCAGGGGAGTCAGTCCTCGTCTCGAATGCGGGCATGCATTGCGCTTTCCTCCAGAGCGGTAGCAGCAGTGTCACGCAGTCCGCCGCGTGGATCAAAGGATCTATGGTTTTCCCTCGAGTCTTTCCCACGAGGCTTTCCCACGAGGCTTTCCCACAGGGCTGCGCCACGTGCACACGTGGTGGGAGTCGATCCTCGGCTTGAACGTCAAGGCAGTGCAGGGAAAGCAGGTTCCTCTGGAATGGACTGACTCATCTGGGGGACTCTTGGAATGGTGGCACGACCCTGGAGTTCCTCTCGCCTTTCCTGTGGAGAGCGCCTCCTCTTGAGATGCGACGGGAACGCCGGGAATTCTTTCCCTACGAAACAGGGAAAGGATCCCTCATCTCGAGCTAGGAGGCGGAAACGGGGCTCCCCTGGATGTGTGCGTGACCCACGTGCTTCCTCTCGAGTGCAGACGGGTATGTCGGGGAACTTCTTGAGTTGCAGCAAGGGTGTGAAGGACCCTTTGGAAGTTCAATTGGTTAGACGTGATTAGCCTCGAGAAGCCTCAGCGGAAATGGGCCTCATCTCGCCTGGAGGGCAAAACCTCCTGGATTTACTCGAGTTGCGGCAGGTGCTCTCGACTTACGACGGGGACCTCAGGGACCCGCTCTGGTGGCCTCAGGAAAGGCCAGTCCCCATGCGAGTTCCGCGGGGGCCTCTCGGGATTCCTCTCCCGTCGATGCCGGGGCCTAAGACCTTGTGTGGAGTCGGGGCCGGAACCTGAGGATTCCTCTCCAGTGCTGACATGGATCTTGGGGTACTTCTGGAGTCTCCCCAGGGGAGTCAGTCCTCGTCTCGAATGCGGGCATGCACTTGTGCTTTCCTCCAGAGCGGTAGCAGCAGTGTCACGCAGTCCGCCGCGTGGATCAAAGGATCTATGGTTTTCCCTCGAGTCTTTCCCACGAGGCTTTCCCACGAGGCTTTCCCACAGGGCTGTCCCACGTGCACACGTGGTGGGAGTCGATCCTCGGCTTGAACGTCAAGGCAGTGCAGGGAAAACAGGTTCCTCTGGAATGGACTGACACATCTGGGGGACTCTTGGAATGGTGGCACGACCCTGGAGTTCCTCTCGCCTTTCCTGTGGAGAGCGCCTCCTCTTGAGATGCGACGGGAACGCCGGGAATTCTTTCCCTACGAAACAGGGAAATGATCCCTCATCTCGAGCTAGGAGGCGGAAACGGGGCTCCCCTGGATGTGTGCGGGACACCACGTGCTTCCTCTCGAGTGGAGACGGGTATGTCGGGGAACTTCTTGAGTTGCAGCAAGGGTGTGAAGGACCCTTTGGAAGTTCCAGTGGTTAGACGTGATTAGCCTCGAGAAGCCTCAGCGGAAATGGGCCTCATCTCGCCTGGAGGGCAAAACCTCCTGGATTTTCTCGAGTTGCGGCAGGTGCTCTCGACTTACGACGGGGACCTAAGGGAAAGGCTCTGGTGGCCTCAGGAAAGGCCAGTCCCCATGCGAGTTCCTCGGGGGCGTCTCGGGATTCCTCTCCCGTCGATGCCGGGGCCTAAGACCTTGTGTGGAGTCGGGGCCGGAACCTGAGGATTCCTCTCCAGTGCTGACATGGATCTTGGGGTACTTCTGGAGTCTCCCCAGGGGAGTCAGTCCTCGTCTCGAATGCGGGCATACACTTGCGCTTTCCTCCAGAGCGGTAGCAGCAGTGTCATGCAGTCCGCCGCGTGGATCAAAGGATCTATGGTTTTCCCTCGAGTCTTTCCCACGAGGCTTTCCCACGAGGCTTTCCCACAGGGCTGTCCCACGTGCACACGTGGTGGGAGTCGATCCTCGGCTTGAACGTCAAGGCAGTGCAGGGAAAACAGGTTCCTCTGGAATGGACTGACACATCTGGGGGACTCTTGGAATGGTGGCACGACCCTGGAGTTCCTCTCGCCTTTCCTGTGGAGAGCGCCTCCTCTTGAGATGCGACGGGAACGCCGGAAATTCTTTCCCTAAGAAACAGGGAAAGAATCCCTCATCTCGAGCTAAGAGGCGGAAACGGGGCTCCCCTGGATGTGTGCGGGACACCACATGCTTCCTCCCGAGTGGAGACGGGTATGTCGGGGAACTTCTTGAGTTGCAGCAAGGGTGTGAAGGACCCTTTGGAAGTTCCAGTGGTTAGATGTGATTGGCCTCGAGAAGCCTCAGCGGAAATGGGCCTCATCTTGCCTGTAGGGCAAAACCTCCTGGATTTTCTAGAGTTGCGGCAGGTGCTCTCGACTTACGACGGGGACCTCAGGGACCCGCTCTGGTGGCCTCAGGAAAGGCCAGTCCCCATGCGAGTTCCTCAGGGGCGTCTCGGGATTCCTCTCCCGTCGATGCCGGGGCCTAAGACCTTGTGTGGAGTCGGGGCCGGAACCTGAGGATTCCTCTCCAGTGCTGACATGGATCTTGGGGTACTTCTGGAGTCTCCCCAGGGGAGTCAGTCCTCGTCTCGAATGCGGGCATGCACTTGCGCTTTCCTCCAGAGCGGTAGCAGCAGTGTCACGCAGTCCGCCGCGTGGATCAAAGGATGTTTGGTTTTCCCTCGAGTCTTTCCCACGAGGCTTTCCCACGAGGCTTTCCCACAGGGCTGTCCCACGTGGACACGTTGTGGGAGTCGATCCTCGGCTTGAACGTCAAGGCAGTGCAGGGAAAACAGGTTCCTCTGGAATGGACTGACACATCTGGGGGACTCTTGGAATGGTGGCACGACCCTGGAGTTCCTCTCGCCTTTCCTGTGGAGAGCGCCTCCTCTTGAGATGCCACGGGAACGCCGGGAATTCTTTCCCTAAGAAACAGGGAAAGGATCCCTCATCTCGAGCTAGGAGGCGGAAACGGGGCTCCCCTGGATGTGTGCGGGACACCACGTGCTTCCTCTCGAGTGGAGACGGGTATGTCGGGGAACTTCTTGAGTTGCAGCAAGGGTGTGAAGGACCCTTTGGAAGTTCCAGTGGTTAGACGTGATTAGCCTCGAGAAGCCTCAGCGGAAATGGGCCTCATCTCGCCTGGAGGGCAAAACCTCCTGGATTTTCTCGAGTTGCGGCAGGTGCTCTCGACTTACGACGGGGACCTCAGGGACCCGCTCTGGTGGCCTCAGGAAAGGCCAGTCCCCATGCGAGTTCCTCGGGGGCCTCTCGGGATTCCTCTCCCGTCGATGCCGGGGCCTAAGACCTTGTGTGGAGTCGGGGCCGGAACCTGAGGATTCCTCTCCAGTGCTGACATGGATCTTGGGGTACTTCTGGAGTCTCCCCAGGGGAGTCAGTCCTCGTCTCGAATGCGGGCATGCACTTGCGCTTTCCTCCAGAGCGGTAGCAGCAGTGTCACGCAGTCCGCCGCGTGGATCAAAGGATGTTTGGTTTTCCCTCGAGACTTTCCCACGAGGCTTTCCCACGAGGCTGTCCCACGTGCACACGTGGTGGGAGTCGATCCTCGGCTTGAACGTCAAGGCAGTGCAGGGAAAACAGGTTCCTCTGGAATGGACTGACACATCTGGAGGACTCTTGGAATGGTGTCACGACCCTGGAGTTCCTCTCGCCTTTCCTGTGGAGAGCGCCTCCTCTTGAGATGCGACGGGAACTCCGGGAATTCTTTCCCTACGAAACAGGGAAAGGATCCCTCATCTCGAGCTCGGAGGCGGAAACGGGGCTCCCCTGGATGTGTGCGGGACCCCACGTGCTTCCTCTCGAGTGGAGACGGGTATGTCGGGGAACTTCTTGAGTTGCAGCAAGGGTGTGAAGGACCATTTGGAAGTTCCAGTGGTTAGATGTGATTGGCCTCGAGAAGCCTCAGCGGAAATGGGGCTCATCTCGCCAGGAGGGCAAAACCTCCTGGATTTTCTCGAGTTGGGGCAGGTGCTCTCGTCTTAAGACGGGGACCACAGGGAACCGCTCTGGTGGCCTCAGGAAAGGCCAGTCCCCATGCGAGTTCCTCGGGGGCGTCTCGGGATTCCTCTCCCGTCGATGCCGGGGCCTAAGACCTTGTGTGGAGTCGGGGCCGGAACCTGAGGATTCCTCTCCAGTGCTGACATGGAACTTGGGGTACTTCTGGAGTCTCCCCAGGGGAGTCAGTCCTCGTCTCGAATGCGGGCATGCACCTACGCTTTCCTCCAGAGCGGGAGCAGCAGTGTCACGCAGTCCGCCGCGTGGATCAAAGGATCTATGGTTTTCCCTCGAGTCTTTCCCACGAGGCTTTCCCACGAGGCTTTCCCACAGGGCTCTCCCACGTGCACACGTGGTGGGAGTCGATCCTCGGCTTGAACGTCAAGGCAGTGCAGGGAAAACAGGTTCCTCTGGAATGGACTGACACATCTGGGGGACTCTTGGAATGGTGGCACGACCCTGGAGTTCCTCTCGCCTTTCCTGTGGAGAGCGCCTCCTCTTGAGATGTGACGGGAACGCCGGGAATTCTTTCCCTACGAAACAGGGAAAGGATCCCTCATCTCGAGCTAGGAGGTGGAAACGGGGCTACCCTGGATGTGTGCGGGACCCCACGTGCTTCCTCTCGAGTGGAGACGGGTATGTCCGGGAACTTCTTGAGTTGCAGCAAGGGTGTGAAGGACCCATTGGAATTTCCAGTGGTTAGACGTGATTAGCCTCGAGAAGCCTCAGCGGAAATGGGCCTCATCTCGCCTGGAGGGCAAAACCTCGTGGATTTTCTCGTGTTGCGGCAGGTGCTCTCCACTTACGACGGGGACCTCAGGGACCCGCTCTGGTGGCCTCAGGAAAGGCCCGTCCCCATGCGAGTTCCTCGGGGGCCTCTCGGGATTCCTCTCCCGTCGATGCCGGGGCCTAAGACCTTGTGTGCAGTCGGGGCCGGAACCTGAGGATTCCTCTCCAGTGCTGACATGGATCTTGGGGTACTTCTGGAGTCTCCCCAGGGGAGTCAGTCCTCGTCTCGAATGCGGGCATGCATTGCGCTTTCCTCCAGAGCGGTAGCAGCAGTGTCACGCAGTCCGCCGCGTGGATCAAAGGATCTATGGTTTTCCCTCGAGTCTTTCCCACGAGGCTTTCCCACGAGGCTTTCCCACAGGGCTCTCCCACGTGCACACGTGGTGGGAGTCGATCCTCGGCTTGAACGTCAAGGCAGTGCAGGGAAAACAGGTTCCTCTGGAATGGACTGACACATCTGGGGGACTCTTGGAATGGTGGCACGACCCTGGAGTTCCTCTCGCCTTTCCTGTGGAGAGCGCCTCCTCTTGAGATGCGACGGGAACGCCGGGAATTCTTTCCCTACGAAACAGGGAAAGGATCCCTCATCTCGAGCGAGGAGGCGGAAACGGGGCTCCCCTGGATGTGTGCGGGACACCACGTGCTTCCTCTCGAGTGCAGACGGGTATGTCGGGGAACTTCTTGAGTTGCAGCAATGGTGTGAAGGACCCTTTGGAAGTTCCAGTGGTTAGACGTGATTAGCCTCGAGAAGCCTCAGCGGAAATGGGCCTCATCTCGCCTGGAGGGCAAAACCTCCTGGATTTTCTCGAGTTGCGGCAGGTGCTCTCGACTAACGACGGGGACCTCAGGGAAAGGCTCTGGTGGCCTCAGGAAAGGCCAGTCCCCATGCGAGTTCCTCGGGGGCCTCTCGGGATTCCTCTCCCGTCGATGCCGGGGCCTAAGACCTTGTGTGGAGTCGGGGCCGGAACCTGAGGATTCCTCTCCAGTGCTGACATGGATCTTGGGGTACTTCTGGAGTCTCCCCAGGGGAGTCAGTCCTCGTCTCGAATGCGGGCATGCACTTGCGCTTTCCTCCAGAGCGGTAGCAGCAGTGTCACGCAGTCCGCCGCGTGGATCAAAGGATCTATGGTTTTCCCTCGAGTCTTTCCCACGAGGCTTTCCCACGAGGCTTTCCCACAGGGCTGTCCCACGTGCACACGTGGTGGGAGTCGATCCTCGGCTTGAACGTCAAGGCAGTGCAGGGAAAACAGGTTCCTCTGGAATGGACTGACACATCTGGGGGACTCTTGGAATGGTGGCACGACCCTGGAGTTCCTCTCGCCTTTCCTGTGGAGAGCGCCTCCTCTTGAGATGCGACGGGAATGCCGGGAATTCTTTCCCTACGAAACAGTTAAAGGATCCCTCATCTCGAGCTAGGAGGCGGAAACGGGGCTCCCCTGGATGTGTGCGGGACACCACGTGCTTCCTCTCGAGTGGAGACGGGTATGTCGGGGAACTTCTTGAGTTGCAGCAATGGTGTGAAGGACCCTTTGGAAGTTCCAGTGGTTAGATGTGATTGGCCTCGAGAAGCCTCAGCGGAAATGGGCCTCATCTCGCCTGGAGGGCAAAACCTCCTGGATTTTCTCGAGTTGCGGCAGGTGCTCTCGACTTACGACGGGGACCTCAGGGAAAGGCTCTGGTGGCCTCAGGAAAGGCCAGTCCCCATGCGAGTTCCTCGGGGGCGTCTCGGGATTCCTCTCCCGTCGATGCCGGGGCCTAAGACCTTGTGTGGAGTCGGGGCCGGAAACTGAGGATTCCTCTCCAGTGCTGACATGGATCTTGGGGTACTTCTGGAGTCTCCCCAGGGGAGTCAGTCCTCGTCTCGAATGCGGGCATGCACTTGCGCTTTCCTCCAGAGCGGTAGCAGCAGTGTCACGCAGTCCGCCGCGTGGATCAAAGGATCTATGGTTTTCCCTCGAGTCTTTCCCACGAGGCTTTCCCACAGGGCTGTCCCAAGTGCACACGTGGTGGGAGTCGATCCTCGGCTTGAACGTCAAGGCAGTGCAGGGAAAACAGGTTCCTCTGGAATGGACTGACACATCTGGGGGACTCTTGGAATGGTGTCACGACCCTGGAGTTCCTCTCGCCTTTCCTGTGGAGAGCGCCTCCTCTTGAGATGCGACGGGAACGCCGGGAATTCTTTCCCTACGAATCAGGGAAAGGATCCCTCATCCCGAGCTAGGAGGCGGAAACGGGGCTCCCCTGGATGTGTGCGGGACGCACGTGCTTCCTCTCGAGTGGAGACGGGTATGTCGGGGAACTTCTTGAGTTGCAGCAAGGGCGTGAAGGACCCTTTGGAAGTTCCAGTGGTTAGAGGTGATTAGCCTCGAGAAGCCTCAGCGGAGATGGGCCTCATCTCGCCTGGAGGGCAAAACCTCATGGATTTTCTCGAGTTGCGGCAGGTGCTCTCGACTTACGACGGGGACCTCAGGGAAAGGCTCTGGTGGCCTCAGGAAAGGCCAGTCCCCATGCGAGTTCCTCGGGGGCGTCTCGGGATTCCTCTCCCGTCGATGCCGGGGCCTAAGACCTTGTGTGGAGTCGGGGCCGGAACCTGAGGATTCCTCTCCAGTGCTGACATGGATCTTGGGGTACTTCTGGAGTCTCCCCAGGGGAGTCAGTCCTCGTCTCGAATGCGGGCATGCATTGCGCTTTCCTCCAGAGCGGTAGCAGCAGTGTCACGCAGTCCGCCGCGTGGATCAAAGGATCTATGGTTTTCCCTCGAGTCTTTCCCACGAGGCTTTCCCACGAGGCTTTCCCACAGGGCTGCGCCACGTGCACACGTGGTGGGAGTCGATCCTCGGCTTGAACGTCAAGGCAGTGCAGGGAAAGCAGGTTCCTCTGGAATGGACTGACTCATCTGGGGGACTCTTGGAATGGTGGCACGACCCTGGAGTTCCTCTCGCCTTTCCTGTGGAGAGCGCCTCCTCTTGAGATGCGACGGGAACGCCGGGAATTCTTTCCCTACGAAACAGGGAAAGGATCCCTCATCTCGAGCTAGGAGGCGGAAACGGGGCTCCCCTGGATGTGTGCGTGACCCACGTGCTTCCTCTCGAGTGCAGACGGGTATGTCGGGGAACTTCTTGAGTTGCAGCAAGGGTGTGAAGGACCCTTTGGAAGTTCAATTGGTTAGACGTGATTAGCCTCGAGAAGCCTCAGCGGAAATGGGCCTCATCTCGCCTGGAGGGCAAAACCTCCTGGATTTACTCGAGTTGCGGCAGGTGCTCTCGACTTACGACGGGGACCTCAGGGACCCGCTCTGGTGGCCTCAGGAAAGGCCAGTCCCCATGCGAGTTCCGCGGGGGCCTCTCGGGATTCCTCTCCCGTCGATGCCGGGGCCTAAGACCTTGTGTGGAGTCGGGGCCGGAACCTGAGGATTCCTCTCCAGTGCTGACATGGATCTTGGGGTACTTCTGGAGTCTCCCCAGGGGAGTCAGTCCTCGTCTCGAATGCGGGCATACACTTGCGCTTTCCTCCAGAGCGGTAGCAGCAGTGTCATGCAGTCCGCCGCGTGGATCAAAGGATCTATGGTTTTCCCTCGAGTCTTTCCCACGAGGCTTTCCCACGAGGCTTTCCCACAGGGCTGTCCCACGTGCACACGTGGTGGGAGTCGATCCTCGGCTTGAACGTCAAGGCAGTGCAGGGAAAACAGGTTCCTCTGGAATGGACTGACACATCTGGGGGACTCTTGGAATGGTGGCACGACCCTGGAGTTCCTCTCGCCTTTCCTGTGGAGAGCGCCTCCTCTTGAGATGCGACGGGAACGCCGGAAATTCTTTCCCTAAGAAACAGGGAAAGAATCCCTCATCTCGAGCTAAGAGGCGGAAACGGGGCTCCCCTGGATGTGTGCGGGACACCACATGCTTCCTCCCGAGTGGAGACGGGTATGTCGGGGACCTTCTTGAGTTGCAGCAAGGGTGTGAAGGACCCTTTGGAAGTTCCAGTGGTTAGATGTGATTGGCCTCGAGAAGCCTCAGCGGAAATGGGCCTCATCTTGCCTGTAGGGCAAAACCTCCTGGATTTTCTAGAGTTGCGGCAGGTGCTCTCGACTTACGACGGGGACCTCAGGGACCCGCTCTGGTGGCCTCAGGAAAGGCCAGTCCCCATGCGAGTTCCTCAGGGGCGTCTCGGGATTCCTCTCCCGTCGATGCCGGGGCCTAAGACCTTGTGTGGAGTCGGGGCCGGAACCTGAGGATTCCTCTCCAGTGCTGACATGGATCTTGGGGTACTTCTGGAGTCTCCCCAGGGGAGTCAGTCCTCGTCTCGAATGCGGGCATGCACTTGCGCTTTCCTCCAGAGCGGTAGCAGCAGTGTCACGCAGTCCGCCGCGTGGATCAAAGGATGTTTGGTTTTCCCTCGAGTCTTTCCCACGAGGCTTTCCCACGAGGCTTTCCCACAGGGCTGTCCCACGTGGACACGTTGTGGGAGTCGATCCTCGGCTTGAACGTCAAGGCAGTGCAGGGAAAACAGGTTCCTCTGGAATGGACTGACACATCAGGGGGACTCTTGGAATGGTGGCACGACCCTGGAGTTCCTCTCGCCTTTCCTGTGGAGAGCGCCTCCTCTTGAGATGCCACGGGAACGCCGGGAATTCTTTCCCTAAGAAACAGGGAAAGGATCCCTCATCTCGAGCTAGGAGGCGGAAACGGGGCTCCCCTGGATGTGTGCGGGACACCACGTGCTTCCTCTCGAGTGGAGACGGGTATGTCGGGGAACTTCTTGAGTTGCAGCAAGGGTGTGAAGGACCCTTTGGAAGTTCCAGTGGTTAGACGTGATTAGCCTCGAGAAGCCTCAGCGGAAATGGGCCTCATCTCGCCTGGAGGGCAAAACCTCCTGGATTTTCTCGAGTTGCGGCAGGTGCTCTCGACTTACGACGGGGACCTCAGGGACCCGCTCTGGTGGCCTCAGGAAAGGCCAGTCCCCATGCGAGTTCCTCGGGGGCCTCTCGGGATTCCTCTCCCGTCGATGCCGGGGCCTAAGACCTTGTGTGGAGTCGGGGCCGGAACCTGAGGATTCCTCTCCAGTGCTGACATGGATCTTGGGGTACTTCTGGAGTCTCCCCAGGGGAGTCAGTCCTCGTCTCGAATGCGGGCATGCACTTGCGCTTTCCTCCAGAGCGGTAGCAGCAGTGTCACGCAGTCCGCCGCGTGGATCAAAGGATGTTTGGTTTTCCCTCGAGACTTTCCCACGAGGCTTTCCCACGAGGCTGTCCCACGTGCACACGTGGTGGGAGTCGATCCTCGGCTTGAACGTCAAGGCAGTGCAGGGAAAACAGGTTCCTCTGGAATGGACTGACACATCTGGAGGACTCTTGGAATGGTGTCACGACCCTGGAGTTCCTCTCGCCTTTCCTGTGGAGAGCGCCTCCTCTTGAGATGCGACGGGAACTCCGGGAATTCTTTCCCTTCGAAACAGGGAAAGGATCCCTCATCTCGAGCTCGGAGGCGGAAACGGGGCTCCCCTGGATGTGTGCGGGACCCCACGTGCTTCCTCTCGAGTGGAGACGGGTATGTCGGGGAACTTCTTGAGTTGCAGCAAGGGTGTGAAGGACCATTTGGAAGTTCCAGTGGTTAGATGTGATTGGCCTCGAGAAGCCTCAGCGGAAATGGGGCTCATCTCGCCAGGAGGGCAAAACCTCCTGGATTTTCTCGAGTTGGGGCAGGTGCTCTCGTCTTAAGACGGGGACCACAGGGAACCGCTCTGGTGGCCTCAGGAAAGGCCAGTCCCCATGCGAGTTCCTCGGGGGCGTCTCGGGATTCCTCTCCCGTCGATGCCGGGGCCTAAGACCTTGTGTGGAGTCGGGGCCGGAACCTGAGGATTCCTCTCCAGTGCTGACATGGAACTTGGGGTACTTCTGGAGTCTCCCCAGGGGAGTCAGTCCTCGTCTCGAATGCGGGCATGCACCTACGCTTTCCTCCAGAGCGGGAGCAGCAGTGTCACGCAGTCCGCCGCGTGGATCAAAGGATCTATGGTTTTCCCTCGAGTCTTTCCCACGAGGCTTTCCCACGAGGCTTTCCCACAGGGCTCTCCCACGTGCACACGTGGTGGGAGTCGATCCTCGGCTTGAACGTCAAGGCAGTGCAGGGAAAACAGGTTCCTCTGGAATGGACTGACACATCTGGGGGACTCTTGGAATGGTGGCACGACCCTGGAGTTCCTCTCGCCTTTCCTGTGGAGAGCGCCTCCTCTTGAGATGTGACGGGAACGCCGGGAATTCTTTCCCTACGAAACAGGGAAAGGATCCCTCATCTCGAGCTAGGAGGTGGAAACGGGGCTACCCTGGATGTGTGCGGGACCCCACGTGCTTCCTCTCGAGTGGAGACGGGTATGTCCGGGAACTTCTTGAGTTGCAGCAAGGGTGTGAAGGACCCATTGGAATTTCCAGTGGTTAGACGTGATTAGCCTCGAGAAGCCTCAGCGGAAATGGGCCTCATCTCGCCTGGAGGGCAAAACCTCGTGGATTTTCTCGTGTTGCGGCAGGTGCTCTACACTTACGACGGGGACCTCAGGGACCCGCTCTGGTGGCCTCAGGAAAGGCCCGTCCCCATGCGAGTTCCTCGGGGGCCTCTCGGGATTCCTCTCCCGTCGATGCCGGGGCCTAAGACCTTGTGTGCAGTCGGGGCCGGAACCTGAGGATTCCTCTCCAGTGCTGACATGGATCTTGGGGTACTTCTGGAGTCTCCCCAGGGGAGTCAGTCCTCGTCTCGAATGCGGGCATGCATTGCGCTTTCCTCCAGAGCGGTAGCAGCAGTGTCACGCAGTCCGCCGCGTGGATCAAAGGATCTATGGTTTTCCCTCGAGTCTTTCCCACGAGGCTTTCCCACGAGGCTTTCCCACAGGGCTCTCCCACGTGCACACGTGGTGGGAGTCGATCCTCGGCTTGAACGTCAAGGCAGTGCAGGGAAAACAGGTTCCTCTGGAATGGACTGACACATCTGGGGTACTCTTGGAATGGTGGCACGACCCTGGAGTTCCTCTCGCCTTTCCTGTGGAGAGCGCCTCCTCTTGAGATGCGACGGGAACGCCGGGAATTCTTTCCCTACGAAACAGGGAAAGGATCCCTCATCTCGAGCTAGGAGGCGGAAACGGGGCTCCCCTGGATGTGTGCGGGACACCACGTGCTTCCTCTCGAGTGCAGACGGGTATGTCGGGGAACTTCTTGAGTTGCAGCAATGGTGTGAAGGACCCTTTGGAAGTTCCAGTGGTTAGACGTGATTAGCCTCGAGAAGCCTCAGCGGAAATGGGCCTCATCTCGCCTGGAGGGCAAAACCTCCTGGATTTTCTCGAGTTGCGGCAGGTGCTCTCGACTTACGACGGGGACCTCAGGGAAAGGCTCTGGTGGCCTCAGGAAAGGCCAGTCCCCATGCGAGTTCCTCGGGGGCCTCTCGGGATTCCTCTCCCGTCGATGCCGGGGCCTAAGACCTTGTGTGGAGTCGGGGCCGGAACCTGAGGATTCCTCTCCAGTGCTGACATGGATCTTGGGGTACTTCTGGAGTCTCCCCAGGGGAGTCAGTCCTCGTCTCGAATGCGGGCATGCACTTGCGCTTTCCTCCAGAGCGGTAGCAGCAGTGTCACGCAGTCCGCCGCGTGGATCAAAGGATCTATGGTTTTCCCTCGAGTCTTTCCCACGAGGCTTTCCCACAGGGCTGTCCCAAGTGCACACGTGGTGGGAGTCGATCCTCGGCTTGAACGTCAAGGCAGTGCAGGGAAAACAGGTTCCTCTGGAATGGACTGACACATCTGGGGGACTCTTGGAATGGTGTCACGACCCTGGAGTTCCTCTCGCCTTTCCTGTGGAGAGCGCCTCCTCTTGAGATGCGACGGGAACGCCGGGAATTCTTTCCCTACGAATCAGGGAAAGGATCCCTCATCCCGAGCTAGGAGGCGGAAACGGGGCTCCCCTGGATGTGTGCGGGACGCACGTGCTTCCTCTCGAGTGGAGACGGGTATGTCGGGGAACTTCTTGAGTTGCAGCAAGGGCGTGAAGGACCCTTTGGAAGTTCCAGTGGTTAGAGGTGATTAGCCTCGAGAAGCCTCAGCGGAAATGGGCCTCATCTCGCCTGGAGGGCAAAACCTCATGGATTTTCTCGAGTTGCGGCAGGTGCTCTCGACTTACGACGGGGACCTCAGGGAAAGGCTCTGGTGGCCTCAGGAAAGGCCAGTCCCCATGCGAGTTCCTCGGGGGCGTCTCGGGATTCCTCTCCCGTCGATGCCGGGGCCTAAGACCTTGTGTGGAGTCGGGGCCGGAACCTGAGGATTCCTCTCCAGTGCTGACATGGATCTTGGGGTACTTCTGGAGTCTCCCCAGGGGAGTCAGTCCTCGTCTCGAATGCGGGCATGCATTGCGCTTTCCTCCAGAGCGGTAGCAGCAGTGTCACGCAGTCCGCCGCGTGGATCAAAGGATCTATGGTTTTCCCTCGAGTCTTTCCCACGAGGCTTTCCCACGAGGCTTTCCCACAGGGCTGCGCCACGTGCACACGTGGTGGGAGTCGATCCTCGGCTTGAACGTCAAGGCAGTGCAGGGAAAACAGGTTCCTCTGGAATGGACTGACTCATCTGGGGGACTCTTGGAATGGTGGCACGACCCTGGAGTTCCTCTCGCCTTTCCTGTGGAGAGCGCCTCCTCTTGAGATGCGACGGGAACGCCGGGAATTCTTTCCCTACGAAACAGGGAAAGGATCCCTCATCTCGAGCTAGGAGGCGGAAACGGGGCTCCCCTGGATGTGTGCGTGACCCACGTGCTTCCTCTCGAGTGCAGACGGGTATGTCGGGGAACTTCTTGAGTTGCAGCAAGGGTGTGAAGGACCCTTTGGAAGTTCAATTGGTTAGACGTGATTAGCCTCGAGAAGCCTCAGCGGAAATGGGCCTCATCTCGCCTGGAGGGCAAAACCTCCTGGATTTACTCGAGTTGCGGCAGGTGCTCTCGACTTACGACGGGGACCTCAGGGACCTGCTCTGGTGGCCTCAGGAAAGGCCAGTCCCCATGCGAGTTCCGCGGGGGCCTCTCGGGATTCCTCTCCCGTCGATGCCGGGGCCTAAGACCTTGTGTGGAGTCGGGGCCGGAACCTGAGGATTCCTCTCCAGTGCTGACATGGATCTTGGGGTACTTCTGGAGTCTCCCCAGGGGAGTCAGTCCTCGTCTCGAATGCGGGCATGCACTTGTGCTTTCCTCCAGAGCGGTAGCAGCAGTGTCACGCAGTCCGCCGCGTGGATCAAAGGATCTATGGTTTTCCCTCGAGTCTTTCCCACGAGGCTTTCCCACGAGGCTTTCCCACAGGGCTGTCCCACGTGCACACGTGGTGGGAGTCGATCCTCGGCTTGAACGTCAAGGCAGTGCAGGGAAAACAGGTTCCTCTGGAATGGACTGACACATCTGGGGGACTCTTGGAATGGTGGCACGACCCTGGAGTTCCTCTCGCCTTTCCTGTGGAGAGCGCCTCCTCTTGAGATGCGACGGGAACGCCGGGAATTCTTTCCCTACGAAACAGGGAAATGATCCCTCATCTCGAGCTAGGAGGCGGAAACGGGGCTCCCCTGGATGTGTGCGGGACACCACGTGCTTCCTCTCGAGTGGAGACGGGTATGTCGGGGAACTTCTTGAGTTGCAGCAAGGGTGTGAAGGACCCTTTGGAAGTTCCAGTGGTTAGACGTGATTAGCCTCGAGAAGCCTCAGCGGAAATGGGCCTCATCTCGCCTGGAGGGCAAAACCTCCTGGATTTTCTCGAGTTGCGGCAGGTGCTCTCGACTTACGACGGGGACCTAAGGGAAAGGCTCTGGTGGCCTCAGGAAAGGCCAGTCCCCATGCGAGTTCCTCGGGGGCGTCTCGGGATTCCTCTCCCGTCGATGCCGGGGCCTAAGACCTTGTGTGGAGTCGGGGCCGGAACCTGAGGATTCCTCTCCAGTGCTGACATGGATCTTGGGGTACTTCTGGAGTCTCCCCAGGGGAGTCAGTCCTCGTCTCGAATGCGGGCATACACTTGCGCTTTCCTCCAGAGCGGTAGCAGCAGTGTCATGCAGTCCGCCGCGTGGATCAAAGGATCTATGGTTTTCCCTCGAGTCTTTCCCACGAGGCTTTCCCACGAGGCTTTCCCACAGGGCTGTCCCACGTGCACACGTGGTGGGAGTCGATCCTCGGCTTGAACGTCAAGGCAGTGCAGGGAAAACAGGTTCCTCTGGAATGGACTGACACATCTGGGGGACTCTTGGAATGGTGGCACGACCCTGGAGTTCCTCTCGCCTTTCCTGTGGAGAGCGCCTCCTCTTGAGATGCGACGGGAACGCCGGAAATTCTTTCCCTAAGAAACAGGGAAAGAATCCCTCATCTCGAGCTAAGAGGCGGAAACGGGGCTCCCCTGGATGTGTGCGGGACACCACATGCTTCCTCCCGAGTGGAGACGGGTATGTCGGGGAACTTCTTGAGTTGCAGCAAGGGTGTGAAGGACCCTTTGGAAGTTCCAGTGGTTAGATGTGATTGGCCTCGAGAAGCCTCAGCGGAAATGGGCCTCATCTTGCCTGTAGGGCAAAACCTCCTGGATTTTCTAGAGTTGCGGCAGGTGCTCTCGACTTACGACGGGGACCTCAGGGACCCGCTCTGGTGGCCTCAGGAAAGGCCAGTCCCCATGCGAGTTCCTCAGGGGCGTCTCGGGATTCCTCTCCCGTCGATGCCGGGGCCTAAGACCTTGTGTGGAGTCGGGGCCGGAACCTGAGGATTCCTCTCCAGTGCTGACATGGATCTTGGGGTATTTCTGGAGTCTCCCCAGGGGAGTCAGTCCTCGTCTCGAATGCGGGCATGCACTTGCGCTTTCCTCCAGAGCGGTAGCAGCAGTGTCACGCAGTCCGCCGCGTGGATCAAAGCATGTTTGGTTTTCCCTCGAGTCTTTCCCACGAGGCTTTCCCACGAGGCTTTCCCACAGGGCTGTCCCACGTGGACACGTTGTGGGAGTCGATCCTCGGCTTGAACGTCAAGGCAGTGCAGGGAAAACAGGTTCCTCTGGAATGGACTGACACATCAGGGGGACTCTTGGAATGGTGGCACGACCCTGGAGTTCCTCTCGCCTTTCCTGTGGAGAGCGCCTCCTCTTGAGATGCCACGGGAACGCCGGGAATTCTTTCCCTACGAAACAGGGAAAGGATCCCTCATCTCGAGCTAGGAGGCGGAAACGGGGCTCCCCTGGATGTGTGCGGGACACCACGTGCTTCCTCTCGAGTGGAGACGGGTATGTCGGGGAACTTCTTGAGTTGCAGCAAGGGTGTGAAGGACCCTTTGGAAGTTCCAGTGGTTAGACGTGATTAGCCTCGAGAAGCCTCAGCGGAAATGGGCCTCATCTCGCCTGGAGGGCAAAACCTCCTGGATTTTCTCGAGATGCGGCAGGTGCTCTCGACTTACGACGGGGACCTCAGGGACCCGCTCTGGTGGCCTCAGGAAAGGCCAGTCCCCATGCGAGTTCCTCGGGGGCCTCTCGGGATTCCTCTCCCGTCGATGCCGGGGCCTAAGACCTTGTGTGGAGTCGGGGCCGGAACCTGAGGATTCCTCTCCAGTGCTGACATGGATCTTGGGGTAGTTCTGGAGTCTCCCCAGGGGAGTCAGTCCTCGTCTCGAATGCGGGCATGCACTTGCGGTTTCCTCCAGAGTGGTAGCAGCAGTGTCACGCAGTCCGCCGCGTGGATCAAAGGATCTATGGTTTTCCCTCGAGTCTTTCCCACGAGGCTTTCCCACGAGGCTTTCCCACAGGGCTGTCCCAAGTGCACACGTGGTGGGAGTCGATCCTCGGCTTGAACGTCAAGGCAGTGCAGGGAAAACAGGTTCCTCTGGAATGGACTGACAGATCTGGGGGACTCTTGGAATGGTGGCACGACCCTGGAGTTCCTCTCGCCTTTCCTGTGGAGAGCGCCTCCTCTTGAGATGCCACGGGAACGCCGGGAATTCTTTCCCTACGAAACAGGGAAAGGATCCCTCATCTCGAGCTAGGAGGCGGAAACGGGGCTCCCCTGGATGTGTGCGGGACCCACGTGCTTCCTCTCGAGTGGAGACGGGTATGTCGGGGAACTTCTTGAGTTGCAGCAAGGGTGTGAAGGACCCTTTGGAAGTTCCAGTGGTTAGACGTGATTAGCCTCGAGAAGCCTCAGCGGAAATGGGCCTCATCTCGCCTGGAGGGCAAAACCTCCTGGATTTTCTCGAGTTGCGGCAGGTGCTCTCGACTTACGACGGGGACCTCAGGGAAAGGCTCTGGTGGCCTCAGGAAAGGCCAGTCCACATGCGAGTTCCTCGGGGGCGACTCGGGATTCCTCTCCCGTCGATGCCGGGGCCTAAGACCTTGTGTGCAGTCGGGGCCGGAACCTGAGGATTCCTCTCCAGTGCTGACATGGATCTTGGGGTACTTCTGGAGTCTCCCCAGGGGAGTCAGTCCTCGTCTCGAATGCGGGCATGCACTTGCGCTTTCCTCCAGAGCGGTAGCAGCAGTGTCACGCAGTCCGCCGCGTGGATCAAAGGATCTATGGTTTTCCCTCGAGTCTTTCCCACGAGGCTTTCCCACGAGGCTTTCCCACAGGGCTGTCCCACGTGCACACGTGGTGGGAGTGGATCCTCGGCTTGAACGTCAAGGCAGTGCAGGGAAAACAGGTTCCTCTGGAATGGACTGACACATCTGGGGGACTCTTGGAATGGTGGCATGACCCTGGAGTTCCTCTCGCCTTTCCTGTGGAGAGCGCCTCCTCTTGAGATGCGACGGGAACGCCGGGAATTCTTTCCCTACGAAACAGGGAAAGGATCCCTCATCTCGAGCTAGGAGGCGGAAACGGGGCTCCCCTGGATGTGTGCGGGACCCCACGTGCTTCCTCTCGAGTGGAGACGGGTATGTCGGGGAACTTCTTGAGTTGCAGCAAGGGTGTGAAGGACCCTTTGGAAGTTCCAGTGGTTAGACGTGATTAGCCTCGAGAAGCCTCAGCGGAAATGGGCCTCATCTCGACTGGAGGGCAAAACCTCCTGGATTTTCTCGAGTTGCGGCAGGTGCTCTCGACTTACGACGGGGACCTCAGGGACCCGCTCTGGTGGCCTCAGGAAAGGCCAGTCCCCATGCGAGTTCCTCGGGGGCCTCTCGGGATTCCTCTCCCGTCGATGCCGGGGCCTAAGACCTTGTGTGAAGTCGGGGCCGGAACCTGAGGATTCCTCTCCAGTGCTGACATGGATCTTGGGGTACTTCTGGAGTCTCCCCAGGGGAGTCAGTCCTCGTCTCGAATGCGGGCATGCACTTGCGCTTTCCTCCAGAGCGGTAGCAGCAGTGTCACGCAGTCCGCCGCGTGGATCAAAGGATCTATGGTTTTCCCTCGAGTCTTTCCCACGAGGCTTTCCCACGAGGCTTTCCCACAGGGCTGTCCCACGTGCACACGTGGTGGGAGTGGATCCTCGGCTTGAACGTCAAGGCAGTGCAGGGAAAACAGGTTCCTCTGGAATGGACTGACACATCTGGGGGACTCTTGGAATGGTGGCACGACCCTGGAGTTCCTCTCGCCTTTCCTGTGGAGAGCGCCTCCTCTTGAGATGCGACGGGAACGCCGGGAATTCTTTCCCTACGAAACAGGGAAAGGATCCCTCATCTCGAGCTAGGAGGCGGAAACGGGGCTCCCCTGGATGTGTGCGGGACCCCACGTGCTTCCTCTCGAGTGGAGACGGGTATGTCGGGGAACTTCTTGAGTTGCAGCAAGGGTGTGAAGGACCCTTTGGAAGTTCCAGTGGTTAGACGTGATTAGCCTAAAGAAGCCTCAGCGGAAATGGGCCTCATCTCGCCTGGAGGGCAAAACCTCCAGGATTTTCTCGAGTTGCGGCAGGTGCTCTCGACTTACGACGGGGACCTCAGGGACCCGCTCTGGTGGCCTCAGGAAAGGCCAGTCCCCATGCGAGTTCCTCCGGGGCCTCTCGGGATTCCTCTCCCGTTGATGCCGGGGCCTAAGACCTTGTGTGGAGTCGGGGCCGGAACCTGAGGATTCCTCTCCAGTGCTGACATGGATCTTGGGGTACTTCTGGAGTCTCCCCAGGGGAGTCAGTCCTCGTCTCGAATGCGGGCATGCTCTTGCGCTTTCCTCCAGAGCGGTAGCAGCAGTGTCTCGCAGTCCGCCGTGTGGATCAAAGGATCTATGGTTTTCCCTCGAGTCTTTCCCACGAGGCTTTCCCACGAGGCTTTCCCACAGGGCTGTCCCACGTGCACACGTGGTGGGAGTCGATCCTCGGCTTGAACGTCAAGGCAGTGCAGGTAAAACAGGTTCCTCTGGAATGGACTGACACATCTGGGGGACTCTTGGAATGGTGGCACGACCCTGGAGTTCCTCTCGCCTTACCTGTGGAGAGTGCCTCCTCTTGAGATGCTATGGGAACGCCGGGAATTCTTTCCCTACGAAACAGGGAAAGGATCCCTCATCTCGAGCTAGGAGGCGGAAACGGGGCTCCCCTGGATGTGTGCGGGACCCACCGTGCTTGATCTCGAGTGGAGACGGGTATGTCGGGGAACTTCTTGATTTGCAGCAAGGGTGTGAAGGACCCTTTGGAAATTCCAGTGGTTAGACGTAATTAGCCTCGAGAAGCCTCAGCGGAAATGGGCCTCATCTCGCCTGGAGGGCAAAACCTCCTGGATTTTCTCAAGTTGCGGCACTTGCTCTCGACTTACGACGGGGACCTCAGGGACCCGCTCTGGTGGCCTCAGGAAAGGCCAGTCCCCATGCGAGTTCCTCGGGGGCCTCTCGGGATTCCTCTCCCGTCGATGCCGGGGCCTAAGACCTTGTGTGGAGTCGGGGTCGGAACCTGAGGATTCCTCTCCGGTGCTGACATGGATCTTGGGGTACTTCTGGAGTCTCCCCAGGGGAGTCAGTCCTCGTCTCGAATGCGGGCATGCACTTGCGCTTTCCTCCAGAGCGGTAGCAGCGGTGTCACGCAGTCCGCCGCGTGGATCAAAGGATCTATGGTTTTCCCACGAGTCTTTCCCACGAGGCTTTCCCACGAGGCTTTCCCACAGGGCTATTCCACGTGCACACGTGGTGGGAGTCGATCATCGGCTTGAACGTCAAGGCAGTGCAGGGAAAACAGGTTCCTCTGGAATGGACTGACACATCTGGGGGACTCTTGGAATGGTGGCACGACCCTGGAGTTCCTCTCGCCTTTCCAGTGGAGAGCGCCTTCTCTTGAGATGGGACGGGAACGCCGGGAATTCTTTCCCTACGAAACAGGGAAAGGATCCCTCATCTCGAGCTAGGAGGCGGAAACGGGGCTCCCCTGGATGTGTGCGGGACCCCACGTGCTTCCTCTCGAGTGGAGACGGTTATGTCGGGGAACATCTTGAGGTGCAGCAAGGGTGTGAAGGACCCTTTGGAAGTTCCAGTGGTTAGACGTGATTAGCCTCGAGAAGCCTCAGCGGAAATGGGCCTCATCTCGCCTGGAGGGCAAAACCTCCTGGATTTTCTCGAGTTGCGGCAGGTGCTCTCGACTTACGACGGGGACCTCAGGGACTCGCTCTGGTGGCCTCAGGAAAGGCCAGTCCCCATGCGAGTTCCTCGGGGGCGTCTCGGGATTCCTCTCCCGTCGATGCCGGGGCCTAAGACCTTGTGTGGAGTCGGGGCCGGAACCTGAGGATTCCTCTCCAGTGCTGACATGGATCTTGGGGTACTTCTGGAGTCTCCCCAGGGGAGTCAGTCCTCGTCTCGAATGCGGGCATGCACTTGCGCTTTCCTCCAGAGCGGTAGCAGCAGTGTCACCCAGTCCGCCGGGTGGATCGAAGGATCTATGGTTTTCCCTCGAGTCTTTCCCACGAGGCTTTCCCACGAGGCTTTCCCACAGGGCTGTCCCACGTGCACACGTGGTGGGAGTCGATCCTCGGCTTGAACGTCAAGGCAGTGCAGGGAAAACAGGTTCCTCTGGAATGGACTGACACATCTGGGGGACTCTTGGAATGGTGGCACGACCCTGGAGTTCCTCTCGCCTTTCCTGTGGAGAGCGCCTCCTCTTGAGATGCGACGGGAACGCCGGGAATTCTTTCCCTACGAAACAGGGAAAGGAT
Organism: Ovis canadensis; assembly: GCF_042477335.2. Taxonomy (NCBI): domain Eukaryota; kingdom Metazoa; phylum Chordata; class Mammalia; order Artiodactyla; family Bovidae; genus Ovis; species Ovis canadensis. Next base: position 8,659,540 of record NC_091264.1, read on the forward strand.
CCCTCATCTCGAGCTAGGAGGCAAAAACGGGGCTCCCCTGGATGTGTGCGGGACCTTCGTGTTTCCTCTCGAGTGGAGACGGGTATGTCGGGGAACTTCTTGAGTTGCAGCAAGGGTGTGAAGAACCCTTTGGAAGTTCCAGTGGTTAGATGTGATTGGCCTCGAGAAGCCTCAGCGGAAATGGGCCTCATCTCGCCTGGAGGGCAAAACCTCCTGGATTTTCTCGAGTTGCGGCAGGTGCTCTCGACTTACGACAGGGACCTCAGGGACCCGCTCTGGTGGCCTCAGGAAACTCCAGTCCCCATGCGACTTCCTCAGGGGCCTCTCGGGATTCCTCTCCCGTCGATGCCGGGGCCTAAGACCTTGTGTGGAGTCGGGGTCGGAACCTGAGGATTCCTCTCCGGTGCTGACATGGATCTTGGGGTACTTCTGGAGTCTCCCCAGGGGAGTCAGTCCTCGTCTCGAATGCGGGCATGCACTTGCGCTTTCCTCCAGAGCGGTAGCAGCAGTGTCACGCATTCCCCGCGTGGATCAAAGGATCTATGGTTTTCCCACGAGTCTTTCCCACGAGGCTTTCCCACGAGGCTTTCCCACAGGGCTATTCCACGTGCACACGTGGTGGGAGTCGATCATCGGCTTGAACGTCAAGGCAGTGCAGGGAAAACAGGTTCCTCTGGAATGGACTGACACATCTGGGGGACTCTTGGAATGGTGGCACGACCCTGGAGTTCCTCTCGCCTTTCCAGTGGAGAGCGCCTTCTCTTGAGATGGGACGGGAACGCCGGGAATTCTTTCCCTACAAAACAGGGAAAGGATCCCTCATCTCGAGCTAGGAGGCGGAAACGGGGCTCCCCTGGATGTGTGCGGGACCCCACGTGCTTCCTCTCGAGTGGAGACGGGTATGTCGGGGAACATCTTGAGGTGCAGCAAGGGTGTGAAGGACCCTTTGGAAGTTCCAGTGGTTAGACGTGATTAGCCTCGAGAAGCCTCAGCGGAAATGGGCCTCATCTCGCCTGGAGGGCAAAACCTCCTGGATTTTCTCGAGTTGCGGCAGGTGCTCTCGACTTACGACGGGGACCTCAGGGACTCGCTCTGGTGGCCTCAGGAAAGGCCAGTCCCCATGCGAGTTCCTCGGGGGCGTCTCGGGATTCCTCTCCCGTCGATGCCGGGGCCTAAGACCTTGTGTGGAGTCGGGGCCGGAACCTGAGGATTCCTCTCCAGTGCTGACATGGATCTTGGGGTACTTCTGGAGTCTCCCCAGGGGAGTCAGTCCTCGTCTCGAATGCGGGCATGCACTTGCGCTTTCCTCCAGAGCGGTAGCAGCAGTGTCACCCAGTCCGCCGGGTGGATCGAAGGATCTATGGTTTTCCCTCGAGTCTTTCCCACGAGGCTTTCCCACGAGGCTTTCCCACAGGGCTGTCCCACGTGCACACGTGGTGGGAGTCGATCCTCGGCTTGAACGTCAAGGCAGTGCAGGGAAAACAGGTTCCTCTGGAATGGACTGACACATCTGGGGGACTCTTGGAATGGTGGCACGACCCTGGAGTTCCTCTCGCCTTTCCTGTGGAGAGCGCCTCCTCTTGAGATGCGACGGGAACGCCGGGAATTCTTTCCCTACGAAACAGGGAAAGGATCCCTCATCTCGAGCTAGGAGGCAAAAACGGGGCTCCCCTGGATGTGTGCGGGACCTTCGTGTTTCCTCTCGAGTGGAGACGGGTATGTCGGGGAACTTCTTGAGTTGCAGCAAGGGTGTGAAGAACCCTTTGGAAGTTCCAGTGGTTAGATGTGATTGGCCTCGAGAAGCCTCAGCGGAAATGGGCCTCATCTCGCCTGGAGGGCAAAACCTCCTGGATTTTCTCGAGTTGCGGCAGGTGCTCTCGACTTACGACGGGGACCTCAGGGACCCGCTCTGGTGGCCTCAGGAAACTCCAGTCCCCATGCGACTTCCTCAGGGGCCTCTCGGGATTCATCTCCTGTCGATGCCGGGGCCTAAGACCTTGTGTGGAGTCGGGGCCGGAACCTGAGGATTCCTCTCCAGTGCTGACATGGATCTTGGGGTACTTCTGGAGTCTCCCCAGGGGAGTCAGTCCTCGTCTGGAATGCGGGCATGCACTTGCGCTATCCTCCACAGCAGTAGCAGCAGTGTCACGCAGTCCGCCGCGTGGATCAAAGGATCTATGGTTTTCCCTCGAGTCTTTCCCACGAGGCTTTCCCACGAGGCTTTCCCACAGGGCTGTCCCACGTGCACACGTGGTGGGAGTCGATCCTCGGCTTGAACGTCAAGGCAGTGCAGGGAAAACAGGTTCCTCTGGAATGGACTGACACATCTGGGGGATTCTTGGAATGGTGGCACGACCCTGGAGTTCCTCTCGCCTTTCCTGTGGAGAGCGCCTCCTCTTGAGATGCGACGGGAACGCCGGGAATTCTTTCCCTACGAAACAGGGAAAGGATCCCTCATCTCGAGCTAGGAGGCGAAAACGGGGCTCCCCTGGATGTGTGCGGGACATTCGTGTTTCCTCTCGAGTGGAGACGGGTATGTCGGGGAACTTCTTGAGTTGCAGCAAGGGTGTGAAGGACACTTTGGAAGTTCCAGTGGTTAGATGTGATTAGCCTCGAGAAGCCTCAGCGGAAATGGGCCTCATCTCGCCTGGAGGGCAAAACCTCCTGGATTTTCTCGAGTTGTGGCAGGTGCTCTCGACTTACGACGGGGACCTCAGGGACCCGCTCTGGTGGCCTCAGGAAACGCCAGTCCCCATGCGACCTCCTCAGGGGCCTCTCGGGATTCCTCTCCCTTCGATGCCGGGGCCTAAGACCTTGTGTGGAGTCGGGGCCGGAACCTGAGGATTCCTCTCCAGTGCTGACATGGATCTTGGGGTACTTCTGGAGTCTCCCCAGGGGAGTCAGTCCTCGTCTGGAATGCGGGCATGCACTTGCGCTATCCTCCAGAGCAGTAGCAGCAGTGTCACGCAGTCCGCCGCGTGGATTAAAGGATCTATGGTTTTCCCTCGAGTCTTTCCCACTAGGCTTTCCCACGAGGCTTTCCCACAGGGCTGTCCCACGTGCACACGTGACGGGAGTCGATCCTCGGCTTGAACGTCAAGGCAGTGCAGGGAAAACAGGTTCCTCTGGAATGGACTGACATATCTGGGGGACTCCTGGAATGGTGGCACGACCTGGAGTTCCTCTCGCCTTTCCTGTGGAGAGCGCCTCCTCTTGAAATGCGAAGGGAACGCCGGGAAATCTTTCCCTACAAAGCAGTGAAAGGATCCCTCATCTCGAGCTGGGAGGCGGAAGCGGGGCTCCCCTGGATGTGTGCAGCATCCTCGTGCTTCCTCTCGAGTGGAGACGGGTATGTCGGGGAACTTCTTGAGTTGCAGCAAGGGTGTGAAGGACCCTTTGGAATTTCCAGTGGTTAGATGTGATTAGCCTCGAGAAGCCTCAGCGGAAATGGGCCTCATCTCGCCTGGAGGGCAAAACCTCCTGGATTTTCTCGAGTTGCGGCAGGTGCACTCAACTTACGACGGGGACCTCAGGGACCCGCTCTGGTGGCCTCAGGAAAGGCCAGTCCCCATGCGAGTTCCTCGGGGGCCTCTCGGGATTCCTCTCCCGTCGATGCCGGGGCCGAAGACCTTGTGTGGATTCGGGACCGGAACCTGACGATTCCTCTCCAGTGCTGACATGGATCTTGGGGTACTTCTGGAGTCTCCCCAGGGGAGTCAGTCCTCGTCTCGAATGCGGGCATGCACTTGCGCTTTCCTCCAGAGCGGTAGCAGCAGTGTCACGCAGTCCGCCGCGTGGATCAAAGGATCTATGGTTTTCCCTCGAGTCTTTCCCACGAGTCTTTCCCACGAGGCTTTCCCACAGGGCTGTCCCACGTGCACAAGTGGTGGGAGTCGATCCTCGGCTTGAACGTCAAGGCAGTGCAGGGAAAACAGGTTCCTCTGGAATGGACTGACACATCTGGGGTCTCTTGGAATGGTGGCACGACCCTGGAGTTCCTCTCGACTTTCCTGTGCAGAGCGCCTCCTCTTGAGATGCGACGGGAACGCCGGGAATTCTTTCCCTACGAAACAGGGAAAGGATCCCTCATCTCGAGCTAGGAGGCGGAAACGGTGCTCCCCTGGATGTGTGCGGGACCCCACGTGCTTCCTCTGGAGTGGAGACGGGTATGTCGGGGAACTTCTTGAGTCGCAGCAAGGGTGTGAAGGACCCGTTGGAAGTTCCAGTATTTAGACGTGATTAGCCTCGAGAAGCCTCAGCGGAAATGGGCCTCATCTCGCCTGGAGGGCAAAACCTCCTGGATTTTCGCGAGTTGCGCCAGGTGCTCTCGACTTACGACGAGGACCTCAGGGACCCGCTCTGGTGGCCTCAGGAAAGGCCAGTCCCCATGCGAGTTCCTCGGGGGCCTCTCGGGATTCCTCTCCCGTCGATGACGGGGCCTACGACCTTGTGTGGAGTCGGGGTCCGAACGTGAGGATTTCTCTCCAGTGCTGACATGGATCTTGGGGTACTTCTGGAGTCTCCCCAGGGGAGTCAGTCCTCGTCTCGAATGAGGGCATGCACTTGCGCTTTCCTCCAGAGCGGTAGCAGCAGTGTCACGCAGTCCGCCGCGTGCATCAAAGGATGTATGGTTTTCCCTCGAGTCTTTCCCACGAGGCTTTCCCACCAGGCTTTCCCACAGGGCTGTCTAACGTGCAAATGTGGTGGGAGTCGATCCTCGGCTTGAACGTCAAGGCAGTGCAGGGCAAACAGGTTCCTCTGGAATGGACTGACACATCTGGGGGACTCTTGGAATGGTGGCACGACCCTGGAGTTCCTCTCGCCTTTCCTGTGGAGAGCGCCTCCTCTTGAGATGAGACGGGAACGCCGGGAATTCTTTCCCTACGAAACAGGGAAAGGATCCCTCATCTCGAGGTGGGAGGCGGAAACGGGGCTTCCCTGGATGTGTGCGGGACGCTTGTGCTTCCTCTCGAGGGGAGACGGGTATGTCGGGGAACTTCTTGAGTTGTAGCAAGGGTGTGAAGGACCCTTTGGAAATTCCAGTGGTTAGATGTGATTAGCCTCGAGAAGCCTCAGCGGAAATGGGCCTCATCTCGCCTGGAGGTGAAAACCTCCTGGATTTTCTCGAGTTGCGGCAGGTGCTCTCGACTTACGACGTGGACTACAGGGACCCACTCTGGTGGCCTCAGGAAAGCCCAGTCCCCATGCAAGTTCTTCGGGGGCCACTCGGGATTCCTCTTCCGTCGATGCCGGGGCCTAAGACCTTGTGTGGAGTCGGGGCCGGAACCTGAGGATTCCTCTGCACTGCTGACATGGATTTGGGGTACTTCTGGAGTCTCCCCAGGGGAGTCAGTCCTCGTCTCGAATGCGGGCATGCACTTGCGCTTTCCTCCAGAGCGGTAGCAGCAGTGTCACGCAGTCTTCCGCGTGGATCACAGGATCTATGGTTTTCCCTCGAGTCTTTCCCACGAGGCTTTCCCACGAGGCTTTCCCACAGGGCTGTCCCACGTGCACACGTGGTGGGAGTGGATCCTCAGCTTGAACGTCAAGGCAGTGCAGGGAAAACAGGTTCCTCTGTAATGGACTGACACATCTGGGCGTCTCTTGGAATGGTGGCACGACCCTGGAGTTCCTCTCCCCTCTCCTGTGGAGAGCGCCTCCTCTTGAGATGCGACGGGAACGCCCGGAATTCTTTCCCTAAGAAACAGGGAAAGGATCCCTCATCTCGAGCTAGGAGGCGGAAACGGGGCTCCCCTGGATGTGTGCGGGACCCCACGTGCTTCCTCTCGAGTGGAGACGGGTATGTCGGGGAACTACTTGAGTTGCAGCCAGGGTGTGAAGGACCCTTTGGAAGTTCCAGTGGTTAGATGTGATTAGCCTCGAGAAGCCTCAGCGGAAATGGGCCTCATCTCGCCTGGAGGGCAAAACCTCCTGGATTTTCTCGAGTTGCGGCATGTGCTCTCGACTTACGACGGGGACCTCGGGGACCCGCTCTGGTGGCCTCAGGAAAGGCCAGTCCCCATGCGAGTTCCTCGGGGGCCGCTCGGGATTCCTCTCCCATCGATGCCGGGGCCTAAGACCTTGTGTGGAGTCGGGGCCAGAACCTGACGATTCCTCTCCAGTGCTGACATGGATCTTGGGGTACTTCTGGAGTCTCCCCAGGGGAGTCAGTCCTCGTCTCGAATGCGGGCATGCACTTGCGCTTTCCTCCAGAGCGGTAGCAGCAGTGTCACGCAGTCCGCCGCGTGGATCAAAGGATCTATGGTTTTCCCTCGAGTCTTTCCCACGAGGCTTTCCCACGAGGCTTTCCCACAGGGCTGTCCCACGTGCACACGTGGTGGGAGTCGATCCTCGGCTTGAATGTCAAGGCAGTGCAGGGAAAACAGGTTCCTCTGGAATGGACTGACACATCTGGGGGACTCTTGGAATGGTGGCGGGACCCTGGAGTTCCTCTTGCCTTTCCTGTGGAGAGCGGCTCCTCTTGAGATGCAACGGGAACGCCGGGAATTCTTTCCCTACGAAACAGGGAAAGGATCCCTCATCTCGAGATAGGAGGCGGAAACGGGTCTCCCCTGGATGTTTGCGGGACCCTCGTGCTTCCTCTCGAGTGGAGACGGGTATGTCGGGGAACTTCTTGAGTTGCAGTAGGGGTGTGAAGGACCCTTTGGAAGTTCCAGTGGTTAGATGTGATTAGCCTCGAGAAGCTTCAGCGGAAATGGGCCTCATCTCGCCTGGAGGTCAAAACCTCCTGGATTTTCTCGAGTTGCGGTAGGTGCTCTGGACTTACGACGGGGACCTCGGGAACCCGCTCTGGTGGCCTCAGGAAAGGCCAGTCCACATGCGAGTTCCTCGGGGGCCTCTCGGGATTCCTCTCCCGTCGATGCCGGGTCCTAAGACCTTGTGTGGAGTCGGGGCCGGAACCTGAGGATTCCTCTCCAGTGCTGACATGGATCTTGGGGTACTTCTGGAGTCTCCCCAGGGGAGTCAGTCCTCGTCTCGAATGCGGGCATGCACTTGCGCTTTCCTCCAGAGCGGTAGCAGCAGTGTCACGCAGTCCGCCGCGTGGATCAAAGGATCTATGGTTTTCCCTCGAGTTTTTCCACGAGGCTTTCCCACGAGGCTTTCCCACAGGGCTGTCCCACGTGGACACGTTGTGGGAGTCGATCCCCGGCTTGAACGTCAAGGCAGTGCAGGGAAAACAGGTTCCTCTGGAATGGACTGACACATCAGGGGGACTATTGCAATGGTGGCACGACCCTGGAGTTCCTCTCGCCTTTCCTGTGGAGAGCGCCTCCTTTTGAGATGCGACGGGAACGCCGGGAATTCTTTCCCTACGAAACAGGGAAAGGATCCCTCATCTCGAGCTAGGAGGCGGAAACGGGGCTCCCCTGGATGTGTGCGGGACCCCACGTGCTTCCTCTCGAGTGGAGACGGGTATGTCGGGGAACTTCTTGAGTTGCAGCAATGGTGTGAAGGACCCTTTGGAAGTTCCAGTGGTTAGATGTGATTGTCCTCGAGAAGCCTCAGCGGAAATGGGCCTCATCTCGCCTGGAGGGCAAAACCTCCTGGATTTTCTCGAGTTGCGGCAGGTGCTCTCGACTTACGACGGGGACCTCAGGGACCCGCTCTGGTGGCCTCAGGAAAGGCCAGTCCCCATGCGAGTTCCTCGGGGGCGTCTCGGGATTCCTCTCCCGTCGATGCCGGGGCCTAAGACCTTGTGTGGAGTCGGGGCCGGAACCTGAGGATTCCTCTCCAGTGCTGACATGGATCTTGGGGTACTTCTGGAGTCTCCCCAGGGGAGTCAGTCCTCGTCTCGAATGCGGGCATGCACTTGCGCTTTCCTCCAGAGCGGTAGCAGCAGTGTCACGCAGTCCGCCGCGTGGATCAAAGGATCTATGGTTTTCCCTCGAGTCGTTCCCACGAGGCTTTCCCACGAGGCTTTCCCACAGGGCTGTCCCACGTGCACACGTGGTGGGAGTCGATCCTCGGCTTGAACGTCAAGGCAGTGCAGGGAAAACAGGTTCCTCTGGAATGGACTGACACATCTGGGGGACTCTTGGAATGGTGGCATGACCCTGGAGTTCCTCTCGCCTTTCCTGTGGAGAGCGCCTCCTCTTGAGATGCGACGGGAACGCCGGGAATTCTTTCCCTACGAAACAGGGAAAGGATCCCTCATCTCGAGCTAGGAGGCGGAAACGGGGCTCCCCTGGATGTGTGCGGGACCCCACGTGCTTCCTCTCGAGTGGAGACGGGTATGTCGGGGAACTTCTTGAGTTGCAGCAAGGGTGTGAAGGACCCTTTGGAAGTTCCAGTGGTTAGATGTGATTGTCCTCGAGAAGCCTCAGCGGAAATGGGCCTCATCTCGCCTGGAGGGCAAAACCTCCTGGATTTTCTCGAGTTGCGGCAGGTGCTCTCGACTTACGACGGGGACCTCAGGGACCCGCTCTGGTGGCCTCAGGAAAGGCCAGTCCCCATGCGAGTTCCTCGGGGGCCTCTCGGGATTCCTCTCCCGTCGATGCCGGGGCCTAAGACCTTGTGTGGAGTCGGGGCCGGAACCTGAGGATTCCTCTCCAGTGCTGACATGGATCTTGGGGTACTTCTGGAGTCTCCCCAGGGGAGTCAGTCCTCGTCTCGAATGCGGGCATGCACTTGCGCTTTCCTCCAGAGCGGTAGCAGCAGTGTCACGCAGTCCGCCGCGTGGATCAAAGGATCTATGGTTTTCCCTCGAGTTTTTCCACGAGGCTTTCCCACGAGGCTTTCCCACAGGGCTGTCCCACGTGGACACGTTGTGGGAGTTGATCCCCGGCTTGAACGTCAAGGCAGTGCAGGGAAAACAGGTTCCTCTGGAATGGACTGACACATCAGGGGGACTATTGCAATGGTGGCACGACCCTGGAGTTCCTCTCGCCTTTCCTGTGGAGAGCGCCTCCTTTTGAGATGCGACGGGAACGCCGGGAATTCTTTCCCTACGAAACAGGGAAAGGATCCCTCATCTCGAGCTAGGAGGCGGAAACGGGGCTCCCCTGGATGTGTGCGGGACACCACGTGCTTCCTCTCGAGTGGAGACGGGTATGTCGGGGAACTACTTGAGTTGCAGCAAGGGTGTGAACGATCCTTTGGAAGTTCCAGTGGTTAGATGAGATTGGCCTCGAGAAGCCTCAGCGGAAATGGGCCTCATCTCGCCTGGAGGGCAAAACCTCCTGGATTTTCTCGAGTTGCGGCAGGTGCTCTCGACTTACGACGGGGACCTCAGGGACCCGCTCTGGTGGCCTCAGGAAAGGCCAGTCCCCATGCGAGTTCCTCGGGGGCGTCTCGGGATTCCTCTCCCGTCGATGCCGGGGCCTAAGACCTTGTGTGGAGTCGGGGCTGGAACCTGAGGATTCCTCTCCAGTGCTGACATGGATCTTGGGGTACTTCTGGAGTCTCCCCAGGGGAGTCAGTCCTCGTCTCGAATGCGGGCATGCACTTGCGCTTTCCTCCAGAGCGGTTGCAGCAGTGTCACGCAGTCCGCCGCGTGGATCAAAGGATCTATGGTTTTCCCTCGAGTCTTTCCCACGAGGCGTTCCCACGAGGCTTTCCCACAGGGCTGTCCCACGTGCACACGTGGTGGGAGTCGATCCTCGGCTTGAACGTCAAGGCAGTGCAGGGAAAACAGGTTCCTCTGGAATGGACTGACACATCTGGGGGACTCTTGGAATGGTGGCACGACCCTGGAGTTCCTCTCGCCTTTCCTGTGGAGAGCGCCTCCTCTTGAGATGCGACGGGAACGCCGGGAATTCTTTCCCTACGAAACAGGGAAAGGATCCCTCATCTCGAGCTAGGAGGCGGAAACGGGGCTCACCTGGATGTGTGCGGGACACCACGTGCTTCCTCTCGAGTGGAGATGGGTATGTCGGGGAACTTCTTGAGTTGCAGCAAGGGTGTGAAGGACCCTTTGGAAGTTCCAGTGGTTAGATGTGATTGGCCTCGAGAAGCCTCAGCGGAAATGGGCCTCATCTCGCCTGGAGGGCAAAACCTCCTGGATTTTCTCGAGTTGCGGCAGGTGCTCTCGACTTACGACGGGGACCTCAGGGACCCGCTCTGGTGGCCTCAGGAAAGGCCAGTCCCCATGCGAGTTCCTCGGGGGCCTCTCAGGATTCCTCTCCCGTCGATGCCGGGGCCTAAGACCTTGTGTGGAGTCGGGGCCGGAACCTGAGGATTCCTCTCCAGTGCTGACATGGATCTTGGGGTACTTCTGGAGTCTCCCCAGGGGAGTCAGTCCTCGTCTCGAATGCGGGCATGCACTTGCGCTTTCCTCCAGAGCGGTAGCAGCAGTGTCACGCAGTCCGCCGCGTGGATCAAAGGATCTATGGTTTTCCCTCGAGTCTTTCCCACGAGGCTTTCCCCCGAGGCTTTCCCACAGGGCTGTCCCACGTGCACACGTGGTGGGAGTCGATCCTCGGCTTGAACGTCAAGGCAGTGCAGGGAAAACAGGTTCCTCTGGAATGGACTGACACATCTGGGGGACTCTTGGAATGGTGGCGGGACCCTGGAGTTCCTCTTGCCTTTCCTGTGGAGAGCGGCTCCTCTTGAGATGCAACGGGAACGCCGGGAATTCTTTCCCTACGAAACAGGGAAAGGATCCCTCATCTCGAGATAGGAGGCGGAAACGGGTCTCCCCTGGATGTTTGCGGGACCCTCGTGCTTCCTCTCGAGTGGAGACGGGTATGTCGGGGAACTTCTTGAGTTGCAGTAGGGGTGTGAAGGACCCTTTGGAAGTTCCAGTGGTTAGATGTGATTAGCCTCGAGAAGCTTCAGCGGAAATGGGCCTCATCTCGCCTGGAGGTCAAAACCTCCTGGATTTTCTCGAGTTGCGGTAGGTGCTCTGGACTTACGACGGGGACCTCGGGAACCCGCTGTGGTGGCCTCAGGAAAGGCCAGTCCACATGCGAGTTCCTCGGGGGCCTCTCGGGATTCCTCTCCCGTCGATGCCGGGTCCTAAGACCTTGTGTGGAGTCGGGGCCGGAACCTGAGGATTCCTCTCCAGTGCTGACATGGATCTTGGGGTACTTCTGGAGTCTCCCCAGGGGAGTCAGTCCTCGTCTCGAATGCGGGCATGCACTTGCGCTTTCCTCCAGAGCGGTAGCAGCAGTGTCACGCAGTCCGCCGCGTGGATCAAAGGATCTATGGTTTTCCCTCGAGTTTTTCCACGAGGCTTTCCCACGAGGCTTTCCCACAGGGCTGTCCCACGTGGACACGTTGTGGGAGTCGATCCCCGGCTTGAACGTCAAGGCAGTGCAGGGAAAACAGGTTCCTCTGGAATGGACTGACACATCAGGGGGACTATTGCAATGGTGGCACGACCCTGGAGTTCCTCTCGCCTTTCCTGTGGAGAGCGCCTCCTTTTGAGATGCGACGGGAACGCCGGGAATTCTTTCCCTACGAAACAGGGAAAGGATCCCTCATCTCGAGCTAGGAGGCGGAAACGGGGCTCCCCTGGATGTGTGCGGGACCCCACGTGCTTCCTCTCGAGTGGAGACGGGTATGTCGGGGAACTTCTTGAGTTGCAGCAATGGTGTGAAGGACCCTTTGGAAGTTCCAGTGGTTAGATGTGATTGTCCTCGAGAAGCCTCAGCGGAAATGGGCCTCATCTCGCCTGGAGGGCAAAACCTCCTGGATTTTCTCGAGTTGCGGCAGGTGCTCTCGACTTACGACGGGGACCTCAGGGACCCGCTCTGGTGGCCTCAGGAAAGGCCAGTCCCCATGCGAGTTCCTCGGGGGCGTCTCGGGATTCCTCTCCCGTCGATGCCGGGGCCTAAGACCTTGTGTGGAGTCGGGGCCGGAACCTGAGGATTCCTCTCCAGTGCTGACATGGATCTTGGGGTACTTCTGGAGTCTCCCCAGGGGAGTCAGTCCTCGTCTCGAATGCGGGCATGCACTTGCGCTTTCCTCCAGAGCGGTAGCAGCAGTGTCACGCAGTCCGCCGCGTGGATCAAAGGATCTATGGTTTTCCCTCGAGTCGTTCCCACGAGGCTTTCCCACGAGGCTTTCCCACAGGGCTGTCCCACGTGCACACGTGGTGGGAGTCGATCCTCGGCTTGAACGTCAAGGCAGTGCAGGGAAAACAGGTTCCTCTGGAATGGACTGACACATCTGGGGGACTCTTGGAATGGTGGCATGACCCTGGAGTTCCTCTCGCCTTTCCTGTGGAGAGCGCCTCCTCTTGAGATGCGACGGGAACGCCGGGAATTCTTTCCCTACGAAACAGGGAAAGGATCCCTCATCTCGAGCTAGGAGGCGGAAACGGGGCTCCCCTGGATGTGTGCGGGACCCCACGTGCTTCCTCTCGAGTGGAGACGGGTATGTCGGGGAACTTCTTGAGTTGCAGCAAGGGTGTGAAGGACCCTTTGGAAGTTCCAGTGGTTAGATGTGATTGTCCTCGAGAAGCCTCAGCGGAAATGGGCCTCATCTCGCCTGGAGGGCAAAACCTCCTGGATTTTCTCGAGTTGCGGCAGGTGCTCTCGACTTACGACGGGGACCTCAGGGACCCGCTCTGGTGGCCTCAGGAAAGGCCAGTCCCCATGCGAGTTCCTCGGGGGCCTCTCGGGATTCCTCTCCCGTCGATGCCGGGGCCTAAGACCTTGTGTGGAGTCGGGGCCGGAACCTGAGGATTCCTCTCCAGTGCTGACATGGATCTTGGGGTACTTCTGGAGTCTCCCCAGGGGAGTCAGTCCTCGTCTCGAATGCGGGCATGCACTTGCGCTTTCCTCCAGAGCGGTAGCAGCAGTGTCACGCAGTCCGCCGCGTGGATCAAAGGATCTATGGTTTTCCCTCGAGTTTTTCCACGAGGCTTTCCCACGAGGCTTTCCCACAGGGCTGTCCCACGTGGACACGTTGTGGGAGTTGATCCCCGGCTTGAACGTCAAGGCAGTGCAGGGAAAACAGGTTCCTCTGGAATGGACTGACACATCAGGGGGACTATTGCAATGGTGGCACGACCCTGGAGTTCCTCTCGCCTTTCCTGTGGAGAGCGCCTCCTTTTGAGATGCGACGGGAACGCCGGGAATTCTTTCCCTACGAAACAGGGAAAGGATCCCTCATCTCGAGCTAGGAGGCGGAAACGGGGCTCCCCTGGATGTGTGCGGGACACCACGTGCTTCCTCTCGAGTGGAGACGGGTATGTCGGGGAACTACTTGAGTTGCAGCAAGGGTGTGAACGATCCTTTGGAAGTTCCAGTGGTTAGATGAGATTGGCCTCGAGAAGCCTCAGCGGAAATGGGCCTCATCTCGCCTGGAGGGCAAAACCTCCTGGATTTTCTCGAGTTGCGGCAGGTGCTCTCGACTTACGACGGGGACCTCAGGGACCCGCTCTGGTGGCCTCAGGAAAGGCCAGTCCCCATGCGAGTTCCTCGGGGGCGTCTCGGGATTCCTCTCCCGTCGATGCCGGGGCCTAAGACCTTGTGTGGAGTCGGGGCTGGAACCTGAGGATTCCTCTCCAGTGCTGACATGGATCTTGGGGTACTTCTGGAGTCTCCCCAGGGGAGTCAGTCCTCGTCTCGAATGCGGGCATGCACTTGCGCTTTCCTCCAGAGCGGTTGCAGCAGTGTCACGCAGTCCGCCGCGTGGATCAAAGGATCTATGGTTTTCCCTCGAGTCTTTCCCACGAGGCGTTCCCACGAGGCTTTCCCACAGGGCTGTCCCACGTGCACACGTGGTGGGAGTCGATCCTCGGCTTGAACGTCAAGGCAGTGCAGGGAAAACAGGTTCCTCTGGAATGGACTGACACATCTGGGGGACTCTTGGAATGGTGGCACGACCCTGGAGTTCCTCTCGCCTTTCCTGTGGAGAGCGCCTCCTCTTGAGATGCGACGGGAACGCCGGGAATTCTTTCCCTACGAAACAGGGAAAGGATCCCTCATCTCGAGCTAGGAGGCGGAAACGGGGCTCACCTGGATGTGTGCGGGACACCACGTGCTTCCTCTCGAGTGGAGATGGGTATGTCGGGGAACTTCTTGAGTTGCAGCAAGGGTGTGAAGGACCCTTTGGAAGTTCCAGTGGTTAGATGTGATTGGCCTCGAGAAGCCTCAGCGGAAATGGGCCTCATCTCGCCTGGAGGGCAAAACCTCCTGGATTTTCTCGAGTTGCGGCAGGTGCTCTCGACTTACGACGGGGACCTCAGGGACCCGCTCTGGTGGCCTCAGGAAAGGCCAGTCCCCATGCGAGTTCCTCGGGGGCCTCTCAGGATTCCTCTCCCGTCGATGCCGGGGCCTAAGACCTTGTGTGGAGTCGGGGCCGGAACCTGAGGATTCCTCTCCAGTGCTGACATGGATCTTGGGGTACTTCTGGAGTCTCCCCAGGGGAGTCAGTCCTCGTCTCGAATGCGGGCATGCACTTGCGCTTTCCTCCAGAGCGGTAGCAGCAGTGTCACGCAGTCCGCCGCGTGGATCAAAGGATCTATGGTTTTCCCTCGAGTCTTTCCCACGAGGCTTTCCCCCGAGGCTTTCCCACAGGGCTGTCCCACGTGCACACGTTGTGGGAGTCTATCCTCGGCTTGAACGTCAAGGCAGTGCAGGGAAAACAGGTTCCTCTGGAATGGACTGACACATCTGGGGGACTCTTGGAATGGTGGCACGACCCTGGAGTTCCTCTCGCCTTTCCTGTGGAGAGCGCCTCCTCTTGAGATGCGACGGGAACGCCGGGAATTCTTTCCCTACGAAACAGGGAAAGGATCCCTCATCTCGAGCTAGGAGGCGGAAACGGGGCTCCCCTGGATGTGTGCGGGACACCACGTGCTTCCTCTCGAGTTGAGATGGGTATGTCGGGGAACTTCTTGAGTTGCAGCAAGGGTGTGAAGGACCCTTTGGAAGTTCCAGTGGTTAGATGTGATTGGCCTCGAGAAGCCTCAGCGGAAATGGGCCTCATCTCGCCTGGAGGGCAAAACCTCCTGGATTTTCTCGAGTTGCGGCAGGTGCTCTCGACTTACGACGGGGACCTCAGGGACCCGCTCTGGTGGCCTCAGGAAAGGCCAGTCCCCATGCGAGTTCCTCGGGGGCCTCTCGGGATTCCTCTCCCGTCGATGCCGGGGCCTAAGACCTTGTGTGGAGTCGGGGCCGGAACCTGAGGATTCCTCTCCAGTGCTGACATGGATCTTGGGGTACTTCTGGAGTCTCCCCAGGGGAGTCAGTCCTCGTCTCGAATGCGGGCATGCACTTGCGCTTTCCTCCAGAGCGGTAGCAGCAGTGTCACGCAGTCCGCCGCGTGGATCAAAGGATGTATGGTTTTCCCTCGAGTTTTTCCCACGAGGCTATCCCACGAGGCTTTCCCACAGGGCTGTCCCACGTGGACACGTTGTGGGAGTCGATCCTCGGCTTGAACGTCAAGGCAGTGCAGGGAAAACAGGTTCCTCTGGAATGGACTGACACATCAGGGGGACTATTGGAATGGTGGCACGACCCTGGAGTTCCTCTCGCCTTTCCTGTGGAGAGCGCCTCCTCTTGAGATGCGACGGGAACACCGGGAATTCTTTCCCTACGAAACAGGGAAAGGATCCCTCATCTCGAGCTAGGAGGCGGAAACGGGGCTCCCCTGGATGTGTGCGGGACCCCACGTGCTTCCTCTCGAGTGGAGACGGGTATGTCGGGGAACTTCTTGAGTTGCAGCAAGGGTGTGAAGGACCCTTTGGAAGTTCCAGTGGTTAGATGTGATTGGCCTCGAGTAGCCTCAGAGGAAATGGGCCTCATCTCGCCTGGAGGGCAAAACCTCCTGGATTTTCTCGAGTTGCGGCAGATGCTCTCGACTTTCGACGGGGACCTCAGGGACCCGCTCTGGTGGCCTCAGGAAAGGCCAGTCCCCATGCGAGTTCCTCGGGGGCCTCTCGGGATTCCTCTCCCGTCGATGCCGGGGCCTAAGACCTTGTGTGGAGTCGGGGCCGGAACCTGAGGATTCCTCTCCAGTGCTGACATGGATCTTGGGGTACTTCTGGAGTCTCCCCAGGGGAGTCAGTCCTCGTCTCGAATGCGGGCATGCACTTGCGCTTTCCTCCAGAGCGGTAGCAGCAGTGTCACGCAGTCCGCCGCGTGGATCAAAGGATGTATGGTTTTCCCTCGAGTTTTTCCCACGAGGCTATCCCACGAGGCTTTCCCACAGGGCTGTCCCACGTGGACACGTTGTGGGAGTCGATCCTCGGCTTGAACGTCAAGGCAGTGCAGGGAAAACAGGTTCCTCTGGAATGGACTGACACATCAGGGGGACTATTGGAATGGTGGCACGACCCTGGAGTTCCTCTCGCCTTTCCTGTGGAGAGCGCCTCCTCTTGAGATGCGACGGGAACGCCGGGAATTCTTTCCCTACGAAACAGGGAAAGGATCCCTCCTCTCGAGCTAGGAGGCGGAAACGGGGCTCCCCTGGATGTGTGCGGGACCCCACGTGCTTCCTCTCGAGTGGAGACGGGTATGTCGGGGAACTTCTTGAGTTGCAGCAAGGGTGTGAAGGACCCTTTGGAAGTTCCAGTGGTTAGATGTGATTGGCCTCGAGTAGCCTCAGAGGAAATGGGCCTCATATCGCCTGGAGGGCAAAACCTCCTGGATTTTCTCGAGTTGCGGCAGGTGCTCTCGACTTACGACGGGGACCTCAGGGACCCGCTCTGGTGGCCTCAGGAAAGGCCAGTCCCCATGCGAGTTCCTCGGGGGCCTCTCGGGATTCCTCTCCCGTCGATGCCGGGGCCTAAGACCTTGTGTGGAGTCGGGGCCGGAACCTGAAGATTCCTCTCCAGTGCTGACATGGATCTTGGGGTACTTCTGGAGTCTCCCCAGGGGAGTCAGTCCTCGTCTCAAATGCGGGCATGCACTTGCGCTTTCCTCCAGAGCGGTAGCAGCAGTGTCACGCAGTCCGCCTCGTGGATCAAAGGATGTATGGTTTTCCCTCGAGTTTTTCCCACGAGGCTTTCCCACGAGGCTTTCCCACAGGGCTGTCCCACGTGCACACGTGGTGGGAGTCGATCCTCGGCTTGAACGTCAAGGCAGTGCAGGGAAAACAGGTTCCTCTGGAATGGACTGACACATCTGGGGGACTCTTGGAATGGTGGCACGACCCTGGAGTTCCTCTCGCCTTTCCTGTGGAGAGCGCCTCCTCTTGAGATGCGACGGGAACGCCGGGAATTCTTTCCCTACGAAACAGGGAAAGGATCCCTCATCTCGAGCTAGGAGGCGGAAACGGGTCTCACCTGGATGTGTGCGGGACCCACGTGCTTCCTCTCGAGTGGAGACGGGTATGTCGGGGAACTTCTAGAGTTGCAGCAAGGGTGTGAAGGACCCTTTGGAAGTTCCAGTGGTTAGACGTGATTAGCCTCGAGAAGCCTCAGCGGAAATGGGCCTCATCTCGCCTGGAGGGCAAAACCTCCTGGATTTTCTCGAGTTGCGGCAGGTGCTCTCGACTTACGACGGGGACCTCAGGGACCCGCTCTGGTGGCCTCAGGAAAGGCCAGTCCCCATGCGAGTTCCTCGGGGGCCTCTCGGGATTCCTCTCCCGTCCATGCCGGGGCCTAAGACCTTGTGTGGAGTCGGGGCCGGAACCTGAGGATTCCTCTCCAGTGCTGACATGGATCTTGGGGTACTTCTGGAGTCTCCCCAGGGGAGTCAGTCCTCGTCTCGAATGCGGGCATGCACTTGCGCTTTCCTCCAGAGCGGTAGCAGCAGTGTCACGCAGTCCGCCGCGTGGATCAAAGGATCTATGGTTTTCCCTCGAGTCGTTCCCACGAGGCTTTCCCACGAGGCTTTCCCACAGGGCTGTCCCAGGTGCACACGTGGTGGGAGTCGATCCTCGGCTTGAACGTCAAGGCAGTGCAGGGAAAACAGGTTCCTCTGGAATGGACTGACACATCTGGGGGACTCTTGGAATGGTGGCATGACCCTGGAGTTCCTCTCGCCTTTCTTGTGGAGAGCGCCTCCTCT
The DNA here is from genome assembly GCF_042477335.2 of Ovis canadensis. Taxonomy (NCBI): domain Eukaryota; kingdom Metazoa; phylum Chordata; class Mammalia; order Artiodactyla; family Bovidae; genus Ovis; species Ovis canadensis. Next base: position 8,677,467 of record NC_091264.1, read on the forward strand.
TGAGATGCGACGGGAACGCCGGGAATTCTTTCCCTACGAAACAGGGAAAGGATCCCTCATCTCGAGCTAGGAGGCGGAAACGGGGCTCCCCTGGATGTGTGCGGGACACCACGTGCTTCCTCTCGAGTGGAGACGGGTATGTCGGGGAACTTCTTGAGTTGCAGCAATGGTGTGAAGGACCCTTTGGAAGTTCCAGTGGTTAGACGTGATTGGCCTCGAGAAGCCTCAGCGGAAATGGGCCTCATCTCGCCTGGAGGGCAAAAGCTCCTGGATGTTCTCGAGTTGCGGCAGGTGCTCTCGACTTTCGACGGGGACCTCAGGGACCCGCTCTGGTGGCCTCAGGAAAGGCCAGTCCCCATGCGAGTTCCTCGGGGGCCTCTCGGGATTCCTCTCCCGTCGATGCCGGGGCCTAAGACCTTGTGTGGTGTCGGGGCCGGAACCTGAGGATTCCTCTCCAGTGCTGACATGGATCTTGGGGTACTTCTGGAGTCTCCCCAGGGGAGTCAGTCCTCGTCTCGAATGCGGGCATGCACTTGCGCTTTCCTCCAGAGCGGTAGCAGCAGTGTCACGCAGTCCGCCGCGTGGATCAAAGGATGTATGGTTTTCCCTCGAGTTTTTCCCACGAGGCTATCCCACGAGGCTTTCCCACAGGGCTGTCCCACGTGGACACGTTGTGGGAGTCGATCCTCGGCTTGAACGTCAAGGCAGTGCAGGGAAAACAGGTTCCTCTGGAATGGACTGACACATCAGGGGGACTATTGGAATGGTGGCACGACCCTGGAGTTCCTCTCGCCTTTCCTGTGGAGAGCGCCTCCTCTTGAGATGCGACGGGAACGCCGGGAATTCTTTCCCTACGAAACAGGGAAAGGATCCCTCATCTCGAGCTAGGAGGCGGAAACGGGGCTCCCCTGGATGTGTGCGGGACACCACGTGCTTCCTCTCGAGTGGAGACGGGTATGTCGGGGAACTACTTGAGTTGCAGCAAGGGTGTGAACGATCCTTTGGAAGTTCCAGTGGTTAGATGAGATTGGCCTCGAGAAGCCTCAGCGGAAATGGGCCTCATCTCGCCTGGAGGGCAAAACCTCCTGGATTTTCTCGAGTTGCGGCAGGTGCTCTCGACTTACGACGGGGACCTCAGGGACCCGCTCTGGTGGCCTCAGGAAAGGCCAGTCCCCATGCGAGTTCCTCGGGGGCCTCTCGGGATTCATCTCCCGTCGATGCCGGGGCCTAAGACCTTGTGTGGAGTCGGGGCCGGAACCTGAGGATTCCTCTCCAGTGCTGACATGGATCTTGGGGTACTTCTGGAGTCTCCCCAGGGGAGTCAGTCCTCGTCTCGAATGCGGGCATGCACTTGCGCTTTCCTCCAGAGCGGTAGCAGCAGTGTCACGCAGTCCTCCGTGTGGATCAAAGGATCTATGGTTTTCCCTCGAGTCTTTCCCACGAGGCTTTCCCACGAGGCTTTCCCACAGGGCTGTCCCACGTGCACACGTGGTGGGAGTCGATCCTCGGCTTGAATGTCAAGGCAGTGCAGGGAAAACAGGTTCCTCTGGAATGGACTGACACATCTGGGGGACTCTTGGAATGGTGTCACGACCCTGGAGTTCCTCTCGCCTTTCCTGTGGAGAGCGCCTCCTCTTGAGATGCGACGGGAACGCCGGGAATTCTTTCCCTACGAAACAGGGAAAGGATCCCTCCTCTCGAGCTAGGAGGCAGAAACGGGGCTCCCCTGGATGTGTGCGGGACCCCACGTGCTTCCTCTCGAGTGGAGACGGGTATGTCGGGGAACTTCTTGAGTTGCAGCAAGGGTGTGAAGGACCCTTTGGAAGTTCCAGTGGTTAGATGTGATTGGCCTCGAGTAGCCTCAGAGGAAATGGGCCTCATATCGCCTGGAGGGCAAAACCTCCTGGATTTTCTCGAGTTGCGGCAGGTGCTCTCGACTTACGACGGGGACCTCAGGGACCCGCTCTGGTGGCCTCAGGAAAGGCCAGTCCCCATGCGAGTTCCTCGGGGGCCTCTCGGGATTCCTCTCCCGTCGATGCCGGGGCCTAAGACCTTGTGTGGAGTCGGGGCCGGAACCTGAGGATTCCTCTCCAGTGCTGACATGGATCTTGGGGTACTTCTGGAGTCTCCCCAGGGGAGTCAGTCCTCGTCTCAAATGCGGGCATGCACTTGCGCTTTCCTCCAGAGCGGTAGCAGCAGTGTCACGCAGTCCGCCGCGTGGATCAAAGGATGTATGGTTTTCCCTCGAGTTTTTCCCACGAGGCTTTCCCACGAGGCTTTCCCACAGGGCTGTCCCACGTGCACACGTGGTGGGAGTCGATCCTCGGCTTGAACGTCAAGGCAGTGCAGGGAAAACAGGTTCCTCTGGAATGGACTGACACATCTGGGGGACTCTTGGAATGGTGGCACGACCCTGGAGTTCCTCTCGCCTTTCCTGTGGAGAGCGCCTCCTCTTGAGATGCGACGGGAACGCCGGGAATTCTTTCCCTACGAAACAGGGAAAGGATCCCTCATCTCGAGCTAGGAGGCGGAAACGGGTCTCACCTGGATGTGTGCGGGACCCATGTGCTTCCTCTCGAGTGGAGACGGGTATGTCGGGGAACTTCTAGAGTTGCAGCTAGGGTGTGAAGGACCCTTTGGAAGTTCCAGTGGTTAGACGTGATTAGCCTCGAGAAGCCTCAGCGGAAATGGGCCTCATCTCGCCTGGAGGGCAAAACCTCCTGGATTTTCTCGAGTTGCGGCAGGTGCTCTCGACTTACGACGGGGACCTCAGGGACCCGCTCTGGTGGCCTCAGGAAAGGCCAGTCCCCATGCGAGTTCCTCGGGGGCCTCTCGGGATTCCTCTCCCGTCCATGCCGGGGCCTAAGACCTTGTGTGGAGTCGGGGCCGGAACCTGAGGATTCCTCTCCAGTGCTGACATGGATCTTGGGGTACTTCTGGAGTCTCCCCAGGGGAGTCAGTCCTCGTCTCGAATGCGGGCATGCACTTGCGCTTTCCTCCAGAGCGGTAGCAGCAGTGTCACGCAGTCCGCCGCGTGGATCAAAGGATCTATGGTTTTCCCTCGAGTCGTTCCCACGAGGCTTTCCCACGAGGCTTTCCCACAGGGCTGTCCCAGGTGCACACGTGGTGGGAGTCGATCCTCGGCTTGAACGTCAAGGCAGTGCAGGGAAAACAGGTTCCTCTGGAATGGACTGACACATCTGGGGGACTCTTGGAATGGTGGCATGACCCTGGAGTTCCTCTCGCCTTTCTTGTGGAGAGCGCCTCCTCTTGAGATGCGACGGGAACGCCGGGAATTCTTTCCCTACGAAACAGGGAAAGGATCCCTCATCTCGAGCTAGGAGGCGGAAACGGGGCTCCCCTGGATGTGTGCGGGACACCACGTGCTTCCTCTCGAGTGGAGACGGGTATGTCGGGGAACTTCTTGAGTTGCAGCAATGGTGTGAAGGACCCTTTGGAAGTTCCAGTGGTTAGACGTGATTGGCCTCGAGAAGCCTCAGCGGAAATGGGCCTCATCTCGCCTGGAGGGCAAAAGCTCCTGGATTTTCTCGAGTTGCGGCAGGTGCTCTCGACTTATGACCGGGACCTCAGGGACCCGCTCTGGTGGCCTCAGGAAAGGCCAGTCCCCATGCGAGTTCCTCGGGGGACTCTCGGGATTCCTCTCCCGTCCATGCCGGGGCCTAAGACCTTGTGTGGATTCGGGGCCGGAACCTGAGGATTCCTCTCCAGTGCTGACATGGATCTTGGGGTACTTCTGGAGTCTCCCCAGGGGAGTCAGTCCTCGTCTCGAATGCGGGCATGCACTTGCGCTTTCCTCCAGAGCGGTAGCAGCAGTGTCACGCAGTCCGCCGCGTGCATCAAAGGATCTATGGTTTTCCCTCGAGTCTTTCCCACGAGGCTTTCCCACGAGGCTTTCCCACAGGGCTGTCCCACGTGCACACGTGGTGGGAGTCGATCCTCGGCTTGAACGTCAAGGCAGTGCAGGGAAAACAGGTTCCTCTGGAATGGACTGACACATCTGGGGGACTCTTGGAATGGTGGCACGACCCTGGAGTTCCTCTCGCCTTTCCTGTGGAGAGCGCCTCCTCTTGAGATGCGACGGGAACGCCGGGAATTCTTTCCCTATGGAACAGGGAAAGGATCCCTCATCTCGAGCTAGGAGGCGGAAACGGGGCTCCCCTGGATGTGTGCGGGACCCCACATGCTTCCTCTCGAGTGGAGACGGGTATGTCGGGGAACTTCTTGAGTTGCAGCAAGGGTGTGAAGGACCCTTTGGAAGTTCCAGTGGTTAGATGTGATTGGCCTCGAGAAGCCTCAGCGGCAATGGGCCTCATCTCGCCTGGAGGGCAAAACCTCCTGGATTTTCTCGAGTTGCGGCTGGTGCTCTCGACTTACGACCGGGACCTCAGGGACCCGCTCTGGTGGCCTCAGGAAAGGCCAGGCCCCATGCGAGTTCCTCGTGGGCCTCTCGGGATTCCTCTCCCGTCGATGCCGGGGCCTAAGACCTTGTGTGGAGTCGGGGCCGGAACCTGAGGATTCCTCTCCAGTGCTGACATGGATCTTGGGGTACTTCTGGAGTCTCCCCAGGGGAGTCAGTCCTCGTCTCGAATGCGGGCATGCACTTGCGCTTTCCTCCAGAGCGGTAGCAGCAGTGTCACGCAGTCCGCCGCGTGGATCAAAGGATGTATGGTTTTCCCTCGAGTTTTTCCCACGAGGCTATCCCACGAGGCTTTCCCACAGGGCTGTCCCACGTGGACACGTTGTGGGAGTCGATCCTCGGCTTGAACGTCAAGGCAGTGCAGGGAAAACAGGTTCCTCTGGAATGGACTGACACATCAGGGGGACTATTGGAATGGTGGCACGACCCTGGAGTTCCTCTCGCCTTTCCTGTGGAGAGCGCCTCCTCTTGAGATGCGACGGGAACACCGGGAATTCTTTCCCTACGAAACAGGGAAAGGATCCCTCATCTCGAGCTAGGAGGCGGAAACGGGGCTCCCCTGGATGTGTGCGGGACCCCACGTGCTTCCTCTCGAGTGGAGACGGGTATGTCGGGGAACTTCTTGAGTTGCAGCAAGGGTGTGAAGGACCCTTTGGAAGTTCCAGTGGTTAGATGTGATTGGCCTCGAGTAGCCTCAGAGGAAATGGGCCTCATCTCGCCTGGAGGGCAAAACCTCCTGGATTTTCTCGAGTTGCGGCAGATGCTCTCGACTTTCGACGGGGACCTCAGGGACCCGCTCTGGTGGCCTCAGGAAAGGCCAGTCCCCATGCGAGTTCCTCGGGGGCCTCTCGGGATTCCTCTCCCGTCGATGCCGGGGCCTAAGACCTTGTGTGGAGTCGGGGCCGGAACCTGAGGATTCCTCTCCAGTGCTGACATGGATCTTGGGGTACTTCTGGAGTCTCCCCAGGGGAGTCAGTCCTCGTCTCGAATGCGGGCATGCACTTGCGCTTTCCTCCAGAGCGGTAGCAGCAGTGTCACGCAGTCCGCCGCGTGGATCAAAGGATGTATGGTTTTCCCTCGAGTTGTTCCCACGAGGCTATCCCACGAGGCTTTCCCACAGGGCTGTCCCACGTGGACACGTTGTGGGAGTCGATCCTCGGCTTGAACGTCAAGGCAGTGCAGGGAAAACAGGTTCCTCTGGAATGGACTGACACATCAGGGGGACTATTGGAATGGTGGCACGACCCTGGAGTTCCTCTCGCCTTTCCTGTGGAGAGCGCCTCCTCTTGAGATGCGACGGGAACGCCGGGAATTCTTTCCCTACGAAACAGGGAAAGGATCCCTCATCTCGAGCTAGGAGGCGGAAACGGGGCTCCCCTGGATGTGTGCGGGACACCACGTGCTTCCTCTCGAGTGGAGACGGGTATGTCGGGGAACTACTTGAGTTGCAGCAAGGGTGTGAAGGACCCTTTGGAAGTTCCAGTGGTTAGATGTGATTGGCCTCGAGAAGCCTCAGCGGAAATGGGCCTCATCTCGCCTGGAGGGCAAAAGCTCCTGGATTTTCTCGAGTTGCGGCAGGTGCTCTCGACTTACGACGGGGACCTCAGGGACCCGCTCTGGTGGCCTCAGGAAAGGCCAGTCCCCATGCGAGTTCCTCGGGGGCCTCTCGGGATTCCTCTCCCGTCGATGCCGGGGCCTAAGACCTTGTGTGGAGTCGGGGCCGGAACCTGAGGATTCCTCTCCAGTGCTGACATGGATCTTGGGGTACTTCTGGAGTCTCCCCAGGGGAGTCAGTCCTCGTCTCGAATGCGGGCATGCACTTGCGCTTTCCTCCAGAGCGGTAGCAGCAGTGTCACGCAGTCCGCCGCGTGGATCAAAGGATCTATGGTTTTCCCTCGAGTTTTTCCCACGAGGCTTTCCCACGAGGCTTTCCCACAGGGCTGTCCCACGTGCACACGTGGTGGGAGTCGATCCTCGGCTTGAACGTCAAGGCAGTGCAGGGAAAACAGGTTCCTCTGGAATGGACTGACACATCTGGGGGACTCTTGGAATGGTGGCACGACCCTGGAGTTCCTCTCGCCTTTCCTGTGGAGAGCGCCTCCTCTTGAGATGCGACGGGAACGCCGGGAATTCTTTCCCTACGAAACAGGGAAAGGATCCCTCATCTCGAGCTAGGAGGCGGAAACGGGTCTCACCTGGATGTGTGCGGGACCCACGTGCTTCCTCTCGAGTGGAGACGGGTATGTCGGGGAACTTCTAGAGTTGCAGCAAGGGTGTGAAGGACCCTTTGGAAGTTCCAGTGGTTAGACGTGATTAGCCTCGAGAAGCCTCAGCGGAAATGGGCCTCATCTCGCCTGGAGGGCAAAACCTCCTGGATTTTCTCGAGTTGCGGCAGGTGCTCTCGACTTACGACGGGGACCTCCGGGACCCGCTCTGGTGGCCTCAGGAAAGGCCAGTCCCCATGCGAGTTCCTCGGGGGCCTCTCGGGATTCCTCTCCCGTCCATGCCGGGGCCTAAGACCTTGTGTGGAGTCGGGGCCGGAACCTGAGGATTCCTCTCCAGTGCTGACATGGATCTTGGGGTACTTCTGGAGTCTCCCCAGGGGAGTCAGTCCTCGTCTCGAATGCGGGCATGCACTTGCGCTTTCCTCCAGAGCGGTAGCAGCAGTGTCACGCAGTCCGCCGCGTGGATCAAAGGATCTATGGTTTTCCCTCGAGTCGTTCCCACGAGGCTTTCCCACGAGGCTTTCCCACAGGGCTGTCCCAGGTGCACACGTGGTGGGAGTCGATCCTCGGCTTGAACGTCAAGGCAGTGCAGGGAAAACAGGTTCCTCTGGAATGGACTGACACATCTGGGGGACTCTTGGAATGGTGGCATGACCCTGGAGTTCCTCTCGCCTTTCTTGTGGAGAGCGCCTCCTCTTGAGATGCGACGGGAACGCCGGGAATTCTTTCCCTACGAAACAGGGAAAGGATCCCTCATCTCGAGCTAGGAGGCGGAAACGGGGCTCCCCTGGATGTGTGCGGGACACCACGTGCTTCCTCTCGAGTGGAGACGGGTATGTCGGGGAACTTCTTGAGTTGCAGCAATGGTGTGAAGGACCCTTTGGAAGTTCCAGTGGTTAGACGTGATTGGCCTCGAGAAGCCTCAGCGGAAATGGGCCTCATCTCGCCTGGAGGGCAAAAGCTCCTGGATTTTCTCGAGTTGCGGCAGGTGCTCTCGACTTATGACCGGGACCTCAGGGACCCGCTCTGGTGGCCTCAGGAAAGGCCAGTCCCCATGCGAGTTCCTCGGGGGACTCTCGGGATTCCTCTCCCGTCCATGCCGGGGCCTAAGACCTTGTGTGGATTCGGGGCCGGAACCTGAGGATTCCTCTCCAGTGCTGACATGGATCTTGGGGTACTTCTGGAGTCTCCCCAGGGGAGTCAGTCCTCGTCTCGAATGCGGGCATGCACTTGCGCTTTCCTCCAGAGCGGTAGCAGCAGTGTCACGCAGTCCGCCGCGTGGATCAAAGGATCTATGGTTTTCCCTCGAGTCTTTCCCACGAGGCTTTCCCACGAGGCTTTCCCACAGGGCTGTCCCACGTGCACACGTGGTGGGAGTCGATCCTCGGCTTGAACGTCAAGGCAGTGCAGGGAAAACAGGTTCCTCTGGAATGGACTGACACATCTGGGGGACTCTTGGAATGGTGGCACGACCCTGGAGTTCCTCTCGCCTTTCCTGTGGAGAGCGCCTCCTCTTGAGATGCGACGGGAACGCCGGGAATTCTTTCCCTATGGAACAGGGAAAGGATCCCTCATCTCGAGCTAGGAGGCGGAAACGGGGCTCCCCTGGATGTGTGCGGGACCCCACATGCTTCCTCTCGAGTGGAGACGGGTATGTCGGGGAACTTCTTGAGTTGCAGCAAGGGTGTGAAGGACCCTTTGGAAGTTCCAGTGGTTAGATGTGATTGGCCTCGAGAAGCCTCAGCGGAAATGGGCCTCATCTCGCCTGGAGGGCAAAACCTCCTGGATTTTCTCGAGTTGCGGCTGGTGCTCTCGACTTACGACCGGGACCTCAGGGACCCGCTCTGGTGGCCTCAGGAAAGGCCAGGCCCCATGCGAGTTCCACGTGGGCCTCTCGGGATTCCTCTCCCGTCGATGCCGGGGCCTAAGACCTTGTGTGGAGTCGGGGCCGGAACCTGAGGATTCCTCTCCAGTGCTGACATCGATCTTGGGGTACTTCTGGAGTCTCCCCAGGGGAGTCAGTCCTCGTCTCGAATGCGGGCATGCACTTGCGCTTTCCTCCAGAGCGGTAGCAGCAGTGTCACGCAGTCCGCCGCGTGGATCAAAGGATCTATGGTTTTCCCTCGAGTCTTTCCCACGAGGCTTTCCCACGAGTCTTTCCCACAGGGCTGTCCCACGTGCACACGTGGTGGGAGTCGATCCTCGGCTTGAACGTCAAGGCAGTGCAGGGAAAACAGGTTCCTCTGGAATGGACTGACACATCTGGGGTCTCTTGGAATGGTGGCACGACCCTGGAGTTCCTCTCGCCTTTCCTGTGGAGAGCGCCTCCTCTTGAGATGCGACGGGAACGCCGGGAATTCTTTCCCTACGAAACAGGGAAAGGATCCCTCATCTCGAGCTAGGAGGCGGAAACGGGGCTTCCCTGGATGTGTGCGGGACCCACGTGCTTCCTCTCGAGTGGAGACGGGTATGTCGGGGAACTTCTTGAGTTGCAGCAAGGGTGTGAAGGACCCTTTGGACGTTCCAGTGGTTAGACGTGATTAGCCTCGAGAAGCCTCAGCGGAAATGGGCCTCATCTCGCCTGGAGGGCAAAACCTCCTGGATTTTCTCGAGTTGCGGCAGGTGCTCTCGACTTACGACGGGGACTGCAGGGACCCGCTCTGGTGGCCTCAGGAAAGGCCAGTCCCCATGCGAGTTCCTCGGGGGCCTCTCGGGATTCCTCTCCCGTCGATGCCGGGGCCTAAGACCTTGTGTGGAGTCGGGGCCGGAACCTGAGGATTCCTCTCCAGTGCTGACATGGATCTTGGGGTACTTCTGGAGTCTCCCCAGGGGAGTCAGTCCTCGTCTCGAATGCGGGCATGCACTTGCGCTTTCCTCCAGAGCGGTAGCAGCAGTGTCACGCAGTCCGCCGCGTGGATCAAAGGATCTATGGTTTTCCCTCGAGTCTTTCCCACGAGGCTTTCCCCCGAGGCTTTCCCACAGGGCTGTCCCACGTGCACACGTGGTGGGAGTCGATCCTCGGCTTGAACGTCAAGGCAGTGCAGGGAAAACAGGTTCCTCTGGAATGGACTGACACATCTGGGGGACTCTTGGAATGGTGGCACGACCCTGGAGTTCCTCTCGCCTTTCCTGTGGAGAGCGCCTCCTCTTGAGATGCGACGGGAACGCCGGGAATTCTTTCCCTACGAAACAGGGAAAGGATCCCTCATCTCGAGCTAGGAGGCGGAAAAGGGGCTCCCCTGGATGTGTGCGGGACCCACGTGCTTCCTCTCGAGTGGAGACGGGTATGTCGGGGAACTTCCTGAGTTGCAGCAAGGGTGTGAAGGACCCTTTGGAAGTTCCAGTGGTTAGATGTGATTGGCCTCGAGAAGCCTCAGCGGAAATGGGCCTCATCTCGCCTGGAGGGCAAAACCTCCTGGATTTTCTCGAGTTGCGTTTAGTGCTCTCGACTTACGACGGGGACCTCAGGGAACCGCTCTGGTGGCCTCAGGAAAGGCCAGTCCCCATGCGAGTTCCTCGGGGGCATCTCGGGATTCCTCTCCCATCGATGCCGGGGCCTAAGACCTTGTGTGGAGTCGGGGCCGGAACCTGATTATTCCTCTCCAGTGCTGACATGGATCTTGGGGTACTTCTGGAGTCTCCCCAGGGGAGTCAGTCCTCGTCTCGAATGCGGGCATGCACTTGGGCTTTCCTCCAGAGCGGTAGCAGCAGTGTCACGCAGTCCGCCGCGTGGATCAAAGGATCTATGGTTTTCCCTCGAGTCTTTCCCACGAGGCTTTCCCACGAGGCTTTCCCACAGTTCTGTCCCACGTGCACACGTGGTGGGAGTCGATCCTCGGCTTGAACGTCAAGGCAGTGCAGGGAAAACAGGTTCCTCTGGAATGGACTGACACATCTGGGCTCTCTTGGAATGGTGTCACGACCCTGGAGTTCCTCTCGCCTTTCCTGTGGAGAGCGCCTCCTCTTGAGATGCGACGGGAACGCCGGGAATTCTTTCCCTACGAAACAGGGAAAGGATCCCTCATCTCGAGCTAGGAGACCGAAACGGGGCTCCCCTGGATGTGTGCGGGACCCCACGTGCTTCCTCTTGAGTGGAGACGGGTATGTCGGGGAACTTCTTGAGTTGCAGGAATGGTGTGAAGGACCCTTTAGAAGTTCCAGTGGTTAGATGTGATTGGCCTCGAGAAGCCTCAGCGGAAATGGGCCTCATCTCGCCTGGAGGGCAAAACCTCCTGGATTTTCTCGAGTTGCGGCAGGTGCTCTCGACTTACGACGGGGACCTCAGGGATTCGCTCTGGTGGCCTCAGGAAAGGCCAGTCCCCATGCGAGTTCCTCGGGGGCCTCTCGGGATTCCCCTCCCGTCGATGCTGGGGCCTAAGACCTTGTGTGGAGTCGGGGCCGGAACCTGAGGATTCCTCTCCAGTGCTGACATGGATCTTGGGGTACTTCTGGAGTCTCCCCAGGGGAGTCAGTCCTCGTCTCGAATGCGGGCATGCACTTGCGCTTTCCTCCAGAGCGGTAGCAGCAGTGTCACGCAGTCCGCCGCGTGGATCAAAGGATCTATGGTTTTCCCTCGAGTCTTTCCCACGAGGCTTTCCCACGAGGCTTTCCCACAGGGCTGTCCCACGTGCACACGTGGTGGGAGTCGATCCTCGGCTTGAACGTCAAGGCAGTGCAGGGAAAACAGGTTCCTCTGGAATGGACTGACACATCTGGGGTCTCTTGGAATGGTGGCACGACCCTGGAGTTCCTCTCGCCTTTCCTGTGGAGAGCGCCTCCTCTTGAGATGCGACGGGAACGCCGGGAATTCTTTCCCTACGAAACAGGGAAAGGATCCCTCATCTCGAGCTAGGAGGCGGAAACGGGGCTCCCCTGGATGTGTGCGGGACCCACGTGCTTCCTCTCGAGTGGAGACGGGTATGTCGGGGAACTTCTTGAGTTGCAGCAAGGGTGTGAAGGACCCTTTGGACGTTCCAGTGGTTAGACTTGATTAGCCTCGAGAAGCCTCAGCGGAAATGGGCCTCATCTCGCCTGGAGGGCAAAACCTCCTGGATTTTCTCGAGTTGCGGCAGGTGCTCTCGACTTACGACGGGGACTTCAGGGACCCGCTCTGGTGGCCTCAGGAAAGGCCAGTCCCCATGCGAGTTCCTCGGGGGCCTCTCGGGATTCCTCTCCCGTCGATGCCGGGGCCTAAGACCTTGTGTGGAGTCGGGGCCGGAACCTGAGGATTCCTCTCCAGTGCTGACATGGATCTTGGGGTACTTCTGGAGTCTCCCCAGGGGAGTCAGTCCTCGTCTCGAATGCGGGCATGCACTTGCGCTTTCCTCCAGAGCGGTAGCAGCAGTGTCACGCAGTCCTCCGTGTGGATCAAAGAATCTATGGTTTTCCCTCGAGTCTTTCCCACGAGGCTTTCCCACGAGGCTTTCCCACAGGGCTGTCCCACGTGCACACGTGGTGGGAGTCTATCCTCGGCTTGAACGTCAAGGCAGTGCAGGGAAAACAGGTTCCTCTGGAATGGACTGACACATCTGGGGGACTCTTGGAATGGTGGCTCGACCCTGGAGTTCCTCTCGCCTTTCCTGTGGAGAGCGCCTCCTCTTGAGATGCGACGGGAACGCCGGGAATTCTTTCTCTACGAAACAGGGAAAGGATCCCTCATCTCGAGCTAGGAGGCGGAAACGGGGCTCCCCTGGATGTGTGCGGGACCCCACGTGCTTCCTCTCTAGTGGAGACGGGTATGTCGGGGAACTTCTTGAGTTGCAGCAAGGGTGTGAAGGACCCTTTGGAAGTTCCAGTGGTTAGATGTGATTGGCCTCGAGAAGCCTCAGCGGAAATGGGCCTCATCTCGCCTGGAGGGCAAAACCTCCTGGATTTTCTCGAGTTGCGGCAAGTGCTCTCGACTTACGACGGGGACCTCAGGGAACCGCTCTGGTGGCCTCAGGAAAGGCCAGTCCCCATGCGAGTTCCTCGGGGGCCTCTCGGGATTCCTCTCCCGTCGATGCCGGGGCCTAAGACCTTGTGTGGAGTCGGGGCCGGAAACTGAGGATTCCTCTCCAGTGCTGACATGGATCTTGGGGTACTTCTGGAGTCTCCCCAGGGGAGTCAGTCCTCGTCTCGAATGCGGGCATGCACTTGGGCTTTCCTCCAGAGCGGTAGCAGCAGTGTCACGCAGTACGCCGCGTGGATCAAAGGATCTATGGTTTTCCCTCGAGTCTTTCCCACGAGGCTTTCCCACGAGGCTTTCCCACAGGGCTGTCCCACGTGCACACGTGGTGGGAGTCGATCCTCGGCTTGAACGTCAAGGCAGTGCAGGGAAAACAGGTTCCTCTGGAATGAACTGACACATCTGGGCTCTCTTGGAATGGTGTCACGACCCTGGAGTTCCTCTCGCCTTTCCTGTGGAGAGCGCCTCCTGTTGAGATGCGACGGGAACGCCGGGAATTCTTTCCCTACGAAACAGGGAAAGGATCCCTCATCTCGAGCTAGGAGGCGGAAACGGGGCTCCCCTGGATGTGTGCGGGACCCCACGTGCTTCCTCTTGAGTGGAGACGGGTATGTCGGGGAACTTCTTGAGTTGCAGGAATGGTGTGAAGGACCCTTTGGAAGTTCCAGTGGTTAGATGTGATTGGCCTCGAGAAGCCTCAGCGGAAATGGGCCTCATCTCGCCTGGAGGGCAAAACCTCCTGGATTTTCTCGAGTTGCGGCAGGTGCTCTCGACTTACGACGGGGACCTCAGGGATTCGCTCTGGTGGCCTCAGGAAAGGCCAGTCCCCATGCGAGTTCCTCGGGGGCCTCTCGGGATTCCTCTCCCGTCGATGCTGGGGCCTAAGACCTTCTGTGGAGTCGGGGCCGGAACCTGAGGATTCCTCTCCAGTGCTGACATGGATCTTGGGGTACTTCTGGAGTCTCCCCAGGGGAGTCAGTCCTCGTCTCGAATGCGGGCATGCACTTGCGCTTTCCTCCAGAGCGGTAGCAGCAGTGTCACGCAGTCCGCCGCGGGGATCAAAGGATCTATGGTTTTCCCTCGAGTCTTTCCCACGAGGCTTTCCCACGAGGCTTTCCCACAGGGCTGTCCCACGTGCACACGTGGTGGGAGTCGATCCTCGGCTTGAACGTCAAGGCAGTGCAGGGAAAACAGGTTCCTCTGGAATGGACTGACACATCTGGGGGACTCTTGGAATGGTGTCACGACCCTGGAGTTCCTCTCGCCTTTCCTTTGGAGAGCGCCTCCTCTTGAGATGCGACGGGAACGCCGGGAATTCTTTCCCTACGAAACAGGGAAAGGATCCCTCATCTCGAGCTAGGAGGCGGAAACGGGGCTCCCCTGAATGTGTGCGGGACCCCACGTGCTTCCTCTCGAGTGGAGACGGGTATGTCGGGGAACTTCTTGAGTTGCAGCAAGGGTGTGAAGGACCCTTTGGAAGTTCCAGTGGTTAGACGTGATTAGCCTCGAGAAGCCTCAGCGGAAATGGGCCTCATCTCGCCTGGAGGGCAAAACCTCCTGGATTTTCTCGAGTTGCGGCAGGTGCTCTCGACTTACGACGGGGACCTCAGGGACCCGCTCTGGTGGCCTCAGGAAAGGCCAGTCCCCATGCCAGTTCCTCGGGGGCCTCTCGGGATTCCTCTCCCGTCGATGCCGGGGCCTAAGACCTTGTGTGGAGTCGGGGCCGGAACCTGATTATTCCTCTCCAGTGCTGACATGGATCTTGGGGTACTTCTGGAGTCTCCCCAGGGGAGTCAGTCCTCGTCTCGAATGCGGGCATGCACTTGGGCTTTCCTCCAGAGCGGTAGCAGCAGTGTCACGCAGTCCGCCGCGTGGATCAAAGGATCTATGGTTTTCCCTCGAGTCTTTCCCACGAGGCTTTCCCACGAGGCTTTCCCACAGGGCTGTCCCACGTGCACACGTGGTGGGAGTCGATCCTCGGCTTGAACGTCAAGGCAGTGCAGGGAAAACAGGTTCCTCTTGAATGGACCGACACATCTGGGGGACTCTTGGAATGGTGGCACGACCCTGGAGTTCCTCTCGCCTTTCCTGTGGAGAGCGCCTCCTCTTGAGATGCGACGGGAACGCCGGGAATTCTTTCCCTACGAAACAGGGAAAGGATCCCTCATCTCGAGCTAGGAGGCGGAAACGGGGCTCCCCTGGATGTGTGCGGGACCCCACGTGCTTCCTCTCTAGTGGAGACGGGTATGTCGGGGAACTTCTTGAGTTGCAGCAAGGGTGTGAAGGACCCTTTGGAAGTTCCAGTGGTTAGATGTGATTGGCCTCGAGAAGCCTCAGCGGATATGGGCCTCATCTCGCCTGGAGGGCAAAACCTCCTGGATTTTCTCGAGTTGCGGCAGGTGCTCTCGACTTACGACGGGGACCTCAGGGACCCGCTCTGGTGGCCTCAGGAAAGGCCAGTCCCCATGCGAGTTCCTCGGGGGCCTCTCGGGATTCCTCTCCCGTCGATGCCGGGGCCTAAGACCTTGTGTGGAGTCGGGGCCGGAACCTGAGGATTCCTCTCCAGTGCTGACATGGATCTTGGGGTACTTCTGGAGTCTCCCCAGGGGAGTCAGTCCTCGTCTCGAATGCGGGCATGCACTTGCGCTTTCCTCCAGAGCGGTAGAAGCAGTGTCACGCAGTCCGCCGCGTGGATCAAAGGATCTATGGTTTTCCCTCGAGTCTTTCCCACGAGGCTTTCCCACGAGGCTTTCCCACAGGGCTGTCCCACGTGCACACGTGGTGGGAGTCGATCCTCGGCTTGAACGTCAAGGCAGTGCAGGGAAAACAGGTTCCTCTGGAATGGACTGACACATCTGGGGGACTCTTGGAATGGTGGCATGACCCTGGAGTTCCTCTCGCCTTTCCTGTGGAGAGCGCCTCCTCTTGAGATGCGACGGGAACGCCGGGAATTCTTTCCCTACGAAACAGGGAAAGGATCCCTCATCTCGAGCTAGGAGGCGGAAACGGGGCTCCCCTGGATGTGTGCGGGACCCCACGTGCTTCCTCTCGAGTGGAGACGGGTATGTCGGGGAACTTCTTGAGTTGCAGCAATGGTGTGAAGGACCCTTTGGAAGTTCCAGTGGTTAGATGTGATTGGCCTCGAGAAGCCTCAGCGGAAATGGGCCTCATCTCGCCTGGAGGGCAAAACCTCCTGGATTTTCTCGAGTTGCGGCAGGTGCTCTCGACTTACGACGGGGACCTCAGGGATTCGCTCTGGTGGCCTCAGGAAAGGCCAGTCCCCATGCGAGTTCCTCGGGGGCCTCTCGGGATCCCTATCCCGTCGATGCCAGGGCCTAAGACCTTGTGTGGAGTCGGGGCTGGAACCTGAGGATTCCTCTCCAGTGCTGACATGGATCTTGGGGTACTTCTGGAGTCTCCCCAGGGGAGTCAGTCCTCGTCTCGAATGCGGGCATGCACTTGCGCTTTCCTCCAGAGCGGTAGCAGCAGTGTCACGCAGTCCGCCGCGTGGATCAAAGGATCTATGGTTTTCCCTCGCGTCTTTCCCACGAGGCTTTCCCACGAGGCTTTCCCACAGGGCTGTCCCACGTGCACACGTGGTGGGAGTCGATCCTCGGCTTGAACGTCAAGGCAGTGCAGGGAAAACAGGTTCCTCTGGAATGGACTGACACATCTGGGGGACTCTTGGAATGGTGGCACGACCCTGGAGTTCCTCTCGCCTTTCCTGTGGAGAGCGCCTCCTCTTGAGATGCGACGGGAACGCCGGGAATTCTTTCCCTACGAAACAGGGAAAGGATCCCTCATCTCGTGCTAGGAGGCGGAAACGGGGCTCCCCTGGATGTGTGCGGGACACCACGTGCTTCCTCTCGAGTGCAGACGGGTATGTCGGGGAACTTCTTGAGTTGCATCAAGGGTGTGAAGGACCCTTTTGAAGGTCCAGTGGTTAGATGTGATTGGCCTCGAGAAGCCTCAGCGGAAATGGGCCTCATCTCGCCTGGAGGGCAAAACCTCCTGGATTTTCTCGAGTTGCGGCAGGTGCTCTCGACTTAGGACGGGGACCTCAGGGACCCGCTCTGGTGGCCTCAGGAAAGGCCAGTCCCCATGCGAGTTCCTCGGGGGCCTCTCGGGATTCCTCTCCCGTCGATGCCAGGGCCTAAGACCTTGTGTGGAGTCGGGGCCGGAACCTGAGGATTCCTCTCCAGTGCTGACATGGATCTTGGGGTACTTCTGGAGTCTCCGCAGGGGAGTCAGTCCTCGTCTCGAATGCGGGCATGCACTTGCGCTTTCCTCCAGAGCGGTAGCAGCAGTGTCACGCAGTCCGCCGCGTGGATCAAAGGATCTATGGTTTTCCCTCGAGTCTTTCCCACTAGGCTTTCCCACGAGGCTTTCCCACAGGGCTGTCCCACGTGCACACGTGGTGGGAGTCGATCCTCGGCTTGAACGTCAAGGCAGTGCAGGGAAAACAGGTTCCTCTGGAATGGACTGACACATCTGGGGGACTCTTGGAATGGTGGCACGACCCTGGAGTTCCTCTCGCCTTTCCTGTGGAGAGCGCCTCCTCTTGAGATGCGACGGGAACGCCGGGAATTCTTTCCCTACGAAACAGGGAAAGGATCCCTCATCTCGAGCTAGAAGGCGGAAAAGGGGCTCCCCTGGATGTGTGCGGGACCCACGTGCTTCCTCTCGAGTGGAGACGTGTATGTCGGGGAACTTCCTGAGTTGCAGCAAGGGTGTGAAGGACCCTTTGGAAGTTCCAGTGGTTAGATGGGATTGGCCTCGAGACGCCTCAGCGGAAATGGGCCTCATCTCGCCTGGAGGGCAAAACCTCCTGGATTTTCTCGAGTTGCGGTAAGTGCTCTCGACTTACGACGGGGACCTCAGGGAACCGCTCTGGTGGCCTCAGGAAAGGCCAGTCCCCATGCGAGTTCCTCGGGGGCATCTCGGGATTCCCCTCCCGTCGATGCTGGGGCCTAAGACCTTGTGTGGAGTCGGGGCCGGAACCTGAGGATTCCTCTCCAGTGCTGACATGGATCTTGGGGTACTTCTGGAGTCTCCCCAGGGGAGTCAGTCCTCGTCTCGAATGAGGGCATGCACTTGCGCTTAACTCCAGAGCGGTAGCAGCAGTGTCACGCAGTCCGCCGCGTGGATCAAAGGATCTATGGTTTTCCCTCGAGTCTTTCCCACGAGGCTTTCCCACGAGGCTTTCCCACAGGGCTGTCCCACGTGCACACGTGGTGGGAGTCGATCCTCGGCTTGAACGTCAAGGCAGTGCAGGGAAAACAGGTTCCTCTGGAATGGACTGACACATCTGGGGTCTCTTGGAATGGTGGCACGACCCTGGAGTTCCTCTCGCCTTTCCTGTGGAGAGCGCCTCCTCTTGAGATGCGACGGGAACGCCGGGAATTCTTTCCCTACGAAACAGGGAAAGGATCCCTCATCTCGAGCTAGGAGGCGGAAACGGGGCTCCCCTGGATGTGTGCGGGACCCCACGTGCTTCCTCTCTAGTGGAGACGGGTATGTCGGGGAACTTCTTGAGTTGCAGCAAGGGTGTGAAGGACCCTTTGGAAGTTCCAGTGGTTAGATGTGATTGGCCTCGAGAAGCCTCAGCGGATATGGGCCTCATCTCGCCTGGAGGGCAAAACCTCCTGGATTTTCTCGAGTTGCGGCAGGTGCTCTCGACTTACGACGGGGACCTCAGGGACCCGCTCTGGTGGCCTCAGGAAAGGCCAGTCCCCATGCGAGTTCCTCGGGGGCCTCTCGGGATTCCTCTCCCGTCGATGCCGGGGCCTAAGACCTTGTGTGGAGTCGGGGCCGGAACCTGAGGATTCCTCTCCAGTGCTGACATGGATCTTGGGGTACTTCTGGAGTCTCCCCAGGGGAGTCAGTCCTCGTCTCGAATGCGGGCATGCACTTGCGCTTTCCTCCAGAGCGGTAGAAGCAGTGTCACGCAGTCCGCCGCGTGGATCAAAGGATCTATGGTTTTCCCTCGAGTCTTTCCCACGAGGCTTTCCCACGAGGCTTTCCCACAGGGCTGTCCCACGTGCACACGTGGTGGGAGTCGATCCTCGGCTTGAACGTCAAGGCAGTGCAGGGAAAACAGGTTCCTCTGGAATGGACTGACACATCTGGGGGACTCTTGGAATGGTGGCATGACCCTGGAGTTCCTCTCGCCTTTCCTGTGGAGAGCGCCTCCTCTTGAGATGCGACGGGAACGCCGGGAATTCTTTCCCTACGAAACAGGGAAAGGATCCCTCATCTCGAGCTAGGAGGCGGAAACGGGGCTCCCCTGGATGTGTGCGGGACCCCACGTGCTTCCTCTCGAGTGGAGACGGGTATGTCGGGGAACTTCTTGAGTTGCAGCAATGGTGTGAAGGACCCTTTGGAAGTTCCAGTGGTTAGATGTGATTGGCCTCGAGAAGCCTCAGCGGAAATGGGCCTCATCTCGCCTGGAGGGCAAAACCTCCTGGATTTTCTCGAGTTGCGGCAGGTGCTCTCGACTTACGACGGGGACTTCAGGGACCCGCTCTGGTGGCCTCAGGAAAGGCCAGTCCCCATGCGAGTTCCTCGGGGGCCTCTCGGGATTCCTCTCCCGTCGATGCCGGGGCCTAAGACCTTGTGTGGAGTCGGGGCCGGAACCTGAGGATTCCTCTCCAGTGCTGACATGGATCTTGGGGTACTTCTGGAGTCTCCCCAGGGGAGTCAGTCCTCGTCTCGAATGCGGGCATGCACTTGCGCTTTCCTCCAGAGCGGTAGCAGCAGTGTCACGCAGTCCTCCGTGTGGATCAAAGGATCTATGGTTTTCCCTCGAGTCTTTCCCACGAGGCTTTCCCACGAGGCTTTCCCACAGGGCTGTCCCACGTGCACACGTGGTGGGAGTCTATCCTCGGCTTGAACGTCAAGGCAGTGCAGGGAAAACAGGTTCCTCTGGAATGGACTGACACATCTGGGCTCTCTTGGAATGGTGTCACGACCCTGGAGTTCCTCTCGCCTTTCCTGTGGAGAGCGCCTCCTCTTGAGATGCGACGGGAACGCCGGGAATTCTTTCCCTACGAAACAGGGAAAGGATCCCTCATCTCGAGCTAGGAGGCGGAAACGGGGCTCCCCTGGATGTGTGCGGGACCCCACGTGCTTCCTCTTGAGTGGAGACGGGTATGTCGGGGAACTTCTTGAGTTGCAGGAATGGTGTGAAGGACCCTTTGGAAATTCCAGTGGTTAGATGTGATTGGCCTCGAGAAGCCTCAGCGGAAATGGGCCTCATCTCGCCTGGAGGGCAAAACCTCCTGGATTTTCTCGAGTTGCGGCAGGTGCTCTCGACTTACGACGGGGACCTCAGGGATTCGCTCTGGTGGCCTCAGGAAAGGCCAGTCCCCATGCGAGTTCCTCGGGGGCCTCTCGGGATTCCTCTCCCGTCGATGCTGGGGCCTAAGACCTTGTGTGGAGTCGGGGCCGGAACCTGAGGATTCCTCTCCAGTGCTGACATGGATCTTGGGGTACTTCTGGAGTCTCCCCAGGGGAGTCAGTCCTCGTCTCGAATGCGGGCATGCACTTGCGCTTTCCTCCAGAGCGGTAGCAGCAGTGTCACGCAGTCCGCCGCGTGGATCAAAGGATCTATGGTTTTCCCTCGAGTCTTTCCCACGAGGCTTTCCCACGAGGCTTTCCCACAGGGCTGTCCCACGTGCACACGTGGTGGGAGTCGATCCTCGGCTTGAACGTCAAGGCAGTGCAGGGAAAACAGGTTCCTCTGGAATGGACTGACACATCTGGGGGACTCTTGGAATGGTGTCACGACCCTGGAGTTCCTCTCGCCTTTCCTTTGGAGAGCGCCTCCTCTTGAGATGCGACGGGAACGCCGGGAATTCTTTCCCTACGAAACAGGGAAAGGATCCCTCATCTCGAGCTAGGAGGCGGAAACGGGGCTCCCCTGGATGTGTGCGGGACCCCACGTGCTTCCACTCGAGTGGAGACGGGTATGTCGGGGAACTTCTTGAGTTGCAGCAAGGGTGTGAAGGACCCTTTGGAAGTTCCAGTGGTTAGACGTGATTAGCCTCGAGAAGCCTCAGCGGAAATGGGCCTCATCTCGCCTGGAGGGCAAGACCTCCTGGATTTTCTCGAGTTGCGGCAGGTGCTCTCGACTTACGACGGGGACCTCAGGGACCCGCTCTGGTGGCCTCAGGAAAGGCCAGTCCCCATGCCAGTTCCTCGGGGGCCTCTCGGGATTCCTCTCCCGTCGATGCCGGGGCCTAAGACCTTGTGTGGAGTCGGGGCCGGAACCTGATTATTCCTCTCCAGTGCTGACATGGATCTTGGGGTACTTCTGGAGTCTCCCCAGGGGAGTCAGTCCTCGTCTCGAATGCGGGCATGCACTTGGGCTTTCCTCCAGAGCGGTAGCAGCAGTGTCACGCAGTCCGCCGCGTGGATCAAAGGATCTATGGTTTTCCCTCGAGTCTTTCCCACGAGGCTTTCCCACGAGGCTTTCCCACAGTTCTGTCCCACGTGCACACGTGGTGGGAGTCGATCCTCGGCTTGAACGTCAAGGCAGTGCAGGGAAAACAGGTTCCTCTGGAATGGACTGACACATCTGGGCTCTCTTGGAATGGTGTCACGACCCTGGAGTTCCTCTCGCCTTTCCTGTGGAGAGCGCCTCCTCTTGAGATGCGACGGGAACGCCGGGAATTCTTTCCCTACGAAACAGGGAAAGGATCCCTCATCTCGAGCTAGGAGGCGGAAACGGGGCTCCCCTGGATGTGTGCGGGACCCCACGTGCTTCCTCTCGAGTGGAGACGGGTATGTCGGGGAACTTCTTGAGTTGCAGCAAGGGTGTGAAGGACCCTTTGGAAGTTCCAGTGGTTAGACGTGATTAGCCTCGAGAAGCCTCAGCGGAAATGGGCCTCATCTCGCCTGGAGGGCAAAACCTCCTGGATTTTCTCGAGTTGCGGCAGGTGCTCTCGACTTACGACGGGGACCTCAGGGACCCGCTCTGGTGGCCTCAGGAAAGGCCAGTCCCCATGCCAGTTCCTCGGGGGCCTCTCGGGATTCCTCTCCCGTCGATGCCGGGGCCTAAGACCTTGTGTGGAGTCGGGGCCGGAACCTGAGGATTCCTCTCCAGTGCTGACATGGATCTTGGGGTACTTCTGGAGTCTCCCCAGGGGAGTCAGTCCTCGTCTGGAATGCGGGCATGCACTTGCGCTTTCCTCCAGAGCGGTAGCAGCAGTGTCAGGCAGTCCGCCGCGTGCATCAAAGGATCTATGGTTTTCCCTCGAGTCTTTCCCACGAGGCTTTCCCACGAGGCTTTCCCACAGGGCTGTCCCACGTGCACACGTGGTGGGAGTCGATCCTCGGCTTGAACGTCAAGGCAGTGCAGGGAAAACAGGTTCCTCTGGAATGGACCGACACATCTGGGGGACTCTTGGAATGGTGGCACGACCCTGGAGTTCCTCTCGCCTTTCCTGTGGAGAGCGCCTCCTCTTGAGATGCGACGGGAACGCCGGGAATTCTTTCCCTACGAAACAGGGAAAGGATCCCTCATCTCGAGCTAGGAGGCGGAAACGGGGCTCCCCTGGATGTGTGCGGGACCCCACGTGCTTCCTCTCTAGTGGAGACGGGTATGTCGGGGAACTTCTTGAGTTGCAGCAAGGGTGTGAAGGACCCTTTGGAAGTTCCAGTGGTTAGATTTGATTTGCCTCGAGAAGCCTCAGCGGATATGGGCCTCATCTCGCCTGGAGGGCAAAACCTCCTGGATTTTCTCGAGTTGCGGCAGGTGCTCTCGACTTACGACGGGGACCTCAGGGACCCGCTCTGGTGGCCTCAGGAAAGGCCAGTCCCCATGCGAGTTCCTCGGGGGCCTCTCGGGATTCCTCTCCCGTCGATGTCGGGGCCTAAGACCTTGTGTGGAGTCGGGGCCGGAACCTGAGGATTCCTCTCCAGTGCTGACATGGATCTTGGGGTACTTCTGGAGTCTTCCCAGGGGAGTCAGTCCTCGTCTCGAATGCGGGCATGCACTTGCGCTTTCCTCCAGAGCGGTAGAAGCAGTGTCACGCAGTCCGCCGCGTGGATCAAAGGATCTATGGTTTTCCCTCGAGTCTTTCCCACGAGGCTTTCCCACGAGGCTTTCCCACAGGGCTGTCCCACGTGCACACGTGGTGGGAGTCGATCCTCGGCTTGAACGTCAAGGCAGTGCAGGGAAAACAGGTTCCTCTGGAATGGACTGACACATCTGGGGGACTCTTGGAATGGTGGCACGACCCTGGAGTTCCTCTCGCCTTTCCTGTGGAGAGCGCCTCCTCTTGAGATGCGACGGGAACGCCGGGAATTCTTTCCCTACGAAACAGGGAAAGGATCCCTCATCTCGAGCTAGGAGGCGGAAACGGGGCTCCCCTGGATGTGTGCGGGACCCCACGTGCTTCCTCTCGAGTGGAGACGGGTATGTCGGGGAACTTCTTGAGTTGCAGCAATGGTGTGAAGGACCCTTTGGAAGTTCCAGTGGTTAGATGTGATTGGCCTCGAGAAGACTCAGCGGAAATGGGCCTCATCTCGCCTGGAGGGCAAAACCTCCTGGATTTTCTCGAGTTGCGGCAGGTGCTCTCGACTTACGACGGGGATCTCAGGGACCCGCTCTGGTGGCCTCAGGAAAGGCCAGTCCCCATGCGAGTTCCTCGGGGGCCTCTCGGGATCCCTATCCCGTCGATGCCAGGGCCTAAGACCTTGTGTGGAGTCGGGGCTGGAACCTGAGGATTCCTCTCCAGTGCTGACATGGATCTTGGGGTACTTCTGGAATCTCCCTAGGGGAGTCAGTCCTCGTCTCGAATGCGGGCATGCACTTGCGCTTTCCTCCAGAGCGGTAGCAGCAGTGTCACGCAGTCCGCCGCGTGGATCAAAGGATCTATGGTTTCCCTCGCGTCTTTCCCACGAGGCTTTCCCACGAGGCTTTCCCACAGGGCTGTCCCACGTGCACACGTGGTGGGAGTCGATCCTCGGCTTGAACGTCAAGGCAGTGCAGGGAAAACAGGTTCCTCTGGAATGGACTGACACATCTGGGGGACTCTTGGAATGGTGGCACGACCCTGGAGTTCCTCTCGCCTTTCCTGTGGAGAGCGCCTCCTCTTGAGATGCGACGGGAACGCCGGGAATTCTTTCCCTACGAAACAGGGAAAGGATCCCTCATCTCGAGCTAGGAGGCGGAAACGGGGCTCCCCTGGATGTGTGCGGGACCCACGGGCTTCCTCTCGAGTGGAGACGGGTATGTCGGGAAACTTCTTGAGTTGCAGCAAGGGTGTGAAGGACCCTTTGGAAGTTCCAGTGGTTAGATGTGATTGGCCTCGAGAAGCCTCAGCGGAAATGGGCCTCATCTCGCCTGGAGGGCAAAACTTCCTGGATTTTCTCGAGTTGCGGCAGGTGCTCTCGACTTACGACGGGGACCTCAGGGAACCGCTCTGGTGGCCTCAGGAAAGGCCAGTCCCCATGCGAGTTCCTCGGGGGCCTCTCGGGATCCCTATCCCGTCGATGCCGGGGCCTAAGACCTTGTGTGGAGTCGGGGCCGGAACCTGAGGATTCCTCTCCAGTGCTGACATGGATCTTCGGGTACTTCTGGAGTCTCCCCAGGGGAGTCAGTCCTCGTCTCGAATGCGGGCATGCACTTGCGCTTTCCTCCAGAGCGGTAGCAGCAGTGTCACGCAGTCCGCCGCGTGGATCAAAGGATCTATGGTTTTCCCTCGAGTCTTTCCCACGAGGCTTTCCCACGAGGCTTTCCCACAGGGCTGTCCCACGTGCACACGTGGTGGGAGTCGATCCTCGGCTTGAACGTCAAGGCAGTGCAGGGAAAACAGGTTCCTCTGGAATGGACTGACACATCTGGGGGACTCTTGGAATGGTGGCATGACCCTGGAGTTCCTCTCGCCTTTCCTGTGGAGAGCGCCTCCTCTTGAGATGCGACGGGAACGCCGGGAATTCTTTCCCTACGAAACAGGGAAAGGATCCCTCATCTCGAGCTAGGAGGCGGAAACGGGGCTCCCCTGGATGTGTGCGGGACCCCACGTGCTTCCTCTCGAGTGGAGACGGGTATGTCGGGGAACTTCTTGAGTTGCAGCAATGGTGTGAAGGACCCTTTGGAAGTTCCAGTGGTTAGATGTGATTGGCCTCGAGAAGACTCAGCGGAAATGGGCCTCATCTCGCCTGGAGGGCAAAACCTCCTGGATTTTCTCGAGTTGCGGCAGGTGCTCTCGACTTACGACGGGGATCTCAGGGACCCGCTCTGGTGGCCTCAGGAAAGGCCAGTCCCCATGCGAGTTCCTCGGGGGCCTCTCGGGATCCCTATCCCGTCGATGCCAGGGCCTAAGACCTTGTGTGGAGTCGGGGCTGGAACCTGAGGATTCCTCTCCAGTGCTGACATGGATCTTGGGGTACTTCTGGAATCTCCCTAGGGGAGTCAGTCCTCGTCTCGAATGCGGGCATGCACTTGCGCTTTCCTCCAGAGCGGTAGCAGCAGTGTCACGCAGTCCGCCGCGTGGATCAAAGGATCTATGGTTTCCCTCGCGTCTTTCCCACGAGGCTTTCCCACGAGGCTTTCCCACAGGGCTGTCCCACGTGCACACGTGGTGGGAGTCGATCCTCGGCTTGAACGTCAAGGCAGTGCAGGGAAAACAGGTTCCTCTGGAATGGACTGACACATCTGGGGGACTCTTGGAATGGTGGCACGACCCTGGAGTTCCTCTCGCCTTTCCTGTGGAGAGCGCCTCCTCTTGAGATGCGACGGGAACGCCGGGAATTCTTTCCCTACGAAACAGGGAAAGGATCCCTCATCTCGAGCTAGGAGGCGGAAACGGGGCTCCCCTGGATGTGTGCGGGACCCACGGGCTTCCTCTCGAGTGGAGACGGGTATGTCGGGGAACTTCTTGAGTTGCAGCAAGGGTGTGAAGGACCCTTTGGAAGTTCCAGTGGTTAGATGTGATTGGCCTCGAGAAGCCTCAGCGGAAATGGGCCTCATCTCGCCTGGAGGGCAAAACTTCCTGGATTTTCTCGAGTTGCGGCAGGTGCTCTCGACTTACGACGGGGACCTCAGGGAACCGCTCTGGTGGCCTCAGGAAAGGCCAGTCCCCATGCGAGTTCCTCGGGGGCCTCTCGGGATCCCTATCCCGTCGATGCCGGGGCCTAAGACCTTGTGTGGAGTCGGGGCCGGAACCTGAGGATTCCTCTCCAGTGCTGACATGGATCTTCGGGTACTTCTGGAGTCTCCCCAGGGGAGTCAGTCCTCGTCTCGAATGCGGGCATGCACTTGCGCTTTCCTCCAGAGCGGTAGCAGCAGTGTCACGCAGTCCGCCGCGTGGATCAAAGGATCTATGGTTTTCCCTCGAGTCTTTCCCACGAGGCTTTCCCACGAGGCTTTCCCACAGGGCTGTCCCACGTGCACACGTGGTGGGAGTCGATCCTCGGCTTGAACGTCAAGGCAGTGCAGGGAAAACAGGTTCCTCTGGAATGGACTGACACATCTGGGGGACTCTTGGAATGGTGGCACGACCCTGGAGTTCCTCTCGCCTTTCCTGTGGAGAGCGCCTCCTCTTGAGATGCGACGGGAACGCCGGGAATTCTTTCCCTACGAAACAGGGAAAGGATCCCTCATCTCGTGCTAGGAGGCGGAAACGGGGCTCCCCTGGATGTGTGCGGGACACCACGTGCTTCCTCTCGAGTGCAGACGGGTATGTCGGGGAACTTCTTGAGTTGCAGCAAGGGTGTGAAGGACCCTTTGGAAGGTCCAGTGGTTAGATGTGATTGGCCTCGAGAAGCCTCAGCGGAAATGGGCCTCATCTCGCCTGGAGGGCAAAACCTCCTGGATTTTCTCGAGTTGCGGCAGGTGCTCTCGACTTACGAGGGGACCACAGGGACCCGCTCTGGTGGCCTCAGGAAAGGCCAGTCCCCATGCGAGTTCCTCGGGGGCCTCTCGGGATTCCTCTCCCGTCGATGCCGGGGCCTAAGACCTTGTGTGGAGTCGGGGCCGGAATCTGAGGATTCCTCTCCAGTGCTGACATGGATCTTGGGGTACTTCTGGAGTCTCCCCAGGGGAGTCAGTCCTCGTCTCGAATGCGGGCATGCACTTGCGCTTTCCTCCAGAGCGGTAGCAGCAGTGTCACGCGGTCCACCGTGTGGATCAAAGGATCTATGGTTTTCCCTCGAGTTTTTCCCACGAGGCTTTCCCACGAGGCTTTCCCACAGGGCTGTCCCACGTGCACACGTGGTGGGAGTCGATCCTCGGCTTGAACGTCAAGGCAGTGCAGGGAAAACAGGTTCCTCTGGAATGGACTGACACATCTGGGGGACTCTTGGAATGGTGGCACGACCCTGGAGTTCCTCTCGCCTTTCCTGTGGAGAGCGCCTCCTCTTGAGATGCGACGGGAACGCCGGGAATTCTTTCCCTACGAAACAGGGAAAGGATCCCTCATCTCGTGCTAGGAGGCGGAAACGGGGCTCCCCTGGATGTGTGCGGGACACCACGTGCTTCCTCTCGAGTGCAGACGGGTATGTCGGGGAACTTCTTGAGTTGCATCAAGGGTGTGAAGGACCCTTTGGAAGGTCCAGTGGTTAGATGTGATTGGCCTCGAGAAGCCTCAGCGGAAATGGGCCTCATCTCGCCTGGAGGGCAAAACCTCCTGGATTTTCTCGAGTTGCGGCAGGTGCTCTCGACTTTGGACGGGGACCTCAGGGACCCGCTCTGGTGGCCTCAGGAAAGGCCAGTCCCCATGCGAGTTCCTCGGGGGCCTCTCGGGATTCCTCTCCCGTCGATGCCAGGGCCTAAGACCTTGTGTGGAGTCGGGGCCGGAACCTGAGGATTCCTCTCCAGTGCTGACATGGATCTTGGGGTACTTCTGGAGTCTCCCCAGGGGAGTCAGTCCTCGTCTCGAATGCGGGCATGCACTTGCGCTTTCCTCCAGAGCGGTAGCAGCAGTGTCACGCAGTCCGCCGCGTGGATCAAAGGATCTATGGTTTTCCCTCGAGACTTTCCCACGAGGCTTTCCTACGAGGCTTTCCCACAGGGCTGTCCCACGTGCACACGTGGTGGGAGTCGATCCTCGGCTTGAACGTCAAGGCAGTGCAGGGAAAACAGGTTCCTCTGGAATGGACTGACACATCTGGGGGACTCTTGGAATGGTGGCACGACCCTGGAGTTCCTCTCGCCTTTCCTGTGGAGAGCGCCTCCTCTTGAGATGCGACGGGAACGCCGGGAATTCTTTCCCTACGAAACAGGAAAAGGATCCCTCATCTCGAGCTAGGAGGCGGAAACGGGGCTCCCCTGGATGTGTGCGGGACCCACGGGCTTCCTCTCGAGTGGAGACGGGTATGTCGGGGAACTTCTTGAGTTGCAGCAAGGGTGTGAAGGACCCTTTGGAAGTTCCAGTGGTTAGACGTGATTAGCCTCGAGAAGCCTCAGCGGAAATGGGCCTCATCTCGCCTGGAGGGCAAAACCTCCTGGATTTTCTCGAGTTGCGGCAGGTGCTCTAGACTTACGACGGG
Source organism: Ovis canadensis (assembly GCF_042477335.2). Lineage (NCBI taxonomy): Eukaryota > Metazoa > Chordata > Mammalia > Artiodactyla > Bovidae > Ovis > Ovis canadensis. The sequence continues at coordinate 8,705,572 of NC_091264.1, forward strand.
GACATCAGGGACCCGCTCTGGTGGCCTCAGGAAAGGCCAGTCCCCATGCGAGTTCCACGGGGGCCTCTCGGGATTCCTCTCCCGTCGATGCCGGGGCCTAAGACCTTGTGTGGAGTCGGGGCCGGAACCTGAGGATTCCTCTCCAGTGCTGACATGGATCTTGGGGTACTTCTGGAGTCTCCGCAGGGGAGTCAGTCCTCGTCTCGAATGCGGGCATGCACTTGCGCTTTCCTCCAGAGCGGTAGCAGCAGTGTCACGCAGTCCGCCGCGTGGATCAAAGGATCTATGGTTTTCCCTCGAGTCTTTCCCACGAGGCTTTCCCACGAGGCTTTCCCACAGGGCTGTCCCACGTGCACACGTGGTGGGAGTCGATCCTCGGCTTGAACGTCAAGGCAGTGCAGGGAAAACAGGTTCCTCTGGAATGGACTGACACATCTGGGGGACTCTTGGAATGGTGGCACGACCCTGGAGTTCCTCTCGCCTTTCCTGTGGAGAGCGCCTCCTCTTGAGATGCGACGGGAACGCCGGGAATTCTTTCCCTACGAAACAGGGAAAGGATCCCTCATCTCGAGCTAGGAGGCGGAAAAGGGGCTCCCCTGGATGTGTGCGGGACCCACGGGCTTCCTCTCGAGTGCAGACGGGTATGTCGGGGAACTTCTTGAGTTGCAACAAGGGTGTGAAGGACCCTTTGGAAGGTCCAGTGGTTAGATGTGATTGGCCTCGAGAAGCCTCAGCGGAAATGGGCCTCATCTCGCCTGGAGGGCAAAACCTCCTGGATTTTCTCGAGTTGCGGCAGGTGCTCTCGACTTACGAGGGGACCACAGGGACCCGCTCTGGTGGCCTCAGGAAAGGCCAGTCCCCATGCGAGTTCCTCGGGGGCCTCTCGGGATTCCTCTCCCGTCGATGCCGGGGCCTAAGACCTTGTGTGGAGTCGGGGCCGGAATCTGAGGATTCCTCTCCAGTGCTGACATGGATCTTGGGGTACTTCTGGAGTCTCCCCAGGGGAGTCAGTCCTCGTCTCGAATGCGGGCATGCACTTGCGCTTTCCTCCAGAGCGGTAGCAGCAGTGTCACGCAGTCCGCCGCGTGGATCAAAGGATCTATGGTTTTCCCTCGAGTTTTTCCCACGAGGCTTTCCCACGAGGCTTTCCCACAGGGCTGTCCCACGTGCACACGTGGTGGGAGTCGATCCTCGGCTTGAACGTCAAGGCAGTGCAGGGAAAACAGGTTCCTCTGGAATGGACTGACACATCTGGGGGACTCTTGGAATGGTGGCACGACCCTGGAGTTCCTCTCGCCTTTCCTGTGGAGAGCGCCTCCTCTTGAGATGCGACGGGAACGCCGGGAATTCTTTCCCTACGAAACAGGGAAAGGATCCCTCATCTCGTGCTAGGAGGCGGAAACGGGGCTCCCCTGGATGTGTGCGGGACACCACGTGCTTCCTCTCGAGTGCAGACGGGTATGTCGGGGAACTTCTTGAGTTGCATCAAGGGTGTGAAGGACCCTTTGGAAGGTCCAGTGGTTAGATGTGATTGGCCTCGAGAAGCCTCAGCGGAAATGGGCCTCATCTCGCCTGGAGGGCAAAACCTCCTGGATTTTCTCGAGTTGCGGCAGGTGCTCTCGACTTTGGACGGGGACCTCAGGGACCCGCTCTGGTGGCCTCAGGAAAGGCCAGTCCCCATGCGAGTTCCTCGGGGGCCTCTCGGGATTCCTCTCCCGTCGATGCCAGGGCCTAAGACCTTGTGTGGAGTCGGGGCCGGAACCTGAGGATTCCTCTCCAGTGCTGACATGGATCTTGGGGTACTTCTGGAGTCTCCCCAGGGGAGTCAGTCCTCGTCTCGAATGCGGGCATGCACTTGCGCTTTCCTCCAGAGCGGTAGCAGCAGTGTCACGCAGTCCGCCGCGTGGATCAAAGGATCTATGGTTTTCCCTCGAGACTTTCCCACGAGGCTTTCCTACGAGGCTTTCCCACAGGGCTGTCCCACGTGCACACGTGGTGGGAGTCGATCCTCGGCTTGAACGTCAAGGCAGTGTAGGGAAAACAGGTTCCTCTGGAATGGACTGACACATCTGGGGGACTCTTGGAATGGTGGCACGACCCTGGAGTTCCTCTCGCCTTTCCTGTGGAGAGCGCCTCCTCTTGAGATGCGACGGGAACGCCGGGAATTCTTTCCCTACGAAACAGGAAAAGGATCCCTCATCTCGAGCTAGGAGGCGGAAACGGGGCTCCCCTGGATGTGTGCGGGACCCACGGGCTTCCTCTCGAGTGGAGACGGGTATGTCGGGGAACTTCTTGAGTTGCAGCAAGGGTGTGAAGGACCCTTTGGAAGTTCCAGTGGTTAGACGTGATTAGCCTCGAGAAGCCTCAGCGGAAATGGGCCACATCTCGCCTGGAGGGCAAAACCTCCTGGATTTTCTCGAGTTGCGGCAGGTGCTCTAGACTTACGACGGGGACATCAGGGACCCGCTCTGGTGGCCTCAGGAAAGGCCAGTCCCCATGCGAGTTCCACGGGGGCCTCTCGGGATTCCTCTCCCGTCGATGCCGGGGCCTAAGACCTTGTGTGGAGTCGGGGCCGGAACCTGAGGATTCCTCTCCAGTGCTGACATGGATCTTGGGGTACTTCTGGAGTCTCCGCAGGGGAGTCAGTCCTCGTCTCGAATGCGGGCATGCACTTGCGCTTTCCTCCAGAGCGGTAGCAGCAGTGTCACGCAGTCCGCCGCGTGGATCAAAGGATCTATGGTTTTCCCTCGAGTCTTTCCCACGAGGCTTTCCCACGAGGCTTTCCCACAGGGCTGTCCCACGTGCACACGTGGTGGGAGTCGATCCTCGGCTTGAACGTCAAGGCAGTGCAGGGAAAACAGGTTCCTCTGGAATGGACTGACACATCTGGGGGACTCTTGGAATGGTGGCACGACCCTGGAGTTCCTCTCGCCTTTCCTGTGGAGAGCGCCTCCTCTTGAGATGCGACGGGAACGCCGGGAATTCTTTCCCTACGAAACAGGGAAAGGATCCCTCATCTCGAGCTAGGAGGCGGAAAAGGGGCTCCCCTGGATGTGTGCGGGACCCACGGGCTTCCTCTCGAGTGGAGACGGGTATGTCGGGGAACTTCTTGAGTTGCAACAAGGGTGTGAAGGACCCTTTGGAAGGTCCAGTGGTTAGATGTGATTGGCCTCGAGAAGCCTCAGCGGAAATGGGCCTCATCTCGCCTGGAGGGCAAAACCTCCTGGATTTTCTCGAGTTGCGGCAGGTGCTCTCGACTTACGAGGGGACCACAGGGACCCGCTCTGGTGGCCTCAGGAAAGGCCAGTCCCCATGCGAGTTCCTCGGGGGCCTCTCGGGATTCCTCTCCCGTCGATGCCGGGGCCTAAGACCTTGTGTGGAGTCGGGGCCGGAATCTGAGGATTCCTCTCCAGTGCTGACATGGATCTTGGGGTACTTCTGGAGTCTCCCCAGGGGAGTCAGTCCTCGTCTCGAATGCGGGCATGCACTTGCGCTTTCCTCCAGAGCGGTAGCAGCAGTGTCACGCAGTCCGCCGCGTGGATCAAAGGATCTATGGTTTTCCCTCGAGTCTTTCCCACGAGGCTTTCCCACGAGGCTTTCCCACAGGGCTGTCCCACGTGCACACGTGGTGGGAGTCGATCCTCGGCTTGAACGTCAAGGCAGTGCAGGGAAAACAGGTTCCTCTGGAATGGACTGACACATCTGGGGGACTCTTGGAATGGTGGCACGACCCTGGAGTTCCTCTCGCCTTTCCTGTGGAGAGCGCCTCCTCTTGAGATGCGACGGGAACGCCGGGAATTCTTTCCCTACGAAACAGGGAAAGGATCCCTCATCTCGAGCTAGGAGGCGGAAAAGGGGCTCCCCTGGATGTGTGCGGGACCCACGGGCTTCCTCTCGAGTGCAGACGGGTATGTCGGGGAACTTCTTGAGTTGCAGCAAGGGTGTGAAGGACCCTTTGGAAGGTCCAGTGGTTAGATGTGATTTTCCTCGAGAAGCCTCAGCGGAAATGGGCCTCATCTCGCCTGGAGGGCAAAACCTCCTGGATTTTCTCGAGTTGCGGCAGGTGCTCTCGACTTACGAGGGGACCACAGGGACCCGCTCTGGTGGCCTCAGGAAAGGCCAGTCCCCATGCGAGTTCCTCGGGGGCCTCTCGGGATTCCTCTCCCGTCGATGCCGGGGCCTAAGACCTTGTGTGGAGTCGGGGCCGGAATCTGAGGATTCCTCTCCAGTGCTGACATGGATCTTGGGGTACTTCTGGAGTCTCCCCAGGGGAGTCAGTCCTCGTTTCGAATGCGGGCATGCACTTGCGCTTTCCTCCAGAGCGGTAGCAGCAGTGTCACCCAGTCCGCCGCGTGGATCAAAGGATCTATGGTTTTCCCTCGAGTCTTTCCCACGAGGCTTTCCCACGAGGCTTTCCCACAGGGCTGTCCCACGTGCACACGTGGTGGGAGTCGATCCTCGGCTTGAACGTCAAGGCAGTGCAGGGAAAACAGGTTCCTCTGGAATGGACTGACACATCTGGGGGACTCTTGGAATGGTGGCACGACCCTGGAGTTCCTCTCGCCTTTCCTGTGGAGAGCGCCTCCTCTTGAGATGCGACGGGAACGCCGGGAATTCTTTCCCTACGAAACAGGGAAAGGATCCCTCATCTCGTGCTAGGAGGCGGAAACGGGGCTCCACTGGATGTGTGCGGGACACCACGTGCTTCCTCTCGAGTGCAGACGGGTATGTCGGGGAACTTCTTGAGTTGCATCAAGGGTGTGAAGGACCCTTTGGAAGGTCCAGTGGTTAGATGTGATTGGCCTCGAGAAGCCTCAGCGGAAATGGGCCTCATCTCGCCTGGAGGGCAAAACCTCCTGGATTTTCTCGAGTTGCGGCAGGTGCTCTCGACTTAGGACGGGGACCTCAGGGACCCGCTCTGGTGGCCTCAGGAAAGGCCAGTCCCCATGCGAGTTCCTCGGGGGCCTCTCGGGATTCCTCTCCCGTCGATGCCAGGGCCTAAGACCTTGTGTGGAGTCGGGGCCGGAACCTGAGGATTCCTCTCCAGTGCTGACATGGATCTTGGGGTACTTCTGGAGTCTCCGCAGGGGAGTCAGTCCTCGTCTCGAATGCGGGCATGCACTTGCGCTTTCCTCCAGAGCAGTAGCAGCAGTGTCACGCAGTCCGCCGCGTGGATCAAAGGATCTATGGTTTTCCCTCGAGACTTTCCCACGAGGCTTTCCTACGAGGCTTTCCCACAGGGCTGTCCCACGTGCACACGTGGTGGGAGTCGATCCTCGGCTTGAACGTCAAGGCAGTGCAGGGAAAACAGGTTCCTCTGGAATGCACTGACACATCTGGGGGACTCTTGGAATGGTGTCACGACCCTGGAGTTCCTCTCGCCTTTCCTGTGGAGAGCGCCTCCTCTTGAGATGCGAGGGGAACGCCGGGAATTCTTTCCCTACGAAACAGGGAAAGGATCCCTCATCTCGAGCTAGGAGGCGGAAACGGGGCTCTTCTGGATGTGTGCAGGACCCCACGTGCTTCCTCTCGAGTGGAGACGGGTATGTCGGGGAACTTCTTGAGTTGCAGCAATGGTGTGAAGGACCCTTTGGAAGTTCCAGTGGTTAGATGTGATACGCCTCGAGAAGCCTCAGCGGAAATGGGCCTCATCTCGCCTGGAGGGCAAAACCTCCTGGATTTTCTCGAGTTGCGGCAGGTGCTCTCGACTTACGATGGGGACCTCAGGGACCCGCTCTGGTGGCCTCAGGAAAGGCCAGTCCCCATGCGAGTTCCTCGGGGGCCTCTCGGGATTCCTCTCCCGTCGATGCCGGGGCCTAAGACCTTGTGTGGAGTCGGGGCCGGAACCTGAGGATTCCTCTCCAGTGCTGACATGGATCTAGGGGTACTTCTGGAGTCTCCCCAGGGGAGTCAGTCCTCGTCTCGAATGCGGGCATGCACTTGCGCTTTCCTCCAGAGCGGTAGTAGCAGTGTCACGCAGTCCGCCGCGTGGATCAAAGGATCTATGGTTTTCCCTCGAGTCTTTCCCACGAGGCTTTCCCACGAGGCTTTCCTACAGGGCTGTCCCACGTGCACACGTGGTGGGAGTCGATCCTCGGCTTGAACGTCAAAGCAGTGCAGGGAAAACAGGTTCCTCTGGAATGGACCTACACATCTGGGGGACTCTTGGAATGGTGGCACGACCCTGGAGTTCCTCTCGCCTTTCCTGTGGAGAGCGCCTCCTCTTGAGATGCGACGGGAACGCCGGGAATTCTTTCCCTACGAAACAGGGAAAGGATCCCTCATCTCGAGCTAGGAGGCGGAAACGGGGCTCCCCTGGATGTGTGCGGGACACCACGTGCTTCCTCTCTAGTGGAGACGGGTATGTCGGGGAACTTCTTGAGTTGCAGCAAGGGTGTGAAGGACCCTTTGGAAGTTCAATTGGTTAGATGTGATTGGCCTCGAGAAGCCTCAGCGGAAATGGGCCTCATCTCGCCTGGAGGGCAAAACCTCCTGGATTTTCTCGAGTTGCGGCAGGTGTTCTCGACTTACGACGGGGACCTCAGGGACCCGCTCTGGTGCCCTCAGGAAAGGCCAGTCCCCATGCGAGTTCCTCGGGGGCCTCTCGGGATTCCTCTCCCGTCGATGCCTGGGCCTAAGACCTTGTGTGGAGTCGGGGCCGGAACCTGAGGATTCCTCTCCAGTGCTGACATGGATCTTGGGGTACTTCTGGAGTCTCCCCAGGGGAGTCAGTCCTCGTCTCGAATGCGGGCATGCACTTGCGCTTTCCTCCAGAGCGGTAGCAGCAGTGTCACACAGTCCGCCGCGTGGATCAAAGGATCTATGGTTTTCCCTCGAGTCTTTCCCACGTTGCTTTCCCACGAGGCTTTCCCACAGAGCTGTCCCACGTGCACACGTGGTGGGAGTCGATCCTCGGCTTGAACGTCAAGGCAGTGCAGGGAAAACAGGTTCCTCTGGAATGGACTGACACATCTGGGGGACTCTTGGAATGGTGGCACGACCCTGGAGTTCCTCTCGCCTTTCCTGTGGAGAGCGCCTCCTCTTGAGATGCGATGGGAAGGCCGGGAATTCTTTCCCTACGAAACAGGGAAAGGATCCCTCATCTCGAGCTAGGAGGCGGAAACGGGGCTCCCCTGGATGTGTGCGGGACCCACGGGCTTCCTCTCGAGTGGAGACGGGTATGTCGGGGAACTTCTTGAGTTGCAGCAATGGTGTGAAGGACCCTTTGGAAGTTCCAGTGGTTAGACGTGATTAGCCTCGAGAAGCCTCAGCGGAAATGGGCCTCATCTCGCCTGGAGGGCAAAACCTCCTGGATTTTCTCGAGTTGCGGCAGGTGCTCTCGACTTACGACGGGGACCTCAGGGACCCGCTCTGGTGGCCTCAGGAAAGGCCAGTCCCCATGCGAGTTCCTCGGGGGCCTCTCGGGATTCCTCTCCCGTCGATGCCGGGGCCTAAGACCTTGTGTGGAGTCGGGGCCGGAACCTGAGGATTCCTCTCCAGTGCTGACATGGATCTTGGGGTACTTCTGGAGTCTCCGCAGGGGAGTCAGTCCTCGTCTCGAATGCGGGCATGCACTTGCGCTTTCCTCCAGAGCGGTAGCAGCAGTGTCACGCAGTCCGCCGCGTGGATCAAAGGATCTATGGTTTTCCCTCGAGTCTTTCCTACGAGGCTTTCCCACGAGGCTTTCCCACAGGGCTGTCCCACGTGCACACGTGGTGGGAGTCGATCCTCGGCTTGAACGTCAAGGCAGTGCAGGGAAAACAGGTTCCTCTGGAATGGACTGACACATCTGGGGGACTCTTGGAATGGTGGCATGACCCTGGAGTTCCTCTCGCCTTTCCTGTGGAGAGCGCCTCCTCTTGAGATGCGACGGGAACGCCGGGAATTCTTTCCCTACGAAACAGGGAAAGGATCCCTCATCTCGAGCTAGGAGGCGGAAACGGGGCTCCCCTGGATGTGTGCGGGACCCCACGTGCTTCCTCTCGAGTGGAGACGGGTATGTCGGGGAACTTCTTGAGTTGCAGCAATGGTGTGAAGGACCCTTTGGAAGTTCCAGTGGTTAGATGTGATTGGCCTCGAGAAGCCTCAGCGGAAATGGGCCTCATCTCGCCTGGAGGGCAAAACCTCCTGGATTTTCTCGAGTTGCGGCAGGTGCTCTCGACTTACGACGGGGACCTCAGGGACCCGCTCTGGTGGCCTCAGGAAAGGCCAGTCCCCATGCGAGTTCCTCGGGGGCCTCTCGGGATTCCTCTCCCGTCGATGCCGGGGCCTAAGACCTTGTGTGGAGTCGGGGCCGGAACCTGAGGATTCCTCTCCAGTGCTGACATGGATCTTGGGGTACTTCTGGAGTCTCCCCAGGGGAGTCAGTCCTCGTCTCGAATGCGGGCATGCACTTGCGCTTTCCTCCAGAGCGGTAGCAGCAGTGTCACGCAGTCCGCCGCGTGGATCAAAGGATCTATGGTTTTCCCTCGAGTCTTTCCCACGAGGCTTTCCCACGAGGCTTTCCCACAGGGCTGTCCCACGTGCACACGTGGTGGGAGTCGATCCTCTGCTTGAACGTCAAGGCAGTGCAGGGAAAACAGGTTCCTCTGGAATGGACTGACACATCTGGGGGACTCTTGGAATGGTGGCATGACCCTGGAGTTCCTATCGCCTTTCCTGTGGAGAGCGCCTCCTCTTGAGATGCGACGGGAATGCCGGGAATTCTTTCCCTACGAAACAGGGAAAGGATCCCTCATCTCGAGCTAGGAGGCGGAAACGGGGCTCCCCTGGATGTGTGCGGGACCCCACGTGCTTCCTCTCGAGTGGAGACGGGTATGTCGGGTAACTTCTTGAGTTGCAGCAAGGGTGTGAATGACCCTTTGGAAGTTCCAGTGGTTAGATGTGATTGGCCTCGAGAAGCCTCAGCGGAAATGGGCCTCATCTCGCCTGGAGGGCAAAACCTCCTGGGTTTTCTCGAGTTGCGGCAGGTGCTCTCGACGTAGGACGGGGACCTCAGGGACCCGCTCTGGTGGCCTCAGGAAAGGCCAGTCCCCATGTGAGTTCCTCGGGGGCCTCTCGGGATTCCTCTCCCGTCGATGCCTGGGCCGAAGACCTTGTGTGGAGTCGGGGCCGGAAACTGAGGATTCCTCTCCAGTGCTGACATGGATCTTGGGGTACTTCTGGAGTCTCCCCAGGGGAGTCAGTCCTCGTCTCGAATGCGGGCATGCACTTGCGCTTTCCTCCAGAGCGGTAGCAGCAGTGTCACGCAGTCCGCCGCGTGGATTAAAGGATCTATGGTTTTCCCTCGAGTCTTTCCCACGATGCTTTCCCACGAGGCTTTCCCACAGGGCTGTCCCACGTGCACACGTGGTGGGAGTCGATCCTCGGCTTGAACGTCAAGGCAGTGCAGGGAAAACAGTTTCCTCTGGAATGGACTGACACATCTGGGGGACTCTTGGAATGGTGGCATGACCCTGGAGTTCCTCTCGCCTTTCCTGTGGATAGCGCCTCCTCTTGAGATGCGACGGGAACGCCGGGAATTCTTTCCCTACGAAACAGGGAAAGGATCCCTCATCTCGAGCTTGGAGGCGGAAATGGGGCTCCCCTGGATGTGTGCGGGACACCACGTGCTTCCTGTCGAGTGCAGACGGGTATGTCGGGGAACTTCTTGAGTTGCAGCAAGGGTGTGAATGTCCCTTTGGAAGTTCCAGTGGTTAGATGTGATTGGCCTCGAGAAGCCTCAGCGGAAATGGGCCTCATCTCGCCTGGAGGGCAAAACCTCCTGGATTTTCTCGAGTTGCGGCAGGTGCTCTCGACTTACGACGGGGACCTCGGGGACCCGCTCTGGTGGCCTCAGGAAAGGCCAGTCCCCATGCGAGTTCCTCGGGGACCTCTCGGGATTCCTCTCCCGTCGATGCTGGGGCCTAAGACCTTGTGTGGAGTCGGGGCCGGAACCTGAGGATTCCTTTCCAGTGCTGACATGGATCTTGGGGTACTTCTGGAGTCTCCCCAGGGGAATCAGTCCTCGTCTCGAATGCGGGCATGCACTTGCGCTTTCCTCCAGAGCCGTAGCAGCAGTGTCACGCAGTCCGCCGCGTGGATCAAAGGATCTATGGTTTTCCCTCGAGTCTTTCCCACGAGGCTTTCCCACGAGGCTTTCCCACAGGGCTGTCCCACGTGCACACGTGGTGGGAGTCGATCCTCGGCTTGAACCTCAAGGCAGTGCAGGGAAAACAGGTTCCTCTGGAATGGACTGACACATCTGGGGGACTCTTGGAATGGTGTCACGACCCTGGAGTTCCTCTCGCCTTTCCTGTGGAGAGCGCCTCCTCTTGAGATGCGACGGGAACGCCGGGAATTCTTTCCCTACGAAACAGGGAAAGGATCCCTCATCTCGAGCTAGGAGGCGGAAACGGGGCTCCCCTGGATGTGTGCGGGACCCCACGTGCTTCCTCTCGAGTGGAGACGGGTATGTCGAGGAACTTCTTGAGTTGCAGCAAGGGTGTGAATGACCCTTTGGAAGTTTCAGTGGTTAGATGTGATTGGCCTCGAGAAGCCTCAGCGGAAATGGGCCTCATCTCGCCTGGAGGGCAAAACCTCCTGGATTTTCTCGAGTTGCGGCAGGTGCTCTCGACTTACGACGGGGACCTCAGGGACCCGCTCTGGTGGCCTCAGGAAAGGCCAGTCCCCATGTGAGTTCCTCGGGGGCCTCTCGGGATTCCTCTCCCGTCGATGCCGGGGCCTAAGACCTTGTGTGGAGTCGGGGCCGGAAACTGAGGATTCCTCTCCAGTGCTGACATGGATCTTGGGGTACTTCTGGAGTCTCCCCAGGGGAGTCAGTCCTCGTCTCGAATGCGGGCATGCACTTGCGCTTTCCTCCAGAGCGGTAGCAGCAGTGTCACGCAGTCCGCCGCGTGGATCAAAGGATCTATGGTTTTCCCTCGAGTTTTTCCCACGAGGCTTTCCCACGAGGCTTTCCCACAGGGCTGTCCCACGTGCACACGTGGTGGGAGTCGATCCTCGGCTTGAACGTCAAGGCAGTGCAGGGAAAACAGGTTCCTCTGGAATGGACTGACACATCTGGGGGACTCTTGGAATGGTGGCACGACCCTGGAGTTCCTCTCGCCTTTCCTGTGGAGAGCGCCTCCTCTTGAGATGCGACGGGAACGCCGGGAATTCTTTCCCTACGAAACAGGGAAAGGATCCCTCATCTCGTGCTAGGAGGCGGAAACGGGGCTCCCCTGGATGTGTGCGGGACACCACGTGCTTCCTCTCGAGTGCAGACGGGTATGTCGGGGAACTTCTTGAGTTGCATCAAGGGTGTGAAGGACCCTTTGGAAGGTCCAGTGGTTAGATGTGATTGGCCTCGAGAAGCCTCAGCGGAAATGGGCCTCATCTCGCCTGGAGGGCAAAACCTCCTGGATTTTCTCGAGTTGCGGCAGGTGCTCTCGACTTTGGACGGGGACCTCAGGGACCCTCTCTGGTGGCCTCAGGAAAGGCCAGTCCCCATGCGAGTTCCTCGGGGGCCTCTCGGGATTCCTCTCCCGTCGATGCCAGGGCCTAAGACCTTGTGTGAAGTCGGGGCCGAAAACTGAGGATTCCTCTCCAGTGCTGACATGGATCTTGGGGTACTTCTGGAGTCTCCGCAGGGGAGTCAGTCCTCGTCTCGAATGCGGGCATGCACTTGCGCTTAACTCCAGAGCGGTAGCAGCAGTGTCACGCAGTCCGCCGCGTGGATCAAAGGATCTATGGTTTTCCCTCGAGACTTTCCCACGAGGCTTTCCTACGAGGCTTTCCCACAGGGCTGTCCCACGTGCACACGTGGTGGGATTCGATCCTCGGCTTGAACGTCAAGGCAGTGCAGGGAAAACAGGTTCCTCTGGAATGGACTGACACATCTGGGGGACTCTTGGAATGGTGGCACGACCCTGGAGTTCCTCTCGCCTTTCCTGTGGAGAGCGCCTCCTCTTGAGATGCGACGGGAACGCCGGGAATTCTTTCCCTACGAAACAGGGAAAGGATCCCTCATCTCGAGCTAGGAGGCGGAAACGGGGCTCCCCTGGATGTGTGCGGGACCCACGGGCTTCCTCTCGAGTGGAGACGGGTATGTCGGGGAACTTCTTGAGTTGCAGCAAGGGTGTGAAGGACCCTTTGGAAGTTCCAGTGGTTAGACGTGATTAGCCTCGAGAAGCCTCAGCGGAAATGGGCCTCATCTCGCCTGGAGGGCAAAACCTCCTGGATTTTCTCGAGTTGCGGCAGGTGCTCTAGACTTACGACGGGGACATTAGGGACCCGCTCTGGTGGCCTCAGGAAAGGCCAGTCCCCATGCGAGTTCCTCGGGGGCCTCTCGGGATTCCTCTCCCTTCGATGCCGGGGCCTAAGACCTTGTGTGGAGTCGGGGCCGGAACCTGAGGATTCCTCTCCAGTGCTGACATGGATCTTGGGGTACTTCTGGAGTCTCCGCAGGGGAGTCAGTCCTCGTCTCGAATGCGGGCATGCACTTGCGCTTTCCTCCAGAGCGGTAGCAGCAGTGTCACGCAGTCCGCCGCGTGGATCAAAGGATCTATGGTTTTCCCTCGAGTCTTTCCCACGTTGCTTTCCCACGAGGCTTTCCCACAGAGCTGTCCCACGTGCACACGTGGTGGGAGTCGATCCTCGGCTTGAACGTCAAGGCAGTGCAGGGAAAACAGGTTCCTCTGGAATGGACTGACACATCTGGGGGACTCTTGGAATGGTGGCACGACCCTGGAGTTCCTCTCGCCTTTCCTGTGGAGAGCGCCTCCTCTTGAGATGCGACGGGAACGCCGGGAATTCTTTCCCTACGAAACAGGGAAAGGATCCCTCATCTCGAGCTAGGAGGCGGAAACGGGGCTCCCCTGGATATGTGCGGGACCCACGGGCTTCCTCTCGAGTGGAGACGGGTATGTCGGGGAACTTCTTGAGTTGCAGCAAGGGTGTGAAGGACCCTTTGGAAGTTCCAGTGGTTAGATGTGATTGGCCTCGAGAAGCCTCAGCGGAAATGGGCCTCATCTCGCCTGGAGGGCAAAACTTCCTGGATTTTCTCGAGTTGCGGCAGGTGCTCTCGACTTACGACGGGGACCTCAGGGAACCGCTCTGGTGGCCTCAGGAAAGGCCAGTCCCCATGCGAGTTCCTCGGGGGCCTCTCGGGATCCCTATCCCGTCGATGCCGGGGCCTAAGACCTTGTGTGGAGTCGGGGCCGGAACCTGAGGATTCCTCTCCAGTGCTGACATGGATCTTCGGGTACTTCTGGAGTCTCCCCAGGGGAGTCAGTCCTCGTCTCGAATGCGGGCATGCACTTGCGCTTTCTTCCAGAGCGGTAGCAGTAGTGTCACGCAGTCCACCGCGTGGATCAAAGGATCTATGGTTTTCCCTCGAGTCTTTCCCACGAGGCTTTCCCACGAGGCTTTCCCACAGGGCTGTCCCACGTGCACACGTGGTGGGAGTCGATCCTCGGCTTGAACGTCAAGGCAGTGCAGGGAAAACAGGTTCCTCTGGAATGGACTGACACATCTGGGGGACTCTTGGAATGGTGGCACGACCCTGGAGTTCCTCTCGCCTTTCCTGTGGAGAGCGCCTCCTCTTGAGATGCGACGGGAACGCCGGGAATTCTTTCCCTACGAAACAGGGAAAGGATCCCTCATCTCGTGCTAGGAGGCGGAAACGGGGCTCCCCTGGATGTGTGCGGGACACCACGTGCTTCCTCTCGAGTGCAGACGGGTATGTCGGGGAACTTCTTGAGTTGCAGCAAGGGTGTGAAGGACCCTTTGGAAGTTCCAGTGGTTAGACGTGATTAGCCTCGAGAAGCCTCAGCGGAAATGGGCCTCATCTCGCCTGGAGGGCAAAACCTCCTGGATTTTCTCGAGTTGCGGCAGGTGCTCTAGACTTACGACGGGGACATCAGGGACCCGCTCTGGTGGCCTCAGGAAAGGCCAGTCCCCATGCGAGTTCCACGGGGGCCTCTCGGGATTCCTCTCCCGTCGATGCCGGGGCCTAAGACCTTGTGTGGAGTCGGGGCCGGAACCTGAGGATTCCTCTCCAGTGCTGACATGGATCTTGGGGTACTTCTGGAGTCTCCGCAGGGGAGTCAGTCCTCGTCTCGAATGCGGGCATGCACTTGCGCTTTCCTCCAGAGCGGTAGCAGCAGTGTCACGCAGTCCGCCGCGTGGATCAAAGGATCTATGGTTTTCCCTCGAGTCTTTCCCACGAGGCTTTCCCACGAGGCTTTCCCACAGGGCTGTCCCACGTGCACACGTGGTGGGAGTCGATCCTCGGCTTGAACGTCAAGGCAGTGCAGGGAAAACAGGTTCCTCTGGAATGGACTGACACATCTGGGGGACTCTTGGAATGGTGGCACGACCCTGGAGTTCCTCTCGCCTTTCCTGTGGAGAGCGCCTCCTCTTGAGATGCGACGGGAACGCCGGGAATTCTTTCCCTACGAAACAGGGAAAGGATCCCTCATCTCGAGCTAGGAGGCGGAAAAGGGGCTCCCCTGGATGTGTGCGGGACCCACGGGCTTCCTCTCGAGTGGAGACGGGTATGTCGGGGAACTTCTTGACTTGCAACAAGGGTGTGAAGGACCCTTTGGAAGGTCCAGTGGTTAGATGTGATTGGCCTCGAGAAGCCTCAGCGGAAATGGGCCTCATCTCGCCTGGAGGGCAAAACCTCCTGGATTTTCTCGAGTTGCGGCAGGTGCTCTCGACTTACGAGGGGACCACAGGGACCCGCTCTGGTGGCCTCAGGAAAGGCCAGTCCCCATGCGAGTTCCTCGGGGGCCTCTCGGGATTCCTCTCCCGTCGATGCCGGGGCCTAAGACCTTGTGTGGAGTCGGGGCCGGAATCTGAGGATTCCTCTCCAGTGCTGACATGGATCTTGGGGTACTTCTGGAGTCTCCCCAGGGGAGTCAGTCCTCGTCTCGAATGCGGGCATGCACTTGCGCTTTCCTCCAGAGCGGTAGCAGCAGTGTCACGCAGTCCGCCGCGTGGATCAAAGGATCTATGGTTTTCCCTCGAGTCTTTCCCACGAGGCTTTCCCACGAGGCTTTCCCACAGGGCTGTCCCACGTGCACACGTGGTGGGAGTCGATCCTCGGCTTGAACGTCAAGGCAGTGCAGGGAAAACAGGTTCCTCTGGAATGGACTGACACATCTGGGGGACTCTTGGAATGGTGGCACGACCCTGGAGTTCCTCTCGCCTTTCCTGTGGAGAGCGCCTCCTCTTGAGATGCGACGGGAACGCCGGGAATTCTTTCCCTACGAAACAGGGAAAGGATCCCTCATCTCGAGCTAGGAGGCGGAAAAGGGGCTCCCCTGGATGTGTGCGGGACCCACGGGCTTCCTCTCGAGTGCAGACGGGTATGTCGGGGAACTTCTTGAGTTGCAGCAAGGGTGTGAAGGACCCTTTGGAAGGTCCAGTGGTTAGATGTGATACGCCTCGAGAAGCCTCAGCGGAAATGGGCCTCATCTCGCCTGGAGGGCAAAACCTCCTGGATTTTCTCGAGTTGCGGCAGGTGCTCTCGACTTACGATGGGGACCTCAGGGACCCGCTCTGGTGGCCTCAGGAAAGGCCAGTCCCCATGCGAGTTCCTCGGGGGCCTCTCGGGATTCCTCTCCCGTCGATGCCGGGGCCTAAGACCTTGTGTGGAGTCGGGGCCGGAACCTGAGGATTCCTCTCCAGTGCTGACATGGATCTAGGGGTACTTCTGGAGTCTCCCCAGGGGAGTCAGTCCTCGTCTCGAATGCGGGCATGCACTTGCGCTTTCCTCCAGAGCGGTAGTAGCAGTGTCACGCAGTCCGCCGCGTGGATCAAAGGATCTATGGTTTTCCCTCGAGTCTTTCCCACGAGGCTTTCCCACGAGGCTTTCCTACAGGGCTGTCCCACGTGCACACGTGGTGGGAGTCGATCCTCGGCTTGAACGTCAAAGCAGTGCAGGGAAAACAGGTTCCTCTGGAATGGACCTACACATCTGGGGGACTCTTGGAATGGTGGCACGACCCTGGAGTTCCTCTCGCCTTTCCTGTGGAGAGCGCCTCCTCTTGAGATGCGACGGGAACGCCGGGAATTCTTTCCCTACGAAACAGGGAAAGGATCCCTCATCTCGAGCTAGGAGGCGGAAACGGGGCTCCCCTGGATGTGTGCGGGACACCACGTGCTTCCTCTCTAGTGGAGACGGGTATGTCGGGGAACTTCTTGAGTTGCAGCAAGGGTGTGAAGGACCCTTTGGAAGTTCAATTGGTTAGATGTGATTGGCCTCGAGAAGCCTCAGCGGAAATGGGCCTCATCTCGCCTGGAGGGCAAAACCTCCTGGATTTTCTCGAGTTGCGGCAGGTGTTCTCGACTTACGACGGGGACCTCAGGGACCCGCTCTGGTGCCCTCAGGAAAGGCCAGTCCCCATGCGAGTTCCTCGGGGGCCTCTCGGGATTCCTCTCCCGTCGATGCCTGGGCCTAAGACCTTGTGTGGAGTCGGGGCCGGAACCTGAGGATTCCTCTCCAGTGCTGACATGGATCTTGGGGTACTTCTGGAGTCTCCCCAGGGGAGTCAGTCCTCGTCTCGAATGCGGGCATGCACTTGCGCTTTCCTCCAGAGCGGTAGCAGCAGTGTCACGCAGTCCGCCGCGTGGATCAAAGGATCTATGGTTTTCCCTCGAGTCTTTCCCACGTTGCTTTCCCACGAGGCTTTCCCACAGAGCTGTCCCACGTGCACACGTGGTGGGAGTCGATCCTCGGCTTGAACGTCAAGGCAGTGCAGGGAAAACAGGTTCCTCTGGAATGGACTGACACATCTGGGGGACTCTTGGAATGGTGGCACGACCCTGGAGTTCCTCTCGCCTTTCCTGTGGAGAGCGCCTCCTCTTGAGATGCGACGGGAACGCCGGGAATTCTTTCCCTACGAAACAGGGAAAGGATCCCTCATCTCGAGCTAGGAGGCGGAAACGGGGCTCCCCTGGATGTGTGCGGGACCCACGGGCTTCCTCTCGAGTGGAGACGGGTATGTCGGGGAACTTCTTGAGTTGCAGCAATGGTGTGAAGGACCCTTTGGAAGTTCCTGTGGTTAGACGTGATTAGCCTCGAGAAGCCTCAGCGGAAATGGGCCTCATCTCGCCTGGAGGGCAAAACCTCCTGGATTTTCTCGAGTTGCGGCAGGTGCTCTCGACTTACGACGGGGACCTCAGGGACCCGCTCTGGTGGCCTCAGGAAAGGCCAGTCCCCATGCGAGTTCCTCGGGGGCCTCTCGGGATTCCTCTCCCGTCGATGCCGGGGCCTAAGACCTTGTGTGGAGTCGGGGCCGGAACCTGAGGATTCCTCTCCAGTGCTGACATGGATCTTGGGGTACTTCTGGAGTCTCCGCAGGGGAGTCAGTCCTCGTCTCGAATGCGGGCATGCACTTGCGCTTTCCTCCAGAGCGGTAGCAGCAGTGTCACGCAGTCCGCCGCGTGGATCAAAGGATCTATGGTTTTCCCTCGAGTCTTTCCTACGAGGCTTTCCCACGAGGCTTTCCCACAGGGCTGTCCCACGTGCACACGTGGTGGGAGTCGATCCTCGGCTTGAACGTCAAGGCAGTGCAGGGAAAACAGGTTCCTCTGGAATGGACTGACACATCTGGGGGACTCTTGGAATGGTGGCATGACCCTGGAGTTCCTCTCGCCTTTCCTGTGGAGAGCGCCTCCTCTTGAGATGCGACGGGAACGCCGGGAATTCTTTCCCTACGAAACAGGGAAAGGATCCCTCATCTCGAGCTAGGAGGCGGAAACGGGGCTCCCCTGGATGTGTGCGGGACCCCACGTGCTTCCTCTCGAGTGGAGACGGGTATGTCGGGGAACTTCTTGAGTTGCAGCAATGGTGTGAAGGAACCTTTGGAAGTTCCAGTGGTTAGATGTGATTGGCCTCGAGAAGCCTCAGCGGAAATGGGCCTCATCTCGCCTGGAGGGCAAAACCTCCTGGATTTTCTCGAGTTGCGGCAGGTGCTCTCGACTTACGACGGGGACCTCAGGGACCCGCTCTGGTGGCCTCAGGAAAGGCCAGTCCCCATGCGAGTTCCTCGGGGGCCTCTCGGGATTCCTCTCCCGTCGATGCCGGGGCCTAAGACCTTGTGTGGAGTCGGGGCCGGAACCTGAGGATTCCTCTCCAGTGCTGACATGGATCTTGGGGTACTTCTGGAGTCTCCCCAGGGGAGTCAGTCCTCGTCTCGAATGCGGGCATGCACTTGCGCTTTCCTCCAGAGCGGTAGCAGCAGTGTCACGCAGTCCGCCGCGTGGATCAAAGGATCTATGGTTTTCCCTCGAGTCTTTCCCACGAGGCTTTCCCACGAGGCTTTCCCACAGGGCTGTCCCACGTGCACACGTGGTGGGAGTCGATCCTCTGCTTGAACGTCAAGGCAGTGCAGGGAAAACAGGTTCCTCTGGAATGGACTGACACATCTGGGGGACTCTTGGAATGGTGGCATGACCCTGGAGTTCCTATCGCCTTTCCTGTGGAGAGCGCCTCCTCTTGAGATGCGACGGGAACGCCGGGAATTCTTTCCCTACGAAACAGGGAAAGGATCCCTCATCTCGAGCTAGGAGGCGGAAACGGGGCTCCCCTGGATGTGTGCGGGACCCCACGTGCTTCCTCTCGAGTGGAGACGGGTATGTCGGGTAACTTCTTGAGTTGCAGCAAGGGTGTGAATGACCCTTTGGAAGTTCCAGTGGTTAGATGTGATTGGCCTCGAGAAGCCTCAGCGGAAATGGGCCTCATCTCGCCTGGAGGGCAAAACCTCCTGGGTTTTCTCGAGTTGCGGCAGGTGCTCTCGACGTAGGACGGGGACCTCAGGGACCCGCTCTGGTGGCCTCAGGAAAGGCCAGTCCCCATGTGAGTTCCTCGGGGGCCTCTCGGGATTCCTCTCCCGTCGATGCCTGCGCCTAAGACCTTGTGTGGAGTCGGGGCCGGAAACTGAGGATTCCTCTCCAGTGCTGACATGGATCTTGGGGTACTTCTGGAGTCTCCCCAGGGGAGTCAGTCCTCGTCTCGAATGCGGGCATGCACTTGCGCTTTCCTCCAGAGCGGTAGCAGCAGTGTCACGCAGTCCGCCGCGTGGATTAAAGGATCTATGGTTTTCCCTCGAGTCTTTCCCACGATGCTTTCCCACGAGGCTTTCCCACAGGGCTGTCCCACGTGCACACGTGGTGGGAGTCGATCCTCGGCTTGAACGTCAAGGCAGTGCAGGGAAAACAGTTTCCTCTGGAATGGACTGACACATCTGGGGGACTCTTGGAATGGTGGCATGACCCTGGAGTTCCTCTCGCCTTTCCTGTGGAGAGCGCCTCCTCTTGAGATGCGACGGGAACGCCGGGAATTCTTTCCCTACGAAACAGGGAAAGGATCTCTCATCTCGAGCTTGGAGGCGGAAATGGGGCTCCCCTGGATGTGTGCGGGACACCACGTGCTTCCTGTCGAGTGCAGACGGGTATGTCGGGGAACTTCTTGAGTTGCAGCAAGGGTGTGAATGTCCCTTTGGAAGTTCCAGTGGTTAGATGTGATTGGCCTCGAGAAGCCTCAGCGGAAATGGGCCTCATCTCGCCTGGAGGGCAAAACCTCCTGGATTTTCTCGAGTTGCGGCAGGTGCTCTCGACTTACGACGGGGACCTCGGGGACCCGCTCTGGTGGCCTCAGGAAAGGCCAGTCCCCATGCGAGTTCCTCGGGGGCCTCTCGGGATTCCTCTCCCGTCGATGCTGGGGCCTAAGACCTTGTGTGGAGTCGGGGCCGGAACCTGAGGATTCCTCTCCAGTGCTGACATGGATCTTGGGGTACTTCTGGAGTCTCCCCAGGGGAATCAGTCCTCGTCTCGAATGCGGGCATGCACTTGCGCTTTCCTCCAGAGCGGTAGAAGCAGTGTCACGCAGTCCGCCGCGTGGATCAAAGGATCTATGGTTTTCCCTCGAGTCTTTCCCACGAGGCTTTCCCACGAGGCTTTCCCACAGGGCTGTCCCACGTGCACACGTGGTGGGAGTCGATCCTCGGCTTGAACCTCAAGGCAGTGCAGGGAAAACAGGTTCCTCTGGAATGGACTGACACATCTGGGGGTCTCTTGGAATGGTGTCACGACCCTGGAGTTCCTCTCGCCTTTCCTGTGGAGAGCGCCTCCTCTTGAGATGCGACGGGAACGCCGGGAATTCTTTCCCTACGAAACAGGGAAAGGATCCCTCATCTCGAGCTAGGAGGCGGAAACGGGGCTCCCCTGGATGTGTGCGGGACCCCACGTGCTTCCTCTCGAGTGGAGACGGGTATGTCGAGGAACTTCTTGAGTTGCAGCAAGGGTGTGAATGACCCTTTGGAAGTTCCAGTGGTTAGATGTGATTGGCCTCGAGAAGCCTCAGCGGAAATGGGCCTCATCTCGCCTGGAGGGCAAAACCTCCTGGATTTTCTCGAGTTGCGGCAGGTGCTCTCGACTTACGACGGGGACCTCAGGGACCCGCTCTGGTGGCCTCAGGAAAGGCCAGTCCCCATGTGAGTTCCTCGGGGGCCTCTCGGGATTCCTCTCCCGTCGATGCCTGCGCCTAAGACCTTGTGTGGAGTCGGGGCCGGAAACTGAGGATTCCTCTCCAGTGCTGACATGGATCTTGGGGTACTTCTGGAGTCTCCCCAGGGGAGTCAGTCCTCGTCTCGAATGCGGGCATGCACTTGCGCTTTCCTCCAGAGCGGTAGCAGCAGTGTCACGCAGTCCGCCGCGTGGATCAAAGGATCTATGGTTTTCCCTCGAGTTTTTCCCACGAGGCTTTCCCACGAGGCTTTCCCACAGGGCTGTCCCACGTGCACACGTGGTGGGAGTCGATCCTCGGCTTGAACGTCAAGGCAGTGCAGGGAAAACAGGTTCCTCTGGAATGGACTGACACATCTGGGGGACTCTTGGAATGGTGGCACGACCCTGGAGTTCCTCTCGCCTTTCCTGTGGAGAGCGCCTCCTCTTGAGATGCGACGGGAACGCCGGGAATTCTTTCCCTACGAAACAGGGAAAGGATCCCTCATCTCGTGCTAGGAGGCGGAAACGGGGCTCCCCTGGATGTGTGCGGGACACCACGTGCTTCCTCTCGAGTGCAGACGGGTATGTCGGGGAACTTCTTGAGTTGCATCAAGGGTGTGAAGGACCCTTTGGAAGGTCCAGTGGTTAGATGTGATTGGCCTCGAGAAGCCTCAGCGGAAATGGGCCTCATCTCGCCTGGAGGGCAAAACCTCCTGGATTTTCTCGAGTTGCGGCAGGTGCTCTCGACTTTGGACGGGGACCTCAGGGACCCTCTCTGGTGGCCTCAGGAAAGGCCAGTCCCCATGCGAGTTCCTCGGGGGCCTCTCGGGATTCCTCTCCCGTCGATGCCAGGGCCTAAGACCTTGTGTGAAGTCGGGGCCGAAAACTGAGGATTCCTCTCCAGTGCTGACATGGATCTTGGGGTACTTCTGGAGTCTCCGCAGGGGAGTCAGTCCTCGTCTCGAATGCGGGCATGCACTTGCGCTTAACTCCAGAGCGGTAGCAGCAGTGTCACGCAGTCCGCCGTGTGGATCAAAGGATCTATGGTTTTCCCTCGAGACTTTCCCACGAGGCTTTCCTACGAGGCTTTCCCACAGGGCTGTCCCACGTGCACACGTGGTGGGAGTCGATCCTCGGCTTGAACGTCAAGGCAGTGCAGGGAAAACAGGTTCCTCTGGAATGGACTGACACATCTGGGGGACTCTTGGAATGGTGGCACGACCCTGGAGTTCCTCTCGCCTTTCCTGTGGAGAGCGCCTCCTCTTGAGATGCGACGGGAACGCCGGGAATTCTTTCCCTACGAAACAGGGAAAGGATCCCTCATCTCGAGCTAGGAGGCGGAAACGGGGCTCCCCTGGATGTGTGCGGGACCCACGGGCTTCCTCTCGAGTGGAGACGGGTATGTCGGGGAACTTCTTGAGTTGCAGCAAGGGTGTGAAGGACCCTTTGGAAGTTCCAGTGGTTAGACGTGATTAGCCTCGAGAAGCCTCAGCGGAAATGGGCCTCATCTCGCCTGGAGGGCCAAACCTCCTGGATTTTCTCGAGTTGCGGCAGGTGCTCTAGACTTACGACGGGGACATTAGGGACCCGCTCTGGTGGCCTCAGGAAAGGCCAGTCCCCATGCGAGTTCCTCGGGGGCCTCTCGGGATTCCTCTCCCTTCGATGCCGGGGCCTAAGACCTTGTGTGGAGTCGGGGCCGGAACCTGAGGATTCCTCTCCAGTGCTGACATGGATCTTGGGGTACTTCTGGAGTCTCCGCAGGGGAGTCAGTCCTCGTCTCGAATGCGGGCATGCACTTGCGCTTTCCTCCAGAGCGGTAGCAGCAGTGTCACGCAGTCCGCCGCGTGGATCAAAGGATCTATGGTTTTCCCTCGAGTCTTTCCCACGTTGCTTTCCCACGAGGCTTTCCCACAGAGCTGTCCCACGTGCACACGTGGTGGGAGTCGATCCTCGGCTTGAACGTCAAGGCAGTGCAGGGAAAACAGGTTCCTCTGGAATGGACTGACACATCTGGGGGACTCTTGGAATGGTGGCACGACCCTGGAGTTCCTCTCGCCTTTCCTGTGGAGAGCGCCTCCTCTTGAGATGCGACGGGAACGCCGGGAATTCTTTCCCTACGAAACAGGGAAAGGATCCCTCATCTCGAGCTAGGAGGCGGAAACGGGGCTCCCCTGGATGTGTGCGGGACCCACGGGCTTCCTCTCGAGTGGAGACGGGTATGTCGGGGAACTTCTTGAGTTGCAGCAAGGGTGTGAAGGACCCTTTGGAAGTTCCAGTGGTTAGATGTGATTGGCCTCGAGAAGCCTCAGCGGAAATGGGCCTCATCTCGCCTGGAGGGCAAAACTTCCTGGATTTTCTCGAGTTGCGGCAGGTGCTCTCGACTTACGACGGGGACCTCAGGGAACCGCTCTGGTGGCCTCAGGAAAGGCCAGTCCCCATGCGAGTTCCTCGGGGGCCTCTCGGGATCCCTATCCCGTCGATGCCGGGGCCTAAGACCTTGTGTGGAGTCGGGGCCGGAACCTGAGGATTCCTCTCCAGTGCTGACATGGATCTTCGGGTACTTCTGGAGTCTCCCCAGGGGAGTCAGTCCTCGTCTCGAATGCGGGCATGCACTTGCGCTTTCTTCCAGAGCGGTAGCAGCAGTGTCACGCAGTCCACCGCGTGGATCAAAGGATCTATGGTTTTCCCTCGAGTCTTTCCCACGAGGCTTTCCCACGAGGCTTTCCCACAGGGCTGTCCCACGTGCACACGTGGTGGGAGTCGATCCTCGGCTTGAACGTCAAGGCAGTGCAGGGAAAACAGGTTCCTCTGGAATGGACTGACACATCTGGGGGACTCTTGGAATGGTGGCACGACCCTGGAGTTCCTCTCGCCTTTCCTGTGGAGAGCGCCTCCTCTTGAGATGCGACGGGAACGCCGGGAATTCTTTCCCTACGAAACAGGGAAAGGATCCCTCATCTCGTGCTAGGAGGCGGAAACGGGGCTCCCCTGGATGTGTGCGGGACACCACGTGCTTCCTCTCGAGTGCAGACGGGTATGTCGGGGAACTTCTTGAGTTGCAGCAAGGGTGTGAAGGACCCTTTGGAAGGTCCAGTGGTTAGATGTGATTGGCCTCGAGAAGCCTCAGCGGAAATGGGCCTCATCTCGCCTGGAGGGCAAAACCTCCTGGATTTTCTCGAGTTGCGGCAGGTGCTCTCGACTTAGGACGGGGACCTCAGGGACCCGCTCTGGTGGCCTCAGGAAAGGCCAGTCCCCATGCGAGTTCCTCGGGGGCCTCTCGGGATTCCTCTCCCGTCGATGCCAGGGCCTAAGACCTTGTGTGGAGTCGGGGCCGGAACCTGAGGATTCCTCTCCAGTGCTGACATGGATCTTGGGGTACTTCTGGAGTCTCCGCAGGGGAGTCAGTCCTCGTCTCGAATGCGGTCATGCACTTGCGCTTTCCTCCAGAGCAGTAGCAGCAGTGTCACGCAGTCCGCCGCGTGGATCAAAGGATCTATGGTTTTCCCTCGAGTCTTTCCCACGAGGCTTTCCCACGAGGCTTTCCCACAGGGCTGTCCCACGTGCACACGTGGTGGGAGTCGATCCTCGGCTTGAACCTCAAGGCAGTGCAGGGAAAACAGGTTCCTCTGGAATGGACTGACACATCTGGGGGACTCTTGGAATGGTGTCACGACCCTGGAGTTCCTCTCGCCTTTCCTGTGGAGAGCGCCTCCTCTTGAGATGCGACGGGAACGCCGGGAATTCTTTCCCTACGAAACAGGGAAAGGATCCCTCATCTCGAGCTAGGAGGCGGAAACGGGGCTCCCCTGGATGTGTGCGGGACCCCACGTGCTTCCTCTCGAGTGGAGACGGGTATGTCGGGTAACTTCTTGAGTTGCAGCAAGGGTGTGAATGACCCTTTGGAAGTTCCAGTGGTTAGATGTGATTGGCCTCGAGAAGCCTCAGCGGAAATGGGCCTCATCTCGCCTGGAGGGCAAAACCTCCTGGATTTTCTCGAGTTGCGGCAGGTGCTCTCGACTTACGACGGGGACCTCAGGGACCCGCTCTGGTGGCCTCAGGAAAGGCCAGTCCCCATGTGAGTTCCTC
Organism: Ovis canadensis; assembly: GCF_042477335.2. Taxonomy (NCBI): domain Eukaryota; kingdom Metazoa; phylum Chordata; class Mammalia; order Artiodactyla; family Bovidae; genus Ovis; species Ovis canadensis. The sequence goes on from NC_091264.1 coordinate 8,730,154, forward strand.
GGGGGCCTCTCGGGATTCCTCTCCCGTCGATGCCTGCGCCTAAGACCTTGTGTGGAGTCGGGGCCGGAAACTGAGGATTCCTCTCCAGTGCTGACATGGATCTTGGGGTACTTCTGGAGTCTCCGCAGGGGAGTCAGTCCTCGTCTCGAATGCGGGCATGCACTTGCGCTTTCCTCCAGAGCGGTAGCAGCAGTGTCACGCAGTCCGCCGCGTGCATCAAAGGATCTATGGTTTTCCCTCGAGTCTTTCCCACGAGGCTTTCCCACGAGGCTTTCCCACAGGGCTGTCCCACGTGCACACGTGGTGGGAGTCGATCCTCGGCTTGAACGTCACGGCAGTGCAGGGAAAACAGGTTCCTCTGGAATGGACTGACACATCTGGGGGACTCTTGGAATGGTGGCATGACCCTGGAGTTCCTCTCGCCTTTCCGGTGGAGAGCGCCTCCTCTTGAGATGCGACGGGAACGCCGGGAATTCTTTCCCTACGAAACAGGGAAAGGATCCCTCATCTCGTGCTAGGAGGCGGAAACGGGGCTCCCCTGGATGTGTGCGGGACACCACGTGCTTCCTCTCGAGTGCAGACGGGTATGTCGGGGAACTTCTTGAGTTGCAGCAAGGGTGTGAAGGACCCATTGGAAGGTCCAGTGGTTAGATGTGATTGGCCTCGAGAAGCCTCAGCGGAAATGGGCCTCATCTCGCCTGGAGGGCAAAACCTCCTGGATTTTCTCGAGTTGCGGCAGGTGCTCTCGACTTACGACGGGGACCTCGGGGACCCGCTCTGGTGGCCTCAGGAAAGGCCAGTCCCCATGCGAGTTCCTCGGGGGCCGCTCGGGATTCCTCTCCCATCGATGCCGGGGCCTAAGACCTTGTGTGGAGTCGGGGCCGGAACCTGAGGATTCCTCTCCAGTGCTGACATGGATCTTGGGGTACTTCTGGAGTTTCCCCAGGGGAGTCAGTCCTCGTCTCGAATGCGGGCATGTACTTGCGCTTTCCTCCAGAGCGGTAGCAGCAGAGTCACGCAGTCCGCCGCGTGGATCAAAGGATCTATGGTTTTCCCTCGAGTCTTTCCCACGAGGCTTTCCCACAGGGCTGTCCCACGTGCACACGTCGTGGGAGTCGATCCTTGGCTTGAACGTCAAGGCAGTGCAGGGAAAACAGGTTCCTCTGGAATGGACTGACACATCTGGGGGACTCTTGGAATGGTGTCACGACCCTGGAGTTCCTCTCGCCTTTCCTTTGGAGAGCGCCTCCTCTTGAGATGCGACGGGAACGCCGGGAATTCTTTCCCTACGAAACAGGGAAAGGATCCCTCATCTCGTGCTAGGAGGTGGAAACGGGCCTCCCCTGGATGTGTGCGGGACACCACGTGCTTCCTCTCGAGTGCAGACGGGTATGTCGGGGAACTTCTTGAGTTGCAGCAAGGGTGTGAAGGACCCTTTGGAAGGTCCAGTGGTTAGATGTGATTGGCCTCGAGAAGCCTCAGCGGAAATGGGCCTCATTTCGCCTGGAGGGCAAAACCTCCTGGATTTTCTCGAGTTGCGGCAGGTGCTCTCGACTTACGACGGGGACCTCAGGGACCCGCTCTGGTGGGCTCAGGAAAGGCCAGTCCCCATGCGAGTTCCTCGGGGGCCTCTCGGCATTCCTCTCCCGTCGATGCCGGGGCCTAAGACCTTGTGTGGAGTCGGGGCCGGAACCTGAGGATTCCTGTCCAGTGCTGACATGGATCTTGGGGTACTTCTGGAGTCTCCCCAGGGGAGTCAGTCCTCGTCTCGAATGCGGGCATGCACTTGCGCTTTCCTCCAGAGCGGTAGCAGCAGTGTCACGCAGTCCGCCGCGTGCATCAAAGGATCTATGGTTTTCCCTCGAGTCTTTCCCACGAGGCTTTCCCACGAGGCTTTCCCACAGGGCTGTCCCACGTGCACACGTGGTGGGAGTCGATCCTCGGCTTGAACGTCAAGGCAGTGCAGGGAAAACAGGTTCCTCTGGAATGGACTGACACATCTGGGGGACTCTTGGAATGGTGGCACGACCCTGGAGTTCCTCTCGCCTTTCCTGTGGAGAGCGCCTCCTCTTGAGATGCGACGGGAACGCCGGGAATTCTTTCCCTACGAAACAGGGAAAGGATCCCTCATCTCGAGCTAGGAGGCGGAAACGGGGCTCCCCTGGATGTTTGCGGGACACCACGTGCTTCCTCTCGAGTGGAGACGGGTATGTCGGGGAACTTCTTGAGTTGCAGCAATGGTGTGAAGACCCTTTGGAAGTTCCAGTGGTTAGATGTTGTTGCCCTCGAGAAGCCTCAGCGGAAATGGGCCTCCTCTCGCCTGGAGGGTAAAACCTCCTGGATTTTCTCGAGTTGCGGCAGGTGCTCTCGACTTACGACGGGGACCTCAGGGACCCGCTCTGGTGGCCTCAGGAAAGGCCAGTCCCCATGCCAGTTCCTCGGGGGCCTCTCGGGATTCCTCTCCCGTCGATGCCGGGGCCTAAGACCTTGTGTGGAGTCGGGGCCGGAACCTGAGGATTCCTCTCCAGTGCTGACATGGATCTTGGGGTACTTCTGGAGTCTCCCCCGGGGAGTCAGTCCTCGTCTCGAATGCGGGCATGCACTTGCGCTTTCCTCCAGAGCGGTAGCAGCAGTGTCACGCAGTCCGCCGCGTGGATCAAAGGATCTATGGTTTTCCCTCGAGTCTTTCCCACGAGGCTTTCCCACGAGGCTTTCCCACAGGGCTGTCCCACGTGCACACGTGGTGGGAGTCGATCCTCGGCTTGAACGTCAAGGCAGTGCAGGGAAAACAGGTTCGTCTGGAATGGACTGACACATCTGGGGGACTCTTGGAATGGTGGCATGACCCTGGAGTTCCTCTCGCCTTTCCTGTGGAGAGCGCCTCCTCTTGAGATGCGACGGGAACGCCGGGAATTCTTTCCCTTCGAAACAGGGAAAGGATCCCTCATCTCGAGCTAGGATGCGGAAACGGGGCTCCCCTGGATGTTTGCGGGACACCACGTGCTTCCTCTCGAGTGGAGACGGGTATGTCGGGGAACTTCTTGAGTTGCAGCAATGGTGTGAAGGTCCCTTTGGAAGTTCCAGTGGTTAGATGTGGTTGGCCTCGAGAAGCCTCAGCGGAAATGGGCCTCCTCTCGCCTGGAGGGCAAAACCTCCTGGATTTTCTCGAGTTGCGGCAGGTGCTCTCGACTTACGACGGGGACCTCAGGGACCCGCTCTTGTGGCCTCAGGAAAGGCCAGTCCCCATGCGAGTTCCTCGGGGGCCTCTCGGGATTCCTCTCCCTTCGATGCCGGGGCCTAAGACCTTGTGTGGAGTCGGGGCCGGAACCTGAGGATTCCTCTCCAGTGCTGACATGGATCTTGGGGTACTTCTGGAGTCTCCCCAGGGGAGTCAGTCCTCGTCTCGAATGCGGGCACGCACTTGCGCTTTCCTCCAGAGCGGTAGCAGCAGTGTCACGCAGTCCGCCGCGTGGATCAAAGGATCTATGGTTTTCCCTCGAGTCTTTCCCACGAGGCTTTCCCACGAGGCTTTCCCACAGGTCTGTCCCCCGTGCACACGTGGTGGGAGTCGATCCTCGGCTTGAACGTCAAGGCAGTGCAGGGAAAACAGGTTCCTCTGGAATGGATTGACACATCTGGGGGACTCTTGGAATGGTGTCACGACCCTGGAGTTCCTCTCGCCTTTCCTGTGGAGAGCGCCTCCTCTTGAGATGCGACGGGAACGCAGGGAATTCTTTCCCTACGAAACAGGGAAAGGATCCCTCATCTCGAGCTAGGAGGCGGAAACGGGGCTCCCCTGGATGTGTGCGGGACCCCACGTGCTTCCTCTCGAGTGGAGACGGGTATGTCGGGGAACTTCTTGAGTTGCAGCAATGGTGTGAAGGACCATTTGGAAGTTCCAGTGGATAGATGTGGTTGGCCTCGAGAAGCCTCAGCGGAAATGGGCCTCCTCTTGCATGGAGGGCAAAACCTCCTGGATTTTCTCGAGTTGCGGCAGGTGCTCTCGACTTACGACGGGGACTTCAGGGACCCGCTCTGGTGGCCTCAGGAAAGGCCAGTCCCCATGCGAGTTCCTCGGGGGCCTCTCGGGATTCCTCTCCCGTCGATGCCGGGGCCTAAGACCTTGTGTGGAGTCGGGGCCGGAACCTGAGGATTCCTCTCCAGTGCTGACATGGATCTTGGGGTACTTCTGGAGTCTCCCCAGGGGAGTCAGTCCTCGTCTCGAATGCGGGCATGCACTTGCGCTTTCCTCCAGAGCGGTAGCAGCAGTGTCACGCAGTCCGCCGCGTGGATCAAAGGATCTATGGTTTTCCCTCGAGTCTTTCCCACGAGGCTTTCCCACGAGGCTTTCCCACAGGTCTGTCCCCCGTGCACACGTGGTGGGAGTCGATCCTCGGCTTGAACGTCAAGGCAGTGCAGGGAAAACAGGTTCCTCTGGAATGGACTGACACATCTGGGGGACTCTTGGAATGATGTCATGACCCTGGAGTTCCTCTCGCCTTTCCTGTGGAGAGCGCCTCCTCTTGAGATGCGACGGGAACGCCGGGAATTCTTTCCCTACGAAACAGGGAAAGGATCCCACATCTCGAGCTAGGAGGCGGAAACGGGGCTCCCCTGGATGTGTGCGGGACCCCACGTGCTTCCTCTCGAGTGGAGACGGGTATGTCGGGGAACTTCTTGAGTTGCAGCAATGGTGTGAAGGACCCTTTGGAAGTTCCAGTGGTTAGATGTGATTGGCCTCGAGAAGCCTCAGCGGAAATGGGCCTCATCTCGCCTGGAGGGCAAAACCTCCTGGATTTTCTCGAGTTGCGGCAGGTGCTCTCGATTTACGACGGGGACCTCAGGGACCCGCTCTGGTGGCCTCAGGAAAGGCCAGGCTCAATGCGAGTTCCTCGGGGGCCTCTCGGGATTCCTCTCCCTTCGATGCCGGGGCCTAAGATCTTGTGTGGAGTCGGGGCCGGAACCTGAGAATTCCTCTCCAGTGCTGACATGGATCTTGGGGTACTTCTGGAGTCTCCCCAGGGGAGTCAGTCCTCGTCTCGAAAGCGGGCATGCACTTGCGCTTTCCTCCAGAGCGGTAGCAGCAGTGTCACACAGTCCGCCGCGTGGGTCAAAGGATCTATGGTTTTCCCTCGAGTCTTTCCCACGAGGCTTTCCCACGAGGCTTTCCCACAGGGCTGTCCCACGTGCACACGTGGTGGGAGTCGATCCTCGGCTTGAACGTCAAGGCAGTGCAGGGAAACCGGTTCCTCTGGAATGGAGTGACACATCTGGGGGACTCTTGGAATGGTGTCACGACCCTGGAGTTCCTCTCGCCTTTCCTGTGAGAGCGCCTCCTCTTGAGATGCGATGGGAACGCCGGGAATTCTTTCCCTACGAAACAGGTAAAGGATCCCTCATCTCGAGCTAGGAGGCGGAAACGGGGCTCCCCTGGATGTGTGCGTGACCCACGTGCTTCCTCTCGAGTGGAGTCGGGTATGTCGGGGAACTTCTTGAGTTGCAGCAAGGGTGTGAAGGACCCTTTGGAAGTTCCAGTGGTTAGACGTGATTAGCCTCGAGAAGCCTCAGCGGAATTGGGCCTCATCTCGCCTGGAGGTGAAAACCTCCTGGATTTTCTTGAGTTGCGGCAGGTGCTCTCGACTTACGACGGGGACCTCAGGGACCCGCTCTGGTGGCCTCAGGAAAGGCCAGTCCCCATGCGAGTTACTCGGGGGCCTCTCGGGATTCCTCTCCCGTCGATGCCGGGGCCTAAGACCTTGTGTGGAGTCGGGGCCGGAACCTGAGGATTCCTCTCCAGTGCTGACATGGATCTTGGGGTACTTCTGGAGTCTCCCCAGGGGAGTCAGTCCTCGTCTCGAATGCGGGCATGCACTTGCGCTTTCCTCCAGAGCGGTAGCAGCAGTGTCACGCAGTCCGCCGCGTGGATCAAAGGATCTATGGTTTTCCCTCGAGTCTTTCCCACGAGGCTTTCCCACGAGGCTTTCCCACAGGGCTGTCCCACGTGCACACGTTGTGGGAGTCGATCCTCGGCTTGAACGTCAAGGCAGTGCAGGGATAACAGGTTCCTCTGGAATGGACTGACACATCTGGGGGACTCTTGGAATGGTGTCACGACCCTGGAGTTCCTCTCGCCTTTCCTGTGGAGAGCGCCTCCTCTTGAGATGCGACGGGAACGCAGGGAATTCTTTCCCTACGAAACAGGGAAAGGATCCCTCATCTCGAGCTAGGAGGCGGAAACGGGGCTCCCCTGGATGTGTGCGGGACCCCACGTGCTTCCTCTCGAGTGGAGACGGGTATGTCGGGGAACTTCTTGAGTTGCAGCAATGGTGTGAAGGACCATTTGGAAGTTCCAGTGGTTAGATGTGGTTGGCCTCGAGAAGCCTCAGCGGAAATGGGCCTCCTCTCGCATGGAGGGCAAAACCTCCTGGATTTTCTCGAGTTGCGGCAGGTGCTCTCGACTTACGACGGGGACCTCAGGGAACCGCTCTGGTGGCCTCAGGAAAGGCCAGTCCCCATGCGAGTTCCTCGGGGGCCTCTCGGGATTCCTCTCCCGTCGATGCCGGGGCCTAAGACCTTGTGTGGAGTCGGGGCCGGAACCTGAGGATTCCTCTCCAGTGCTGACATGGATCTTGGGGTACTTCTGGAGTCTCCCCAGGGGAGTCAGTCCTCGTCTCGAATGCGGGCATGCACTTGCGCTTTCCTCCAGAGCGGTAGCAGCAGTGTCACGCAGTCCGCCGCGTGGATCAAAGGATCTATGGTTTTCCCTCGAGTCTTTCCCACGAGGCTTTCCCACGAGGCTTTCCCACAGGTCTGTCCCCCGTGCACACGTGGTGGGAGTCGATCCTCGGCTTGAACGTCAAGGCAGTGCAGGGAAAACAGGTTCCTCTGGAATGGACTGACACATCTGGGGGACTCTTGGAATGATGTCATGACCCTGGAGTTCCTCTCGCCTTTCCTGTGGAGAGCGCCTCCTCTTGAGATGCGACGGGAACGCCGGGAATTCTTTCCCTTCGAAACAGGGAAAGGATCCCTCATCTCGAGCTAGGATGCGGAAACGGGGCTCCCCTGGATGTTTGCGGGACACCACGTGCTTCCTCTCGAGTGGAGACGGGTATGTCGGGGAACTTCTTGAGTTGCAGCAATGGTGTGAAGGTCCCTTTGGAAGTTCCAGTGGTTAGATGTGGTTGGCCTCGAGAAGCCTCAGCGGAAATGGGCCTCCTCTCGCCTGGAGGGCAAAACCTCCTGGATTTTCTCGAGTTGCGGCAGGTGCTCTCGACTTACGACGGGGACCTCAGGGACCCGCTCTTGTGGCCTCAGGAAAGGCCAGTCCCCATGCGAGTTCCTCGGGGGCCTCTCGGGATTCCTCTCCCTTCGATGCCGGGGCCTAAGACCTTGTGTGGAGTCGGGGCCGGAACCTGAGGATTCCTCTCCAGTGCTGACATGGATCTTGGGGTACTTCTGGAGTCTCCCCAGGGGAGTCAGTCCTCGTCTCGAATGCGGGCACGCACTTGCGCTTTCCTCCAGAGCGGTAGCAGCAGTGTCACGCAGTCCGCCGCGTGGATCAAAGGATCTATGGTTTTCCCTCGAGTCTTTCCCACGAGGCTTTCCCACGAGGCTTTCCCACAGGTCTGTCCCCCGTGCACACGTGGTGGGAGTCGATCCTCGGCTTGAACGTCAAGGCAGTGCAGGGAAAACAGGTTCCTCTGGAATGGATTGACACATCTGGGGGACTCTTGGAATGGTGTCACGACCCTGGAGTTCCTCTCGCCTTTCCTGTGGAGAGCGCCTCCTCTTGAGATGCGACGGGAACGCAGGGAATTCTTTCCCTACGAAACAGGGAAAGGATCCCTCATCTCGAGCTAGGAGGCGGAAACGGGGCTCCCCTGGATGTGTGCGGGACCCCACGTGCTTCCTCTCGAGTGGAGACGGGTATGTCGGGGAACTTCTTGAGTTGCAGCAATGGTGTGAAGGACCATTTGGAAGTTCCAGTGGATAGATGTGGTTGGCCTCGAGAAGCCTCAGCGGAAATGGGCCTCCTCTTGCATGGAGGGCAAAACCTCCTGGATTTTCTCGAGTTGCGGCAGGTGCTCTCGACTTACGACGGGGACTTCAGGGACCCGCTCTGGTGGCCTCAGGAAAGGCCAGTCCCCATGCGAGTTCCTCGGGGGCCTCTCGGGATTCCTCTCCCGTCGATGCCGGGGCCTAAGACCTTGTGTGGAGTCGGGGCCGGAACCTGAGGATTCCTCTCCAGTGCTGACATGGATCTTGGGGTACTTCTGGAGTCTCCCCAGGGGAGTCAGTCCTCGTCTCGAATGCGGGCATGCACTTGCGCTTTCCTCCAGAGCGGTAGCAGCAGTGTCACGCAGTCCGCCGCGTGGATCAAAGGATCTATGGTTTTCCCTCGAGTCTTTCCCACGAGGCTTTCCCACGAGGCTTTCCCACAGGTCTGTCCCCCGTGCACACGTGGTGGGAGTCGATCCTCGGCTTGAACGTCAAGGCAGTGCAGGGAAAACAGGTTCCTCTGGAATGGACTGACACATCTGGGGGACTCTTGGAATGATGTCATGACCCTGGAGTTCCTCTCGCCTTTCCTGTGGAGAGCGCCTCCTCTTGAGATGCGACGGGAACGCCGGGAATTCTTTCCCTACGAAACAGGGAAAGGATCCCACATCTCGAGCTAGGAGGCGGAAACGGGGCTCCCCTGGATGTGTGCGGGACCCCACGTGCTTCCTCTCGAGTGGAGACGGGTATGTCGGGGAACTTCTTGAGTTGCAGCAATGGTGTGAAGGACCCTTTGGAAGTTCCAGTGGTTAGATGTGATTGGCCTCGAGAAGCCTCAGCGGAAATGGGCCTCATCTCGCCTGGAGGGCAAAACCTCCTGGATTTTCTCGAGTTGCGGCAGGTGCTCTCGATTTACGACGGGGACCTCAGGGACCCGCTCTGGTGGCCTCAGGAAAGGCCAGGCTCAATGCGAGTTCCTCGGGGGCCTCTCGGGATTCCTCTCCCTTCGATGCCGGGGCCTAAGATCTTGTGTGGAGTCGGGGCCGGAACCTGAGAATTCCTCTCCAGTGCTGACATGGATCTTGGGGTACTTCTGGAGTCTCCCCAGGGGAGTCAGTCCTCGTCTCGAAAGCGGGCATGCACTTGCGCTTTCCTCCAGAGCGGTAGCAGCAGTGTCACACAGTCCGCCGCGTGGGTCAAAGGATCTATGGTTTTCCCTCGAGTCTTTCCCACGAGGCTTTCCCACGAGGCTTTCCCACAGGGCTGTCCCACGTGCACACGTGGTGGGAGTCGATCCTCGGCTTGAACGTCAAGGCAGTGCAGGGAAACCGGTTCCTCTGGAATGGAGTGACACATCTGGGGGACTCTTGGAATGGTGTCACGACCCTGGAGTTCCTCTCGCCTTTCCTGTGAGAGCGCCTCCTCTTGAGATGCGATGGGAACGCCGGGAATTCTTTCCCTACGAAACAGGTAAAGGATCCCTCATCTCGAGCTAGGAGGCGGAAACGGGGCTCCCCTGGATGTGTGCGTGACCCACGTGCTTCCTCTCGAGTGGAGTCGGGTATGTCGGGGAACTTCTTGAGTTGCAGCAAGGGTGTGAAGGACCCTTTGGAAGTTCCAGTGGTTAGACGTGATTAGCCTCGAGAAGCCTCAGCGGAATTGGGCCTCATCTCGCCTGGAGGTGAAAACCTCCTGGATTTTCTTGAGTTGCGGCAGGTGCTCTCGACTTACGACGGGGACCTCAGGGACCCGCTCTGGTGGCCTCAGGAAAGGCCAGTCCCCATGCGAGTTACTCGGGGGCCTCTCGGGATTCCTCTCCCGTCGATGCCGGGGCCTAAGACCTTGTGTGGAGTCGGGGCCGGAACCTGAGGATTCCTCTCCAGTGCTGACATGGATCTTGGGGTACTTCTGGAGTCTCCCCAGGGGAGTCAGTCCTCGTCTCGAATGCGGGCATGCACTTGCGCTTTCCTCCAGAGCGGTAGCAGCAGTGTCACGCAGTCCGCCGCGTGGATCAAAGGATCTATGGTTTTCCCTCGAGTCTTTCCCACGAGGCTTTCCCACGAGGCTTTCCCACAGGGCTGTCCCACGTGCACACGTTGTGGGAGTCGATCCTTGGCTTGAACGTCAAGGCAGTGCAGGGATAACAGGTTCCTCTGGAATGGACTGACACATCTGGGGGACTCTTGGAATGGTGTCACGACCCTGGAGTTCCTCTCGCCTTTCCTGTGGAGAGCGCCTCCTCTTGAGATGCGACGGGAACGCAGGGAATTCTTTCCCTACGAAACAGGGAAAGGATCCCTCATCTCGAGCTAGGAGGCGGAAACGGGGCTCCCCTGGATGTGTGCGGGACCCCACGTGCTTCCTCTCGAGTGGAGACGGGTATGTCGGGGAACTTCTTGAGTTGCAGCAATGGTGTGAAGGACCATTTGGAAGTTCCAGTGGTTAGATGTGGTTGGCCTCGAGAAGCCTCAGCGGAAATGGGCCTCCTCTTGCATGGAGGGCAAAACCTCCTGGATTTTCTCGAGTTGCGGCAGGTGCTCTCGACTTACGACGGGGACCTCAGGGAACCGCTCTGGTGGCCTCAGGAAAGGCCAGTCCCCATGCGAGTTCCTCGGGGGCCTCTCGGGATTCCTCTCCCGTCGATGCCGGGGCCTAAGACCTTGTGTGGAGTCGGGGCCGGAACCTGAGGATTCCTCTCCAGTGCTGACATGGATCTTGGGGTACTTCTGGAGTCTCCCCAGGGGAGTCAGTCCTCGTCTCGAATGCGGGCATGCACTTGCGCTTTCCTCCAGAGCGGTAGCAGCAGTGTCACGCAGTCCGCCGCGTGGATCAAAGGATCTATGGTTTTCCCTCGAGTCTTTCCCACGAGGCTTTCCCACGAGGCTTTCCCACAGGTCTGTCCCCCGTGCACACGTGGTGGGAGTCGATCCTCGGCTTGAACGTCAAGGCAGTGCAGGGAAAACAGGTTCCTCTGGAATGGACTGACACATCTGGGGGACTCTTGGAATGATGTCATGACCCTGGAGTTCCTCTCGCCTTTCCTGTGGAGAGCGCCTCCTCTTGAGATGCGACGGGAACGCCGGGAATTCTTTCCCTACGAAACAGGGAAAGGATCCCACATCTCGAGCTAGGAGGCGGAAACGGGGCTCCCCTGGATGTGTGCGGGACCCCACGTGCTTCCTCTCGAGTGGAGACGGGTATGTCGGGGAACTTCTTGAGTTGCAGCAATGGTGTGAAGGACCCTTTGGAAGTTCCAGTGGTTAGATGTGATTGGCCTCGAGAAGCCTCAGCGGAAATGGGCCTCATCTCGCCTGGAGGGCAAAACCTCCTGGATTTTCTCGAGTTGCGGCAGGTGCTCTCGATTTACGACGGGGACCTCAGGGACCCGCTCTGGTGGCCTCAGGAAAGGCCAGTCTCAATGCGAGTTCCTCGGGGGCCTCTCGGGATTCCTCTCCCTTCGATGCCGGGGCCTAAGATCTTGTGTGGAGTCGGGGCCGGAACCTGAGAATTCCTCTCCAGTGCTGACATGGATCTTGGGGTACTTCTGGAGTCTCCCCAGGGGAGTCAGTCCTCGTCTCGAAAGCGGGCATGCACTTGCGCTTTCCTCCAGAGCGGTAGCAGCAGTGTCACACAGTCCGCCGCGTGGGTCAAAGGATCTATGGTTTTCCCTCGAGTCTTTCCCACGAGGCTTTCCCACGAGGCTTTCCCACAGGGCTGTCCCACGTGCACACGTGGTGGGAGTCGATCCTCGGCTTGAACGTCAAGGCAGTGCAGGGAAACCGGTTCCTCTGGAATGGAGTGACACATCTGGGGGACTCTTGGAATGGTGTCACGACCCTGGAGTTCCTCTCGCCTTTCCTGTGAGAGCGCCTCCTCTTGAGATGCGATGGGAACGCCGGGAATTCTTTCCCTACGAAACAGGTAAAGGATCCCTCATCTCGAGCTAGGAGGCGGAAACGGGGCTCCCCTGGATGTGTGCGTGACCCACGTGCTTCCTCTCGAGTGGAGTCGGGTATGTCGGGGAACTTCTTGAGTTGCAGCAAGGGTGTGAAGGACCCTTTGGAAGTTCCAGTGGTTAGACGTGATTAGCCTCGAGAAGCCTCAGCGGAATTGGGCCTCATCTCGCCTGGAGGTGAAAACCTCCTGGATTTTCTTGAGTTGCGGCAGGTGCTCTCGACTTACGACGGGGACCTCAGGGACCCGCTCTGGTGGCCTCAGGAAAGGCCAGTCCCCATGCGAGTTACTCGGGGGCCTCTCGGGATTCCTCTCCCGTCGATGCCGGGGCCTAAGACCTTGTGTGGAGTCGGGGCCGGAACCTGAGGATTCCTCTCCAGTGCTGACATGGATCTTGGGGTACTTCTGGAGTCTCCCCAGGGGAGTCAGTCCTCGTCTCGAATGCGGGCATGCACTTGCGCTTTCCTCCAGAGCGGTAGCAGCAGTGTCACGCAGTCCGCCGCGTGGATCAAAGGATCTATGGTTTTCCCTCGAGTCTTTCCCACGAGGCTTTCCCACGAGGCTTTCCCACAGGGCTGTCCCACGTGCACACGTGGTGGGAGTCGATCCTCGGCTTGAACGTCAAGGCAGTGCAGGGAAAACAGGTTCGTCTGGAATGGACTGACACATCTGGGGGACTCTTGGAATGGTGGCATGACCCTGGAGTTCCTCTCGCCTTTCCTGTGGAGAGCGCCTCCTCTTGAGATGGGACGGGAACGCCGGGAATTCTTTCCCTTCGAAACAGGGAAAGGATCCCTCATCTCGAGCTAGGAGGCGGAAACGGGGCTCCCCTGGATGTGAGCGGGACACCACGTGCTTCCTCTCGAGTGCAGACGGGTATGTCGGGGAACTTCTTGAGTTGCAGCAAGGGTGTGAAGGACCCTTTGGAAGTTCCAGTGGTTAGATGTGATTGGCCTCGAGAAGCCTCAGCGGAAATGGGCCTCATCTCGCCTGGAGGGCAAAACCTCCTGGATGTTCTCGAGTTGCGGCAGGTGCTCTCGACTTACGACGGGGACCTCAGGGACCCTCTCTGGTGGCCTCAGGAAAGGCCAGTCCCCGTGCTAGTTCCTCGGGGGCCTCTCGGGATTCCTCTCCCGTCGATGCCGGGGCCTAAGACCTTGTGTGGAGTCGGGGCCAGAACCTGAGGTTTCCTCTCCAGTGCTGACATGGATCTTGGGGTACTTCCGGAGTCTCCCCAGGGGAGTCAGTCCTCGTCTCGAATGCGGGCATGCACTTGCGCTTTCCTCCAGAGCGGTAGCAGTAGTGTCATGCAGTCCGCCGCGTGGATCAAAGGATCTATGGTTTTCCCTCGAGTCTTTCCCACGAGGCTTTCCCACGAGGCTTTCCCACAGGGCTGTCCCACGTGCACACGTGGTGGGAGTCGATCCTCGGCTTGAACGTCAAGGCAGTGCAGGGAGAGCAGGTTCCTCTGGAATGGACTGACACATCTGGGGGACTCTTGGAATGGTGGCACGACCCTGGAGTTCCTCTCGCCTTTCCTGTGGAGAGCGCCTCCTCTTGAGATGCGACGGGAACGCCGGGAATTCTTTCCCTACGAAACAGGGAAAGGATCCCTCATCTCGAGCTAGGAGGCGGAAACGGGGCTCCCCTGGATGTGTGCGGGACCCTCGTGCTTCCTCTCGAGTGGAGACGGGTATGTCGGGGAACTTCTTGACTTGCAGCAAGGGTGTGAAGGACCCTTTGGAAGTTCCAGTGGTTAGATGTGATTAGCCTTGAGAAGCCTCAGCGGAAATGGGCCTCATCTCGCCTGGAGGGCAAAACCTCCTGGATTTTCTCGAGTTGCGGCAGGTGCTCTCGACTTACGCCGGGGAAGTCAAGGACCCGCTCTGGTGGCTTCAGGAAAGGCCAGTCCCCATGCGAGTTCCTCGGGGGCCTCTCGGGATTCCTCTCCCGTCGATGCCGGATCCTAAGACCTTGTGTGGAGTCGGGGCCGGAACTTGAGGATTCCTCACCAGTGTTTACACGGATCTTGGGGTTTTTCTGGAGTCTCCCCAGGGGAGTCAGTCCTCGTCTCGAATGCGGGCATGCACTTGCGCTTTCCTCCAGAGCGGTAGCAGCAGTGTCACGCATTCCGCTGCGTGGAACAAAGGATCTAAGTTTTTCCCTCGAGTCTTTCCCACGAGGCTTTCCCACGAGGCTTTCCCACAGGGCTGTCCCACGTGCACACGTGGAGAGAGTCCATCCTCAGCTTGAACGTCAAGGCAGTGCAGGGAAAACAGGTTCCTCTGGAATGGACTGACACCTCTGGGGGACTCTTGGAATGGTGGCACGACCCTGGAGTTCCTCTCGCCTTTCCTGTGGAGAGCGCCTCCTCTTGAGATGGGACGGGAACGCCGGGAATTCTTTCCCTACGAAACAGGGAAAGGATCCCTCATTTCGAGCTACGAGGCGGAAACGGGGCTCCCCTGGATGTGTGCGGGACCCCCGTTCTTCCTCTCGAGTGGAGACGGGTATGTCGGGGAACTTCTTGAGTTGCAGCAAGGGTGTGAAGGACCCTTTGGAAGTTCCAGTGGTTAGATGTGATTAGCCTCGAGAAGTCTCAGCGGAAATGGGCCTCATCTCGCCTGGAGGGCAAAACCTCCTGGATGTTCTCGAGTTGCGGCAGGTGCTCTCGACTTACGACGGGGACCTCAGGGACCCGCTCTGGTGGCCTCAGGAAAGGCCAGTCCCCGTGCTAGTTCCTCGGGGGCCTCTCGGGATTCCTCTCCCGTCGATGCCGGGCCTAGGAACTTGTGTGGATTCGGGGCCGGAACCTGAGGTTTCCTCTCCAGTGCTGACATCGATCTTGGGGTACTTCTGAGTCTCCCCAGGGGGTCAGTCCTCGTCTCCAATGCAGGCATGCACTTGCGCTTTCCTCCAGAGCGGTAGCAGCAGTGTCACGCAGTCCGCCGCGTGGATCAAAGGATCTATGGTTTTCACTCGAGTCTTTCCCACGAGGCTTTCCCACGAGGCTTTCCCACAGGGCTGTACCACGTGCACACGTGGTGGGAGTCGATCCTCGGCTTGAACGTCGAGGCAGTGCAGGGAAAACAGGTTCCTCTGGAATGGACTGAAACATCTGGGGGACTCTTGGAATGGTGGCACGACCCTGGAGTTCCTCTCGCCTTTCGTGTGGAGAGCGCCTCCTCTTGAGATGCGACGGGAACGCGGGAAATTCTTTCCCTTCGAAACAGGGAAAGTATCCCTCATCTCGAGCTAGGAGGCGGAAACGGGGCTCCCCTGGATGTGTGCGGGACCCTCGTGCTTCCTGTCGAGTGGAGACGGGTATGTCGGGGAACTTCTTGAGTTGCAGCAAGGGTGTGAAGGACCCTTTGGAAGTTCCAGCGGTTAGATGTGATTAGCCTGGAGAAGCCTCAGCGGAAATGGGTCTCATCTCGCCTGGAGGGCAAAACCTCCTGGATTTTCTCGAGTTGCGGCAGGTGCTCTCGACTTACGATGGGGACCTCGGGGACCCGCTCTGGTGGCCTCAGGAAAGGCCAGTCCCCATGCGAGATCCTCGGGGGCCTCTCGGGATTCCTCTCCCGTCGATGCTGGGGCCTAAGACCTTGTGTGGAGTCGGGGCCGGAACCTGAGGATTCCTCTCCAGTGCTGACATGGATCTTGGGGTACTTCTGGAGTCTCCCATGGGGAGTCAGTCCTCGTCTCGAATGCAGACATGCACTTGCGCTTCCCTCCAGAGCGGTAGCAGCAGTGTCACACATTCCGCCGCGTGCATCAAGGGATCTATGTCTTTCCCTCGTGGCTTTCCCAAGAGGCTTTCCCACAGGGCTGTCCCACGTGCACACGTGGTGGGAGTCGATCCTCGGCTTGAACGTCAAGGCAGTGCAGGGAAAACAGGTTCCTCTGGAATGGACTGACCCATCTGGGGAACTCTTGGAATGGTGTCACGACCCTGGAGTTCCTCTCGCCTTTCCTGTGGAGAGCGCCTCCTCTTGAGATGCGACGGGAACGCCAGGAATTCTTTCCCTTTGAAACAGGGAAAGGATCCCTCATCTCGAGCTAGGAGGCGGAAACGGGGCTCCCCTGGATGTGTGCGGGACCCTCGTGCTTCCTCTCGAGTGGAGACGGGTATGTCGGGGAACTTCTTGAGATGCAGCAAGGGTGTGAAGGACCCTTTGGAAGTTCCAGCGGTTAGATGTGATTAGCCTTGAGAATCCTCAGCGGAAATGGGCCTCATCTCGCCTGGAGGGCAAAACTTCCTGGATTTTCTCGAGTTGCGGCAGGTGCTCTCGACTTACAACGGGGACCTCAGGGACCCGTTTTGGTGGCCTCAGGAAAGGCCAGTCCCCATGCGAGTTCCTCGGGGGCCTCTCGGGATTCCTCTCCCGTCGATGCCGGGGCCTAAGACCTTGTGTGGAGTCGGGGCCGGAACCTGAGGATTCCTCTCCAGTGCTGACATGGATCTTGGGGTACTTCTGGAGTCTCCCCAGGGGAGTCAGTCCTCATCTCGAATGCGGGCATGCACTTGCGCTTTCCTCCAGAGCGGTAGCAGCAGTGTCACGCAGTCCGCCCCGTGGATCAAAGGATCTATGGTTTTCCCTCGAGTGTTTCTCACGAGGCTTTCCCACGAGGTTTTCCCACAGGGCTGTGCCACGTGCACACGTTGTGGGAGTCGATCCTTGGCTTGAACGTCAAGGCAGTGCAGGGAAAACAGGTTCCTCTGGAATGGACTGACACATCTGGGGGACTCTTGGAATGGTGGCACGACCCTGGAGTTCCTCTCGCCTTTCCTGTGGAGAGCGCCTCCTCTTGAGATGCGACGGGAACGCCGGGAATTCCTTCCCTACGAAACAGGGAAAGGATCCCTCATCTCGAGCTAGGAGGCGAAAACGGGGCTCGCCTGGATGTGTGCGGGACCCTCGTGCTTCCTCTCGAGTGGAGACGAGTATGTCGGGGAACTTCTTGAGTTGCAGCAAGGGTGTGAAGGACCCTTTGGAAGTTCCAGCGGTTAGAAGTGATTAGCCTCGAGAAGCCTCAGCGGAAATGGGCCTCATCTCTCCTGGAGGGCAAAACCTCCTGGATTTTCTCGAGTTGCGGCAGGTGCTCTCGACTTACGACGGGGACCTCAGGGACCCGCTCTGGTGGCCTCAGGAAAGGCCAGTCCCCATGCGAGTTCCTCGGGGGCCTCTCGGGATTCCTCTCCCGTCGATGCCGGGGCCTAAGACCTTGTGTGGAGTCGGGGCCGGAACCTGAGGATTCCTCTCCAGTGCTGACATGGATCTTGGGGTACTTCTGGAGTCTCCCCAGGGGAGTCAGTCCTCGTCTCGAATGCGGGCATGCACTTGCGCTTTCCTCCAGAGCGGTAGCAGCAGTGTCACGCAGTCCGCCGCGTGGATCAAAGGATCTATGGTTTTCCCTCGAGTCTTTTCCACGAGGCTTTCCCACGAGGCTTTCCCACAGGGCTGTCCCACGTGCACACGTGGTGGGAGTCGATCCTCGGCTTGAACGTTGAGGCAGTGCAGGGAAAACAGGTTCCTCTGGAATGTACTGACACATCTGGGGGACTCTTGGAATGGTGGCACGACCCTGGAGTTCCTCTCGCCTTTCGTGTGGAGAGGGCCTCCTCTTGAGATGCGACGGGAACGCCGGGAATTCTTTCCCTTCGAAACAGGGAAAGGATCCCTCATCTCGAGCTAGGAGGCGGAAACGGGGCTCCCCTGGATGTGTGCGGGACCCTCGTGCTTCCTGTCGAGTGGAGACGGGTATGTCGGGGAACTTCTTGAGTTGCAGCAAGGGTGTGAAGGACCCTTTTGAAGTTCCAGTTTTTAGATGTGATTAGCCTCGAGAAGCCTCAGCGGAAATGGGCCTCATCTCGCCTGGAGGGCAAAACCTCCTGGATTTTCTCGAGTTGCGGCAGGTGCTCTCGACTTACAACGGGGACCTCAGGGACCCGTTCTGGTGGCCTCAGGAAAGGCCAGTCCCCATGCGAGTTCCTCGGGGGCCTCTCGGGATTACTCTCCCGTCGATGCCGGGGCCTAAGACCTTGTGTGCAGTCGGGGCCGGAACCTGAGGATTCCTCTCCAGTGCTGACATGGATCTTGGGGTACTTCTGGAGTCTCCCCCGGGGAGTCAGTCCTCGTCTCGAATGCGGGCATGCACTTGCGCTTTCCTCCAGAGCGGTAGCAGCAGTGTCACGCAGTTCGCCGCGTGGATCAAAGGATCTATGGTTTTCCCTCGAGTGTTTCTCACGAGGCTTTCCCACGAGGCTTTCCCACAGGGCTGTCCCACGTGCACACGTTGTGGGAGTCGATCCTCGGCTTGAACGATAAGGCAGTGCAGGGAAAACAGGTTCCTCTGGAATGGACTGACACATCTGGGGGACTCTTGGAATGGTGGCACGACCCTGGAGTTCCTCTCGCCTTTCCTGTGGAGAGCGCCTCCTCTTGAGATGCGACGGGAACGCCGGGAATTCCTTCCCTACGAAACAGGGAAAGGATCCCTCATCTCGAGCTAGGAGGCGAAAACGGGGCTCCCCTGGATGTGTGCGGGACCCTCGTGCTTCCTCTCGAGTGGAGACGGGTATGTCGGGGAACTTCTTGAGTTGCAGCAAGGGTGTGAAGGACCCTTTGGAAGTTCCAGCGGTTAGATGTGATTAGCCTCGAGAAGCCTCAGCGGAAATGGGCCTCATCTCGCCTGGAGGGCAAAACCTCCTGGATTTTCTCGAGTTGCGGCATGTGCTCTCGACTTACGACGGGGACCTCAGGGACCCGCTCTGGTGGCCTCAGGAAAGGCCAGTCCCCATGCGAGTTCCTCGGGGGCCTCTCGGGATTCCTCTCCCGTCGATGCCGGGGCCTAAGACCTTGTGTGGAGTCGGGGCCGGAACCTGAGGATTCCTCTCCAGTGCTGACATGGATCTTGGGGTTCTTCTGGAGTCTCCGCAGGGGAGTCAGTCCTCGTCTCGAATGCGGGCATGCACTTGCGCTTTCCTCCAGAGCGGTAGCAGCAGTGTCACGCAGTCCGCCGCGTGGATCAAAGGATCTATGGTTTTCCCTCGAGTCTTTCCCACGAGGCTTTCCCACGAGGCTTTCCCACAGGGCTGTCCCACGTACACACGTGGTGGGAGTCGATCCTCGGCTTGAACGTCGAGGCAGTGCAGGGAAAACAGGTTCCTCTGGAATGGACTGACATATCTGGGGGACTCTTGGAATGGTGGCACGACCCTGGAGTTCCTCTCGCCTTTCCTGTGGAGAGCGCCTCCTCTTGAGATGCGACGGGAACGCCGGGAATTCTTTCCCTTCGAAACAGGGAAAGGATCCCTCATCTCGAGCTAGGAGGCGGAAACGGGGCTCCCCTGGATGTGTGCGGGACCCTCGTGCTTCCTCTCGAGTGGAGTCGGGTATGTCGGGGAACTTCTTGAGTTGCAGCAAGGGTGTGAAGGACCCTTTGGAAGTTCCAGTGGTTAGATGTGATTAGCCTCGGGAAGCCTCAGCGGAAATGGGCCTCATCTCGCCTGGAGGGCAAAACCTCCTGGATTTTCTCGAGTTGCGGCAGGTGCTCTCGACTTACGACGGGGACCTCAGGGACCCGCTCTGGTGGCCTCAGGAAAGGCCAGTCCCCATGCGAGTTCCTTGGGGGCCTCTCGGGTTTCCTCTCCCGTCGATGCCGGGGCCTAAGACCTTGTGTGGAGTCGCGGCCGGAACCTGAGGATTCCTCTCCAATGATGACATGGATCTTGGGGTACTTCTTGAGTCTCCCCAGGGGAGTCAGTCCTCATCTCGAATGCAGACATGCACTTGCGCTTCCCTCCACAGCGGTAGCAGCAGTGTCACGCATTCCGCCGCGTGCATCAAGGGATCTATGGCTTTCCCTCGAGGCTTTCCCACGAGGCTTTCCCACAGGGCTGTCCTACGTGCACACGTGGTGGGAGTCGATCCTCGGCTTGAATGTCAAGGCAGTGCAGGGAAAACAGGTTCCTCTGGAATGGACTGACACATCTGGGGGACTCTTGGAATGGTGGCACGACCCTGGAGTTCCTCTCGCCTTTCCTGTGGAGAGCGCCTCCTCTTGAGATGCGACGGGAACGCCGGGAATTCTTTCCCAACGAAGCAGGGAAAGGATCCCTCATCTCGAGCTAGTAGGCGGAAACGGGGCTCCCCTGGATGTGTGCGGGACCCTCGTGCTTCCTCTCGAGTGGAGACGGGTATGTCGGGGAACTTCTTGAGTTGCAGCAAGGGTGTGAAGGACCCTTTGGAAGTTCCAGTGGTTAGATGTGATTAGCCTCGAGAAGCCTCAGCGGAAATGGGCCTCATCTCGCCTGGAGGGCAAAACCTCCTGGATTTTCTCGAGTTGCGGCAGGTGCTCTCGACTTACGACGGGGACCTCAGGGACCCGCTCTGGTGGCCTCAGGAAAGGCCAGTCCCCATGCGAGTTCCTCGGGGGCCTCTCGGGATTCCTCTGCCTTCGATGCCGGGGCCTAAGACCTTGTGTGGAGTCGGGGCCGGAACCTGAGGATTCCTCTCCAGTGGTGACATGGATCTTGGGGTACTTCTGGAGTCTCCGCAGGGGAGTCAGTCCTCGTCTCGAATGCGGGCATGCACTTGCGCTTTCCTCCAGAGCGGTAGCAGCAGTGTCACGCAGTCCGCCGCGTGGATCAAAGGATCTATGGTTTTCCCTCAAATCTTTCCCACGAGGCTTTCCCATGAGGCTTTCCCACAGGGCTGTCCCACGTACACACGTGGTGGGAGTCGATCCTCGGCTTGAACGTCGAGGCAGTGCAGGGAAAACAGGTTCCTCTGGAATGGACGGACACATCTGGGGGACTCTTGGAATGGTGGCACGACCCTGGAGTTCCTCTCTCCTTTCCTGTGGAGAGCGCCTCCTCTTGACATGCGACGGGAACGCCGGGAATTCTTTCCCTTCGAAAAAGGGAAAGGATCCCTCGTCTCGAGCTAGGAGGCGGAAACGGTGCTCCCCTGGATGTGTGCGGGACCCTCGTTCTTCCTCTTGAGTGGAGTCGGGTATGTCGGGGAACTTCTTGAGTTGCATCAAGGGTGTGAAGGACCCTTTGGAAGTTCCAGTGGTTAGATGTGATTAGCCTCGAGAAGCCTCAGCGGAAATGGGCCTCATCTCGCCTGGAGGGCAAAACCTCCTGGATTTTCTCGAGTTGCGGCAGGTGCTCTCGACTTACGACGGGGACCTCCGGGACCCGCTCTGGTGGCCTTAGGAAAGGCCAGTCCCCATGCGAGTTCCTTGGGGGCCTCTCGGGTTTCCTCTCCCGTCGATGCCGGGGCCTAAGACCTTGTGTGGAGTCGCGGCCGGAACCTGAGGATTCCTCTCCAGTGCTGACATGGATCTTGGGGTACTTATGGAGTCTCCCCAGGGGAGTCAACCTCAGCTCGAATGCAGACATGCACTTGCGCTTCCCTCCAAAGCGGTAGCAGCAGTGTCACGCATTCCGCCGCGTGCATCAAGGGATCTATGGCTTTCCCTCGAGGCTTTCCCAAGAGGCTTTCCCACAGGGCTGTCCCACGTGCACACGTGGTGGGAGTCGATCCTCGGCTTGAACGTCAAGGCAGTGCAGGGAAAACAGGTTCCTCTGGAATGGACTGACACATCTGGGGGACTCTTGGAATGGCGGCACGACCCTGGAGTTCCTCTCGCCTTTCCTGTGGAGAGCGCCTCCTCTTGAGATGCGACGGGAACGCCGGGAATTCTTTCCCAACGAAGCAGGGAAAGAGTACCTCATCTCGAGCTAGGAGGCGGAAACGGGGCTCCCCTGGATGTGTGCGGGACCCTCGTGCTTCCTCTCGAGTGGAGACGGGTATGTCGGGGAACTTCTTGAGTTGCAGCAAGGGTGTGAAGGACCCTTTGGAAGTTCCAGTGGTTAGATGTGATTAGCCTCGAGAAGCCTCAGCGGAAATGGGCCTCATCTCGCCTGGAGGGCAAAACCTCCTGGATTTTCTCGAGTTGCGGCAGGTGCTCTCGACTTACGACGGGGACCTCAGGGACCCGCTCTGGTGGCCTCAGGAAAGGCCAGTCCCCATGCGAGTTCCTCGGGGGCCTCTCGGGATTCCTCTGCCATCGATGCCAGGGCCTAAGACCTTGTGTGGAGTCGGGGCTGGAACCTGAGGATTCCTCTCCAGTGCTGACATGGATCTTGGGGTACTTCTGGAGTCTCCCCAGAGGAGTCAGTCCTCGTCTCGAATGCGGGCATGCACTTGCGCTTTCCTCCAGAGCGGTAGCAGCAGTGTCACGCATTCTGATAAGTGGATCAAGGGATCTATGGCTTTCCCTCGAGGCTTTCCCACGAGGGTTTCCCACAGGGCTGTCCCACGTGCACACGTGGTGGCAGTCGATCCTCGGCTTGAACGTCAAGGCAGTGCAGGGAAAACAGGTTCCTCTGGAATGGACTGACACATCTGGGGGACTCTTGGAATGGTGGCACGACCCTGGAGTTCCTCTCGCCTTTCCTGTGGAGAGCGCCTCCTCTTGAGATGCGACGGGAACGCCGGGAATTCTTTCCCTACGAAACAGGGAAAGGATCCCTCATCTCGATCTAGGAGGCGGAAACGGGGCTCCCCTGGATGTGTGCGGGACCCACGTGCTTCCTCTCGAGTGGAGACGGGTATGTCGGGGAACTTCTTGAGTTGCAGCAAGGGTGTGAAGGACCCTTTGGAAGTTCCAGTGGTTAGATGTGATTAGCCTCGAGAAGCCTCAGCGGAAATGGGCCTCATCTCGCCTGGAGGGCAAAACCTCCTGGATTTTCTCGAGTTGCGGCAGGTGCTCTCGACTTACGACGGGGACCTCAGGGACCCGCTGTGGTAGCCTCAGGAAAGGCCAGTCCCCATGCGAGTTCCTCGGGGGCCTCTCGGGATTCCTCTCCCGTCGATGCCGGGGCCTAAGACCTTGTGTGGAGTCGGGGCCGGAACCTGAGGATTCCTCTCCAGTGCTGACATGGATCTTGGGGTACTTCTGGAGTCTCCCCAGGGGAGTCAGTCCTCGTCTCGAATGCAGACATGCACTTGCGCTTCCCTCCAGAGCGGTAACAGCAGTGTCACGCAGTCCGCCGCGTGCATCACGGGATCTATGGCTTTCCCTCGAGGCTTTCCCACGAGGCTTTCCCACAGGGCTGTCCCACGTGCACACGTGGTGGGAGTCGATCCTCGGCTTGAACGTCAAAGCAGTGGAGGGAAAACAGGTTCCTCTGGAATGGACTGACACATCTGGGGGACTCTTGGAATGGTGGAACGACCCTGGAGTTCCTCTCGCCTTTCCTGTGGAGAGCGCCTCCTCTTGAGATGCGACGGGAACGCCGGGAATTCTTTCCCTACGAAACAGGGAAAGGATCCCTCATCTCGAGCTAGGAGGCGGAAACGGGGCTCCCCTGGATGTGTGCGGGACCCTCGTGCTTCCTCTCGAGTGGAGACGGGTATGTCCGGGAAATTCTTGAGTTGCAGCAAGGGTGTGAAGGACCCTTTGGAAGTCCCAGCGGTTAGATGTGATTAGCCTCGAGAAGCCTCAGCGGAAATGGGCCTCATCTCGCCTGGAGGGCAAAACCTCCTGGATTTTCTCGAGTTGCGGCAGGTGCTCTCGACTTACGAGGGGGACTTCAGGGACCCGCTCTGGTGGCCTCAGGAAAGGCCAGTCCCCATGCGAGTTCCTCGGGGGCCTCTCGGGATTCCTCTCCCGTCGATGCCGTGTCCTAAGACCTTGTGTGGAGTCGGGGCTGGACCCTGAGGATTCCTCTCCAGTGCTGACATGGATCTTGGGGTACTTCTGGAGTCTCCCCAGGGGAGTCAGGCCTCGTCTCGAATGCGGGCATGCACTTGCGCTTTCCTCCAGAGCGGTAGTAGCAGTGTCACGCATTCTGCCGAGTGGATCAAGGGATCTATGGCTTTCCCTCGAGGCTTTCCCACGAGGGTTTCCCACAGGGCTGTCCCACGTGCACACGTGGTGGGAGTCGATCCTCGGCTTGAACGTCGAGGCAGTGCAGGGAAAACAGGTTCCTCTGGAATGGACGGACACATCAGGGGGACTCTTGGAATGGTGGCAGGACCCTGGAGTTCCTCTCGCCTTTCCTGTGTAGAGCGCCTCCTCTTGAGATGCGACGGGAACGCCGGGAATTCTTTCCCTTCGAAAAAGGGAAAGGATCCCTCGCCTCGAGCTAGGAGGCGGAAACGGGGCTCCCCTGGATGTGTGCGGGACCCTCGTTCTTCCTCTCGAGTGGAGTCGGGTATGTCGGGGAACTTCTTGAGTTGCAGCAAGGGTGTGAAGGACCCTTTGGAAGTTCCAGTGTTTAGATGTGATTAGCCTCGAGAAGCCTCAATGGAAATGGGCCTCATCTCGCCTGGAGGGCAAAACCTCCTGGATTTTCTCGAGTTGCGGCAGGTGCTCTCGACTTACGACGGGGACCTCCGGGACCCGCTCTGGTGGCCTCAGGAAAGGCCAGTCCCCATGCGAGTTCCTTGGGGGCCTCTCGGGTTTCCTCTCCCGTCGATGCCGGGGCCTAAGACCTTGTGTGGAGTCGCGGCCGGAACCTGAGGATTCCTCTCCAGTGCTGACATGGATCTTGGGGTACTTATGGAGTCTCCCCAGGGGAGTCAGTCCTCATCTCGAATGCAGACATGCACTTGCGCTTCCCTCCAAAGCGGTAGCAGCAGTGTCACGCATTCCGCCGCGTGCATCAAGGGATCTATGGCTTTCCCTCGAGGCTTTCCCAAGAGGCTTTCCCACAGGGCTGTCCCACGTGCACACGTGGTGGGAGTCGATCTTCGGCTTGAACGTCAAAGCAGTGCAGGGAAAACAGGTTCCTCTGGAATGGACTGACACATCTGGGGGACTCTTGGAATGGTGGCACGACCCTGGAGTTCCTCTCGCCTTTCCTGTGGAGAGCGCCTCCTCTTGAGATGCGACGGGAACGCCGGGAATTCTTTCCCAACGAAGCAGGGAAAGGATCCCTCATCTCGAGCTAGTAGGCGGAAACGTGGCTCCCCTTGATGTGTGCGGGACCCTCGTGCTTCTTCTCGAGTGGAGACGGGTATGTCGGGGAACTTCTTGAGTTGCAGCAAGGGTGTGAAGGACCCTTTGGAAGGTCCAGTGGTTAGATGTGATTAGCCTCGAGAAGCCTCAGCGGAAATGGGCCTCATCTCGCCTGGAGGGCAAAACCTCCTGGATTTTCTCGAGTTGCGGCAGGTGCTCTCGAGTTACGACGGGGACCTCAGGGACCCGCTCTGGTGGCCTCAGGAAAGGCAAGTCCCCATGCGAGTTCCTCGGGGGCCTCTCGGGATTACTCTGCCTTCGATGCCGGGGCCTAAGACCTTGTGTGGAGTCGGGGCCGGAACCTGAGGATTCCTCTCCAGTGCTGACATGGATCTTGGGGTACTTCTGGAGTCTCCGCAGGGGAGTCAGTCCTCGTCTCGAATGCGGGCATGCACTTGCGCTTTCCTCCAGAGCGGTAGCAGCAGTGTCACGCAGTCCGCCGCGTGGATCAAAGGATCTATGGTTGTCCCTCGAATCTTTCCCACGAGGCTTTCCCACGAGGCTTTCCCACAGGGCTGTCCCACGTACACACGTTGTGGGAGTCGATCCTCGGCTTGAACGTCGAGGCAGTGCAGGGAAAACAGGTTCCTCTGGAATGGACGGACACATCTGGGGGACTCTTGGAATGGTGGCACGACCCTGGAGTTCCTCTCGCCTTTCCTGTGGAGAGCGCCTCCTCTTGAGATGCGACGGGAACGCCGGGAATTCTTTCCCAACGAAGCAGGGAAAGAATCCCTCATCTCGAGCTAGGAGGCGGAAACGGGGCTCCCCTGGATGTGTGCGGGACCCTCGTGCTTCCTCTCGAGTGGAGACGGGTATGTCGGGGAACTTCTTGAGTTGCAGCAAGGGTGTGAAGGACCCTTTGGAAGATCCAGTGGTTAGATGTGATTATCCTCGAGAAGCCTCAGCGGAAATGGGCCTCATCTCGCCTGGAGGGCAAAACCTCCTGGATTTTCTCGAGTTGCGGCAGGTGCTCTCGACTTACGACGGGGACCTCAGGGACCCGCTCTGGTGGCCTCAGGAAAGGCCAGTCCCCATGCGAGTTCCTCGGGGGGCTCTCGGGATTCCTCTCCCGGCGATGCTGGCCCTAAGACATTGTGTGGAGTCGGGGCCGGAACCTGAGGATTCCTCTCCAGTGCTGACATGGATTTTGGGCTACTTCTGGAGTCTCCCCAGGGGAGTCAGTCCTCGTCTCGAATGCGGGCATGGACTTGCGCTTTCCTCCAAGCGGTAGCAGCAGTGTCACGCAGTCCGCCGCGTGGATCAAAGGATCTATGGTTTTCCCTCGAGTCTTTCCCAAGAGGCTTTCCCACGAGGCTTTCCCACTGGGCTGTCCCACGTGCACACGTGGAAAGAGTCGATCCTCGGCTTGAACGTCAAGGCAGTGCAGGGAAAAAAGGTTCCTCTGGAATGGACTTACACATCTGGGGGACTCTTGGAATGGTGGCACGACCCTGGAGTTCCTCTCGCCTTTCCTGTGGAGAGCGCCTCCTCTTGACATGCGACGGGAACGCCGGGAATTCTTTCCCTACGAAACAGGGAAAGGATCCCTCATCTCGAGCTAGGAGGCGGAAACGGGGCTCCCCTGGATGTGTGCGGGACCCTCGTGCTTCCTCTCGAGTGGAGACGAGTATGTCGGGGAACTTCTTGAGTTGCAGCAAGGGTGTGAAGGACCCTTTGGAAGGTCCAGTGGTTAGATGTGATTGGCCTCGAGAAGCCTCAGCGGAAATGGGCCTCATCTCGCCTGGAGGGCAAAACCTCCTGGATTTTCTCGAGTTGCGGCAGGTGCTCTCGACTTACGACGGGGACCTCGGGGACCCGCTCTGGTGGCCTCAGGAAAGGCCAGTCCCCATGCGAGTTCCTCGGGGGCCGCTCGGGATTCCTCTCCCTTCGATGCCGGGGCCTAAGACCTTGTGTGGAGTCGGGGCCGGAACCTGAGGATTCCTCTCCAGTGCTGACATGGATCTTGGGGTACTTCTGGAGTTTCCCCAGGGGAGTCAGTCCTCGTCTCGAATGCGGGCATGTACTTGCGCTTTCCTCCAGAGCGGTAGCAGCAGAGTCACGCAGTCCGCCGCGTGGATCAAAGGATCTATGGTTTTCCCTCGAGTCTTTCCCACGAGGCTTTCCCACAGGGCTGTCCCACGTGCACACGTGGTGGGAGTCGATCCTTGGCTTGAACGTCAAGGCAGTGCAGGGAAAACAGGTTCCTCTGGAATGGACTGACACATCTGGGGGACTCTTGGAATGGTGTCACGACCCTGGAGTTCCTCTCGCCTTTCCTTTGGAGAGCGCCTCCTCTTGAGATGCGACGGGAACGCCGGGAATTCTTTCCCTACGAAACAGGGAAAGGATCCCTCATCTCGTGCTAGGAGGCGGAAACGGGCCTCCCCTGGATGTGTGCGGGACACCACGTGCTTCCTCTCGAGTGCAGACGGGTATGTCGGGGAACTTCTTGAGTTGCAGCAAGGGTGTGAAGGACCCTTTGGAAGGTCCAGTGGTTAGATGTGATTGGCCTCGAGAAGCCTCAGCGGAAATGGGCCTCATTTCGCCTGGAGGGCAAAACCTCCTGGATTTTCTCGAGTTGCGGCAGGTGCTCTCGACTTACGACGGGGACCTCAGGGACCCGCTCTGGTGGCCTCAGGAAAGGCCAGTCCCCATGCCAGTTCCTCGGGGGCCTCTCGGCATTCCTCTCCCGTCGATGCCGGGGCCTAAGACCTTGTGTGGAGTCGGGGCCGGAACCTGAGGATTCCTGTCCAGTGCTGACATGGATCTTGGGGTACTTCTGGAGTCTCCCCAGGGGAGTCAGTCCTCGTCTCGAATGCGGGCATGCACTTGCGCTTTCCTCCAGAGCGGTAGCAGCAGTGTCACGCAGTCCGCCGCGTGCATCAAAGGATCTAAGGTTTTCCCTCGAGTCTTTCCCACGAGGCTTTCCCACGAGGCTTTCCCACAGGGCTGTCCCACGTGCACACGTGGTGGGAGTCGATCCTCGGCTTGAACGTCAAGGCAGTGCAGGGAAAACAGGTTCCTCTGGAATGGACTGACACATCTGGGGGACTCTTGGAATGGTGGCACGACCCTGGAGTTCCTCTCGCCTTTCCTGTGGAGAGCGCCTCCTCTTGAGATGCGACGGGAACGCCGGGAATTCTTTCCCTTCGAAAAAGGGAAAGGATCCCTCGCCTCGAGCTAGGAGGCGGAAACGGGGCTCCCCTGGATGTGTGCGGGACCCTCGTTCTTCCTCTCGAGTGGAGTCGGGTATGTCGGGGAACTTCTTGAGTTGCAGCAAGGGTGTGAAGGACCCTTTGGAAGTTCCAGTGTTTAGATGTGATTAGCCTCGAGAAGCCTCAATGGAAATGGGCCTCATCTCGCCTGGAGGGCAAAACCTCCTGGATTTTCTCGAGTTGCGGCAGGTGCTCTCGACTTACGACGGGGACCTCCGGGACCCGCTCTGGTGGCCTCAGGAAAGGCCAGTCCCCATGCGAGTTCCTTGGGGGCCTCTCGGGTTTCCTCTCCCGTCGATGCCGGGGCCTAAGACCTTGTGTGGAGTCGCGGCCGGAACCTGAGGATTCCTCTCCAGTGCTGACATGGATCTTGGGGTACTTATGGAGTCTCCCCAGGGGAGTCAGTCCTCATCTCGAATGCAGACATGCACTTGCGCTTCCCTCCAAAGCGGTAGCAGCAGTGTCACGCATTCCGCCGCGTGCATCAAGGGATCTATGGCTTTCCCTCGAGGCTTTCCCAAGAGGCTTTCCCACAGGGCTGTCCCACGTGCACACGTGGTGGGAGTCGATCTTCGGCTTGAACGTCAAAGCAGTGCAGGGAAAACAGGTTCCTCTGGAATGGACTGACACATCTGGGGGACTCTTGGAATGGTGGCACGACCCTGGAGTTCCTCTCGCCTTTCCTGTGGAGAGCGCCTCCTCTTGAGATGCGACGGGAACGCCGGGAATTCTTTCCCAACGAAGCAGGGAAAGGATCCCTCATCTCGAGCTAGTAGGCGGAAACGTGGCTCCCCTTGATGTGTGCGGGACCCTCGTGCTTCTTCTCGAGTGGAGACGGGTATGTCGGGGAACTTCTTGAGTTGCAGCAAGGGTGTGAAGGACCCTTTGGAAGGTCCAGTGGTTAGATGTGATTAGCCTCGAGAAGCCTCAGCGGAAATGGGCCTCATCTCGCCTGGAGGGCAAAACCTCCTGGATTTTCTCGAGTTGCGGCAGGTGCTCTCGAGTTACGACGGGGACCTCAGGGACCCGCTCTGGTGGCCTCAGGAAAGGCAAGTCCCCATGCGAGTTCCTCGGGGGCCTCTCGGGATTACTCTGCCTTCGATGCCGGGGCCTAAGACCTTGTGTGGAGTCGGGGCCGGAACCTGAGGATTCCTCTCCAGTGCTGACATGGATCTTGGGGTACTTCTGGAGTCTCCGCAGGGGAGTCAGTCCTCGTCTCGAATGCGGGCATGCACTTGCGCTTTCCTCCAGAGCGGTAGCAGCAGTGTCACGCAGTCCGCCGCGTGGATCAAAGGATCTATGGTTTTCCCTCGAATCTTTCCCACGAGGCTTTCCCACGAGGCTTTCCCACAGGGCTGTCCCACGTACACACGTTGTGGGAGTCGATCCTCGGCTTGAACGTCGAGGCAGTGCAGGGAAAACAGGTTCCTCTGGAATGGACGGACACATCTGGGGGACTCTTGGAATGGTGGCACGACCCTGGAGTTCCTCTCGCCTTTCCTGTGGAGAGCGCCTCCTCTTGAGATGCGACGGGAACGCCGGGAATTCTTTCCCAACGAAGCAGGGAAAGAATCCCTCATCTCGAGCTAGGAGGCGGAAACGGGGCTCCCCTGGATGTGTGCGGGACCCTCGTGCTTCCTCTCGAGTGGAGACGGGTATGTCGGGGAACTTCTTGAGTTGCAGCAAGGGTGTGAAGGACCCTTTGGAAGATCCAGTGGTTAGATGTGATTATCCTCGAGAAGCCTCAGCGGAAATGGGCCTCATCTCGCCTGGAGGGCAAAACCTCCTGGATTTTCTCGAGTTGCGGCAGGTGCTCTCGACTTACGACGGGGACCTCAGGGACCCGCTCTGGTGGCCTCAGGAAAGGCCAGTCCCCATGCGAGTTCCTCGGGGGGCTCTCGGGATTCCTCTCCCGGCGATGCTGGCCCTAAGACATTGTGTGGAGTCGGGGCCGGAACCTGAGGATTCCTCTCCAGTGCTGACATGGATTTTGGGCTACTTCTGGAGTCTCCCCAGGGGAGTCAGTCCTCGTCTCGAATGCGGGCATGGACTTGCGCTTTCCTCCAAGCGGTAGCAGCAGTGTCACGCAGTCCGCCGCGTGGATCAAAGGATCTATGGTTTTCCCTCGAGTCTTTCCCAAGAGGCTTTCCCACGAGGCTTTCCCACTGGGCTGTCCCACGTGCACACGTGGAAAGAGTCGATCCTCGGCTTGAACGTCAAGGCAGTGCAGGGAAAAAAGGTTCCTCTGGAATGGACTTACACATCTGGGGGACTCTTGGAATGGTGGCACGACCCTGGAGTTCCTCTCGCCTTTCCTGTGGAGAGCGCCTCCTCTTGACATGCGACGGGAACGCCGGGAATTCTTTCCCTACGAAACAGGGAAAGGATCCCTCATCTCGAGCTAGGAGGCGGAAACGGGGCTCCCCTGGATGTGTGCGGGACCCTCGTGCTTCCTCTCGAGTGGAGACGAGTATGTCGGGGAACTTCTTGAGTTGCAGCAAGGGTGTGAAGGACCCTTTGGAAGGTCCAGTGGTTAGATGTGATTGGCCTCGAGAAGCCTCAGCGGAAATGGGCCTCATCTCGCCTGGAGGGCAAAACCTCCTGGATTTTCTCGAGTTGCGGCAGGTGCTCTCGACTTACGACGGGGACCTCGGGGACCCGCTCTGGTGGCCTCAGGAAAGGCCAGTCCCCATGCGAGTTCCTCGGGGGCCGCTCGGGATTCCTCTCCCTTCGATGCCGGGGCCTAAGACCTTGTGTGGAGTCGGGGCCGGAACCTGAGGATTCCTCTCCAGTGCTGACATGGATCTTGGGGTACTTCTGGAGTTTCCCCAGGGGAGTCAGTCCTCGTCTCGAATGCGGGCATGTACTTGCGCTTTCCTCCAGAGCGGTAGCAGCAGAGTCACGCAGTCCGCCGCGTGGATCAAAGGATCTATGGTTTTCCCTCGAGTCTTTCCCACGAGGCTTTCCCACAGGGCTGTCCCACGTGCACACGTGGTGGGAGTCGATCCTTGGCTTGAACGTCAAGGCAGTGCAGGGAAAACAGGTTCCTCTGGAATGGACTGACACATCTGGGGGACTCTTGGAATGGTGTCACGACCCTGGAGTTCCTCTCGCCTTTCCTTTGGAGAGCGCCTCCTCTTGAGATGCGACGGGAACGCCGGGAATTCTTTCCCTACGAAACAGGGAAAGGATCCCTCATCTCGTGCTAGGAGGCGGAAACGGGCCTCCCCTGGATGTGTGCGGGACACCACGTGCTTCCTCTCGAGTGCAGACGGGTATGTCGGGGAACTTCTTGAGTTGCAGCAAGGGTGTGAAGGACCCTTTGGAAGGTCCAGTGGTTAGATGTGATTGGCCTCGAGAAGCCTCAGCGGAAATGGGCCTCATTTCGCCTGGAGGGCAAAACCTCCTGGATTTTCTCGAGTTGCGGCAGGTGCTCTCGACTTACGACGGGGACCTCAGGGACCCGCTCTGGTGGCCTCAGGAAAGGCCAGTCCCCATGCCAGTTCCTCGGGGGCCTCTCGGCATTCCTCTCCCGTCGATGCCGGGGCCTAAGACCTTGTGTGGAGTCGGGGCCGGAACCTGAGGATTCCTGTCCAGTGCTGACATGGATCTTGGGGTACTTCTGGAGTCTCCCCAGGGGAGTCAGTCCTCGTCTCGAATGCGGGCATGCACTTGCGCTTTCCTCCAGAGCGGTAGCAGCAGTGTCACGCAGTCCGCCGCGTGCATCAAAGGATCTAAGGTTTTCCCTCGAGTCTTTCCCACGAGGCTTTCCCACGAGGCTTTCCCACAGGGCTGTCCCACGTGCACACGTGGTGGGAGTCGATCCTCGGCTTGAACGTCAAGGCAGTGCAGGGAAAACAGGTTCCTCTGGAATGGACTGACACATCTGGGGGACTCTTGGAATGGTGGCACGACCCTGGAGTTCCTCTCGCCTTTCCTGTGGAGAGCGCCTCCTCTTGAGATGCGACGGGAACGCCGGGAATTCTTTCCCTACGAAACAGGGAAAGGATCCCTCATCTCGAGCTAGGAGGCGGAAACGGGGCTCCCCTGGATGTTTGCGGGACACCACGTGCTTCCTCTCGAGTGGAGACGGGTATGTCGGGGAACTTCTTGAGTTGCAGCAATGGTGTGAAGACCCTTTGGAAGTTCCAGTGGTTAGATGTTGTTGCCCTCGAGAAGCCTCAGCGGAAATGGGCCTCCTCTCGCCTGGAGGGTAAAACCTCCTGGATTTTCTCGAGTTGCGGCAGGTGCTCTCGACTTACGACGGGGACCTCAGGGACCCGCTCTGGTGGCCTCAGGAAAGGCCAGTCCCCATGCCAGTTCCTCGGGGGCCTCTCGGGATTCCTCTCCCGTCGATGCCGGGGCCTAAGACCTTGTGTGGAGTCGGGGCCGGAACCTGAGGATTCCTCTCCAGTGCTGACATGGATCTTGGGGTACTTCTGGAGTCTCCCCCGGGGAGTCAGTCCTCGTCTCGAATGCGGGCATGCACTTGCGCTTTCCTCCAGAGCGGTAGCAGCAGTGTCACGCAGTCCGCCGCGTGGATCAAAGGATCTATGGTTTTCCCTCGAGTCTTTCCCACGAGGCTTTCCCACGAGGCTTTCCCACAGGGCTGTCCCACGTGCACACGTGGTGGGAGTCGATCCTCGGCTTGAACGTCAAGGCAGTGCAGGGAAAACAGGTTCGTCTGGAATGGACTGACACATCTGGGGGACTCTTGGAATGGTGGCATGACCCTGGAGTTCCTCTCGCCTTTCCTGTGGAGAGCGCCTCCTCTTGAGATGCGACGGGAACGCCGGGAATTCTTTCCCTTCGAAACAGGGAAAGGATCCCTCATCTCGAGCTAGGATGCGGAAACGGGGCTCCCCTGGATGTTTGCGGGACACCACGTGCTTCCTCTCGAGTGGAGACGGGTATGTCGGGGAACTTCTTGAGTTGCAGCAATGGTGTGAAGGTCCCTTTGGAAGTTCCAGTGGTTAGATGTGGTTGGCCTCGAGAAGCCTCAGCGGAAATGGGCCTCCTCTCGCCTGGAGGGCAAAACCTCCTGGATTTTCTCGAGTTGCGGCAGGTGCTCTCGACTTACGACGGGGACCTCAGGGACCCGCTCTTGTGGCCTCAGGAAAGGCCAGTCCCCATGCGAGTTCCTCGGGGGCCTCTCGGGATTCCTCTCCCTTCGATGCCGGGGCCTAAGACCTTGTGTGGAGTCGGGGCCGGAACCTGAGGATTCCTCTCCAGTGCTGACATGGATCTTGGGGTACTTCTGGAGTCTCCCCAGGGGAGTCAGTCCTCGTCTCGAATGCGGGCACGCACTTGCGCTTTCCTCCAGAGCGGTAGCAGCAGTGTCACGCAGTCCGCCGCGTGGATCAAAGGATCTATGGTTTTCCCTCGAGTCTTTCCCACGAGGCTTTCCCACGAGGCTTTCCCACAGGTCTGTCCCCCGTGCACACGTGGTGGGAGTCGATCCTCGGCTTGAACGTCAAGGCAGTGCAGGGAAAACAGGTTCCTCTGGAATGGATTGACACATCTGGGGGACTCTTGGAATGGTGTCACGACCCTGGAGTTCCTCTCGCCTTTCCTGTGGAGAGCGCCTCCTCTTGAGATGCGACGGGAACGCAGGGAATTCTTTCCCTACGAAACAGGGAAAGGATCCCTCATCTCGAGCTAGGAGGCGGAAACGGGGCTCCCCTGGATGTGTGCGGGACCCCACGTGCTTCCTCTCGAGTGGAGACGGGTATGTCGGGGAACTTCTTGAGTTGCAGCAATGGTGTGAAGGACCATTTGGAAGTTCCAGTGGTTAGATGTGGTTGGCCTCGAGAAGCCTCAGCGGAAATGGGCCTCCTCTTGCATGGAGGGCAAAACCTCCTGGATTTTCTCGAGTTGCGGCAGGTGCTCTCGACTTACGACGGGGACTTCAGGGACCCGCTCTGGTGGCCTCAGGAAAGGCCAGTCCCCATGCGAGTTCCTCGGGGGCCTCTCGGGATTCCTCTCCCGTCGATGCCGGGGCCTAAGACCTTGTGTGGAGTCGGGGCCGGAACCTGAGGATTCCTCTCCAGTGCTGACATGGATCTTGGGGTACTTCTGGAGTCTCCCCAGGGGAGTCAGTCCTCGTCTCGAATGCGGGCATGCACTTGCGCTTTCCTCCAGAGCGGTAGCAGCAGTGTCACGCAGTCCGCCGCGTGGATCAAAGGATCTATGGTTTTCCCTCGAGTCTTTCCCACGAGGCTTTCCCACGAGGCTTTCCCACAGGTCTGTCCCCCGTGCACACGTGGTGGGAGTCGATCCTCGGCTTGAACGTCAAGGCAGTGCAGGGAAAACAGGTTCCTCTGGAATGGACTGACACATCTGGGGGACTCTTGGAATGATGTCATGACCCTGGAGTTCCTCTCGCCTTTCCTGTGGAGAGCGCCTCCTCTTGAGATGCGACGGGAACGCCGGGAATTCTTTCCCTACGAAACAGGGAAAGGATCCCACATCTCGAGCTAGGAGGCGGAAACGGGGCTCCCCTGGATGTGTGCGGGACCCCACGTGCTTCCTCTCGAGTGGAGACGGGTATGTCGGGGAACTTCTTGAGTTGCAGCAATGGTGTGAAGGACCCTTTGGAAGTTCCAGTGGTTAGATGTGATTGGCCTCGAGAAGCCTCAGCGGAAATGGGCCTCATCTCGCCTGGAGGGCAAAACCTCCTGGATTTTCTCGAGTTGTGGCAGGTGCTCTCGATTTACGACGGGGACCTCAGGGACCCGCTCTGGTGGCCTCAGGAAAGGCCAGGCTCAATGCGAGTTCCTCGGGGGCCTCTCGGGATTCCTCTCCCTTCGATGCCGGGGCCTAAGATCTTGTGTGGAGTCGGGGCCGGAACCTGAGAATTCCTCTCCAGTGCTGACATGGATCTTGGGGTACTTCTGGAGTCTCCCCAGGGGAGTCAGTCCTCGTCTCGAAAGCGGGCATGCACTTGCGCTTTCCTCCAGAGCGGTAGCAGCAGTGTCACACAGTCCGCCGCGTGGGTCAAAGGATCTATGGTTTTCCCTCGAGTCTTTCCCACGAGGCTTTCCCACGAGG
The DNA here is from genome assembly GCF_042477335.2 of Ovis canadensis. NCBI lineage: Eukaryota > Metazoa > Chordata > Mammalia > Artiodactyla > Bovidae > Ovis > Ovis canadensis. Next base: position 8,765,415 of record NC_091264.1, read on the forward strand.
CTTTCCCACAGGGCTGTCCCACGTGCACACGTGGTGGGAGTCGATCCTCGGCTTGAACGTCAAGGCAGTGCAGGGAAACCGGTTCCTCTGGAATGGAGTGACACATCTGGGGGACTCTTGGAATGGTGTCACGACCCTGGAGTTCCTCTCGCCTTTCCTGTGAGAGCGCCTCCTCTTGAGATGCGATGGGAACGCCGGGAATTCTTTCCCTACGAAACAGGTAAAGGATCGCTCATCTCGAGCTAGGAGGCGGAAACGGGGCTCCCCTGGATGTGTGCGTGACCCACGTGCTTCCTCTCGAGTGGAGTCGGGTATGTCGGGGAACTTCTTGAGTTGCAGCAAGGGTGTGAAGGACCCTTTGGAAGTTCCAGTGGTTAGACGTGATTAGCCTCGAGAAGCCTCAGCGGAATTGGGCCTCATCTCGCCTGGAGGTGAAAACCTCCTGGATTTTCTTGAGTTGCGGCAGGTGCTCTCGACTTACGACGGGGACCTCAGGGACCCGCTCTGGTGGCCTCAGGAAAGGCCAGTCCCCATGCGAGTTCCTCGGGGGCCTCTCGGGATTCCTCTCCCGTCGATGCCGGGGCCTAAGACCTTGTGTGGAGTCGGGGCCGGAACCTGAGGATTCCTCTCCAGTGCTGACATGGATCTTGGGGTACTTCTGGAGTCTCCCCAGGGGAGTCAGTCCTCGTCTCGAATGCGGGCATGCACTTGCGCTTTCCTCCAGAGCGGTAGCAGCAGTGTCACGCAGTCCGCCGCGTGGATCAAAGGATCTATGGTTTTCCCTCGAGTCTTTCCCACGAGGCTTTCCCACGAGGCTTTCCCACAGGGCTGTCCCACGTGCACACGTGGTGGGAGTCGATCCTCGGCTTGAACGTCAAGGCAGTGCAGGGAAAACAGGTTCGTCTGGAATGGACTGACACATCTGGGGGACTCTTGGAATGGTGGCATGACCCTGGAGTTCCTCTCGCCTTTCCTGTGGAGAGCGCCTCCTCTTGAGATGCGACGGGAACGCCGGGAATTCTTTCCCTTCGAAACAGGGAAAGGATCCCTCATCTCGAGCTAGGAGGCGGAAACGGGGCTCCCCTGGATGTGAGCGGGACACCACGTGCTTCCTCTCGAGTGCAGACGGGTATGTCGGGGAACTTCTTGAGTTGCAGCAAGGGTGTGAAGGACCCTTTGGAAGTTCCAGTGGTTAGATGTGATTGGCCTCGAGAAGCCTCAGCGGAAATGGGCCTCATCTCGCCTGGAGGGCAAAACCTCCTGGATGTTCTCGAGTTGCGGCAGGTGCTCTCGACTTACGACGGGGACCTCAGGGACCCTCTCTGGTGGCCTCAGGAAAGGCCAGTCCCCGTGCTAGTTCCTAGGGGGCCTCTCGGGATTCCTCTCCCGTCGATGCCGGGGCCTAAGACCTTGTGTGGATTCGGGGCCAGAACCTGAGGTTTCCTCTCCAGTGCTGACATGGATCTTGGGGTACTTCCGGAGTCTCCCCAGGGGAGTCAGTCCTCGTCTCGAATGCGGGCATGCACTTGCGCTTTCCTCCAGAGCGGTAGCAGTAGTGTCATGCAGTCCGCCGCGTGGATCAAAGGATCTATGGTTTTCCCTCGAGTCTTTCCCACGAGGCTTTCCCACGAGGCTTTCCCACAGGGCTGTCCCACGTGCACACGTGGTGGGAGTCGATCCTCGGCTTGAACGTCAAGGCAGTGCAGGGAGAGCAGGTTCCTCTGGAATGGACTGACACATCTGGGGGACTCTTGGAATGGTGGCACGACCCTGGAGTTTCTCTCGCCTTTCCTGTGGAGAGCGCCTCCTCTTGAGATGCGACGGGAATGCCGGGAATTCTTTCCCTACGAAACAGGGAAAGGATCCCTCATCTCGAGCTAGGAGGCGGAAACGGGGCTCCCCTGGTTGTGTGCGGGACCCTCGTGCTTCCTCTCGAGTGGAGACGGGTATGTCGGGGAACTTCTTGACTTGCAGCAAGGGTGTGAAGGACCCTTTGGAAGTTCCAGTGGTTAGATGTGATTAGCCTTGAGAAGCCTCAGCGGAAATGGGCCTCATCTCGCCTGGAGGGCAAAACCTCCTGGATTTTCTCGAGTTGCGGCAGGTGCTCTCGACTTACGCCGGGGAAGTCAAGGACCCGCTCTGGTGGCTTCAGGAAAGGCCAGTCCCCATGCGAGTTCCTCGGGGGCCTCTCGGGATTCCTCTCCCGTCGATGCCGGATCCTAAGACCTTGTGTGGAGTCGGGGCCGGAACTTGAGGATTCCTCACCAGTGTTTACACGGATCTTGGGGTTTTTCTGGAGTCTCCCCAGGGGAGTCAGTCCTCGTCTCGAATGCGGGCATGCACTTGCGCTTTCCTCCAGAGCGGTAGCAGCAGTGTCACGCATTCCGCTGCGTGGATCAAAGGATCTAAGTTTTTCCCTCGAGTCTTTCCCACGAGGCTTTCCCACGAGGCTTTCCCACAGGGCTGTCCCACGTGCACACGTGGAGAGAGTCCATCCTCAGCTTGAACGTCAAGGCAGTGCAGGGAAAACAGGTTCCTCTGGAATGGACTGACACCTCTGGGGGACTCTTGGAATGGTGGCACGACCCTGGAGTTCCTCTCGCCTTTCCTGTGGAGAGCGCCTCCTCTTGAGATGGGACGGGAACGCCGGGAATTCTTTCCCTACGAAACAGGGAAAGGATCCCTCATTTCAGGCTACGAGGCGGAAACGGGGCTCCCCTGGATGTGTGCGGGACCCTCGTTCTTCCTCTCGAGTGGAGACGGGTATGTCCGGAAACTTCTTGAGTTGCAGCAAGGGTGTGAAGGACCCTTTGGAAGTTCCAGTGGTTAGATGTGATTAGCCTCGAGAAGCCTCAGCGGAAATGGGCCTCATCTCGCCTGGAGGGCAAAACCTCCTGGATTTTCTCGAGTTGCGGCAGGTGCTCTCGACTTACGACTGGGACCTCAGGGACCCGCTCTGGTGGCCTCAGGAAAGGCAGGTCCCCATGCGAGTTCCTCGGGGGCCTCTCGGGATTCCTCTCCCGTCGATGCCGGGCCTAGGAACTTGTGTGGATTCGGGGCCGGAACCTGAGGTTTCCTCTCCAGTGCTGACATCGATCTTGGGGTACTTCTGAGTCTCCCCAGGGGGTCAGTCCTCGTCTCCAATGCAGGCATGCACTTGCGCTTTCCTCCAGAGCGGTAGCAGCAGTGTCACGCAGTCCGCCGCGTGGATCAAAGGATCTATGGTTTTCCCTCGAGCCTTTCCCACGAGGCTTTCCCACGAGGCTTTCCCACAGGGCTGTACCACGTGCACACGTGGTGGGAGTCGATCCTCGGCTTGAACGTCGAGGCAGTGCAGGGAAAACAGGTTCCTCTGGAATGGACTGAAACATCTGGGGGACTCTTGGAATGGTGGCACGACCCTGGAGTTCCTCTCGCCTTTCGTGTGGAGAGCGCCTCCTCTTGAGATGCGACGGGAACGCGGGAAATTCTTTCCCTTCGAAACAGAGAAAGTATCCCTCATCTCGAGCTAGGAGGCGGAAACGGGGCTCCCCTGGATGTGTGCGGGACCCTCGTGCTTCCTGTCGAGTGGAGACGGGTATGTCGGGGAACTTCTTGAGTTGCAGCAAGGGTGTGAAGGACCCTTTGGAAGTTCCAGCGGTTAGATGTGATTAGCCTGGAGAAGCCTCAGCGGAAATGGGTCTCATCTCGCCTGGAGGGCAAAACCTCCTGGATTTTCTCGAGTTGCGGCAGGTGCTCTCGACTTACGACGGGGACCTCAGGGACCCGCTCTGGTGGCCTCAGGAAAGGCCAGTCCCCATGCGAGATCCTCGGGGGCCTCTCGGGATTCCTCTCCCGTCGATGCTGGGGCCTAAGACCTTGTGTGGAGTCGGGGCCGGAACCTGAGGATTCCTCTCCAGTGCTGACATGGATCTTGGGGTACTTCTGGAGTCTCCCATGGGGAGTCAGTCCTCGTCTCGAATGCAGACATGCACTTGCGCTTCCCTCCAGAGCGGTAGCAGCAGTGTCACACATTCCGCCGCGTGCATCAAGGGATCTATGTCTTTCCCTCGTGGCTTTCCCAAGAGGCTTTCCCACAGGGCTGTCCCACGTGCACACGTGGTGGGAGTCGATCCTCGGCTTGAACGTCAAGGCAGTGCAGGGAAAACAGGTTCCTCTGGAATGGACTGACCCATCTGGGGAACTCTTGGAATGGTGTCACGACCCTGGAGTTCCTCTCGCCTTTCCTGTGGAGAGCGCCTCCTCTTGAGATGCGACGGGAACGCCAGGAATTCTTTCCCTTTGAAACAGGGAAAGGATCCCTCATCTCGAGCTAGGAGGCGGAAACGGGGCTCCCCTGGATGTGTGCGGGACCCTCGTGCTTCCTCTCGAGTGGAGACGGGTATGTCGGGGAACTTCTTGAGATGCAGCAAGGGTGTGAAGGACCCTTTGGAAGTTCCAGCGGTTAGATGTGATTAGCCTCGAGAATCCTCAGCGGAAATGGGCCTCATCTCGCCTGGAGGGCAAAACTTCCTGGATTTTCTCGAGTTGCGGCAGGTGCTCTCGACTTACAACGGGGACCTCAGGGACCCGTTTTGGTGGCCTCA